>NC_081410.1:286483956-288883956 GCF_030272615.1 Cryptomeria japonica
AAGATGTTCTCTAGGTATTCACGACCTATCCCAGACTGAAAAAATGGACATATTCATCAACAACTTGGTCTCAGAATTGAAATATAGTATACAAATGCAAGTATACCCATCATTTAACAAAATGGGAGATAATTCCATTCGACTAGAAGATGTGCTCATAAAGAAGGGGGATATCTCACCTTGGAAAGAAACACAAGCAGGATCTAGCTCTAAAGAGAAGAACAAGTATTGGAAATTTGGCAAAGACAACAACAAGAATGTTGTTAATGATAGAGTAGTAGACACTATTAAAACCAACTCAAAGCCCATGATATTCAACTTGGCTAGTGACACACAAGCACTTAAAGCTGCTGAAGCTGCAGCAGAAAATCCTCTGAAGAAAACAAAAGAATGGTTCAAAGAGAAACCTTGTCTTTCCAAACCTAAGCGTGATTTTACTCCTCTCGAAGAATCATATGAATCTGCTTTCAAGATTCTATTGGCAAACAACCTAATAATGCTACCAAATAACTCCAGACCATATGATCCAGAAATCAAACCAAAATGGTGGAGAGAAAATGAATACTATGACTTCCATCAGAATAAAGGTCATAACACAAACAATTGCATGAAGCTCAAACATGAGATTCAAGATCTCATAGATGCTGGTAAAATTATTGTCTAGAATCACCTGACCAATGCTGATCATAAAGAATTTAAGAACCTTTTGCCTATTTATGAACAAGGTGAATCCTCAAAGACCAAAGGAGGTGCCAAAGTAAATTATACTTATACCAGCAATGACAATGTCATCAACATGATTGAGCCTTCCCAATCAGAATATTGCAATGTGATTATAGTCCAAGGCAAACCAAATGAATCATGATATGCAAGAGCTCTGACCCGTTCTCATAAGAAAGTCACTCTCCAAGGAGCTAGTTCTTCCAACCTAGCTCAAGCAACATCGAACCCACCAGCCTCGTCAAACAAACAAAAGGAGTCGACCTTGGATAAATTTAAAAGGCTAACTTCAACATCATCCTCTAGATATAGCGTTGTGGAATAATTAAAAAGGACAAATGCTCAGATCTCAATCTTTGAATTGCTAAAACTCTTGTCTTCTCACAAAGAGATCCTAGACAAAGAATTTCTTACCACTAATGTTCCCAAAGATTTAGATATTGATCGGTTTCAGTCTATGGTGGGTCATCTAACTTCACCTCACTATATGACCTTCTCTGAAGAAGATGACAACTCGCTAAATCATCCACATAATCAACCATTGCATATTGAAGCCATGATCCATAAACACAAAGTCAAATGTGTTTTGATAGATGGAGGCATAGGGTTGAATATCTATACTTATAGTCTGCTTACACAACTAGGATTCTCTGAAAATGTCATTGATCCCACCAAGAAAATAACAATTAAAGCCTATGATGAAGAAGAAAGGACCTCTCAAGGTTTGGTATCATTACCAATCAGGGGGGACCTATAGAAAGATATGTCCTTTTTTAGGTACTTGATCTTCCTTTGTCATACAATATCTTACTGGGCAAGTCATGGATTCATGAAACGAAGCCAATTCCATCAACATACCATCAATGCTTAAAATTTCCTTATAATGGAATAGAAGTTAGTATTCTTGCTGATACAAATGTCACCTGTAATGCATTAATAAAAGGTGTTGATACTTCTATGCCTCATAATAGGGTAGCCTCTACAAATGAAAATCCGAAAACTTTGATGAAAGAATTAGAAAAGAAATTGAAGATTACAAATACTGGCATGGATGGCTACAAGATAGAATTGGTACTCTCATTAGTTTCTCTCCCTCCATCACCAAAGCAGTTGGGAAAACCATCAGAGGTTATGAGAACACAAAATTCAGCTCTGAATATCATATATGATGGTCTTTTTATACAATCTTCTACTTCCTTGGCAGATGAAATAGAAGAGGATGTTGTTCTTAACTGGCTTTTCAAGGAAGATAGTCAAAACAATGAGGTATGACATTATGAGATTTCCTCAACCCAATATAGTCCTGGCTACAAGATGATTCAATGCATGGGATATTCAGGTACTGGTCTGTGTGTGTGAAAAAGTGAACCTGTAGCTGTAAGCACAACACTTCAATTAAGTCATTATATGCATGGTTAGTAATCAATAATCAATAAAAATAAACCATAGCAAAGTGACCCATTGCCTTCTAAATGATGTGAGTATAAGATTGCTCTCAGTTTGTTATAAGCAATACCAATGACTAGACTACACCAAGATGAAGGATTTAATCTATATGATATTACGCTATATGGATGCAAGATGGATGAATAATTTAAGCAATAATAACCAATTCAAGAAACAATGGATGCAAGCAATAATGAATGTAAAATGGATGCAAGTAATCTAAAAAAAAGCAATAATAATCAATCAATGACTCCAGAGTGAAATTAGCATGATAATAATCTCCAAGTGTGTTTTCAAAAACCTCTGGGGTGAATTGGAATGAGAGCTGATGACTAAATTTATAGAGAATTACAGAGAGATGATGAAAAAGCTCAATTTAGGATTAATTGAAATAATTGAGAAATCAAGTTGAGTTAACCTTCAAATAGATTCCAATTATAGTTTAATTGAAATGCATTCAAATTAGAAGTCCAAGTTGCATTGGAAAATAATAATAAATTAATTCCATGCATTTGTGATAAAAATAGATAATTCTATGCACATATTTGATTCATTCAAGAAAAAGGTCTTTTCAATGCAACTGAACTTCTTTTTCTGAAAAGCTTTGAGTTCCAATTTTAGAGAATAATTCCATAATTCAATTAAATTTCTTTTCTGATTTCAAGTTCTAAATTTAGAAAAAGAAATAATATCTCAAGTTTGATTTCTCTCTTAATTCAATTCTTTTTTTTAATTTTTGTTTCAATTCAACTCTTTGTAATAAATTAATTCATCTTCTGAAATAAATTAATCCTTTTGCATGATTGAATGGCAAATTTATTAATTTAATTAAATATGCAAGGATATTTAATAAATTAAAATGGGATAATTGATCGAAATGATATTCTTGGAATAATTCAATTAATTAAATAAATATTTAATTAATATTGGGTAATTGATTTTGCCATGTAATTTTTGATAATTAAAGAATTAATTATGTGCTCAAGATTGATTTAATTGCCTTTTGGTTAGGACCTTGGTGATGCTGTCAAGATTAGGGGCCCATGGTTTAGATGACCATTTTTAGGGTATTACATTTGCCCCTCTTTGAATTAATGTGCAAGCAGTGCGTTGGTTCAAAGAATGTGTGATGTCTAGGAGATGTTAGTTCTGAACTTGATTGATCACGAACTAGATGAAAGCAAGGTGTTTGGCTTGATTCGAAGTGACAAAGCTAAATGAGGTCTGATTGAAGTGATACCAATCTCGAACTTGATTGAACTGAGGAACGATAGAAAACAAAGATACCGAACTTGAACTTGATTGATCAAGAAGCGGATCTTACTGATCTAGAACTTGATTGATCTTAGATACAGTGAATGATGATAAAAAAAATCAATCTTGAACTTGATTGATCAAGACACGATGAGCGAAGAATAAACCGTCCAGCTTGATCAAGAAATGAATACTGAACACCTGCTTAGATTTAGAGTGATCAAAGAAACTCTTTAAACTTTTGATTGAGTTTAAACAAATAATTAGTTTGATTTGAAGTGATGAAATTGATTAATGTTAAGACATTAATTTAGATGAAAGACAAATATCAGCTTGATTTGAAGTGATGAAACTGATATGCCCCTAGCGATTGATTCGATTCAGATGATCGAGAGATCTCAACTTGATGTGAAGTGATGAAGCTGAGATGCCCCTTAGCGATAAGGATTGATTCTCTTTAATTGAAAATATTTTTCTCGACTTTTGATGAAGATTTGAAAAAAATTTGACATTTTGAAGAATGTAAAGTCATAAGGTCACAAGTATGCCCCCTCAGGAGCGAAATCGAAAGATAGCGAGGGTAGTTCATTTTAGGCAATTGTGTGATGAGTAGTCATTTGAGCGCAAAATGATTCTGAGGATTTTTCTAAAAATTTTGGCGTTGATTGATGAGAAATTGAGCATAGAGTTGATTGTAATGTTGAGCGTGGAATGAAATTGAATTAAGATTCAGTGTTTGAAATTGAGCACAATTTGAAGAAAGAATGAGCATTTGATGAAAAAAAGCGCTAAGTGGTCAAAATTGTGAAATTGACTAGCAAGATAATCTTGAATTTTGATTTTGATCTCGAAAATGGAATCAGAGTAGGCACATTAGCCAAGGGTATAATTTTCGTGTCCATTGGAGCAAGTTGAAAAATTAGGTTTTAGGCTATATATAGGATGAAAGTGTCATTTTCAATTCATTTTAATCCTCCAAGTTTGAAAATTCAAAAAGCCTTCGGCAAAGAAAAATGGTGGTCCCTACTCGTCAGCATCGATTTGAGCACCAGAGAAGACATAATCGACCCCGAAACTATGAGCCAGCGGTAAGTGATCGATCTTTAGCCTCTTTATGTTTCCAATTTTGAATTTTTTTGTTAATTTTTCACATTTTTAATGGGTTTTGGGTCGGGTTTCTCGGTTTATCATGCGAGACAGGATCCTATCTCGTACGAGAAACTAGCAATTTTTCTTTCATCATTTAAGACCATTAGATTTGTCGTACGGGAGTAACCCTTGTATCGTATGACAGGTCGGTTAGGAGACCATTTTGTCATGCAATGTCCGATAAAGTGTCGTTTGAGGTTGTTTTCTCATACGAGAGTCATTCCTCACTCATACAAGATGTTGTCTAAGTGTGTTTTGTCATTCAGAAAACAGTGACCATTTTTGAAAGTGTAAACATGAAATTTTGGTTTTGCATTTGACTTATTTGGATTTGCATGATGTTTAACTTCTCTTGTAGGATTATTTGGAATGTTTTCTGATGTTTCATTGTTGGATTGTTGCAGGTTTGCTTACCTCCTATGCTCTTCAGATGTGTATATCCTCCCACTATGGCTTTAGTTCGAGATTTGTCTAAGGTTGAGCAGGCCCATATTGATATGTGTGGCTTTACTCACCTGATGTAGTTACTTGATATCCATGTGAACCACGGGATGCTCACAGCATTGGTAGAACGATTTCATTCAGAGCATAATACCTTTCATTTTCCAGTTGGGGAGTTGACCATCACTCCCAAGGATGTGTACAGGATCCTTTGTATCCCTTTTGTTGGGGATAAGGTGGACTATGATACCGCATTGTTACCTAGATTGCAGGCACTGAGGAACATATTCAGGGATCCTAATATCTTGACTCGTTATATGAGTTGGGATATACTAATGAGTAGGTATAGTGAGGAGTATTCACTGGCATGTGTTCTAGCAAGTTTTATTGGGTGCTTTTTGATGCTAGACCAAGGGCAACAGGATTTTCAAAGCGGATGGGGTCGGATGCTCAAGCGATTGATAGAGTCCCCTCAAAGACTTGGCTGGGGTTCTTGTTTACTAGCCCACATGTATCGAGAGATGCATGAGATCATTTATAGAGAGGGGCAGAGAATGGCTACTGGGGTATATATTTTGCAGGTGTGGGCTTGGGAGCACCTTCCCGTGTGTTGACCGATAGTGATAGACATCAGGGAACCAAGACAGCTGATCATTTATAGATATGCTGGATATATCACACAGCCCCATCTGGGCAAGACAGACTTCTGGAGACGGCAACTCGATGACTTGATAGCTATCGTATGGTGACCATATAGAGAGTTAGAGCCATGGGATGACTGGCGGGCAGTGCGGAGAGATCTATTTGTCACACGCACACTGATTGGGAGATCACAGACTGTTGTGGAGTGATTCATCATTTCATGAGTGATGAGGCAATATGGCCGGCCTCAGGGGATCTCACAGGAGTTTACAACATATTCTAGGTATGTTGACGAGGAGAGGTAGGGTTGGGCACCTAGGCTATCTTATGCCTTGGCTATGCGGGAGCTGATAGGTTTATACCGCCTAAGGTGGGATTACTTGGATGATATAGCAGATGTGGGGGTATTGCCCTAGTACAAGGATTATTTTTAGCAACATCCATTCCTTAGTTTACGGATCTTGGAGAGCATGCTCCTCATATTGAGGATGTGGAGGATGATGCCCCCACACTGACTAAGGGACAAGCACAGAGATAGGGTCATAGGCAGGGACAGGACCAGAGACCAGATGCTCCATGAGGGATTGGTGGTGATCCTGGTGCCAGCAGCAATGGAGTGTGAGCCGACATTGGATAGCAGAAGGGTGAGGGTGGATCCCTTGGGAGAGTAGGCATGAGGGTGGGTGGGGGAGAGGAGGAGCGAGCAGCTTCGAGGCAGGTCTGTCAGTGGAAAGAGGAGCAGGGTGGAGCCACAAGTGGAGATGGTGGTGGAGATGGCGGCGGAGAGCCTACGAGAGAGCAGGGGGCTAACTCGGGTTAGTCAATGAGAGCATGCCTTGCAGAGCTGCAATCACTATTGATAATGGCGCAGACTCAACTGGCGGAGTGAGACCGACAGCTAGCCGAGGTGAGGACTGAGCATGATCGCCAGATTGTGGCTTTGACAGCAGATTCCAGAGAAGAGATAGAGTCTCTACGATAGGAGGTCCTTCTCCAGAGAAGTAGGGCATCTTATTACGTAGTAGCGTATAGTGCTGTAGTTCCTATTGCATAGCAGGTGCAACCTTATTCGTAGTATATGGCCAGATTGGAGGGAGTACGAGCACCACCCCAAGATCCCGAGCATCAGGCTCCTCCTCCTCCACCAAGTGATGAGGGAGATGGCACCAGCTAGATGATTCTTTTTGTAGCTAGGATATTTTTTGTAGACACGCCCATATTTTTGTAGCCTATACGGTTCTTGCTTCGATAGGAGTTTGTACATGTCATTGGACATCATTTTGTACCCTTAGACTTGAGATGATATATATACAAGATCCGATTTGACTTCATTGTACTTGTGTCAATTCGATTATGAGATGTTTCTATATACTTTATTCTACATGTATGCATTTCTTTTTCAGCATGAATGTATGTATTGCAAATGATTATGGATGTCTATGTTTATATTTCTTTTCATATGCAAATAAATGAATGCAAATGAGTAATAATGAAATGAATGAATCTATATAAGATGTTTATGTATGCAGCTAACATCTCAAAACACAAGTACTCGATCGAAGAAATGATGAAGCTTCCAACTTTTATTCAGCAAATAAAGAGATCATTATTATTACACCAAAATCACCCTAGATTCACTAAAATGCAGAATGAAATGCAAAATGATGTGCAAAATGCAACCTAAACCTAGTCACTGGATTTAAAATACTTAAGGTTCATCACTGAGCATAATGAACACAACAGGCAGGTTAGAATTCCTTTCTTTATCAATGTGCAATATTAATTATCTTGTCCGCAATGACCCTTTTTTCGTTCATATCCTTGGATAGATTTTGCAGGGACCCGAATTGCATCATAAAGAAATTCCCTCAAAACAGACAAAGAAATGATATGGACCTCCCTGTAGCATACAAATAAGCGGAGTCGAGGTATGTGAGGCGATTTCACCTTAATGTGAAGGCTCTTATCACAGACACCCAGCTAATTTATATGTTTCCAGATCATCAGGATCATTCCTACAAGCAGAAAACAAAGAAAATATTATACCCCCAATCCTTGCTCCTCTTAGTCAATACAAACTTCCTCGAGTTACTCAGGGGGATAATAATCGAAAACCAATATAAAAGATAGCATACAAAGAAAAAATTTCATTCATAGCTCAAATTGTTTAGTAATTGTTTTCCATTATGTTGTTTTGCTTGTTAACTCAGTGATAAAAACTCTATAGTAGTCAGGAGATAGATGACTAACTCGGAGTGGACGATCGGTTTTCACTGACGAGAAAATGACTTGTTTTATACTGCTTAGGACATGGGATGTGCTCTATCAATTTTCCTAAGACTAGGGCATTGATCAGTTTCAAGTCATGTGGGTTCCAATGAACCAGGGTGTCACGAAAGTGACTGCAAAATATGTACAAGTGAAAGCAAAGATGCATGAAAGCGGGAAATGCCAACGTTGCATTGATAGATGGAGCACTTGAGTACAAGAGGCGCCTGTTTACCAGGTTTTCACCTGCTTGGCAAAGAATCAAAAAAAAATTTACCAAGGGGCATTTTCTTTTTTACATTTTTTTTTTTTTTTGTATTTTATGATTTTTCCATTTTTTTTACTTTTTTCAAGACTTTTCCAATTTTTAGGATTTTTTTCAAGACTTTTTCAGCTATACAATTTGTTGGACCAAAGAATGCTAAGTAAAGAATCTTTTCAGGTGTATGGTGTTAATTGGTTCTTGGAGTTGTTCTCCTTCTAATGTTGAGAGCTGATAGGCACCAGAGCTGAAGACTGCAGTAACGATATAGGGACCCAGCCAGTTGGGTTCTCTTTATTGTCTCGAAACTATTGATTTTTTGGATTTTCTCTTAGTACTAGGTCTCCAACCTGAAATTCTCTTTGTCTAACCTTCTTGTTATATCCTTTGGACATTCGCTTTTGGTACACTCTGAGATGATCAAATGCCACTTGCCGACGTTCATCCAGCAATTTGAGTTCTTGTAATTTAGATATTCTATGATCTTCATCAGTAATAAGACCTTGCAACAAAACTCTTAGAGATGGTATTTCTACTTCAATAGGTAATACTGCTTCGTACCCATACACCAAAGAGAAAGGTGTAGCCTCAGTAGGTGTTCTGATACTGGTTTTGTAAGCCCATAATGAAGGATTGAGTTGCAGATGCCAATCCTTCCTGGATTGGTTCATTGTTTTGTGCAAGATAGTCAGTAGGTTTTTGTTAGATGCCTCGGCTTGTCCATTTCCTTGAGGGTAATATACTAATGACCAGTGTTGCTTTATTTTGAATTTCTCACAAAGTTCATCCAGGTCTTTATTCTTGAACTGTCCTCCATTATCAGTCATGATGGATGAAGGTATCCCATACCTGCAAATTATATAGTTTAGGATGAATAAGGTGACTTGTTTACCAGTTGCTTTGATGAGCAGAACCACCTCTACCCACTTGGTGAAATACTCAGTGGCCGTTATGATGAATTTATGTTTGTTGGATGATGTAGGATATATCTGACCAATGAGATCAAAGGCCCATTGTTGAAAAGGCCAGTGTGTAATGAATGGTATGAGATCCCTCGCCGGGGCGTGTATGAGATTTCCATGAAGCTGACATTTCTTACAATTCTTAGCAAATTTTATCGCATCTTTTTCCATATCTGGCTAGTAGTAGCCAACCCGTAATAGTTTTTGAGCTAAAGTAACACCATTTGAATGAGATCCACAAATACCTTCATGGACTTCCGATAATGCAAGTTTAGACTCTTCAGAATCTAGACATCTAAGCAATGTACTGTCCAAACCTCGTCTAAATAAATCGTTAGCTATGATAACATACCATGAAGCATTTTGAGTTAGGTTTCTTTTCTCATTTCGGGTAAGACTTTCAGGAATAACTTGGTCACGTAGATAGGAGTAGATGTGGCTATATCTGGATGAGTCATGTCCAATAATAGAACACACTATTTGGGTTTCAGGGGAATCATAAGCTGGGTAATGTAACTCTTCCACTAGGAATTCAAAGCGAGCATTGAACTCTTGTAATTTAGGTATGGATGCCAGAGTGGCCATAGCATCTGTTGCTTTGTTAGCAGACCTTGGGATCTGCTAGAATGACACAAAAGCAAAGTACTTCATGAGATCATCCACCATTCTTTTGTAAGGCATCAACTTCTCATCTCGAGTTTGATATGTGTCATTGATTTGATTGACGACTAGCTGAGAATCTGCATAAATATGTAATTCAACAACCTTCCATTCAATAGCTAGCTTTATCCCATTTACTAAGGCTTCATATTCTGTAATATTGTTTGTGCAGGGGAATAAAATCTTGTAATATTTTGGGATAGAGTACTTCTGAGGAGTAATGAATAATATGCCAGCACTTGAACCATGTTGAGTAAAGGACCCATCAAAGAACATCTTCCAAGGTTGTTGAGTAAGATGCATTATTGATTCATCTAGGAACTCAATATGTAGTGGTTGAGTATCCTCAAGTGGAGCTTCAACAAGTTGATCAACAATTACCTGTCCTTTTATGGCTTTGCATTCCACATATTCAATGTGAAACTCTGTAAGGATCATTACCCACTTTGCCAATTGTCCAGTGAGTGTTGCTTTATGAAGAAGATACTTGAGTGGATCAATTTTGGCCACCAACTTGACTGAATGTGCTAGCATATAGTGCCTCAGTTTCTATGATGCAAAGACTAATGCCAAGCATGCTTTTTCTATTATACTGTAGCTCATTTCATAAGACACCAATGTCCTGTTGATGTAATAAATAGCTCTTTCCTTTTTGTTGTCATCTTGTTGTGCCAGAAGTGCCCCTAGTGATGAATCAGTTGCTGATATATATAAGATTAGTGGTTTACCCTGAATAGGTGGCATTAAGATCGGTGGATTTTACAGGTACTCTTTTATCTGTTGAAGATGTTGTTCACACTGTTGATCCCAGTTGTATATTATTCCTTTTCTCAATACTTTTGTAAAAGGTTGAGCCTTGTCTGCTAGTTGAGAAATGAATCTTCTAATGGATTGGAGATGTCCCTATAGACTTCTCATTTGACTGATGTTCTTTGGAGGCGACATTTCCATTATAGCTTGGACCTTCTCAGGATCAACCTCAATGCCCTTCTTTGAAATGATATAGCCAAGTAGTTTACCAGATGTCACTCTGAATGCACACTTCTTTGGATTTAATCGGAGCTTGAACTTTTCCATTCTGTCAAGGATAGGACCTAACTCTTGAATATGCGTTGATCTTTTCATAGTCTTCACTAAGGTGTCATCAACATAATCTTCCATATTCTTATGCATCATGTCATGAAAGATAGTTGTAACTACTCTTTGATAGGTCACTCCTACATTCTTTAACCCAAATGGCATGATGTTCCAACAAAAGGTTCCCCACGCATAGGTGAAAGCTATCTTTTCTTGATCTCCAAGAGTGATTTTAATCTAAATGTAGCTCAAAAATCTATCCATTAGTGAGTACATATCATACCCAGCTATCATGTCAACTATCATATCAATATTTGGCAATGGAAAGTCATCTTTTGGACATGCTTTATTGAGATCTCTAAAATCTGTACAAACTCTGATATATTTATCTACCTTCGACACAGGTACTATGTTGGAAATCCATTCAGCATAATCTATTGCTCTGATAAATCTAGCTTTGAGTAGTTTCTCTAGTTTAGCTTTGACCAATAGTGCGACATGCAGGTGCATCTTATGAAGTTTTTGTTTAACTAGTTTTACTCCTGGTGTGATTGAGAGATGGTACATAATGAGATCAGGATCCAAGCCTGGCATATCAGAGTATGTCCATGCAAAATTTATTTTCTTCTCTAAGAATAGCTAAGTGAAATCCTTCAATTCCTCTGCTAATAGTGATTGAGCTACGTGAATAATTTGTGGTGTCTCTTGATTCCTGATATTCACTGGCTGAGTTGGCTCGATCAATATGGAAGACCGCTCTTGAAAATAACTGGGCAGTATACCAAGTATCTCACCTTCAGGCGCCTCAGAGAGGTTTTCACCTTTAGGTACGTCCTTTAGTTTCTCTTTTTTAGATTCTGACACTGCCACTATATGGTTTTCGCAATCATATCTTTTATTTTTATTTTTCTTGTTCTTGCGACTAAGATACTTGATATCCTCTTCTATCATATTTTCACTCCATTCATTGGTGGAAGAGTTAATAGGTTCGATTGCATTGAGATAATAGGATAATGTATAGTCATTGGCAAAAGTAGGTATATCCATGGGTTGATTCTGTAAAGTATAGTCAATCAATTCGGGATGTATTAAGGACAAATTTTGGATAGGTTCAAGAGCATTTACGGTATTGTTATCACAACTGCGGATTGAAAAGTCAAGTTCCAGAATGATACCTTGCGTAAGTGTCTCGAGACCAGGAAGAGTCAGATCATAAGTATTAAAGTTCACATTAATATTTAATTGATCTAATCCAATAGACATACTTGTAACGTCGTTTACTAAGTCGGACTGGACATCATGTCATGGTTTAACAACAATAAGACTAGTAGGCAATTTTTCATTGTTTGTATCAGATGATTTAGAATTTGAGGATGAGTGGGTATCATCATGAACAGGACTATCATCAGAGTCATTAGAATCATCAGAGTTATCAGATGAAGTTTCCAAGTCTCTGTCAGGTGATTTAGTAAGCATATGTATGGTATCAATGCTAACATCTTTAATGCTACAAATTCCTTCATATTGTAGTTCATTTGTCATTTGTATCTGACACACCTATTGACATGATCTCATTATTTCTGTGATTTTTTTTCTTTTACTCCATTCAGCTTCTTCTGGACTGATAACTGGTTCTTGTTCTACAACTTCTAACTCTTCCTATGTAGTGCTATAACTGATTTGTTCTATTTTAGGATAAGGATACATAGATGAGAAGCTTTCTGGTATTGTTCCTTCTTTCAATGCTTGTTCATAATTGGCTTGCCTCTTTTGTCTAATTTCTTGTATTTCCCTCTCTAGTTTTATGTGCATCAGCTCTTCAGTATCATCTATGACACCACTAGATTCTTCTGGAGTTTTTGTAGCGGATGTGTCTGAAAGATAGTCAGGACCCCATTCATACTTGTTTGAATCAATCTTCGAATCATCTACTTATTGTCTGCCAGTATATGTGACTAGAACTTTTAATGGTGCAAACAATTCTCTGATTCTTACAAATTCATCTCTTATATCCTTAGGAACCTCGACTTCTTGTATTATCGTAGCTGATACCATCGAAGCTTGAGCACTGACTATTTCTTCTTTCTTGACTGTTGATTCCTCTTTCTCTTTTCTACACTCTTCTTTTGTTTGTTTAGTGTTTGCTTCATGTAATGTTAAAGGTGATATCTTTTTCAAGCCTTTAGACTTAGAAACATGTTTTTTTTTCTGATGTCTTTTTAGGATTGTATCCCAGTCCAGCTTTATCATGTGTGGATTTGGTTTGTAGCTGAATTGGTTCAATAATACCTTCTTTTTGTTTGCCCAAAGGACTAGTACCTAAGTACCCCATGCGCTGAATCATTTTGTAACCACGACCATATTGGTTTGAGGAAATCTCACAATGTGGTACCTCCTCATTTGGACTATCTTCCTTAAAGAGCCAGTTAAGCACAACATCCTCTTCTATTTCATCCACCAAGGAGGTAGAAGATTGTATGAAGAGACCATCATATATAGTATTCGGAGCTAAAGTTTGTGTTCTCATAGCCTCTGATGGCTTGCCCAACTATTTTGGTGATGGAGGGAGAGAAACTAATGATAGTACTGGTTCTATCTTGTAGCCATCCATGCCAGTATCTATAATCTTCAATCTCTTTTCTAAGTCTTTCATCAATGTTTCTGGATCTTCATTTGGAGAGGCTGCCTTATTATGAGGCATAAAAGTATCTGTACCTTTTGTCAATGCATTACATATGACATTTGTATCAGCAGGAATATTGACTTCAACTCCATTATAAGGAAACTTTAAGAATTGGCAATATGTTGACGGTATTGCCTTCATTTCATGAATCCATGGCCTGCCCAACAATATATTGTATGCCAATGAAATATCAAGAACCTGGAAAAGGACATCTCTCTCTACCAGTCCCACTCTGATTGGTAATGATACCAAACCTTTGGAGGTCCTCTCTTCTTCATCATAGGCTTTAATTGTTATTTTCTTGCCTAGATCAATGACATTTTCAAAGAATCCTAGTTGTGTAAGTAGATGATAAGTATAGATATTCAACCCCATGCCTCCATCTATCAAAACACCTTTAACTCTGTGTTTGTGGATCATGGCTTCAATATGCAATGGCTGGTTATGTGGATGATTTAATGAATTGTCATCTTCTTCAAAGAAGGTCAAATAGTGAGGTGAATTCAGATGACCCACCATAGACTGAAACCGATCAATGTCTAAATCTTTTGGAACGTTGGTAGTGAGTAATGCTTTGTCTAGGATTTCCTTGTGAGCAGATGAGAGCTGTAGCAATTCAAAAATTGAAATTTGAGCATTTGTCCTTTTCAACTGTTCAACCACGCTGTGTCCAGAGGATGATGATGAGGTTAATCTTTTAAATTTGTCCAAGGTTGATTCCTTTTGTTTATTTGGCACGACTGTTGGATTTGATGTTTCTTGAGCCAGTTTGGAAGAACTAGCTCCTTGGAGGGTAACTTTCTTTTGAGATCTGATCAGAGCTTTTGCATATTGTGATTCATTTGGTTTATCTTGAACTATAATCACATTGCAATATTCTGAGTGTGAAGGTTCAATCATGTTGATAATGTTGTCCTGGCTGGCATAAGCATAATTTACCTTGGCACCTCCTTTGGTCTTTGAGGAATCACCTTGTTCATAAGCAGGCAAAGGGTCTTTAAATGCTTTATGATCAGCATTGGTTGGATGATTCCCAACAACAACTTTACCAACATCTATGAGATCCTAAATCTCATGTTTTAGCTTCATGCAATTGTTTATGTTATGACCCTTATTCCGATGGAAGTCACAGTATTCATTTTCTCTCCACCATCTTGGTTTGACATCCGGATCATATGGTCTGGAGTTATTTGGTAGTGTTATCAAGTTGTTTTCCAATAGAGTTTTGAAAGCAGACTCATATGATTCTTCAAGAGGAGTAAAATCACACTTAGGTTTGGAAAGCCAAGTCTTTTCTTTGAACCATTCCTTTGTTTTCTTTGGCAGATTTTCTGCTGCAATCTCAGTGGCTTTAAGTGCTTGTGTACCACTAGCTAGGTTGAATATTGTTGATTTTGAGTTGGTTTTGACAGTGTCTACTACTCCACCATTAACAACATTCTTGTTGTTGTCTTTGGCAAATTTCCAATACTTGTTCTTCTCTTTAGAGCTAGATCATGTTTGTGTTTCTTTCCAAGGTGTGATATCTCCCTTTTTTATGAGCACATCTTCCATTCGAATGGCATTATCTATCATTTTGTTAAATGATGAGTGTACTTGCATTTGTACGCTATATTTCAGTTCGGGGACCAAGTTATTGACAAATATATCCATTTTCTTAGAGTTTGGAATAGGTCGTGGGTACCTAGAGAACATCCTTCTCTAGCGTTGGAGAAAAGTAAGAAGAGGTTCCCCTATTTTCTGTTGAGTATTACAAAGATTGATCATAGTCACAGGATGTCGAATGTTGTATGAGTATTGTTGTAAAAATAGTTGGATTAGTTCTTCAAATGTTTTTATTCCTTTGGGTAGACTTGAGAACCATTCCATTGCTTGACCCCCTAAACTCCTTGGGAAGAGACGCATGAGGTACATTTGATCGTGCATGAATTCCATACAAGCAGCACTAAATTCCCTAACATGATCTTGAGGATCTGAGGTACCATCATATTTATCAAATTTTGGGATTTCCACTCATGATGGGAATGGAGGCATGTGTAAATTCTTGTCAAATGGGAAGGGACATATTGCTTCCAGAGAATATTGTTTTGGGGATTTGTCCTTATTCTTCAGCTCTGTGAACTCTGTTTGCAAAGCTAGTAACTATTTGTGTACCATGATTATAGGTGAGTCTTCCCTTTTAGTAACAAGTGTCTAAACATCATATCCAATAGGAAGTTTAGCACCTTGATTTGCTAGTTCTAAGAAATAGTCTTCCTTTTCTTGGGTCATGATAGTTTTCATCATTTTTATAAAGTCTTTGTCTTTCTGACAGTCAAGGATTTCTTTTTCTGGAGGTTCAATAGCTTCGTCAATCTCACTTGATGATGAGGAGTCATTATGATTTTTAGGAATATTACGGTCATTTTTGTTTCCATCATTGCATTCTGTCTCATGTATAGTGGGAGATTTTGGTTCATCAAAAATTGGTCCGCCTGATGATGATGGCATGTCAATGAGGGGATCCTTCATATAGAATAGATTATCTTCATAAGTGAAGGTTTGTCCTTTGCCTTTGGCTTGTTTCTTACAAGAACTTCTGGTTTGAATAGGCATTTTTATGGATTAGTGTGACCTAGAGTTGTTTTTGATGCAGAGGTCAAGATCAATTTCAATGCTAGTTTGTTCGGTTTAAATATTGTTTGAGAGAAACAACTAAGATTTAGTCTGGTTTTGGGAAAGATCTATCTTGTATAAGACATTTACCTGGGTTGATTCTAAAATAGTAACTAAGATTCAATCTGATTCAGGAATGATATATCCTATGTAAGACGTTATCTAAGTGACTTGAGTTTGATAGGTAGTTTGATTGAACTAGCTGAAGGGTGATCGACCAAATCGTGCAACAAAAAATGGCAGAGGTACACTATCTTGATCTATTTTATGCTCAAGAAAATTCAATAACCAGTATTATGTTCGTGGTAGATTGTGTTTTTGGCAAGTTTGACTGTTCTATCTGACAAAACCAGAGACTCATACGACTGGGTTTTCTAAACTTGACGACAATTTAGCAGTTATAGGATGACAGAAGTTATGTTTCGTACGAGTTGCTGCCTTGTACCATACGACTGATGGGCATGTGCAGGATGACAAAAGATTGAGGTCGATTCTACCTCGTACAAGACATAATACAGTGTAGGATGATGAATAATTTAGACTCGTACGATAGAGAATTAGCTATAGGATGACAATTGAGTAGATTTGTATGACACAGGACTGGTGCGGCATGATAAATTAGCAAACTTGTATAACTTTTCATATGGCAGAGACTAAAAATTCTAAGTTTTCTGACTGCTGAGTATTGACAACTGAGTATGACAAATTCTGAGATGGACTAATTTTTGACTAGGATATACTAGTTTCTGACACGGACAGAGTTTTGACTTAGGATGGACTAGTTTCTGACACAGACAGAGTTTTGACTTAGGATGGATTAGTTTTTGACATGGATAGATTTTTGACTCACTGAGTTTGTTTCTTGTCTTCTCCAATTTTGGTATTCCAAGTTTTGTTTCAAGGATGAAAACACAGAAAACGGGTAGTATGTATAGTAACTCCAATCATAGCATGCAAACCCTAAGGAATTTGGTGAGGCAAGAAAACCTTTTCTTGTAGAATCAGGTACGCACCCAATAGCTAATCAGAATATAGCCACTGAGTCTCATGCAATGGATTCTCAATGCTGTATTATCCGACTCCAAATGCTAATGGGGGCACGAAATGACAAGTATCTTGGGAGAGTTACTATCTCTCTTGCACAAAGATTATCTCCCTTTCGGAGGTGAACCGGGTAGCTTCTAATTTTAATTGGATTTAGTCAAGGATCCGTTCAGCGTGTTGACGTATAAACTCAATTAAGAGGTCTCCCAGCCTTGAAAACCAAGGTTTAATATACTCGAAGGTATGGAGGAGAGCTATTCCCGAGCACTGCTGTTGACTTGATTTTCATCAAGTCATGTTTATTTTATAGCGGGTTGGAGTACTTGGCATCTAGCCATTCCCACTTAGGTCATTCCCCTCTCATCAGCCCTAAAGGCTATAGAGTTATTAGCTCCTTGAGAGGGCAGGCCTACTAAAGATGTTGCAATCAATCTTAAGAAAGCACTTCAAGGGTCTAGATTTCTGATTGTCTAAAAGAAGACAAGAGCATACTCTCCTACCTCTCAAATTTTTCTAAAACATGAAAGATAGATTTTGTTCATTAACCAAATAGCAAGTTAGGTGCCTAAAAATGAATTTAAAGAATACACGATGTTTAGTCGATTCTCCTTAGGCAACCTACAAAGACAACAAATCAGTAGTCATATTGTCTTTGTGCGACAAGCATATTCTTCGATAAGCGTTCTGCAAAAACTAGTTAGACTGTGAAAAATTATGAGATAAATAGATAAACAATCAAGGTCAGTCATCAGAATAATCAAAAAATGATAAAATCATGAAATTTGCCTTTTTACCAGAGAATACAGAATCATACGACAGAGTCTCGACTCGTACGAGACAGAATTCAGTATCGCATGAAAGAAGATTGATGATGATGTCTGCTCATACGACAGAGGATTTGTGCTCGTATGACAGAAGATGTGCTAGTACGATAGGATATGGAGATTCATGCGACACCTATAGTTTATCTTTCAAGCCTGTGGGAATTTTTGTATAAGATGTACGGACAAAAAACTGAAAAAATCAAAAAACCTAAAAAATAACAAAAATAAAAAAAAATCAATCTCGGAGGCCGAAAAAGTAGTCTTCGGCCCCACGGTGGATGCCAAAAATGTGTGTGTGAAAAAGTGAACCTATAGCTATAAGCACAACACTTCAATTAACTCATTATATGTATGGTTAGTAATCAATAATCAATAAAAATAAACCATAGCAAAGCAACCCATTGCCTTCTAAATGATGCGAGTATAAGATTGCTCTCAGTTTGTTATAAGCAATACCAGTGACTAGACTACACCAAGACGAAGGATTTAATCTATATGATATTACGCTATATGGATGCAAGATGGATGAATAATTCAAGCAATAATAACCAATTCAAGCAACAATGGATGCAAGCAATAATGAATGTAAAATGGATGCAAGTAATCTAAAAAAAAGCAAATAATCAATCAATGACTCCAGAGTGAAATTAGCGTGATAATAATCTCCAAGTGCGTTCTCAAAAATATCTGGGGTGAATTGGAATGAGAGTTGATGACTGAATTTATAGAGAATTACAGAGAGATGATGAAAAAGCTCAATTTAGTATTAATTGAAATAATTGAGAAATCAGGTTGAGTTAACCTTGAGATAGATTCCAATTATAGTTTAATTGAAATGCATTCAAATTAGAAGTCCAAGTTGCATTGGAAAATAATAATAAATTAATTCCATGCATTTGTGATAAAAATAGATAATTCTATGCACATATTTGATTTATTCAAGAAAAAGGTCTTTTGAATGCAACTGAACTTCTTTTTCTGAAAAGCTTTGAGTTCCAATTTTAGAGAATAATTCCATAATTCAATTAAATTGCTTTTCTGATTTCAAGTTCTAAATTTAGAAAAAGAAATAATATCTCAAGTTTGATTTCTCTCTTAATTCAATTCTTTTTATTTATTTTTGTTTCAATTCAACTCTTTGTAATAAATTAATCCTTTCGCATGATTGAATGGCAAATTTATTAATTTAATTAAATATGCAAGGATATTTAATAAATTAAAATGGGATAATTGATCAAAATGATATTCTTGGAATAATTCAATTAATTAAATAAATATTTAATTAATATTGGGTAATTGATTTTGCCATGTGATTTTTGTTAATTAAAGAATTAATTATGTGCTCAAGATTGATTTAATTGCCTTTTGGTTAGGACCTTGCTGATGTTGTTGACATTAGGGGCCCATGGTTTAGATGACCATTTTTAGGGTATTACAACTGGTCCCCTGGGAAAACATCAAGAGGGTATCATTGAACCAATTCAGCTGCAAACAAAATCAGCAAATGATAAGGTTGGACTGGGGTACAATCCGAAAAAGACATCAGACCAAAAACATGTTTCTAAGTCTAAGTGGCAGAAAAGGATATCACCTTCAACATTACAGGAAACAAACACTCAACAAACTTAAGCAGAGTGTGTAAAAGAGAAAGAGGAATCAACACTCAAGAAAGAAGAAACAGTCAGCACTCAAGCTCTGATGATGTCAGCTACAATAATACAAGGAGTTGAGGTCCCTGAGGATATAAGAGATGAAGTAGTAAGAATGAGAGAATTGTTTGCACTACTAAAAGTTCCAGTCATATACACTAGTAGGCAACAAGTAGACGATTTAGAGACTGACTCAAATGAGTATGAATGGGGTCCTGACCACCTCTCAGATACATCCAGTACAAAAACTTTAGAAGAGTCTAGCAGTATCATAGATGATACTCAAGAATTGATGCGCATAAAACTAGAGAAGGAAATACAAGAAATTAGACAAAAGAGACAAGAAAACTATGAACAAGGATTGAAAGAAGGGATAATACCAGGAAATTTCTCATCTATGTGCCCCTATGCTAAAATAGAACAAATCAGGTATAGCACTACACAAGAAGAGTTGGAAGCTACAAAACAAGAATCAGTTATCAGTCCAGAAGAAGAAGAATGGGGTAGATGACAACAAATCATAGGAACCAATAAGATCATGTCAACAGGTGTGTCAAATACAAATGATAAATGAGACAAATCTTGAAGGAACTTGCAGCATTAAAGATGTTGGTGTTGATACCATACATATGCTCACTAAATCACTTGAAGAAGCCTCGAAAACTTCATCCGATGACTTTGATGACTCTAACAACAGTCATATTCAGGACAATATCTACTCAACATCAAATTTTGAATCATCTTATGTAAATGATGAAAATCTGTCTACTAATCTTATTGTTGTCAAACCATGATATGATGTCTAGTCTAGCATAGGGAACAATGCTATAAGTATGTCTATTGGATTAGATCAACTAAATATTAATGTGAAATTTAATAATCATGTTCTGACTCTTCCTGGTCTCAAGACACTTACGCAAGGTATCCTTCTCGAACTCGATTTTTTGATCCACAATCATGATGACAATACTATGAACACCCTCGAAGTTGTCCAAAATTTATCCTTCGTACATCTACAATTGATTGACTACACATTACAAAACCAGCCGATGAACATACCTACTTTTGCCAATGACTATACATTAGCCTATTATCTCAATGCAGTTGAACCTATGGACTCTTCCACCAGTGAATAGAGTGAAAACATGACTGAAGCGGATATCAAGTATCTTAGTCGAAAAAATAAGAAAAATAAAAATAAAAGATCTGATGGCGAAAACCACATTGTGGCGGTGTCAGAATCTAAAAAAAGAAAATAAAGGACATACCTAAGGGTGAAAACCTCTCTGAGGTGCCTGAAGGTGAGATACTTGATATACTGCCAAGTCATTTTTAGGAAAGGTCTTCTATATTGATCAAGCCAACTCAACCAATGAACATTGGGAGTCAAGAGACACCACATATCATTCATGTAGCTCAATCACTATCAATAGAAGAATTGAAAGATTTCACTCATCTATTCACAAAAAAGAAAATAAACTTTTCATGGACATACTCTAATATGCCAGGCCTGGATCTTGATCTCATCATGCACCATCTTTCTATCACACCAGGAGTTAAACCAGTCAAGCAAAAACTCCATAAGATGCACCCACATGTGGCACTATTTGTCAAGGCTAAACTAGAAAAGCTGCTAAAAGATGGATTCATTAGAGCTATAGATTATGCCAAATGGATTTCAAACATAGTACCTATGTCAAAAGTAGACAAATCTATCAGAGTTTGCACTGACTTCAGAGATCTCAACAAAGCTTGTCTGAAGGATGACTTTCCATTACCAAACATTGATATGATAGTCGACATGACCGTTGGGTATGAGATGTACTCACTAATGGATGGATTCTTTGGATATAATCAAATCAAAATACTCCTGGAGATCAAGAAAAGACAGCTTTCACCTGTGCATGGGGAACCTTTTGCTAGAATGTCATGCCATTTGAGCTAAAGAATGCAGGAGAAACCTATCAAAGAGTAGTCACTACTATTTTTCATGACATGATGCACAAGAATATGGAAGATTATGTTGATGACACTTTAGTAAAGACTATGAAGAGATCAAAACATATTCAAGAGCTAGGTCCTACACTAGATAGAATGGAAAAGTTCAAACTTCGGTTAAATCCAAAAAAGTGTGCATTTGGAGTGACATCTGGTAAACTACTTGGCTACATCATTTCAAAGAAGAGAATCGAGGTTTATCCTGAGAAGGTCCAAGCTATAATGGAAATGCTGCCTCCGAAGAACATCAGTCAAATGAGAAGTCTATAGGGACATCTCCAATCAATCAGATGCTTCATTTCTTAGTTACCAAACAAAGCTCAACCTTTCACAAAAGTATTGAAGAAAGGAGTAATATACAGTTGGGATCAGGAATGTGAGCAACATCTTTAGCAAATCAAAGAGTACCTATCAAATACACCAATATTGATGCCACCTATTCAGGGTAAACCATTGATCTTATACGTATCAGCAACTGATTCATCGCTAGGGGCACTTCTAGCACAACAGGATGACAATAAAAAGGAGCGAGCCATCTATTACATCAGCAGAACATTGGTGTCCTATGAAATGAACTACAATATAATAGAAAAAGGATTCTTGGCATTAGTCTTTGCATCACAAAAACTGAGACACTATATGTTAGCACATTCAATCAAGGTGGTGGCTAAAATTGATCTGCTCAAATATCTTCTCAGCAAAGCAACACTTATAGGAAAATTGGCAAAATGGGTCATGATACTTACAAAATTTGATATTGAGTATGTGGAATGCAAGGCCATAAAAGGACAGGTAACTGTTGATCAACTTGTTGAAGCTCCACTTGAAGACACTCAACCACTACATATAGAGTTTCTAGATGAATCAATAATGCACCTTACTCAACAACCCTGGAAGATGTTCTTTGATGGATCTTTTACTCAAAATGGTTCTGGTGCTGGAATACTATTTATTACTCCTCATAAGTACTCAATCCCAAAGTCTTATAAGATTATGTTCCCTTGCACAAACAACATTGCAGAATATGAAGCTTTGGTAAATGGGATAAAGCTAGCTATTGAATGGAAGGTTGCGGAATTACACATCTATGGAGATTCTCAGCTGATCATAAATCAAATCATGATACATATCAGACTCGAGATGAGAAACTAATGCCTTATAAGAGAATGATTGATAATCTTAAGAAATATTTTTCTTTTGTACCATTCCAACATATTCCCAGATCTACAAACAGAGCAACAAATGCTATGGCCACCCTAGTGTCTATACCTGAGTTACAAGAACCCAATTTTCGCTTTGAATTCTTGGTGGAAGAGTTACATTACCCGGCCTATGATTCTCTTGAGACCCAAATAGTTTGTTCTATTATTGGACATGGCTCATCCCGATATAGCCACATCTACTCTTATCTATGAGACCAAATTATCCCTGAAAATCTTACTCGTAATGAGAAAATAAACCTAACCCAAAATGCTTCACGGTATGTTATCATTGCTAATGATCTATTTAGACGAGGTTTGGATGGTACATTTCTTAGATGTCTAGAAACTAAAGAATCTAAACGTGCATTATTAGAAGTCCATGAAGGTATTTGTGGATCTCATTTGAATGGTCTTACTTTAGCTCGAAAACTACTACGGGCTGGCTACTACTAGCTAGACATGTAGAAAGATGCTATTAAATTTGCTAAGACTTGTGAAAAATGTTAGCTAAATGGGAACCTCATACATGCTCCGGCAAGGGATCTCATACCCTTTACTACACATTGGCCTTTTTAGCAATGGGCCTTTGATCTCATTGGTCAGATATATCTTGCTTCATCTAATGGACATAAATTTATTATATCTGCCACTGAGTATTTTACCAAGTGGGTAGAAGCAGTTCCACTCATCAAAGCAACTAGTAAACAAGTCACCTTGTTCATCTTAAACTATATCATTTGCAAGTATGGGATACCTTCGTCCATCGTGACTAATAATGGAGGACAGTTCAAGAATAAAAACTTGGACGAGCTCTCTGAGAAATTCAAAATTAAACAACACTAGTCATCAGTATATTACCCTTAAGGTAATGGACAAGCTAAGGCATCCAACAAAAACCTATTGACTATCTTGCACATAACAGTGAACAATTCTGGGAAGGATTGACATCTGCAACTCAATCTTGCATTATGGGCATACAGAACAAGTATCAGAACACTTGCTAGGGCTACACCTTTCTCTTTGGTGTATGGGTCCGAAGAAGTATTACCTATTGAAGTAGAAATACCATCTCTAAGAGTTTCTTTGCAAGGTCTTGTTACTGATGAAGATCATAGAATATCTAGATTGCAAGAACTCGAATTGTTGGATGAGTGTCGGCAAGTAGTGTTTGATCATCTCAGAGTATATCAGAAGAGAATGTCTAGAGGGTATAACAAGAAGGTTAGACAAATAGAATTTCAGGTTGGTGACCTAGTTCTGAGAGAAAAACCTAAAAATCAGTAGTTTCGAGACAACAAAGGGAAGTTTGAACCCAACTGGCTGGGTCCCTACATCGTTACTGTAGTCTTTGGCTCTAGTGCCTATCAACTCTCAAACTTAGAAGGGGAACAACTCCTTGAACCGATTAACACCATCCACTTAAATAAATTCTTCACTTAGCATTCTCTACTCTAGCAACATGTACAACTGAAAAAGTCCTGAAAAAAGAAAAGAAAAAAAATCATAAAAAGTCCTGAAAAAAAAAAAATATATATATATATATATATATATAAAGAGAGAAAATGCCCTGGTGAAAACCTAGTAAACAGGCACCTTGGTAAAAAAAAGTCTCTACCAAGAAGGTGAAAACCTGGTAAACAGATGCCTCTTGTACTCAAGCACTCCATCTATCAATGCAACATTGGCATTCCCGCTTTCCTGCATCTTTGCTTTCGCTTGTACATATATTTCAGTCACTTTCATGACATCCTGGTTCATTGGAACCCTTGTGGCTTGAAACTAATCAACGTCCTAGTCTTAGGTTAACCGACAAAGTACATTACATGTCCTAAGTAGTATCAGCCAAGTCATCTTTCCATTAGTGAAACCTGGTTGTCCACTCCGAGTCAGTCACCTGTCTCTTGACTACTGAAGAGTTTTATCATTGAGTTAACAAGCAATGCAACATAACAGAAAACAATCACTAAACAATTTGAGCTATGCATGAAAATTTTATATGTGTTGTCTTTTGTATTGGTTTTCGATTATTATCCCTCTGAGTAACTCAAGGAAGTCTATCATTACTAAGAGGAGCAAGGATTGGGGGCGTAATATTTTCTTTGTTTTCTGCTTGTAGGAATGATCCCAATGATATGGAAACATAAAATTAGTTGGGTGTCTGTGATAAGAGCCTTCACATCAAGGTGAAATCGCCTCACATACCTCAACTCCGCTTATTTAAATGTTACAGGGAGGTCCACATCATTTCTTTGTCTATTTTGAGGGAATTTCTTTATGATGCAATTCAAGTCCCTACGAAATTTGTCCAAGGATATGAACAAAAAAAGGGTTATTGCGGACAAGATAATAAATATTGCACATTGAAAAAGAAAGGAACTATAATCTGCCTGTTATGTTCGTTATGCTCGGTGATGAATCTTAAGCATTTAAAATCCAGTGACTAGGTTTAGGTTACATTTTCCATATCATTTTGCATTTCATTTTGTATTTTGTGAATCTAGAGTGATTTTGGTGTGATAATAATGATCTCTTAATTTTATGAGAGTCGGAAGCATCATCATTTCTTCACTAAGTGATCTATTTTTCACCATTTCTCTGATCGAGTACTTGTGTTTTTGAGATGTTAGTTGTATACATAAACATTTTATATAGATTTATACATTCATTATTACTCATTTGCATTCATCTTATTGCATAGAAAAATAAAGCATTGCATTACTCATTACTCATTTTCATTTCATTTATTTGCATATGAAAAGAAACAAAAACAAGCATTCATATTCATCTGCATTACATACATCCATACTGAAAAGAAATTCATACATATAGAATAAAGTATATAGAATGCATCTCATAAACAAACCAACACAAGTATGATGAAGTCAAATCGATCTTGTTTATATACATTGTATAAAGTCTCTGAGTACAAAATGATGTCAAAATGACATGTACAAACTCCTATCGAAGCAAGAATCGTATAGGCTACAAAAAATGGGTGTGTCTACAAAAAAATATCAAAGCTACAAAAAGAATATCTAGCTCTCAGCCTCTCCCTCATCGCCTAGTGGAGGAGGTGGAGCTTGCTGACCGGGATCCTAACAAGGTGCCCGAGCTCCCTCTGACCGTGCAATGTACTATGAGTAGGGGACAACTTGCTACACAACTGGAACTGCTACATTATACACTACAACATAGTATGTCATCCTACTCATCTGGTGAAGGACCTCCTGCTGCAAAGTGTCAGTCTTTTCTCTCCTCTCTACTCTCATCTCTATGACCTAACGATCATGCTCAGTCCTAAGCTCTGCTAGCTGTCGGTCTTGCTCTGCCAACTGAGTCTGAGCCACTATTAGCTGTGACTACAACTCCGCAAGATATGTTCTCATCGTCCATCCCACGTCAGTCTCTTGCTCTCTTGCAGGCTCTCCACCTCCATCTCTCTCCTCCTCAACTTCACCCAGCCTCACACCTATCCTCCCAAGGGATCCACCCTCACCCCTTTGTTGTCCAACCCCAATTGGAACCCTACTACTACTAGCACTAGGATCACCACCTGCCTACCTTGGAGCCTCGGCTCTCTACCCCTATCCCTATCACTATGTCGGGGCATCATCCTCAATCTCCTCAATGTGAGGAGCCTGCTCAATTGGATCTATCAATCTAGGGAATGCATGCTGCTAGAACCAATCCTTGTATTGGAGCAATACCCCCGCATCTGCAACATCATCCATGTAATCTCATCTCAAGCGTTGTAAACTAGTGAGCTCCTTCATACTTAAGGCATAGGATAACCTCGGTGACCATCCCCGCCTCTCCTCATCAGCATAACATGCATACATTGTGTACTACCACGAGATCCCTTGAGGCCTGTCATACTACCTCATCACTCGAGAAACTACAAATCACTCTACTATAGTCTACAATCTACCAATAAGAGGGCGTGTAACATTTATATCCCTGCGTACCAATTGCCAGTCATCCCATGGCTCTAGGCCCCTATAAGGTCTCCATATCACGACTATAAGGTCTTCTTTTTGTCATCACCAAAAATTGATCTTCCCTAGATGGGGCTGCGTAACATGACCTGCATACCTATATACAATCAGTTGCCCAGGCTCTCTGCTATCATCCACAATCGGCTTGCAAACTGGGAGGTGCTCCCAAGCCCAAACCTATAAAATCAAAACTCCAGTGGCCATGCTCTTGCCCTCCCTATACACAACCTCACACATCTTGCGATACATGTGGGCTAATATGCAAGAACCCCAGCCAAGCCTCTGAGGGGTCTCCATCAATCTCTCTAACATCCTGCCCCAACCACACTGGAATCCTTGTTTTCCTTTATCCAGCATCAAAAAACAACTGATAAAACCTGCTAGAACACACGCTAGAGGAAACTCCTCACTGTACCTGGTCATCATCACATCCCAACTGATGGAACATGTCAAAATATCAAGATCCCTGAAGACATGCCTGACTGCCTGTAATCCAGGTAACAACGCTGCATCGTAATCTACCTTATCCCTAGTAAAAGGGATACGGAGGATCCTATATACATCCTCAGGAGTGATACTCATCTCCCCCACTGGCAAATGGAAGGTATTATGCTCTGAATGGAATCGCTCAACCAATGTTGTGAGCATTCCGTGATTCACACGGATATCAGGTAAACCAAGAAGGTGTGTCAAACTGCACAAATCAATATGAGTCTGCTCAACCTCTGAAAGTTGTCGAACTAATGTTATGATAGGAGGATAAACGCATCTAAAGAGAACATGAGGTAATCGAACCTGCAAAAAAATCACACAATGAAGCATCAAAAAACATTCCAAATAAGCCTACAAGAGAAGCAAAACATCACACAAATCTAACTATGCCAATTGCAAAATCAAAATTTCAAGTTTAGACCTTAAAAACTGCTCATTGTTTCCCAAATGACAAAACATAGAAGGGCAACAACTCGTACGAGTCAGGATGGGCCCTCATACGACAAAAGAACCCCATACGATAAAAGATTAGACCTAGGATGACAAAATGGTCTTTTATGCATGTTGTTGTACGACATAAGGGTGGGGTTAGAATGACAAATCTAATGGCCTAAAATGATAAAACAAACTTTAGTAGTTTCTCGTATGAGATAGGATCTTGTCTCGCATGACAAAATGAGAAGGGCCGACTTCAAACGTGCCAAAACTTGAAAAATGAACAAAAAAATTGAAAATTGAGAACATAAAGAGGCTTAAGATTGACCACTTACCACTGGCTCATAGTGTCGAGGTTGATTACATCATCTCTGGTGCTCGAATCGATGCTCATGAGTAGGGACTACCATTTTCTTCTCATAAGGCTTTTTGAATTTTCAAACTTGGAGGGTTAAAATGAATTGAAAATGACACTTTTACCCCATATATAGCCAAAACCCTAATTTTTCAACTTGCTCCGATGGACATGAAAATTGTACCCTTAGCTAATTTGCTTGTTCTAATTCTATTTTCGAGATCGAAATCAAAATCTGAGATCATTTTCCTAGTCAATTCACAAAATTTGGACCACTTAGCGCTTTTTCATCAAAAGCTCATTCTTTCTTCAAATTGCACTCAATTTCTCATGAATCAACGCTGAATCTCAATTGAATTATATAAATCAACTTTGTGCTCAATTTATTATCAATCGACACAAAATTTTTAAATATTCCTCTGAATCAATTTGTTCTCAACAACTTATCATCGCTAAAAATTGCTTATAATCGTGTACCCTCGTTATCTTTCGATTTCGTTCCCGAGGGGGCATACTCATGACCTTATGACCTCACATCTTCAAGTCAATTTTTTTTTCAAATCTTCATTAAAGTTGAGCAAAAATCTTTTCAACTAAAGAAAATCAAAATCTTATTTCTAAGGGGCATCTCAGCTTCATCGCTTCACATCAAGTTGAGATCTCTCAATCATCGGAATTGAATCAATCGCTAGGGGCATATCAATTTAATCGCTTTATATCAAGCTGATATTTGTCTTTTTTCTGAATCAATCTCTTAACGTTAATCAGTTTCATCACTTTTCATCAAGCTAATTATTCATTTAAAATCAATCAAGGGTTTAAAGAGTATCTTTTATCACACACTCAATCTAAGTAGATGTTCAGTTTCATCACATTGAATCAAGTTGGATAGTTTATCTTCACTCATCGTATCTTGATCAATCAAGTTCAAGATCAATTTTTATCTTCGCTCACTGTGTCTTGTTCAATCAATTTCTAGATCAGTAAGATCCGCTTCTTGATCAATCAAGTTCAAGTTCGGTATCTTTGTTCTCTATCGTTCCTAAGTTCAATCAAGTTTAGGATCGATGTCGCTTTAATCAGACTTCATTCAGCTTCATCACTTCGAATCAAGCTGAACATCTTGCTCTTCATCTGGTTCATGATCAATCAAGTTCAAAACTGGCATCTCCTAGACATCACACATTCTTTGAACCAATGAGTTGCTCGCACATTAATTCAAAGAGGGGCAAATGTAATACCCTAAAAATGGTCATCTAAACCATGGGCTCCTAATCTTGATAACATCACCAAGGTCCTAACAAAAGCCAATTAAATCAATCTTGAGGACATTATTAATTCTTTAATCATCAAATATCACATGGCAAGTTAATTACTCAATATTAATTAAATATTTATTTAATTAATTGAATCATTCCAAGAAAATCATTTTGATCAATTATTCTATCTTAATTTATTAAATATCCTAGCATATTTAATTAATTAATAAATTTTCCATTTAATCATGCAAAAAGAATTAATTTATTACAAAAGAGGAATTAATTACAAAGCAAGAGTTGAATTGAAAATAAAACAAAAGAATTGAATTGAGAGAGGAATCAAACTTGAGATATTATTTCTTTTTCTAAATTTAGAACTTGAAATCAGAAAAGCAATTAATTGAATTATTAATCATTTTCTAAATGAAACTCAAAGCTTTTCAGAAAAAGAAGTTCAGTTGCATTGAAAAGACTCTTTTCTTGAATAAATAAAAGAATTATCTACTTTTATCATAAGTGCATGAAATTAATTCTAATGCAACTTGAACTTCCTATCTAAATGCATTTCAATTAAACTATAATTGGAATCTATCTCAAGGTTAACTGAACCTGATTTGTCAATTATTTCAATTAATCCTAAATTGAGTTTTTTCATCATCTCTCTTGTAATTCTCTATAAATTCAACCTTCAGCTCTCATTCCAATTCACCCCAGAGATTTTTGAGAACACGCTTGGAGATTTATTATTGTTACGCTGATTTTTGCTCTGGAGTCATTGAATATATTATGCCTTTTTAGATTATTTGCATCCATATTTAGTTTATTCATATTGCTTGAATCCATATTGCTTGAATTCGTTATTGCTTGAATTATTCATCCATCTTGCATCCATTTTAGCTTAATATTATTCTCATATAGATCAAATCCTTTGTCTTGGTGTAGTCTAGTCACTGGTATTGCTTATAAAAATCTGAGAGCAATCTTGTACTCACATCTCTTAGAAGGCAATTAGTCGCTTTGTTATGGTTTATTATTTATTGATTATTGATTACTAACCATACATGTAATGACTTAATTGAAGTGTTGTGCTTGCAGCTACAGACCCTTTTTCACACACACATAGATTACTATTAGCAACACCTTTAGGAAATCCCAATTTCAACAAATATTTGTTTAATCTAGCATGCCAATCTCTAGCAACTTGTTTTAATTCATAAAGTGCTTTCTTCAACTTGCATACCATGTCTCCATCATCCAATAGTGAGAATCCATTAGGTTGTTCAATGTAAACTTCTTCATCTAAATCACCATTTAAAAATGCAGATTTGACATCCATCTGATATACCTTGAAATCTTTATAAGCAACATTAGCGGGCAATAGTCTAACAACTTTGGTTCTGGCAACCGGAGCAAAAGTTTCCACATTGTCAATCCCTTCTTGTTGTGAATATCCTTTGCAGACCAATCTAGCTTTATTTCTAACAACTTCACCGACTTCATTCAATTTTTTTATGAATACACATTTAGTACAAATAACATTTATATCATTAGGTCTAGGCACAAGTTCCCAAGTGTTGTTCTTTTCAATTTGATCTAACTCTTCTTCCATAGCTCTCATCCAATTTTTCATCTTTATAGGCTTCAACAACATCTCTAGGTTCATCTTTAGAAATTAAACACACTTCTTCTGCAACTAACTTTCTTCTAGTCATCACACCTTTATTATTGTCACCAATAATCTGATTCTTGGAATGATTGAATCTTACATACCTTGGAGTCTTTTGAATGTTTTGATCTTTAGGTTCTTGCACATCATCACCAACAACAGCAACATCCGAATTAACAGTCTCTACCGGATCATTCTGCTTAGGTTCTTTAGATTGAATAGGAGCTAAAACAACATGTTGACCATCATCATAAGCTCTTATCTCCTTCCTAAGGTTCTCATCCACTCTCACATTTTTACTTTCAACTATCTTTCTCAGTCTCTTATTTTAGCACCAGTAGGCTTTTCTCTTTGTAGAATATCCCAGAAAGATAGCTTCATCATTTCTAGCATCAAACTTTCCAATATCTTCATCTCTCTTGATATAACACTTGCTACCAAAAAATTTAAAATATTTTACAGTAGGAACATGACCAAACCAAATCTCATAAGGGGTCTTACTGGTATCACCTTTGGTATGAACTATGTTAATTGTATAGACTGTAGTACTAATAGCTTCTCTCCAGTAGACCTTCAAAATGTTTCCTTCAATCAACATGGTTCTTGCAACATCCAAAATAGTACGGTTCTTCCTTTCAACAACTTCATTTTGTTTTGGGGTCCTAGGAGAAGATAGTTATCTTCTGATTCCATTCATCTCACAGAATGAGTTGAACTCACCAGAACATAATTCTCCACCTCTATCAGATCTCAGACACTTCAATTTCAATTCGGACTTAGTTTCAACTTTAGCTTTGAATATCTTGAATTTCTCAAATGCTTTTGATTTCTCCTTCAGAAAGACAACCCACATCATCTTGGAATAATCATCAATTAGTAGCACAAAGTATCTATCACCCTACACACTTTTAATATTTGTAGGTCCGCACAGGTCAGGGTGCACAAGATCTAGTAGTCCATCAGATGTATACTATTTGTTCTTGAAAGAAATCCTTGTTTTCTTACCCAACTGAATTTCCTTACATACCAGATTAATAGGTTTAACAATCTTAGGCAAATCTCTAACAACTTGCGTAGAACTGATCTTGATCAATGAATCAAAGCTTACATGACATAGTATCCTATGCCACAACCAACTCTCATCTATCTTAGCAATCAAACAACTTTTCTCACCAGCATTCAAATGAAAAATGTTACCTTTAGTCTTAGCCCCAGATGCAATCTCTATACTAGAGGCATTCAAGATCTTGCATTTACCATTCTTGAATTGTAAATCATAACCCTTATCAACCATATGTCCAACACTCAAAAGATTATTCTTTAAACCTTAAACATACAAGACATCAGCAGTGTTATGCTTACCATCATATGTTTCGAAGCTTACAAATTTGCTTTTATCACCAATCATATGATGTGAACAACCACTGCCAATCACCCATTCATCTTTCTCTTCTACCTTAGCAGACAATGCTCTTTCCTCAACTGAACAGCTAGCAGAATCAGTAAGTATAGGTCTATCCTCTCTAATAGAAATAAACACAATTCCATCTCCTTCTAAATCATCATTTGTAACACCTTCATTTGTAGCATAATAACAGTTCCTTTGGTTCCTAAACTTCTGGTTAGACTTATAGGGCTTATCATACTTTTCATACTTCTCATATCTCTCATTTCTATCATGCTTATCAAATTTGTCATGTCTATCATACTTAGCCATTCTCTCCGGGCATCTAGAAGCAAAATGTCTTATCTTATTACAAGAGAAACATTTTAGAGGAAACTTTCCATCATACTTACCGACACCTTTAGGCAATCTCTGGGAAATCAATGCTTCAAGCTCATCAAGTTCTCTTTCTTTCTCTGCTATCTCTCTTCTTTCTCTTTCATATCTAGATATCTTGTACTCATTAGGATCATATTCTTGTTTACTAGACACAAATGTTGATTCTTTAAATTTTGTCTCAGACTTTCCATGTGATTCTCCAAATTCACTCAACTCAAATGCAGTAAGTTTCCCAACCAACATGTCTCTTATTACTGTGGTCACTCTCCAGATCTCATCAATTACAGAAAACTTATGTTTGTAAGCAGGAGGAAAAGATCTCAGCACCTTAGCAACAATCTCATCTTCCTCAATCTTTCCACTGACACATCTGATACCAAGGACAAGCTCATTTACCTTAGCCATGTATGAGTGTATGTTCTCATCATCTCCCATCTTCAATGTTTCATACTTTCCTTTCAAACTCTACAACTTAGCAACTTTCACTTGACTATCACCTTCATACAAGATTTCAAGTTTCTCCCAGATCTCATGTGCAGTCTGAAGTCCCATTACATTTGTCATCTCAGAATCAGTTAGGGCACTAAGCAATGCTTCCTTTACTCTAATGTTATATTTAGCTTCCTTAGTCTCATCAAGAGTAGATGGTCCATTCTGAGGAACAACATAGACATTCTTAGTGATCTTCCACTAATCCTCTCCAAGACATTTCAAGTGCACTTCCATCTGCCTCTTCCATACTGTATAGTTGCTTCCTTCAAACCTCAAACTGTCCTTTTTGAAAAGAATACCTTGAGTTGCCATTATGGATCTCCTCAAGCGATTAAGATTCTACCAGAGGATCTGTCTCTGATACCAATTGTTAGCAACAATAAAGGAGGAAGATTGAGAGGGAGGGAGTGAATAAATCTTCATCGGATTAGAAAATTAAACTTCAAAACAAGAACTGATAAACTGCAGCAATAGTCAGATAACTGGATTAACAACACAACACACAACACCAAGATTTTTGATGTGGAAAACCTAGTTAATTGAAAGACCACAGTGGGAACCTACCCACAGTACGATGATACTCTGCAATAGTATATGAAAATATTACAATGGGGAATGCACATGCATTCAGGCACACTGCCTAGAGCTCACTACTCAAAAGATATTTAACTGAAAGGATACAATCCTTAGGGAAGTCTTACTAACTTACAATATGATTTGGAAAACAATCCGGAAGGAATGAACTGCAATGATAGCATCTATAAATGCCTGATGACAGTTCCGATTAAGCACAATTGTCTTCTCTACAACACCAAACTCACCTCAACACCTCATTGAATGATATATCCTTGTTCACACATTCATCTCTCTCTAATAATGAAGACACAATACTGACTCACAAATTACATAAGCATCTCACCTATATATACAAATCATCAACCTTGATAACAAGGTCAGCTAAAACCTCAACCCTCATCTTACAATTACAAAAATTATATTGCATGATACAAAGATTGATCATAGGACCAATATTATGATTTAAATTACATATAATGGAACTAATTCAAATTACCAAATGATCACATCCACTGAAAATCCTTCTAAGACCAACTGCAACACGCTTCACCAACAGAAATATCGCATAACTTGAAAAATCACCGGTTCATAAAAAATCACCAAAACTTGCACAATGATCAATGAGGATCGCCAAAAAAAAATAGGACACAACTAGGAAACACTAGAAAACATGTTAGAATCATCTGGAATAGTTGCACCAACACCACTTTTCAAATCTTCATTGATCAACATCTAGAAGCTCAAGAACACAACCAATCAGCAATTGTCATGAGGAAAGATAACTTGCGGAGCACCTAATCATGAACCATCTAAAATAAAGATTCTCAAGATCATCTAAGATAATATCCCAAAGTCTCAACACAAGATCTGATTATACCAGAATATACTAAAGAAAATACCAGAGTCTGCAAAATAGTGATCAGCAAAACCAAACTATAAAACCGGATCATAAAATATTCCCAAACTCATTGTAATAGATCACAAGAATATGTTGACATCAATGACAACATCATATCCTATCAATAGAAATGATCAACTAAATCTAACAATCTCCCCCAATCACGCAACAAGGATATCTACTATAGTGTATAATGTCTGACCATAAAGTGAAGTAGGTCATTAGGACATTGTCAAGGGAGACCCACCTTGGTTTTGTAGAGCCAAAAGTGCATGAAATTTCAGTCTTGTGAGTGAATATCATTTGTTGGCCAAATCCAACCTTGAACCTGAGAATAGGAATGTGGCTAAATCTTTGGTTTTGGGGATATGTTGATTTGGGAACCAACAAATTGGCAACTCTATTCGGGATAGGTTGAATAAAGGCTTGTCAAGTTGCCCATGAGTCTCTAGTTAAGAATTTTAGCCTAGAAGAAGTTTTGTAGTAGCATATGTGAAGAGGATTTAATTGACTCTGCTAAGGATAGGTTGAATAAAGGCTTGTCAAGTTTCCCAAGAGTCTCTGGTTAAGAAGTTTTTAGCCTAGAAGAAGTTTTGTAGCAACATATGTGATGAAGATTCATGTGACTCTATTGTTGAAGAGAAGACTCAGAATTTTAAAAGGTTTTGAATAGCTCTCATTTTTTCAAGAATGTTCCTCTACAAGGAGGTGGCAACTCTATCCTAAAAGAACCTAATAAATAAAAAAGAAGAGCTCTAGTTGTGAAGAGCTTTTAGTCAAGAAGAAGTGACCAACTACTATAATATTTTCTAGGTATTTTCCTATTGGTTTACCAAAGAAATTTGTATAAAAGCCATGAGTATTTAGGGCTGAAATGAATCCCTTATCAAGTGTAGTAGCACTATTAAGAGGGGAAATATTTTGTATTTAGATTACATGCTTCTATGTTGTATTTTTTAGTCATGATATTTTGAGAAGAGCATGTAATGTTGTAATAGGTCCACTCAAGAGAATCTTAAGCCTGGTTTCTCATTGTTTTGTGTACTATCTCATCTTAAGGTCTTGAGATGAAAAGGAAGAGTCATAAAATGTAACTACATTGTTGTATGAAGAGGTTTTACAAGTCAAGAAAAAATGTATTATCCAAGTATTGTCCTAGGCATAATGAATAATCAACAACTTCATCCATGTCCACCAGGAGAGGTGTTTATCCTCGAAAGATATAAGCCGTTGAACTATAGAAATATTTAGGGATACCCACACCCTTTCCCTATTGAGTTTAAAGACCAAAGGCCTTTGTTTCATGCAAAGGAGTGTGAATCAGTAGTCAAGCATGTGTAGTCACTTTGTGAGTTTATAGAAGATTTTTAGTTTCATGATGAAGATATTATTATGAAGTTATTTATGAGGTCTTTGAAAAATGATGCAAGAGAATGGTATGATAGTTTGCCCATGCAATGCATATCTTCATGGGAAGATTTTAAGGGGTTGTTCCTAAGAAGATTCGGTGATAATAATAAAAGTTATGAACAACTCATGAGTTCTCAGAATTTTCTAGCAAGTAGGAATGTGATGTATGCACAAATACAATATGGGTCAAGTGTTGAAAATGGTTTCCAAAGCATAGATTTCCCTGCTGTCCCAACTTATGTTTTTTAGCACCATGAGTATTCCCATCAGCCTCAAATTGATCATGAGTGTAATCCAAGTCTTGCATATCCAATGGTGTATGTTAGTGAATCATTGAATATAATAAGTATGGAAGATGAACCACCACATGCATTGTTTTTAAGGTTCTTAAGAGATTTAAAGAACATTCCTATGAGTTTTATGCTTCTCGAGTCTGAGTGAATTGACTTGTTTTTGCAAGTCTATGAGCCTAATGTTGTCCAACAGTCTAAAGATTTGAAACCATCGAGTATGGATCAGGTTGGTGAATGGATATATATGATTGAAAGGTTCAAATCTGAAATTTCACTTGATGTTGAAAACCTTAATGCTGATAATGAAAACATTGAGCCAAAATGTGATAAGAATGCACAAGTTTGTAGCGATAGTCCTTGTATTGTTGAAAATCAAATATATTTTCATGTTGCAGTAGATAATGTTTGTGAAAAATAGATAGATGATGAATGTACACCTATAAATGATTGTAATGGCAACCTAAATGCAATTGAATATGAATATTTGGAGAGTCCACTTTCTATTTCAAAGTGTGACCTTGCGTTTGATAAGGTTGTGGGAGATTCAATCTCCTGTGCCATAACAAATATATGCTCTTATGGAGTCATTGAGTTCTTAGTTTGTAATAATGACAATGATTTGTAGGAAGATGATGCTCACAACTCTTGTGAAGGCATATAGGAAGAGAATATGGGACATATGGATGAAGAGGGCACATGCTCAATTTGTAGTGAACAAATTTCAAAGTTATTGGCAGCTGAATATCAGAGGTATGCATGAGGAAAATGCCAACAACTCATGTGCCCTGTTGATATAGGTTTTGAAAATGAAAGTATTCCTTATAATGATAAATGTAATACACCCACCATCAATTTTCTTCCTTTATTAAAAATAGTTGGTGAGGAAAGTGATGAAGATTATAAAAGTGTAGAGTTTCTTGAATGCGATCATGATGTATATGTTGATGGTGAAAGTGTATGTGCTGATAAAAACTCAAAATTATTTTTTGATGACATATGGGTGGCTGATAATAATGACATTCATTGCAAAGATGATCCTAATGAAGAAGTTTCAATTGCTGAGACAAGGAGCATTGGAGGGGACTCAAAATGTCAAGATGATAAATCTTGTCAACACTTAGGATTGCAGTTACTTGCGAGGATTATGTATGATTTTTTTTCATGCTCTTGATGAAGGTTTGGATGACGTATATGGTTTTAGGATGAGTTCTTCTAAGAAATTATTTTTTGACATGCAAACTAGTGACTAGAATGAAGACCATAGAGCTAATTGTGTGTTAGAACATGAATCTTTTCTTTTTTCAGTTGGATGATATGTGCACAAAGCATGACAGTGATTTCAGCAATAATGAATGTTATGTTCAGCATAAAAGTGTCTTGTTTGATGAGCATAGCATGTTTTTATCACATGATTATCAGTATTTTCAAAATGTGCATGAGTTTCGAATGATTAATGATAGTGAATGCACTCACAACATTGAGTATGGCAGTTGGATGAGAGATGTCAGTATGATTAAGTAGTTAGATGTTAGTGCTATTTTTAGATTGGCCTTAATGCAATCAGAGGAAAACCATGTTTATGACAGAGGAAAGAATAGACCTTTCTATTTTGATGGCCTTCGGCCATCACATGTGGTTTGATGTTCAAGACACAATAGTAGGGGGAAGAGATGACCTTTTTTGACTTTGCACCCAATGGAGTAAGCACCCGATCTACTCCCAGAGATCTGGATTCTTGCCATGCTTGTAGGGGGCATGCATCCCCAAGCTAGAGCCACTATTGGGACCTCCAAAATTTGGCTAAATTTTGAGGGCCCATGTAAAATCTTGCTTAAGACACTTAGAATTTCTTTGCAAAATCAATCCAAGTAGCCCATTTTGAGGGCTAATATTTTGGCACTCATGGATTGTCATGAAAAATCACTTTGGGATCTTGTTCAGGACTTATCAGAGATGGTATATAACCACTTATAGCTTATAAGGGTCAATTTTGATGATTTTTTGATGACCTTATTTTGAGGCCTTGAGGTAGGTTTGCCAATTGCAGTTGTTGCACCTTTTTGAGTGAGCAATATTTGAGGAATTGCATTTTGTCACCAACCGAGCATCATGCCAATCCATTTTTTGGTGATTGTCTGCATTTTTATGAAGCCCCATGAATCCATTTTATAAGTTTTCCAACTTGAATCCATATACAAATCGTTCAGATTTGCAGGCTGAACTGTGCAAAGTCTGCAAAAGTAGCCCAACGTTTGAATTTTTATTTGATGGCCTATTGACGTGCATGAAAAGGTGAAAGTGCCCAATGATTCCCTATATGTTTGCCTGCAAATTTTTCAGTTTATAGCCCCTTTGCACCTCATCTGATATTTTTTCAAGGTCCATTCCAAGTGAACTTTTCCAGGGTTTAAATATCAACATTTCCAGAATTTTCAGAGAAGGCAAGTTTGGATGCTAATATTTTGCACATGTGATCAAATCAATCCAAACCCTCTTATGAACATGCTTATCCTATCCAGATGTATCAGTTTACCAAGTGGTGGCCATTGAAACTAATGTTTGATATTTTTTCAGTTCAGTGTTTGGATGGGTTTCAGATTGGTTTGAAAGGTGTAGTTTCAGAGAACAACTGAGAAGGAAACTTCAAGGATTAAAAATTTTCATCTCAAGAAACAACATCCAGTTGACATTCTGGAATCCCTATATGACACTCTACAAGTATGCAAGTTTTGAAGATCCATGGAGATGGTTTGGTTAGTTTTTGAGGTCGATTCTAGGGGCTACTCAGGTTGTTTTGGTAATTGAGTGTCAATTTAAATCCTCATCTGACCAAAATTTTGAGCCCAGGATGCATCTAGTTAATGTTTCAGATCATCTTCAGAGATCACAGATCAATTGTTACGAAATGATTTTTTTTTTTAGTCGGGCCCACCAGAAACCGCTAGAGTTGTGACCCAATGTGATTAACTAAGTGCTCACCTTTAAAAATATGTATTATTTGAATCACTTAGATTAAAATAATAATGATTCCAAATTTATATGGATTCTAATAAAGAAAGAAGAGGGTGATATTATTCAAGTCACTTAGTTGATTTGAATGCAAAAGATACATAGGGGATCCAAAAGTGAAAGTAAAATATATATTGCAAGCTTGACTAATGAGGTGACCCAATAAAATCATTTAAGGTTCATTGTAAAATGTGTGTCATTTAAATCATTACATTTCAAAGTCTTGGGGGTAAACTAAAAAGGTGAATCTTTTGGGATCATTTCATTAAGTCCCTAAAATTCTAGAGGTGGAGGGAGAAATTCTTTGAAAATATTTCATAATGATTTTAAATAAAAAATAATGAAATAGAGCGGGCATTTCTTGGTAATGATTTAATGTTAATTATAGTGGCATCTATTTCATTAAACTTGTTGAAGTAATTGTGGGGTGTAGGGAAAATATAGTGGAGAAGAAAATTTTAAAAGACTTTAAACCCTTGTGTTTTTTTTCCTTACCTCGCATGGCTCTCAGAAAAGAAAAAAGGAGAGCGCGGGATAGCAGGGAAGGGGGTTCCCCATTGGCCCGCAAGGTGAATCAAGGCATGCAAGAAGTAGTGTGGGCCTGCGGGTAAAAGGGTTTTAGACATCCCACCACACCACGCGTAAGGAAAAGGTAGTAAAATAAGGGCGCCAGACAGTGGGATAGACACAATACAAGACAAAAGAGGAGGTTGCGGGAGATAAAAAAAATTAGGGTAAGGAAGATGAAATGCGGGAAGGTAGAATGGGCCTCTGTAGAAAATAAAAACCCTAAAACTATGAAAGTAATACAGAGGAGGGTCTTGTTTCTTGTTTCATGATGTTGCTCAGACATAATAAAGGATGGGCGTATTTTCAATCATAGCACTCTGTAATTCCTTCTCAACGATTTTGATTTGTGTAGAGTGCAAAGATGGAATGCGCTTCTCTCATGCGGAAATTTGTAGTTAACTGCATTATTTCATGTTGTTTTAGTAAGCTAGAAGGGCGTTGTTGCGCTTGGAAGGCTTGCCATTGATAAGGTAGAAGGGTGATGGTCTCATTTCTTTGGGTAGCTGAGTTGGAACCATGGGAGGTGTGGGGCTTAACCTATTGACATGATAAGATGAACGCCAAAGTGCATATGATTTTTCCAGCATGTGTATTATTTGCGCCCAAAGGAAAGGGTTTTGTAGTATCACACTCGCAATGGCAAAAAGATCTCTACGATAACTGTTCCTGATTTTTTATCTGTCCAGTTTTGAAGGGGAAATATTCTTTGAAAATAAGGCTTAAGGCTTAGAAGGTTAGCATGAGGATAGAGGGAAATATTGTGCTGAAGGTGAAAGATTAACTTTTGTTCCCCAGGCGTGACAAATGGCTTCAGATAGCACCATATTAATATATTCTCTCAAAAGGTGCTAAAAGAGAGACAGGTATGAAACCATCACATGGTTACTGTGTCAGCAGTTGTTTTATGGACAGTGAGCTCCCACCTTGGCTAAAGTCATAGATCTAGGCTATTGATGCTGAAAATGGGATCGTGGATTCAAAAAATAATTACGAGCGCTAGCTCGGATTGGATATCGTGATATATGTTATCATGATTTTTCTCGTCTCTTATAACTGTGAGCATTCTCTATTTGTGGTTTGAAAAAGTAATGGGCATCCTTGTTCGCGGGTTCAATTATTGGTCATGAATCTAACCTTAAAGTTGCAAAAAGAAATAAGTGGCATGTGTGTTGATCCATATGTTATCAATCAAAATGTGGTAAATTGAAAGAAGCTGTGTCAAGATCTCTTATAGAGTTGATTTAGGCATTTCTCTTGGAGTTTGATGATCACATACGCCCATATGTTATCAATCAAAATATGGTAAATTGAAAGAAGCTATGTCAAGATCTCTTATGGAGTTGACTTAGGCATTTCTCTTGGAGTTTGATGATCACATACGCCCATATGTTATCAATCAAAATGTAGTAAATTGAAAGAAGTTGTGTCAAGATCTCTTATGGAGTTGACTTAGGCATTTCTCTTGGAGTTTGATGATCACATACGCCACTAAAGGTGCAATGAGGCTATGCTTTGAATTTGGTCATGTTATGGAGATTAACAATACTATTGTAATGGCAAAGGAAGACTACCAATTTAGAAATAATAGTTCATATGACTATGCAATTTCTCATATTTCAAAACTCATGATGTATGGATGTAGTTTCTTTAGGAAGCGAGTGATGCAATGGATGATTGCACAAAGGAAAATGGTAATAGTATTACACAATAGGGGACAATGCAGTGGCAAAATGTTCCCATTGTGAGAGAGAATTAGGGTAAAGAGTAGACAATGGTAGGTGAGTTATTCTCCAGGGTGAAAATATTTAGTGAAAGGGAGCAAAATACAGGTGGGTGTATTCATTTTCTTTTCATAAGAATGAAGTCATGACAAAGAATAGATCTCTCGAGTATTTGGGGAATTAATTATTCATAAAAGTATGGACAAAAGGAGCATATATGTGCCAAGATGAATAATTATATTGTCAAAAAAAATGATAAATACAACAAATGGAGTATTTTATAAGTTTAAATATTTTTATAAGGGAAGAACTACACAGAAAGTGTGCAACAAATACTTGCAAATTATTTTCACATATGCACCAAATACAAAGGATTTTATTTTGCTCCTAATATAAATGATATAGTTGCAAGGCATTTTCCCACGTATAAGAAATTTTTCAGAAAGAAAGAAAGTGACAAATTAGGGTAGCCACTACAAAGGGGAATTACTATTTTCAATCAGAGATAAAATGTGGGCTACAGCCAGGGGCCAAAAGAAGATATTTCTGACAAAGGCAAAAGAAGCATGAAGCAAATAATGACAAATTTATTTGTCATAACAAATGCATGAAGCTAAAACAAGTCAATTTTTTGTGTGTAGGAATGGGAGAAGAAGTGTGTGAATGCAGGGGCATTTTCTAGATTTCCTAGGTGTTACAAACAAATTAAAAGATGTGGATCAAAGGCAGATTGGAGAAGAGAAAGTGCATATTTTGAAGATTTGAAATTCAACAAAGAGGATGACAAGTGTCAGTTTTTGGTTTCCTTTAGGGTTTCCTCTTTGTCTATTTAGTTTTCTCTTCTCTTCATTTGGGGGGGGTTCTGGATGTAAAAATTACTATAGAATTTTATGGAAGCAAGTCTTCCATGTACAGTCCATAGTTAGAGTGCATAGAGTAATATTTTCAGCTTGTAGTTGTTGCTTTGAATAGTTTATGACCAAGATGCAAGTGATGTTTTTTAGTGTTTTCCTGTAGTTGTCTCCAGCATGTAAGAGCATTATTTTATGAAACAAATGATCAAGGATCATCTATTTTGTCCCAGCAAAATTTGATGTTTATCTTGTTTTCTTCTTCTCTTCAAGGAAGAGATTAAACTTCTTTAAATAGGATAAAAAAGGTGTTATGTGCATGTAGGATTTTCAAGAATGACTACAATGAAACTATAATGAATGGTGTTAATGTAATGCATTAATGCTAAGAACTCATTGGTTATATCTTAACCTATTTGGGTATCATGTTTAAGTGTTGTAAGTTGACTCTACTACCCTAAGAAAGGCACTGGTCATGGGGCTTGCACCCAGTTTTTGGAATCATGAATAATATATTAAAATATCATTTTTTTTGTTCAAAGGAGTAGTTTTAGTATAGAAACTAGTCCCACTAGTTGCATTAATGTTTGAAATCTGAGTTTGTAGCCAAACTCGATGTTTATTCATTTTTCCTTGGTGTATTTTCATTGGGATATTTTCTATAGTGTATAATGTCTGAGCATAAAGTGAAGTAGGTCATTAGGACATTGTCAAGGAAGACCCGCCTTGGTTTTGAAGATCCAAAAGTGCAGGAGATTTCATTCTTATGATTGAATCTCGTTCATTGGCCAAATCCAACCTTGAACCTGAGAATAGGAATGCGGCTAAATATTTAGGGTTTGCGGATCTGTTGAATTGGGAACCAATAGGGTACTCCTTCAAAAGGTAACGATCTATACTTTTGCAAATGTTCACCCTCAGAAATAGCACTTTGAAGGTTGCATGCCATAGTTTCATATTAGTAAAGGAGTTGTTTTGGGGTTTAAACATGAAAGATGTTTTTTGTTTTGAAGAAGAAGGTGTGGAAAGGTTTTAATAGGACGTAAATATCATTAAGTTCAACATGAAGAAAAACCATGCACACAAACAATACCATTACAGGTCAGTTCTAACTTTTTGAAATCGTCTCTTCACCATTCGTGAAGAAGAACTTTAAACTTGTATATGCATGAAGGGTCTTGTATCTTTTATTTCTAAACACATTATTGTTATGGAGAAGTAGTTCAACATGAATAAACGTATCTTTTTCTTAGAGTATTCAAGATATGACAAAAAAATGGTCTAGTTATTATCTTTGTCGTCATAAGTTTAGAGGATAGCATTAAAGTGATGTTCCTATCATATTGATCAAGCAAGAAGATAGATCAAAGTATCAAGAATGCACAAGATAGTGCCAATATTGTTATAAGTTAGAAATAGTATTCCTTACACAGAGGAAACATTTCCACATCTATTAAAAAAGAGAGCAATGAAAAAGGTTTTAGAGGGTTCAAGCAATAGTTCAATAGAAAGGGTGAGAGTGAATGAGTAGCCCTTCAAGAGTTCTCTCTAAACAATAAAGTAAGATAGGCGTATGGGAGAAGGTGATAGTTAGAAGCCAAAAAACAAAGAATTCCCTCTGTTATTAAAGAAAGAAGGCTTAATTTCTCAGAGATAGAGCAACAAAAGGCCTAAGACTATGGTAAAGAAAGTTGACAATGAGAGCAATAATAGTGAATATCATTATCATGGTGAGAAAGAACTAATTAATACCATACCCAACCTCCATAGAAAGTTCATTTGTTGCAATGAAAGCTCCATGGTAAGAGAAGTCGAAGTGCAGTCAAGACACGATGAATACAAAAACACAAGATGGAAAGGAAATAAAGAGAATGAAAGCCACCGTATAATTGAAAATAGGCAAATAAAGTAAGATAGCCCTCTATTCTGATAGGGATCATATGGTAGTTAAAAGTCTCTTGTAGAGATTTAAGAAAATAACTTTCAAACCCTTACCATCTTTATGAGGGAAAGTGACAAATTTGCAGTCATCATATTAGCAAAATGACAGTGACATTTTAGGTCATAAGTATGCCATAATAGAACAAAGGGAGTCTATATGAGCCAAACAATAGTGATTATGTACCATTACAAAGATCTCACTAAATAGAGATTACTATTTAAAAATAGTTGTAGAGGATTGTGACATTCAAGCAAAGACTATGACAACAATGAAAGCTCCTATCCATGTTCCAGAAGATACCAAAGAAAAAGTCACACAAATAGAAGAGGTACAAAGTGAGTAACAAAGAGGATGGTATCCTAAGCATGTAAACTTTGAAAAAATGCCAGAAAGCATAAATAAAGGGCTTGAGAAAAAGAAAAATTTATTATCAATCCAAAGGATAGTAACACAAGCAAAAAGGAAAGTACAAAGCACAAGCCCAATAGAAAATCAAGAATAAATATGTGAATGTATCACTTTGGTAGGGTCAAGAGAAGAAATATAGTTTTCATAGCACTGTAAATGGATTCTATGAGCACCAAAAAGATAGCATATAAGTAAACTATGATACATGGGTTTGTGCCAGTATTCACAAGCACAAAAATAGTAGAATTTATCAATCAAACAATAATACAATCCTATGAATGAACAGTGACAATAATATGTGTCATAAATAATGTTAATATCTTCATAGGGTAGTATTGATACTATTTCCATAGCAAACATAGGGTTATATTCAAAATAAGTGAAATAGAGGTATTAGATTTTCATGTAGTGAGATACAAGAAAACCCATACAAGGAAAGACCAAACACCGAGTAGAACAAAGTGGGTTTGCAATCATAACATTGCCTAAGAACTTAGGTTATTTGCAATACCCTATAAAAGAATAAAATTTTGAGACAAAATTATCAATTGCAAGAGTTTGAAGAGGTCAATTTATCTATAGTACAATAAATGTGTTCTAAAGTCTAAAGATCAATAGGAAAGTGAGCATTTGCAGCCATGAGAAGTCAAAGGGTTAGGAGTTGCAAGTAATGATGATACATTTGGAAATGTTGATAGTGCTAAGGAGGATTTTCATTATTCAAAGGGTAGAAATACAGTGAAGCTAATCTTATCCATACAAACTAGGAGCTATGAGAGGTCAATATACAAGTATTGTGTCAATTACCCCATAGTAGTCAAGACTTGGAGAATAGTCCTAAGGAAACCCTAAAAATTGAACAATGAAGGATCACCATCAAAATAATATAATGATTAGTGGCAACCAATAAAAAGTTAATTGGTCAAAAGTTAGTTCATACTCTTAAGGCCAGCAATGATGTAGACATTGCCCCAACATTGGGTGATATTTTTTTATGCTATTAGGACGTCTATATAGGTTATACTATGACAAATACAATCACAACATGTAGTCATGTATAGACTTAGAATAGATACATTAAGTGTAAGGAAGTATTACATCCATGATAGTTGAAACAATAATAAATGATTAGTAATGGCTATAAAAGACATAGATTAATAGAAAACAGTGAAGACAAAGAATGAGACAGTGGTTTGCAATCATCAAACTTAGTTTCATAATAGTATAAGGATTCATGTAGTAGTAAATAATGGAAGTCATGCTTCCATATTAAAAATCATTTTGTAATGCAATGAAAAGAATGCAGACCTTATAGATTTTAGTCTAAGAAGAACGAAAGAAAAACATCTAATGGAACAAAGATAACAGTCAATGCAGGGACATTGATAGGAAAATGAGAAATGAAGGAACACGCCTTCCATTAAGATAAGACATAAATGAGTTATACATAGTTTAGTAGAAAGAATTTGGTATGCAGCAGCAATAAGGAGATAGTCTTCTTCAAGCAAAGAATACTTTTGTGGATCAAATTCATGCATTAAGTGTTTGCATTAGGTACTGTGAATGTAAAACCTTTTAATCATAAAAGACACCAAGAAAGTATAGTCCTAATAATATTGATACAAAAATAATGTATGGAGGTTTCAAGGATATTGATCAAAAGGTCAAGTTGTACACTTTCAAAAAGTAAGAAGGAAGAGGTGGATGTAACCCCAAAATAGCCTTTCAACGCAAGTCATGCATGCTTTAGGTTTTGGTATGAGATCAAATAGCAGTTTGTGGCTAAAATGTCTCAGTTTTAAGACTTTTCAAAGGTTGTCATGGCATGAAAACTTCTGAATCCAACCCTCATTTGCCTTATGTAATCAATTAGCTCATAGTTTGAAGAGGCATAAGGTGGAGTTAAATTCTTGCAACATTCAGTTTGAGGCTTGAAAATGAGGGGTTTTAAGGGTGATTATAGTAGTTCAAGGTTAGTTTGAACCCCATATGAGTAAAGTATCATTTGAGACAACTTTGGGGAGCCCAAAACTTCACTTTCTAGCAGTTTCACCTCCCTTTCTTCATGCCTTTTCTTCAAATTTTATGCCAACCAGATATATCATACAATTTAGAGATAGAAACAATGAAGAAGCATTCAATTGGAGTTCAACTCATGGAAGCACACCAGTTCAACATTCAATTATTCTCAAGGCTTCTCTTCTATAAGTCTAATTTCTTCTTCTTGTCTAAGTTCTTTCTTTTTTGCCCACACACATAGTAGAAGCATTGTAACTCAACATTCTTTTTAATTTTAGAAGTATTTTCTTAGTTTTTAATAGCAAAAGGATTCCTTTCAACTTCAATAAAAGTTTTTGTTCCTTCAAAAATGTCTCTTGTTTTTCCTATTGTCAATGAACGATTTGATTTAATTATTATGATTTTCTCTTAAATCCTTTAATTTGTCTCATTATGGTAATGATGAAATAAGAAATTTCATAGTTGGTATAGGTTATATGTTGTGCTTTATCAATCAAGTTAGAGTTGTGAAACCTAGTTTCCTTCAAGCAAACTTTAAAATGAAAACTTTCATATGAAACATTGTTGTACTTTGTGATCTTAATTAAGTTGTGGGAATATTTATGCTTTAATTGAGTTAAATTGTATGTCAGAATCAGTAGTTTTAGACCTTTGTATTGGTACATCACCTCTTATTAGAGTATATTTTCAGTTTTCAGCAAGCTTTCTATCCCTTTTCCTATACAATTAATAGTTTTAGGAAGTATTCATTAGGAGAACCAGCTCACTCTAGAGATTGATCTTCACAATAGACAACTCACAAGCCTTAAGATCATTCCATGTTGCACAATATGGCCAAGATCTTGAGTTTGACATAGGGTGAAAATCCTTCTGACAATAGTTTTTGGCATGTCTAGTGGGACCATTGGACTATTTTCAATCCATAAAGCTCCATATTTTCTGGTATTTTGGTATGAGCAATATTGATTCCAGTCTTCAAAGGTAATAGATATCATACCTAGTGACTTAATCTCTCTTGTTGGAAGCAGATCTAGTGAATACAACTTATGAGAAGGATACAAAGGAAGTCAAGCTTGAGACAAACAAGATTAGGCCTGACTTCTTTTGAGTATTTGTAGCTATAATCACCTAAATGGAAAGGGAGATCAACTAGAATAGATCCAGATCCTTCTCCATCAAGAAGGACACAATCTACCCCTCTTAATTGCAGACTTCAAACTTATTTGCTTCAGTTTTAATAACCAATATCTCAAACCAACTAGTAAATCCTCCAATAAATCCACAAGTTAATCCAATGTCTCATAATCCACCAAGAATTCAACCTTTTGTTCCTTTCAATCAGTGCAACCTCTTGAATCTTGCATAACACAATGATATACTTGTAGTAGCCATGAAGAGCTTGCCCTTTTTCACTAGAGAAAATAAATCCACACCTATTGAACACATTAGAGATGTATCTTCTTTGTGTGGAGTCCATAATATCACATAAGAAAATTTTGCAGTGAGGTTGCTTGCAGCCTTTTTCAAGGGAAAAGCACTTCAGTGGTTTAGAGGCTTATCAATGGGATCTATTGATAGTTAGGATCAATTGGGTGATCCTATTTGTAAGCACTTTAAATATAAATCAAACCATGTATCATTGGTAGAGCAACTCAATACCATAAAGAGATCCCCTCATGAGCACATGACATATTTCAACTTTTGTTTTTAGAAAACGTGGAACAAAATACTTTCTACGGTAAGGTCCTCTGCTAATCATGCTTCTTTATATTATCTGAAAGATTTTAATAATGATATATCAATTATGATTCAATCCCTGGGTGGTATGACCTTACCACAAGCTTTATGATATTGCTATTAGAGCTGAAAAATAGCCTAATTCAAGCTAAAAAAAAAGCACTAAGGCCTCCAATGCCCATTTTTCCAAAGGTACAACCACCTACCCCATTCCAAATACCCCCTCTAGTTGTTGTCCTTACTATTCCAACATTAAACTATCAATTTTTGCCTCAAGAGAAAGCTATTCCAGTCCCATATCAAGAGCTCCAAGAGTTCAAGCAACAAATTAAGGGCACGTTTCAAACTTTTGGCAATAAATTGGTCAATTTAGAAAAACAGCAAGGAAAAAATCATAAACCTTAACAAGCCCAATATTATCCTAATAGGCCTAATTATTAAGCTCCTTTCTAGCCTGATAAGCCTAAATATCAAGTTGATCCTAAGAACCAAATAAGGAACTATAATGCAAGACCTTCTCAACACTACAATCCTAATGTTGCTAACTCTTCAAAAGAGATTGTACATATGCAAAACAATATGGTACAAGATTGTGATTGGTGGTTTCCATGTAACCAAGCTCACTATCAAGACACCTATTCTAATTCAATACAAGATTGGGTTCATATTATTCAAAATAATGTTGTGTCTTTTCAAGATGCAGGACAAGAGACTAATGATGAACAAGGTAATCCTGATGTTACCTTAATGAATTGGCAAGGTGAAGAATTTTGTGGCGTTAATTCCCCACAAGGACAAAATCAGTCCTATACTCCTATAGTAGCCAATACAAGGTCAAAAAATATGTCTACAACAAGTTGATAAGAGTGGACATCAACCTGATATAAGCTAACGATAGATTGATAAGGGTAAAAATCAAGCTTCCACAAGCCAAAAAACCAACAAAGGGCCTCTACCTACTCAAAATGTTTAAATATAGCCAAGAGGGGAAGTTGTAGCAATCAAAGATCAAACTAAAGCTCAACCATAGACAATCCAAACACAATTAGATGTTGTTATTCCTAATGGACAACAAAATGTTAGTGCTCATATTTTCAACATTGTTGATTCTATGAAGAAAGCTACTATAACTATGCCAATGTTAGATGCTTTGCATATCCCTAGGCAAAAGGACTTGTTGCAAGATGCCTTAGCCAATATGTCATTGTCAAATGAGCCTCCTAAGGATTAGCCCAAAGTTGTGCTTACAAATGATGCCAAAACCAAGAGAGAACAACCAACCCAAGGTGTTAAACCACCTCCAATTTATGTGACCTTGATTGTTGGTTAGTGCCTAGTCAATAATTGCTTGATTGACTTAGGAGAAAGTACCTTAGTGACACCCAAACAACTAGTTGATAAGCTTGTTTTTTCCTATGGAATTGTTTCCAAAGGAGTTGTTCAATTAGATGGAAAAACAATGAACACAATTGGAGATTAAAAATATTGGTCTTACTTTGCATGCAAGCCCAAATTTTGTAATCCTGCAAGATATCCATATTATAGACCTACCACCATTCTTTGCCATATGCCTTTCTAGAGATTTTACTACAAAGTTGGGGGGATATATTTCTTCAGATTGAACCATAAAGTCAAATCCATTCACCAATGACCATATTGAACCTTATACTCCTAACCCCATAAATACAAATCTTTCCATTCATGATCATGAAGAAATACATGTTGTCCAAGATCAAAATACACCCATAGAAGGCATACCTAAACTATTTTTAGATAAGTGGTAAGCTAAGAACCACAAGGTAGACCCTTTCAATCATATGGATGAAGTAGGTCTAGGAATTTACATGATATATGAGCAATATGATGTTGTACCAAATCTAATAAAAGATAAAAAAAAATAACAGTGTGAATAGCATTCTAATGAGATTTGGCAATTGCATTATAATGGTTCTAGAAGCAAAGTGGGTGCAAGTGGTGGTGTAATTCTAATTTCTCCAAGTGGTGAGAAATATTACTCATCTATGAGGTTTTCTTTTAGATGTACTAACAATACAACAAAGTATGAAGCACTTGTGCATGGTCTTGAATAGGCAAGGAAGAAGAAAATCAAGTGCTTGAAGGTGTTTGGTGATAGTGATTTGGTAACAAATCGGGTGAGAAATATCAATGTAACAAAAAATGATTTGCTCAAGATGTATAAGCATAGGATCTAGGACCTTGTTGAAGAATTTGGCACTTTTAACTTGTTGTCCATTCCAAGAAATCAGAATAATAAAGTTGATAGGTTGGCTACTTTAGGTACAAAATTTGATATTCCAAATGAGGTGAAAAATGTTCAAGTATAGCAATATATAAAAGTGGTTGTAAGGCCATCAATACCTAATAATTATATCAATTTGCAAGTGTTTGATAGTGATGAATAAATAATTAATTTTTTATTTGAAGAGGTTGAGTTTTCTAATGAAAACCAACACAAATTACAGCAACAATATGATAATCAAATTCTATAGTTGAATTCAAACAAATTGCCAAATGGTCTAGTGACTTTGGAATCTATCATCACTAATGATCAAGTAAGGAGAGACAAGACCATCATGATAGTGAAAGAAGATCACTATGATCCCATTGAGATTTTTTAGAGATAAGCTCCTAAAAATTGCCAAGGTATGTACTAAGGAAGAAAAGCATGCTTTTGTTTTACTTTTCCAAGAATTTACTAATGTGTTTTCTTGGGAATGTGGAGATTAGAAATGTTTTAACCCTGAGTTAGTGCAACATACAATAGAGTAGGAACCCAATGCAAAACTAGTAAGACAAAGGCAAAGACCTTTGAATTTCAAGCTAGAAAACTTTATGAAAGTGGAGTTAAGTAAATTGATCCAAGGTAGCATTATCTTTCCTATTAAACACACATCTTGGGTTTCTAATTTGGAACCTGTGAGGAAAAAGAATACATAAATTAGATTGTGTGTCAATTTAAGAGACCTTAACAAAGCTTCACTGAAGGATCACTATCTTCTACCCTCAATGGAATTAATCTTGCGAGTTGATTTAGGTTCTGATAGGTTTTCATTATTAGATGGTTATTTAGGGTACAATCAAATTCTAGTGAAGGAAGAATACCAATACAACACAATATTTACCACCAAATGGGGAACCATAACCTATAGGAAGATACCATGTGGATTGTCTAATGCAGGTGCAACTTTCCAAAGATCCATGGATATGGCCTTTCAGGGTCTCATGAACAAGTTTATAGTGTTCTATGTTGATGATATTACTATTTTTTCAAAGAATGCAAATGATCATCTTAACCACTTAAGACATATTTTTAAAAGATGCAAAGAGTATGGTGCTTCTCTCAATCCAAAGAAGTGTATCTTAACTATCCATGAAGATAAATTGCTTGGTTATATAGTTTCATAGCATGGTATAGCCATAGATACTAAAAGAGTAAGTGTAATTTTAGCCTTACCATTTCTTTCTCATAAGAAAGGCTTACAAATCTTCTTAGGAAGAATCAATTTTGTTAAAAGGTTTATACATAACATTGCATCTCTCTTGAAGCCTATAATAGCTTTGTTGAAGAAAGATGTAAGTTTCATCTAGTCAAGGGAAGCTAAGAGAATATTTGAAGAGATCAAACAAGCCATAGCAACTACACCTACCCTTGTAAATCCAAATTTTGATAAAGATTTTATACTTTATGCATTTGGAAGTATTGATACAATCTCAGCTATTTTGGTGTGGGAGAATGAAGGTGGTATAGAGTAGCCAATAGGTTTTTTTAGTAAAAACTTGGAAGGGTACACAAACAGGTATACTTTTGTTGAAAAGCATTCGTTAGCTATGATTAGAAGTTTAAAATTTTTTAGACATTTGCTTTCAAATAATAAAATCAGTCTTATGGTTGCTCACCCAAGTATTAAAGAGTTCTTTTTGAGTAAATATATAAATGACAAGAGGGTTGGTTGGATCACCATGTTAGTAATATTTGTCTTAGTTGTTATTGATGTCAAACTCATTAATCCGGATTGGTCTGGATGTTATGTAGAGCAATGGAAGATAGGTATGTATGATGTGGTGAAGAGTAGTGGAAGATAGGTATGTATGTTGCAGATAGCAGTTTTTAGTTGCTGATATGTTTATTGTTCCAGTAATATGTATTGACAATATGAGGATACTTCTATCTTGATAAGAAGGATTTGGTGTTGGTTGTGCCAATCATCTTTGTGCTCCAGTTGCTCATATAGTGATTTATTTCAAAAGAGAAATCCCTTGCATTTGGTTTCTGATGTAGATATTATAGTACAATTATTTTGGTATGATTGTCGTATTCATGATTCTTGTGCTTAGGAAGTCTTGCTCCAGATGGTATGCTCTTGAATTATATTCAGTTATGCAGATATTCATGCTCCAGTTTCATGTTAATGCAAAACTTTAAAGATATGCTTATTTCGAGTCAGGGCAACCTTGAGAGATTATATTCATATTGAGCTCCAATGATTGTAGCGTGTGAATTGACCATTAAAGATATCAAATATGAAAATATTTTTAAGGCCAACTTGATGAATATTCTTATTGTTATACTCATAAATATATATGATCATATTATGCTTAAGAAAATGAAAAATCAGAATGAAGTGTATGAAGAGTGAGATATGTGTGAAGTATGCGAGGAGTTGTATGAGGTAGTTTGAACAAATATAGTATGATAAAGAAACATAAGAGAAAAGCGGTAAGAGACAAAATAGAGAAGTTGATCTTGCATGATAGTACTTCAAAGCAGGTAGATTGTGGTATATTTTGCAGATTTTTCTTAACTAGATCTACTGCAAACAATTAGTTTATTGTCTGAGCTTAATTGGAACTAATACCGTGCATATGTAGATGCAAAACTATCAGCTTATTTCTTTTCTTTCTAGCAATGTGCCTTTTTGACAATGAGCCATTGTGATCCAGGCAGTGAGCCTTCTAGGCAGTGAGCCCTCTAGAAGTGAGCCTCTTTCTGTAATTCTATATAACTAGTTATATTATCTTGAGAGTTAACCATCTCGGTGGTTTTTCCCATTTGGGTTTTCCACGTGTAAAAATTTGGTGTCTCTTATGGTTGTGTATGTTATTCTTTTCATTTATGTTGCATATTGAACATCTCATGCTAAGGATATCCAAGATTAAGATAAGTTTTAGTTTATGAAAGAAGTTTGTTTATTTCAACTTTTAGGGAATACTAGTTCATCCCCCCTCTCAATATTATGGTCCGTTCAACAATTGGTATCAGAGCTTGGTCCCTAGTTGTTAGCTTATTTGCTTGAGGGTGGTCTTGATTTGAACAAATGGCTCCTATGGATCTAGATGGTAAATATTACCTGGATGAAGAATTAAAGATAGCCCTTGAGGATCTGGAGAGTGTAAAATCTAAGAATTAAGACTTAAAAGAAAATGTTAAGGTAGCAAATGAACGTGTAAAGAAGTTGAGAGATCATATCTGAAAGTTCAAAGCAAGGCATCAAGAAGTTAATAAAGAACTAAAGCAAGTGAATGAGACTATTGTGAATCTAAAGTTGTAGGTTGAAGAAAGTAGAAATGTGGAAGAAACATTGAAGGATATAATCATTCTAAAGACCGAAGAGGATGGGAAGGTAGAACAAGAGTTATTGAAGCTAAAGTTAGAAGCTAAAGTCAGTGAAAGTAGTGCATTTTTGGACAAATTGTTATCCATGCAAAATTCTTATGAGGACAAGGAAGGATTAGGATTTTTTGGTGAATGCTCAATTGACAAAGGTAAAGGAAAAGGAAAGATGGAAGAATTCAAGAAACATGGAGATTCAAACCAAGTCCGAAATCTTGGACTTGTTGTAAATAGACCTTCGGTTTGGAAACCTAATGCTCAAAGGTACTCATCATTCAATGAATATTGTTTTCAATGCAATTATTCTGGACATAAAGTTGTAGATTGTAGGTGCAATGTGAATCAGAATATTCAATGCTTCACATGTGGAAGTTTTGGACACAAGGCTAATAATTGTAATAATCAAATATGAGTAGAATCTATATAGATAGTTTACAAATGGAGTAAATGGATCACTTCTGAATAACTCCTTTCAAGGTTATTGCCACATATGTTATAAACTTTGTTATAAAGCTAATTAGTGTAGATCTAAAGAAAATTCGGTGAATTTAGGATAGAGGAATATAAGATTCTACAATTGGAACAAGTTTGGATATTTTGTTAACAAGTGCAGTATTGTGAATGCTCTGGTGAAATCTAATGAAATTAAGAAGAAGAATTCTATGGTTTGGAAAAAGAAAGAAACAACTGATTATGTTGCACCTAAGTCCGGTGTAGGCACTTCTTCCTCTAGAAATTAATCTATTAGCTTTACCTTAGGGGGAGTTTCAAAGAAAAATCCATTTATACCCCCTCAAGTGAAAGATGCATGTAGTGGACTATGATTATAGTGTTGATGTTTTTATATGCTTTTGTGGATTGTGTATGTTGAATTTGTAAAGATCAAATGTCATTACTTTGATAAGATAGTTTTTGGTGGGGAATCCTAAGCACACTATACAAGGTAAATATCTAATTTTTGGGTCAATTTGTGCATTGTACATTGAAGAAATTAAGAAGCAAAGAAGAAGGAAATTCAAAGAGAAAGTTTGCATAAAAGGTATTTATCACATATTTTTTCTATGGATTCAAAGAAATCAATTGTAGGGGAATCTAGCAGTAGGAACATTCGAAAAATTAAAAATTTGTAATAAGAAGAATACAATCAAGAGAAAATTAGGAATTTGGGAAACTCTCTATCGAGTGAAAGTTTCCAACAAATCAAAGATTCAGAGAATAAGAGTTTGGATGTTTGGAGTGAATTTTCATTGTTTATAGATGAAGATTTGATTAAGTTAATTTTGAACTATATCGAGGATGACTACATGATGTTGGACAAGTCATATCATATTTTGAAGAAATCAATTCATGCAATTTCTGGTCTATGTGACAATAGAACCCTTTCGAAAAAGAAATCTGTCAAGAACAAAGAAGTTGAAACCCTAATTGGCATCATGGGTGATCAATGGGTACTAATAATTGACACTATTATTGACCCTATCATAAGGTATGTGGCATATGGAATCTCTTATAAAATATATTTTAGAAACAAATAAGGATCTACTTAGGCAATTGCAGTATATGTTGCTCATCAAATGGTTAAAAAAGACAAAAACTATGATTTGTGTGAGTTGTTGAGAACAAATTTAGTAGAAAAGATCAAGATGAAAAAAGATGAGGGATATTCATTCCAATTTGGTTCTTTGATTGTGTGTTTAATACTTTATTTCACAAGATCTTTACCCTTGAAGGAGAATATAGTATGAAAATCAAATGTCTATCTTGGAAAGAATTTTTTCTAGATATGTAGCTTGTTTAGATAATAAAGATTAGGCATGTGAAAATTACTTCATAAATATTCAAAAGAAGTTGTTCTTTGGTCTATTTCCTAGTGTTATGAGTGCCCTAAGGAGAGTCCCTCCTCTGGTAGTAGAAGTTTGAAGATAATAATTTTTGTATCTTCTCCAGAATTGATAAAGAAGTTAAAAGGTGAAGATAAAGGAAAGTATATTATTTCCCTAGATGATCTAGAATCATCTTCAGTGCTTAAGGAAAAATTAACTTTGGTTGAAAGTAGTAAAGAGGAAGATGACCCCTATAGTGTTGAGAATATTTTGAGTATTCTTAAGGAAGCTGATGGGATGAAAAGGATTGGGGATTTATTGCTCGAGTGACCCTCTTATGATCAAGATCAGATTGAAGAAGCTCTCATTGACCACTTGGTCTGGAATAGTATTAATCTTTATGATCTTTGAGACATCTTGCTAGATGTTTTTTGTGAAGTGCTGAAGGATCATTTCAAGAAGTCCCTTGAGACATAACCTATTGCAGAAGATTATGTTCAGGATGATATGGAGAAGAAATGTGCATATGCTCAAAAGAGATTATCAGAAGACATTAATAATATGAGAGACTGTGTTACATAAGCATGCAGAGTATTCAAATATTGCCTCCAGTGGCTGACAACTATTGAAAAATTTAAGGCTAAGATTGATTATATTGAGTCAGAGTTGAATTTCATGGGAAAGCCATTTGACATTTTTTGTGATGAAAATGGTGAACAAAGAAATAAAATCAGTTCTCTACAGTTAGATCTTACATTTTATTGAAGGAAGAAAGAACATGTGGTGAATGTGTTCTTGAAGGAAAAAGAGATTGTTGAGGCTAGACTGGAACACCTTTCTAGCCTCCTTATTTAAGTTGCAAAGTGTGTGTGGAACCTTGTTGTTCTTAGTTCCTTAGAAGAAGAATTTTATGAGATAATCAAGAATGATACTTTGAGTTTGAGCCTTCATTTGGAAATGAACTCTTGGAAGACTTTCCTTCCAGAATTGAAGGAGAAGTATAAAAGAATCTTTCAGAAGTGTAATTGATGCATTATCTCTTTTTACAGTGCAAATTTTGTTTTTGGTAACCCATTTTTGTTGTTACTCTTTGCCCTTGATGTCAAAGGAGGAGAAATATTGTGATGAATAAATGTTTTACATTGAGAGAATCAGGGAGAAAATATTATATTTTGAGTTTCTTTGAGAAATAAGGAAGCTTTATCTAAGGGGGAGTTTTTGGCAAGTTTTCATGTAAATATTTTTCCATCAATGACAAAGAGGGATATTGTTATTAATACTTGTCTTAATTGTCATTGAAGTCAAACCTAATAATCTAGATTGGTCCCAATGTGGTACAAAATAGTAGAAGATAGGTATGTATGATATGTTGTGGAGTAGTGGAATATAGGTATGTATGTTGCAGATGGCAGTTTTCAGTTGTTGATATGTTTATTGCTCTAGTAATATGTATTGACAATATGAGGATACTTCTATCCTAATAAGATGGATTTGGTGTTGGTTGTGGCAATCATCTTTATGCTCCAGTTGCTCATGCAATGATTTATTTCTAGTCTTTTTCATTTGGGTTTTGATGTAGATATGATAGTACAATTCTTTTGGTATGATTGTTGTCATCAATTAAGATTGTTATATTCATGATTTTGGTGCTCTGGATGTTGTGCTCCTAAAGTATATTTGGTTATGAAGATCTTCATGCTCTGATTTCCTCTAGTTTCTTGGTTTCTAATGACAAGTTGTTGATGATTAGTTGTTCATGTCCTTAACCTCGTAATGTTGGGTTGGAGTGTGATCTTGGTACTCTGGTAGCATATTAATGTGGAAATTCAAATATATTCTTATTATGGATCAAGCTGACCTTGAGAAATTATCTTAATGTTGAGCTCCGGTGATTGTAGCATGTGAATTGAATGTTAAAGATATCATTTAGGAAAATATTGTTAAGGCCGACTTGATGAATATTCTTATTGTTAAACTCATATATATACAGGATCATATTAACATTTTAAGAAAAGGAAAAATATGAATGAAGCATATGAAGAGTGAGATATGTGTGAAGTATGTGAGGAGTTGTATGAGACAGTTTGATCGAAGATAATATGATGAATAAAGAGAAGAGAAAAGTGGTAAGCGTCAGAACATAGAAGCTGATCTTGTGTGATAATGCTTTGAAGCAAGCAGATTCTAGTATGTTTTGCATATTTTTCTTAATTGAATCTACTACAAATAATTAGGGTGTTGTCTGAGCTTAATTGGAACCGATCCCATGCATATGTAGATGCAAAATTCTCAGTTCATTTCCTTTATTTCTGGTAGTGAGCCATGGCAATCTAGGTAGTGAGCATCTTTTTGTAATTCCATAGAATTAGTTATATTATCTTGAGAGTTAACCCTTCTCGTGGTTTTTTCCCATTTGAGTTTTTTATATATAAAAATCTAGTCTCTCTTATGGTTGTGTATGTTAAGATTTTCACTTTTGTTGCATATTTCATCTGATGCTAAGGATATCCAAGATTAAGATAAGTTTTATTTTATGAAAGTAGTTTTTTTATTTAATCTTATAGGGAATATTGATTCACCCCCGCTCTTAGTATTTTGATATATTCAACACACCAAAGTCATGGAATATGAAGTGGATGTCAAAGTTACCAAGCTAGTAAGAGGTAAAGGATTGCGTGAATAGTTGGCTATAAATGAACTGGACAACAAAGAAGGTAAAGAAGAGGTTGTCCTTGTGCCTAATGATGAAAACCAAGATGTTGAAGAAAGCCCTTCTTTAAGTTGGATACAAGAAATGATACATTACCTTCAAACTGGTGAGTTTCCACAAGGCCTAAACAGTGCAAAATGAAGGTATTTCAGACTTCAAGCAATCCCTTATGTTATTTTGAATGGAGTTTTGTATAGAAAGAACTTTCATGGAGTTTTGTTGAGATGTGTATAATTTGATCAAATTAAAGAAGTTCTTGAGGAATTCCATGATGAGACAGATGGCCACTTTACACCAAGAACTACAACTCTTAAGATCATGAGAGTTGGTTATTATTGGCCTAATTTATACAAGGATGCATATGTATGAGTAAGAAAATGAAAAGAGTGTGCTTTATTTATAGGAAAAAAAAGCTTGCATCCCTACCGTTGCATCCAATTCAAGTGGAATAACTATTAATGAAATGGGGGCTTGACTTCATTAGACCCATAAATCTACCTTCCAGTTTAGGACACAAGTGGATATTGATAGCCACTGATTACTTCACCAAGTTGATTGAGGTTGTAGTATTGAAGGAAGCAAATGAAAGTCTTGTCCTAATTTTCTATGAAGACATTATAGCAAGGTTTGGTATCCCTAAATCCATTATTTCAGATAATGATTTGGCTTTTGTTGGCATGAGAGTGACTAAATGGGCTCTTAAAAATAATATATTTTTTAGCACTTCGTCCAATTACTATACTCAAGGTAATCAAAAAGTTGTCTACTAAAAAAAATCTGTTTAGGATCATCAAACAAACAATTGAAGATAATCATAGGTCTTGGCATAGCAAGTTGAAGCTAGCCCTACGGGATGACATAATTACTCCTAAGAGGTCTATAGGTAATTCTCCTTATGTTCTTGTGTATGATAAAGAAGCAAGGCATCCTATTTTAGTAGAACTTCCAACTCTCAATCTGATTAAATAGTATGAAATGATTGAGGAAGAGAAAATGGAAATTAGATTGACTGAGTTAATGGATTTGGAAGAGATGAGGAGACAAGAACTCCAAAGTTTTGAGAATCATCAAAGCACAAATGAAGAGAAATTTTAATAAGAAGGCAGTCCCAAGAACATTCAATGAAGGAGATTGATTTCTTAAATGGGATGAGCTAAAGATTAGATCCAAAAAGCACACCAAGTTTGATGCCATGTGGAGTGGTCCTTTCTTGATCACAAAATGTAAGCCACACCCACACAATGCTTTCGAGTTGTCAAATCTTGAAGGAGGAGAACTACCAATCCCAGTAAATGGGATACATATCAAGTTATGTTATTAAGGTGATAATTTATCTTGTACATAGTAGATTAGTTTTCCCATTCCAATAAGTGCTAATGCACTTTTGTTTTTTTGAGTTAGGTTTCCCTCTAAGTTTTTGAGCACATGTTTCATTTCAGTTCTTTCTTTCCTCTAAGTGTCGATGCACATGTTTTAGTTTAGGTTTTAGTTTCTTGTTGTACAATGTCATACTGGTTGTTTGTATGTCTCACTAACAATGTTATCTCACTGATAGTCTTTTTCAATGCCTCACTGGCCTTTTATCATTTACACAATCATTTAATTTTTTAAATATAGAGTATCATCTTTGTTTCTTTCAAGTGCAGCCTCCGGTCTTGCATCACCTAAGACTCAAAGGGAAAGTTCAAATCAAATACAACATAGTAGTATATATATTTTGATATATAATACTATGAATTATTTCTAAAACTGTAGTATATAATAGAGAATTGAATGTGTTTACAAGAAAAAAATAATACAGTACCTTTTCTCTTTGAAAGATATTTCTTTTCAATACATCACACAAAAGAAACAATACAAAGAATATTGTATAAAGCTTTTCATTTCTAAACTAGACAACCAACTTCATTTTCAAAAACTAAAATTCATCTCTAACTATTTTGAAATAGCTTCAACCAATCCAAATTGAAATCTTTAACCAATGCTTAATCATTGTCTTTATGAAACAAGACTTCACAATGTAGTCAAAATGATGTGCCAATAATATCCTTAAGAAAAAAGGTAATCAATAGTGTAGTACTGTTCTTTCAAACCAAGATTGAAACAACCAACTATTGACATTAACAATTAAACAAAATGGAGAGATTTGTCAGCCTGAGAACACAACAAAAATTAATTGCCCAAGTATACAAAGGGTTAACAACAGAACGAACACCCATAATGATACAAAGCAAAAACAATGCATGACAAACCCTTGACTAGGGTTGGTTCAAAACTAAATCCTTAACCCACAAAGAATTTTAGATAACTAAATAAGTATTAACCCAGTTGAGGTTACTATATAAACAACTTTATTGATAGCACAATTAACCCCATAAAATATTTGTATACCCTTAACTAATTGTTTATCTCAAAACCTCATAGTAACCCTAAGAATCAAAACCAGGATCAACATCACCCCAACTTCTATAAACTAAAATAAGGATTTAACAATAAAAAATGCTTTATTGTCTGCAAAACAAAAGCAAACAAACTAAACACAAACCCTCTTCTTGATTGAACAAACAAAAACAAAGATTAAGGAGAAGACCTGTGAGTTGCATTGTTGTCATAGATGATTGAAACCTCTACCATTCCACTTTGTGTCTTTTCAAAACTATCACCAAATACTGTCAAGTCATTTTTTTTATGGCTCAAAATAGTTAACTCCAATCAGTGCCCTAGCTAGAGTTTGAAGGTAAAAACAAATGAATTCATAATGAATGAATAGTTCAAATGCCTTGGCACAATAGTCTTCTCGAAACTTAAATTCTTTCATTCCACAAAATACAAGGGCTGATGGGACTTTATTTCCCATTTTATTATAATACTTTAGCAAGTATTAATACAAAGGTAGATATCATTTTTCTTTGCCTTAGACTTTGATATAGTGAAGTGCCCATGGTGAGGTTTCTTAACCTTGTAATATGAATGCCAATAATAACATATCAACCAACTATTTTCACTATACCAATATCAAGAGTGCCAATGTGAATCAAAATGAAATGCCACCAATTAGCCTTAACATTGTAATATGAATATCAATAATAATATAAATTCAATATCACTGTTATCAAGATATCAATGTGTTTGTCTCTGTATATAATTTCAATGTACCTAGCAACTAAGAAAATCAAGAGGTACTAACAAACAAATTGTTGTAAAGATATACCAATAAAGAATCATTCTATCACGGTCATATGTAAACCAAATTCTGAAAATGTCAACACTATCAATCATGAATAACATGTCAACACTATCAATCATGAACATAGAATCAACATTGTCAATCATCAAGAAAGTTCCAACCAAGTATCAATCTGAAATGAATCCAATACCAATACCAATTGATATAATGATGCATTACCAATGCTAGACATATTTAGTCAATGCCATACCAATGCCTTACTAGTCCAATATGAAAGAATATGGCCAATGACCAATGAATCAACATGAATGCACATATGTATTTTTGTCATCAAGGACAATAACTGAAGGTGAGTCAACAAACTCCCCCTTTGTGCACATATGTATTTTTGTCATCAAGGACAACAACTGAAGGTGAGTCAACAAAAATGGCCCCATATAAATTTTAGGGATTGATAGTTAAAATTATGAGAAAAAAATTTATGGTTAAGGAAGATTAAATCAAATCAAAATCCTTTACTCTAAGTTATCAAAGTAAATCTAAATATTTTTCTCAAATGTTGTATCTAAGTTATCAAAGTAAATAAAGAATAATTGGTGTTTTATTTGACTCATAAAAGTTCCAAAAAGGCCCTCTTCCACATGAGTGAGTCAAGTTGGAGTCCAATTATGTAATAGGGAGGGAATTTGTAATAATTTATCAAAAATAAGAAAGATATAGAGTCCAATGAATAACACAATGCAAGAGACACAAAAGATTGATAAGAACAAATTGTATTCTCATCAAGACGCAAAATATGTTCAATTGGATCAACCATATAATGAAGATGAGCCTTCTTATAAAGGAAAGGCCTTATTGATATGTGAGAATATGATCATGACATGTGGCTCAATGAGAAATAAGGGTAGGTGATCATAGGTAGGAGAAATAATAAAATATTCTACAAGAGGTGGATCACCCACCGAAGGTGGAATGTAACAACAAGATAAGACCACAAAAGGTTGAATTTCCCCTACAAGCAACTTCCCTAAGTGTCTCATATCTAAACTACTATGAGAAGAATTATCCTAAGTCAACTTAAGTAAACTATAATTATGAGACATAATTTTGTTGGCAATATCAATGAAGGAAAACTGAGAGGGGGTTGGGGGGTGAATCTGTTTTCACATGATCTACAAACTTAACCACAAATACAGATCTGATAAACTACAAAAATAAAAAAGATAAGTAAATTGACAACACGACACACAACACCAATATTTTGACGTGAAAAACCTAGTTAAGGGAAAAACCACGATGGGAACCTGCCCACAATAAGATGATACTCTGCAGTAATATGTAAAAATATTCCAATGGGGAATGCACATGCATTCAGGCTCATTGCCTAGAGCTCACTACTCAAAATATAATGACCCAGAAGGCTACAACCCTCAGGGAAGTTTCACTGACTTACAACAAGATTTAGACTACAATCCAGAATGAATGAACTGAAAGAATAGCATCTCCAAATGCCTGATGACAGTTCTGGTTAAGTACAATTGTCTTCTCTACAACACCAAACTCTGCTCAATACATCACACTGGAAAATGAATCCTTGTTCGCACATATATTACATTCTGATAATGCAAACACAACCTTGATACCCCAAAATTACATGACAATATCACCTATTTATATAATTTATCAACCTTGATAACGAGGTCGGCAAAACTCTCAACTCATAATTACAAAATTATATCATACAATACAAAGATTGACCACTAGACCAATATAATGATATACATGACATAACATGAACCTAAAACAAATATCCAAATGCTCAACACCACCAAAAATCACACTAAGATCAACCGCAACACGCTACATGACTAGGAAAACTACATAGCACACAGAATATTAGCGGTTCAACAAAATCACCACAAACTCGCACAATGATCAATATAGATCATTAAAACAAATAGGACACAATGAGGAAACACTAGCAAGCACATTAGGATCATTAGTAACAACTACACCAATACCACATCAAATCTTCATCAATCAACATCTAAAAACTGAAGAACATAACCAATCAGAAATTGTCACGAAGAAAAGATAACTTGTGGAGCACCAAATCATGAACCATCTGAAATGAAGATACACAGGATCATCCAAAACAATATCATATAAACTTAGCACAAGATCTGATCACACTGGAATATGCCAGAGGAAATACTGAACTCTGCAAAGCACTGAGTAGATAAACAAACAACAAAACAAAACTGCAAACTGGATCATAAGATCTTCTCAATCTGTAATCACCAGAGCAATTCATAGGAATATGTTAAAATCAATGGCAACAACATATCCTAGTAGTATAAATGTCCAACAATCTCCCCCTTTGGCATTGATGGCAACATATGAATGTGAAAAACAGTCAATGCAAAGAAAGAAAACATCTCCAACAAACTCCTCCTAAGATCAAGATAGAGAAATAAATTTTTCACATGCATCTCTCCCCCTTTGATAGAAATGCCAAAGATCTCAAAATAGATAGCCAAACTATCTTTCCCCCAAACAGAAACATGAATCTCTCCCCCTAAATCACATAACTAGACTAATCCACTAGAGGAGCAGTACCAACTCATCAATCCAGATAAGGAGATAAGATTGTGAAGTCCACTGGATTGATGCAACTCAATGCATATAGTTCTCATCAGGAGGGGTGGATACCCCTAACTTGTCTCTCAAGTAGACAAATGTATCTGTAGGAAAAGATTTAGTAAAAATATTAACAATTTTTTCCTTTGTAGATACATACTCTAACTTTACTTCCTCTTCACTGAATTTTTCTCTCAAGAAATGATATTTGATTGACACATATTTAGTTTTTGAATGTTGCACTGGATTCTTTGACAAGTTGATAGCACTGAAATTAACACAATATATAACAGTAGGCTCATCATAAATAACTCTAATATGTTTCAACACTTGCTTCATCCAAATTACCTGAGTGTAGCTACCAACAACAACAATGTACTCAACTTTTGCAGTAGATAAGGATACTGAATCTTGATTCTTGCTAGCCCATGAAACCAGTTTCTTACCCAAAAAGAAATCAACATCACCAGCCCAATCAACATCAGTGTAATCACATAATATGAAATCATCATTCCTCAGATACCACAAACCATAATCCACAGTTTCATTCAAGTATCTTAATATCCTCTTAACAATAGTGACATGACTTTCTTTTGGATCAGCTTGATATCTAGCAGCCATGCATACAACATGCATAATGTTCAACTTAGTTAGAGTGAGATATAACAATCCACCAACCATGTATCTATACAAACTCTGATTAACTTTAGGAGAGTCATCATTCTTAGATAATTTGCAACCAGACACCATAGGAATCCCAACTAGTTTGGAGTCATCTAACTTGAACTTCTTCAACAATTCCTTCACATATTTAGTTTAAGATATAAAAACACCTTTTCCAGTCTGTTAAATCTGCAAGCCTAAGAAAAATTTCATCTCACCTATCATAGACATCTCAAATTCTTTCTGCATATCACCGACAAACTTCATGCTTAATTCATTATCACCTCCAAATATGATATCATCAATAAAGACTTCAACAATCAAGATGATATCATTTTCAGTTTTAAAATACAGATTACTATTAGCAATCCCTTTATTAAATCCCAATTTCAACAAATACTCATCCAATCTAGCATACCAGGCTCTAGGGGCTTGTTTCAATCCATAAAGATATTTCTTCAGTTTACATACCATGTCACCATCATCTAATAATGAAAATCCATCAAGTTACTCAATGTAGACTTCTTCCTCAAGCTCACCATTCAAAAAGGCAAATTTGGCATCCATCTGATATACCTTGAAATCTTTATAAGAAGCATATACAAGAAATAGTCTAACAGCTTCAAGTATGACCACTAGAGCAAAAGTCTCCTCATAATCAATTCCTTATTTCTATGAATATCCTTTGCATGCCAGTCTTTCTTTATTCCTGAAAACTTCACCAGCTTCATTCAATTTTTTCTTGAATACCCATTTAGTACCAATCACATTCTTATCTTTAGGTATAGGTACAAGCTCCCATGTGTTATTCTTCTCAATATTATCTTATTCTTCTTCCATTTCTCTCATCCAATTCTCATCTTTACAAGCCTCAACAACATCTTTAGGTTCAATTTTAGAGATCAATAATACCTCTTCAGCAACTAGCCTTCTTCTAGTCATCACACCTTTATTTTTATCACCAATAATCTGATTTTTTGAATGATTCAATCTTACATACCTCATAGTCTTTTGATTGTTTTAATTTTTAAGTTCCTCCACCTCTCCACTGGTAGTAGGAAAATCCAGATTAACAGTCTCTATTAGATCATTCTATTTCAACTATTTAGTCTGAATAGGATTCAGAACAATATGCTGACCATCATCATATCAGAAAGCTCTGATCTCTTTTCTATAATCCTCATCAACCTTTACATTTTCACTTTCCACTATCTTTCTTAGTCTCTTATTGTAGCACCAATAGGATTTTCTCTTTGTAGAATAACCCAAGAAAATTCCTTCATCACTTCTTGCATCATACTTTCCTATGTCCTCATCTCTCTTGATATAACACTTGCTACCAAATACTTTGAAATATCTCATAGTAGGAACATAACCAAACCATAACTCATAAAAGATTCTTACCAGTATCACCTTTAATATGAACTCGGTTGAATGCGTAAACAACAGTGCTAATAGCTTCTCTCCAATAGATCTTCAGAATATTTCCTTCAATCAACATAGTCCTTGTAGCATCCAAAACAGTCATGCTCTTTCTTTCAACAATTTCATTCTACTGAGGGGTTCTAGGAGTAGATAATTTTCTTCTAATCCCATGCGTCTCACAGAATGAATCAAACTCACTGGAACAAAATTATCCACCTCTATCAGATCTCAGACATTTCACCTTCAATCTTGACTCATTCTCAACCTTTGCTTTGAATATTTTGAACTTGTCTAATGCTTCAAATTTCTCCTTCAAAAAGACAACCCACATAATCTTGGAATAATCATAAATTAGCAATGTAAAATATCTATCTCCCTTCACACTTCTAATATTTACAGGTTCACATAGGTCAGTATGTACAAGATCTAGCAATCCATCAGATGTATATTGTTTCCTCTTGAAAGAAATTCTTGTTTGCTTACCCAAATGACATTCCTTACATACCGGATTAGTAGGCTTAACAATCTTAGGCACATCTCTAACAACTTGAATAGAACTGATCTTAATAATAGAATCAAAGTTAACATGACACATTCTCCTATGCAACAACCAGCTTCCATCAATTTGGGCAATCAAGCAGCTTTTCTCACCAGCATTCAAATGAGAAATTACCTTCAGTCTTAGTTCCAAATGCAATCTCTATATTGGAGGAATTTAAGATCTTGCATTTACCATTCTTGAATTGCAAATAATAACCTTTGCCAATCATCTGTCCAACACTCAAAAGATTATGCTTCAAACCTTCAACATACAAGACATTAGCAATATTATGCTTACCATCAAAGGAAAGAGAGCCTCTACACGGATCACACAGACTTTGCCATCTCCAAATATTACTATTCCACCATCATACCTTTCCATACTCACAAATTTTCTTTTATCACTGGTCATATAAAGTGAAAAATTGCTCTCAATCACCCATTCATCTTTTTCTTCAAATTTAGTAGCTAAAGCTTTCTCCTCAACAGTGCAGCTAGTGGAATCAAAAGGTACCGGTCCATCTTACTTAATGGCAAGAAACACAAATTCATCTCCTTCTGATTCTTCATCTATAACACCTTTATCAGTAGCATAATAGCATTTCCTTTGATGATTAGACTTGTAAGGCTTATCATACTTCTCATGCTTCTCGTATCTATCATTTCTATCATGTTTATCAAATTTATCATGCGTATAATACTTGGTCACTCTCTCCGGATATCGAGAAGCAAAATGTCCTACCTTATTGCAAGAGAAACATTTCAATGGAAATTTTCAATCATACTTACTAGCTCCTTTAGGCAATCTCTGGGCAATCAATGCTTCAAGATCATCCAGTTCTCTTTCTTGCTCTTCCATCTCTCTCCTTTATCTTTCATATTTGGATATTCTGCATTCTTTAGGTTCATACTTCTTATTTCTGGATTAGGATGCTCTAAATGTTGTCTCAGACTTTCCATGTGATTCGCCAAATTCGCTCAACTCAAATGCAGCAATCTTTCCAACCAACATATCTCTTGTTATAGTAGTCATACTCCAGATCTCATCAATAGAAGCTACCTTATGTTTGTAAGAAGGAGGCAAAAATCAACACTTTAGCAACAATTTCATCTTCTTCAAGGGTTCCACAAGAACATCTCATACCTAGGACAAGATCATTCACCTTAGCTATGAAAGTGTTTATGTTCTCATCTTCTCCCATCTTTAGTATCTCATATTTCTCTTTTAAACTCTACAACTTAGCAACTTTGACTTGTTTGTCTCTTTCATAAAAGGTCTCAAGCTTCTCCCAGATCTCATGTGCAGTCTGAAGTCTCATATATTTGTCATTTGTGAATCAGTCAAGGCACTCAACAATTCTTCCTTTTCTCTGATGTTATTTTCAACTTCCTTGATCTCATCAGGGGTAACCTGTCCATTGTGAGGAGCAGAATAGGCATTCTTAGTAATCCTCTCCAAGACATCTCAAGTGCACCTCCATCTAGTTCTTCCATATAGCATAATTACTACCATCAAATATGAGACTCTCCTTAAACATAACACTTCTCATCCTGGATCTCCTCAAGTGGTTAAGCTTCTTTCAAAGTATCTAGCCCTAATTCCAATTGTTGGCAATATAAATGAAGGAAAACTGAGAGGGGGGCGGTGAATCAATTTTCACCGAATCTACAAACTTAACCACAAATACAGATCTAATAAACTACAGCAATAACAAAGATAAGAAAATTGATAACACAACACACAACACCAAGATTTTGACGTGGAAAACTTGGTGAAGGAAAACCCACGGTGGGAACCTACCCACAATAAGATGATACTCTACAGTATTATTTGAAAATATTACAATGGGGAATGCATAAGCATTCAAGCTCACTACTCAAAAGATAATGACCCAAAAGGCTACAACCCTAAGGGAAGTCTCATTGACTTACAACAAGATTCAGACTACAATCCAGAATGAATGAACTGAAAGAATAGCATCTCCAAATGCTTGATGATAGTTCCAATTAAGCATAATTGTCTGCTCTTCAATATCAAACTCTTCTCAATACATCACACTGAAATTACCTTTTGATAATGCAGACACAACCTTGATACCCCGAAATAACATGACAATATCACCTATTTATACAATTCATCAACCTTGATAACAAGGTCAACTAAACCCTCAACTCATAATTACAAAATTACATCACACAATACAAAGATCAACCACCGGACCAATATAATGATATACATGACATAACATGGACCTAAATTAAATATCTAAATGTTCAACACTACCAGAAATCATGCCAAGATCAGCTGCAACATGCTACACCACCAGGAAAACCATATAACACGAATAAAATCAGCGGTTCAACAAAATCACCAAAAACTCACACAATGATCAATGCGGATCATCAAAACAAATAAGACACAATTAGGAAAAACCAAAAAGAATGTTAGAATCATTAGTAACATATACACCAACACCACTTATCAAATCTTCATAGATCAACATTTGAAAACTCAAGAACATAACCAATCAACAACTGTCACGAAAAAAAGATAACTTGCAGAGCACCAAATCATGAACCATCTGAAATGAAGACACAAAGGATCATCCAAAACAATATCCCAAAAACTCAGCATAAGATCTGATCACACCAGAATATGGAGGAGAAAATACTGAACTCTACAAAGAACTGATCAGATAAACAAATTGCAAAACAAAATCATAAACCGGATCATAAGATCTTCTCAATCTACAATCACCGGAGCAATTCACATAAATATGTTGACATCAATGACAACAACATATCCTAGCAACAACAATTTCCAACAAATTTACACCAACAACCCCCCTTAAGTGTAACTTAGAGGAATGTAGACTCAAGTTAACAATGCAAGATGGGTCCTGACTACAAGGCCATGTTAGGTAGCCATGTACAAATGCAATGCAATCTCTCACAGATAGAGAAATGAAGAAAAACTACATGGGAAAAAGCTTCCCCCCAAAAGAGAGATAAAAATACAAAAAACTCTCAAGGAAAAATGACAAGGACAAAACCCCATGTGAGGAAAAAGTGCCCCCCCCCCCCCCCTTCATAAGAGAGAAAACGAGAGAGCAAGTAGCCCCCCCCCCAATGTAGAATGCACATCAATGGTAGAAGCTCAAAACTGAATGAGGAAGATGCTCCACAATCATCGAACAATGTTCCTCCCCTTAAGAAGAAACAAAACCAAATGTGTATCCATGAAGTATCCCCAATCATGAAATAAAATTGTAGGAAGAAACATAAAGATGTATGTAGCCTATAAAAAGGGCTCAACTGTCCTCATGTCGATGTTGAAAGTAGCCCATTCCAAATTAGGTGTACTAGTCCATAGTGCTGAAAAGGATAATCCAAGACCTAGTGAAGATGAATGTAGAAAATGATCCAAAGACTCAAGTGTCTCCTCTAAGGATAAAGAGATCTCCTCCAAATGTTGTGTTGGGACTATTTAAAATTGAGTCAAGATTAGAGGCCCATTTCAAAAATTTTGCTCTGCATGTCAGAAAAGTACCTAAATGAGTCAGTTTGAATGGCCTAGTTGGAGAGGGGGTAAAGTGGAGCCAGTTGATTTTCAAGGGGTAAGGCTTGGGAGACATGTCCTACACCTTTCATTTGGCCTATGTAGTGGTGTACAACTTTTAGATTTCAGTTTGGATAAGTTTATGAGGTACCCATTTTGAGGGGTGAGTTGGAAGTGCATTTTAGGCACAAATGCAGATTTTATTGAGTAGGCTTCTTTGAGTGATTATATCTTTTGCCCTGTTAATCATCATGGAGAAATTCAAAGTGGATTCAATTCTATGCATAAATGTGAGTCAGTCTGCAAAATTTCAAGTCTTAACAAATCCATTTGCTCAGTTTACTAAGAAAAATCCATTTGCAGTTTGTGTGGTTTGACTAGTCCCTGTTTCGACAGCTAGTCGGAGCCTTGTTTTGCATAAGTGTAAAAGTTGCCTCAGTAAGAATCATGCCATAATGTTTGTTCTGGGCTAATGTCAGTATAAATGATGAGCTACGTTTCAAATTTCAAGCCTCGGTCAATCTGTTTGATTGGTTTTCAAAAGGGTTCATTTAGCTATCATTTTCAGTTATCCGTACTTTCAGTGTCGTATCAGTTAATGTAGCCATTTTTGTGAGTGCACCATTTGCATCCTCTCAATCTGGTGATTGAACTAAGAATTCTAAGTTTTAATATGTACTTAAAGGTACCTGTGTTTCAAATTTGAGGGCCTACGAAGGTCGTTTGGTATTTTTGAGAAAGGCATCATGTGTTGCCCGGACATTGACTTCATCAGGTCCGCAGTGTTGACAAAGCCAGTTGGGCATTTTTGGAAATTACTATCTCTTCACTCGGGACTCATCTTGAGAAACCGTTTGGTAGAAGTCATCCTTGTATATCAGAGTACACGCCTGTCAGATGGCGAGATCCAGAAAGGTGTTTTAACAGGTTTGAAAATTATGTCTTCGTGATTAAATGCAAAAATATGGGGTAATCGCTTGAAGGTTACAAAATTCAGTCGGATGATCCGAAAATGATGTCGATCATTTCCAGAGGTGTGTTTAAGGTGTCTGAAGCATTTTGAAGGCCAACCGCTTGAAAACGAAATTTTTTTTAGTCGGACCCACTTTGGGGCCCAACTTGGCTCGGTTGCAATTCGCCAGTAGGATGGTAAAAGGCTTATTGAAACTTGGAGTAATGCACATTTCGTGGCTTGGAGGCATTCAACCAATTATGTGCATTAAACTTTATAGCAAATAATGTGAAAACCATTAAGCAAACATAGTATCTCCAAAGCAAAGGTGAAATAGACAGCAGTCTTTAAAACTTCCAAGCTAATGTAATAGTGGCAGTGAATGAGTTCCCCTCTTCCCACGCATGATATTGGTTGCAAAAGTTTTAAATGCAAATGCAAAAGGGCATAAACAAAATGAAATGCTAATGGCAACTCCTCTGTGTGGTATGATTAAGATAAGAGGCCAGTTGAAATGTTTCTGCAGAAATGAACCTTCAGCAAAGTGCTATGTAACAGGTGTACGCCCAAATTCCTCCAAAATCACATGCCTCCCCTTTCTCTGCTGACTATGGAGTTTAGAAAGGCGATGATGTTTCCAACCAATGCAATTTTCGCATTCCTTCCTTCACGTGGGCTGAAAGGGTGGCAGATTAAAACCTTCAATCATATGGAAAATGGCGAAAATGCAACATGGTAAAGGTCGAGCATGTTAGATGGAGATCAACAGCTCGCGCTACTTCACAAAGGCAAGATGCACGCGAGATAGAGGCTGCAAAATGGCGAAAGCTAGGTGGCGCACAAGTGGCAGGTTTAGTCAGCAGTCCAGCAGGCGGGTCCCAGTGAGGTGGCGATGATGTGGACGACAAGCAAGCGGACACGTGGCAGAGTGGCGAGGTGTCATCCGAGGTGGCACCCAGTGGACCCCATCGACCAATCAGGTCCAACCATGTGACAAAGCGTCAGGGCACAATCAGAGCAAAAATCAAAATTAAAATTAGTAAATTACATAGTGCAAACTATATCAAATAAATGAAAAATTCAAATGATGTACACAAATGGAGAATTAATTCACTCAGGGTCTCATTTTTGGTCAAAATGGCAAGTATTATATATTGTCAGAAAGCTCTCGGAAAGAGGAATTTGGTTAGGTAGTTAATTTTGACAAATGTCAGATATTTCGAGAGCAGTTTCCATGGGAGTGAAATTCAGTTAGAGAGGAGATACTTGGCAAATTCAGTTGCAGATTTGATTTAGTTCCCTCTCCTTATTCCCAATTCTTCTCATTTTGTAAGGGTTCTAGAATTCTGTGAGAAGGCTCCAGTTTTCATGGCTTCCATCTTCTGAAATTTCTTGACCCAGATGTGTAAAGTTCTATGGTTTGTTTCAGGGTATAGAGGCTACATTGCATGATGACAGATTGTTTTCTAGTTGCAGGTCTTACTTGTGTCAGGCATGAGTAATTTCCCACCATATTGTCTCTATGTATGCATTTCAGTATTATGAATTTAATCCTCAAGGAGGATGAAATTTGTCAATTTCAAGGAGGTTGTGTGATTGTTTGTGTGTATCTTTCAAGGAAAGTTTTAAATTCTGTAATCAATCATGAATAATGGAATGTGTCCCAGATTTGAGAATGTTGTGAATGGATCTGAGTAATGCATTAGTATAAGGTATTAATGCAAGGATATGTTGTAAGGAAAAACAATTTGCAGCTGTGATTAACATTTTGTAGTTCTGTGTGTGTGACTCTATTGCCCAATGAACAAGGCACTGGTCTTTGACAGATTTGGGGATGGTTTCAGATCAACATTTTAAAAGACAAATCTATTTCCCTTTATGTGTAGGGGTGTGTTCTTTTCATTCCAAGCTCTGTTTTCATTTATGATTTATATGGAGGCCAATCTGTAATGTGTTTCTAGATTTGGTGAGCTTGTGAAATAATCCATCTGCTTAGTGTTGATGCAGTTATGTGTTTGTAATCGTTGTATTCAAAGCATCAAAGGTATACCCGCCTAGGTTTTGCAGAGCCTAAAGAGTAGAAGGATTCATATCCTTGTCATGTTTTCCAAGCCCTAATGTGTTTCATAGACTGAAATTGGCCATTTCATAGAAGGATTGCAGGTATACTTGGGTTATCACTTTTGGTGAACAACAAAAATGGCAACTCTGCTGGGGAAGCTGAATAGAAATTGCTTAATTTCATCCAGTTAGTCAGTTCATTGTGTATGCACAGAGTGTAAATTGATTTTATGGTGAAGAAAATACTCCTTGTTCTGGATTGCAGAATGATATGAGTTTCATGTCATATTTTATGAAAGAGTAACAGTGAATGCATTGTTGAAGGTTGTAAGAAGTTCTTTCAGCTGTGTGCGAATTTTTCTCCAATTCCTTATTGGGTGGCGACTCTGTGGTTCATACCAGTATTAAACAACCTAGAAGAGTGTTGATTGCAGCAAGATTGAGAGAGAAACAGAGAATTCAATAAGTGTTGAGTGGCGTTCTGCTGTTCAAAATATCCTCTATGCAAGAGGTGGCAACTCTGATGTAAAAGACAGTGCTAAAGTGTGAAGTAAATCTCCAAATCTACAAGTCTTACAGCTGCAAATCTCCAGGTATTTTCAGAGGTTTCAAATGCAAAGATGTTTGTTCTGAATTCTGAATGTGTAATGTAGTTTTCCCATTAAGTGAACAACATTAATAAAGAGGGAAAATAGAGGAATCACAAATTAATTTGCATATCCATTCTGCTGAAATGTCCAGCATATATATTCTGTTGTAGTATGCAAATTTGGAAAAGCTCTATGTCAAGCAATGTTATGAATAGTTTCAGTCTGAGGATACTTGCTTGAAGTTTTTATCCAAAGTTATATAATCATTTGTGGGAGTAAGAAAAAATGAATAGTGAAGTTTTTCAACCTTGTGTATTTCCACATAGAGCCATGCCTGGTGAAGTGTCACAACCATATAATAGGAGAAGTTTCATCATGAACCATTATGTTGCTCTAAACTTTGAAGGTATTCTGGGTTACCCAAATCCCATACCCACAAAAATTAGAAAGTATTTGCCAATTTTCAGTGGGAAGAAATCAAAATCAACATGTCAACATGTTAAAAGATTTTCAGATTTGATAGGAGAATTCAAAATTTGCCAAGAAGATGTATGCATGAAATTGTTTATTCAGTCATTAAAAGAGGATGCAAGAGATTGGTTCTCTTTTTTGCCAATGAATTCTATTACCTCATGGGAAGAATTGGTTTCAGATTTCATGGATCAATTTGATGAGAAGGTGAGTGATTCTGACTTGCTGAAAGAATTCACTTATATACAAATCAAGGAAGAGGAATTGGTACCAACATTTAATATTAGATTTTCACAAGCTTTGTCCAAAATTTCTAGAAAGTATAAACTTGATGATAAAGTATGTCTAGATGTTTACATGAGTGCATTTGATGAAAAGATGAGCTTCTTACTGAGAAACAAAGAACCTAAGACTTTGCATGAAGCTTTTAACACAGCTAGGGACATGGAAAATAACTTGAAATTTGGGATAGCTAAGAGGTTTGTGTCTGCTATGGTTTCTTGTCAAAGCACCTTGAATGGTGAAATACCATGTGAGACTCAGCAAATCATTCCGTGTCTAGGTGCATCAAGTTCTGCAGTTCCGAATGGTTTTGTTGATGCATGTGTTTCAGATTTAAATGAGAGTCAAGAACCTCTGTCGATAATGCTGGTTGTCTCTCATAGTAGTGATGGAATGATCAGTGGGAAGTGTTGTGAAAATTTTGATACAAAGGTAGATATATACAAGGGATATGTACCATTTGATTTGTATGCTGGTTATGCTGATTATGTGGCTGCCAACTACCAACTGAATCATGCATCTCTCCAGGATAATATTAATGAAAATAATGATGGTGATGACCATCAATCTTTACATGCTACTGATGTATTTGATGTTGAAATACCAAATATAGAGGGATTACCAAGTGTTGTTGTTTATGCAAGTGAAAGTGTGCAATATGATGAAAATCAAAATTGTTTAGTGCAAACAATAGTTGATCCTCACTTAGATATTGATAATCTCAATTGTGTTGAGGATGAAGTAAATCTATTTTCAGATTTCACTTCAGATTTCACTTCTTCTAATCATGTTGATGATCTTTCTATTTTGAAAGTTATGCACAATGTTAATTCAGAAAATTTCAAGGGTGCACATGATTGCAATGAAAATATAGCACACACGGATGGACAAATTTCTACGGAATCTCACATGGAACAGCAAAGTGCAATGCAAGTCTAGAAGATTGTAGAACTTAAGAAAGCTCTTGAAGTTGTGGGCAAGAAGGTTCAAATGTTGGAGAACCTTCGAGCTGTTAATGAAGACCTTCTGCAATATGGTGAAGAGGATTCTTTGGAAAAGGACTGTGAATTGAATGCTTATACACTTGATGAACGTGCTGATCTAACAGATGGTTTTATGACAGAAAATTTTAGTGAACATGCTGAAAACTCATCTAATGAAGTAAATTGCAGCGATGTTCATTTTCATTCTTTGGCTGATGACGAGTGTTCTAGTGGTGAAGAAGATCAGTTGTGGCAAGATAAGTATGATTATCTTGATTTTCAGAATGATGGTCATAGGATAAAATCTTATGGATGTGAAACATGGAACACTGAGGATTGCTCCAGCCAAGTTTCAATTTCTTCTTTGTCTAATGAAGATGATTATGATGATCGAATGGATGGTGTCTTTAGCAATTTTACTAATGCTTTATTCAATGCTGATATAGATACGGACCAACGACTTCAGTGCCATAATGTTCATAAAGGGATTGTCCAATTGGTTTCTAACCCTTTGTATGAAGAGATAATTGATCAGCCAGATGTTGTAAATGGTAAACGAGTCCATAATACTGATGAAATTCCGAACAGCAATAGCATGAGTTGTAAAAAATTATTTCATGATGAAGGTAAGAGGCATGGATTATGTGATGATCATTTAAAACCACAAATGAAAGTGTTTCAGGTGGATATAAGTTTGGATGAAAAAGATTCAGCTGAGGATTTGCTTTAGCCAGAGGTATGCATTCTTTTCCATGAATGGGATGTTGAGAATGCAGAGGTTTTTAGTTTGATAAGCACGGATAGTATGAGGTGTGATCAGCATAGTGAAGTATCACATCTGGATTGTAATGTTCATGTTCCTTGTTTGCATGAGCTGGTTAGTAATGCCCCTCATTCTATGAATTTAAATGATAACAAGGTGAGTGTTGATAGGAATTGCAATGTTGAAAATGAGTGTTTTATTTTTCAAGTTTAGCATGATGATGTCCTTGCAAATGATAGAGTTGATTGGGATAGTGAAATGTATGGCAGCTTGTGGAAAAGCCCTTATTGTGCATTGTTTCATGATCTTATTTTTGTTGAAGTAATGTGTGGTTACAAAGCTCAAAATCAGATAAATGGCATGCACACCAGCTGTTTCAGCAGTATGATGGTAAGGTTTGATTATAATGATTATGCTCAGTTGTTACTAGAAGATGCCTTTGTTTCGATCATGATATCAAGAGATGAGAATCACATTTTTGATAGAGGTAAATGTTTGTAAGTGGAGCAATTATAATCAGTTGTGAGTTTGTTTGTATATATTGTATAGTTGCTTTTCTTCAGTTGTGTGGTTTTCAATAAAGTGCCCTGCTGTTTGGGTAGAATAAGGAAGCCTGTTTTTGAGATGAGAAGAGAAGATTGATCTGTTTTTGGGTGGTCTGCTTAACCAAAGATATCTGGATTCTTGTGTTGATCTTGCAATCAACCATCCCTAGTCAGAGCCACTATTGGGACTATTTAAAATTGAGTCAAGATTAGAGGCCCATTTCAAAAAATTTGCTCTGCATTTTAGAAAAGTACCTAAATGAGTCAGTTTGAATGGCCTAGTTGGAGAGGGGGTAAAGTGGAGCCAGTTGATTTTCAAGGGGTAAGGCTTGGGAGACATGTCCTACACCTTTCATTTGGCCTATGCAGTGGTGTGCAACTTTCAGATTTCAGTTTGGATAAGTTTATGAGGTACCCATTTTGAGGGGTGAGCTGGAAGTGCATTTTAGGCACAAATGCAGATTTTATTGAGTAGCATTCTTTGAGTGATTACATCTTTTGCCCTATTAATCTTCATGGAGAAATTCAAAGTGGATTCAATTCTATGCATAAATATGAGTCAATCTGCAAAATTTCAAGTCTTAACGAATCCATTTTCTCAGTTTACTAAGTCAAATCCATTTGTAGTTTGTGTGGTTTGACTAGTCCTTGTTTCGACAGCTAGTCGAAGCCCTGTTTTGCATAAGTGTAAAGTTGCCTCAGTAAGCATCATGCCATAATGTTTGTTCCGGGCTACTTTTAGTATAAATGATGAGCTACGTTTCAAATTTCAAGCCTCGGTCAATCCGTTTGATTGGTTTTCAAAAGGGTTCATTTAGCTATCATTTTCAGTTATCCGTACTTTTAGTGCCGTATCAGTTAATGTAGCCATTTTTGTGAGTGGACAATTTGCATCCTGTCAGTCTGGTGATTGAACTATGAATTATAAGTTTTAATATGTACTTAAAGGTACCTGTGTTTCAAATTTGAGGGCCTACGGAGGTCGTTTGGTATTTTTGAGAAAGGCATCATGTGTTGCCAGGACATTGACTTCATCAGGTCCGCAGTGTTGACAAAGCCAGTTGGGCATTTTTGGAAATTAATATCTCTTCGCTCGGGACTCATCTTGAGAAATCAGTTGGTAGAAGTCATCCTTGTATATCAGAGTACACGCTTGTTAGATGGCGAGATCCAGAAAGGTGTTTTAACAGGTTTGAAAATTACGTCTTCGTGATTAAATGCGAAAATGTGGCGTAATCGCCTGAAGGTTGCAAAATTCAGTCGGATGATCCGAAAATGATGCCGATCATTTCCAGAGGTGTGTTTAAGGTGTCTGAAGCATTTCGAAGGCTAGTCGCTTGAAAACGAAATTTTTTTTAGTCGGACCCACTTTGGGGCCCGACTTGGCTCGGTTCCAATTCGCCAATAGGATGGTAAAAGGCTTATTGAAACTTGGAGTAATGCACATTTTGTGGCTTGGAGGCATTTAGCCAATTATGTGCATTCAACTTTATAGAAAATAATGTGAAAACCATTAAGCAAACACAGTAGCTCCAGAGCAAAGGTGAAATAGACAGCAGTCTTTAAAACTTCCAAGCTAATGTAACAGTGGCAGTGAATGAGTCCCCCTCTTCCCATGCATGATATTGGTTGTAGAAGTTTTAAATGCAAATGGAAAAGGGCATAAATAAAATGAAATGCTAATGGCAACTCTTCTGTGTGGTATGATTAAGATAATTGCTAGTTGAAATGTTTCTGCAGAAATGAACCTTTAGCAAAGTGCTATGTAACAGGTGTACGCCCAAATTCCTCCAACATCACATGCGTCCCCTTTCTCTGCTGACTATGGAGTTTAGAAAGGCATTGATGTTTCCAGCCAATGCAATTTTGGCATTCCTTCCTTCACGTGCGCTGAAAGGGTGGCAGATTAAAACCTTCAAGCATATGGAAAATGGCAAAAATGCAGCATGGTAAAGGTGGAGCATGTTAGATGGAGATCAATGGATCGTGCTGCTTTGCGAAGGAAAGATGCATGCGAGATAGAGGCCACAAAATGGTGAAAGCTAGGTGGCGCACAAGTGGCAGGTCTAGTCAACGGTCCAGCAGGTGGGTCCCGGTGAGGTGGCGATGACGTGGCGCAGAGGTGGCAATGACATGGACGACAAGAAAGCGCACACATGGTGGAGTGGCAAGGTGTCATCCGACGTGGCACCCAATGGACCCAATCGAACAATCAGGTCCCGCCACATGGCAAAGCGTCATGGCACAATCAGAGCAAAAATCAAAATTAAAATCAGTAAATTACATAGTGCAAACTATATCAAATAAATGAAAAATTCAAATGATGTGCACAAATGGGGAATTAATTCGCCTAGGTTCTCATTTTTGGTCAAAATGGAAAGTATTATATATTGCTAGAAAGTTCTTCGAATGAGGAATCCAGTCAGGCAGTTAATTTTGACAAATGTGGAATATTTCAAGAGCAGTTTCCACGGGAGTGAAATTCAGTTAGAGAGGAGATACTTGGCAAATTCAGTTGCAGATTTGATTTGGTTCCCTCTCCTTCTTATTCCCAATTCTTCTCATTTTGTAAGGGTTCCGGAATTCTGTGAGAAGGCTCCAGTTTTCATGGCTTCCATCTTCTAAAATTTCTTTACCTAGATGTGTAAAGTTCTATGGTTTGTTTCAGGGTATAGAGGCTACATTGCATGATGACAGATTGTTTTCCAGTTGCAGGTCTTACTTGTGTCAGGCATGAGTAATTTCCCACCATATTTTCTCTATGTATGCATTTCAGTATTATGAATTTAATCCTCAAGGAGGATGAAATTTGTCAATTTCAAGGAGATTGTGTGATTGTTTGTGGGTATCTTTCAAGGAAAGTTTTAAATTCTGTAATCAATCATGAATAATGGAATGTGTCCCAGATTTGATAATGTTGTGAATGGATCTGAGTAATGCATTAGTATAAGGTATTAATGCAGGGATATGTTGTAAGGAAAACCAATTTGGAGGTGTGATTAACATTTTGTAGTTTTGTGTGTGTGACTCTATTGCCCAATGAACAAGGCACTAGTCTTTGACAGATTTGGGGATGGTTTCAGATCAACATTTTAAAAGACAAATCTATTTCCCTTTATGTGTAGGGATGTGTTCTTTTCATTCCAAGCTCTGTTTTCATTTATGATTTATATAGATCTAGCCAATCTGTAATGTGTTTCTAGATTTGGTGAGCTTGTGAAATAATCCATCTGCTTAGTGTTGATACAGTTATGTGTTTGTAATCATTGTATTCAAAGCATCAAAGGTATACCCGCCTAGGTTTGGCAGAGCCTGAAGAGTAGAAGGTTTCATATCCTTGTCATGTTTTCCAAGCCTTGATGTGTTTCATAGACTGAAATTGGCCATTGCATAGAAGGATTGTAGGTATACTTGGGTTATCACTTTTGGTGAACAACATGTTGTACATGAGTATCCAAAATCATGTCAACCTTGAAAGAATGATCATGTAGAGAATGAAAAATAAGCTCAGAGTGTTCCCTTGCAACAACTGAAGAAGGATCATCTCCTTCAAAGAGAAAATTAATATAATCAATGATGTATCCCAAATTTGAAGTGTAGGACTCCATAAATAAACTAGAAATGTCTATCTAGCAGTCATCCCAAGGAATTGTATTAGGAAGATAAGGTATATCCTGCTGAACTGAATCATAAGAAGCCAAAACTGTAGCATCTACATCATCAAGTGCAATAGGAGGAGATGAAATGTAAGGCTCGAGAATTGGACTACATGTGAGAACATCCAAGTTCAAGTAACCAAAGTTCTCCTCAATATCAGAATCCACACAATAAGTGTGATCATCATGTGAAGAATCAAACTCATCAATAAGACCAAAATATGCAAATGAGTACAATCAAGATGCATGATCCACCACCTCATTAGACATAATATATTTAGTCTCCAACTCTCTAATGATAACTTAATCAAGTGTGAACTCCATAGTCTTCCTTGTTTCCCCATGAGTGATTTGATAGATGGAAAGAAGATTATTTGTCAAATGAGGTACACACAATACATCATTGAAGGAGTTATCCTAAATATAAATAGACCCTTTCCCAAACACATTCATATATGTATGATTTACCATCAAGATAGGTGACATGTTGCAAGGCTCAAATGAAGAGAACATGGATTGCAAAGATGTCATATGATGAGAAGATCTTGAATCTAGAAGCCATCTCGCCAAATCATGACTTGTAGTAGCACAAATAGATTGTCTTTACTTGTCCCAAAAGTGTGATCCTTTCCTTTATCAAATTCCTTTTCTTTGGAACAAAAAGCTGGAATAGACATTCTAGAAGGAAAATCCATTCTATTCTTCTCAAAAAGATGTTTTAATTCATCAATATCTTTTTTGTAACAATGGTGCTCATCATGTCTTGACTTCTTGCAATATGCACAATAAAGCTTCTCCTTATATGATTTCCCCTTAGGTTAGGATGTAGAATCACCTTGTTGTGGAGAGGATGATTGCACTCTATCTTGTTGTGGCTTTGGATTAGACTGCTCTTGGTTCTTGCCTTTCCCTTTGATTCCTTTGATTAGCTACCAAAGCCTTGGAATTTGAAGACTTGAGAATCCCCATGCTCATCAAACTTGACTGCTCTAACATCAACATTTATATAAATGCATCAAATAAGGGCATAGTGAAAGAACTACCCACTGTTAAGCGATGATTTTGGAAGCTAGAAATAAATGTTGCACATTCTGATGGAAGCTTTCCCAACAAATTGTAGATCAGCTATGCATTCTTCTTATTAATGCCACAATCCTTAAGCTGCACCCTTAACTCATTTTCCTCAGTGAAATAGTATTGGATTGTATCAAAATTCTTGGGATACAACATATTGAGATCATTATCAAGTTGATAGCCCCTAATCTCATCAATTTGACCATACAATTTACCCAAGATACTATTGGAATCAATGAACACTGAGAGGGGGGTGAATCAATGTTCTAGTATTTACAATTTTGTTAACCTGATTCTTTATCCACTGGATGCTAATAATAGAAACTATAATGCAGAAACACAAAGAAAATAAGAACATAACCATAACACAAATATTTTTACATGGAAACCCATAAAGGAAAAAACCACAGTGGGATTGAGTACCCACAATATCATTATACTATAGCTAGTAGTAGAACAATATTATATGCATTGGAATGCACATGCATTTAGGAACACTACCTAGAGCTCACTGCTCAATTACAAAGGGGCTACAACCCAGAGGAAGGATTACTACCTTATGAGATAATACAAAATTATTACAATGAGTAATGAACTGAAGAAAAACATTTAACTATGCCAAATAACAGTTCTGGTTAGGCACAAAGTGATCCACTATGCTGTTCTGATAAACTACTCTATTTTGCCCTACTACTGATTACCAGATCAATAAAACTTAAGGTGTGCACATGAAACTATGCTCAATCACTCCCAAAACCATCTCACATATCATATCCACACACAAAAGAATTAACCAAGTCAATCTTATATATCTGCACTAACAAAATTGATCTCCCACATGTCAGCTTCATAAAATATCAGAATATGAAATGTGTAGCTTCAAGTCAGCTCAAATATTCACAAAACAATATTTTAGATCCAAAACATATAATAACATGATTTCTGTAAGTTGGTCCAATTACCTCTAACTTACCAACAACCACCAGAATCACCTCAAAGAATTTGGTCAACACATTACACCACAAATAATAAAGATAACCTTGTTTTACAACTCTACTGGATACCAGACCTTCTAACATGCTAAAGAATCAACACCAGAGGATAGTATTGCATGTTTATTAGCTTTTCATACTCAATCAACTTAACTTAGATCACTGGAACCAAAAACACATCATCAAAAATAATAAATGCTCACCAAAACAGTACACTGAGTATCATTGACAGACTTATACCAAAACTTTGCTCAAGATATTCGGATATCCAAAACTCCATACTCGATAAGTTTAATAGGTTGAGTAGCCATTAATGATAACTCCTAAGAAATTTTGTGCATCAAAACATCACTAATCTCCACCAGAGCATCACCGGAATAATGTCTTATGCGAACAATCTCCCGCTTTAGCATTGATGGAAACAATGTGAAAAATGATAAGTGTTCCAAAACTCCAAAAACTGCAAGTAATCCAAAAATATGAAATTTGTTCACTCAACTAACTCCCCCTAAGAATAAGCATCATTTTCATTGATTTCTCCCAATTCTCCCCCCCTTTGACATCAATGGCAAAGGGTAGGAATCCATCAAAACATATGTATTAATGAATGCAATAATTTACATGAATTTAAAAATGTTTGCATAAGTGACCTTCAAGGATTTCAAATATTCATTCCACCCTCTTAGGAAAAAATCTAATACATTAATTAGAGCACTAAACATGTATGCATGAACTTCAACACCTTTGAGATCAGATGGCACTCATTTACCTAATGCACCGACTCCATCTTACTAAGCTCCAGGTAAGGTGTTCATCTGGGGAGTGATCAGACTTTTTAGTTCTCCCACTCTGCTTAATACTTTCTCTTTTTCCTTATTCAAACCCTTTATTTTGTCAGTAAGATCCATTATTTGAGCTTCAAGGGAACTTGGAAAAACTGAATGAGCGGAAAATTAATGACCAATACTAGATAGCTTTCCTTCAAAATCTCTTATTTGTTTATCAATATTTGTAGTAAACTTGGGCAAAAAGAGACATGATTTGAATATTTTTCTGCCTTCATCTAATGCATCTTCTACACATTTCACCGTAGACTTCAAAACTTCCTTATCAGCTTCAATTGTCTTCAAATAGGTTTGAAACCTCATTTCATTGAACTTATTCAAAACCTTTATATCTGCAGCTTTCTCTAATGATACAAAATTGGATTCTACTTTATTTAACATATCCTTAAGCTTACCAGAGGGTGGGTAATTGGAAATCTTCTTAAGGTTACGCAAAACTTTCTCCAAAACAACAACTGCCAAAGATATCACCTCTTTCTCTTTGGATGCAAACTTGAGTGAGTCCTCACTAGCCTTGATCTATGCAAGGGTGGCCAATTTGAGTGCTTGAAGAGGGGACAAGATACTTAAGTCTACCAAACCACGAGAAAGATCATCCTCAACTCCAATCTTCTTTCCTTTATCAGGAATAGTAGCTTTTGTCATGTGTTGTCCGAGTTTTGTTAGTTTTCTCTTCACCCTACTCCTTCCCAACTACTTCATCATTATCCTTTTCACCCTCTTTTCCATCATCTTTAGTCTTTCCCACTTCACCTAACTCCTTGGCTATCATTTCTGCAAAAAAATTTTTTATCTCGGGAGGATCCTGAGTAGCTTCATCAGAGTTATCAACTACTTGATCATCAGAGGCATCAACTAGAGTTTCCTGTTCAACCAGATCAATATGTACAGTTGGCTGATCTTGAGAAATGTTTGCCTATACATGAGTTACTGAAGGAGAATTATCCTTGCTTGATTGTCTTTCCGGCTGGGAGTCATCTTTCTCAAAAATAACTTGATAGTTATTTTATTTTAAAGAAAATCTCAAAATGCCTTCTGTATCTTTCACCACTTCATCTACTTTCTCAAACATTATTTTGTGTAGTCTATGGTTGCTCCGGAAGTTTTCCTTTGCAAGTCCCAAAATTCTTGGTATATCTTCTCTTGTTATTTCTAGATACAACTTTACTAATGTAAATTATTTCAACCTTTCATCTTCAACACTGGTTGTGTATCTCCAAGCATCCAAAATATCATACAACTCTTTCAAAATAAGAGATGACAATTCAATCAATGCTTTACTAAAGGATTTCATGCAGTGTACAACTGCCTCTTCTATAGCTCTCCAAACTTTCTCTGAAGAATGCTCATAATATACAGACAGGTTTGACAAATTACCTTCATTTACTATTGTATCTACAATCTTCTACAATGGGGGAACAATAGTAAAGGAACCTTCAATCTTACCGGACTTGAGGGCTTCATCTATCTCAAATTTCTTCTTGTTGTTGTCTCTAGCCTTTCTGGATGGCTCTTCTTGTGACTTATCTTTCTTGGTAGGAGGAGCATCACCGGATGTAGGTTTTGAGACTACCCTTGCACAGGTAGCAGTCCTCTTTACTTCCCTCACCTCTTCATCCAATTTTTTTTCTTCTTCTGCTACAATATGTTGTCTTGTAGATTTCTCCTTCTTCCTTTTCTCTGCTCCATCGATAGATATTGTTCGCTTGGCCTTGGGTGGAGGTACCGGTTTTTGCACACTGGAGGTAGGTGTAGATTTGTTGGGCTTGGCTTTGGATTGCTTGGGAGGAGATATTTTAGCTTATGGATTCATTACATCTTCCTCCTTCAGAACATTTTTCTTTCTTTCTCTCTGCACTACTTCTCTGGTAATCCCCATCTGCTCAACAAGTTCCTCAACCTCTTTTCTCACTTTCCTTTTCCTTGTTGGTATAGTGAACTTTTTGTGCAAGTCTAAATCTTTCTCCTTAAATGTTCCAAATCTTTTCTCTTTTTAGTCCACCAGTTGGCTCAACATGTGTTGAAAATATGCATCAAGAGTGTTAGCATCAACTTTATACCCCATGGGCATGATCCACATAGTCCTTAACTCAACTACCTCCATCAGACATTGATCCTTGTCCACCATAAAATAGATTGTCTTTTCATATTTCTCTACTATCTCTTTGGGAATTCTCTCTCTGTTTTTCATAGTAGCTTGGAAGTTCTTGAAATAGCCCCATAAGGTAGATATTCTCTTTACACTATCACATATACCCAATAATCCTTCCTTAATTTGCATAGACACCAGTTTGTCATAAGACTATTAAACTTTTCCTATACTAGGGATCTCATTCATGAAGTATAATGCTAAACATACAATAAGGGATCCAAACTTGAAGGTGTGTTTCTTGTCTTCCTTTATTTTCTTCAAGTTGCTCAACAATTCACTTAGGAATAGTGAACATATATCATACCTTTTATCCTCCTTGAACATCTAGTATGTAGAGAATATGGTAGTACCAGAGACTGAGTTCTTCCTGCTTGATTGATATACCTTGTACCCCACTACCATTGAGGAAAATATTACATCATGCTCAACTATGTCACTAATTTTCATCAACCTATTATCATATTAGGAATTGGTAACAACTACCATAGTGGTATTTTGCATTTTCCTTAGAGTCAGAATCTCACTGGTTGCACTCAGACATGTGACTTCTTGAATGGCCTTCTTTGTAATCTTATGAGGTCTATCCAGCCATATGAATTCATCATGAAACCCACTGAGAATGTACCAGACCCATTTTGCTTCATCAAATACCAGAAAGTGGACAAACTGCATGAAACCCTTGTCATAAAGAATCTTTTATTTTGGCTTCGGATTTCCAAGACTATCTGCCATATGCTTGTTGTAGAGTGTAAGCATGTCTACATTTCATGGTTCTTCAATATCACAGTGAATGTATGCCTTGATATCTTCATTGTGAAGAACACCATATGGGACTAAAGAAAATGCTCTTTCCAGATCATCTTCAATAGATTTCAAAGGATGCCTTTTGAAAATGGGCCTTGATCTATAAGAAATTTCAACTATTAGAGGTGTCGCAATGCCATATGTAGATGCCATGATGAATTTAGGATTTAAAATATAGCTCATGAATGGATAAATACCTCTTGATTCACAACCGGGCACATGAAATCACTAAACGATTTATTCAAGCTCAGTTTTGCTATCAAATCTCTTTAACTTTGATGCTCTACTCTTTTCTCTTGATTACATTGTGTGGAATAATCTTTTGAAATGCCCTTTTAACAAAATTTTGAGTTGCAATAATTGCTCAACCTTAAAGCTTTTGATTACACTATTTTCCATCATTTCATTCACCGGATTTTCAAACTACTACAAATCTTCCTGGATATCATCTGCATGCTTGATCTAAATCTTCTACTACCTTCTAGAACTGGTGTCAGATATTTGCAAGGGGTTTTTAAGGATTTGCATGAAAAATTCCCCCTAAGACCAAAAATCCCTAGTTACTGGATGAGGTTCCATCACCGGATTCAGGTGTGGAGCCATTCTGCACATTAGAATATTCCTTTTTCACCTACATCTTCTTATGTTGATCTTTGATTTCATTTACCTTTGCTTTACCTTTCTCATTAGATTTGTACTTGTTCACTGATGCATTCTTGCTTCTGCAATGTCTTGCAATATGACCTAGTTTGTTTCATACATGATAGACAACATTCCTCTGCAAAGGTCTAAAATTAATTTGATTTGGTCTCATCTTTCACTGGTTAGATATATGTCCAAACATCCCACAAGCATAACATCTCTTGTTTTGGAAATTTCTCATCATTCTGCACATATTTGACTTATGACCAAAGTTGTTGCATATAAAAGATTGACCGGTAAAGGTAGGACCATTGTTTGCATTATTCATCATCCCATTATTCATCCTACTTTTGCATTGATTTCCCATATGACCAAATTTATTGCAAGTAAAACATTTACCATTGAATTTATAGGAATTAGGCTATCTTACCAGAGGTTTCTTGTTCTTCTACTAATGATTGCTTTGACCAAAACTGAAGGATTCTCCTTTCTCAAATCCAAGTCCTTGCATGTATTTTCCATGTCTTTGACTTTCCAGCATCTCATCCAACTAGACTGAACTATCTTTGAACTTTTCTTTGTACTCATTAGTAGTAGTCAACTCATCTCTCAGAATTATGATCTTCCTTTCAAGTTCTTGTCCATCACTCTTTGTTTGCACCAATTCAAGCTTCAAATGATCATTCTCATATGTCAATCTACAACATTCATCAGATCTATCTTTCAAGGATTGAGTCAAGCTTTCTTCATTCTTCTTCTGGTCTTCAATCTCCTTAGTCAGCTTCATAACAATAGATTGCATCTCATTTTTTAAAACTACATTCTCCCCAGATACCTTCTCACATTCATCTATCTTGTCTTGTAAAGTTTGATTATCAACACTTTGTTCTTCTTTCTGGACTGCAACTTATCCATAAGCTCCTTTCTCTTTTCTCTAGAGGCATTCAATTGATCTTTCAATGTCTTAATGAAGTCTTCAACTACATTCAAATTTCTTTTCAAGCTACTCTTTTCCTTCATTGTTGCATCAAGATCTTCAAGTGACACAACAATTTGTCTCTACAAACTGGAGTCTATTGATTCAATCTTATAAATCTTCCTCAAGCTATTAGGCTTCTTTCGAGGCATAGGGCTCTGATACAAATTATTGTAATAAATGAACATTGAGAGGGGGGTGAATCAATGTTCCAGTATTTATAAATTTGTTAACCTAATTCTTTATCTATCACATGCTAATAACAAAAATTATAATGCAGAAACACAAAGTAAATAAGCACATAACCATAACATCAATATTTTTACATGGAAACCCAGAAAGGCAAAAACCACGATGGGATTGAGTACCCACAATATCATTATACTATGGCTAGTAGTAGAACAATATTACATGAGTTGGAATGCACATGCATTTAGGCACACTGTCTAGAGCTCATTGATCAATTACAAAGGGGCTACAACCTAGAGGAAGGCTTACTACCTTACAGGCTAATAAAAATGATTACAATGAGTAATAAACTAAAGAAAAGAATCCAACTATGCCAAATAATAGTTCCAGATAGGCACAAAGTGATCCACTGTGTTGTTCTGATAAACTGCTATGTTCTTCCTTGCTATTGATTATTAGATCAACAACACTTAAGGTGCACACATGAAACTATGCTCAATCACTCCCAAAACCATCTCACACATCATATCCACATGCAAAAATATTAGCCAAGTCAATCTTATATATTCGCACTAACAAAATTGATCTCCCACAAGTTGGCTTCAAAAAATATTAGAATATGAAATGTGTAGCTTCAAGTTGGCTCAAATATTCACAAAACAATATTCCAAATCCAAAACATATGATTAGACAATTTCCATAAGTCTGTCCAATTACCTCGAACTTACCAACAACCACCAAAATCACCTCAAAAAATCTAGTCCACACATTACACCATAAATAATGAAGATAACCCTGTTTTATTGCTCTACCAGATATCGGACCTTCTAACATGATAAAGAATAGACATTGGAGGATACTATTGCATGATAATCAGCTTCTCATACTCAATCAACTTAACTCACATCACTAGAACCAAAAACACATCACCGAAAATAATAAATGCTCACCAAAATAGTACACTGAGTATCACTGACAAACTTATACCAGAACTTTGCTCAAGGAATTTGGATATCCAAAACTCCATACCGGATAAGATCAATAGGTTATGTTGCCATTAATGACAACTCCTAAGAAATATCGTGCATCAAAACATCACCAATCTCCACCAGAGCATCACCAGAATAGTGTCTTATGCCAACAAATACCCCAAGCATCTTTAACTATTGTACACTTCTCAATGTGAAACATGAGATCCTTTGATACATACTTCCTTAAAGTTCCAAGAGCCATAATATTATTAGTGAGCCATTCCATGTGAGCATTAAGATCAACTAGTGCCATAATAGTTCCATCAATATAGTGAGTTAATCATTTTTCTATTAGCTTACTCCATGAATCAATTTTCAAAGAAGCATAGTTATGCAGATTTAAAAGTGGAAATTAAGGAGAACCAATAGAAATAAAATGAAATAGAAGAGGATAAAGAGAGGCACAATCACATGACATCCCCCAAATTCACTCAATCAAAGAACCCCCCCCTACAAAAAAAATAATGATTTGGCACTTTATACTTATTGCATGTACAATGGGCCACTTGCAAACAAGGGAAAAGTGGGCTTCTAATTTCAAGAGTATAACTACCTCAAATAGGCTATAAGAGAATCAAACCAATAATGTGAGAGGTCTAAACTAAGATCCAAGAAAATCAAATAGGACAAAAAAGACTAAATACTAAAAGTACAATTTATACTCAAAATGGTGAAAAATTAATATCACCACATAAAAAATAGACAAAAAATTATACACTTTCAAAAAAAAATGGTACCTAAAAAGGAGGTTACATGAGCCTGAACGAAGCCCGAGAAGTTGTAGAATTGAGGATTGGATAGGTATAGTTGTTAAAAATAAAAAATTCTAAAAACATTTTCCACCAAGATTAGAAACTAACCATACCACTATGGAGAGCATGAAAAATTAGCCCAAATAAAATAAATTGCATTGAAAAAGGCATCAAAATGACCAAGATATGAGCCTCCGAAGTTAGACTACAAAATAAAAAAGTTCATTGGAGAGGGCTCAAAAAATATAAAAAATGTTGATGTAGTGTTGACATCAGCAAAAAACTATGCTAAATTTGACGATCCTATGATCGTCATGGCAAAAATACCCTACCTACATGGTTGTACGGATCGCACATATGCGCTTACAAGGACAGGCAATGTGGAAATCCATACATATGAGGTGGTAGGTCTATATACTAAGGTAGCCAAATATGTGGTGCCAATTGATGTCGTTTGGAGGTATGGTTGGAGCTAGCAGACCTATGTGGATGAATCTCTATCTACGACATGTCTTTGTGTCATGTTGACTGAACAAATAACTTTTTGTGTGGCCCAACTAATGAGTGCCACATGTCACTAGCATGACAAAATCAAAATCCATTGGGTGCTAGTGGTTTCTAGAGAAATATCTCAGCTGTCATTGTCAGTTGACGACAGTGGCATTGGGTGAGACAAAGGTGGCAATGGCCATGACAGGGTCAACTAGAGCGGTGGACGTTGGCAGTAGGTAGCATAACCCAATGGTGAATGTGGTGTGGGTGATGCAGTGGAAAAACACAATAGAGATGCAGCGAGCAATGGGTAGTAGGTGCATGGTCAGCCAAAACATAGCACAAAGGTGGAGTTGGCCAAGTGGAGTGGTGGTGGCATGGCTAAAGACAGGTAAGAGCCAAAGGGAAAACACAGTGGTGGAGGCAACTGATAGTGAAGGCTAGGGCAGTTAAGGAGTGAGGCGGAGTCAAAGGAAGCAATGTTGGCACTAAGAGTTGAGAGTCCCGACCAAGGCAATGAACACCAAACAGGGTAGTGATAATGTGTGTACGGGCCTAGCAGGGGCCAAACATGAGGCTGAAAAAAATAGTACAACACTCTGCAGAACAAGAAAAAGTGCAAGGTACTGTGGGGGAAAGGGTGAACAGACTTGATAGGGAGGACCCTAGATTGCTTGAGTTAGCTTGACTCACACGGCCTTTTTCCTAGCCTAACCCAGGAATGTTCCTCTCTATTTCCCTATTCCACTCTAGGTCCTCACTACCAAGGTTTGATACTCTGCTCTTTGTGAATTCACTTGCGTAAATCCACCAACTCACTAATCCACCAGATCTCACCAGAGACCTTGCAAGGTTTTCTCTACCATGGATTATACCTACAACTTCTGCTAAGTTGTTTTCCTCCTCATACTTGGATCTTCTCTCCCTTTGATCCCATCTTCCCCTGGTTTGAGGATAACAGCCTAGACTCTAGTCTACCCTACAAGTGATTCCTCTTGGTCACTGATACCTAGTCGAGCTATCATCAAGCTCGCCTAGGGCTAGTTTGCTGAAATGATTGACACCATTCCCTAGTCTGTTGCATACAGAACACTACTGTACATGGCTGGCCCTTATTGACAACCTCCAATGGTCATGCAGATCCCATGATGGAGAGTCAAGATAGAGCCATGTTCACAAATGTGAAACACAAACAGAAAACAAGAGCACAAAAGGCGACTTTATTTACAGAGACGAGCTTGGCACGAATGCAACTTGGAATTCAGAAAACAAGGAAAAACCACATTTACCCTATCTACATTAGCACTTAAGGATTTAAGCCACGTTTACAATTTACAAACACAAATTGAATTCTGTGAAAAAGAACTAGAAAATGGTTTACAGATTGCTATTCAAAAGATGTTCTTGTTCTTCATGGAATCGAATCCATCCAACCTCCTTCTAAACTCTTTACAAAATGCCCCATTGGGTCTTTTATATCCTCCTAGACATGTCATGAATCTTCCCTAATGGACGAGATTGAACTCGACACAATTGGTTTCCTGTTGTAACTATCTTTTCATTTTCATCGGGTCATCGGGTTAGCATTGCTTTCCTCATCGGGTCATTGGGTTAGTACCAAAACACTTACTCTGATGTCCAATGGTAGTTTACAACTCACTTCCTTTTCTATCGGGTCATTGGGTTAGCCTCAAAACAGTTACTCTAATGTCCGATGACATTTTACCAATTGTGCACTTCCTCATTGGTTTCCATCGGGTCATCAAGTTAGCATCGAAACACTTACTTTGATGGCCGATGGTGAGCTCCCAATAGAATGCTTTCCCATCGAGTTATCGACATAGCCTAAAATACCTCTTGTTGATGGATGATGGTGTGCTCCAAAGTGTATGCTTTCCCATAGGGATATCGGGTGGCACTAAAACTAGTTATGCTAATAGCCGATGGCTCCTTCCGACTCGCTCCAACTACTGGCGACTTCATCGGGCTATTGGGGTAGGTGGAAAACACTCCCGCCGATAGCCAATGGCACCTCATCGGGTTATCGGGATAAGTATAGCCGATACATGAAATTTTTAAAAGAAGTCAAAATGCACTCCAAGATCCAAACATACAGCCTAATGGACTCGAACCAGTCCTTATGCCAAAATTGCCAAAATTGAAAAGGGTCTTTGCTCACCCTTAGGTGCTCCTGCACCAAGACCCCTCCAAACGAATATAATATTTATTTTTTTGAAATTTTAAAGCTTTACAATATAATTTAAAAATTGATTTTTAACAAATATGAAAATAAAATTTTTGCACAAAAATACAATTTTTTTTTTTAAAATCCATATTGTACTACCTAGGAGGCAGAATTTTTTTCCTGATGCCCTAAAATTACCTTTCACCAAAACTAGTTGAATTTATACTCAAAATTCATTGAAATCGTCTCCCAGACTCAATGGTGAGGTCAAAATCGGCTCCCATATTGCGCTACTCCTCAGATCCAAAAATTAAATGCTCCAAGATCTCTCTAAAAAGGCTACTCAATGAGGCCTCAATGGCTATGATACCAAGTAAGAATTTGTCAAAAATAACCAAGATCTAGCATGCAATTAATAGGACAATGTAAGAGACAAAAAATTGATAAGAACAAATTGTATTATCATCAAGATGTAAAATATGATCAACTGGATCAACCATACAATGAAGATGAGCCTACTTATAAAGGGTAGGTGAGGGTAGGTAGGAGAAATAATAAAATATTCCACAAGAGGTGGATCACCCACTAAAGGTGGAATGTAACAACAAGATAAGACCACAAAAGATGGAATTTCTCCTACAAGCAACTTCCTTATGGGCACACTTCCCTAAGTGTCTCATATCCAAACTAATATGAGATGCATTATCCCAAGTAAACTTAAGTAAAGTGTAATTATGAGACATAATTTATACCAATAGAATTAAAAGTTTAGAATATATTCTTCACATGACACATCTAGGGTTTTTATGGAGCATTTCACCTTAGGAGGGTTTCACCTCATCCTTTCATCATGAAAATAGAGTGTCTTTTGTTTCAAGAATCATGCAAACTTATCCATACCTAGTTTTGTCATTGGGTACTCCTTCAAGAGGCAATCATATGGACCTTTGCAAAGGTTAACCCTCAGAAATAGCACTTTGAAGGCTCCATGCCATAGTTTCATATCAGTGAAGGAGTAGTCTTTTTAAATGTATATGATGTTTTTTTTAAGAAATTGTGGAAGGTTTCAATAGGGCATAAAGATCATTAAGTTCAACATGAAGAAAAACCATGCACACAAAAGATACCATTACAGGTCACTTCCAACTTTTTGAAACCCTCTCTTCACCATTCATGAAGAAGAACTTCAAACTTGCATATGCATGACGGGTCTTGTATCTTATATTTATAAATACACTATTGTTATGGAGAAGTAGCTCAATGTGAATAAACATATCTTTTGCTTACAGTATTAAAGTTGTTACAAAAAAATGGTCTAGTTATTATCTTTGCCTTAAAAAGTTTAGAGGATAGTGTTACCAAATTTTTATCACACCTAAATTTGGTGACCTATATAGGCCATTATATATTGCAGTTGAAAGAGGTAGAAAAAACTTTTTTCAGTTTCTTCATCTTTACATCATGGTTTGAAAGTCAAAGTTTGTTTCAAGATATGCAAGAATTTTAGTGAAGTAACAACTAGATTGCATTAGAGAGATGTGGAAACATAAATTTCTGATTTTAATTCACAAATAAACATTTATGTTATACAAAGTATTCATTTTCAGATGTGAAATTGTTTAAACCAAGAAAAAAATATTCAAGTTCAAACTTGCATAAAATACATATTTATTTATGAAAACAAACTATTTACAAGATCCCACACAAGATGTGGGAATAACTAAGAAAAGATCACATTGATCATAGAAATGTAAACATAGAAGAAATAGAAAAATGTATGAAGAAAGGAAAGAAAGAACCCATCATTGCTTGGATAGGTTAATGAGTTCTACAAAAGAGTCTTATGATCAGCTTTGTTGATTTGAGCACCTCATTGTCCACTCCATGTGATGACCTAAAAGAGAGAGATAAAAGAGTTTGTTAGAGCTCTAGGTTATCCCTTTCGCTCTTGCATACACAATGGTACTCCTAGTGTGCCTACACTACTATATCAGATTCAGAACAGAAGAGAAATAGTGCAGATATGATGCCATGAGAAGTGGGCAAGAGCAATTTTTTTTTATCTAACTTGTTTGTTTAATGTGCAGATACAGGTTTTCATTTCATATCCATCATGTATGTGGGTTAAAATGGGCTCCCGAAGGGGTTGAGCTCAGCATACATGTCACTACTCATAGGGTGACACAAATCAGCTATCAAACATGAGACATAGTTTCATCCATGGTCCCATATATTGGCATTCAATGACAGGTAAAATCTGCCATCCAATGACAACACATACAACAATGAATAAAATTGTATCCCATGGTCAACAATTTACTAATATCATCATGTGAGTAAGAGAAGTAAGTGAGGTCACAATAGGGCTAGGGTTTCTTATTTTCATGAATATAAAAAAAAATAGAACCTCAACTCAGCAAAGCACTGATATAGCTAACTATTGATTCTTATAGTCTACCAAAGGAACTAAGATAGATGTCCATGATAGAATGAAAATAGTTACAATAAGGTTGTCATGGTAGCTACTCCACATAAAAGTCACACTGTCAAATGTCTAATTTGAAGATCAAAAGAACAATGAATAATGAAAGGAATAAAAGTTCTATACAGTTCATATGGAGAGTCATGGACAACCTCAAAAGTGGAATAAATTCAATAACAAAGAGGAACCTCCACGGGCAATGACAATGATAGTTAGAACACAAGTCTATTGAGAATGTATGACCACTGACAAATATAGAGAAAGGGTATATACATTAAACGGATCAAGGAGTAACAATCATCATAAAGTGTAGTCACTAACTTTACACAAGTGGTAAAGACAAACTTAGAATAAATGCTCACAGTTGCTCTCATTATAGTCATAATAGTCACTATCAAAGATACAAATATCACATTATCAATCAAGAAGAAAATTTCTATCTTACAATAGGAGTATAGCTATAGTAACTTTTTCAATTCAAGGTATCAAAGCTATCCAATAATAAAGTCAACATTCATGCATCAATGACTCAAATGAGCAAGAGGTTACTATTAAAAGAACACAATAAATTAGTGTGATTGTCTTTTCATACCAAGTTTTTGTCAATAGCAGACAAAGGTTACACCCTTATCAACAAAGGAAGCAACTTTAGACAAAGTATGTAAACAGTGATAGCGATCAGAGATTACACTTACACAATTTACCAGTCAAGTCAATAGATAGCACCAAAGTCTCAGAGAATGAAACCATAATCAAGTTAGTTTGTTGGTGAAAAGAATAAGATATTCAAGATTTCAGTCTCAAGGTATACAAGAATAGTGAAATAGTCATCAAAATCAGGGCAAGGATACCCAAGGAACAACCAAAGGTACATACAATCAACAAAGAGAAGAAATACAAGAACGGTCCTGGTCACAAAGAAATGAACAAATAAGAAGCATATACATTCATGTTATTTTGTGACAATGAGCTCAATAAAGATAGTAACAACTATGACAAAGACTTCTACATTGATGGTCACATTCTAAGATCTAAACCTTAAGGGTGTAATGATATATTGTTGCATTTAACCCTAAACTCACTATAAGTATACTATCACTGTCATCTATGAGAGTCTTAGGAGGCAATGAAGGTCATTTGAATTTAAGGTCATTTTCACAGACCATCCATACATGAAGAAGGATTCAAAAATTCATATTCAATATATTGGTAAAGATAGTAACCTAGAAGTAAACATAGATCACACCAACAATGGTCTTAATCACTTTCTAAAGAGCACAATGTCAAGAGGAACTTAAGGACTGTGATGGAGTATTAAGCATATAAATTTTCCATAGGTCAATGAACAAGAAGATATTATCATAGTGAATCAATGATGCAACCCATGTAAAGTAAAGGACAGTGATCCCAAGAAAGTATGAAGTTCATAAACTATCATACCAAATGAACAAACATAGTCCTAGCAGTCACAACTGATAATAGTAAATAAGGATACACAGTACTTCATTGACACCATACACAAAGCATCTGTCATAAATACTGTAATACATCAAAGTACACGACAGACCATAGAAGTGTTAAGCCTGAAATAAAACATCTCTAGTAGAAAAGCTACAATAGTGAGATGTATTCTTGACAGTCAAGATAATAGAATAACTATTAAGTATAGAAAAGGACTGTTAAGACTACATATAATACACTCTATAGTGAATATAATATCAAAAGAAAATAACTTGCAGTTCAGAGACAAAAAATGTTGATGCCAAAACAACCACCATAAAGGTAGTCACTATTTTTCTTGACAAGCCAAAGATTTTATCATATCTTTCCAAAGTACGGATAGTAAGGGAAATACATATATGACAAAAGATATAACAACTCATAAGAAAGTCACAGTCAAATGATAAACACTCCTAGACTTTAAAGTATCACCTGTAGCAACATCTAGAATAGTTTTAATGATATCCAGACTAAGTTAGATATTGTTGTGAGAATGTCAACAAATCACTGTATAAAAGAGCACACGAACTTATATAAGCAGTCATTCCTTGTCAACAATGATTAGATACATTGTGAAAGAACAATGATTACACCACACATCAGGTCTAAAGGAGCAGTTCCTGTCAAAAGTAGAGTGTTCACAATGAAAAGGGCGTCATCAAATAGTAGTGATTTATGAATAAAGCTACTACTTTTGAGATATCAAGGAAGGGCACTATGGCCAAACATAAAGAATAAAAAGTTAGTATTGTCAAAACAAGATACCAAGGGCATCAAGTTTCATAAAAAAAATATAAGCTGAAAAGTCTAGGTGACTGCAAAACTATGACAAATAGCTTACAATACATATATTGATCATTAAAGATCTTAGAGGTTAAAACAACAATGTTCAACCAAAACATGGAATACATAAAGATATGATAGTCCCAGTCATAAAGCAGTAAGTATAGGGTAAAACAAATGAGCATAAAGAGAAGACCCATAGAGGGTTATGGAACACTCACAACACACACATGGGTATGAAGAACCAAGACAGTGATCAAAATATATTGAGAACAATCCCAATATCAAAGAGCATATTTAAAGGGTTACAGTTATCTAATCAAGTGACGACCCTTTTAAAATTGTCAATACAAAGTGCGTGTTAAAAGACCCAAGAATGGTCAAGTTTTTTTTTCTCTCTTATACATTTATGTTGACAGTAAAAAGAGTCATTGAAGAAAAAATCAGTTACAAACATTGCAGACAGTTTTGATAAAGGAGCTCATATACAATGAATGCATAACATGTAAACTAAGAGCACTAATATGAAGAATCGGTCAAAACCCTAAGCATAAATGATAGCCTTCTAGTGCTAAGGAATAGATAATACAGATAAATCAGAGACAATATATAGATATTACTGCAATAAAGCAAAGGTCTATTCATGTCATGAATATTGCTCACAATTTTAGGTCATCAAAGAATACCCATTGAGTACACAACTGAAAACCCTAGAAATATACATGCACCAAAAGTAGATATTTCTGCAAATAAATCTCTTACAGAATAAGAACAACAAATGACGATAGAAGATTGACACATACCAGCTAAAATGGCTATCTCAAGATTGCAAAGAAGATTCCTACTCAAAGTAAAAGAGTGCATGTTGCCGCCAACAAATAGTTTTCTCAAAGAAGACACATAAAGAAAAATGAGAAGATGCAAATGCTTTTAGGGTTTAAACTTCTTTACATACCCTAAACTTTTCTCATGGGCTCTTATTTTTACAAAGAAAGGCATGCATATAATTAAAAGCCATGTTAGTGACTGTTACCAGATTTTTACCTACAGGCTCAACCAGGTAGAGCCACTAAGTTTTTAAGAAAACGGTACATTTTATAACCTTCTATGCTGCATTTAGTCATACAAATGAATTAATATTAAAAGATTACATGGATATAAATCATTGAATTCATACATGTGAATGAAACATAAAAGATTTCACAATCTATTGAAAATGTAAATCTTATTGAATGGAATAAAATACATGTGTCTCACACAACAATCCATGAGACTGACTGTGTTCAGTTGATACAAATAAGTATTAACATATACATGCATGAGAAAATTTGAAAAGAAAAGAAGACATGTAGGGAAGGTAACCAACCATTTCCTGAATGACTGGTTTTGTCGGCTTGATCTGCTCTTGTTTATCTTGCTTCGCCTTACCAGCTCCCTGATCTTTAGAGCCCCGTGTCTTGCATTAAGTGCATACAATGAGTTAGAACAAAAGTTCTGAGCAATGAAAGGTTGCATCCTATACATGCACATCTACTCATGCATACATATACTAATCACTAAGTATATTAGATGTAGTGCCTATTTTAAATATCAAAAAATCAAACAAGGAGTCATCATGCAAACCTCAAATATGTCTAAATTTTTCTAACATGTTTGTGTCATGTGCAGAAACAGGTATAATTATGTTCATTTTTAGCATGTGGGGTAAAATGTGTCTCCCACAAGGGTTGAGACCAACATGCAAGTGAAATGTATAGGTATTGCATCTTTATCTAAGGCCATTTGAGCCCAGAGTCTCATTGAATGAATAATCAGATGAAAAAAAGAATGATGGTGTTGATCTTTGTATTTGTCACCAAAAGATTTATTCAACAGAAACTCTGGACTTAAAGAGTCTCCAAGTTTTATGTTGTAGAAGTAATGAAGGGCTATTAAAGGGACATGGTATTATTATGATGAAACCTTTTAGTTTACATTCTCAGATCTAAAAGACCAAGTAGAGAGCAACCATCCAAAGCGCAGTGAAAATAGACAAAATATAGAAGTGGCAGAGATTCAAAATACAACAATACAATTGTATTCCACTAACAAAACTTGGTCTACAAGGACTAAATTGCAACAAAAATTTGAGTTCATAAGATTCAATGTGTAGAGCAGTATAATGAATTCAAGGACAAATAATGATCAAATTTTCATGAAAGTATGTCAATTCAGGGAGATCAATATTCATCCAAGCACATTGATAGTCACATAGGCTAAGAGCTACAACCACAAGGCTCGCTAAGACAAATATAAGAGTTCCCAAGATCGTCAAAATAGTCATTAGCTACAACCATTTTTGGGCAAGATTTTACAAAAAGAAGCATATTGCAATGTTTCAAGCATTAAATATAAGAAATAACACAAGATTTCTGAATCAAGGATATTATGCATACATATCAAGAGCTAAGATAGTCACATGAGTAGGTCTGATTTAGTCACTTCCAACTTGAGGTTTCACTCAGAGCTTTTATGAGAAGAATCTACATCAACAAATAGTCAAACATAAAATGGCCATAACATAGTCAAGGCTTACTTTCATATTCAAAAGGTAGAATTTTAGTCACCATGTGTAGATTTATCCCACCATAACTTGTGGACCTCTTGTTAGGAAAATATCGCCACATCAATGAGTGAAAAAAGCAAATAACATAACAGATTGAAATGTCCATGAACTTCTAGTTTGTGGCAGACAAAAGATCAAGGACAATGCATGATTAATACCTTTATCAAAGCCACATTAATAGAATGGTGGTCAACACAGAGTGTGCATCTGATAATTTCAAGACGTTGAAAGAATACTTCATCAATGATGGTCTCCAAAGATAAGAGAGATATATAAAACTATTTTGAAACATAGTTAAGGAAAAATGAATTGATTCAGAACTTACCCATTTCACATGCTGACCTACAGGACTGTTTTTAGAAATTTTCAAGAAAACCCTCATTTTCAGCATTGGTGGCCACAGAGAATGCGAAGAATTTACTTTCAAAATACTGCCATTATAAAGATCTTAAGTATTTTTTGGGGTGTGGTATGTAGTTTCAGCAAAAACTCTTAGGTCGTGAATCATAGAGCAACAAAGACCACAATGTGCTTAAGGTAGATTGACATGAACTATGAAATAAACAAGGATTCATTGATATAAAGCCATTTTTGTCAAATAATAAAATATGAGCAGTTCAAGACATGTTCTGTGTGCAATATGTTCAATGCAGAATATCAAAACAAAGGAAATAATTTATAAATCTACCAATGGCGGCCTGATTATAAACTCAAAAATGCATTGAATCTCTATCGAAGAAAACCTTCATTTAAGACAACAAAGTAGTGACAATGGGAGTAAATATTTCTAGTTCATACTGAAGGAACATTCATCTACAAATTGTTTCTAGAAGCCCTCATGGTGGTGGCCCATAATAGAGAAGAGTGTGCACAAAGATAGCTAGGGTTTCAAACCCTTGGTGCCCTGTAGCTTCCTTGTGAAGTTTCAACATGAAAATGAAAATAAAATCTTGATCACTTCTTTGTTTAGGGTTTCCTTTACCCTAGTTTAACCATGGGGTATTTTATGGAATTGATTTTATAAAATGCTTTTGAATTAATCAAAAATCGTGGCCTCATATTTTTAGAATATGCTAACTATTATCACTTGTATATAGGCAACTAGGGGAGTCCTCTCATAAGTGATTTATATTTCTTGATGTTTCGCATAAACAGTTTTCAAATATGAATCATATGCCACATCACCTTATTTCAAGGATTCATTCAAGGAAAGTTAAGGCCACCTTCTATACATATGGATCAAATAAAGGAGGAGTCATAAAACTTTATGCCATGTGGGATAACTTTATCTAGGTCTTAGGTCAACTTATGAAGGCTTTATGTTTTCTGTTTTACATTTAGTTTGTACATAAGACAAGTGGGATTATAAACCTTATCCTTTTTTGTTATATTTTTAATGCAAAATAGTGACTTAGTCAATCTAAGAGAGGTTTTAGGATTTGGTTGTCATTTGTCATCATTTGGAGAGGGTTTTTAGTACATGTGGACTTAGTTGGAGCACATTTCTTGGAAATTATGGTTGGATAGGGTCAAGATGGACTTTTTCACTCATTTGGAGGTTTTATGGAGAGAATATAGGCCCTAGATTTAAGGGTTTTTAGATACATCCGACTCCAATTTGTTGAAGGTTCATATTCTTAGGGATTTTTGGTGGAGCTTGATGATTATATATTCATCATTATAACTTATTTGGAGGGAGTTCTTCTTATGCAGTCTTGTACTTAATGACTTTTTTGAGTCCTAAAGAGCTTTTTATGAGTATTGTTGTAACTCTTTTAATATATGAATATAGAGAAGCCTTGGATATCAGTTTTTTGAAGCATTTTTCCTACTTATTCTTGTGGTATTGTGCATTATAAAGTGATTGATCAAGCTACCTGTGAGGTAATAGTTATCTCCTTATAGCTTTGTCTCATTCTTTTGCCTTTTCCGCAAATAGTTTGTTTGTGTAGGTTTCTAGTTGTGTTTAAAAATGCATATGGCTCTTAAATTGTGAACTTCCTTTTAAGTGAATGTGTTTTAGCCTCCTAGTGAAATATTTATGCAGAAACATGCTATAATAATCTATGCAAGCTTAGTTTTAGTGATTTGGAATCAAGTGTTTTCATTTTTTGAGTTTTCATAATCTTATTAATATTGGTGCATCACCTTTAGGAGTAGGTTTTTGTTTTATGTTTCTCCCTTACTCTTTTCCTCAAAAGTTTTAATTATTAGATTAGGTGATAACTAGCTAGGAAGCCGACCTCATTCAGAGGTTCATTCCAAAATTAGGTGACCTATAGCCTTGCAATGTCCCCATGTTTCTCTGAGATGTTAAGTTTCATAGCTTTATAAGAGTACAATTTCAGTAGATAACAATTTTGGCATGCCCAGTGGGACCAGTTTGAATCGAACAAGTCAGTATAATTTTCATGTCTTGCTAGTTTTGATATGCTATCAACAAGTTGCAGACCTGTATGAGGTCCATTTTTTGCATATCTGGCGACTTAGTTGAAGTAAAAAGCAAGAGACTAGTGTTGCCTTAAGTTTTATGAGAAGGATATTAACTAGAAGTTCAAGTTCCTTTGAGTATTTTCAGTTGTCCCCACCAAGAAGATAAGGGAGAGCTGCAAAGAGAACTTCTTCGTCAAAGAGATTTCAGTCTTCACCTCCGAAAAGAGGAGCCAAAGACAAGGGAGACCTGCAAAGAAATAAATCAATAGACATTCTGCCTCACCAATTTATAGGACCATAGTTCCAGCTGCAAGTACAGCTGTACCTATAGTTCATGTAATCATAGTACCAGTCAAAACTACCCCAATGGAAAGATTGTATGCATTTGTACATTTTAATAAAGGTATTTCATTAAACCTTACCCTACATGATGATGTTCATCTTGCAGCCTTGAAAAGCTTGTCGGATTTTACTGGAGAAGATCTGTTAATCTTAAAGGATTCAGTTAATATTGAGAGGGGGGGTGAATTAGTATTAACAACAATTTCAAACTTAAAATAGGATTCACCCAGTTAAGGGATTTAGATGATGAGCCCTATTAGGAGATTTGACCTATTAAGATCAACCTCGCAAGAGGATTTAACACTTAGATGTTAAGCTACCCAGTTAAGGGATTTACAATGAAAGGCTTGTTAGGACCTACCCAGTTAAGAGATTTTGTTGTTGTAACTGTTAGGATAACAACAATGAATGATCTGGGTATAGCACTTAAATGCTTGCTTGATCAAATCTAATTCTTGCTCCAAATCTGTTACACTCTTGTAGATCTCATACTCTAGTTTGGCTTCACACTCTTCTCAAAAACCACCGACACTACAAACATCAATTGTACCAACCTAAATAACCTTCACAACTTAGTCGGTTACAAAACCCTAAGACTTACAACATTGATCATCATAGATCTCTTACAACTCATTACAAATCACCATTGATCATCATATGAATCGTTACAATCAATTACAACCATTGAATGATCACAACATCTCAATCTGATACAAAGTCAAACCCTTAGAACACTCTTCTAAGTGCTTTGTTGTTTCCTAAGAAATTCCATCTTCAAACATGCCAATAAATCATTCAAACACTTCGCGTGGTTTTTTCCATGTCATCACCAACATTGGAAGATGATGTAGATCATCACCAAACTAAAAATCATTAGCGGTTAAGAGAATTCTTTACCAGTCCTTAAACCCTTGCAAAAATATAACAGAAATCATAAACATGACTTCCAGTAACCAAAACATGATGCAGTTCTATTTAGATACATATTACAATGATGCAAACTGACATTCCAAATGACAATGCCTCAATCATCACCAATCACCAGATCTAATCAAAACATTTCCTCATTTATCGATTAAGGTCCTAATTTAGAGTTTCTTTTTTCTTTACCAGTAAGGTCTATCCAGTAGACCAAAAAGACTAAGATGACAAAATACACCATAGTAAACATTAGCTGCCATAAATGACAACACAAATAACTGATCAAAGTCATCCAATCATGCAATCTCAATCTTTTCATCACAATATCATCACAAACCGTCCTTTACCGATTCAGTCATCATCCTTCATCTGCATCAGTTATGAACAAGTCAACATTCTCCCCCTTTGGTATTGATGGCAATACCAACATAAACATCAACTAAAATCATGTTTCTTAGTTCTGAAACTTCTTTGTTTTACTTCACTCTTCTGTCGGTTCTTCTCTTCTCTTCTTCATTTCTTCTTCCCCTTTCTATTACATATCTCCTCCTCCTTAGGCTAATATATTTATTCTCCCCCTTTGACAATAATGCCAAAGGTGCATATGCATCACCTATCATCAAATCTATTGTTGTTGTCTTCAACATCTCTACAAATCTCATCTAAGTTGTTCCCCCTACAGAGTAGCCACCATTTAATCAATCCACAGTGAGAAATATTCATTAAGCCCATGGGATTGATGCATATTTTGCATCTTATTTCTTCTTATGTAGGGGTATGACCCCTAATTTACCTCTGAGGTACTCAATGGCAGTCTTCCGCAATAATTTTGTGAAAATGTCTACTAGCTACTCTTTGCTTGTCACATACTCCATTATGAATTGTATTTCATGTATTGTCTCCCTTAGAAAGTGATATTTCAATTCTATGTGTTTAATTCTTGCATGTAATACATGATTTTTTGAAATATTAATTGCACTTGTATTGTCACAATAAATAGTTATTGGTTCAGACATATTAAGTTTAAAACCTTCTAACACATGTCTCATCCAGATTGCCTGTGTGCAACTCATTGATGCTGCAACATACTCTATCTCTATTTTTGACTGTGATACACATGTTTTCTTCTTACTTTTCCAAGCAACCAATCTACCTCCAAGAAGAAAACCTCCACCAGTAATGCTTTTCCAGTCATCAACATTGCCTACCTAATCTGTATCAGTAGACACTTCCAAAGAAAAATCATTTTTATAATGATACCATAGGCCATAATCTATTATGCCTTTCAAGTACTAGAATATCCTTTTCACCGCTACCAAGTGAGTCTCCTTGGGATCCTTCTGAAATCTAGCAACCAAACCAACAACATGTGCAATATCAAACCTACTATGAAGAACATAATGCAACTTACCAATCATGGACCTATATTCTTTTTCATCAACAGACGGTGAATAATCATGTTTAGACAATTTACAACCTGTCACCATCGAAGTACCAACCAGTTTACAATCCTTCATACCAAATGTTTTCAATACTTCCTTTACATACTTACTTTGATATATAAATATTCCACCATCCAATTGCTGGACCTGCAACCCAATGAAAAAATTAATCTCATCAATTAGAGACATCTCAAATTCTTTCTTCATGTCCTCAACAAAAGCCATACATAAATCATCATCACCTCCAAAAATTATATCATCTATAAATACTTCAGCTATCAACGCTCTATCTCCATCAGTCTTAAGATATATATTACTATCCTCACTGGTATGCTGTAATCCTATCTTGATTAGGTGTGCAAGAAATCTATCAAACCATTCTCTTGATGCCTACTTCAATCCATACAATACCTTATCTAACTTGCAAACCATATCTTTATCCTCAGACAAAGAAAATCCATTTGGTTGTTCTATGTACACTTCTTCCTCAAGGATGCCATTAAGAAAAGCATATTTAACATCCATTTGGTAGACCTTAAAGCCTTTAAATGCAGCATAAGCAAGTAACATTCTTACTCCTACCAATATTTCCACCAGTGCAAAGGTTTCTCCATAATCTTCTCCTTATTCTTGTGCATAGCCTTTTCACACCAACCTTTCTTTATTCCTTACAACCTTACCATCTTTATTCAACTTGTTTCTAAAGTCCCATTTAGTGCTAATCACATTCTTGTCTTTCGGTTTGGGAACAAGTGTCCATGTCTTGTTCTTCTCTATTGGATCTAATTCCTCATTCATAGAATTAATACAATCATCATCCTTCAATGCCTCTCTTACTGTTTTAGGCTCATTAGTAGAAATGAAATAGGAGTTTTCTCTGGTTTTCCTTCTTGTTTGTACACCAACATTTTTATCTTCTATAATTTGTTCTTCTGAATGATTCATTCTGACATATCTTGGTATTACAAGTTTTGGTGTTGTGCCTTCTGCTTCATGTTCTTCATGTTCTTCATCTCTTTCTTCATTTACCAGTTGAGGTCCTATTCCTACATTTTCCTACTCATCATTCTTTTGTACTTTTGGTTCAATAAACACAAGTTTTTCTTCATCGTTCTCAGATTCAGATATGTTGGTCTTATCAAATTTCTCAGAGAGTTCATCTATCTTCACATTTGCACTCTCCATGATCCTTTTTGTTCTCTTGTTATAACATTTCAAATCCTTACTCTTTGTAGAGTAACCAAGAAAAATACCTTCATCACACTTTGCATCAAACTTTCCAGTGAAATCATCACGTTTAATGAAACATTTACTCCCAAATTTTTCAAAGTAACTTACATTAGGAGTCTTGACATGACATAATTCATAAGGTGTTTTTTTGTTACCTATCTTGACAAGTACCTGGTTCAAAGTGTAAATAACAGTGCTAACTGCTTCTCTCCAAAACATTTTTGGTACTTCACTTTGAATCAACATGGTTCCAACAGCTTCAAAAATTGTTCTATTCATTCTCTTTGCTATCCCATCCTGTTGTGGAGTTCTAGGATCTGATAACTGCCTCTTGATTCCTTGTTCATCACAAAACTTCACAAACTCATCAGAAGTAAATTCTCCTCCCTCGTCAGATCTCAAACATTTCAAATTCTTCTCGGTTTCTTTCTCAACTAAAGCTTTGAATTCTTTGAATTTACTGAATGCCTCAGACTTTTCTCTTAGAAAAGCTACCCACACCATCTTGGAAAAATCCTCAGTGAAAATCATGAAATATCTATCACCAAAATAACTCTTAGTCCTCATAAGACCACAAAGATCAGTATGAACCAAATCTAGAATATTTTCTAAAGAGAAAGACTTACTCTGAAAAGATACATAAGTCATCTTACCCATCTGACAATCCTTACATAACACATTATTAGGTTTAACACGCTGGGAGAAACCTCTCACAATAATTGATTTACTAACCTTTATCAAATTGTCAAAATTAACATGACAAAACCTCTTGTTCCATAACCAGCTATCTTCCATCTTTGCCACCAAACAACTATTCACATTAGTATTCAAATGAAATAAATTACCTCTTGTCTTCTTTCTAGTAGCAATCAATTCTCCATTACTTCCAAGAATCCTGCACACTCAACTTTTAAATTCTAGAAGATATCCCTTATCATTTAATTGACCAACACTCAAAAGGCTATGTTTTAATCCATCAACCCAAAAGACATCATCTCCATTACTTTTTCCATTAATGAAATAGTTCCTTCACCTTTAACCATGCAGGGTGAGTTGTTACCAAACCTTACCACACCGCCATCAAATTATTCAAGGGATAAGAACTTGTTTCTATCATCGATCATGTGGTGTGAGCAACCACTATCTATTACCCATTCATCACTACTATCCATGTGAGACACCAATGCCTTTTCATCAGTCAAATCTTCCTTCATAGCAACAAACACTATCTCCTCATTGTCATCTTCTTCTGATTCTTCAACAGTCACACCTTCATCCACTACAACATAAAAATGTTTCTATCCTTGTCCTTTAAATTTCTTGAACTTTTCCTTTATATCACCATTAGGACAATTTGTAGAAATGTGTCCAATCTTATTGTAGGAAAAACACTTCAAAGGTAATTTACCTTTATACTTACCAGTGCCTCTAGGAAATCTTTTAGCCAATAGTGCCTCAAGTTCCATCAAATGATCTTCAATATCATCCTCACCTCTGCTACCGCCATGACTAGACCTGCAGTCATGATTATGAAAAACATCATTTCCTTTTCTAACAGATGTACTGGTTACAAAAGCTTTAAAAGAAGATTCAGACAATTTTGAAACACTATTATCAAAGTTGTTTAACTCAAATGCAGTCGACTTTCCAATAAGAGAATCAACAATGACTTTATCTTTAGAAATAGATCTCAGTTCTTGAATTGCAAAAACTCTAATAGCATATTGTGGTAGGAGAGTTCTAAGCATTTTACTAACAACAACATCATCATCAATCTTAACTCTATCACTCTTAATACCACCTACAACTTATTTAATCCTTTGATCATATTATGCAATGTTCTCACCATCAACCATTTTCATGTCATCAAATTTTCCTCTTAATCTTTCTTCTTTTTCTATTTGTACATGTTTATCTCCTCCATAAATCAATTCTAATTTCTCCCATACCTTAAATGTAGTTTATAATCCATGAACATCTACATACTCAAAATTGGATAAATTACTTACAATTTCTTCCAAGGCTTGAATGTTTTCTTGTTGTTCTTTAAGCTTATCCGGTGTCAAGGGGCTAGTTGTAGGAACAACATACCTGTTTATCACATGATTGTAATACTGAGCACCCAATCCTTTAATGTATATCTTCATCCGGTCTTTCCATGTCTGATAGTTGTCCTTGGTAAAATTGGGACCCTCCTTCTTAATCATATTTCTTCAAGATCTTTCCCTCAAGTTGTTAAGCTTTCTGGACATAGAGAACCAATGCTCTGATACCAATTGTTAATCTTAGAGGATCTGGTTAATATTGAGAGGGGGGGTGAAATAGTAGTAACAACAATTTCAAACTTAAAACTTGAACTTACAAAACTTCACCAAATCAATCATAAATCAGTAATAAAATCTTTACCATTACTGTTAATTACTGATAACCAACTGTTAAACCAGTTTATCAAAACTACTCATCAAGTGTTCATCAACATGTATAAAATGAAAGTAAAATATAACAACACATAAAAACATTCACTATATGAACACCATGTTTTTCACGTGGAAACCCAAATAGGGAAAAACCACAATGGGAATTGGTACACACAAAAATTGTGCACTCTTTCAGAATGCACCCTGTTAGGAGCCTAGCCCGGTTAGAAGCTTACAAAGATGCCCTGTTAGGAGTCACCCGGTTAAGGGATTTAAATGATGAGCCCTTTTAGGAGCTTTGACCTGTTAGGATCAACCTCGCAAGAGGATTTAACACTCAGATGTTGAGCTAACTAGTTAAGAGATTTATAATGAAAGGCCTGTTAGGACCTACCCAGTTAAGGGATTTTGTTGCTGCAACTATTAGGATAATAGTAGTGAATAATCTGAGTATAGCACTTAATTACTTGCTTGATCAGATCCAATTATCACTCCAAATCTGCTACACTCTTGCAGATCTCATTGTTTGGTTCGACTTCACACTCTTCTCAAAAACCACTAACACTACAAACATCAACTGTACTGACCTAAATAACCTTCACAACTTACAACTCATTGATCATCATATGGATCATTACAATCAATTACAAATCAATAACATTCCAAACAACAACACTTCAATCATCACCAATTGCCAGATCTAATCAAAACATTTCCTCATTTACCAGTTAAGGTCCTAATTCTCAGTTTCATGTTTCTTTACCGGTAAGGTCTTTCCAGTAGACCAAAAAGACTAAGATGACAAAATACAACATAGTAAACATCAGTTTCCATCAATGACAACACAAATAACTAATCAAATTCAACCAATCATGCAATCTCAATCTCTTCATCACAATGTCATCACAAATAGTCCTTTACTGGTTTAGTCATCATTCTTCATCTGCATCAGTTATGACAAGCATGCCAACAAGATGAAACTACTTTCAAGCACATTAGAGATGTGGCTACTCTCTGCAATGTTCATCATGTTACTATAGAGAATGTAGCTCTCAAATTACTTGCAACATCGTTGAAAGGGAAAGCTCTACGGTAGTTCAAGAGCTTGGTAGTGGGCTCAATTGACACATGGGACCAACTTGGTGATGCACTAAGTAAGTTTTTTGAAGACAAGTCAAGTCATTTCTCTCTCGTCGAGCAATTGACTACTATTAAAAGAGATCCTCTAGAACAAATGACTGATTTTAATACCCATTTTCAAAAAACATGGCATAGAATTCCTATCACAGTAAGGCATTCTAAAGACCATGCTTTTGTTTATTATTTGAAGAGTCTAAAAAGTGATATTTTTAGTAATGATACAATCTATGAGAGGTACCTTGCTTCTCCAAGCTTTTGGTATTGTTGTCAGGAAAAAAATAGTCTTATCTAGGCATGAAAGATATCCCCTAGGCCACCTATGCCCATTTTCTTAGACATTAAACCTAATATGCCTCTACAAATGCCAACTCTTGCCCCTTTTCCTATTGTTCCAACATTACTGGTTGTTGCCAATCATGAAGCATCTATTGCAGATCCTTCTCAGGAGTTACAGGAGATTAAGAGCAGTCACCAAAAAATTGAGAGCTTCTTGCAAACTTTGGGGAATGAGTTGGTGAATATAAAGAAGCAACAATTTTAGAGCAGACAACCCTACTAGTAGAATCAGAACCAAGGAGGAAGCCAACCCTATCAAAATCAAGGTCAACAATACCAGGGGAATAGGAAACCTTAGGAAGGTGCTAGACCAAACTTAAATCAATGGCCTTTTCACACTTATAATCCAATACCTCTTAATGCGGTTAGAGATATGGTGCCTACTCAAAACAACCTTGTAGCTGATTATGAGTGGTGATATCCTTGCAACCAGCCTCATAATCAGGGTACCTATTCAAATGGGGTCATCAACCAAGCATTGATGGTTCATAATGTTTCTAGTTCGCAGCCTAGTGTACCAAGTAATGGAGCTGAACAACAACAAGATTTACCCCCAACTGATGCTTCTTTCTTAAATTGGCAAGGTGAGGAATATTGTGGAGTGCGTAGGGATGATTCCTTAGTTGCAACAAATACAAGAGCTAATAAGAGAGATTTAGAGATTGAGCAATCAGTAGAAAATAAAGGCAAAGAAGATTTAGCTGCAAGACCATCTATTTCCCAAACCCCTCATATTTAGAAAAAGAGCCATCAAAGTATTGTCAAGGAGCAGTTGCAATTGCAAGAGGACCTTGTTGTTGTTAAGACTCATCTTAAAGGTAACTATTGTTTTACCTTTCAATATTGTAGAAAATATGAAAAAGATGAATAGTACAATGAGAATGTGGGATTCTTTAGCTATTTCGGGTCAGGCTAACTTGTTGCAATCATCTTTATTAGAAAGAGAGTTTCCCAGCAATACGGTGAATGACCCTCCCAAGAATATCCTTACAAATGCATCCCAGGACAACAACAAACCATTAGGAAAGGAGGTTAACCCCCCCCCCCCCCCCCCCCCATTTTATGTATCTTAGATTATAGGGGATACATTGGTTCATAATTGTATGGTTGATAGTGGAGCCACAAGTTCAGTCATGCCTAGACATTTTAGCAGACCAATTACGACTGGAATATCAGCCACTTGAAAAGGGAGTGGTGTAGCTTGATGGTTCAATTGTCAGTACAATAGGTGTTACCAAGGGTGTATGCCTTACCCTTCATGCTTGCCCTAACTTTTCCATTTTCCAAGATATCTTTGTCATTGATCTCCCTCATTATTTTTCCTTGTGTCTATCAAGAGATTTTACTACCAAAATAGGAGGTTATTTGTCATCAGACTGGTCGCACATGTTGTTCAAAACCAGATATGGAAGAAAGGTGACAATTAAGTCTTAATTTCTTGCAAAGGATCACATTGAACCATATGTACCTAGTGCTATTAATGCCAATTGTGTTGTGTTTGATCATGATAAACATATCATAGTCCAAGAGCCAGATACCCGAACCAATAACATTCTAGACATCCTATTGGACGAATGGGCAGTGAAAAATGCTCATGATAGTCAGAACAATAATATTGAGGGGGCTGGTTTGGGGGTATATATGTTGCATGAACCTGATTCAATAATGCCAAATCTTGTAAAGGAATCAGGAGAGAGGTCTAATTAGTAGAATGAGGTATGGAAGATATACTTTGATGGATCCAGAAGCAAGAATGGAGCTAGTGGGGGTTCAATGTTGATTTCCCCACAGGGTGATTAGTATTATTCATCTTTCCATTTTTATTTTTCCTATACTAATAACATTGCTGAATATGAAGGTTTAATTGAAAGCTTGGAATGGGAAAGAAGAAGAGGAATTTGCTGCCTTTAGGTGTTTGGTGACAATGAGCTAAATTTAAATCAAGTGAGAGGTCTTCATGTTACAAAGAATGATGTGATGAAGTCCTATAAGATTAGGGTGTGAGATATAATAGAGGGGTTTGAAGCTTTCAATTTGATTTTCATACCAAGAAAGGAAAATCAGTATGTTGATAGATTAGCAGCTGTGGGTGCTCAATTTGATATCCCTAATGAGATGAATAAAGAAAAGGTACAACAACATGTAAAGGTTGTTGTTAGACCCTCAATTCCTAATAATAATACTAACTAGCAAGTTTTTGATAGTGATGAGAAAATTCTAAGTTTCTTGTTGTAAGAGGATGTTTTTGCAGTTACAAGTTAGGAGAATCTCAAGAAGCAATATGATGAGGAGATCATTCATCTGAAGAATAATAAGTTTCCCAAGGGGTTGGTCACCCTGGAATCTATCTTTAGCTGTGATGATCAACTTAAAAAGAATAAAACCAGCATGTTGGTCAAGGAGGAACAATATGAGAAGCTTGAGATTTTCAAAAGTAAGCTTCTTAAGATTGGTAAAGTTTGTTCTCAAGAGGAAAAGAAAGCTTTCATTCAGTTATTTCATAAATTTAATGATGTGTTTCCCTAGGAGTATAGTGACCTGAAGGGTTTTAACCCATAATTGGCCCAACACACTATAAAATTAGAGCCAAATGCTAAGCCTATAAGGCAGAAAAAAAGGCCTATCAACCCAAGGTTAGAACCCCTTATACAAAAAGAGTTAAGTAATTTGGTAGAGAGTAATATCATCTTCCCTATCAAGCACACTTCATGGGTTTCAAACCTTGTTCCTGTAAGGAAAAATAATGGGGATTTAAGGCTTTGTGTTTATTTTAGGGATTTGAATAGGGATTCGTTAAAAGAATGCCATCCTTTGCCATCTATGAAACAAATTTTGCAATTTTTTCAGGTTTTGATCATTTTTCTTTGCTGGATGGGTATTCTGGTTATAACCAGATTTTAGTAAAGGATGAGGATAAATTTAAAACAACCTTTACTATAAAGTGGGGTACCATGGCTTATAGAAAGATGCCTTTTGGCTTATCAAATATTGGGGAAACCTTTTAGAAAGCCATGTATATGGCCTTTGATAACTTGATGTACAAATTTGTGCTTGTATACCTTGATGATATTATTGTTTATTCTAAGGAAGCAAAAGATCATATCAGTCATTTGAGGCAAATATTTGAAAGGTGCAGAGAGTTTGGAATATCCCTTAATCCAAAAAAATATGTTGTTGTTATGCATCTACATAGTGTCCAAGCAAGGAACCATTTATGATCCGGAGAGAGTTCAAGCAATTTTAGAGCTGCCTTTGCCTCGTCATAAAAAAGGACTTCAAAGTTTCATAGGAAGAATTATTTTTGCAAGTAGGCTTATGCCTGATATTGCTAACCTTTTAAAACCTCTAACTACTATGTTAAAGAAAAATACAGTTTTTAGCTGGACCAGAGGAGCAGTTTTCAAGCTATCAATCAGTTGTACATACCTTTCCAAGCTTTAATAACTTATCTCTGAAGATCTCAATAGGTTCGTAGTGTTCCTCTTTAACTAGCATGCTGCCATTTTCCTTTCTAACCTAATCATCAATGTTAAGGATTGAATCAAGGGTTACCAATCCCTTTGGCAACTTATTAGTTTTCAATTGAAGAATCTGATTTTCATATTTCTTTACAAACTTATGTTGAGTACTAGCTACAAATTCAGCCTCTTCAATAAGAAAATTAATAATTTGTTCATCTGAATCAAAGACTTGCCAATTGACATTGTTTTTTGGAATTGAAGGCCTAACAACCACTTTGACATATTGTTGTCTTTCAATATTTCTTACCCCATCTAGTATGTCAAATTGAGCACCCAAGGCAGCCAGCTTATCTCTTCCTTATTATGATTTCTAAGCACTGACAGCAGATTGAAAGCATCAAATTCTTCAATTAAGTCCCATATCCTAAGCTTATACATTTTAAGGACATAATTTTTAGTCACATTGACACCTCTTACTTAATTTACCACTAGATCACTATCCCCAAATACTTACAAACACTTTACATTTCTTTTTCTAGACCATTCTAATCCATGTGCAGGTGACTCATATTCAGCTGTATTATTATAATAGCTAAAATAAAATCTAAAGGATGAAAAGTATTTCTTACCTTCAGGAGAGATTAACATAACACCACCACTAGAACCAACCTTTCTCCTTGAGCCATCAAAATAGAGATGCCACAATTCATTGTTCTATTGTTCACCCTACTAATTGGACAATTGATTGTCATCCTTTTCGAGATTAGGGACAACGACACCTTCATGGATCATGTAGACACCTAGCTCTAATTCTTCCATATGCTTGAATGGATCTTCCTCATAATTCTCTACCACCCACTCATTTAATACTACATCAGGTATCCCTTCTATTAGAGTGTTTGGATCTGGGATATCAGGTTGTTCATTAGATTCTTGTATAGACAAATTTGCATTAACAACACTTGGGATGTATGGTTCTATATGATCATTAGCTAACAATTCTGATTTTATGGTCACTTTGGTACCATATCTTGATCTGAAAAACACGTGTGACCAATCAAAAGACAAATACCCACCCAACTTGGCTGGAAAATCTCTGGACAAGCATAAAGCAAAGTAAGGTGGAAGATCTATGATGTAGACATCTTTTGGGATTGAGAAGTTTGGGCATGCATGCAATATGAGATACAAATTTGTAATCACACCTATTGTGTTTGCTATTGTCCCATCTAACTGGACTACCCCTTTTGAAAGAGGCTCATACGTCAAACCCAGCCTATCAACTATCTTCTTTGGCATGACAGAACTACTTGCACATGAATCAATCATAAAATTATGCACTAGGTGCTGACCTATGATTAAAGTTAGATAAAAAGGAGGTGGTTTAACCTTCTGAGTTTGTTGTTTTCCCTTCTTTTCTTGAGGGGCATTGGATAAGACTACTTTGGGTTGCTCATTAGGAAGCTCTTGTGACAAAGAAATGTTAGACAAGGCATTTTTACGCAAATATTTTTGCCCTAGTAGAGCTAAGGAATCCCACATTGAGACACTAACACGCATCTTTTTCAATTGATCCAAAATATTAAATGAGCTTGTACTAACCTTTCACTGCCCTCTTTTAACAACAACATCCTCTTGAACTTGTGATGTTGGTAATTGACCTCTTGGCTGATCCTTGTTGACCATTGGTTGCCCTTTTGGTAGGATTTGTATATTTGGAGTGGGTTGAGGTCCAGGTGGTGCTTGTCAGCTTGTAGAAGTCTGATTGATGCCTTTATCAACTTGTTGTCCTATATCAATGGCTCTCTTTTTGGATCGTGTATTGGCTGCAATAGAAGTGTAGGATTGATTATGATCTTGTAGCTGATTTACTCCACAAAATTCTTCACCTTGCCAATTGACCAAGGTAACATCCAGGCCTAGTTCAAAATGAGAAACTTTTTGATCATGAGTTCCATGAGTACTATCTTCTGAGACAACAACATTATTTTGAACCATGAGTGCTTGATGTAGTATACCATTTGAACAAGTGGTCTGATTATGAGGTTGGTTGCAAGGATAACACCAATCATAATCCAATGCCATGTTGTTTTGTGCTGGGACAATATCTCTGGATGTGCTAGTAGTGTTGGGATTGTAAGGTATATTGGATCTTTGGTTTTAATTTCTCCTTTGACCCTGAGGGTTAGCTCGATAAGGAGGCATGCTCTATTGATTATTCTGATAAGGGGATTGATAAGGCTTGGTGTTCTAATAAAATTGCTTCTCAATATTGGTCATTTTGTTACCAAATCCTTGGAACATGGTTTTCATTTCATTTTTAAACTCCTGAAACTCTTGATTCGGGAGTGTGACAGTATTTGCTTGAGCTGCAACTTGATAATTCAATGCTAGTAAAGGTGGGACATTGACTAGAGGAGGCTCTAAAAGAGGTACAATAGGTTGTATGTCTGGAAATATGGGCATTGGGGGCCTAGGGGCTATTTTACTAGCCTGAGTTAGGTAGTTTTCTGCCCTAATAGCAACATCAAATGCATTTGGCAGAGTATTTGCACCCATAGACTGAATCATGACTGAAATGTCACTATTAAGGGCTCTAAGATAAGATAGAAATGCATGAGAAGGAGTAGGCCTTACCATGACAGGGATTCTGCTCCAAGTCTTCTAGAAATGAAAATTGAAGTCAGTCATTTGCTCTTGAGGGGATCTCTTTATGGTACTCAACTGTTCTAATAGTGACAAATGGTTAGATTTGTCCTCAAACTATGAATTTAATCTATCACCCAACTGATCCCAGGTATCAATTGAGTTTACAGGTAGTCCTCTGAACCACTGAAGTGCTTTCCCTTTAAATGAGGCAACCAAGAGTCTAATTGCAACATTCTCTTGTGTGATATGATGTACACCACACAATGAAGCTACATCCCTTATATGTTCTATGGGAGTGGTTTGATCTTCTCTTGTGAAAAAGGTAGGCTTTTTGATGCTGCTACAGGAACATCATCATAATGAGTAAGATTCAAAGGGTTGCCTTGATTAAAAGGTACAAAAGGCTGAGCTCTTAGCAGAGCCATTGGGATAACAAGTGAATTTAATTGTGGACTCTAGGCAATAGGTGGTTGAATTGGAGTAGTTGCAAAAATAGGAGTTATGCGGGTGGCAAAATTAGGTTGAGAATCAGGTAGATGAGAAGAAATAGACAGGAGATGAGAATATGGAATTTCCTGAAAAACTTCAACTGAAGAACTTTCTGGAAACTCAACTGCTGAGTTTGTTGCTTTCTCTATCTTTTTCATTGTCCTTGACCTTCTCTGTGATGGTGGTAGCTCAATATGTTTAGTCGGATCCTCGCTCTACCTAGTTTTGATACTTTCTCATATGCTACAAAATGTCATTGGATTTGTATAGAAACCAAGAAAATGAGTCTCCAGGTATGAAAATTGTTGCCTCTCAAGGCTAGAATTGTTGCTCCTCACACCAAAAGTAGCAAGAGTGAATATTTGTTGAACTAAGATAGTTCAAACGTGTCCCACCGAACGTGCCAAAAACTATTGTCACTCAAATTACACCCATAGTGCACAAGCTAAAAGCTCAAGCAACTTGGTGACACATGGGATAATTCTCAAGCCTATGGGTTGCCTATAGTGAAAATTAACCTCTAGATGAATGACTGGTTCCCTGTGAAAAACTCAAAATCTTTACCGAGAAAAGGGATAGGAAAACTTAAAATGAAACTAGAAAGAAATTGCAAATACTAAATGAAGGTGAAGCATCAATAAGATATCTTAAAATGATAGAGATACAATCCTAAAAACACCAATCGATACAAATAGACTTCTGGTTCATAACACATAAATATTTCATACAAAGGATTTAAACTTCAAGAAATTGAAAGGAAAAGAGAAACTTTCACAATTAACCAAATGAACCAATTTATTGCAATGCACAACCTGTGACTTACAAAGGAAAATGAACTATAAAGACATAAGGCATAAGCTGGTAATTTTTATTCAGATTTCTGTCATAAAACTACATATGAGAAATCTTATACTCGCATCTTTTAGAAGGCAATTGGTCGCTTTGCTATGGTTTATTTCTTATTGATTATTGATTACTAACCATGCATATAATGACTTAATTGAAGTGTTGTCCTTGTAGCTACAGGTTCACTTTTTCACACACACAATAATCAACCAAGTGAACCAATTTATCACAATGCACAACTTTTGACTTACAAATGAGACAGAAAATTCAAAGGTTATCTAGACAATAACACAATAAACTAACTCTCAATCAAGGATAAGAAAATGAACTGTAAAGACATAAGGCATAAGCTGGTAATTTTTATTTAGAATTCTATCATAAAACTACATATGAGCTACAAGAATGTATTCTCTGCTAAAACCAACCAGAGAAACATCAAGAACTAGTGAAGAAAGATAAAACTTTTTCACTTTATACAAAAGCCTTCCAAAAGGTAGAGGAAAGATAACTCTAGAATGACTAAAGATGAACTCCCACTAAAAATATCTCCTCTAAAACCGATCCTCTCATAGAAATAAAAAAGCCTTAAAAAGACTCAAAATCATGAAAAAAACTCATGCAATTCAGTTCAAACTCTTAGATGGCGCTCAAAATCAATCCTTATCACCTCAAGATCATGAAAAAGACTCATGCAAACTTTCTTTGAGCTGAGTAACTGGACCTCAAACTACTTGATGGCTTTTTCTTCTCATTTCACATGGATCCCTAGATGCTACTTTGCCTACTACCACTTTTAGCTTCTGACTGTAACTAGCATTGCTTTATTCATCGGGTCATCGGGTTAGCACTAAAATGCTTATTTCGATGGCCGATGATATGCTCCATTTCATCTGCTTTTCTATCGAGCCAACCATGTGTCACATCCTGGTTGGTTTTGGGGTTCCTGCCCTACCATCTTAGCACGGCCTGGACTCACTAATCTGTTTTCATCTGATCAAGCTTAATCTGTTTTCTTTATTCCTTCCTCTAAAGTGCTTCTTTAGTGGCCCCCACTACTTGGTCACCAAGTCGCATGAGATAGTTGGGCGAGCAACTTTTCCTTGCGACATAGCGACAACCCTCAGATCTGTGCAATCATAATTGGATGTGATCAAATTTGCTTGATCTTTACTCCAACTGATCTTTGTTCTTGTGTCACATCATCAATGTGTGTCACCCTCTAATTCGCTCACGGGTCCACTTTGTCTTCCATCTAGACCTAGACCCGCCTTGTCGCCAAGTCACGGTGATAACCTCGGCGAGCAACTTTTCCTTGCGACATACCAATAGCCGTTAGATCTCTGCGATCACCATTGGATCTATACAAGCCTGCTTGATCTTTCTTTCTGCATGTCACCACTGTCAACTTGTGATTTTCTCAGAGTCCACCTCGACACCACCTGGCCTGCCACCTGTCGTGAGGGTATTCGTTTCGGGCACTTCACAACCACGGTACAGTGACAGTCATGGATAGCCTTAGAATGTCACTCCATCATTTGATCTCTCTTGATTTGATGGTCGATCTTTACTCCTTGTTTAGCCATATCATCAGTCGCCAAGTCTCGGTGATAATCTGGTGTGCATCTTTTCCTGGCGACATAGCAACAACTGTTAGATCTCTGCGATCACCCTCAGATCTTTACTGACTTGCTCGACGTTTAGCTTCTTCCCACCAACCGGTCACAAAATTAAGATGCCTTGAGATGTGTGCACATGCAGGGTCCACGGGGCGAAGAGACATTTCTTGTCAAAAGCTCGTAAGCTTTGACACTATAGTTATATGTGACTTTAGCTTTAAATACAAAAATGCTCCTCCCCAAGACCAATATGGGATAAATGTTCTTCCTGCTTGGCGACTGAAAATGCTTGGAAGTTCTCTAGCCTTTTAAAGCCCTCTTTGGCACTCAAATAAAACTTTACATAGGCCGATTGCATTTGCTCTGAGCTTCTTTCGGCCCTTCATCAGCTACGTAGGGGATTCAGCGATACACTTGGCAACATGAATTTGCTTGAAGGTTTTAATAGGCCATGCTATTTCATCTGGAATAGAGCATAAATATCTCTATGGTCTACAACATGCTAAGCTCAAATCTTGTGGGAGCCACAATTTAACCCACATGTTGTCTTACTTTCTTGTATCTGCACATGAAGCAAACAAGTTAGATAAAAACAATGCATTTCTCCCTGGTTCATGATTTGATCTTTTTAAAATGAATGAATGCAAGGCTTCATTAGGGCACTAATTTTGGCATGTGCAAAATTTGGTAACACATCCATTTAATATACTTTGAACTTCTTATGGGCTACAAAAGCAATTAAAATTTTGGCACCTTCTAGTCTTGCTACTTGTGCAAAAGTTTCTCCATAATCTTCTCCTTCCTCTTGTGCATAACCCTTTTAGACTAATCTTGCCTTGTTGAGAACTACAACACCATCTTCATTCAATTTGTTCCTATATACCCATTTAGTACCTATAACATTCTTGTTTACCAGTCGAGGTACTAGGGTCCAAGTGTTATTCTTTTCAATTTGATCTGATTCCTCCTCCATAGCTTTAACCCAATAATCATCACCGAATGCCTCCTTAGCAGTTCTTGGTCAAATGGTGGAGATCATGCAAGAATTCTCTCTGATTCTTCTTCTGGTTAGCACTCCAACATCCTTGTCTCTAATAATCTACTCAGGATTGTGATTCAGTCTCACATATCTAGGAATAGAATGATCATTATCTCCAGTTCATCTTCTTCTTTGTCATCATCTTCTTCTAAATTTATTTGTTCTGGTTGACTGGTGCATTAGAATTTGCTTTGCTGGTTTCATATTTTACAGTTTCTGGTTCCAAAAATAAAATGCAAGGATCTTCATCCTTCTTCTCTGAACAGGTTCCTTATGAGACTTCAAGAAATTCATCCACTCGAACATCAACACTCTGAACAATTATTTGTGTTTGGTTGTTAAAACATTTGTAGGCCTTACTCTTAGGGGAATATGCAAGAAATATGCCTTCATCACACTTAGCCTCAAATTTTCTAATGTAATCACCTCTCTTAATAAAACATTTGCTTCCAAATATCTTAAAATAATTAACATCAGGTGATCTTCCATACCAATATTCATAAGGTGTCTTTTCCTTACCTCTCTTTACCAGAACTGGGTTCATTGTGTAGACAGTTGTGCTAATAGCTTCTCTCCAAAAGGTTTTCACTACACCTCCTTTTATCAACATTGTCCTAGCAGCTTCAACAATTGACTGGTTGTTTCTTTCTGCTGTGGTATCCTTGGTGGAAAAAGATGCCATTTGATACCATTCTCTTCACAGTACCTAGTGAATTCCTCAGAAGTAAATTCACTGCCCTGATCTGTCCTCAGACATTTTATCTTCTTACTGCTCTCTTTCTTAGCTAAGGCCCTAAATGCCTTGAACTTACCAAAATATTCATTCTTATCCTTCAAGAATGTGACCCACATCATCCTTGAGCAATCATTAGTGAGAATCATAAAATATCTATCACCTTGAATTATTTTTGTTCTTATTGGTCCACAAAGATCTGTATGAACCAAATCTAACAAGTGCTCCGCTGAGAAGGATTTTCTTTTGAAAGTTGAAGAAGTCATCTTTCCTAACTGGCATTCTTTGCAAAGAGTATTAACCAGTTTGTCTAATTGAGGCAAACCTCTCACTATCTTGGACTTACTCACTTTAACAATATTATGAAAGTTTATGTGACAAAATCTCCTATGCCAAAGCTAGCTATCATCCATTTTTGCAATAAAATAGTTTCTAACTTTAGAATTGAGATGAAACAGGTTCCCTTTAGTTTGTTTCCCGGTTGCAATCAATTCACCTTTGTTGCTAAAGATTTTACATATACCATTTTTAAACTCTAGTGGGTATCCTTTGTCATTAAGTTGTGCCACACTCAAAAGATTGTGCTTTAGTCCTTCAACCCAGTAGACATCATCTGCACTGATCTTCTCATTAAGAAAAATAACTCCTTTACCTTTAACCATGCAGGGTGAGTCATTGCCAAATCTAACAACACCGCCATCCAATTCTTTCAAGGAAATAAATTTGCTCCGATAACCAATCATATGATGTGAGCAACCACTATCAATGATCCAATCATCAGAGTTATCCATCCTGGATACTAATGCCTTTTGGTCTGGTATCTCTTCCTTAATAGCTACAAACACAATATCTTCACTAGCAACATCATCATATTCTTCATCTGTGATACCATTATCAATAGCAATAAGACAATCTCTTTTGCCTTTACCCTTATACTTCTTGGATTTATCTCTCTTGTGTTCATTTTCACTATTATGATAATTAGCCGCTATGTGACCAATCTTGTTGCATGCAAAACATTTTAAAGGTAGTTTACCTCTATATTTACCAATGCCTCTAGGTAATCACTTTGCCAACAATGCTTCAAGCTCCACTAAACTGTCTTCATCATCAGCATCTCTGCTAGATCTAGATTCATAACCATGACTAGTATCTCTACTTTTTCTCACAAATGGGTTAGAAAAAGAAGCTCTAAATGTAGACACAGATTTATGTACACTACCATCATAACCATTTAATTCAAAAGCAGTAAGCTTGCCAATGATGGAGTCAAGAGTTACCTTAGTTTTGTCAATGGACTTCAACTTCTGAATAGCTGCAACTTGAATAGCATAGACTGGTAGCACAGTTCTCAGTACCTTACTGATCACTATGGCATCTTCCACTTTCCCTCCTCCACTCTTAATTTCACTAACTGTCTCTTTAATACTTTGACAATACTGCTGGATATTCTCACCTTCAGATATCCTCATGTCATCAAACTTTCCTCTTAGACTCTCCTCTTGAGCAATCTTAACATGTTCATCACCGCTATAAATCTCTTCAATTTTTTTCCATACTTCAGATGCAGTTTCAAGACCATGCACATCTACATATTTAGCATCAGACATGGAACTAATAATAGCTTCCAGTGCTTGATGATTTTCTTACTATTCTTTCTTCTGATCATCAGTCAGAGTTCCAGTAGGTGCAACATACTGAGTTTCTACATGATCCCAATACTAACTTCCCAGACTCTTAATGTAAATCTTCATTTTGTCTCTCCATATTCTATAGTTTTCTCTGTTGAACTTCAAACCTTCCTTCTTCATCATGATCTAGTAGATATTTTCCTCAATTTGTTAGGCTTAGACCTTAGAGGACCTAAAATGCTCTGATACCAATTGATTGGTATGATGAAAGAATAAGTATCCGGTAGATTACTGAGAGGGGGGGGGTGAATTAGTAACTAGAAAAATTGATACAAACTTCCCAAACTCAAACTCAAACATGCAAAGTAATCTTATCAATGAAATACTACTGTCAAGATCAATACTCATAAGAATATGGTTGACTATTACAACAAATTAACAATAAACAACATTCAACTTGTAAACATCCAAATGTTTCACTACTTCAATGCTTCCGGTTATCATGTCATCATAAATAGTTAATCAAATAATCATAAGATCATAACCACAAAAAAATTCACCACATGACACATTTATTTATACGTGGAAAACCCAAATAGGTAAAAACCACGATGAGATGGGACTCACAAGAAAATATTTGAACAAATCTAAAGTTCACCCTGTTAGGAGCCAAGCATGTTAAAGCTTTTACAAAAGTCCTGTCAAGAACTGATCCTGTTAGGAATCACCCGGTTAAGGGATTGACTACAAATGCCTTGTTAGAAGCAAATACCCTGTAAGAAGTAACCTCAATAGAGGATTTGAGAATCCAGTCTAATGGACCACCTTGTTAGAGGATTTAATAAGTAACCAAGCTTGTTCGAGCTTACCTGTTTAGGGGATTTCAATTTTGTTGTAATTGTTAAAAAACAATAAGAGTTTCTTGATCTGTTTGAATAGCACTACATTTGCTTGATCATATCCATTTAAGCTTCTATCTGCCTTTACTCAAACTATAGACTCATTGTCCGGTTTGGCAATCACACACTCAACTTATTTCTGCTAACTCTTGCCAACACAACAAAACAACTTCATCGACCTTAAATACAAATCAATTAGGTCGGTAACACAACAAAAATCTATTTTCTCATTGATATTACAAACAAGTCAGTACAAGCAGGATCGTTGGATTTCATAGCAATCTCATTACATCAATCAATAAAACCTCAACCGCTCCTTGATTACCACTTCATTGAGCTCAATAACTCATCATGCGCTTTGCATTAGATGCAAATACACTTTGTTCATTCCCTAGACAAAAAAACTTGCCAAAACATTTTGAACTTGTCTTCATACAATGACCTTACGTATCACCATCATTACCGTTCAACCAACATAACCAGTTCAACAACCTTAATTAGTTAGGGTTTAACAAAAACAACTAGTAGGGTTTACCGGTTACATAACATAGAAAGGGTTTAACCTTTTACTTTGATTACCGGTTCAACTCACAAACTTACATACCAGTTGACAGTAACCTTCACAAAGTTCTTCATACCGGTTACAAGATAATATCAACAATAACAATAGTATCATTAATATCATTACTGGTTCAATTGACATCAATGACAACACAACATATCATTAATGCAATCTTCATGCAAATGCCAACAGTTTTTCTATATTATTATATGACTGGCTTCGTAAATATTTCTTATTGCAAGTTAATTTAGTCATTTATGGTATTAGACCTTTCTATGTTGTTTTTCCTTAATGATCTTGTCTTGTGAGTAAACCAAACTACCAAGTTGGTTAAACCTAGAGGGTAGGGATTGTATGACCAAGTGTGTCTCAATGGTTTTGAACTCCATTGTGTAACTTCATTTTGGTACCTTGGTTTTGGTGTCATAAGGGAGAGTGGCTTTCGAGTGGAGACCACGCCCAAAGTGGTTAGTAGGGTAACCCATTGAAAGTTTGTTTAAGTAAGTGTGTGAGGCCCTACCCCGACCCATCCTAGCATTTCAGTGATTTTCATGTTGGAACTATTATGGATGCTTTATTTTTATGCATTATGGATATAGAACTTTATATGATCCCAGGATTGGGTAACATTGATATATTTATGCTTCATTTCTATGCATTATGGATATAGAACTCTATTTGATTCTAGGATAGGATAACATTGAGATGGTGTATGTCATTTATTTGATTTACAGGACTTTATTATGATGCTAGAAATATGATGCATATCTTATGAATGGATTAAATTTATGAGGATTATGATAAATTGCTTATGTGGATTTCTTTGATATGTGGTAAATTGATTTGTATGATGGCAATTGTATGCAGAGTGATTGATTTGTATTCTTATTTATGTGTTTAATATTATATGAGGCTATTTGGGAATTACTAATGTGTAATTGAGATGCGCAGGAAAATTATCCATGTGACCATGGAAACATTATGGAGAATCAAGCCTAGACGTATGTATGTTCGTAAAACCAGGGGTTGTCTATTTGGAGAGACAACACCCCGTATGTATCGTATTTTATTCATGAACATAAATGTTTGCATGTGTGTTAAATTGTATTTATTATTAATTTGTTTAATTTATAAATTTCAATGGGATAATTTCCATGTGTGTATTTGTGATGTGGAATTCTTTTTGTAGTGTCACTTGACACATGTATTGTATGTTGAGTTGGCATTGTCATGCCTCTTTTTTGAGGAATTTATCTTACCAATGTTATATTTTCCAATTATCTTTGAAGGTCCCAAGTAAACCTAGGATAGTGAGCCATTAGGAGGGTCAACTCAAAGTTGACCCGTAGGTAAACTTTGGGTGGACTTTCAAAGGGTTAAACCAACTCCTAGAGTCAGTTTTGGAGCATTTTTAATGGGCCTCATGGTGTACCTATGGGTGAAGACCAAATTTGGCCATGTGTCCACTCCCTAGGACTTGTTTAACCTCCCCAAAAAGTGAGTTTCCCAAGATGGCCGAATTCCATCTTTAGGAGAGCCATCCTTGGTTAGATAACCTTCTTGGTATGTGTCATTCCTTTTCCCCATTTCATTCCCCTTTTTGAGGTGCCTTGGTTAGGGAGTGTGTAAGACTTTGGGAAGACCAACCAATGTGAGCTCTCACTCTACCCAAAAGGTTTGGAAAGAGTGAGAGAAGCCTTCTAAGGCAAATGATTAAGACTTAGGAAGTTAATCACCCACTCTCCATCTTTGGAGACTAGATCTTGCAGTTTTGAAAAAAAGTTTAGGATAGAATTTTTGGCTAAGTGTTGAAGAAAAGAAGTGTGGATTTGGGTTGCTCTTCTCCAAACTATCCCTTGTAAACCCTTGGAAGATTCAAGGTTGGTTCAATCTCTTACTTGTATGTTGAAACTTTGTTTTTGAAAGATTGCTTGAATGTAGTTGTTTTCTTCCCATGTGTTTTATTTGTGAAAATATATATATGTGATCTTTCTCTTATTTTTGGTATGCATTTACTTGTGTTTTGGGAGTATCCAAGGCCATCTTGCCCTTGGGAGGGTAGAATGGTCTTGGGGGTGGAAGGTTGTTTGACAACCTTAGAGTGAGAGGCTATCTTTAAGAGAGTGATCTCAAGGGTTTGCTTATATGACCCTTGCTGCATAGTTTTATTTATGCATTTGGGGGTCATAAGGGGAGATATTATGGCATGTATGCCTTGGGGGTCATAAGGATGTTGGGACAAGTTGGACTTGTGATGTATTCTTGGTTGCCATGAGATGGCTTGTGATCTACTATTTTGCAGTTTCTCTTCAAGGTACTTAGTCCACTTCTACCCATGTAAAAAAATGACATTATGTGATGATGTTTAGCCTTGGGATGGGAATATGTTTGTTGTGTGTTTTCCATGCTCGTTTGTGTATTTCTTGAGTGTAACCCGTCTAGGTCTTGGTTCTCCAAGCTCAAGGGTGGCTTCTAGTAAGCCTAGGTTGGGAGGCGAGCCCTCCATGGTCACAACCTTAAGAGTTTGTATTGCAGGTTGCTTTGGGAAGGGATTGAAGGAAAAGCTTTGGAATTGTTCCTATTGTGGTATCTTAGTTGCAGAAATGAAAGAGAAGAGTTTTTTGTTGTATTATTTTTTAAAAAGAAATGTATTTATTTATTTAAGTCCTCGTTTATTAGGAATGAGAGGCTAGTTGGGTATTTCACCCATTTGTAAAGTTGACATATTGTATCCAAGTATTCTTTTAAGAAATGCATTCTTTTGTTAAGTGGTTATTGCAAAATGAAATATGTATTTATGGGTTAAGCTTTCTATAGTTTGAGTTAAAATCTATCGCTTTTATTTCTTGAAAATAAAGAAAGGCATTCTATCTCTTTATGTTGTATTTAACTAGGTGATATAGATTTAAATGAAACTATGTTAATGCTGCTATCATTTATTTGAAATCTGTCATTTTTTCCTTGTAAATAATGCAGGAAATTTAGATAGATAAGTAAATTTATTTCAAAGAAAGCATGAATGTTAGTAAGCTAGAAATAACATTTAGTCCTAGTTATTTAGATCCTAATGCAGAATATGCTAAAATATATATTAGAAGGATAATACTTATGCTGCTATAATTTTATTTATTTCTATCATTTATTTATTCAAAACAAAATGCAGAAAGTTAAGGTAGACAAATTTATCTTTTCCTATAGTTAACTATTAGAAGTTTACAATGAAAAGAAATGCAGTTATTTAAATCTGTTAGTTTTAGAAAATCTTCTTTTATGTGATTAGAAAAATATAGATTTAGACATAGAAGTGAAATCTAGAAATTTAGATAAAAAAAAAAGAAAACCATTTAGTTTTAAATACCTTGTATCAAAAATGCTTCAAAGGGAAAACCTATTGTATTCATATCAAAAATCTTTTTACTTTAAACCTATTTAAAGAAAAAAAAAAGAAGATAACTATTGTATTGTTGTTTTATTTTGCCTTTTGACAGTCATTATATTATGATATCCCTGCATATTGAAAAGTTAGAGAAGTCCAAGGGGTTGAGCTTAGTTGGTTAAAGCATTGAGTTCTCAATGTGGAGACCCAAGTTCAACTCCCATGAGGGACACCTTTTTGTAGAATTCTAAGTTGTGACTCTTGGTCTTCCATTGGTTGTATTTGTCTCATTGCTTAAAGTGGATTTCTAAGTTGTGACCCTTGGTCTTCCAATTGTTGTTTCTAGTTTGGTGCTCGAAAGGAGCTAGTATTTGTAGTAAGTTTTCTCAAAAGGAGCTGGTATTTATAATAAGTTTGTAACGTGGATGCTCGAATGAGCAAAAACAGGATTTGTGATTCTATGATACTTAATACAAAAAAGTTAGAGAAACATTACATTCATTTAAATAAACATATTGAAACATATAAATATATAATTTTTTTATATATATAATCTAACCCTAAATATCCCTATATATATATATAATCTAACCCTAAATATCCCTATATATATATATAATCTAACCCTAAATATCCCTTGAGATTGATATATATATATATATATATATATATATATATATATTTTAAATACAAAAAAAAAATTAAAAAAATAAAAATCAATTCTAACCTTATCGAGGGTCTCGCAGAGCCAAAGCTCCACGCGAGAGACCCTTGGCAACCCGAGCCCCACAAAGGTGCCAACGGCACCGCTGCGGGCCGCGACCCGCAGGGGCAGCCTTAGTCGCCACTGCAAGCCATGCCCCATAGGGATGTCGCGGTGCCACTATGGATCGCGCCCCGCAAGGACGCCTCGGCGTCACTGCAGGCCGCGACCTCTAGTGGCGTCTCGGTTCCACTACGGGAGGCGCAGCCCCCTCCCCGCCACCGACTATACATTAAACCCTTGCGACCTCTGTGAAATCCACCTTCCTCCACCATAGCTCCTCTGACCTACATAACACGAGCCCTAACCTGAATTCAAAAATGAGTTAGATTAAAAAAAAAAGTATGGTTAGGGTTTAGTGGTTTTAAAGATATTTAATTAGGTTTCCATGTGTTAATGTTAAATGGGTTAAAAAAAAGGGGGGGGAAACACTATTTGAAATTTGAATAGGGTATCCCCATGCTTAATTGGTACCTATATGATTATACTTAATCATTAATTAAATTTTAAATCAATAAGTTATATGACTTCATATATATATATATATGAATGTATAAGTATAAATTTAGATTAGTTTTTCTAACTATATATATATATTAATATTATATACATGCTATATTTAAACATATAGGTATATAAAAAATATATATATAAGAGGTTTAAGTTGAAATATATTTGATCTTTTTTGTTTATTAATAAATATTAATAAATGCTTTATTAATAATTAGACCTTAGGGGTCTATTTATTTGACCAACAGTAATTAAAGTTTATAGGGCAAATTTTTTTAAGGATTAACTTAACCCTTTGGTCAAATTTGAGACATTATATTTATTACTCAATTGATTATTAAATTTTAATAATCTAAATGCTAGAATTAATTTAATTAATTCCTAGAGCAATTAAAAGATTAATTGAGATTAATAATATATCTTGTCAATTTAGATTGAGATTGTTGTTTAAATTAATTTATTAATTAATGAAATAGTAATGACACTTTTGGAGAATTTATTTCCGCATTTATTTAATTATTTTCACATGCATGATTAAGTTAATTAGATTAACAAAGTAAAATACTCCTTTATATTTCCATAGTTCAAACATAGTTAAGACAAGATTTATTATTGCATTTTTATTTTAGCTTAATTAGTTTTATTAGGTTGTTTAAAAAAAGAATTGTTCCGTTTTTGCCTAAAAGTTTGGGCACAACAAAGTGATAACTTAATAATATATTAGGGGGTTTGGTAGATGAAACATTAAGATAATTATACCTCTCTCATGGTTGAGTGCTAGTACAGACTCAGGAGGCAGTGAGAAAGCCTGGAATGGCAAACCAACAACCTTGTCCTCATGAAAGGATTATTTGGGTCCGCATGAGACTTGGATGGGGTCAGTGGTTCGGGAGAGGTTACCAAGATAACCCAAGATGGGGTTCGGGACCTATGGAGGCCTGCCAGAGTAACCATACCAAGCTATGTGATGACACTCTTCCCTTATGATTACTAGTGTGTAGTCTTGTTGGTTTCACCTGAATTTTGATGTGGAGTCATGTTCTATGATTTTTTACTTCATGTGAGTCTTTCTGATGTTGTTTTTTTTACCATGTGTGTGTACATACCTTTAGGTTGCTAGTGGGTCTTATTTCTATCTCCTAGCATGGTGGGGTGGTTCTTTGTGAGCCACATGGCTGAGTGGTAGTGCCACTTTCCATCGGGTGTGTTTGTTCCTTCTTGCGGTAGTTGGCTTCATAGGTGTTCCAATTGCGCTTGGATTTGAGCGTCTTGCTATTCAGTTGGACCCTATTTGTTATTTGGATTATTCTTGTATATCATGGACCTTATATGGTCAGTTGTAATTATTTGATATGTATGCCTTCAAGGCAAGATGTAATTGTAATGTAAACATTATCTGATTTTTGAAACTTAGTGATTTAGTAGAATGTAATGTAATTTTTATCTTATGATGCAAATAATGTATGCATGGAAATTAAATGTTAATGCATATGTTTTGTTTGAATATTGGTGTAATATAATGGATGAATTCCTAATGAATGAACTTAGACGTATTATCAATATTTAAGACTATTGGATGAATTAACCATTGATTAAATGTAATTATATTTTTTTAAGTTTAATCTACTTAATTGGATTAATTAATATTAAGCAATGTTAGTTGTGAACCATGTTAACCAAGTTGGTAAACCCTTTAAGTGTTAAGTTAAGTCTTCTGTTGTGTAATCTAAACATAGTGTTAACTCAATGTATCATTAAACTTATTAAAGTTTAGAAAACAAAAATTATTTGCACTCATTTCTAGTGTTTTAGTTTCATCCCTTTGAGGTTTCCTGGTAGGGCATTACATTCATTAAGGGTTCAAGGTCTTAGACATAGCTCAAAATATTTGATAAACATGAAGAAGACAGTGATACGCCCAAAGTATCAACAAAACATTTAAAAATAAAGTAAAAGAGATCTACAATAGTCATGTGCCAAAAGGACTAAGATGATCACTATTGTAGCATCACTAAGGCTAGGATTTGAATTAAAGAGTTGAGTTCATTGCAAGATCATTGTTAAAATATACAAGTAAATGATAAAAGATGCAGTCCTAGTCCATTGACAGGGCAATAACATCATATGATTTTGTGCTTTCAAACCCTTTTGTGTAAGTAAGATAAGAGTTGTAGTTACACTCTATCTAAGACTAAAAATGCTTAAAGCACATTTTCAGAAGTTATCGAAACTCATAAATAGTAATAGAGAATACACAAATCATCCATGAAGATGAGCCACAACAACCACAAAGGGTTTGACCCTAATCACACAAAGAGACAAAGAGTATCAAAGCTTGTGACAATAAAAAGATGAAAAAAATGCAGTATCATGATATAGATCATAGTGCAATAAAGGCATGATAGTCATCTTTATCAACCAAATGCTGGCAAAAAGATGAAAGAGATAAAAGGTTGCTACAGAGGATTCATACAATGATAGTACAAGTCTGAGACAAGAGAAACTACAAGTAAATAATATATCAACGAGGGACATCCATGACTAACTGGCGAAATAAAATTCTTAGGAGTTTTGATAGTCATCAAGACTTTTAACAATCCAAAGGCAATGTAGGTTTAGTGTTTAAGACAGTGAACCTCTTCATTGCACAAAGTAGATATATTAGAAAAAATAGTGAATCACAATGAAAACCATAGTCATCAAAGCCTAATTTTGGGACACTAGCAACCTGCCATGAGATGAGAACAGTCATACAGGGAGTTCTCATAAAGGGAAGTCACATGTAAATTCAAGGAAAAAGAAGAATATAGTCCCGCATTTAAACAAAAAAGGAGAAATATTAAGAGTACGGTCAACAATGAGGAATGTTCATATCATGCAATTTCATCATGCACATAAATTGAAAATCAATTTATAGAAATAGTCATAAAGGTAAAGGTGGAGTTTTAAAAAAAATCCCAAATCAAAACATGCCTAAAATGGAGGGTTTTATAGTGAAAACATGCATGCTTATGAGTTTTCATAGGTTGATATATGTTCAAACAACAATTTAGAGTTTTTTTAATCTTAATTATGAAGTTTTTTGAGGGTCCTAATTGCATGAAAATAATTATATCAGACCCCCTTTTTGTGCAATCAATATCATGCAAATAAGAAGACCATCAATCAGTTTAAGAGCAAGAGATGAAGTTCTAATTCATGCTACGAGTTTCATCTTAAAAGAAGGAATTTTTGAGAAAATACAACTATCCAAGTGCAAATACAAGCTTTTGTTAGTCATTGAATATTCTTTGAGGATTCATTATGAAAGCGATAGTTTTAGCAAATGATATGTAAATGGTTTTCATTTTTATGGTGTATTTGAAAAAATATTTCTTGATACCTCAAGTTTATAATAGGAGATATTGGATTCAAAGATTAAGAACAATCTAGTTAAGTAATTCATCAATGTCAAATACTAGAGGATCTCTTTCAAAGGGATTAATAAAGAATATAAAGAATGATGATTTCCATATTTTAAAAAGGTAGCCCTTTAGAAGCATTGACAATGATTAGAAGAGTCACAAAGGCAAGGGTTAGATCCATCACAATGTTTAAGACAATCACATTCATTAAGTATGTTGTGGCCCAATCCTAAGTTTGGAGCAGTCCCAAGGCCAAGAGGTAAGGGAATATCATAGATGTTACAAACCTTAAGATTAGCACTATCATATAAGTAATGCAGTCAATCAAAGCATGCTCCAAAGCAAAAAAAATATATCATAATATTCAAGTTAGTGAATTATATCAAAGGGGTTGTGAAAACAATAAAGGTGAAGAAACCCTTAACAGAGCAATAGTGAAGGCATATAAAATAGCAATTAAGTGATACATGGAAGATTTGATAGTAGCCCTTACACCCAAAACCCTATCAAATACAGTCATGAATCAATGCCAAACTTCTCAAAGGTTCGTGCCATTGATAAAAAATATAATCCCAAACAGTCATAGATGATGTGAGCACTAGTCCAATCAAAGAACACAGTGACATTGACAGTACAACCAATCTATGAAACACAGTCATAAAGTCTGTAGAAACTCACAAAGATTAGTTAATATTCACAATTCAACAGAGCAAAAGGTCTAAGATATTAGAAGATACAACCATATAAATGGTTGGAACAGTGGATAAAATTATCAAAAGCACAAAGACCATTGCAAGGGTATTACACCTATAGAAGGCCATGATGTTAAGGGTGCAGTCCAAGTATCTCAAAGAATAGTATTCATAGTGATCTTATCACATACAAATAAAAGAGCAATCCTTCTAGAGTGATGAGACAGTCCCAAGTAGAGAGAGATACAATATTTAGAGACCTCTTCAAAGAGGAAAAACAACTTGTAACAAGGCCACATAGCAGAGACATAATACACGTCAAAATGCAGGGCACAAATCAATAGCGACCACCTACATATTTACAGTCAAAGACAAGAATGTGATCAAACCTGTCCATGATATAGTCAAAGAGAAAAGTCTCATAGCCTTTGTGTATTTTTCCAATCCAATGAGGTCTCCATCTCCCATCTAGCTGGATCCAAGGTTTCAAATGTTGTATAGCCATCCAAGGGATATGTTTATTTTGGGAAGAGTAGCTTAAGACTAGCTATGTTTTATTGTTTGCAAAGATATTTTGGGCTATGAAATTTTTTTGCCAGTCTTGTAAGATTGCAAAGTTTTGTTCATTTTGAATAAGAAAGACATATAGACTGTAAAAAACAAAGGAAAGCAAAATGAAACAGAGAACCCCATTGAAATGCTGCCAGAGGGGTCCTATGTTTTTCTTTTGTATTCTTCTAGTGGTCTCCTCTACTTCATCTGTACTACCCTAAATGGTCTTCTACTATTTTGGGGCTTGAGAAATGAGAGGGCTTTCTAGTGTAAAGAAGAGAAAAGGAAGCTTGCTAGGGCATCACACAACAAGGATAATTTGGGGCACTTTCTTCCTCATGCCAGCTTGCCTTTCTCCCTAATTTTCTTGTAAGCTTTTATTGCCTTTCCAACAGATCCATTTCCTACATTTTCTATAACCCTTGCAATGCACAAAACCACAATACTATGAGGCATTTTGCCCAACCTAGACCTCCTACTACTCTGGTTTTTCTATTTGTGCCCAAAATGCCTTTGTGATTCACCAAACCCACGATGTTTGAAGAAATGGATATCTAAAACAAAATGCTCCCTAATCTCTAGTTATTAGGGCATAATACAAAACTCCCAATCTCTAGAGCGGCTTCCTCTTTTTATACTATTTTTGCCCAAAATGCCTCTGCAACTCACCAAAACCCTTGTTATTTGAAGAAATGGAGATACAGAAGAAAAAATGCTCCCTCACAAAGTATATGATCCTGTTAATTTTGTGTTGTTCTATTGTAAAATCTATGGCAATGAGGAAATGTTGTCACTGAGCCTTTGCTCAACAAATCCACCTTGCGGTTGTCACTAGTCTCCACTTTCAAATGGAGCGCTCAAGTCATTCTTTTTTTTCCTCTTTGCACATGACTAAAGTTACCTGTAAATATTGTGAACTATAAAAACCAATCCATCTAGACTACAAAGCAATGCATGTTTCTTTGTCTAAATTTTTAATTTAAACACCATATGGGTAATTTAGTAGGTTGCGAGGAAAAAATATTGTACCTGTGATATGTATATATGTAAATATATATATATGTATATATATTTGTAAATATATATATGTGTGTATGTATATAGATATATATATATACATACATATATATGTATATATATATGTGTATATATACATATACATATGCATGTATATATATACATATATATACATGTATATATATATATACACACATGCATATACATGTATATATACATGTGTATACATATATATATATGTATATAATATACATGTGTATATATACACACACATGTATATACATGTATATATATACATATATACATATATATACACACACATATATATACATGTACATATATATATATATTTATAAATATATATGTGTGTATGTATGTATATACATACATATTAAAATAAATATATGTATACATATTTATTATTTCTATATATGCATATCATATATATATATATTTATACACACACATACATATATATATAAATGTTGTTCAAGCATAAATATGATGTTTAGTTGTGTATTTTATCTAATGATCAAATTAGTCATTTATTTAGTCATTTTTTATTTGTGTGACTAATTATTTTGTTGTGTTTTCTTACCTGATGACCAAATTAGTCATTTATAGTTGTGTTGCAAAAAATGACTAGAATTTGGTCATTTTTACTTGTCATGACTAAACATTTTAGTCACCTAGTCATTTATTTGCCATATTTCTACTAGTGGAAATACATATGGAATACAGCTCATAAGAAAGTCACAGTCATATGATAAGAACTCCTAGACTTTAAAGTATCACCTGTAGCAACATCCTGAATAGTTTCAATGATAGCCAAACTAAGTTAGATATTGTTGTGAGAATGTCAACAGATCACTATATAAAAGAGCACACAGGCTTATATAAGCAGTCACTCATTGTCAACAATGATTAGATACACTATGAAAGAACAATGATTACACCATACATCAGGTCTAAAGGAGCAGTTCCTGTCAAAAGTACAGTGTTTGCAATGAAAAGGATGTCATCAAATAACAGTGATTTATGAATAAAGCTACTACTTTTGAGATATCAAGCAAGGGCACTGTGGCCAAACATAAAGAATTCAGAGTTAGTATTGTCAAAACAAGATACCAAGGGCATCAAGTTTCATAAAACATTGTAAGCCAAAAAGTCATAGGTAGCTGCAAAACTAAGACAAATAGATTACAATACATATATTAAATATTAAAAATCCTAGAGGCTATAACAACAATGTTCAACTAAAACATGGAATACATAAAGATATGACGGTCCCAATCATAAACTAGTAAGTATAGGGTACAACAAATAAGCATAAAGAGCAGACCCGCAGAGGGTTCTGGAATAGTCACATCATACACATGGGTATGAAGAACCAAGATAGTGATAAAAATGTATTGAGAACAATTCCAATATCAAAGAGAAGATTTAAAGGGTTACAACTATCTAATCAAGTGACAACCCTTCAAAAATTGTCAATACAAAGTTCTTGTTAAAAGACCCAAGAATGATCAAGTTTTTTTTCTTATACATTTATGTTGATAGTAAAAAGAGTCATTGAAGAAAAAATCAGTCACAAACATAGAAGACAGTGCTGATAAAAGGAGCTCATATACAACGAATGCATAACATGCAAACTCGGAGCACAAATATGAAGAATCGGTCAAAACCCTAAACATAAATGATAGCCTTTTAGTGCTAAGGAACCTATAATACTGATAAATTATAGATAGTTTATGGAGATTACTACAATAAAGAAAAGGTCTATTCATGCCGTGAATATTTCTCACAATTTTAGGCCATCAAAGAATACCCATTGAGTACATAGCTGAAAACCTTAGAAATATGCATGCACCAAAACTAGATATTTCTACAAATAAATCCATTACAGAAGAAGAACAACAAATGATGATAGAATAATGGAAAATACCAGATAAAAAGGCTATCTCAAGCTTGCAAAGAAGATTCCAACTCAAAGAAAAAGAGTGCATGTTTCTACCAACATAGACTTTTCTCGAAGAAGCCACAGAAAGAAAAATGTGAAGATGCAAATGCTTTTAGGGTTTGAACTTCTTTACATACCTTAACCTTTTCCCATGAGCTCTTATTTTTATTTTCTTACAAAGCAAGGCATGCATATAATTAAAAGCCATGTTAGTGACTTTATGTCTTTGAGCCTAGGCAGATTTAGAAAAATCCATGTGCATAAAGAACTTTAAGTTTTTTTTAATTGTAAATTATAGCTTTAATATATATTGATTAAAGGTTTAATATATTAAACCCTAATCAACATATATTAAAGCTATAATAAGTGCACATTAATTTCTTTTGGAATTAAATTTTTAGTTTATAATTTAATATTAATTTATTCATAAATTGATAATTAAATTATAAAATCAAAGTAAATAATAAAATAAAGGAAATTAAAATAAATTATTTTAATATCTAAAATAAAGGGAGTTGTTTTATTTTTAATGTTAAAATAATGTTATTTTAAGAGAAGTGAAGAAGAGATAGAATGACATGCATTTTTAGAAACATAAAAGGAAATTTTCTTTTTATCAGCTATTTTTGGCATCAATTATCATGCAGGATTATAGAGAGGAGGTATTTTTGGCTTCAATGCTATATTTGGCTCATGATCCTACAGTTTTCAGTGGAAGGAGTCTTTGTCTTTTCTGAGACTATATTTGGTAGAGTGACAGTTCTATTTTCAACAGAGGGGGTGTTTTTTTGGTTCATAACCTTTTTTTTGGCACAATAGAGCATGCTGATTTTTGGAACAGGTTGTTTTTTCAGTGGAGCTATTTTGGGCAAGATTGGTAATTCTATATTTGGCAATGGGAGTTGTTTTTCATGCAACATCAGTTTGAGTCCTATTTTGAGCATTAGAGGCTATTTTTTATAGTATTACACATGAGTTTTTTAGGCTATTTTGGGCAAATTCACCCAAGGCTTTTTCTCATGTAGACTTTTCTATTAGGGTTTTTGAAGGAGATGTACATGATGGGCTCTATATATTCTCTCTCTCCTTCTTTTTTCCCTCTGGTTCTTTCTTTTTGCTTACACATACAACTAAAAGCATTGTATCTTATCACTTAGTAGTTTTTTAGTTATTGTAATAGAGTTCTATTTTATTCAGTTTTACAATACAGAGTTATTTCTTTATCAGTATTCCTTGCTTTTTCACTGTCAGGTGAATGATTTGATAGAGTTATTGTGGTTTTTACAACCCTTTACTCTATCTCACTTTTTCTTTGCAAAAGTAGGATAATTTTAGAGTGATTCAGGTTGTGGGTTGTGTTCATCTATTTTTTAACTCCTTGCATCTTGTGAAAAATCACTTTTCCTACATGCAAAATTTGGATAGCTTCAAACATCTTCACAAATTGTTTATGAATTGGGTGGTCTAATTGATTTGTGAAGTGTTTCATTTAGTATCACAGCTATTATAGTTTTAGTGCAATAGTTTAAAACTCCATAATTTTGATGTATCACCTCCATTAGGATAGGTTTTTTGTCGCATGCAAGCCTTTTACCCTTTTCTCACAAGAAGTTAGCTGTAGGAGATCCACCAAGACAAGAAGCCAGCCTGGTCTCTAGAGATTCACCTTCAATTTGAGCAACCCACAGGCTCGAAGGTGTTTCCATGTTTCACAAGATTACTTGGTTTCACACTTAGCATCACGAGTGCAATCCTTCGTGACAACAAATAGCATTAAAGTGATGTTCCTATCATATTGATGAAACAATAAGATAGATCAAAGTATCAAGGATGCACAAATTAGTGATAATATTGTTATAAGTTAGAAATAACAATCCTTACACAGAGGATACATTTCCAGATTTATTAAAAAAGAGAGACATGAAAAGGCTTTTAGAGGGTTTAATTAATAGTTAAACAAAAAAGGTGACAGTGAATGAGTATCCCTTCAAGAGTTCTCCCTACACAATAAAGTAAGATAGCCCTATGGGAGAAGGTAATAGTTAGTAGCCCAAGAATAGAGAATTCCCTAACTTTTATTGAAGATAAAAGGCTTAATTTCAGATATAGATTAACAAAAGTCCTAATACTGTGGTAAAGAAAGTTGACAATGAAATCAATAACAATGAATACCATTATCATGGTAAGAAACACATTGATGAACACCATGCCCAATCTTCATAAAAAATTCACTTGTTGCAACCAAAGCTCCATGGTAAGAGTAGTCAAAGTGCAATCAAGGGAAGATGAATACAAAAACACAAGATGGAAATGAAATAAAGAGAATGAAAGCCACCATATAAATGAAAATGGGAAAATAAAGTAAGATAGCTCTACGTTCTGATAGGAATAATATGGTAGTTGATAGTCTATTGTAGAGATTGAAGAAAAGACTTTTCAAACCCTTACCATCTTATGAGATAAAGTGACAGATTTGTGGTCATTAGATCAGCAAAAAGACAATTACATTTTAGGTCATAAAGATGCCATAATAGAATAAAGGAATTCTATATGAGCCGAATGACAGTGATTATGTACCATTAAAAAGATCTCAGTAAACAAAGATTACTGTCCAAAAAAAGTTGTAGAGGATCATGACATTCAAGCAAAGACTATGACAACAATAAAATCTCTTGTCCATGTACCAAAAGATACCAAAGCAAAAGTCAAGCAGATAGAAGAGGTATAAAGTGAGTAATAAAGAGGACAGTAGCCCAAGCATGTAAACCTTAATAAAAATCCACAAAGCATAAATAAAGGGCTTGAGAACAAGAACAATGTTCCTAGTCCAAATGGCAGTAACACAAGAAAAAGAGAAAGTATAAAGCACAAGCCCAATAACAAATCAAGAACAAAGATGTGAATGTATCACCGTGGCAAGGTCAAGAGTAGAAAGGTAGTTTTCATATCACTATAAATGGCTTCTATTAGCACCAAAAAAGACAACACAAAAGTAAGGTATCATACAAGGGTTTGTGCCAATATTCACAAGCACAAAAATAATAGATAGTCTCTATCAACCAATAATACAGTCCCGTGAACGAACAATGACAACATCATCTGTCATAAAAATGTTAATATCTTCGTAGGGTAGTATTGATACTATTTTCATGGTAGTCACATGATTATGTTCAAAGAGGTGAAACAAAGGTATAATACTATTATGAAGTGAGATACGTGAAAACCCATATAAGGCAACACCAAACACTGAGTAGAATATAGTAGGTTTGCAATCACAACATTGCCTAATAGCTCAGCTTATTTGCAATCCTTTATGAAAGAATAAAAGTCTGAGACAAAATTGTCATTTACAAGAGTTTGAAGAGGTCAATTTGTTTATAGGACAAAAAATGCATTCCAAAGTCCAAAGATCAATAGAACAATGAGTATTAGTATCCATGAGCATTCAAAGAGTTAAGAGTTACAAGTAATGATGATACATTTAGAAATGTTGACAGTGCTAAGGCAGATTTGCATGATTCAAAGGGTAGAAATACAATGAAGATAATCTTCTCCATACAAACTAGGAGCTATAAGAGGTCAATATGCAAATATTATGTCAATTACCCCATAACAGTCAAGACTTAGAGAATATTCCTAAGGAAAACCTAAATAGTGAACAATGAAGGATCATCATCCAAATAAGGAAATTATTAGTGGCAACCAATATAAAGTTAAGTGGTCAAAAGGTAGTTCATAATATTAAGACCAATAGTGATGCAGACACTACCCAAGATTGAGTGATATTTTTTGATGATATTAGAAGGGGGTCTATATAGGCTAATACTATGACAAATAAAGTCACAACATGTAGTCATATATATGTTGGCAATTTGGATGAATTGATTAAATGATGGCAACACCAGTTGTTTTGGTTATTTACTAGTTTCCAGCTAGTTCCGGTAGAGAAGATGGTTTATCATATTAATCCGGTATGATCTGGTATGCTTTGGTTTGTGGAATTGATTTGTGTAGACACCTAAAATTGTCATGTCTAATTAAATAAAAAAATTTATTTATTTAATTATTTTAGCCTAATTCTTCTATTAATTGAATAAATCCTTATTTATTTAATTAATTCATTTATCCTCTTCTAGCCTTATTTCTCATTTAAATAAATATATTTATTTATTTAAATTACCCTTTATCTAAATTAAATAAATATCTTATTTATTTAATTGATCCCACTTCTTCTATTAATTAAATAAATCTTTATTTATTTAATTAATCCATTAGCCTTTTCTACCCATGACACATGTCATTCATCTCTTAATTCATACACTACCTACCCTCTCATTATTTTATTATTTTCTTTACCTACCCTCTAATCATAGCCGACCTCTTTTACACCTCTCAATCTTATCCCTCCATTTCATATAGTGTCTTCTATATAAGGAGATGCTTCCTTCATTATCAAACCCTAACTAACTGACTGCTTGACCAATTGACTACACTACGCTTTGCACTTTCATATGCGATCCTACTTGCAACCACATTTTTGTTCTTTGTTGAGCTCTTGTGCACATAAAATCTAAGAGCAAATATATCAAGCAAGATCAATGGAGATAGGAAGAATGGAGATCCAAACCTTATTGGACATGTGATGGTATAATCTTTGTGATTTCATTTGATTTGCATTGTCTTAAGTAATCTTCATATGTTATGGTGGATCTTTGTTGTTGTTAGGCTAGGGTTTTGTGGTTGAATTCATTTAGTCTTTCATCATTATTGTTATCCATTTTCACCATATACATTTTGGCAAACTCGGTGGGACCCTTGTCCCTTTTGCATTTAACATCCTTGTTGTAGATTTTGTGTTTTGAAGTTGCAGATTTGACATTGTCGACAACATTTTGATATTTTTGCATCTGCGTACTTTCGGATCATGTTTTTGGTTTTCTGACATCTAGGATCGCGTCTGCATCCTTGACAGTATTTTTTTTTTTTTTTTTTGCAGATTTTGGAAATCGCGTTTGTGTTCCCTAGTCGCGTCTACGGGGTTTTCAGGTGCATCTGTGTCCAAAAGCCACGTCTGCATTCTGGAGCCATGTCTGTGTCTCATCTAAGAGCGTCTATGCCTAGAAGCTGTGTTTGTGTTTTTGATAACCGCGTCTGTGTGCACTTGTTTCATTTTGGGTTTCATTGATTCAGTTTTTAGTCATTCAGATTTTCAGATCTGGTTTATTTTGAGCTAACATTTTCAGATCTAGCTAACAGAATTGGTGCAGCTTGTCTTGAAAGCAAAATCATTTTGTTGAAGGCCCCTATTTTCACAAAGTCTTTTGGGTTTAAAATTTACCTAACTTGTGTGCTTGTAGGAAGGGGTGATCATTTGAAACAATCCAAACTACTAATAGATCTTTGTTGCAGGACCTTGGCAAGGGTTTTTTATATTTATTATCTACCTTGTTTTCATAGATTAGCAAACACTTCAATTGGTGCACTAAAATTGAACCATTGTCTTTTGTGTCTTGAGCAATAGGCTCTTTTTGTTTAATCTTTAGAGGGCCTGTCTCCCTGTGTGGTCATTAGGTCTACTAGTGAGGAGAGAATGACCCAAGTGGTAGCAAAAGAAAAGACATCTTCTTCCAAACCACTATAAATAACTGTATCCATGGTGAAAACTATGGATAACGTGTGCTGATTAGTTCATACCGACACTATGTCTCCCCATAAACCCATTTGATCAAATTTATTTGATCATTTGTAGGGCGTAACCCCTACCGGCTAGGAGCCTTCTGTATTTATAGAGCTAAAAGTGCCACATGTATGGCCACACGAGTGGATGCCCTTAATAGCACCTTTTTGTTTTAGAAGCCAAAATCCTTCTAGTTGTTGGGGCAGGAGGTCGGACCTCTGGTAGCGGCCCACACACATACGGTTCTTAGTAGAGATACAAAGTTCGCCACGAGGAGTTTTCATGGGGACTGATGCTTGGCTGCCCTGAGAAGTGAGTGCCAAGGGTGGAGTCAGTGGGATCAAGCATCTAAGTATCCGCTCTGAATAGCGTAGCCTCAGGGGAAACTCCATGTGGGATCAACAACTATTGTCTTGGCCAGCCATAAGAATTGTGCTTGACTTATTTTGAACATTCAAACATTCAAGGACCAAATAACAAAACATTGTATCTTTTGTGTCTTCAAGTGTATGCAAAACAATTTTACATCAAACAACACACTTGTCTTTGAGTCATTTTGAGAGTCTAAACACTTGCAAACATTGAGTCTTCAACAATATTGTGTCCTCTTGTCATGAAAAACAGTCAAACATCCAGATTTGGTCACAACAAAACAACTTCACAGATTGGAAAAATTGCACAAAGTTTGTAGAAACGTGTCTGTGTCTGACAGACCCGTGTCTGTGTCATCTAAATGCGTCTGTGGAGGGCAAAAATGCGTCTGTGTCTTTTGAGCAACATTGCAACATCTCATAAACATGTCTATGTCTTATAGAATAGCGTCTGTGTCATTTAAGCCTGTTTATGTCAGACAGAATAGTGTCTGTGTCATTTAAGCACGTCTGTGAAGTATATAGGAACGTCTGTGTTCAGGATTGAAAACTTTCATAATTCAACAAACAAGAATAGTCAGTTTCAGACTTATTGAGCTTCCTAGGTTATCTCTTCAGGTTTTCATCTAGCATTCAACCTGTCTTTGGGTCTCACAAAGTCCATCAGTGCTTTACACCTTACATTACATTCACATTTGTCTAAACTTGAGTGAAAAGGTCACTTTCTTGTCCTCATCATTCTTTGTCAACACACTACATACAACAACATTTTGCTAAGTGGTCCCTCATCAAGGTCTATCACCTTTGGGTCTCATTTGGTCTTACTTAGAGTCAAGGTCAACTTACCTCATCAAGAGAAACTATCATCTCTTTGGAAGCCATACCTACTCTACTACATACTTACTTGATCTTACACTTTGGACATTGCAAGTACACCTCAGATTCATTTACATTCCATCCAACTCTTGGTCCTCCACACTCTTTCCATTTTCATCTAGTCTCACACATCTTGGTCAATACCTAGTTCATGGTTGAAACCCATTTACAAAAATCTAGGAGAGAAGCTAAAGAGGCTCAAGAATCTGCAAACATGAGTTCTTATGAGTATGACAATGATATCTTTTTCAATTCCGATCATACTACATTACCTAACATGGATGCCTATAGAAACATTCCAAATGTTGAGAACATGGACACTACAAACAACAATGATACACACAATGACAATATGGACAACTTTTTCGTACATTCAGCAGAAGTGGAAGACACCATTATGAATCCTCATTTCAATTGATTGGTTAAGGAAATAATGAGGAGAGATAGACAATATTTTCTACAAGTGATGGCACAAAGTGGAACCAAGATCCCTCATGATTTTGACATGTCTCAAATAATGGAAAATCAACCTTTGCAACAATCTCACTCCAACATAGATTAAAGGAGGCCTAATAGTGGAGGCAATAGAGGACCGCATCTTGTGCCCGAATCACCATCATCTTTGTTTGAAAAACCAGAGGTCCCTTACACACATGGTCAAGCATATGATACTCACCTTCATAGACCATTATGGAAGTACTATACAGAAAAATATGCTCAACCACATACTAATGCTAAGGATCAACCACCAAAGCAATTGGATATTCAAAGGCATGCTCAAAATTTGGACACAAGGAAACCCCGCATCAAATTTGGGGGCAACACACTAGAACAAACTCATGACATGCCTATAGAGTATGGTATACATGGACAAAGTAGATATTCCATTCCTCACCATGACTCTATACCAAGTGGTCCATACACGCAACATCATTATAGATGTCCTCCATATGAACATGTGTATGATCAATATCATCCATATATGCAACATGCTCATCCTCCAATTGGTGCCTCAAGCATGGGGTATGGTCCAAGAAGTCGATCTCCACCTAAGAATAATTTGGAACAGCAAATCAGGGACTTACAAAAGAAAATGGAGGACATAAATACACCGAAGCCAACTTACACAATGAGAGACATATGTCCTTATCCATTTGACAAGAGCATTCCAGTGCCTCATTTTCCTACACACTTTGTGACACCTAAGTTTGATAAGTACAGAGGAAAAGGGGATCCTAAGGCACACATAAGATAGTTTTTCATAGCTTGCATTGAGGTAGTAGTAGAAGAGACATATTTGATGAGATTATTCCCACGGAGCTTAGGTGATCAAGCTATGGAATGGTTCTCCCAACTTCCACCTAGAATTAAGTCTTGGGGTGACTTAGCAGAGGCATTTATCCAACATTTCTCATACAACATAGAGACAGACATATCAGTCACTACTTTGTGCAACACCAAACAAAGGGATGGAGAATCTTTTTCATCATTTTTACAAAGATGGAAAAATCTAGCCAGCAGATGCTCTTGTGAAATTCCACAAAAATAAATGGTAGAAATGTTCACCCAAAATGTTAAGAAAGACATTGGCTATGATCTAAGGAAAGCTTGTTTGTCCACTTTTAGGGATGCCATTAAAAAAGGCTTAGCAATAGAGAAGGTCCTAATTGAACAAGGAGTCATTAAGATATTCAAAGAAAACAAAGATGACTTTAAAGGAAAAGACAAGCCAAGATTTTGGAACAAAAACAAGAACACAGTCAATGATGGTGTTGTCGATGCCAATACAGTGCGACCCAAAATCATTTTTTCTAGATGAAGCTCTACAAACAACCAAGTGAATACTCAAACAACTTCCAAATCATGAAGGAAGTACACTCCATTGGGAGAACCACTTGAGTCTGTTTTCAAAAAGTTAGTGGCAAACAAAGTAATCACAATTCTAGATTATCCTCCATATGAACCAAAGGTTAAACCAAATTGGTGGAATGATGATGAATATTGTGAATTTCATAAGAGAAAGGGTCATAAGATAGGAAATTGTCATCATCTGAAGAACATCATATAAGATCTCATTGATAGAGGTGACATTGAGATCGAGGGACACTCATCCAATCAATAACGTGAGATGTTTAAGGAACCATTCCCAAAACATGACAAGGGAAAATCTGCAGCCATAGACGACCAAACCAACTATACCAGAGCATCCTATAACTATGATTCAACTATCAATCACATCTCGATGGACAATTATGTCTCTACCATAATCATCAAGGACAAAACGCCTGAGAATTCTACCCAAAGACCCAAAATTGTCCTAAAAGGCATTGGATCTTCTTCTGAACCTACCTCTGAATGTCATGTTACAACCCATCGAGGTAAATTCACTTTGCAAGGTGCTCCAACCAAAAACACCACTTCCTCATCAACCAAACCTGAGTATGACATTGTAGAACAGTTAGGGAAGACACCCGCGCTCATCTCCATCCTTGAGCTCTTACGCATATCCCCCGCACATAAAGCTATTCTTGACAAAATCTTGAGAGACACTACTGTCCCTACTGATCTGAACATGGACCAGTTTCAAGCCATGGTGGGATACCTTTCCGTTCCACATTCCTTTACATTCATAGAAGTCGATGACGCCTCCATAAGTTAGCCACATAACGCACCTTTACACATTGAAGCCTTCATACACAAACATCGAATAAAATGAGTTTTGATAGATGGAGGAGCAGGTCTGAACATTTGTACATTGAGCACTATTAAACAATTGGGATATTCTGATAAAGCTGTGAATTCTACAAACAAAATTACCATCAAGGCATATGATGATGAAGAGTGTTCATCCAAAGGCACAGTCACCTTACCTCTTAGAGTTGGGCCAGTTACAAAGGATGTGGTTTGTCAAGTCCTAGACCTAGATCTCACACATAATATATTACTAGGACGTCCTTGGATTCATGAAATGAGGGTAGTCCCATCTACATATCACCAATGCATCAAGTTTCCTCACAATGGAGTTGAAATAATAGTTAATGGAGATCCTAATCCATTCATATACTGCAATAACTCGAGATTGAAAATTGAAATGATCATCCCAAGTAATAGGGAAGTTGTTCCTTCTTCTGCATACATTGATCTTGAGTCATTAAAACCTTCAACATCAAAACAAGGTGAGCTTAAAGGGAAATTCTAGGACAAGGGCATGGGTGAATACACTTTGAATCAAACCATGTACTTACAACAAGTCATGAGTTCACCAAAAGAATATGGAATACCCCATCCTAATAAGCAGGTATCTATCATTATACTCAAATGGGACCCTACTATCTTTCAAAGATGGGGTGAACTGGAAGAGGAAGACTTATACAAAATGCTTTACAAAGACCTTGAAAATGATACACAAGATCATATCAGCATACCATGTGAGAAGTATGGCAAAGGGTTCAAGATTCTACAAAAAATTGGGTATGATGGCAAAAGCCCTCTTGGCTTAAGAAAAGAAGGTATCATTGAACCTTTACAACCTGAATTGACATTCAAAAAGGAATGCTCGAAGGGACTTGGTTTCATGACTTCCAAGGTTCATACTCAAAAGGTAGAAGAAGCATTACAAATCAAAGCTGCCAAAATTCAACAAGAGAATCGCTATTCCATAGACTCCAACGAATGGGAATGGGGTTTAGACAAATCCTCCAGTGACTACGAGCTCACCAAGATATTCAGAGAGCTAGATGAACCCACAAAAGAAGAGGAATTTTATGAAAAATTCAAAGTTGGTCAAGAAACAACCCCGGAGGATCCCATATAGTCCTTGCCTCTAAGGCCTAGGTTGAAATCACATAGAATGAGAACACCTGTCCTAGAATGCGCTACTAGTGATGATAATTTGGATTTGTTCATGATCGAGACTGATGAGGAGAGTGCCAACGATGACCTTGATAACTACCTCGACATACCTGAATATAACTGCACCTTCACTCTTAGCCCTGCTAACTTCAAAGAAATCAAAGGCCTTCCCCTTGTTCACCACCAACTTATTGACTAGGACCATGAAGGACTTGCATAGTTTGAAACATTCCAAAATGATGAAGCTTTTATTGACTATCTTGGCATACGAGAGGATCTTCCCCCTGGGGACCATAAAGTAGGATACATTATAGAAGTCAACAGCGTGGCATATTTTGGTGAGGGTGTCAAACCTTCCAGTCACAAAAATATAAAAATAAAAACAAAACAAGGGTCTTATGGAGAAAACCACACTGTGGCGTTGTCTGACCCCAAAAGAGTAAAAAGAAAGGACGTATTTGAGGGTGAAAACCTCTCTAAGGCACCCAAAGATGGAAGGCTCGACATTCTCCCAGCATCATATGAGGAAAAGTCATCCATGTTGGTAGAGGAGACTATCAAAACAAACATTGGTACAGAAGAAATTCCACACAACATATTCCTGGCTCAATCTCTGACAGAGTCAGAAAGGTCAAAATTCATAAGTTTCTTCATAGAATGACAAATCAACTTTGCATGGTCATACACTGATATGCCTATATTGGATCTGGATTTGGTAATGCACCATTTGATAGTTAAACTAGGGGCAAAACTAGTGAAACAAAAATTAAGAAGATGCATCCACAAGTTGCATTATTAGTCAAAGCAGAGCTTGAGAAATTATTGGATGTTGGATTCATATGCCCAATTGATTATCCTGAATGGATCTCCAACTTAGTTCCTATCAGTAAACTAGATCGTAGTATCAAAATATGTACAGATTTCAGAGACATCAACAAAGCTTGTCCTAAGGATTATTTTCGGTTACCAAATATTGACTTGATTGTCGATCTCATAGCAAGTCATGAGATGTTATCCTCGATGGATGGATTCTCTGGTTACAATCAAATAAAAATCGCATCCAAGGATCAGCACAAAACAACATTCACTTGCTGTTGGGGAACTTTCTGTTGGAATGTCATGCCCTTTGGGCTAAAAAATGCAGGTGCTACATATCAAAGAGCCATGACTACTATCTTTCATGATCTCATGCATGTAACTATGGAAGATTATGTTGATGACCTCTTGGGTAAATCAATAGATAGAGATACACATTTGGACATACTTTCAGTCATCTTTGATCATTTGGAAAAGTATAAAGTAAGATTAAACCCCAAGAAATGTGTCTTTGAAGTAACCTCCGGGAAGCTCCTAGGATTCATTGTATCAAAAAGAGGAATCGAAGCCGATCCAGCAAAAGTCAAGGCCATCCTAGAGATGCAACCACCATGAAATATCAGTCAACTTTGATCTTTACAAGGGAGACTCCAGTCCATATGAAGATTCATAACACAACTTGCAGATAAGTGTAATCCTTTTCAGCACTTGCTACATAAAAACATCAAATTCAAATGGGATGATAACTATCAACAGGCTTTCCAGATACTCAAAGATTATCTTCTGAATCCACCAGTTTTGATGCCACCAGTTCTAGACCAACCTCTATTACTATACATATCAGCTACTTCAATAGCACTGGGGGCACTCTTAGCACAACAAGTTGTTGAGGGCAAAGAAAAGGCAGTATACTATATCAGCCGCACATTGGTGGGATATGAGCTAAACTACACACCAATTGAGCGTGCATGTCTTGTTGTGGTCTTTGCTTTGCAGAAACTATGACATTACATGCTAACTCATAAGACTAAGTTGGTTGCAAGGATTGATCCATTGAAATACCTTCTCAATAAAGCAACACTTACTGGGCGACTAGCCAAATGGGTGATGATCCTGAGTGAATTCGACATCGAGTATGTGGATAGAAAAGCAATAAAAGGACAAGCCATCATAGATCAGTTAGCAGATGCCCCCATGATAGATGATGTTCCTCTAATTTCAGAATTTCCATACGAATCTATCTTAACAGTGTCACATGCAAAGCCATGGCAACTATACTTTGACGGCTCAGACACATAGCATGGGGCAGGAGCTAGCTTCCTCTTCATAACTCCTCAAGGGGATTCTATACCAAAATCATATCGATTATCATTTCCCTGCACTAATAACATAGCAGAGTATGAGGCATTAACAACTGGATTATGGATTGCAGTTCAGTGGAAGATCCAGGAACTTCATGTTTTAGGGGATTCTCAGCTTGTAATTCGTCAAGCAACTGATGACTACCCAAAAAAGGATGAGAAATTAATGCCTTACAAAAGAATGGTGGATGACCTGAAACAACATTTCATGAAGATAGACTTTGAGCAGATACCAAGAGAGAAGAATTGAGCCACAAATGCCATGGCTACAATTGCTTCACTGATCGATCTACCTCTGAATGAGACCCGCTATGAGTTCTTGGTGGATAACCTTTTGGTTCCCTCATATGAAATTACTCCTATTGAGATGATATGTGTTGTTGGTCCTGAGTCCCAGTTATACGGTTCCATTTTCACGTACCTTCATGACAATATCCTACCTCCTGACCTATCCAATAACCAACGTCGCACTTTCATTCGCCAATCTTCTCGATATGTCATTTTAGCCAATATCCTATATCATCGAGGTCTAGATGGCACTCTTCTTAGATGTTTAGAAAGTGACGAAGCTCAGATTGCGTTACATGAAGTACATGAAGTATGTGGTCCACATTCTAGTGGTCCTACCTTAGCCAAGAAACCCATCAGGACTGGATATTACTGGCCCAATATGGAAAAAGATTCATATTAGTTTGTCAAGAAATGTAAATAGTGTCAACTTCATGGAGACCTCATTCATGCACCAACACAAGAACTTCAACCAATTGTGACTCCTTGGCCCTTTTGTTAGTGGGGACTCGATCTCATAGGCAAGATTCACCCTCCATCTTCCAATAGTCATAAATTCATAATCACTGCCATAGAGTATTTCACAAAATGGATCGAAGCCGTGCCTCTCACACAAGTCACTAGAAAACAAATTTCTATATTCATTCTCAACTATATCATTTGTCGATATGGTATTCCTATTTCAATGATCACGAATAACGGGCGTCCCTTCAAAAATCAGGATGTTCATGAACTCTGTGACCACTTCCATATTACCCATCATTTCTCCACACCATATTACCCCCAAGGTAACGATCAAGCTGAGGCGTCTAATAAAACAATCCTTAAAATCTTGAAAAAGATAGTCAACAGCGTTGGCCATAATTGGCATATCCAACTTAATCCTGCACTTTGGGCCTGCCACACAAGCATCCACACACCTACAGGAGCTACACCCTATTCACTTGTCTATGGTGCTAAATCTATCTTGCCTATTGAGGTCGAGTTACCCTCTTTACGAGTCTCTTTGAAAAACATTATCAGTGATGAAGACTACAGGGTCTCTCGCTTACAAGAACTTGAACTATTGGATGAATGAAGACAAACTACTTTTAATCATCTCAAGGCTTATCAACAACGAATGAGTTGCAGTTACAATCATAAAGTGAAGCCTTGCACATTTGAGGTAGGTGACTTGGTTCTCAGAGAAAATCCTAAAAATCAACAAGACAGAGAGAAGAAGGGAAAGTTTGAACCAAACTGGCTTGGTCCTTACATCATCACAGCAGCATATGGATCTGGTGCATATCAACTCTCAACCACAGAGGGTGAATCCTTGGAGGATCCTATCAACAACATGCACCTTCATAGGTTTTACACATAGCTCTCCAGAGTATCCCAATTTTTAAAAATACAAAAAAATTCAAAAAATTCAAAAATACAAAAAAATCAAAGAATTCCAAAATACAAAAAAAAACAAATCATAAAAATACAAAATCATTACTTGGTGAAAACCTAGCAAACAAGCGCCTTGTGACACAAAAAAATCAAAAAAATCAAAAATTGAAAAACAGAAAAACATTTCGTCCAATGATGAAAACCACTTCGGTGGCGCCCTGGGCAAGTACCATGGTGAAAACAGTGTCACCAGCGCCATGCATAGAGACATTGCTCCTCCCTCCTTCAGGATTCCATTTCATCCTTTCACTTTGCACACACTCACGACCTATTCATTCACAATAAACTTACCCATTCCCATCATGGCTTGTCATTGATCTACCCAAGATTGGTTAGCCATTCATAATAAACATTCCTTTTCATCCCTTTCCATCCATAATAAATCAAATTCTATCTGTGGCTAAGGTAAATCCTACATCTATTGATGGGTGTGGAACTGAGAGCATCGCCCATTTTGAGGAGTACAGTTTCTTCTACTTTTCTTCAATCTATCCATGCAAAATCCATAATAAAGCAGCACTTGCATTGCCAGTCCGCAATAAAGTTTCGTCTTCTCCACAATAGAGTATCAGTTTCATGGATTTAGTTAGTTTCAGAGGAGACACAATAGCAAAAATGGGCTTCAACAAATCAAATCTTTCAATAGACTCAGACAACATTATGGTTCAGTGCGATCTATCCTTTTTGTGAAAGTAAACAATGTGACCACAATCAAATAAGACTTATACAAGTGACAAGAAACACTAAACTTGAGGACTACAGTGGATGTTGGTGTCGAGTCTTGGTTTTATTTTGATTTTATCTTTTGGTGACATGTCTTTTAGCTTTTCCAGGATGTCTCTAACTAGAGATTCTATCTCTAGGATGTCTTTGACTAGAAAGGCGAGGATGGGGTATCGTCACCTATTTTTCTTTTGCTGTCTATGGATTGTCTCTTAGTAATGCTATGACTTGTCAAAGGATATGAGGACACTGAGAGTCTAGTATGAACTGGGGCATTCCTTGTTTGCAACTGTCTGATCTCCATGCAAATAGGTACAATGACTTTTTGGGTCGAACATATGCCTCGATTGTCATAACCTACTTGCCATAATAAAGCTCAATGATGATAACACACAAGAAGTTATTTCACTTTCATATCTTCTATCTTCCATCCCCCTTTCTTGATTGACCTCCATCGTCCTTCTTGAGTCCATGTAGCCTACTATCACATGACTGAGTATAATGACACACCAAAAATATTCGCATTTCATGTTGTTTTCACCTGCATTACCACATATTAAGCATTTCATACATACATATAGATATCATAATCACATCACATCCTGCACACAACACATATTAGCACATTTTATATTCTCATCATGTAAATAGTTATTTGCATCGTCATATCCATCTGCATTTCATACATTCACATTCACATATGCATAACATATAAAACATAAAAGAACAAAAATATGGCATTTCATCATATACATATTTATGTCCATATCATAAGCATCACATAGAAACATACATCACATAGGTACGCATGCATACAGCTACTACAAAGATGAATCATCTCATATATATAATCAAAATTGTCATGATATAATGATGTCAAAATACATATGGCTACAAAATCACCCGAAGGTGTTTACATCATCATATAAAATAGTACAAAACTGATACATAGGGATCCCTCTATGGCTATGATGAACTCCCTCCCTCGGAGCCACCTGGCCTCGATGGAGTCTGAGCCCTAGAAGGACCCACCCCAGGATCATCTCTCCTATCCCCTCTATCTAGTGGTGGTGGAGGACCCATAACCTCATAGCTAGATGCCCATCTCCTCTGGCTCCCTCCTGTAGTCGTTGCTATCCGTGATGGTCTATGGAAGCTCCTCACCCGCTACTCTAGTGACACTACCTCACAATATAGGTCTTGCCAGTAACCTATCTCCTTCCCTACCCATAGAACATAGGCATATCTAGCCCCTGTGTCCTTTTTTGCCTGCCTCCCAGCCCTCAATGCTATCTTAGCCTCAGTATAGTGCTAGATAGCCTGATCTCGCTCATGCTCTGTGTTCCCCAGTCACCTCCTAAGCCTAGTTGTCTCCCTCTCTAGGTCCTAGATCTCATCTGCCTGTCCCTGGCAGATCTCTCTTAGCTCAAGCAGCTCATCCTCCTCCTCCTCAGCCCCTTGTGCCTCTGCCTATGGCTCCCCCTATACTGGTACCTGTGCCTCTACCTATACCTGCCTCTACCCCTGTCCCTACACCTATCTAGGACCCTATGTTGCTGGCACCTATAGTGGCAATCCACCGCAAACCCTCACCACCTGAGCCTGTCTCTCCTCCCCACCCTCTCTCCGTGGAGCAACCCTCCTCTCTCCAACAGTACCTTGTCTCCTCCATCAACCTCTCCCCCCACCATCTCTGTCATCATCCCCATCCCCACCACCATCTCCATCTAGAGGCTCCCCTGGGTCTGTCAATCGTGGAAAGGGATACTCAGCCCAATATGCCATGTACTCTGCATCCATGCCTGCATCCTCAATCTCTGGCCACATATCCCATGGCATCGACACCATCTTTACTAGTTGCATCACAGCCTAATGATATGACAACAATGGCCCAAAGTGTGCTTGATCCCTGACTGTCCAAGCATACATCCTAGAACCCCGTGGCATCTGCTGAATATGACCAAACTACCTGCACACCCTATCAATCAGCTATCTCTCCAATACATAGGGCATCTGCCCAATCAGATATCTACTCCGGAAGGTATAAGGTACATCCACTACATCATCCTCCCACTACTCGCACTCACGGTATGACCTCCATATCACAGTGTCGATCTCATCTAGGACTCGACGCCAATGCTCCAACCTGCCAATATGTGGTTGTGAGGTAATCATATCATATAAATGAACAAAGTTGCATCCATGACCCCTGCCCCTGAAATGTATCGGTCAGGTAACCAGTAGATGCTCATATGCCCACACCTACAACAAGGTAACTTCGTAGCCCAATCCTATGGATCCATGATAAACAAACTAATGCAGCTCATAGTACAAGTGTGCCAGCACACATGGTCCCCAGGCATATCTGGTGTGTTGTGTAACCAGTGTCTCCAAGGTGCTCCCCCAGCCCACAGCCAACCCTTGTGTCACCCTGTCTAGACACAAGAACCCACTGATCACTCCTCCTAGCACTACTGGTAGTGCCAGTCCTATCCCTGTCATGGTATCCCATGCCACATGTCTTGCCCTCATCTCTAGTCCTGTATCCTGAAACACTCATCTCAGGGCCTCCCTATCTCCATCTCGATCATAGGGTATTAGCTCCCCATCGATTGGTATCCTCAATATCTTGTATACATCTTCCAAGGTGACTGTCATCTCACCCATCGGCAAATGAAACGTGCATGTCTCTGAGTGCCACCTCTCAGCAAGTGCAGTCAGTAAACCATGTTTGCCCAAAACTCAAGTACATACAAGATGTATCTTAGACCCATAGCCTCAATAGCAGCTCGGTCCTCGAATGTCAGCTCTGGTCATAATCTCTACATCAATAGGAATCTCTCTTGTGACTCCAGCATAGGCAAATACTCATGTAGTCAAGCAAAGCAATCATGTCAGTCCTAATGACACTCACTATTCATCACAAAGTGTTGCTTCTATCCTAGTGACACTCACTGTTCATCACAAAGTGTTGCTATCTATCCTAGTGGTACTCCCTATTCATCACAAAGTACTACAAGTTTTGCACTCCCTGTTCATCACAAAGTGCTGCTCATATTTGCACTCCCTATTCATCACAAAGTGCTGCTCCTATTGGTACTCCCTGTTCATCACAAAGTACTATGTCTTGGTACTCATTGTTCATCACAAAGTGCCTTGATCTATCCTATCCTAGGGCCTCTACTTGAGTGAATCCTCTTGAGTAGTTTCCTAATTGGCAACGTATGTTCTATCATAGAATTGTCAAACCTAGCCATATCTACTATTCTAGTCTTCCCTAGAGGACCTGCTTGAGTGTATCCTCTTAGCAACTTATCCAATCGACGGCGTATGTTCATCACAGAACTGTCGATTTGACCTTGAAGACATAAACGCACCATCATGACATAAACGTGCTTACAGACTGCACAAACGCGCTTGCTCTGCACAGACATGCCTATGCTCTGTACATACGCACCTGTCCTGCATAGATGTGCCCACATTTCACAAACGCGCTCGCACAACATAGATGCATTCACATCTGACATAGATGCTACTGAATTCATAGATGTGCCTGGCACAAACACAGATGCACCTAGCTAACATAGACGCGTCTGGCACCAATGCAGACGCGCCTACACGTTTTTGACATTTTTTGACATTATCCTAAAGTGCATTTATTGCACTACCTAGCATGCATTTATGACAACAATTAATGCGACAAAGTACAAGGAGGTTTTGCGGTACTTACCGGCTCTCCTGCATCTGCTGGCCTCTGAAATCGGTGAACATGATCGAATCTATGCACCAATGCCATCGTTGTTGACTGCTGCTACTCTATTCTCTCTCTGCATTCTGATCTCTTAGATGTGTGGATGACAATGAGGATGTATTCCCCTCATGGTCTATTTTATAGACTGCCCTAGCCCTCACCCTAGCCCTCGTTTCCTAACTCAGTCTTCTTTATCCTGTGACTCTTTCACTCTATCCGGTCAATCCATTCTAGCCTTTCTTTCTTATCGAGAGATTGTCTGTGATCTTTTCAGACATTTTCATCCAATCTCTCAAGGGGGCATATCATTCCCATCTTGGGGCAACTTTGTATCAGTTTATCTTATCTTCTTTGAAACAATGCGACAAGCCGCATTGTCTCAAAGAGGGGCAAAATGTAGACACCTAAAATTGTCATGTCTAATTAAATAAATATTTTTATTTATTTAATTATTTTAGCCTAATTCTTCTATTAATTGAATAAATCCTTATTTATTTAATTAATTCATTTATCCTCTTCTAGCCTTATTTCTCATTTAAATAAATTTATTTATTTATTTAAATTACCCTTTTTCTAAATTAAATAAATATCTTATTTATTTAATTGATCCCACTTCTTCTATTAATTAAATAAATCTTTATTTATTTAATTAATTCATTAGCCTTTTCTACCCATGACACATGTCATTCATCTCTTAATTCATACACTACCTACCCTCTCATTATTTTATTATTTTCTCTACCTACCCTCTAATCATAGCCGACCTCTTTTACACCTCTCAATCTTATCCCTCCATTTCATATAGTGTCTTCTATATAAGGAGATGCTTCCTTCATTATCAAACCCTAACTAACTGACTGCTTGATCAATTGACTACACTACGCTTTGCACTTTCATATGTGATCCTACTTGCAACCACATTTTTGTTCTTTGTTGAGCTCTTATGCACATAAAATCTGAGAGAAAATATATCAAGCAATATCAATGGAGATAGGAATAATGGAGATCCAAACTCTATTGGACATGTGATGGTATAATCTTTGTGATTTCATTTGATTTGCATTGTCTTAGGTAATCTTCATATGTTATGGTGGATCTTTGCTATTGTTAGGCTAGGGTTTTGTGGTTGAATTCATTTAGTCTTTCATCATTGTTGTTATCCATTTTCACCATATACAATTTGGATTTGTCATTCATGCTATTCCGATATGTATCATGATTAGTTGGTTCGGGATTTGATGACTTAGGAGATATGATTTGTTCTAGTAAGCCTTTTGGTCACCGGTAAGGGTTTTATTGGTAGAGCTTTGTTTAAGATACTTTGATGCATGTGATAAGTGGTATTGGTGTGGCTTCTAAATGGCTTTAAGGATGGTTATCTTGTTCATGTTCTAGCTCATCAGTGGTGTTGGATTTGGTTTATGGCGACCTATTTTAGGTCTGGTGTTATCTAGGTTATGGATCGATTTATGTAACATGTTGGAGGATGTTCTTGATGCGTTAGCGACAAGATTTAATGATTATTTACATTGTTTTTAGCCTAAACCAACTTATTTGATCATTGGATTGCAGGTTTATTGTTAGGTCCCAGAGACAACAGAGAGGGGGGGGTAAATCAGTTGTGAATTAATTTCAAACCTAAAAAAAACTTAACCAAACTTAATACATAATACCGGTAAACCAAACTTTATGCCGGTAAATAATTTTGATAGTTAATTGCAATGCTGGTAAAGTTTAATGCATAAAACATAAAGAAAAATAACATCCACAACACATAACATAGATATTTGTATGTGGAAACCCTATAAGGGGAAAACCATAGTGGGAAGCCTTACCCACAATCAGATGATACTACTATAGATAGTATGTGTGTACAATATGGGGTCTGCACATGCAGAAAGGCCAACTACCTAGAGCTCACTACTCAATCACAAAATGGGAGTCACACTGACTATAATTGGATGGTTAAATCCAATGATATTGTACTGCTCAAAATAGCATCTTCATATGTTGGATTCAGTACTAATTAAGCTTTGATTGTCTTCCTCATACCTTCCTTGAATCTTCAAATGATGTCTATGTGTATAGCTCTGCTTATATTTGCATAAACCTTATTACAATCCTTTTTCACACTCCTCTACTACATAATCTCACAAATGAGATCTTACATATATACCAAAACCTAAGAAAAAATTTGTAGGTCGGCTCACTAAGATATTACAATAAAATCAATTAAAAAAGAATCAATATGCGATGCATGACGTCAACTCAATGCATTTACAACAATAACAAATCATCTCCATAATGTGTCGTGGTGATCTGGAATAGATAATACTTGCCGGTCCATAACCTAGACCTATTTGCCGGTAATAACAAATATGCAAACTCGATTGTACCAATAATCAAATCACCAAAAACAATGTCTTCGACATAACCAAGTAATCTCCAAGTCATCCTTAGTGTCAGTGAACAATATAACTTGCCAATGAACTAGATACCGGTGACTGTGCATAAGTCACTGAACATGCCGACAAATATAACCAAGAATCTCCACAAGGATAAGTGTTGACAAGTGTTGACATCAATGACAAAACCAATGTAACACATCCATAATACCAACATTTATGTTTTGAATTTATTGTATTAACTTTTAGGTGGCCGACCTAATTGTTTAGGTCCCGAGTTGGTATAAATATGATGTAAGATCTCTTTGTAGATTATGGGCTATGGGATTATGGTTATCTAGGTGCGAATAATGTTGTAATCATATGCAAAAGGTTTGGTTGATCATAGGTGATCGAATTGGGTTTGTAGAAGAGGTTTAAGGCCTCTGGTATTGAGCTTAACCATAATTGTACTCAGGCATACGAGATGCTATACTTGTAGTTCTATCTTCATTCCAAATTGTAGTTTGGTTTTTTTTTGTATTCAGTGAGGCTCCTTTTGTGATGGCTAGTATTTCTCTAGGTTGTTGGCCTTCCTGCATGTGCATGAACCTCATTATTGTAATCACATACTTATTGCAGAAGTATTATCTAACTATGGGTAGGCTTCCCACCGTGGTTTTTTCCTTTACCAGGTTTTCCACATACAAATCTTGGTGTCATGTGTTATGGATGGATGGTAATTGTTCTGTGATTTATGTATATGTTTAATTACTATATCTGTCATTCTAGTATTTGGTTTATGAATTCTGGTATTGAATTTATGTGTTCCAATAATAAGGATTTGAATGCTTAAAGTTCTATAATCCGGTGACAACTGATTCACCCCCCCCTCTCAGTTGTTTTCTAGTTATCTAAGTTGTATAACAATTGGTATCAGAGCTTGGTCCTCTCTAGAGAAGCTTAATTGCTTGAGGAAGATCCTATGGAATCTAGTAGTTCAAGCTCATTAAATACATCTATAGCTGTTTTCCGGAAAGAAATTCATAGGCTTGATGGAACAAATTACAGGGTATGGAAGATTCGCATTGAGACTCATCTAAGATGTATTGGAAAGGAGATTTGGGAGATTATTGAGAATGGTGTTACATCATTTAATCTAGCATCTGGCAATCCTCCTCTGGTAGGCCTGGATAAAGAGCTTGAGAATGATTGTATAACTAGAGAAAGCCTTTTGTGTGCACTTTTTGATCAACAAATAATGGGAGTAATTGACAAATCAACTGCAAAGGCTATATGGGACAAATTGGAGACTTTGAATGAAGGTGACCCTACTATTAAAATTACTAAACTTGATGGTTACTGAGTGAGGTGTGAGAACCTAAAGATGGAAGAAGATAAAAGGATTACTGCTTTTATGGAGAGAGTTAATGAGATTATTTTGGGAATTCAATGTTGTGGTGGATCTCTGAGCGAAGATGAAATAGTTTCTAAAGTACTGAGAGCTTTACCACCAGCTTATAAGATGAAGGCTACTACAATTAATGAGATGAGAACTATGGAAAACACCTCTATTAATAGGATACCTTGGTTGGAAAATTATCTGCTTTTGAACTTGAGGAATTTGGACCTTCTAGAGCTGTTAAATCTGAACCCGCTTTTCATGCATCTACATAATCTACCAGCAAGAGTGATTGGAAAGATTTATATGCAAAGGAACTAAATGATATGAAGAAAGAAGATGAAGAGTTTGAGAAACTTGAAGCCTTATTTTCTAGAAGACTACCTAAAGGACCGATAGGAAGTAAGTATGAAGGAAAATCACCTTTTAAATACTTTGCATGCAATACAATAGGTCATTTTGCATCTAGTTGTCCTGAAAGGAATTCAATATTTGAAGAAGGAGCTAGAAGATCTTTTAGGCCTAACCATGATTATCAAAAAAATCATAAGTACAGGAGAAACAAAGACAAATCATGTTACTTTGCGGATGAGGAAGGTGTGACTGATTCTAATGATGAACCGACACAAGATTCAACTAGTGGATCTGACAATGGAAAGGAATGAGTATTTTTGGCTATCAAGGAAGATGATCCAGTACCTAAACAGAAGGCCCTTGCTGATAAAATTGAAGACAAGGATGAATGGGTAATTGACAGTGGATGTTCACATCATATGACTGGAGATAAAGGAAGTTCTTATCTATGCAAGAATTTCATGGTGGTTTGGTAAGATTTGGAAATGACAAAGCATGCATGATCAAGGAAAGAGGAACAATATCATTGAAGGTTTAAGGCATAATCTTTTGAGTGTAGGATAGCTGGTGGATAAGGGATTTCAGTTACAGTTCAAGGATGGAAAATGCAAGATTGTCAATAGATCTAGATTAGAGATTGCAACCCGTACATAGACTAAAGGTAATATCTTTCATTTGAACTCTAGTGAGAAGACATGTTTGATTGCACAAATTGATGAGAGTTGGCTATGGCATAAGAGGTTGTGCCATGAGAATTTTGATTGCATTGTGAAGGTCAGTTCTACTAAGGCAGTTAGAGATATACCTAAGATTGTAAAGCCCTATAATCTAGTATGTAAGGAATGTCAAATGGGAAAGCAAGTCAAAAATTATTTTAGGAGTATACAAGACAAATATAATGATGTTCTTGATCTTATTCATACTGATTTGTGTGATCCAGCTAGAATCAAAAGTTTTCAGGGTGATAGATATTTCATGCTAATCATTGATGACTATTCTAGAATGATGTGGGTTACTTTTCTAAGGGAGAAGTATGAAGCATTTGAAAAGTTATAAATCTTTAAAGTTAAAGTTGAGACAAAGATAGGATGGAAGATTAAATGTTTAAGGTCAGATCAAAATGTTTAAGGTTAGATCAGGGTGGAGAATTCACATTCGGTGAATTTAATAGCTATTGTGAGAAGAATGGGATAAGGAGATAGTTGTCTGCACCCCAGACACCTCAGTAGAATGGAGTTGTGGAAAGAAAGAACATAACTATGTTGGATGCAGCTAGAACTATGATGATGGAAGCTAATCTGACTCATATCTACTAGAGAGAATTTGTAAGCATGATGATATACACATTCAATAGAGTTCATATCAAAGGAGATATCGGTAAGACACCTTATGAGTTATGGTTTGATCATACACTGACAGTTAAGTATTTTAGAATATTTGGTAGTAAATGCTATATCAAAGAGATGATTCCATTGGAAAGTTTGATCCTAGATGTGATGAAGCAATATTTATTGGCTATTCTAATGAAAGCAAAGCATATATATGTTATAACAAAAGATTGCAGAGAATTGTGGAGAGCACAAATGTCAAAGTGGATGAGCAGAACAAAAGTCAAATCAGAACTTAGGAGAGAGAACCAATAGTGGAAATGATCATAACTGAACTAGTAGCACCTACATCGGAATAAAATGTTGAACCGGCTACTCCGGTAGCATCAGAAAATTCAATAGTGATAGAAGATCAGGACATAGGAACAGAAAATTAGAAGACACCTAGGTATGTAAGGTTGAATCATTCAAAAGATTAGATCATTGGAGACAAAAACAAAGGAGTGATGATAAGAAGAAGGTTGGCAGCTAATGAGGTATGTTTTATTTCTCAAGTTGAACCGACATCAGTAATTGAAGCTTGTAAATATGAAAGTTGGATGAAAGCTATGGAAGAAGAATTAGATTAGATAGAAAAGAATAACACATGGACTTTAGTTCCCTGGCCTAAAAAATAAGAATGTTATTGGAAATAAATGGGTTTGTAGGAATACATTGAATGAGGATGAACAATTTGTGAGGAATAAAGCTAGATTGGTTTGTAAAGGATATTCTCAGAAGGAAGGAATTGATTATGGTGAAACCTTTGCACTGGTAACTAGGATTGAAGCTGCGAGATTATTTCTTGCTTATGTTGCACATAAGAACTACAAGGTCTATCAGATGGATGTTAAGCGTGCAATTCTGAAGTGAGATCTTGAAGAGGAATTTTATATTAAACAACCTAATGGATTTTCACTTTCAAATGACAAAAACATGGTTTGCAGGTTAAAGAAAGCTTTATATGGATTGAAACAAGCCCCTAGTGCTTGGTATGCAAGACTAAATAAATATATTTTGAATCTTGATTTCACTAAAGTTAATGCTGATAGTAATTTATATTATAAGATCACTAATGATGACATATTGATTATTGAGGTCTTTGCTGATGATATCATTTTTGGAGGTGAAGATAAGTTGTGTATTGAATTCTCTAGCAATATGAAGAATGAATTTGAGATGTCTATGATTTGGGAGATGAGATTTTTCTTAGGTTTGCAGATTACTCAAACTGATAAAGGTATTTTCATATGTCAAACTAAGTATGCCAGAGAGCTGTTGAAGAAATTTGGGTTGGAAAATTGTAAATCGGTTAGTACTCTGATGGTTACGAGTAAGAAATAGACAAAGAATGATGCATCTACACTGATAAATCCTAAAAGGTACAATTCTATGATTGGTGGTTTGTTATATCTAACTCAGACTAGACTGGATATAATGAATGCAGTTTGTATTGTATCAAGATATCAAAGTCATCCTAGAGAAAATCATGAGAGTGCGGTGAAAAGGATTTTCAGGTATTTGCAAGGAACAACTAAATATGGTTTGTGGTATCCTAAAAATGATGACTTTACATTATGTGCATATACAAATGCAGATTGGGTTGGAAATGTTGATGACTAGAAGAGCACATCTGATGGAGCTTTCTTTCTTGGAAAGAAACTTGTTTCATGGATCAGTAAGAAGCAGTCATACACCTCTTTATCAACTACTGAATCTGAGCATTTTGTTGGTGCTACTAACTATACACAAGTTCTATGGATGAAGCAAATGTTGAAGGATATAAAGGTGGATTGTAATGAACCGGTAGTTATTGACTATGATAATTTTGTTGCTATTGATATATCAAAGAATCTGGCATTTGATTCTAAGATGAAGCACATATCTATCAAGTATAACTTTTTGAAGGAAAAGGTGGAAGCCAATGAAGTCAGACTGGTTTATGTGAACACTAAAGAGAAGATTGTAGATATCTTCACTAAACCTTTTCCTAAAGAATCATTTCAATACTTCAGAGACAGATTGGAGGTTTCTACCCCTCTAGTAGAGACCTGAGTGATGTTGATTGGCATCAGTCTAGTATGCATTATCAGAGGTATTATTCATTCTTGATTAATGTGGTGGTGCTACTACTTAGGGGGAGCAGTCACCTGTAAGATTTAAAGGATTTATGATCTTTCTTTGATATTTATGTCATATCTTTGGCATTGATGTCAAAGGGGGAGAGATATATGTGAAAAATAGAGCTTAATAGAATATCAGTCAAAGGGGGAGAGTTCAAAGCTTCATTGCTATATCATTTTGTGCGAGATTGTTGGTTGTCTTCCATTGGGGGAGACTTGTTTGGAAATTCTTGGAACTTGGATGTTTTTCACATCTAGTGTTGTCATCAATGCCAAAGGGGGAGATTGTTGGAAATTTGGAGAATTGATTATGTGTTTCATTGATTTTTTTTCATTGATGGCAACACCGGTTGTTTTGGTCAATTACCGGTTTTCGGTTGGTTCCAGTAGAGTAGTTGGTTTATGATATTAATCTGGTATGCTTTGGTCTATGGAATTGATTTGGATCTGTCATTCATGCTATTCAGATATGTATCACAATCAGTTGGTTCAGGATTTGATGACTCAGGAGCTATCATTTGTTCTAGTAAGCCTTTTGGTCACTGGTAAGGATTTTACAGGGTAGAGCTTTGTTGAAGATCTTTTGATATACATGATAAGTGGTGTTGGTGCAACTTCTAGATGGCTTTCAGGATGCTATTAGTTATCTTGTTCATGATCTAGTTCATTGATGGTGTTGGATTTGGTTTATTGCAACCTATTTTGGGTCCGATGTTATCTAGGTTATGGACTGGTTTATGTAATGTGTTGGAGGATGTTCTTGATGCGTTACCGATGGGATTTAATGATTGGTTTACATTTTTTTCAGCCTAAGATAACTTGGTTGATAATTGGATTGTGGGTTTATGTTGTGAATTTATTGTATTATCTTTTAGGTGGTTGACCTAATTGTTTAGGTCTCGGGTTGGTATAAATATGATGTAAGATCTCTTTGTAGATTAGGGGCATATAGGATTATGGTTATCTGGGTGCAAATAATGTTGTAATCATATACAAAAGGTTTGGTCGATCATAGGTGATCAAATTGGGTTTGTGGAAGAGGTTTAAGGCCTCTGGTATTGATCTTAACCAGAACTGTACTCGGGCATAGGAGATGTTATACTTGTAGTTCAATCTTCATTCTGGATTGTAGTCTGGATTTTTTTTTGTAGTCAATGAGGCTCCTTTTGTGATGACCAGTGCGCTCTAGGCTATTGTATTTCTTGCATGTATAGGCCCCTAATTATTGTAATCACATACTTACTATAGAAGTATTATCTAACTGTGGGTAGGCTTCCCACCATGGTTTTTTCCTTTACCAGGTTTTCCACATACAAATCTTGGTGTCATGTGATATGGATGGATGGTAAATATTCTATGATTTATGTTAATGTTTAATTACTATATCTGTCATTCTGATATCTGGTTTATACATTCTAGTATTGATTTTATGTGTTCTGTTAATAAGGATTTGAATGCTTAAAGTTTTATAATCTGGTGACAACTAATTCACCCCCCCCCCATCTTAGTTATCCTCTAGTTATTTGAGTTGTCTAACAATATAAACCTAGAATAGATACATTAATTCTAAGGAAGTATTGCATCCATGATAGATTAAACAACAAAAACATACATTTTTAATGGCCATAAAAGAGATAGAGTAATAGAAAATAGTGAAGACAAAGAATGAGACAGTGGTTTGCAATCATCAAACTCGGTCTCAGAATAGTATAAGGATTATTGTAGAAACAAATAATGACAATCATGTTTCCATGTTTAAAATCTTTTGGTAATACAATAAAAATAATGTAGACCTTATAGAGAGTAGTCTCATAAGCACAAAAGTTGAACATCTAATGGAATAGAGATAGCGATCAATGGAGGGATATTGATAGGAAAATGAGAAATGAAGGAACACACCTTCCATTAAAAGTCTTTGTCAAGACATAAATGAGATGCACAATTTAGTAGAAAGACTTTGGTATGTAGCAGCAATAAGGAGACAACCTTCTTCAAGAAAAAGAGAGTTTTGGGGATCAACTTCATGCATTGAGGATTTGTGTTAGGTACTATGAATGTAAACTTTTTAAACATCAAACAAATCAAGAAAGTATAGTCCTAATCATATTGATACAACAATGATGTATGGAGGTTTATAGGATATTAATCAAAAGGGATAGTTATAGACTGTCAGAAAGTAAGAATGAAGAGGTAGATATAACCCCAAAAGAGCCTTTCAATGCAAGTCATGCATGCTTTAGGGTTTGGTATGAGATCAAATAGTAGTTTGTGGCTAAAATGTCTCAATTATGAGACTTTTTAGAGGTTGTCATGGCATGAAAAGGCCTAAATATGACCCTCAATTTCCTTATGTAATCAATTAGCTCATAGTCAATTTGAAGAGGCATAAGGTGGAGTTAAATTCATGTAGAATTTAGTTTGAGGCCTGAAAAATAAGGGGTTTTGAGGGTGATTACAACAGTTCAAGGTCAGTTTGAAGCCCATATGAGTAAAGTATTAGTTGAGACAACTTTGGGGCCCACTAAAATTCAGTTTCCAACAATTCCAACTCCCTTTTTGCATTCTTTTTCTTCAAATTAGACCTCAACTAGATATATCATGCAATTTGGAGATAGAAACAATGAAGAAGAATTCAGTTGGAATTCAGTTCGTGGAGGCACACTAGTTCAACATTTAGTTATTCTCAAGGATTCCCTTCTATAAGTCTGATTTCTTCTTCTTGTCTAAGTTAGTTCTTTCTTTTCTACCTACACACAGTGTAGAAGAACCATTGTAACTCAACATTCTTTTTAATTTTAGAAGTATTTCCTCAATTTTTATAGAAAAAAGGATTTCTTTCAGATTCAATAAAATCTTTTGTTCCTTCAAAAATGTATCTTGATTTTCCTATTGTCAATGAATGATTTGATTTAACTACTGTGATTTTCTCTTAAATCCTTTAATTCATCTCATTTTGGTAATGTTGAAATAAGAAATTTCATAGTTGGTATGGGCTATATATTATTTTTTATCAATCAAGTTAGAGTTGTGAAACCTAGTTTCCTTTGGGCAAAATTTGAAATGAGAACCTTCATATCACCTCCTATTAGAGTAGATTTTTAGTTTCCAGCAAGCTTTCTATCCCCTTTACTAGACAATTGGGGAGGTATTCATCAGGAGAACCAAATCATTCTAGAGATTGATCTTCACAATAGGCAACCCACATGCTTGAAGATCATTCCATGTTGCAGAGGATTTTCGAGCTCTTGAGTTTGGCATGGGGTGCAAAACCTTGTGATAACAAGTACATCACATCATCAATTTTAGCAATTAGTTAAACACTTATTAAGTTATTTAATTATGTTAGATTCACTAATGGACTCAATCTCTCAGGATCACCTACAAAACTAAGATCAACCTTCTACATGAGAACAACAATGAGGATGAAACTCTAGAATATAGTGCAATAACAAAATAATGATATTATCACACTCAAAATGATACAATATTGATTAACACTCCCTTGTACTGACTAAGTTGTTATGAACTCATCTGAATTAACTCATTAGGGAGAAATGAGTGTTGATTATATAAAAAAATTTGAGCATATGATTCCAAGGGTAATAACTCCCAAATAACCAAATTAGGTGGGATTTATACCTACTTGGAAAATGCCAAACATGTGGTATAACCCACTCAAAAGGAGACAACATAGTGGTTATGTGAGGTTGCATAAGAGGCCAAAAGAGGGTAAGAGACTCAACCACCCATGTGTGGGTCAGATTGACACATGTAATCAATGGATTACGCCATGTGTCCTCACATAAATCATGTGCCCTATAACCTACGTATGCTTAATAATGTGTAGGAAAAAGAAATATGGGTGAAAAGATGAAAAGCTAAAAATATGGGTCCCGACTACAAGACCATCTAAGGTACCTATGTACAAAGCAATCTATCTCAAATGGAGAAAAGGAGAAAACCCAGTGGGACAAAACTCATGCCCAAAAGAGAAAAGAAAAAAAATTTCCCAACACAAGAAACAATCACATGCAAGGAAGAATCCCTCTATGAAATAGAAAGGATAAGAAATACTATGTATCCTTCCTCAAAGTAATCAATTGTAACAATGGTTGATTCTTGAAAATGGATATAGAAGACAGACCATGATCGTTGAACAACATTCCTCCCTCTAGGAAGAAATAAAACCAAAGGTCTATGTAGACTATCTTCCCATTCCTTAAAAAGATATGAAGGAAGAAAGTACAAAATGTACAAAGTCTCTGAATATTGCTCATGTGTCTCCATGTCGATGTTGAAATCTATCACAATAAATCAAGCATTTTAGGCCACAGTAATGTATATGACAATCAAAACCTAGTAGAGATGTATGTTGAATAAGCTCCAAAGACTCAATCATCTCCTATGAAGACAAATATGCCTCCTCCAAATATTGGTCATGAGTATCCACACTCATGTCAAACTATGATGAATGATCATGTGGAGAATGAACAAGATAATCCACAGGTTCCCCCACAATAATTGAAGAAGAAACAAATTCATCAAAGAGAAGATGAATGTCATGAATAGTGTCTCCCAAGTCTAAAACATGAGACTCCACAAACAAACTTACAATGTTTGTCAAGTAGTCATCCCAAGAAACTAGATCTGAAAGATGATGGATTTTATGTTGCATTAAATCACAAGTAACCATGAATGTAGCAACACAAGTATCCTTAGAAGAAATAGTGCATGGAGGAGAAGGAATGCAAGGCTCAAGAACTAGATTTGGTGTGAGAATACCCAAGTTCAAGTAACCAAAGTTATCCTCAAAATCAAAGTTCACACTAGGAGTGTGATCAAAACCATCATTAGGTGCAAAGTCTAAAAATTCATATAATCGAGATGCATGATCAACCATCCCAATAGAAATTATCTATGTGCTTTCCAAGTCTCTAATATTGATAGAGTCAGGTATGAATTCCACAGTCTTCCCTATTCCACCATGGGTGATCTAATAGATAGAAAGAATATTATTTGACAAGTGAGGTACACACAAAACATAATTGAATGTGTCATCCCCAATATCAATAGAACCTTTCTTAATTATAATCATATGTGTTTCTGCCCATCAAAATAGGTGACATAGCACAAGGCTCAAATGAAGAGAACATAGACTATGTAGAATCCATATGATGAGAAGCTCAAGAATATAGGAGACATCTCCTTGATTCACAACTTGTAGAAGCACAAAGAGATTTACCTTTATTTTTAGCTACTTCAAAAGCAAGTCCTGCATGACATTTTACCTAATCAGATCCTAACTATCTTGAATTGGAAGATAAAATTGACTCAGACATTCTAGAAGGAAGATCAATGTTATTCTTCTTAAGATGATGTTTCAGTTCATCAATATTCTTCTTATAACAAGAATTTTCTTCATGTCTAGTCCTCTTGCAATATGCACAAGTAAGCTTCTTCTTCTTAGATGAATTGTTATATGCTTGATCTTTATGTGGCTTTGGCTTTGATTGTTTTTGCTTCTTGTTAGAATCCTTTCTGAGATTCCCTTCTTTAGCCACCAAATCATGTGGCATAGATGACTTAATAATCCCCATGGTGATCAACTTTGATTGCTAAAGCATCAACAATTTTATAAATGAATCAAATGAAGGTGTATTGTAAGAACTATCCATTGTCAATCAATGGTTTTGGAAGCTACAAACAAAAGATGCATACCTAATACTCTGCTTGAAAAATGGGCCCCATTGAGGGGGGAAAGGGTATTGGGTACTCTAGTCCTAGGACTGGGGTGCCAACGGCCTTGTCCTCCTCAATTAGGGACCTCAAATTATCGCCAAGGAGGACATAGCCCCGAAGGATCAATTGGATAGTGTATATAGTATAAAAAATGGAGTTAAGGCACTGAACGAGCCCAAATAGTAGATAAGGGGAGATGCACTAAAGTAGGGGCACAAATATGAGGTTTAAATTGGCTCGGTGATAATTTCCAATGCTACACTTAGCCCCCACTTTAATAGAACAATGAGCCTATGCAAATAATCGATAAAGTAGACAAAAGAGAGATGAAGGAGATGGAAGAACGGAGCAATGAGGAGCATAATCAGAAGGAGTATAAGACATCACTAATTTTGAGGAACCAAGCCCCCAATCTTAGGATGTTAACTCTCTCAAATGCATGCAAGGTCATACAAAACAAGCCAGAAAAATAAAAGAAAAATAAAAGGCAAACAAAGACAAGGAAAAAGACACACAACACAAAAGACATTAATCAATTCATTTCATACCTAATACTCCAAACATCTGACCTAAAGCATTCAAGCATTGAAATGTTCATCATCAAGCATTTATAGAGGTCTTTAAGGATGCATTTCTTTCATTCAACCATTGTGGAGAAAATTACACATTCATATGCAAGCATGTGTGTTTGATTAGGGTTCTTTCATGTGCATGCCATTTCATACAACATATGTTATTACATTCAAGAAGCAAAGCATCATTATTACTCATTGCAAATCTAAGGTATATCTTTTCATTGTTTATTTCAATATTTCATTCAAGGTTAACTCCTAAATTGAGGTTTGACTTAGGAAAACCCTTATTCCCAACCTATTTCCATTCTCTAGTGTGCCCAAGAATAGGTATGGAGCTACAATCTTTATAATCAACTTTATTTACACTCACGAATCAATCCCCCATTGGAGTATGAAAAGTGTGGAGGACCAAAGAGACCATCACTACAATCTTGACAAATTAGGAGCTCCTTCTAGGAATAGGTTTGAATACTCTTATAATCCTTAGATCCAGGTTCATGGCTCAATCCGATGATTGCAGCTCGTTGTTCTTATAATTACTTCAATTTCATCTCATTTACCCTAATTTCAACATCTTCAACAAATCAATTCAGCTCAAGGAAAGAAGAAGCTCATCTAGGATCCCTAGAATCTAATTAGCATTTAAACCTCTTAGGTTTGGATCTATCAAATTCCCATCTTTCCCTAATATAATGGTACCTAAGTAAAAATTAGCGATCTTTATCCTTCATATGATAGAAACTCTATTTTTTCACCCATCACATTTTGGTGAACCCGATGTCTTACACCTTAATTTTAATTTATGTTCTCAGATCTAAGTGTTTATGAAATTTTAAATTCAATTTTACATTTACAACTTTAATTTCCAAGTGAATTTAAAAAATCTAGAGGTTAATTTCACAAAAAACCCTAACTTTTAAATTCTAAAATTGAGCTTGTGGGTTGTCTAATTTGGATTAATTGTTTCAGATCTGATTTTGAGACATTTAAATTTTAAAATTTACATTAATAGATCTCATTTTAATCAAATTACATAAATTTAGAGGTTTAATTCACAAAAACCCTAATTTATTTTGGTTAATTAAATTTTTGTGTTGGATAATTCATCACTTCAATTTTCAAATCTGATTTTAAAAATTTAATAATGACTCTATAGATCGAATTTATTTTCTATTTTACATATTAATACTTTTCTTTTCACTTATATTTTTGCTTATATTTATCATAATCATATATTGGATAATGGATTCTTTCACTTCACATTGCATCTTTTCATTCATAGCACTTTGGCATATTGCATTTTTAGAATCTCCAAATTTCTTCCTTTCAATCAATTAGATCTCAAAGCTTTCATTTATAGTTCATGCTATTTGATTGTGATTTTTTAGGAAAATGCATTACATATATAAATCACATAAAATCTTTTGTAGATCCCAATCCTAGAGATGTTAATGGAAAACCTAATACTTGTACTTCTCATAGGGTACCTAATATGAAGGAAGAACATGCTAATACTCCTATCAATGATCTCTCTAATGGAGAGCAATAATTGAAGGCAACATGACACCATCTTCTTATCATACACATACCCTAGCACAAGTGGGGAAAGATCAAAATATCATTGTTTCAATCTATCTGTATGCTCCTTAATCTCCTAGAACCTATCTTAGTCATCAAAACATATGTAGAGAAGATGAATTTACACATTTTATTCATGATCTATCTCCCAACATAACATTAAGAAAATGAGGCCTTAGATGATAAGGATCTTCTTGCCCAATCTACGAACTAGGATATGCATGATGATAGAAAGAAAAATCCTCCTCCACAAGATATTCCTTCTTCATCTACTTATCCCTTAGTTCCTTCTAAACACACTTACACTACAAATTTCAAAGAAATTAATTATAACGTTCCTCCTTTTCAATTAAGAGATTTGTATAGGAGTGACTTTAACATAATATCAATAAGGTTATAGAGGACAAGGACTTGGAAATTTTGAATAAGGAATTAGAGTCCCTATAAATCCTCCTACACAAGCTAGCATAGAAGGCCTGGGACATTATCATGATTCTCCTATGGATGAGCTCCTTAGGATTCAATACTTCAAAGATCATCTTTCAAGACAAAAAAACCTATCATTCATGTAAAATTTCTTCTTCTTAAAAAAATCCTTTATGCTCATATCACAAAACTAATGATAACACTACCAATGATTATCCTCATTTTCAAAATGGAATGCAAGGACTGATTGATAAAGGCATAGTTAAAATCATAGATGACAATCCTTCTTCTTCTAACAATCCTTGTCCTACATCGCAAGAGACAAGGCCTAATCCTATTTATGATAAGGAAAGATTAGCAACTAAAATCTTTTGGAAGTTAAAGTATGATAAGAATGTTGTTTTTCCTTTTGTAAAGTTAAAAAAAAACATAAAGAAGGTAGTGAGCATTGTCTTTTTCATCATGGAAGCTCTCATTCTCTTGGAAAATGTAAAGGAATTAAGGAATTTGTTCAAGAAAAATTTGATAGGGCTCGAATAGATCTTCCAGATAATATTGCTCTCTTTATTCATGAGAAAGTAGTGCCTTAGAAGTCTTCTCACCCTCCATGTTTATCCTCACCCTATGACACAAGTATTTAACTTAATTGGGAGCTATTTGTCATAAGAGGTGATGCTTTTTCAATATCAAATATTTTGGGGTAGAAACATTTCTTCTTTCTTGTTATCTAAAGTGTCGCTATTCTCTTTAGAGTGCGCATTTTTAATGTTGTGATATCCTTTCTTGTGTGAAATGGTACGTCTTCTATGGTTAATCTCTATCTTTAAGGGTATGTGCACAAAGATGGTGGTCAGAAAAGTGGACACCACCCCAAAAAACATGGAAAAACAAGTAGCGTGTACACAGTTTTAAAATTTGAAATTCCCGCATACACACTTAGGTTTGTTCTTCCCGAGCCTAGAGAAGGTAGCGCGTACGTGCTGATTTTAGGAAAAAGAGCACGTACGCGCTACGATTAGGAAAATGAGTGTGTACGTGTTGCTCATAGGAAAATGAGCATGTACGTGCTAATAATCCAAATATAACCGTGTACGCGGTGCCTGGTAAAAAAAGTTTTAAAAAAAAAACTGGGTCTCATTTACCCATGAATAGCGTGTTTTTACTTCATTTTTTTTCATTTCCTCTCTTAAACCGTGAACAGGGTGCTAGATTTTTCCTCCAAGCTATGGATCAAGGTTAGTTTTTGTTTATTTTTGTCTTTCTTTCCCGTTTGTTCAATTTGTTTTACATTTTGAATTTAATTTCATTAATTTTGATTAGGTTTTTTCATTTTTTGTTTCAAAAACTAGATTCTTCTAATCCAGAACAAGAACAACCAAATGCACCTCCTGAAAATCCATAAGAACAACCAAATGCACCTCCTAAAAAACACACAAGAACAACCCCCAATTCCTCCTTTTGACCGCACACCCAAAATACAGGAGCAATTAATTAATCAGTTAGGACAAAATAAGTCTAAAATCAATAGATTGATTGTTAAATTCAAAACTTATGAACTTGAGCATCATCAATCCCTCACCACTAGCCTAGAAACATTATCTAGTGGTGTCATAGTTGTTTCCACACAAATTACCAAATGGGGAAGGTTTAGGGATAGGTGTCGTCAATTCTATGCCAATGGGCTATCATACGATGGAGTAAAAAACAAAAATATTACTAAACAACAAATATGTGCCCTTTTCATTGATCCCAAAACTGGTCAGTCATTCCCTCTTAATACAAAGAGGTTTCCCATACATTGGTGTACCAATGTGCAAATGAAGAATATTTTTTGGCAGAGGTGGTGGATGGTCTTTGATGATCCACCTTGTAATAATTATGAGGTGCCATTATATTTTTTGAGAAAAGTATATTGTGAGTTTGTGCTCAATGTGCACCTAAACTATTTTGACATGAGAGAGTTCCATGGTAGAGGTGGTGGCTCTGCCCAAGATAGACCTAGAGCCCATAGGCGATTACCCACGGAGAGTCGCCGCCCCCTAGCACCCAAACCCAAGGTGCATCAGGCTGTCCCAGTAGAGCTAAAAGAGTCGATGGAGCTACAGACTCTTTAGGTGGCCATAGTGTTGATTGGTGCCATCATCCAGCATGGGACATCATTAGCACACCCTATTGTATTGTATGATGAGCCATTAGGTGGTGATGGAGAGCCCATCCAACATATGTGTGTCAGTTGCTCAGGGATAGATGATGTAGCCAGTGTAGATGGATCCTCATCTCATATGTGCATGATTTGTGGGAGTAGATGCTAGGCCTACATGACTAAGGATTTCACGCTGATAGATGAGTTGATGGACATGGTGTTTGCCCATGAGCGAGAGACACAGGTGTGTTGATTTGAATTCATAGCATTTTATTTATCAGTCACTTTAAATTTTTAATTACATAAATGAATTTTTATTTATACATCAATTTAAATTGAGATAAATAATATGCATTTTAGGATGTAGCAGCGGTATCCCATACTCCTCCCCTAGTTACTATAGCTGCAACTTTGATGCCTGAGGTATAAATTTTGTAACATGTTAAAATAGAATAGTACACTTTAAATTCAAAAAAATACAAGATATACTAACTATCTTTAATGCTTGGTCCAATTTCTGGTTTGTAGGTGTTGACAAGGGATGAAATGTCCCAGATTGATGACATCATGCTCTTAGTGATCGATTTTGGCCTACAAGGCTATACGGTATCATATTTTGTACAACCCTTTTTATGTATTGTTTTGATGGAATATGCAAGTCATTTCATTTTAGATTTTTAAAATTATGTTTAATTTATTATCTGAACATTATCTCATGTTAATTTTGTTTTTTTAGGGTACCCACTCCGCATCTAGGGCTCGTCCTAAGAAAAGAGTTCCTCGAAGATGCCAAAATATGGGAAGAAGGTAATTGAACACATTTGTAGTTGTACAATTGTTTTAAATTGAAATCAAGTATTAGTTGGGGTTTGTAGATTGATTAGTGTTTTTTGTCTATTTAACATGTACAACAACCATTGAGCTATGTGGATTTGTTGAATGCACCTGATTCGCCCATGGATCAAGAGAGGGTGGAGGTATGTATCTCTACTTTATTTTCTTGATTTCATGATTATATGCAGGTGTACATGTGAACTTGTGATATATTATAATCTTATAATTTTTTCATACAGGAAATATCCATACCTATTTCATCAATGGCGAACCCTCCTCCGTGCACTAGAGAAGCATCTCAAGATCCGGTACACTTGTTTGATATGAAAAATTAATTATTTTTAACCTTCAATACTTATCATTATATTAATTGTATTTAATCTTTGAACATTTTTTGTATAGGTAATAGTGACAGTTTCTATATCGATGGTGAGCCATCCTCAATCCATTGGAGAAGCATCTCAGGCACAGGTACGTCATTGTTCTCTATATTATAATTTTTAAGTGTTTTTGATATATTTATGTTAGTACATTGTATTAATTGTACATTTAATCTACAATAGACCCCTTCATGGTACAACCATAGCATGGATCCATTTAAGTATGTCTTCAAGAAAACTCCTAAGAGTGACAAGGAGAGGAGAGTGAAGACATTAGCTCCTAGATCAGCCAATGAGGTAACCTACATTTCAATTTTAAAGGAATTAAAGTTAAATGCATAGTTATGTTGTTAATTGTGAACTATTTTCTACAAAAGAATTCTAACTTGGCTTTTGAATTGTGGTTTTGCAACCATCTACAGAGCTGCAACTGCATCGAAGAGGCTTGATTTTGATGATCCACCACAAGTTTAGGACCATATAGTGTTAGTTTTGGTCATATAATGACCAATACATGTAGATATATTCTACATTTTTATTGTATATCGATTTGGACATGGCATATGCCACATTTTTGTAATACTTGTATTGACTTGGTAGACATGCCTTTTATATATATATATATATATATATATATATATATATATATATATATTCGATCCAATAAATGTGTACTGAGTTCATTATTTTTTATTCGTTGTATTTTGTGGTTATCCTTTTATAAATTTAAATGAATATTTGCATATGTAATCAATAGTATGAATATAAACAACAAAAATATATGATATAAAACATTGCAATCGTGGAATATGATTTGATAAAATTTCTAAAATGTTGAATTAACCCTACAAAACTCCTTGTATTCAGTTCATTATTATGTATTTGTTGTATTTGGTGGCTGCCCTTTTATAAATTTAAATGAATATTTGCATATGTAATCAACAATATGAATATAAACAACAAAAATCGACGATATAAATATAAAGAACAATATGTGTTTGGTGCAAGAGCACCCTCATGCTCGCAATGGTCAAATTTTGTTCATCGTGTGCACAAAATGATGTCACGAGCACGTCTGGGTGGGCAGGTTTATGCTAGACATTCCTTTGTCATGCATCCCAAAGCACCAGAACATCGAGAGTCATACCCTACCGGTGCAATCTCTTAAGTGCCCTGAGTCCAAAAAATTATCAAAATTTGATAGACTATTTCTTCAAATATATGACACATATGGTCGATCTGTTTGATCCCATGGGGTTGCGTGAGGCTCCTCTACAATGGCCTATCTTGGTTTTTGACGACTTGGAGCCATTTTCAATTGGTAGCATTTTTTTGCCTGCTACAAAAACTGTTAGTTGCATGCAATGCAAAGTTGCTAGATTGGCTAGAATTGATTTGGTTAATTGTGTGCATAAATTGACTTCATGAGTGCACCTAGGTGGGTAGGTTTACGCTAGGCATGCCCCTATCATGCATCCCAAAGCGTCAGAACGTCGAGAGTCATACCATACCAGTGCGATCTCTCAAGTGCCTTGAGTCCAAAAAATTATCAAAATTTGATGGACTGTTTCTTCAAATCCAGGACACATATGGTCGATCCATTTGAACCCATGGGGTTATGTGAGGCTCCTCTACAATGGTCTATCTCAGTTTTTGATGAGTTAGAGCCATTTTCAATTGGTAGCATTTTTTCGCCTGTTGCAAAAACTGTCAGTTGCATGCAATGCAAAATTGCCAGATTGTCTAGAATTGATTCAGTTCATCATGTGCACAAACCGACATCGTGAGCACATCTGGGTGGGTAGTTTTATGCTAGGCATGCCCCTTTTGTGCATCCCAAAGCACCAGAATGTTGAGAGTCATACCATACCGGTGCGATCTCTCAAGTGCCCTGAGTCCAAAAAATTGTCAAAATTTGACGCACAATTTCTTTGAATCTAGGACACACATGGTCAATCCGTTTGAACTTGTGGGGTTGTGTGAGGATCCTCTACAATTTCCTATCTCGATTTTTGATGAGTCAAAGCCATTTTCAATTGGTAGCATTTTTTCTCCTACTGCAAAAACTATTAGTTGCATGCAATGCAAAGTTGCCAGATTGGCTAGAATTGATTTAGTTCATTGTGTGTGCAAACCAACGTCATGAGCGCATTCATGTGGGCAGGTTTATGCTAGGAATTCCCCTATTGTGCATACCAAAGCACTAGAATGTCGAGAGTCATACCCTACTGACACAATGTAGAAGTTGCTTGACAACTTTTTTGACAATGTTTTTGACAACAATGACAATTTTTGCTCAAATTGTATCTAGTCTCAATCTATGACCCCTATGACCCAATAATGACTCAAATAATTTTCCATGGTTATACAAGAATCAAGAATGCTTATGATTGACCAGGGACACATCACATATACTCAAAACATAGTCATAAAGTATTGACACACAAAATAGTCAGAAAACATTGTCACATATTATTCAAAAATTTGCCTCTAAATATGGTCAAATCAACTCTTCTTATAGATCATCTCATGGGATTTTATACAAAATTTAGCATTACAATATGTGTGATTCAACTCATCACCATTTTAATATAAAAATCATCTCATGGGCTTTTATACAAAATTTTGCATTATAATATGTGCGATTTAGCTCATCGCCATTTTAATATACAAAAATTGGCATGTACATATGTACAAATCAGCTCATTGCCATTTAAATATACAAAATTATGCCCCTAAACATGTAAAAATCAGCTCATGGGTATTTATATATACAAAAAATGAATATAGAACAATTCGTCGATGATTTATACAAAATTCTCAAAATCATTCTACTCTAAACCGTAGAATCAATCAAGTGAGCCTTCAGGATTGGCTCTAACTCATATTGTGTCAAGTATTGCCTCGTGGTCAGATTCATGAACTTTCCATAAAATCTTGTTATGAGGTCTACCACGATACCTCATCAAATGAATATTTGTTGCAACAACAAGGTTAGAGAAATGAAGAATATGTCTGTGTGTTTCAAAGTCCTCGAACAACCAAACATCAGGAATTCTTGATAGGGTATCTCTAAAGCCATGTTCCTGTCATGACAACATACCCTATTGGGTACTCAATACCCTCTCCATCAATTATTGTGGTTGTCAATTTTCTTTTAGGCTCAACACAACAACATGTTAGGTCCCGGAGACAACTGAGAGGGGGGGGGTGAATCAGTTGTCTAATAAATTCAAACCAAAAACAACTTAGCCAACTTAATGCTTAATACCGGTAAACCAGTGTAATATGCCGATAGATAGTTTTAACAGTTAATTGCAATACCGATAAGGATTAATGCATGAAACAAAAGGACAAAGTCATCCACAACACATAACACCAATAATTGTACGTGGAAATCCTGTAAGGGGAAAAACAATAGTGGGAAACCTTACCCACAATTAGATGATACTACTGTAGATAGTAAGTGTATACAAATGGGGTCTGCACATACAAAAAGGCCAAGTGCCTAGAGCTCACTACTCAATCACAAAATGGGAGTCACACTGACTATAGTTGGATGGTTAAATCCAATAAGAATGTACTGCTCAAAATAGCATCTTCATATGCTGAATTTAGTACCGGTGTAGTTCTGATTGTCTTCTCAAAAACCCTCCTTCAATCTTCAAATGATGTCTCTATGTATAGCTCTACTTATTCTTTCATATATCTTCACACAATCCTATTTCGCATTTCACATTCGATCTTACAAATAAGATCTTACATTTATACCATAACCTAGGACCAATTTTAGTAGGTCGGCTCTACAAGATATTACAATAAAATTAATCTACATATCAATTAATACCCAATGCAATAACTAATTCAATATGTCAGCTTAATGAATTTACAACAATAATAAGTCATCTCCATAGTGTGCCATGTTGATCTGGAAAAGATAAACCTGCTGGTGTAACCTAGACCTATTTGCTGGTAACAACAAATATGCAAATGCTAATATACCAATAAACAAAACTCCAAGACAAAGTGTCCACACAATGTCTTCAACATAACCAAGTGTTTTCCATATCATTCCAAGTGCCCATTATCATTATATCTTGCCAGTGTACCAGATACCGGTGACTGTGCATGAGTCACTTGCTTGCCGGTGAATGTTGTTGATTCTCTAAAATGTCAGAGTTGATAAGTGTTTAGTAGGTATCGACATCAATGACAAAACCATACCAAAATACCAACAATCTCCCCCTTTAGCATTGATGGCAACACAAGATGGAAAAACCATCAAAGTGCCAAAACAGAAATGCCAAATATGAAAAACCAACAATCTCCGAAAAGAGATCATAACCAGAAATCAAAATATAGATACAGAGAGTAATAGTTTCTCCCAAATAACAATATCTCCCCCTGAGAGCAATATGTGTTTTCCTTGTGTTTTTCCATACCAATCTCTCCCCCTTTGACATCAAATGCCAAAGTTATTACCAAGCCAAGTTCATATACAAAATACCAATCAATTTATTATACCAACTACTCCCCTTGAGAAGTAGCTTCCCATCAAAGCTGGAGTTAAAGATTCTCTATTAATTCTGTCGATTGACGACAATCATCAACTTCCTAAGTCTCTACCAGTGGGGGTAAGACCCCAAGATGGTCTCTGAGATATTCAAAAGTCTCCTTAGGCAAAGGTTTAGTAAAGATATCTGCAATCTTCTCTTTAGTATTCACATAAACTAGTTTTATTTCCTTTGCTTCAACATTTCCCCTTAGAAAATTTAGTTTGATAAAAACATGTTTGGTTTTAGAATGTAATAGCAGATTCTTAGATATATCAATTGTTGTAGTGTTATCACAATAGATAGTAATAGGTTCCTTGCATTTTACCTTTATGTCTTTCAACATTTTCTTAAGCCATAGTACATGTGTACGGTTAGTTGTTGTTGCAACATATTCTATTCTGCTATTGATAAAGATGTACAACTTTGTTTCTTACTCAACCAAGAAACTAATCTATTTCCAAGAAAGAATGCTCCACCGGTGGTGTTTTTTCTATCATCCACATCTCCTGCCCAATTTGCATCTGTGTATGCACATAATTCAAAGTTTTCATCTCTAGGATACCATAATCCAAGATTTAGAGTGCCTTGTAAGTACCGAAAAATCCTTTTTACTGCCGATTCATGATTTTCTCTAGGATTACTCTGAAATCTTAAAACAATACATACCACATGCATAATATCAAGTCTGGTTTGTGTCAAATATAGTAAACCTCCTATCATAGATTTGTGTCTAGTTGGATTAACAGGTATAGATTCATCCCTTAGTGATAGTTTGTCATTTGTAGTCATAGGTGTGCTTACCGGTTTAGAGTTCTCCATCCCAAATTTCTTTAGTAACTCTTTTAAGTACTTGGATTGACTCAAGAATATACCTTTATCAATCTGTGAAATCTGCAATCCTAAAAAGAATTTTATTTCTCCAATCATAGATATTTCAAATTCTTGCTGCATTTTAATAGAAAATTCTTTACATAATCCATCTTCTCCTCCAAAGATTATATCATCAACAAAAACTTCTATAACCAAGATGTCATCATTAGTCACTTTATAATATAAATTGTTGTCTACATTACCTTTAGAAAAATCAATCTTCAAAAGATACTTATCCAATCTTGCATACCAAGCTCTTGGAGCTTGCTTCAATCCATACAAAGCTTTTCTTAACCTACAAACCATATCTTTGTTACCTGTCAAATAAAATCCATCAGTTGTTCAATGTAAAATTCTTCTTCAAGATCTCCTTTAAAAAATGCACATTTAATATCCATTTGATATACTTTGTAGTTCTTATGTGCTGTAAAAGCCAAAAATAATCTGACTACCTCAATTCTAGCTACCGGTGTAAAGGTTTCATTGTAATCAATTCCTTCTTTCTGAGAATATCCCTTACACACTAGTCTTTCTTTATTTCTGATAACCTTACCATCTTCATTAAGTTTGTTTTTGAATACCCATTTGGTTCCAATTACATTTTTATCTTTAGGTCAGGGAACTAATGTCCAAGTATTATTCTTCTCAATTTGTTCTAATTCTTCTTCCATAACTTTAATCCAATATTTATCTTCACATGCCTCATTAACTAATGATGGTTCAATTTGAGAAATAAGACATACCTCTTCATTTGCCAATCTTTCTCTTGTCATAACTCCTTTAAACTTGTTTCCAATTATCTGATCTTCAAAATGATTCAATCTTACATACCGAGGTGTCTTTGTTTGTTGTTGTTCCTCAATTACTGTGGAATTTTCAGATGATACTAGGGTAACTGGATCTTCATTTTGTACCGGTGGATTTAGAGGAGGTTCATTTTTCAAAATTTCTGTTGTCGGTTCAGAGTCTATATACCTTGCTCTTAGATGAATAACCAAGAAATATTCCTTCATCACTTCTAGGATCAAATTTGCCAATATACTCATCTCTTCTGATATAACATTTACTTCACAGAATGTATTAAAGTATATTCTTGAGTCAATCCAAGTACTTAAAAGTGTTACTAAAGAAATTTGGGATGGAGAACTCTAAACTGGTAAGCACACCTATGACTATAAATGACAAACTATCACTAAGGGACGAATATACACCTGTTAATCCAACTAGATACAAATCTATGATAGGAGGTTTATTGTACTTGACACAAACCAGACCTGATATTATGAATGCAGTATGTATTGTTTCAAGATTTTAGAGTAATCCTAGATAAAATCATGAATCAACAGTAAAAAGGATTTTCCAGTACTTACAAGGCACTATAAATCTTGGATTATGGTATCCTAGAGATGAAAACTTTGAATTATGTGCATACACAGATGCAAACTGGGCAGGAGATGTGGATGATAGAAAAAACACCACCAGCGGAGCATTCTTTCTTGGAAACAGATTAGTTTCTTGGTTGAGTAAGAAACAAAGTTGTATGTCTTTATCAACAATAGAATCAGAATATGTTGTAGCAACAACTTACTGTACACAGGTACTATGGCTTAAGCAAATGTTGAAAGACATAAAGGTAAAATGCAAGGAACCTATTACTATCTATTTTGATAACACTGCAGCAATTGATATATCTAAGAATCCGGTATTACATTCTAAAACCAAACATGTTTCTATCAAACTAAATTTTCTAAGGGAAAATGCTGAAGCAAAGGAAATAAAACTGGTTTATGTGAATACTAAAGAGCAGATTGTAGATATCTTTACTAAACCTCTTCCTAAGGGGACTCTTGAATATCTCAGAGACCATCTTGGGGTCATACCCCCACCGATAGAGACTTAGGAAGTTGATGATTGTCATCAACCGGTAGAATTAACAGTGAAATATTTTACTCCAGTTTTGATGGGAAGCTACTTCTCAGGGGGAGTAGTTGGTATACTAAATTTATTGGTATTTTGTATATGAACTTGGCTTGGTAATAACTTTGGCATTTGATGTCAAAGGGGGAGAGATTGGTATGGAAAAACACAAGGAAAACACATATTGCTCCCAGGGGGAGAGATTGTTATTTGGGAGAGACTATTACTCTATGTATCTATATTTTGATTTCTGGTTATGATCTCTTTTTGGAGATTGTTGGTTTTTCATATTTGGCATTTCTGTTTTGGCACTTTGATGGTTTTTCCATCTTGTGTTTCCATCAATGCCAAAGGGGGAGATTGTTGGTATTTTGGTATGGTTTTGTGACTGATGTCAACACCTACTAAAATACCAACACGACACAAATAGTAATATGTTCCTTCTTCATTGCTCTCTTCTGTAACAACTACATACACATGACCTGCATTTTATAAAGTGTTAATTAATACCAAAAATAAAGTATGATGTACAACAAAATGAACCAAAAAGAATACTAAAATTAACTCAAAAAATCAACTGAATCCACTAGATCGAATTCATGGTCAAAATCCACTAATGTCTCCATTTGGCTCAATTGTAGTGCTTTGGGAATTTGATATGAATCAATGGGAACCAACGGTCTAAAAGACCATTTGTCAACCCACTCTTGTGATTCACATTCTTCCCACAAACAATACATGCATGAAGAGAAAAAACATACCATCTATCTCGTATAAATTACCATTGAACTTGAATTTGAACTCATAAATGAGTGCATGTCACTCAATCCTACAACTGTACAACAATCTAGATAGTTTTCAATGTTAGATTCAGTGATCAACCAAAAATTTCTACAAACCATTGATGTACCTGGATTACCTGGACCCATCATAGACTTACACCATCGCACAATTATTTTTGCATCTATCAACTCAGTACCACCTTCGTACTTCAATTCTTCCCTAGCTATGGCTCTTTTCACACATGCTCATGCACCATTGTGCTCCCCTTACCATGTCCAGCCTCAGTGAAATTCTAAAAATGTTGTACACCACTTGTCATATGCATCCTTTTCAACCAATAAAACATCCTTGCATTCTTTAATTATGTGGTGCAATTATTTGACCATATTAAGTGTCAGTTGTATCGTATGTTCCTTTCCCTTAAATATCATAGAAAACTTTAAAGCATCCTTGTACAAACTCCAATGAATGAGTATGATCATCACTTATTTAGAAGTGATACTCTCTTACAACCTTTCTATCCTCCTCTGTGCTATCATCTGCATGCATGAATGCTATGTGTACAAAAATAGAAACTTGTGTAGAGTGATAATACATGGATTGCACTTCATTTTGAGGTTGTAGTGTATAATTTTCAGCAAAATCAACGATAGAGACAATAGTACCAAGAGGAAATGTGTCCTTACATAACTTGAATTTCTCATCTAACCATCGAGCTCTATGTGTATGCATTATGTACTCATAAACTAGTTTCTCTTGAAACATTTTCATAAATTGAGCTACACATATATCATTTTTCACTAGCTCACATCTCTTCAAATCTTTTCCATCTTTAACTTCATATGTGTCTGTCTTGTATTTTTCAAAAGAAACTAGTTTCGTACTAATTTCATGTGTGCTCTCCAAATGTACACATCTTGGTAAACATTGCAAACCTCCACATATAGAACAAGAACCTTCCAAACAAGGCATCTTATAATAAATGTAACCATCATGTCTATTACATAGCACACTTGAAAAAATTCTCTTACCGACTTAGGAGGTGCTTGTATATTACATTCCTGCAAAACATCATTAGTGTGCAAAGTAGAACAAATATGATGAAAAATATCATAATGCATAGAAAATTCAATATGCATTCCACAACAACACGTGGTGCGTACATGATTAATCTTAATATAAAAAGGTTTTGCCATTTCAAAAAATCTTTGAGAAATTCTTATTTGAGGAAACTTTTGAAGGAATCTTTCATAAAATTTAGTTTGAGTCATATCCAAATAGTGTTTGGCATGTGGCTCATGATTTGTAGACCCAATTAGCCTTCTAACAACATCTCTTTGGTTGGGTGAAACTCTTGTGTTATGCCAAAAATTTTCAATTAATATTTTTAGTGCATCAACAACAACCTTGTATTTGCGTGGTAGTCTACCCGAGAATGCCCAAAGAGAATCATTGTTAGGTTCTTGTATTTTTCCCACCTCTTAAATGCTTTACTTAATGTTGTTCTACTAACGTTTTATGACTTACTTGTTTTTCTTATCAAATAATCTTTTTTTATTTTCTTGCTCATTATGGTTGATGTAATGACACGTCGAGTAGCATTAGAATCTTTAGTACGTGATTTTGTGTTGGCATATGTGCAGAATATGTTGACATGATGATATTGTGTTGTCATTGATGTCAATATGCTAAAAGGATGAACCAGTAATATACTCAAGAGAGAACCGGTAATATGCTGAAAGAGAAGCGGTAATATGTTGAAGAGTGAACCAGTAACATGATGAAGAGTGAACAAGATTATTGAAGCTAAGCAACTAGCAAAGTGAACCAGTATAATGATGAGAACCGGTATATGGCTAAAGGTGAAGCGGTTTAATATGGTATGACTACCAGTTGGTAGTCTTAGCTTCAAGGTTTCCAGTTGAAGTGTTTTGAGCCTATGTGTTTCAACCGATGGCATTGTGTGATGAGTTAGCATTGTAATGGAGACTGGATCATGTTGCCATGTCAGCCTCATGCGCATGAAGGATCTTGCATGAAGGAGATTGATCCTATCTACCTTGGGAATGTGCGAAGTCTCTGCAAACGGTGGAGAACGTGTGATGGGTTATCACCTCCAAGAAGCAGTGAATAATGAACGATGGAGAATGTCTTGAGATCTATTTAAGACCGTTGTATTCAAATGCAAAGTGTTCAATGGTCAGATTAAACTGACTAAATTTCTCAACCCAAGTGTTTAGGGTTTAGGGTTTATGCTACCAACCTATCTGTTTCCTATAAGGTCGATGTGGTGTTTCATGTTGAAGTTGTTGGAAAATGTTGTGTGTGTATCTATGTGCAGAGATATGTGATTATTGCTAGACCAATTGAGAGGATTGATACCTGTAGAGTGTGTATGTAGAAGAAAGGAACTAAAGTGGATCTGCATTGGCATTGAAGTGCTATTTACCAGATTATTGTAATACCTATTGATCTCTAACCACTTCAATAGTTGGAAAATCCCTTAATAGGGTAGCTTTAACCAACTTGTTGTAAATCCTTTAATAGGGTGAGACAAAGCCATTGAGTTCATAAAATCCTCTAACAAGGTAACCTCTAACAGGGTTTTAACCCTTAACTAGGTATTCTAGCCATCCCTTAACCGGGTGATCCCTAACAGGATCGATTCCTAATAGAACCTATTGTAACAGTCTTTAACCTGACTAAGCTTCTAATAGAGTAGACTTCTAAAGAGTTCAAAAATAGCTTGTAGGTATTCATCCCCATCGTGGTTTTTCCCAGTTGGGTTTCCACGTGAAAAATATGTGTGTCATATGTGATGTCTTTTTCATGTGATTCTTTGTTGTTTTCTGTCAAGTAGTGAATCATGTTGATCTAGCAAGTTATTATATTTCTGATGATAGATTATCTGTTTATGCATAAAGACAAAGTGAAAATGAGGGAGTAGGTTGTATGGAAAGCTAAGAAGATTGACTGGTTCATGTCTTTCAAAGTTGCACTATGTTTAATTGGTAGTAATCTGGTTTGGACCGGTGTTAGGGATTGCCAATAGTTTACAGTCTACAATCAAATCGGTTCAGGAAAAGTTTTTGTGCCTATATTGATTCAACCCCCCTCTCAATATCGGTTTGGTACTCACTATTCATCATTGAGTTATCAATTGGTATCAAAGTGTCCTCCAGGTCCTCTGTGTTGTAAGCTTAACCACTTGAGGGAAAGATCCTATTGTGATGATGAAGAGGGAAGGTTCAAAGTTCAACAGAGACAATTTTAAAATATGGAAAGACAAAATGAAGATATACATCAGAAGCATGGGTGCTAAGCATTGGAGCTATGTTGAAAACACCTATGCTATTCCTACCGGTAATCTCATCGATGATCAAAAAAGAGAGATCCAGGAGAATGGGCAAGTCATGGAAGCCCTAATCAGTAGCTTATCTGACATTGAGTTTATCGATGTCCATGATAAAGAAAATTCAAAAGAAGTATGGGATACTCTTGAGAATATCTATGGTGGTGATGAGCATGTAAAACAAGCTCAGGAAGAAAGCCTTAGAGGGAAGTTTGAAGACATGTGGATGGTTGAAGGTGAGACCATTCAACAATATGGAATACTAATTAAAACTATTGTTGGAGATATCAAGAGTGCAGGTGGTAAAATAGAAGATTCCACTGTTGTTAGCAAAGTTTTGAGATCCTTATTACCACTCTATGCAATAAGAGCTTCTGATATTCAGGAGTTGAGATCAATAGACAAGACTAAGGTATCCCTAAACTCCATCATTACAAAATTAACAGCCTATGAGCTAAATAGTTTTGATGGCAGTGTCCAAAAGACTGAATCAGCTTTTAGAGCATCTGTTGCACCATCTAGAAAAGGAAAAGAAGCAAGCACCAATGGTAAACCAAGACAAAGTAGACAAATGGATGATGGGGAGATTCTGATGGAATTTGAGGGTCTTCTTGCCAAGAGACTTCCTAAGGGAACTGGAAAATACAGAAGTAAGCTTCCTTTGAAATGCTTCTCTTGTAACTGGATAGGACACATTACTATAAACTGTCCTAATGGTGGCAACAAGGAAAAACCAGAAAGGTTCAATAAATTCAAAGGAGGAAACCAGAGAAACTATTTTGTAGTAGTTAATGAAGGTGTCATAGATGAGGAATCAGAAGATGAAGAAAATGAAGATATTGTGTTTGTTGCAGTCAAGGAGGATGTGTCAGACAAGAAGGCTCTTGTCTCCTGCTTTGATAATTCCAATGAGTGGATTATTGACAGTGGTTGTTCTCACCATATGACTGGTGACTAGAGAAAGTTTATATCTCTAGAAGAGTATGATGGTGGTGTGGTTCATTTTGGTAATGATGCACCAAGTATGGTCAAAGGCAAAGGGTCCATCTCTCTAAATGGAAAGACCAGTGCTGATAATGTGTATTGGGTAGAAGGTCTCAGACACAATCTATTGAGTGTTGCCTAGTTGAATGACAGTGGACTCACTCTAGAATTCAAATATGGAGTGTGCAAAATCAAAGGAAAGAATGGTGAACTGATGGCCACTGGTATGCAGACCAAAGGTAACTTATTTCAGTTGAATGCAAATATAAGTACATGTCTTATGGCTAAATTTGATGATAGTTGGATATTGCATAGGAGACTCTGCCATGTAAACTTTGATAACATAGTAAAGGCCAGTAAGATCAAGGTAGTTAGAGGACTACTGATGTTGAGAAAACCAGAAAACCCTTTGTGTAGAGAATGTCAACTGGGGAAAATGTCTTCCTCAACCTTCAAAGGTAAATCTTTCATTGCTGACAACTTACTTGATCTTGTGCATACTAATTTGTGTGGTCCTATAAAAACTAGGAGTGTGCAGGGAGATAGGTATTTTATGATTCTTAAAGATGATTTCTCAAGAATGATGTGGGTCACATTCTTGAAGGACAAGTCTGAAGCTTTTGGAAAGTTCAAATCTTTTAGAGCACTGGTAGAAAAGGAAAGTGGTAGAAGAATCAAATACCTTAGAACTGATCAAGGAGGGGAATTCACTTTCGGTGAATTCAACAAATATTGTGAAGAAAATGGCATCAAGAGGCAACTGTCTGCCCCCCAAACTCCACAACATAATGGCCTAGCAAAGAGAAACAACCGGACTATGGTTGAAGAACTAGAACTATGTTGATCCAAGGTTGCTCACACCTTTTGGAGAGAAGCGGTGAGCACTGTAGTCTACACAATGAACCAGGTACTCATCAAGAAAGGAAAGGATAAGACTCCTTATGAGTACTAGACCGATAAGACACCAGTGGTAAGCTACTTTAGAGTATTTGGAAGTGAATGTTATATCAAGAGGAGTGAACATCAGAGCAAGTTTGAAGCTAAATGTGATGAGCGAATATTCCTAGGGTATTCCATAAAGAGAAAAGCTCTCAAATGTTTTAACAATAGGACTCAAATAATTATTGAAAGCATCAATGTTAGGGTTGATGAAAACTCTAAGAAACCTGAGGAAAGTGGCAAAGAGCATGTAGGAGATGAACCGGTAGTAACTTTCTAGGAACCGGTTGAAATTCAGCCCAGTACCAGTAATTGTACTCCTACACCAGTAGATGCTGATGCAGATGAATATGAGAATGATGAAGAAAAGAAAGAGGAAGCTGTTAAGAACATACCTAGGTATGTCAAACTCAATCATGATCTAAAGAAGATCATAGGAGACAAAGATGTAGGAATTCTTACAAGAAGAAAGGTCAGAGAAAGCTCATGTATGATCTCTGAATTTAAGCCTAAATCATTCAAAGAGGCACATAAAGATGAAGATTGGATCAAGGCAATGGAGGATGAACTTGACCGGATAGAAAAGAATGGTACATGGTCTTTGGTACCCAGACCAGAGCATAAAAATGTCATTGGAACCAAATGGGTTTTCAAAAATAAGCTAAATGAGGATGGCACAGTGGTAAGGAACAAAGCCAGACTAGTATGTAAAGGATATGCCTAAGAAGAAGGGGAAGACAATGGAGAAACCTTTTCTCCAGTAGCAAGATTGGAAGGAGTTCATATGCTTCTTGCATAAGCAACTTTTAAAGGATTCAAGGTATACCAAATGGATGTAAAACCTGCATTCCTGAATGGAATACTTGAAGAGGAGGTATATATAGAGCAACCATATGGGTCTACCCTATCAGAAGATAGTGACATGGTGTGTAGGCTACATAAAGCCTTGTATGGACTGAAGCAGGAACCTAGAGCATGGTATGAATGCTTGCATTCCCATCTTGTGAAGATTGGATTTGAAAGAATAAGTGAAGATAGCAATATCTACTTGAAATCAGAAGGAGATCAGATTCTGATTTGTGAAGTATTTGTTGATGACATAATCTTTGGTGGAGATGACAAGATGAGTCATGACTTTGCAGATGAGATGAAAAAGGAGTTTGAGATGTCACCCATAGGGGAGATTAAGTTCTTCATTGGACTGCAGATTCAGCAAATGAAAAATGGAATCTTTATTACTCAGTCCAAGTATGTCAAAGAGGTGTTGAAGACCTTTGGCATGGAAGACAGTAAACCAGTTGGTACACCAATGGTAACCAGTTGTAAACTATCAAAAGGGGATGACTCAACATTGGTAAATGAGAAGAAATACCGATCAATGATTGGTAAGTTGCATTATGTAGTACATAGTAGATCAGACATTGCACATGTAGTGGGTATTACCGCTTAGTTTCAGCAAAGCCCAAGAGAATTCCACTTGGTAGCAGTCAAGTGGATTCTTAGATATCTGAAGGGAACTATTGACTATGGATTATGGTATCCATACAACAATGATTTCAACCTGAAAGTATTCACAAATGTTGATTGGGCTGGTAATGTAGATGACCAAAAGAGCACAACCGGTGGTGTATTCTTTCTTGGTGGTAGACTAGTCTCATGGATGAGTAAAAAGCAGAGTTGTATCTCTCAATCTATAGCAGAAGAGGAGTATGTTGCAGCTTTTATGAACTGCACCCAGACTATTTGGATGAAGCATGTATTGAATGGCTTCAAAGTTCCTGTATCTGAACTGGTAAGTATATTCTGTGACAATACACATGCAATTAACATTTCCAAGAATTCGATTTTACATGCTAGAACCAAGCACTTTGAACTCAAGTATAATTTCTTGAGGGAAAAGGTTTAGAACAAAGTGGTGGTATTGGAACATGTTTCCAGTAAGGAGCAGTTAGTAGACATATTCACCAAGCCTCTACCGAAGGCTACTTTTACCTATTTGAGAGGTGAGTTAGGGGTGCTACCCCTTCAAGAGGTAATCTAAAGGTTTGTGCTCCACATTAGTCAGATCTTACTTTGCTATATCTTTTCAGGATTGATGTGTTGAAGGATGCTACTCCTTAGGGGGAGTAGCATAGTGGAACAGGGAAGCTTGTGCCTTCATGTTGGCATTGTTGTCAAAGGGGGAGAAGATGTGAAGTGGAAAAGATATCTGCAGTATTAAGGAGAAGATGTGATGTAGAAAGAGAGATATCTTTGTATATTTCCATCAATGCCAAAGGGGGAGATTGTTGGCATATGTACAGAATATGTTGACATGATGATATTGTGTTGTCATTGATGTCAATATTCCAAAAGGATGAACGGGTAATATACTCAAGAGAGAATCAGTAATATGTTGAAAGAGAACCGGTAATATGCTAAAGAGTGAACCGGTAACATGATGAAGAGTGAACAAGATTATTGAAGTTAAGCAACTGGCAAAGTGAACCAATATAATGATGAGAACTGGTATATGTGCTAAAGGTGAAGCGGTTTAATATGGTATGACTACCGATTGGTAGTCTCAGCTTTAGGGTTTCTGGTTGAATTGTTTCGAGCCTATGTGTTTCAATCGATGGCATTATGTGATGAGTTAGCATTGTAATGGAGACCAGATCATGTTGCCACGTCAGCCTCATGCATGTGAAGGATCTTGCATGAAGGAGATTGATCCTATCTACCTCGAGAATGTGTGAAGTCTCTACAAATGGTGGAGAACGCATGATGGGTTATCACCTCCAAGAAGTAGTGAAGAATGAACAATGGATAATGTATTGAGATCTGTTCAAGACCATTGTATTCAAATCCAAAGTGTTCAATGGTCAGGATTGAACCGACTAAATTTCTCAACCTAAGTGTTTAGGGTTTAGGGTTTATGCTACCGACCTATATGTTTCCTATAAGGTTGATGTGGTGTTTCATGTTGAAGTTGTTGGCAAATGTTGTGTGTGTATCTATGTGCATAGATACATGATTCTTGCTAGACCAATTGAGAGGATTGATACCTGCAGAGTGTGTATGCAGAAGAAAGGAACTAAAGCAGATCTACATTGGCATTGAAGTACTATTTACTAGATCATTGTAATACCTGTTGATCTCTAACCACTTCAATAGTTGGAAAATCCTTTAATAGGGTAGCTTTAACCATCTTGCTATAAATCCTTTAATAGGGTGACTCAAATCCATTGAGTTCATAAAATGCTCTAACAAGGTAACCTCTAATAGGGTTTAACCCTTAACCGGGTATTCCAGCCATCCCTTAACCGGGTGATCCCTAACAAGATCGGTTCCTAATAGAACTTGTTGTAACAGTCTTTAACCGAACTAGGATTCTAATAGAGTGGACTTCTAAAGAGTTCAAAAATAGCTTGTGGCTATTCATCCCACCATGGTTTTTCCCAGTTGGGTTTCCACGTGAAAAATATGTGTGTCATATGTGATGTCTTTTTCATGTGATGCTTTGTTGTTTTCTGTCAAGCGATGAATCATGTTGATCTAGCAAGTTATTATATTTCTGATGATAGATTATCTATTTATGCATAAGGACAAAGTGGAAATGAGGGAGTAGGTTGTATGGAAAGCTAAGAAGATTGACCGGTTCATGTCTTTCACAGTTGCACTGTGTTTAATCGGTAGTAATCTGGTTTGGACCAATGTTAGGGATTGCCAGTAGTTTACAGTCTGCAATCAAACCAGTTCAGGAAAAGTTTTTGTGCCTATACTAATTTACCCCCCCTCTCAGTACCAGTTTGGTACTCACTATTCATCATTGAGTTATCATTTTGAACCAATAGCTTGATATGCATCAAATAGATTTCTCACAATAGTTCTTTCACTATTACTTTCAGATGATCTTAGGCCTAGAATTTTCATTGTCTCTCTAAAATTCAAATTTTTAATCATTTGAACAATTAATTAACATCTTGTGGTTTGATTTAAGTTTTTAAAATAGTTTTGCCATATTATTTTAACCATTCTCCTACAATTTCATTCATTCATTTTATTGGGCATTGGCTTTAATATATTCTCATCAATGTCAATTAGATACTTTGGTTTCCTATGAATGATTCTAGGAGGTGTTAACATCAGTGCATTATGTACATTCAATTCATCAAGTAGAGAAGGTATAATATGTTCATCATTTAATTGATTATTCAATGTTGTATCTTCTTCAATTGTATTAGGTGCATTATATTCATTTGGTAAATCGAATTGAGATGTTGAGGATGACATACCTTGTTCTCCCATTGTTCTTATGTCATGCAATTTCTTCATATGCTGCCTTTGTCTTTCCTTTTGAGACTCTCATTGTTCCATCATTCCTCACTTGTTCTTTCCCATGGTTGATATCCGTTGTCCTAAATAGAATCATATTACATATATATGTAAACAAAATTTCATAAACAAACAAATAACCATAAATATGCATCTTATCACTATTTTTTGGAATCAAACTATTAAACAATCACAATACTATTGACAAAAAATAATAAGAACAACAATTCAATCATTTGAAATCATGTGTAAACAAACAATTCACTTACTTCTATGTATAAAACAGTGATAGAAGTGCAAGCAAAGTTCCAGTGGGGCCTTCAATGACCTCAAAAACTTCCTTTGAGGCCATTGAGGCTCTTGGGAAAAAACAACTATGTCTATGAACTGTGTCTGCGCTGTTAGTCCATAAAATGTTGACAAGCCCAACAGTATTATTTTTCCCATTCTAGACTAATATGTAGCGCGTACGCGCTCCTAAGCCTAAAAAATATTATCGCAGGGTAGCGAATAATGGGCTCAGTACCCCATGCATGCTTGCAAGTAATAAGTACCGCGTATGCACTCCTTTGCCTTAAAAAAGTTATGGTAGGGCAGTGAACTAATAGTTTCAGTACCCTGTACATGCTATTGGTAGTAGAAAAGATGTGAATGAAAAGGGAGGGAGAGAGAGAGAGAGAGAGAGAGAGAGAGAGAGAGAGAGAGAGAGAGAGAGAGAGAGAGGAGAGTAGGGGGGAGGGAGAGAGGAGGGGGTGGAAGGGAATGAGGGAGGGAGAGAGGGAGAGAAGAGGGAGGAGGGTGGGAGAGAAGAAGGGGTATGGAGGAAGGGAGAGTGAGAGTGGGGGGAGGGAGGGAGAGGAGAGGGGAGAGAGAGAGAGGGGGGGGAGGGAGAGGGAGAGAGGGAGAGGGAGAGAGAGAGGGAAAGAGGGAGAGGGAGAGAGAGGGGGAGAGAGAGGGGGAGGGGAGGTAGAGAGAGGGAGAGAGGTAGAGGGAGAGAGAGAGAGGGGGAGGGGAGGTAGAGAGAGGGAGAGAGGTAGAGGGAGAGAGAGAGGGAGAGAAGAGGGGGGAGGGTGGGAGAGAAGAAGGGGTATGGAGGAAGAGAGGGAGAGAGAGAGGGAGAGGGAGAGAGAGAGAGAGAGAGAGAGAGAGAGAGAGAGAGAGAGAGAGAGAGAGAGAGAGGATGTGGGAGGAAGGGAAGGAGGGAGGGAGAGAGGGGGGAGGGGGGAGGGGGGAAGGTGCAAGAGAAGGGGTATGTAGGAAGGGAGAGGGAGAGTAGGGGAAGGGAGGGAGAGGAGAGGGGAGAGGGAGAAAGCAAGGGGGGAGGGAGAGGGAGAGAGAGAGGGAGAGGGAGAGGGAGAGAGAGGGAGAGAGAGAGGGGGGGAGGGATGGTAGAGAGAGGGAGAGAGGTAGATGGAGGGAGAGAGGGAGAGAAGAGGGGGAGGGTGGGAAAGAAGAAGGGGTATGGAGAGAGAGAGAGAGAGAGAGAGAGAGAGAGAGAGAGAGAGAGAGAGAGAAGAGTAGGGCGAGGGAGAGAGGAGGGGATGGAAGGGAAGGAGGGAGGGAGAGAGGGAGAGAATAGTGGGGAGGGTGGGAGAGAATAAGGGGTATGGAGGAAGGGAGAGGGAGACTAGGGGGGAGGGAGGGAGAGGAGAGGGGAGAGGGGAAGAGAGAGGGGGGAGGGAGAGGGAGAGAGAGAGGGAAGGAGGGAGGAGAGAGAGAGAGAGAGAGAGAGAGAGAGAGAGAGAGAGAGAGAGAGAGAGAGAGAGAGAGAGGGAAGGTAGAGAGAGGGAGAGAGGTAGAGGGAGGGAGAGAGGGAGAGAAGAGGGGGGAGGGAAGGAGGGAGAGAGAGAGAGAGAGAAAGGACACATGACATAATATGATTGATCTTGATTGTGACAATAGGAATTATAGAAGAAGAGAAAGAGGGAGGGAGAGAAGAAGAGAAAGCGGGATGGGGTATGGAGAGAGAGAGAGAGAGAGAGAGAGAGAGAGAGAGAGAGAGAGAGAGAAGAAGAAGGGGGGAGGGAGAGGAAGAGATATCAAATCCAGGACACAATATGACCCCTAACAACATCTAAGGGGTCATATGACACTATATTATCCCTTAGCCCACCATAGGACCTATAACGACACCAAATAGTGTCCTAAGGGGTCATAGAACACCATAAGACCCTTTCAAACATCATATGGTGTTGTTATGGGTCATTGGTGTCCCAAGGGATCTTAAGGGGTCACAAGACACCATATGACCTCTTAGGAAACAATACGACCTCTAATGACACCTAAGGGGTCATATGGTGGGCTAAGAAAATGATATATTAAATTTAAAGTTATGAATAGAACATCATACAACAAGACTCCAAGCGAACAAACAACGAGGCTTCGCTAAAAAGAAAGTGTAAGAGCTTGACCTAACCCTAATAGTACTACCTAAGTTCTAAAACATATGATACTATTAAATTTGCAAGGTTATAAGACTGATCTTGATTGTGACTATAGGAATTACACACTTGATTTATTTCATGGGTATGTATTGTTCCAAGCTATTTGACAAGTGATGATCATCATATACTATCACTGCCATGCATACAATAAACTTTAATTTCTTTAGGTGACAGGCATTGTGTAACAACATGGGAACTCTCACATACCTACCACTATCATTCTCCAGGATATCATCTCTGTTACTCTCCCTCTTTCTCTTCCTACCTGTTGTTTCCTTCTGAAAAACATATTGTAGGTACTCTGACTCATCATGTTGCTTTGTTGACACTATTTTCCACATCTGCTCTACTCATTAAAAACACATTCGAGAAGAATGTTACTGCAGGTTTCCTTGTTTGTCATAGTAATACACTTGTGGTTCAATTTCAAACCCTATTCCTCTTATTCAATATACACACAAAAATCCATTAGTCATCGAGACTCCAAGCGAACAAACAACGAGGCTTCACTAAAAAGCAAGTGTAAGAGCTTGACCTAACCCTAAGAGTACTACCTAAGTTCTAAAACATATGATGCTATTAAATTTTCAAGGTTATAAGACTGATCTCGATTGTGACTATAGGAATTACACACCTGATTTCTTTCATGGGTATGTACCGTTCCAAGCTGTTTGATAAGTGATGATCATCATATACTACCACTACCATGCATACAATAAACTTTAATTTCTTTATGTGACAAGCATTGTGTAACAACATGGGAACTCTTGCATGCCCACCACTATCATTCTATAGGACATCATCTGTGTTACTCTCCCTCTTTCTCTTCCTACCTATTGTTTCCTTCTGAAAAACATATTGCAGGTACTCTGACTCATCATGTTGCTTTGTTGACACTATTTTCCACATCTTCTCTTCTCATTAAAAACACATTCGAGAAGAATATTGTTGTAGGTTTCCTTGTTTGTCATGGTAATACACCTGTGGTTCAATTTCAAACCCTATTCCTCCTATTCAATATACACACACAAATCCATCAGTCAATTTTCTTAAGAGAGCATACATGATAAAAATAAAAGAGGAAGTTGCAAACAAGAAATAAATTCACTTACTTCTATAGAAGTGCAGACATAGTTGTAGTGGGGTATGGAGGGAGGGAGGGAGGGAGAGAAGAAGAGAAAGAGGGATGGGGTATGGAGGAAGGGAGAAGGGGAGAGAGAAAGAGAGAGAGAGGGATGGGGTATGGAGGAAGGGATAAGGGGAGAGAGGGAGCGATGGGGTATGGAGGAAGGGAGAAAGGGAGAGAGGGAGGGAGAGAGAGAGGGATGGGGTTCTTGTTCTCAAAATCTAATTCCCTTCTATCCTCCCTATAAGAAATGTAATGAACTCTATTTACATATGAAGAGGACACCAAGAAAATTAAGACTCCAAAATAACATATAAAAAGGTTTCAACAAAACCTTTTACACTTTGAACTTATCCAAAGCTCAGGTGGGTATACCTTATGTGAAAACTTTCACACTTTAAAATTTGAGATCCATAGTAAACCAATGCTAAAAACCTATGGACTTCATCACCTTAATAAAATTGAAACAATAAAGGAAAAACTTATGCTCATTTTCAGTATGGATCCCCAAGAGATATAGAAAGAAATCCACAACTGATACCAGTGCCTTATCTAGGCTACAGAGTCACCTAAGTCAAGCAAGGATTCCAAAATTAAACATTCCCATACATTTCATCACTTCGGCTTTTATTAACCCTATACATACCTGACATATATAAGAGTTCTTTCTTGTTAAGTTAGATACCGTTTATCAAATTCATAGCAGCAAAACAAGTAATCTACTGACAGAGGTGTTTCAGGCATATTTAATTCCTCTCCTGAAGAGAAAAGCTAAAAACATATCCATAAGATTGCATTACAATCCGTGTTCAACTGAATAACCCTAGACTATTCAAATGAAACCAGCAAAACACTGAATGCACACCAGCAGACAACACAGATTTTAGGCTTGAAAAGTTCTGATCTATATATTCATATTCATTTATGAGAAAATTTTACATAACTCAAAGTATTCTTTGTAATAGCCAGAAAAAACCCTAGATATTTTTTAGCAGAGTTTCTTTACAAATTCTTGTGATGATTTTTTCTAAGTCCTGGTATCCATTTATAACCACATAGATGCAAAACAAGCTTTGGACATTCCTAAGGATAATTTGTTACAACCGCCATTTCCTTCAAAAAGTAGTTACAAGTCCTTTTCAGTCTCAGCGGCCTTTTCGGTTTGTTGCTCCACTGCAACATCTTCTAACTGTTCTGGGATTTCCTCTTCTTGCATCGCATACTTTTTGTTCCACTCTTGAAACACGTCATCATCAAGCCATGAGTAGCTAATAATCTTTTTCTTCAATTTAACTAACCTTTTCCAAGAGTTTCTCACTTTCTTAACTTCTGATTCCAAGAAACCGTAGTGTGACTTTATCTTTTCTATTTCTTTAATTGTCTTAACAAATAGAGATGTGTCATCTTTATTGATGATTTCATTCACCCTTAAATACAAGTTATCTCCTAGCTCATCAAGCCATACTTGTTTGTCCTTCAACTGATTTGGGCTAACAAAACCCCCAGGAAACAATTCAAATTTATGCTTAGTATATTCCTTCCTGTATAAGTTAGCCTTCCTCTCTACATTGGCTCTTCCTTCTGCTAGCTTGGCCATGCCTTTTGCTAATTCACATGTGGATTTAATAATGGCATCAGACCCTGCCTCATCATAGGATGCACACATAAGTTCTAGATCCACTTCCCTAGGCATCCACTTCTCCAAAATCAGCTCTATAATAGCCTTGTCTTCATTCAACTCACTCAAAGTATCCAGAATTCTTTTCATATTAGTGTGCACAATGGGGGCTTCTACTATATCAGCAAAACTCAAAATTGTGGCCTTTACCTTCTCTTCATATTTATTTGCAAACAGGGCTTGAGCTTGTTTTAACTTCTCCAATTCATGTTGAATGGTTTCAGCTGGTTGAAAACCAGAAGGCATAGGAGAAGGAGGAAATTCAACAATAGGACTGGTGGGTGGAGGTCCTGCTGGAGAAGATGCAATCATCAGAGTAGAGGATTCACCTCCTTGGTGTTGTCCCGCCAATTGACTCTGTAGTCTAGCAATAATACTATCCCTGTTGGCTACCTCTTTTTTGGCTTCATTGTAAGCCTTCAAAACTATTTCTATTTTCACTTGGAGATCAGCTCTCTCCTTTGCTTCTTTCTCAGCCACTACCACACTAAATTTTGCAGTTTCTAGAACTGTGCTGGCAGCTTCCACCACTCCTATGTCTTGGACTCTTTTATCAATCATACCTCCTAGGAAACTGGATTCTGAGGTATCCTTTCTTCTTCTACTCTCATCCCTCTTTAAGGACCACATGACCAAAGCAACATTATCCTTGTTGAATGTCACTCCCTCCATAGGCTTGGTTTCTTTTATGACTACTTCAAGTACCAAGGCATCTACTATATCCCATTCAAGGAGGATTAAAACACCAGCCTTTGACACCATTTCTCTTCCAGCTTCAAGAGTGATGGCTTTAAATTCAACCATCGTTTCTTGCTTCACTTCTTCCTCCACTAAAGTTGCATCTTTGTGGGGTTTCTCATTCTTCCTCTTTTCACACCTTTCCTTGAATTGCTTAATGTTTTGCTTCCATACAAATTGCATGAAGGCCCTTGTTGTGACAAAATTACTATCAGCCAAGAACTCTTCACTATCTTGCTTGACAGCAGGGTCTAGTTCTTTACCTTTGAACTCATCTATAGTTAAGTTCATTTCAGCACTAGGTGGCTCCTCTGGCATCCCATCTTTTGTCTCCTCATATGTGTAAGTAATCCCTCCGAGACTCCCTAACTGCAACAATTGTTCTGCTACTGCCTATTCATCTCCTATATGGATAGGGGATTGAGATGGAGAGTATAGAGACTCACCTGTTTGCACTTCCTTCCCCACCCTTTGCCTTTTAGGGGAGTCTTGGATGTCAATGACGTCTTCAATTGCTCTCTTCCCTCTTGAAGTAGAGGGATCACCTGCTACTGGCATCAACAGACTGTATTTTGACCTCTTATGCATTACATAGTTACCCGAAGGGATGGCCTTAGCAAAGGCAGGCTTGGCTAAAACCATCTTAGCCTTATCAGGATTATCTCTTATTATAGCTTCCCTCTTTTCCTTCAAAGTTTGCATTAAAATATTCAAAATAAAGAATTAAGAATTTAATCTTTTCCTCAAAAGGATTAAAGCTAGATAGAGGGTCATAACTACTATCAAATTGATGAATAAAATCCAGAGCCTTTTTTTATGCCACCCACTTTTCTTTCCTCAATTCCTGCTCATCCAAATTGAACTCATTTCTAATTAAATCCTCTGGGAAATGGAATTGGTGTGGCCTACCTTTACATACTGCTCTCTTCCTGAACATGTCATTGAAAAATCCTCAAGATCAACAAACCTTATTACTGCAATAGGCAACCTGTATGGTTGAAAAAAGTCATCAAAGTATTTCCAACCACCCTTGGTAATCACAAATTGATGGGCCACGGTGATAGCTAGGAAAATAGTCCATTTTCCCCTATTCATTAGCTTTGCCTCTTGCACACCTCCAATTTGCCTTAGGACCTCTGCAATTCCTATCTTTGATGTGACTTGATAAGGAAATAAATATGGAGTGCCTCTAAAACCATAAACTCTGAAAACTATAGAGATAGGGTATAAGTATATGTCACACCAGTTGTGCATGATCTTGATGCATTCAACAAATTCCTTAGGCCTAAGGAATTCTAAAAGAGCTTTGGGGATCCTAGGGTTCTCTGAACATAAGAGAATCCTAATCTTAGATGCAAAGCATCTGTCAAACTTCAGGTAGCTGGCAGCCTCTTTGTCCTAGGACAAAATGGTGCTCTATAGTTGTACAGGAATCTCTTCACCATCCTTTTCCTTAACTAGATCCATTTCACTAGAAAAGTAATTAGCACCCTTAAATAAAAACATGTGCATGAGAAGGGAGTACCATCCAAAAGGTCTATCCACCTTACCACTTTTTATACCCACCAGCCCTGCATGAATTGTGTCAGTGAGGTAAGGTGCGTAATCAAAGGTTACTGCCAGAGAGGGGCTTAGAATCTGTGCTATCATTAACATGTAATGAGTCGGCATGGTAGTTTCAGCATCTTCCCCAAAAATATGACATAGTGACCAATACATGCCTTTATCCCTTAGAGTAAACAAATTTAGGGAGAAAGGATCCATGGTACTAGGGCCTACAACACTTAACCCTCCTATTTTAACAAAAAACTCTTTCAAAGGTCCACTCCTGAGGTGATCCCTTTGTACATTGTAAACCTGGGCCAGTGTATCAAAATTTGTGGGCTCTAAATAATTAGACACTTCACTAAGCTTAAACACCTTCCTAAATTCATCGTCATTAATCTCAATTAAGGCTCTTCCATTCACATTCCTGATACATTTATCCATAGGGTAATAATTGTGTGCAACTTGGGTTAACAAATCTACATCCATGAAAACCCCAGGGACTATGAGCTTTCCTACATCTAATTCCCATATGCTATTCATTGGGGCAAGGGCATGTCTCTGACTGAATCCTACTTTGAAAAGACCCAGACCTGATATCCCTATTTGTGGATCTCTCAACCAGTTGCCTTTGTCATACAAACTATCTCCAATGCTTAGAAGGGGGGCTTTAGGTATCAATTCTTTAAATTTGGCCACGACATTTGTGGACATAGTCAGTTGTTCCAAGAAATCATCACATGTGTTTATATCCTGATAATTCACCTTCCCCATGAAATCCCTTCTTGGTGCCATCCCAGAATCACAGCTATATTAATTAAAATTTTGACTAACCTCTGAGAAAACGAGCATGCAATGATCCAAATTCAAGTAGTAACAATCAAGCAACATGCAGAAACTCACTGGTTGTTTGAAGAAATTCGCTCTATGCACCAACTCCTCTGCAAAACTCTTCGAAATGATGCCAACGTCCATTGATGTGAAGCTAAATACGACAACAGAGAAATGAATTGAAGAATTTAAAATCGCATGCTTCAGCAATCAACTTTGAATTGAATTCGCAGCTGAATTCAAAAAATGGCTCCAACGGATCATAACATTTTCTATGTGTTTCTCCTTTCATTGTTACGCAGAGGTTAAAATCTGCACACCTTTGGATTGCGAAGCTGCACTATCCGTTGGATCTTGTGAAACTCACACGTCTTTTACCTTACCTGGGTCAAGCTGCTTAAAACCGGGCCCTACCTTCCTTTCGTTGTTTTGGGGAGCATAAACCTTATGCATCTCTTCCACGTGAAACAATGCCATCCATCAGATCTTCTATTATTTGCTCGACCTTTACTCCACATGGTGACCACTTGTCTTTTCACTAACCATAGGGAAACATTACTACTAACGGTCTTCACTGCTTCACGAAGTCTAAAGACCTTGCATCTCTAGGCTATGAAACAATGCTCATCATTGGATCACCTTTGAGATGCATGGCTTTTAATGCCCTTTAACCTTCAAAGTGGGCCCTCTACACAAAGTCCACGTGCCCTTTTTATTTCCGGTAGATAGCTCTGACATGTCAGCTGCCAATTCCTCCAAGAAATCTATCAAACTCTGCATCTTTAACGACCATGTATTTTATCTTGGACATGGATTTCATCACCATCGCCGCCCAATCAAAATGGGCCATCCACGATCTACTTGGAACCATGTGTCATACCAATAGATCATCACTTGCCCTGGCTAGACATCCAGTTGTTCCGCCACATCATCTGTCGTGCAACTGCCACCTCATTTCACTACTTCACAAAAGGTAAACTTCATGTCACTTCGACCAATGAGACAATGTGGGCCATTAGATCTTGAGTCAGATTCTCAACTTTTAGCTTCATCTTTTAACCTAGCCGCCCGGGTCCACCATCTCTTTCACTGCTTCGCAGACTTTAAACCTTTGGCAACTTTTCTTCGCGAACCAACTCGAACCGTTAGATCAACTAGGAGATGCACCTTCTTTACCTTCCATGTCACCCCTTTTCACTGGGCCCACTACCTTTTCGCTACTTCACGAAAGGTAAGTCTTGCACATCTTTCCTTTGCGAACCAACACGGACTATCCGATCAATCCTGAGTTGATCGGTCTTTAACCAAAGGATCCTCTTACTTCTAGGACCCATCTATCCTTTCACTATTTTGTGAAACATAAAACCTCGGCAAATTTTCTTTGCGAATCAATGCGAACCGTTAGATCCTTCTGAGATGATCGTCTGTTAACCCTTTCCTGACCACCCTACTCGGGCCCACCACCTTTTTGCTACTTCACGAAAGGTAGACTTTGGACCACTTTCGACTGTGAATCCACATGCACAGTTGGATCAAATCCAAATTGATCAGCCTTTATCCAAAGGATCCGCTTACTTCTGGGACCCACCCATCCTTTTGCTATTTTGTGAAAGATAAAGCTCGTGCATATTTCCTTTGCGAGACCGTGCACACCGTTAGATTTGCTAGAACTTGCACGATCTTTATAGAGCTTGACAAGGAAATGAAAACTTAGGAAAAGGGCACTTAAATACAAGATTTAATAAAGACCCACCTAAGGCAATTCATAAAGGGGGGACCCTTTCATGACAGACCTACCCTTCCAACTAAGTGGAAAATGGTAACACAAAAATAGAACACAAGGGCTTTCAGAACATAGGAAAGGTTAAATTAAAAAAACCCTAAACCCTTTTTGACCCAAAAACTCAAAGGCAACATGAAATGCTAAGCACAACCTATCAATATTACCCAAGTTCAAAACAATGATAATAGGGGTATGGAGGAAGGGAGAGAGAGAGAGAGAGAGAGAGAGAGGCACCTTGTATGCGTTTGCGAGGGGGATACAATACACTTACATGTGTATATATATGTTTAATATATTATATATATATACATATGTATATATTATATATTATATATATACACATTATATATACAATATCATATTATACACATATTATATATTACATATATTATATGTATATACACATATTATATATAGAATATAATAGTGCGTATGCGCTGTTTATAGTAAAAATAGCGTGTACGCACTGTCTATAGGAAAATGAGCGCGCATGTGATTTTGACTATTTAGGCTTGGAAATAGGCCTAGATGACAAAGCTACAGTTTGGAAGTTTGATTTGCCTCCATTTCTCTCATTTTTGACATGTTTTATTTTATCAATTTGGTTTATCAACTTTGTCATCATTAGGTTTACATTTCATCAAGTGGGTATTTCTAAAATTGCCACCATATTTTCACCCATCTTCTAAGATTTCTAACCATATAACTTTTTTTCAATTTGAATAACAATAACATATTATTATTGAATTTCTTTTACCAGTGTCTCCATAGTTCTCACAGACATAGGTGCACCATTTTTTGAATTACTTTTGATATACTTATCCAAATTAAAAAAAAACTTTATATATTATTGTAGTGCACTTGATTCTTTATAATTTAAAAAAAATAAAATTGTATTTTCGATTTGTTTAGTGCAACTTATGCTTCGCGCATGAACATGTACCTAATTTTTAGGATGTGCTCAATTGGAAAAATCATAAAAAAAAAATACTCAACAAAAAATTACAAAAAAATACACATATTCTAGTGCTCACTCTTAACTATCTTTCTGCCAAAGGATTTGTCAAAATACTAAATCTAACTGTGACTTTTTTGATGCACACGTCAGACACTATGTTATGTTTTTCAGAAAAAATCAGGGTCAGTTTTTTGTGCGTGAAGGATTTGACCCCCTTAATCTTATCCAATTTTGAAAAAGTTTAGTATTTTGGAAACTAGATTCAAAGTAATACAATATTTTTTCTTTGATTATATTCATGTCTTGAGTGGATGACTTTCAAATTTTGCCTCCAAGTTCAAGTTCACCTGATTTCAGAAAAAAAATGTCCACTTATACCCCCCTTTTTCACCACCATCTTTGTGCACTTACCATTAAGTGGAATACCTAGTTCTCTCTCTTTCTCCCTTTGAATATTACCTCTTCTTTAGGGTTTCCTTCTACATATATTAATGTCTTTTCTTACATTGAATATTTCTTCATGTGAGTACATTTTGTATTTTCTTATGTTTAAAATCTCCTTAAAGGTTGTGTAATTCTTCTTATTGTCCTTTCTATTGGGGGAAAATGATCTCTCTCTCTCTCTCTCTCTCCTTCCTAAGGATTCACTTTTCTTATGTTGAGTGGTGTTTTCTTGTGATTTGATATCATTCCTTGTGTGAAGATGTTGTTTTCTCAAGGATTTTCTCTTATGCAAGAGGTGTATGTCCTTGGATACAAACTCTTTTTCACTTGACAATTCATATATATCATAAATTTACTCCTTACATTAGGTCAAAAGTGTGTCATCCTCCATTAAGAATCCTTTTCACCTAGCAATAGGGGGAAGGTATGCATTCTTGTTCTCCTTCCCTTCTTTTGATAGAATATGTTATTTTTGTTCAAAGAACTCCTTTTAGAGGTAGATGTCTTTTTGAGAAATTTCTCTTCTCCTCCAAGAATCCTCTTTACACTTGTTGCAAGATATATCTTTTTCAACTATCTTATCCTTTCTTGTAATATTATTTCTTTAGCTTTGATTTATGACATTGTTTCCTAGAGGACATCTCCTTGGCGTTAAAGGTAGGTATCATTTTTTCAAGCTTCCTTAAGACACCAACATAGGACTATGTTGATATCTTAAGGGGGGGACACCCATATTTCTCTCTTTGTACCATATTGTACCATATCTTTGCATCTCTTAAATGGAGTTTTCAGAATTGGAACCATAGAAAAAAAACTCTTATACAAGATGCTTCATGCCTGAAACCAGACATAGCATTTTATAGATGTCTTAAATGGGGTGCACATCACCAAAACAAGAGAAAACAAACTCTTACATGGGATGTCTTCGAAATCAGGTATGCATCTATCTTAAATAGGGTTACACATTCTTGAAACCAGAGAAAATAAACTCTTATACAATATGTTCCCAAATCTAGACATTTTCCCTGTGGCATTGCATTAGGGCAAACCCACAATAGTGGGTTACACTTTTTTGCCAACTTTGACACTTCAATTTTCATTTTCAGAAAAAATTCACATTCAAACACTAATTACCACTAAAACATAAGGAATTTGCTGATGATGTGAACTAGTGATTTCTGACATTTTGTGTGTATATTCTAAATATATTTTTTTGAATCAATTTATTTTCATTTTTCTATCCCCCTTGAAAACTATTTTTTTACAAAAAACAACATTTTTAAAGAGTGATACTCATTTGGTATAGTATAACTTTTTTTTATAAAATAGATATGAATGTGATTCTTTCGAATTTAGTTTTGTGACATCCATATCTAATGTTTCCAATTGGTTTCATAACATTATCTTCAATATTTCATATTTTATTAAGTTTTGAAGTTGAGTTAACTATAATTTTGACACATGCTCATTTGGTTGATCATAACTTTTTGTGTATGTATCCAAATTCAATTTTATTTTTTTTGTTGGAAAGAGGACTTCAATACCTAGTTCACAGATATTTTTCACAATTTTTTCTCACTTGTTTACTATTTTTTCATAACCGTTGAACTCGGAAGTTGATATTTGGTATGAAACCTATGTTTAGTTAATCTAAAAAAAAATCATAATAAACTCTTTATAAAGCTTGCTTCGAGTAATACTATCATGCATTTGGGTTTGTCAAAATTCATCCATTTGAGCCCCCAATTTGAGCTTCAAAGGCCAAAAATCTGCAGAAACCATGAGAGGTTTAGGGGGAGTCCAAAACCAAGCACTTTCGATAGAACATATGTTCTATCAAACGGGGTTCAATCAAAACCCCTAGGGTTTGATCAAACCTCCCTTCTATCAACCCCCCTAATGTAAATTTTGTATTTTATTCTTTTTTGGGTTTGATCGGAAGTGGATTTCGATCGAATGTGTTTTTTTACATTCAATCGAAAGGGGGTTTTGATAGAACATGGCTAAAATTGAGTTTTGGACAAAAGAGTCAATTTTTTTCGTCTGAAAAAGTGTAACCCACTATTGTGGGTTCACCCATTACATTTCTTAAACAGGTTGATGCACACTCAAAACCAAATGAAACAAACTCTTATATGGGGTTTTATATACTTGAAGTTAGAGATCACTTTCACACATACACAAGGATGATTAGAACTAGAAAAATACAACTAGACTATTCCTACTCTCCTCCCCAACATGGATCAAATAGAAAATCACATCTAGAGTGTGTATCTATGTCCTTTCTCATCATTCTTCTCATGGATCACATAGAAAAACACATCTAGCATGTATCCATGTTCTCTCTTTCCTTCTTCTCATGATCTCATAGTTTTTCTATTTATTGTTCATGGATGATGTGTTCTTTTCTCTTTTATGTGATCACTTGTGTCCTTGAGATGGAATTTATTATCAATAATGATATTAGTGGTTGAGACATTTTAATATCAAGGCCTCTTCGGCTACTTGAGGTCTTGTTTTTGGTCTTTATCTTTTGTTTTGTGTGTCTTTTTCCTTTTGTCTTTGTTTGTCTTTGTTTGTCTTTGTTTGCCTTTTATTTTTATTTTTATTTTTTGGCTTATTTTGTGTGCCCTTGCATGCATTTGAGAGAGTTGAGATCTTAAGATTGGGGGTTTGGTTCCTCAAAATTAGTGATGTCTTATAATCCTCCTGATTGTTCTTCTCATTGCTCCTTTCTTCCATCTCCTTCATCTCTCTTTTGTCTACTTTACCACAAGTATTTGCATAGGCTCATACTCCTGTTAAAGTGGGGGCTAAATGTAGCATTGTAAATTGTCACCGGGCCAATTTACACCTCATATTTGTGCCCCTACTTTAATGCATGTCCCCTTATGTACTATTTGGGCTTGTTAAGTGCCTTAACTCCATTTTTTATGCCATATACACTTGCCATTGATCCTCCAAGGCTATTGCCACCTCGGTCCTAGGACTAGAGCACCCAACACCTTGGTCCCCCCTCAATGGGGCCCATTTATCAAGCGAAGGATGTTGTTAGGATTCCCAAAGATACTGAGAGGGGGGGTGAATCAATATCTAACCGGATGTTGAATTTACTTGATTTAAAACATGTAAAGCATATCAATACTGTATACTGGTAAACCAAGAATAATGCAGTAAACAAAAATTAAAAAAACCACATGAAAAGCACACCATAACACAGTAGTTTAACGAGGAAACCCGGTGTGGGAAAAACCTTGGTGGGATTTGTGACCCACAATATTTGCTTACTGGCCAATAAGTGAATATTACTCTTACAATAGGGGCCTACACATGTAGGAAGGCCAAGTGCCTAGAGCTCACTGCTCAATTACAAAATAAGAAGTCACACTGACTTACAAAATGGATTATACAAATCCATTATCTTGTACTACTTCAAATTAGAATTTGCTATGCTAGATTCAGTACCGGTTTTAGCTCTGCTTCATACATAAACCCTTAACCTATAATTCGCATATAAGGTCTGCCTTATTTCGCCTATCCCATTATTACAAAATGTTCTATAATGATCTCATACATATATGAGTCATATTACAACTCGCCATGTTGGCTTACAATGATTTTACAATTAATTACAAAATACATTATAAACAAAATTCCTGTCGGCTAGGGTGTCGGTATCGTTCCTTTGCCAGTGTTTTGTGTGTCAGTGTAGAGTTTGTCATTGCCGGTGCCGATATATTGTCTTGTTGGTATCATATGATTGTAAGGTTTCCATCAATGACAAAACCTTCAATCACCTACAATTTCTCATTGGAGTGTGCATTTGCCAACAATCTCCCCCTTTGGCATTGATGGCAACACTCATGAGAAAAATCCAAAAAGTGTCATCCAGAAATGAGTCCGCCAGAATTGTTTTACCAAAAAAATGTGAGCTCCCCCTAAGCTAATGAGCCATCTGCTAATCATTTTTCTCATAGCCTCTACTCCCCCTTTGACATCAATGACAAAGGTTTTCATTCGCTATTAGTGGAGTCCTACCTAGTTTCTTGTAACTGGTGGGTTACACTTTGAAAAATATCTATCAAAATTAAATTTATGTCACTGCTAAATGTTTTACTTTATTTTATAGCCTCATGGGTTCTTTGCACTGTACCAGTGAATATGTGCATTTTCTCTTCTGGTGTCTTTAGTCTGGGAACCAGAGCCTTAGATATTTCTTTTCTCAAAGAAATAAGATACTCTAGTCTTGGATCAAGTCTGCATTTTAAGTCCTTTGCTTTGTCCTTTATTCTTTGTTTTTCATTTTCCAGTTTTCTGATTTTCTCTTCCTGCTCTACAATTTTCTTCTCTAATTCCAAAAATGAATCTGGTGTTCCAATCAGATTGTTAGCAATATTGTTAATCTTATCCTGTGTCTTTCTGATTTCATTGTCAAGATCTTCTGTTAATACATCCATTTTGCATGTATCCCTATACAATTTCTTGAAGTAAAAAATGATTTCATTGAGTTTTGGTAAAAGAGTATCCATCTCCTCTCTATTCATATTCACAATTTCCATAAAGAATTTCTCTTTTTCTTTTATCATCCTTTCTTTAAAAGTATCTTCATTTATTTGGTCAACAGTGATTAGGTTACTGGTGATGAATTTAGACAATGTGTCTAATTGTTCTAAAGAATCTTTATTCTCTATTTTACACTTGGGTGCAATCATCTTCAAAATTGGTATGGTGTTATCAATAGCCTTATATTCTAGTCCATTACAATCTGTTATTTTCTTAATTGAATCTAGCAATACATCTGTCATATTTGTTGGTCTGAATTCAAACATGGAGGTTCTGGATGTCTGTCCAACTGTCTTCACAATTTGTAATCCACTGGTGGTGATAATAGCATTTCTTTCCTCTTTCATTGGAGGATCAGTTTGTGTCTACATTTCAGCTACCAAAGGTTTAGGTCTTTTAGTTGTAGCCGGTGGCACTGTCTCTGAATGTACTTGTGAATGAACCTATTGTTCTACCTGTTTCTTTGTACTCTCTACTGATGGTTTCTCTGATGGTACCTCTAATGATTTTTCAGTGGTATCCACTGTCGGTTTTTCTATTTGTGACTCTGTATTTTCTACCAGTTTCTCTATGCTTGCTCCTGAAATGTCTATAGTTGGTATCTCAGTAGATTTTTCATTATTATTAGTTGTCGATTACTCAATAGATACATTATGTACACCAGTACTATCAGCTTTTCATGTATCCGTTGTCTGTTCAGTTTGTTGCTTACTCCGAATTTCAATGTCTCCAACTGTATCTTCAACATTTGTCTCAACTGTTGTGTCTTCTGTCAGTTGCTCTATTGCCACATCTATTTTCTCACTTGTTTCCTTATCAACCACAATGTTGACTTCCTGTGTGTCAATATTCATTGTGTACAACACCTCAGAATCAGGATTTGTGTCCTCATGTGTTGTCTTCATACTCTCTATTGCTGGTTGATTTTCAGTAGTGTCTACTGGTGGAGTATCTAAAGGCGGTGGGGGTAAGTTGTCTGTTATCTTTATACTGGGAGGTCCACCAACCTTGCCTTTTCCTTTGTCCCTATCCTTTTGATAGACCTTGAAGGTTTTAGGTTTTTGATATTCTTCTTGTTTCTCCTTTTCTACTAGGAATATATCCCATGCATCTGTTGTTTCCTCTATTATTTGATTCACTCTTCCTTCCATCAGTGCTACATGCTGGTGAGCAGTTGAGAATACTGACCAGTTAGCCTCAGAGATTAATTGATCTATCTCATCAGGTGAGTTAACAGGGTGCACTGCAAGTAGTTTTTCAATCTTTATTTTCTTATCTAGCTCAATAATAGTTACTCTTCTAACTTCTAGTCTGTTATATAGATCTGTCGGTATTTCATCAACAACTTGCATCAAAAATTTCTTGAAAATATCTAAGTGTAGTATTACACTATTTTCTACTCTCTCTTTGTCATCAGCGGATAGTGTGTTATACAGTTTGCTGATATTCTTCAACTTGCCATCTTCAGTAATTTCATTTAGTAATTTATCAATAGGAGCTACAGTTTGTTTTGACTTCTTCTTAGGAATCAACTTCTTTTTCTTTGGAGTTAATTTCTTTGTTGGGGGCCTTACTACCTATTGCTTCTGTCTTTTTGGTGTAGGAGAAGGTGCCAGTGAAGGTTTTCTTTTCCTCTCAACTCTCTTGAATATTGCAGGTATGTCACTTTCTGAAGAAGTTCCAATTGGTGAAAGGTGTGTTATCGGTTGGATTGCTTCCAATTCACCTTCAGTTATACCGATTTGCTTTAGCACATCTTCTTTAATAGCTTTTGCCTGCTGGGTTCCTTTTCTAACACTTGCCTCAACCCTTTTAACTCTTTTCTTTGATTGAATTTGACTTTCTATAGTTTCAACATTACCAAATATTTCTTCTTTAGGTTCCTTAGGAGCTTCTAGGAGGGCTTTTGCATAGGTTTCTATTATGTTTTCATCAATCTCATACCCCATTTCAGTAACCCATATGGTTCTAGGAACAACTACCTCCATCCAAATTTCATCTTTCTTTATTACAAAACAGATTTCATTTTGGTACTTATCCACAATAGCTTGTGATAACCTTACTCTTGTTTTCATTCGAGCTTTTAGTGCTTGAAAGTGCTCATTTATGGTTTTCTCCCTGTTCTCTCCCATATTATTTAGCAATTCTGATAGTTATTTTCCTATTGGTATATCATATCCAAAATCTTTGGTGTCAATACCGGGTACTTGTTTGGTTATATAGCATCAGACAAACAAGTAGGTTTCCAAATCTGAATGTTCCTTTCTTTTCCCTTTTGATCTTTGCTAGATTGTCTATTAGTTCATCTTTAAGCCATTCACATATGTCTATCCTTGCATTATCATTTACCATATCATAGGCACTCTTAATACATAGGCTAGAAACTGAGTTTAACCTATTTGTATGTGTAGTCTTGTAACCTAAGATCATACTGATAAATCTGATATTTGTATCCTTACATCATTTACCCTTAGTGATCTCTTATCAAATGTTGCACCGGTTAGGTTTGTCACTAGATCATTTGAGGCCTTCTTAGTTTTGTTAGGTCTGTTGTCGGTGGAGGGTAACCCTATCATAGCCTTTACTGCTTCTTTTGTGATTTTATGAACTGAGTCCAACCAGAAAAATTCACCATGTACTCTGCTTAATACTATCCTTATGATTTCCTTGGGGAAATCCGGGATACTGAGAATTTCAGTGAAACCTAGGGTTTCTATTATCTTATGTTTAGGTTTGACATTTCTCGATTCATCACAAATCATAGATTCATACATATTCTTAATTTCCTCATCAACTAGTTCATCAATATGACAGTGTATATACATTCTAGGGTCTTCAACATATACTACCCCTTTAGGTATTTAAGAAAATGCACCTAAGCTATCATCTTTCTTTGCAATTTCGGGAACTAGCTGGAATATGGGTCTAGGGCACTTCAACAACAGTAGGGTTTGCAATAAATTCATGAGTAGATGAAGATGCCATAGCTATAAATACCTTAATCTATCTTAGGGATGAAGGATTTGATAGATTGCTTTGCTTCTTTGCTTGGAATGCCTTTACTCAGGATTTTCGCACTCTCGAAGATTTGAATGCTCGGTGAAATGAAAATGGAGCCAAAACACTTGTTTTATATTGTTATTTTCTTCACCTACCATATTTAATGCTTGTTGGTAAAGTCACAATTTAACTTATCTACCTATAAAGAAGTGATCTCAACTTCTCACCATCAACCGAGGGAATAATAGCATGTTTTTCATTTAGTTGCCAAACCCCCAAAGGAATTTTCTTCAGTTAGATGAAGAGTCTCCTGCCGATGGAGTGTTACTCTATTCTGCCAGTGGAGGAGTATTCCCATCAACATTCTATTCTGACTTTCTGATCCATTGTTTTGAGAATTCTTGCTTTACCTCTTCAACCTTTTCCTTACCTTTCAAACTAGCACCATTATTATTTGTCGATGGTGCCTTACTTCTACAGAATTTTGCTATATGTCCAATCTTGTTACAAGCATAACAAGTCACATTATTTTTCTGAATAGCTTTCCCATATCCTATGCCAATTTGTGTTCTGCATTGATTAGATAAGTGTCCAAATCTCCCACAAACATAACATCTTACATTCATTCTACAATTCTCTGAATTATGACCAACTTTGTTGCATTTAGAACATTGACCGGTGGGTGTATTGGTGTTCTTATAATTTCTAGATCTACATTGATTTGCTCTATGACCATACTTGTTACAGTTAAAGCATTTGCCATTAAATTTATAAGCATTTGGTTGCCTTATCGGTTTGTTATGATCATGTGTGTTTGTAGTACTGGAGCTTTCACCAACTTCAAAGCCAAGGCCATTAGTGTCACCATTAGGTTTCTGATTCTTCAGCATGTCACCAAGTTCTTCTGACTTTTCTCAATTTTTTCTCTGTGTTGATTTGCAGTAGCCAGTTCTCTTTCCAAGATTCCTTTCTGTCTCATAAGTTCATTTGAGTCATTTTGTGTATGTATCAGATCTGTCTTCAAACATATCATTTTCATAACTAAGTCTTGTGTTTTCATTTACAGCATCATTCAGTCTTCTAGTCAGATCTTCTTCATTTTTCTTCCTATCTTCAATTTCTTTGCAAAATCTCATAGTCATATCCTGCATTTCATTCTTTGTAGTACTGCTTTCTTGTCTCAATTTGTTTACTAGATCATTAAGAGTTTCCTTTTCATCATTCTCATTTTGCATCTTTTCACAAAGTTATCTTCTCTTATTTCTTGCAATTGTAAGATTTTCTTGAATAATATCCTGAGCAACTTTTAGATCATCTTCAAGTTTGATATTTTTCAATTTTTCTGTATCATAGTCTGAAAGAGTTGTTTCCAATTGCTTCTTCAAGCTATCCATCTCTACGGGTGTCAAGATCTTCCTCAAGCTATTAGGCTTCTGAAAATAGAGGACCAAGCTTTGATACCAATTCCCAAAGATACTAAGAGGGGGGGTGAATCAATATCTAACCGGTTGTTGAATTTACTTGATTTAAAACATGTAAAGCATATCAATATTGTATACCGGTAAACCAAGAATAATGCAGTGAATAAAAATAACAACAACCACATGAAAAGCACACCATAACACAGTAGTTTAACAAGGAAACCTGGTGTGGGAAAAACCTCAGTGGGATTTGTGACCCACAATATTTGCTTACTGGCCAATAAGTGAATATTACTCTTACAATAGGGGCCTGCACATGCAGAAAGGCCAAGTGCCTAGAGCTCACTACTCAATTACAAAATAAGAAGTCACACTGACTTACAAAATGGATTATACAAATCCAATGTCTTGTACTGCTTCAAATTAGCATCTGCTATGCCAGATCTAGTACCGGTTTTAGCTCTGCTTCATACATAAACCCTTAACCTATAATTCGCATATCAGGTCTGCCTTATTTCGCATATCCCATTATTACAAAATGTTATACAATGATCTCATACATATATGAGTCATATTACAACTCGCCATGTCAGCTTACAATGATTTTACAATTAATTACAAAATACATTATAAACAAAATTCTTGTTGGCCAGGGTGCCGGTATCCTTCCTTTGTCGGTGTTCTGTGTGCCGGTGTAGAGTTTGTCGTTGTCGGTGTTGGCATATTGTCTTGCCGGTATTATATGATTGCAAGGTTGCCATCAATGACAAAACCTTCAATCACCTACAATTTCTCATTAGAGTGTGCATTTGTCAACAGATGTGACCTATCACTCTGGAAGGAAATTAAATTGGTGTCTTTATGTGACCATTCAAGGTTATCATAATCGATAAATTGACCTACGATCTCATATATAAAGACATTAATCAATTCATTTCATATCTAAGACTCCAAGCATTCAAGAATTGAACTGTTCATCATCAAAAATTTCCAGAGATCTTCAAGGCTACATTACCTTCATTAAACCATTGTGGACAAAATTACATCATTCATATGCAAGCATGTTTGGGTAACTAGGGTTTTGCAATGTTCATTCTATTTGATACAACATATGTGATTACATTCAAGAATCAAAGCATCATTATAAGTTATTACATATCTGAGGTATATCTTTCCATTATTTATTTCAATATTTACAATATTTCATTCAAAGTTAATTCCTAAATCGAGGTTTGACTTAGGTAGACCCCTATTCCCAACCTATTTCCCTTCTCTAGTGTGGGAAAGAATAAGTACGAAGCTACAATCTTCATAATTGACTTTATTTACATTGACAAATTGATCCCCCATTGGGGTGCAAAAAGTGCTAAGGACCAAAGTGACCGTCGCTATGGTCCTATCAAATTAGGAGCTCCTTCTAGGAATAAGTCTGAATGCTCTTATAATCCTCAAATCCAAGTTTGTGGCTCAATCTGACGACTATAGCTCACTGTTCATGCATAATTACTTCAATTTCAGTGTGTTTTGCCCTAATTTCAGCATCTTCAACAAATCAATTCAACTCAAGGGAAAGAAGAGGCTCGTCTAAGATCCTTGGAATTTGATCAACATTTAGACCTCTTAGGTTTAGCTCTATCAAATTCCTATATTTCCCTAATGTAATGGTACCTAAGTAAAAATTAGATATTTTTATCCTTCATATGATAGAAACCCTAATTTTTCACCCATTACACCTCTAATCTTATCAACATGATCATATAATTTGTCAAGTTTATCCTAAGCTTCCTTGATTGTCTTACACTTATCAATGTGAAAGATAAGATTAGGAGATACACATTTTCTCAATGTTCCAAAAGCTATAAAACTTTTGATGAGCCATTCCATTTAGAAATTAGGAAAATTTAAATATGTGGGTTTTGAAATTGTGTCATCAATATAATGATTTAGGCCAATTTTCATTAGTTTACTCCGTGCATTAATTTTCAAAGTTGCATAGTTATGTGGAGTTAAGAGTAGAAATTTAGGAGAACCCATAACTGAAAATGAAAGAGCACAAGCAAGTAGATCAAAAACACAAACATCAAGAGAGATCCCCCACCCTCTTTTCACTCAATCAATAATGCCCCCCCCCCCAAAAAAAAAAAAGACTGTGGAACTTTATAAATTAGTGCATTTACAGTGCTGGAGTTTTTCCAGTGTTTTACAATGTCCAAATGTGGACTCAAATACTGAAGATACAATAAATCTCAAAATGAGAACCTCAAAATAGCGCCAATGTGTAGTGCTCAAAAAAATATTAATTTTCAAAAAAAAGAAGCACCTCAATCTGAGGTCATATGTGAAAGTTGCATCTGTTTGAAGTTAGAAAAACTAGCATTGTCCTTTAGATTTGAAATTAGAAAACTTGATTTTAGGGAAATTTGGATTAGTTGAGTAAAAAATGATTCCACCACTGCAATGCCTATGAAATTCTATCTTGAATAAAAAAATGCACTAAAAAACACCTTTGTATGCATGAGAATGGGTTATTGTTTTAATGGATTATACCTGAGAATGGGTTATTTGAAGTTCAATTGTAAAATTGAAAACTTCGTTGGAGAGGGGGTTAAAAAATTGCAAATATGAACCTGCACCAAATTTAGTTAAGCTGCTACTAAATTTAGAATGTCCCTAAATATGGTTTAACCACTAGTTGATTTTGAAGTCCCACCAAATTTGAATAGTGTCAGATAAAATAAATCCTCCACCAATTTTAGAACTATTCTTGCTAAATTTGAAACCTCTGCTAAAACTAGTGAAATCACCAAAAACAACTAAAAAGATAGGAACACTGCTAAAATTTTTGCCAAATTGGCACAAAGGCTAAGATTGGGAGGTTGTCGCACAGAGGCCAAAGTATAGATGCACAAGTAATTTTTTTTTTAAATTTTTTAAAAAAGTATATATTAAAAAAATTATATGGAGGGTTGAAGCCTCTTTGGGATCCCACGACCTTTACAAGTAGTGTGGGCTTTATCCCACGCTGCAGGGGGTGTCGGGTCCAATCCTTGTGTACCTCCTGGTACAAGGGCCTATATGACCTCTACAAGTTTGTCTGTACCTTTGTACCAATAAGCTTTTTTTTTTTTTTTTCAAAAAATGTTTATAATATAATAAACATTTTATAATAAACATTTTTTGAAAAAACTTTTTATAATGAAATTATTGGGATTTTTTTTAATAAAAATATAATATTTAAAAAAATAAATAAAAATTCGTACCGTCAGTAGGTGGGGCCATAATGTCCTGCCCATAATTTTTTTTTGCCTCGAATTTGATTTTCAGCAAAAATATAGAGTATCTTATATCAAAATTCATCTATCCAACCATTTTGACTCGATGGTGATGTCCTTTTTAGCTGAAAATGCACCCAACAAAAGCTTAATGTTTAATTTCTCCCAAATTTGAGAAGGGGCTTGTAGATTTGGAAGCTTTGATACCATGTTAGAGTCACTGAAGGACTCAATCTCCCAGGATCACCTACAAAACCAAGATCAACCTTCTACACGAAAGCAACAATGAGGATGAAATGTTGGAATATGGCTCAATAACAATATAATAATATTATCACACTTAAAATGATACGATATTGATCAAGACTCCCTTGTAATGACTGGGTTGACATGGACTCATTTGAATTAACTCATAAGGGAGAGGTGAGTGGTAATTATATAGGAAAATGTAAGCATATGATTCCAAAAGGAGTAATAACTCCCAAATAATCAAATTAGGTTGGAGTTTTACCAACTTGAAAATGTCAAACTCTTGGATATTATAGTTGTTGGAATGTGTTGTTGTGATTGATGTCGACATATTCTTGTGTTGCAAAGAATTGGTGTATTGCAGAGAATTATTTAGGTGATTTACTGTAGATTTGCTAATGCGGTTTAATGGGTTTTGAGATACTTATCTCTAGTTGATTCAGTATGAGTTTCATGATGTTATGTGGAGATTTGGTCAAGTTATGTGATCTGATGTGATGGTTGGTTTTTATGTTAACTCTATGTTGCAGAAGTGGTATTTGATCTATATTTCTCGAGAATGATTATATCTTGAGTTGTGGATTTTGGAGAGTGTTTGGGACGTTCATGTGTTTCCTCTGATCAGATGGCTCATGATTTGAAACTTCGCAAGCATATCTTTCAGTTTGTTAGTTGGTGTTGTTGAGCTTCGATGATGTAATAATGATGATTCTTTCTATTCAAGGTGTTGTGGTGATTGTGGTGGAATTCACATTGCTTCTTGATGTTCCTTCATCATGTTCTATGCATTTTGGTGGTCGATATTAATCATGGTGTACGTTATTGAATATTTTATTGGTTTGGTGGTATTCTTCATGTTATGCAACATATTCGGTGGTCTAGCATGTTGCAGATGATCTCGGTGAATTATTTGATGGTATTTCATGTCCGAGGATTTGATTTGGGTCTGTGATATGTCCATGCCAACATTGTATTAGTCTGGTTATGGATTTATATATTATGTGATATAATTTTATAATTAGGTTATATGTGATGAGTTGACCTTAAGGTTAAGGTTGATAATTTATATAAATAAGTGTTGTAATCATGCAACTTGTGTGTTTGCAAATTGTATGAGAGTATTATATGTGTGACCAATAGAATTTATCTTTCAGTAGTAGAGAAGAGTAGAGAAGTGTTGTTGTGCAGACAATGTGCTTAACTGAAACTGTAATCAGGCATTTGGAGATGTTATTCATTCAATTCATGTAATTCAGATTGTTGTCTGATCTTTCTATGGCAATGAGCCTTCCTTGGGTTTTGAGCCCTTCTTTTTTTTGAGTAATGAGCTCTAGGTAGTGTGCCTGAATGCATGTGCATTCCCCATTGTAATATTTGCACATACTACTACATAGTATCATCTTATTGTGGGTAGGTTCCCACAGTGGCTTTTCCCTTGACCGAGTTTCCCATGTAAAAAAATCATTGTGTTATGTTTGTTGTTAATGTGGTGTTTATCTTTTCTATTGTTTTTCTTAATCAGATCCAAAGTTAAGGTTAATTTTTTTGAGTTTGGTGAAAACTGATTCACCCCCCTCAATTTTCCTACATTGTTGCTGCCTTCCTACCAATAATTGGTATCTAAACTACATCCTCTGGAAGGAGCTTGACCGCTTGGGGAGATTTGGGATGAAAGCTATTGTTTTCAAGAAGGAGATTCCAAGATTTGATTGAACTAATTACTCTATATGGAAGAACCGGATGGAAGCTCACTTGAACTGTCTTAGACAAGATTATTGGAAGATTACAAAGAATGCATACATTGTTCCTTTGAATGGTCCTATTACTATAGCCGAGATCAAAGATGTTCAACATAATATAATAGCTAAGGAAGCATTGTTGAATGCCTTGACTAATGCAAAGATGAATAAAGTGATGGGATTGTAGACTACACATGAGATTTGGTAGAAACTAGAAAACTTGTATGAAGGAGATAAACATGTGAAAGCTGCTAAATTGAAAAGCTTGAAAGGAAAGTATAAGATACTGAAGATGGGGGAAGATGAAAATATTTCATTCTTTATGGCTAAAGTGAATGATCTTGTGTTGAACATCAGATATGCCAGTGGAGTTCTTGAAGAGGGTGAGATTATGGCTAAAGTGTTGAGATCTTTGCCTCCTGCTTATAAAAATAAATTTGTTGCTATTGATGATATCCGGAATGTGACAACTATGACAAGAGATATGCTAGTTGGTAAGCTTCCTACTTTTGAATTGAGCAAACTTGGTGAATCACATGGTAAAATTGAGACTAAATTTAAAGCTACTGTATCCGGGAAGTATAAGTATGATTCGGGAGAAAGTTCAACTAGGGTTTCCAGTTATTAAACAGAATTGAGAGAGATGGAAGAATAAGAAAGAGAATTGGTAGAGCTTGAAGCACTTATTGCGAGAAGATTGCCTAAGGGAGCCAGTAAGTATGAAGGGAAGTTACCTTTGAAAAAAAATTCATGCAATAAGCTAGGTCATTTTTCTTCTAGGTGTCCTGAAAGAGCAGAAAGATTGTCAAAGTATGATAAGCCTTACAAGCCTAACTGGAAGTATAGATATCAAAAGAAGTGTTATTATGCTGTTGATGAAGGTGTGGTGGATGATGAGTCTGAGAAAGGGAATTTAGAAGATGAATCTATATTCATTGCTATCAAGGAAGATGATCCAGTATCTATTGATTCTACAAGCTGTATTATTGAAGAGAAAGATTTGGCTGCTAAAATTGATGAGAAAGATGAATGGATGATTGATAGTAATTGTTCACATCACATGATTTTTTATAAAGGTATATTTCTGAATATAGAGAAGTATGATGGCAGTGTAGTAAGATTTGGAGACAATAAATCTTGTGTAATCCATGGTAGATGTTCTATTTCTCTTGATGGTAAGCATAATACTGATGATGTTTTATATGTTGAAGGTTTGAAGCATAATCTTTTGAGTGTTGGACATATGGTTAATAATGGATATGATTTACAATTCAAGAATGGGAAATGTAAGATCTTGAATAGCTCTGGTACTAAGATTAAAGGTAATATCTTTCTTTTGAATGCTAATGAGAAAAGTTGTTTGATTGCTCAAATTAATGAGAGTTTTTGGCATGGAAGAATGTGTCATGTTAACTTTGACTGCATGATTAAGATAAGTTCTACTCAGTCTATTAGAAATTTACGTAAGCTAGTGAAGCCTACTAATCCAATGTGTAAAGAATGTCAATTTGGAAAGCAAACAATAATTTCATTCAAGAGAAAAATGTATACATCTAATGGATTATTAAATCTTGTGCATACTGATTTATGTCGACCGTCTAGAGTGAGAAGCTTGCAGGGAGATAGATACTTTATGTTGCTGATTGATGACTATTCTAGGATGATGTGGGTCACTTTTGTAAGGGAGAAATCTGAAGCACTAGAGAAAGAGACAAGATTGAAGCTGAAATATCTGAGATCTGACAGAGGTGGAGAATTTACCTCCAGTGATTTTATTTCCTTTTGTGAAGACATGGAATTAGAAGACAGTTATCTGCTCCAAGAACACCTCAGTAGAATGGAGTTGTCGAAAGGAAAAACAAAACAGTTTTGGATGCTACTAGAACTATGATGGTTGAAGGAAATGTTCTGCATATCTATTGGAGAGAAGTTGTTAGCACTATTGTATACATATTCAACCAGGTGCACATAAAAGGTGGTTTTGGTAAGACTCCTTATGAGCTATGGTCTGTCATGTTCCTACAATTAGATATTCCAGATTCTTTGGAAGCAAATGTTATATCAAAAGAGATGAGGATATAGGAAAATTTGATGCAAGATGTGATGAAGGAATCTTTTTAGGATATTCTATTAAGAGAAAATCCTACCGGTGTTATGACAAGAGACTAAAAAAGATAGTGGAAAGTGCGAATGTGAAGGTTGATGAGAATCATGAGAAGCAAATCAAAGCATGCAGATATGAGTCTGATGATTAGGATGTTACTTCAAAATAAGTGCAGACTCTGAACTTATGAAGTAGAGTAATCCAGAAGAGATAATAATTCAAGATGTTGTTGAAGAAGTTCAAGAGACTGAAAATCAAAACAATCAGAAGACCCCTAGGTATGTAAGATTAAATCATTCATAAAATCATATTATTGGTGATAAAAATAAAGGTGTGATGACTAGGAGATGGATTGTGTCTGAAAAACATGTTTGATTTCTAAAATTGAGCCAAAATATGTTGTTGAAGTTTGTAAAGATGAAAATTGTATAAAAGCTATGGAAGAAGAGTTAGATCAGATTGAGAAGAACAAAACATGGGAATTTGTTCCAAGACCTAAGGACAAGAATGTTATTGGTACTAAATGGATATTCCAAAATAAGTTGAATGAATATGGACACATTTTTAGAAACAAAGCAAGACTGGTATGTAAGGGATATTCACAAATGGAAGGTATTGATTTTGAGGAGAATTTTTCTTCGGTAGCTAGAATTGAAGGTGTAAGAGTATTTCTTGCATATGTTGCTCATAAGAAATTCAAGGTATATCAGATGGATATGAAGTTAGCCTTTTTGAATGGTGAATTGGAAGAGGAAGTTGACATTGAGAAATCAGATGGATTTTCATTGATAGATGAGGATGACATGGTATGCAGATTGAAGAAAGAATTGTATGGACTTAAAGAAGCCCCTAGAGCTTGGTATGCTTGATTGGATAGATATTTGATGAAGTTGGGATTTTGTAAAGGTATTGCTAATAGTAAATTGTATTTCAATATTGATAATGATAATATTTTGATTGTTTAAGTCTTTGTTGATGACATTTATTTTGGAGCAAATGATGATTTGAGTAAGAAATTTGTTGATGATATGCAAAAAGAATTTGTGATGTCTATGATAGGTGAGATGAAATTCTTTCTGAGATTGCAAATTACATAGATTGATAAAGGCATTTTCATATCTAAATCTAAGTATGTGAAGGAATTGCTAAAAAAGTTTGGTTTAGATGATTCCAAACCTATTGGAACTCCTATAGTGACTGGATATAAGATGATAAAAGATGATGAATATCTGAAAGCTAGCCAAACCTTAAATAGATCTATGATTTGTAGAATTCTATATTTGACTCAAACTAGACCTAAAATTATGAATGTTGTATGTCTTGTTGCAAGATTTCAAGTTGATCCTAAATAAAGTCATTTTATTTTTGTAAAGAGGATATTCAAATATTTGAAGGGAACAGTTGATTATGGTCTGTGGTATCTGAAGGATGATGATTTCATTTTAAATTCTTATACTAATGTTGATTGAGTAGGTGACGTTGATCACTAGAAGAGCACTACTAGTGGAGCATTCTTTTTGGGAAATAATTTGGTTGCTTGGACAAGTAAGAAGCAAGAGATGTTATTTCTTTATCTATTGCAGAAGTTGAATACATTGTTGTTCTGATTGATTGAAAAATAGGTTTTAAGGACCCAAAACCATTACAACATAGTTAGAAAGAAAGCTGAGAAAAAAGAGTCCACATACAGAGCGTCTAGTCAAAAGACCAGCGAATAGAAAAAACAGCTAAACAACAAAAAACAACAAAGAACCCAAGGAGACACTACATAGTAATTTTCTTTAGCAGATCCTCTGCCTTAGTCACCAGCTCATCATAGGTCGCCCCAACTACTTTTAGCTCCTCTAGGTCCTTATTCACTTTCTTTTCTTTCCTCTTTCCATGGGTGTGGGTTCTGGGACCTTGGACTTCCCCTGTTCCTTCTGCATCCAAGTCAATTTCCTGGGTTTCCTTTTCATCATCAAGCTTGCTGATGAGGGTATGGGTGTTGTTGGCTAAGATTTTCAAAATGCTGAGGCTCTGCTCCGCAATGTTCTTGAGGCACTCCTCTATCTTGTCCACTTTGGCGACTATGTCCGAGAGCGTTTTTTCACTAGTTTCCTCCAAGGTTTTTCTATCCTGTATCTCCTTTTCAATTTTCTCAAACTGGGGATTAAAGGCATCTCTGATGTCTTCCGCTTTAGCAATTGTGTTCTTTAGATCTTCAATATAATCGGCCATAGTGTTCCCCTCTCTAATGTTAATGGTCTCCAAGATTAGGACTCTATTGCAGAGCTTTTTGTACTCATCCGCAGTTTTCATATTCCCATCAATAAGCCATTCTATGGTTTTCATAAAACCCTTCAAGGCCTCGGGAGGAGGACCAGGAGAAGGAGTCACTTTTCTAGGGGTTATCTGTTCATCTTTAGAGATATGGAGGGCAGAAATAGTGTCGGCAGCCCTGAGAGTCTCCTCCATAGTCTCCATATCCAGGCTTTGTTCAGCTTCCAGGGTCCTTGTTTGCTTGTCCTCTTCCAGTTCCTTGCCGATCTCCTCCGGTTCTTTGCCAGTCTCCTCTGTTTTCTTTTGCTTCTTCCTGGGTTGGGCTTGGTTCTTACTTTTTTCCTTCAGCACCCCCTTAGGGTTCTTCCTATCCTCAGGGAAATCAGAGTACTCTTCTTTCAAAGAAATACTAATCAAGGGTTTGCTTTGGGGTTTTTTGCTCTTAGAAGAAGAGGGTCTTGATTTCCTCTTCATACTACTCTCATACTCTGAGTCATTAGAGCTTTCCTCATTATCAGTTGAGGAATCATTGTCTGATTCCTCCTCATCCGAGAAATCAAAATCAGACATTTCTTCTTCCGAATCCATAGAGAGCTACATTCGGTTGATTTTACTGGCCTTTAAATGGTCATAAATGAGGACCATAAGTCCCTGGTGCATTGCAGTATCACCCCGAGGATTTTCTTTATAGGCTTTTAGGGAGGCATTCATAGAATAGAGAAAGAAGTAAGGGAAATTCACCTTATCATTATGCCTAAAATGATTTAAGATGATAAAATGATACCCATATACTTTCGTAAACCTACCATCTAGAGTTATATACCTCATTAAAACAAAGAGAATTTCTCGCCAGGGTTTTGCAAAAGCCCTAGGCGGGTAATAGGTTTTACTCAACTTTACTAGTCTTTTCTTCTCTTTCTCTATGACTAGGTACCTTTCAATGGCTTCCCTACTGACCTTCCTGTCTCTGTAGAAGTTGTAGCCCTCCCTTTTGAGTCTCATAGCTTTAGCTATTAAATCTTTGTCAATTTCCACCAGTTGGTCGCCCATTTTAAGCATGCCCTTCTTCCAATTTTTGTAGAAGAAGCTAGTTATCTTTCCATCACGGCCATGGAATCTCTTAATGAAGCTCGAAAGACCACCCTTTTGCAAAATTTCCCACACCTCTTCTTTTTGTTTCCACTCCTTGCAACTGCTTGGCTCATATCTTCTCCTATTTCCGCCCATGGTGTCATTTCTCACAGCCAAGTTTAGATTATAGAACTAGTGAAACAGAAAGCTTTTTGAAGTTAAAACAAAAACCCAGAAAGCATGCGTAGCATTAATGATTTGATGGGTTATAACGCATGTTCTGCTAGCTTTGATGTTATAATGAGTAATTCCCTCATTATCAAAGTAACTCGAAGTGCTTACTTCAGTACTTATCATAATTGCCCTATCAATCAAAAGTCTTTGGAGTACTTCGATATCTTTCATTAATTATGATTTTTCTAACATCTTCAGGGAGATCGCTCTCACTTGTCCATGTGGTAATAGTCTCCTTCGTAACCGCCATGTTTGCAGCCCAATCAACAGAATAGTTGGCCTCCCAATAAATATGGGATATGTGGCATTTTTTGAAGGTTCTAATGATATCAATGGCAGAAAAAATTATATTGTGAATCGACCAAGAGGGCTTTGAGGTCCCATTGAGACACTTAATTATATTATTGGAATCCCCTTCTATCCAGAGATAGGAATAGTTCCATTTTTTGGTTAGAATAATGCCTTGAAGGGCTGCCATAGCTTTCACTTTATGATTGGTTTGAATGCCAATAGGGACAACAATCATACCTTTGCAAATGCCTTTGTTGTCTCTGAGAATAGCTCCATAGCCTAAGGGACTTGGGTTTCCTTTGGCTGCTCCATCAAAATTGATTTTGAGCCAACCTTGGGGAGAGGTTTGCCATTTAACTTCAAGCCTTTTATTGTAGCTGATATTATGACCATCAGTGATCTTCATATTCGAAGCTCTTAAGATGTTTGACTCCAAGGAGTTGTTAGAGTAACAAGAGACCTCCATAGTTCCCATATTTTCCTAAATAGCCCTTTGAATTTTTTGAAAAACAATGTCTTGATTTAAGGACACACCTGAATATTCGGTTGTTTCTTTCCTTCCAAAGACCCCACAAAATGTGTGGAAGAGAGAGCTGCCACATACATCTCAAAAAAGAGTTGGTCCAATGAATTTTCCAGGAAGAGAACAAATCTCTGATATTACTGGGAAACACCCAAGCTAGACTAAATCTCTTGAGGAAGCTTTCCCAAACAGAGGTTGAGAAAGAATAGTGGAGGGAAAGATGGTCCACTGACTCTTCCTCTTGAAAGCACAGCACACACCTATTTGGAAGGGCAAAACCTCTGCATTTAAGGTTGTCAATAGTAAGGATCTTATTCTGGAGAATAGTCCAGAAGAACAAATTGATTTTGGGAGTGAGACCTTTTAACCAAGCTTTAGACCAGAAGGGATTCATAGGAGGGGAGGGAGAGAGGATACAATACATCGAAGATACAGTAAAAATACCTTTGGGGTTATATTTCTAGATCAGGGAATCCTCTTCCTTATTCAGCCAAATAGCAGACAATTGGGTTTTGAGCTTAGAGAGATTGGGATGAATACTATCAATGTTCTACCAGTTGTTCCCATCCCAGTAATCTACCACTAAGGTACCAAAAGAGCCAATACAGGAGGGGGCATGGGAAGCCCACTCATAGAAATCCATAAGGGGTTTGTCAAAAAGCCAGGGATCCTCCCAGAATCTAACTTTTTTGCCATTTCCAAGTTTCCATGTCACACCTTTAGCAATCACATCTTTACATTTAGAAACATGGTTCCAGATATGGGATCCATTTATGCTAAGATCCGAATTAAGAAAAGAAGAAAGAGAAGAGGATAGAAGGGAATACTTACTTCTCCAAATTTTGCACCATAAAATTAGAGTGAAACCATCTCCAAGCTTGTTTAGACAAGAAAGCTTCATTTAAAGTGTGAATCCTCCTGAGCCCCAGACCACCTTTGCTTTTTGGCTTGCAGACCTGATCCCATGCCGCCAAGGACATTCTTTGTTTTTCCTCAACCCCAGACCATAAGAATCTTCTTTGAATTTTCTCAATAGCTTCAGCATACTTGACTGGAATTCTAAATAAGCTAAGAGCATAAATGGGGATAGTTTGAAGAGTAGCCTTAATGAGAAGGAGCTTACCAGCTTGACTTAAGAGAGCCCCTTTCCAACCTGCAAGTTTTTTGTGAAATTTATCAACCAACGAACTCTAATAGGAATCAGGAGGGGCAATCCCCATGGGGAGACCAAGGTAGGTAGCAGGAAGGTCAGCAATCTTACACTCTAGAATTCTGCTGATCCTTTGTTGTCTTCTCTCTGGGGTATTAATGAAAAAGACATCACTTTTGGCCCAGTTAATAAGCTACCCTGTAGCAGAAGCATATTTACACAAGGTACTCTTCAGAACTTTATCTTCTGAGATGCTTGATTCCCCCATAATTATTGTATCATCAACAAATTGCTGGTGTGAACAAATAAGGTCAGCAGAAGAAGGTTGGAGGCCCTTAAAGGATCCTATCTACACCAAGTTTTCCATGGTCTGACCAAAGCATTTTTCCATAATAATGAAAAGGATGGGAGAGATAGGATCTCCTTGCCTAAGACCTCTCAAAGCTTGGAAAAAGGTTGAAGGAGAACCATTGACAAGAACAGCAAAGGACATAGAAGTGGTAAGTTGGGAGAACAGATCCACAACTCTTGGGGCAAACCCAAAGGAAGTGAAAACTTTCTGAAGAAGAGACCAGTCAACCCTATCATAGGCTTTGGAGAGGTCAAGATTAAGGATGAGACCCTACTTCTTCACTTTAACAAGAGAGTGAATATTCTCATGAACAGTAATAATGGAATCGAGAATTTGTCTTCTAGGAACAAACCCATTCTGCTGGTGTTTAATTAAAGCCAGGAGAATAGACAAGAGTCTAGAAGTCAAGACCTTAGATATGATCTTGTAAAAGGAATTGCAGAGGCTAATAGGTTTGAACTTGTCCAAAGAATCAGCACCTTGAATCTTGGGGATGAGAGCAATAAAAGTACCATTGATTTCCTTCAAGAGTTTTCTATCCCCAAAGAATTCCTTAACCCCATTAGCAACATCAGTCCCGATAATGTCCCAAAACTCTTGAAAAAAGAGCATTGGGAAACCATCAGGACTAGGAGCTTTGTTTCCTTTGAAGGAGAAAACAACATTTTTAATTTCTAAGGTGGAAGGAATGGAAGAGAGAAATACATTAGTTTGGGCATCAATGAGATGAGGAATGTTCTGAAGAAAAAAGGACTGAGCTTCAACATCTAGACTTTGATCCCTTGTTAGGAGGTCCGAGAAATACCTCTTAGCTTCATTCCTTATTTCATCTTCCTTCACCAACTCCCCACTGTCCACAACTAACTTATTCATCCTGTTGGCTGCTTTATGTTTGATGGTTGACATATGGAAGAATCTTGTATTCCTGTCTCCTTCCTTGAGCCACATGCATCTCGATCTCTGCTTCCAGAACATTTCCTCTTTAGCAATAATGTCATGGTATTTCTTAAGAATCTCATTCTCCTCAGCAATAAAAACAATACTGAAACCATCCTTTTGGATCTGGTCCTGTATTTCTTTAAGGTTTTCCTGAATTTTACTCTTAGCCTCAAATATATTCCCAAATTTTTTCTTATTCTAGATTCAAATGTTGTCCTTCACACTTTTGAGCTTCTTAACAACTTTGAACATTGCCGTTCCCTCAACTTGGATACTCCACCATTTTTGAATATATTTTTTAATGTCGGGGTGAAGAGTCCACATTTTTTCAAATCTAAAGGGATAGTTTTTTCTTCTATTGATCAGATCAGCATTGAAAGTGATTGGAAAGTGATCGGAACCAACCCGAATATGTGCAGACAAAGAACAGAAATACTGACTGTACCAATCATCAGAAATTAGAGTTTGGTCAAGGCGCACTTGAATAAGGTCATTACCATTTCTTCTATTTGTCCAAGTGAAATTACAACCCTGTATCTCCAAATCATTAAGAGCTAGGGAATAAATAAAATCCATGAGGGCCATCCTACTTTCCAGCTGAGGAGGACTGCCTCCAAATTTTTCCTCCTCTTTCAAAGGTGTATTGAAATCCCCCATAACCATCCAACTTAGATTTTTGAAACTTTCCCTAGCCTGTCTAATTCTTTTCCAAAAAGAGTTTCTGGCCTTTAAGGTATTAGGAGCATAAATGTTTGTGAGAACCCATGAAAAACCATCTTTAAGATGCTCAAATTTAATACAAGAAAAATTACTTTCCTGAATAATGACCTGGCCTTTAACAGTGTTAAGATTCCAGATGGTTGCAATGCCTCCAGAAGCACCCTCAGAACTTCCCCCACTAATATTACCATTTTTGAAGAACTTCAAAGATTCAACTTTTTCTCTACTCATTTTGGTTTCTTAAATAAGAAAAATGTCAGGATTTCTATCTCTTATCATATTCCTAATAATATCATGTTTATGGGGATTGTTTAGACCCCTTATGTTCCAAGAAATTATCTTCATAGTTACTTACCAATCCCAGCTCCTTGAGAGTTTTTTGAGTTCCGTCTGCTATGTTCTTGTTGGCATCCATATCTCTAACTTTGTGGTTAGAGGGTCATCCTAGGGAAGAGAAGACATATCCCACATCAACTTGAGCTATTCTACTAGATTTCCTAATCATGGATGTCGAGGGTGTTGCTTCTTTCTTACTCCTATGTTTAGGCTGCTTCCATTTCGTTTTTGACACAGGAGCCACTTCCGGATTGATGAGGATTTTGGAAATTTCATCTTCATTACCCCATTTAGGAGTTCTGGACTCAGTTGAAATAATGTTTGTTGTTCTTGAGTTCTGATCCAAATCCGAAAGACTCAATCCCAAAATTGCACACTTTTGGGCTTCTTGAATTTCAAAACTAGGTATGGCTACAGAAGAGTCTATCCTTTCAACTTGTGGATCTGGGATCTCACCTTCCTCAGGTTGATAGTATCTAGCTTCCACTACCTTGTTTTCATATGTGTCATCAACCACTTCATCTTTCGCTTTTGGAGGATCATTCTGATCTTTCAAATCCTTTTTCTGAGTTGTTTTTATGGGACTAGCTTTGGTTGTTTCATTTCTATCCGCTTCCTGTACCGTGGGACTAAAGATAGAGTTTGAGGCTTCCTTCTATTCCCCCAAAGGAGAAAAGTGATTGGAATTTTCTTCCTTATTTTCTGTGTTTTTAACTTGCCACACCCATTTCTCTGGCATATTCTAGCTTTCAATCTGAGGTTTTAACTGATTAGGCTCCACCTTTTGCTTTTTTGGGCAAGATTTTGCCCAATGACCTACCTTTTTACAGTGGAAACATGCAAAAGGAATAGTTTCATATTCTATATGTTGCTTCCAATTTCCCAGTTTTGAAACTAGATCAATCTGTTCCGGCATATCTGCCTCAGGGGCTACTCCAACATAGAACCTTGCATGGGTTAATCTTCTTTTTGAAGCAGTGACTGGGTCTATAGAGAGCATCTCACCAAAAGAACTTGCTATTCCAGAGAAGATGCTTTCTGCCCAATACTCAAGAGGCAACCCTAGGAGTTTTATCCAAACTGGAACCTGCGCCAGAAGAGAATCATTCATATTTAATTTTGGATGCCATTTTCTTAGAACCAGGGCTGTCTTTCCCACCATCCAAGGACTCCCACACAAGATCTTAACCTTATCTTCTTTGCATGAAAAAGAGAAAGATAGAAGACCTTTGGGTAGTGTCGAGACCTCAACGTTTCCTTTAAGGGCCCATTTTTGATTAACAAAGGCCCTAACAACTTCAATGTTTGGGCTAGACCCATAAATTTCCCTACCAAGGAGTTTGACATACTGTTGATATTATGGTCCAGAACCAGGTCAGGGATGGAGATAGCAAACTTACCACCAGAAGGGTTAGAAATGTTCTTAACAGAGGAAGGGAGGATTTACCAGTTGGTCTAGATCCAAAAAGGGAAGACCATTTTTTCCCCTCCCTCTCGTTATCCATGAGGTCAACTAGTGGCATGGGTCCCCCATTGGACCCTTCCCCCAGATGCCTAGAAGAATTCGTTGTCACAACAAATAGAGTACCATCGGACTGTGAGTCAGCAACAGGAACTAGGAAGTTTGGGGGCTTGTCCTTATCATCAATAGGACTAGCACCATTGATCTGGCCACTCTCACCATTGGAACCAAGGTTTCCACCTTGCTAGAAATCTGAAATTTAAGCTCCCACTCCCGCTCCTCCCATCTTTCTCTGTGTTTATCATTATAATTTTATGGTTTGAACCAAGGATGTAGGCTCTATAGGCAAGAAGCCCCACCATTTCTCCAAGGTTCTCCCCATGGACAAACATGCTCCATTGTCAACACGGTAGAGATGAACCCATGGGGTTTGAACCTAGGTTGTAGGCACTACAGGCAAGAAGCCCCACCATTTCACCAAAGGGTCATCCCCAATTCATGTGGAGGGAAAGAGGAAGGGGTAGGGAAGAAGTAGACGTTGAAGGATATTAGAGCTGTTTAAAATGAAGTAGACGTTGAAGGATATTAGAGCTATTTAAAATGAAGTAGATGTTGAAGGATATTAGAGCTGTTTAAAATGAGCCTACCATTATATATTATGAAAAATCTAGTGCTATCAATATTTCTAAGAATCTTGTGTTGCATTCTAAGACAAAGCTGTTAGGTCCTGGAGACAACCGAGAGGGGGGGGTGAATCAGTTGTCTAATAAATTTAAACCAAAAACAACTTAATCAACTTTCTACTTAATACCGGTGAAACAATCTTTTATATTGGTGGACAGTTTTATCAGATAATTTGCAATACTGATAAATATTAATGTATGAAACAAAAAGACAAAGTCATCCACAACACATAACACCAATATTTGTATGTAGAAACCTTGTAAGGGGAAAAACCACAGTGGGAAACCTTACCCACAATCAGATGATACTACTACAGATAGTAAGTGTATACAAATGGGGTCTACACATGCAGAAAGGCAAAGCGCCTAGAGCTTACTACTCAAACACAAAATAGGAGTCACACTAACTACAATTGGATGGTAAAATCCAATAAGGATGTACTGCTCAAAATAGCATCTTCATATGCTGGATTCAGTACTGGTGTAGTTTTGATATGCTTTCACAAAACCTTCCTTCACCTTCAAATGATGTATGCATGTATAGCTCTACTTATTCTTGCATATACCTTCACACAAATCTTCTTCGCATTCCCTTATCGATCTTACAAATAAGATCTTATATTTATATCATAACCTAAGACCAATTTTAGTAGGTCGGCTCTACAAGATATTACAATAAAATCATTTTACAAATAAATTAATGCCCGATGCAATAACCGATTCAACATGTCAGCTTAATGCATTTACAACAACAATAAGTCATCTCCATAGCATGCCATGCTGATCTGGAAAAGATAAACCTGTCGGTGTATAACCTAGACCTATTTGCCGATAATAGCAAATATGTAAATACGAATATACCAATAAACAAAAATCCAAGATAAGGTGTCCACACGATGTCTTCAACATAACCAAGTATTTTCCATGCCCTTCCAAGTGTCGGTGATCATTATATCCTACCGGTGTACCAAATACAGGTGACTGTGCATAAGTCACTTGCTTGCCAGTGAAAGTTGATGATTCTCCAAAGTGCCAAAGTTGATAAGTGTTTAGTAGGTGTTGACATCAATGACAAAACCATACCAAAATACCAACAATCTCCCCCTTTGGCATTGATGGCAACACAAGAAGGAAAAACCATCAAAGTGCCAAAACAGAAATGCCAAATACCAAAATACCAATAATTATCAAAATATAAGTAATCTTTCTCAAAGTAACAATCTCTCCCCCTAAGAGTAACATGGGTTTCCTTGTGTTTTTCCATACCAATCTCTCCCCCTTTGACATCAAATGCCAAAGTTATTACCAAGCCAAGTTCATATAAAAAATACCAATCAATTTAGTATACCAACTACTCCCCCTGAGAAGTAGCTTCCTCATCAAAGCTAGAGTAAAAGATTTCTCTGTTAATTATGTCGGTTGATAACAAACATCAACTTCCTAAGTCTCTATTAGTGGGGGTATGACCCCAAGCTGGTCTCTGAGATATTAAAAAGTCTCCTTAGGCAGAGGTTTAGTGAAGATATTTGCAATCTTCTCTTTAGTATTCACATAAACCAGTTTTATTTCCTTTGCTTCAACATTTTCCCTTAGAAAATCTAGTTTGAGGGAAACATGTTTGGTTTTAGAATGTAGTACCGGATTCTTAGATATATCAATTGCTACAGTGTTATCACAATAGATAGTTATAGGTTCCTTTCATTTTACTTTTATGTCATTCAACATTTGTTTAAGCCATAGTACCTGTGTATAGTTAGTTGTTGCTAGAACATATTCTGATTCTGTTGTTGATAAAGATGTACAACTTTGTTTCTTGCTCAACCAAGAAACTAGTCTACTTCCAAGAAAGAATGCTCCGGTGGTGGTGCTTTTTCTATCATCCACATCTCCTGCCCAATTTGCATTTGTGTATGCACATAATTCAAAGTTTTCATCTCTAGGATACCATAATCCAAGATTTATAGTGCCTTGTAAGTACCGGAAAATCCTTTTTACTGTTGATTCATGATTTTCTCTGGGATTACTTTGACATCTTGAAACAATACATACTGCATTCATGATATCAAGTCTAGTTTGTGTCAAATACAGTAAACCTCCTATCATAGATTTGTACCTAGTTGGATTAATAGGTGTAGATTCATCCCTTAGTGATAGTTTGTCATTTGTAGTCATAGGTGTGCTTACCGATTTAGAGTTCTCCATCCCAAATTTCTTTAGTAACTCCTTTAAGTATTTGGATTGACTTAAGAATATACCTTTGTCAGTCTGTGAAATTTGTAATCCTAAAAAGAATTTTATTTCTCCAATCATAGACATTTCAAATTATTGTTGCATTTCAATAGAAAATTATTTACATAATCCATCTTCTCCTCCAAAGATTATATCATCAACAAAAAATTCTATAACCAAGATGTCATCATTAGTTACTTTATAATATAAGTTGTTGTTAGCATTACCTTTAGAAAAACCAATCATCAAAAGGTACTTATCTAATCTTTCATACCAAGCTCTTAGAGCTTGCTTCAATCCATACAAAGCTTTCCTTAACTTGCAAACCATATTTTTGTTATTTGTCAAAGAAAATCCATCAGGTTGTTCAATGTAAACTTCTTCTTCAAGATCTCCATTCAAAAATGCACATTTAATATCCATTTGATATACTTTGTAGTTCTTGTGTGCTGCAAAAGCCAAAAATAATCTGACTGCCTCAATTCTGACTACCGGTGCAAAGGTCTCATTGTAATCAATTCCTTCTTTATGAGAATATCCCTCACACACTAGTCTTTCTTTATTTCTAATAACCTTACCATCTTCATTAAGTTTATTTTTGAATACCCATTTGGTTCCAATTACATTTTTATCTTTAGGCTGGGGAACTAATGTCCATGTGTTACTCTTCTCAATTTGTTCTAATTCTTCTTCCATAGCTTTAATCCAATATTTATCTTCACATGCCTCATTAACTGATGATGGTTCAATTTGAGAAATAAGACATACCTCTTCATTTGCCAATCTTCCTCTTGTCATAACTCCTTTATACTTATTTCCAATTATCTAATCTTCAGAATGATTCAGTCTTACATATCGGGGTGTTTTTGTTTGCTGTTGTTCCTCAGTTACTGTGGAATTTTCAAATGATACTGGTGTAACTGGATCTTCATTTTGTATTAGTGGGTTCAGTGCAGGTTCATTTGTTAGAATTTCTGTTGCCGGTTCAGAATCTATATACCTTGAAATTCCTCTGAATTGTTCATCAATCTTCACATTTGTACTCTCAACAATTTTTTGCAATCTTTTGTTAAAACATCTATATGCTTTACTCTTAGATGAATAACCAAGAAATATTCCTTCATCACTTCTAGGATCAAATTTCCCAATATACTCATCTCTTCTAATATAGCATTTACTTCCAAAAATTCTAAAATATTTAAGAGTAGGAGTAATACCAAACCATAGTTCATGAGGGGTCTTATCGATTTCACCTTTGATGTGAACTTTGTTGAATATATAGACCATTGTACTTACTGCCTCTCTCCAATATACATGTGGTAGGTTTTCTTTTGATAACATACTCCTTGCTGCATCCAAGATAATTTTATTTTTTCTTTCAACAACTTCATTCTGTTGTGGTGTCTGAGGTGCTAATAGCTGTCTTCTGATTCCATTTTCTTCACAGAATGCATTAAATTCCTTAGATATAAATTCTCCTCCTTGATCTGATCTTAGACATTTGATTTTCTTACCAGTTTCATTTTCTACCATTGCTTTGAACAGTTTGAACTTTCCAAGTGCTTCTGATTTTTCTCTGAGAAAAGTAACCCAACACATTCTAGAATAGTCATCAATGGTTAGCATGAAATATCTATCACCTTGTAAGCTTTTAATTCTAGCTGGACCACATAAATTAGTATGAATTAAATCAAGAGCATTATTGGATTTTTTTGAAATACTTTTGAAACTAGCTCTAACTTGTTTTCCAAATTGACATTCCTTACATATTGTATTGTGAAGTTTGACAATTTTAGGTAAATCTCTAACTTCCTTAGTAGTACTAATTTTCACCATGTAATCAAAGTTTACATGACACAGTCTCTTATGCCATAGCCAACTTTCATCAATATGTACAATCAAGCATGTCTTTTCACTGTTATTCAAATGAAAGATATTACCTCTAGTTTGATTACCGGTTGCAATTTCCAAACCAGTTCTATTCATGATTTTGCATTTTCTATTTTTGAATTGTAACTGAAATCCTTTCTCAACTAATTGACCAACACTCAAAAGATTATCCTTTAAACCTTCAACATAGTAAACAATGTCAGTATTATGCTTACCATCAAGAGATATTGTACCCTTACCTTTGATCAAACAAGCTTTGTCATCTCCAAATCTCACTAAGCCTCCATTGTATTCTTGAAAGTTCAAGAATTTACTTTTATCTCCTGTCATATGATGTGAGCATCCTGAATCAATGATCCACTCATCCTTTACTTCAATTTTAGCTACCAAGGCCTTCTCTACTAGTTGGACTATAGGTGTCGGTTGATCTTCTGTTATAGCAACAAAAACCTATCCATTGTCTGCCGAATCTTCATCAGAATCATCAGTCACTCCTTCATCAGCAAGATAACAAGATTTGTCTTTATTCTTCTTAAATTTGTATCTCTGATATTCAGGGTTAGGCTTGTATGTTCTTCTAGCTTCTTCTCTTAGTCTAGGATGTCTATTAGGGCATCTTGAGGCCATATGACCAATCTTATTACAATTAAAACATTTAAAGGGTGCTTTACCGTCATAGTTACTTCCAACTGGACCTTTAGGCATTTTCCTTGCAAATAGTGCTTCAAGTTCTTCATTTTCTTTCCCGCTTTATTCATGTTCTCTTGCATAAAAAGCTTTCCAATCAGATTTGTCAAATGATCATGCAAATGATGTTGATGCTTTAAAGGCTAAATCTGTCTTTATAGTAGCAACATGACCAAATTCCTCAATTTCAAAGGCTGAAAGTTTTCCAATCAATGTATCTCTAGTTACTAATGTATTAGGCATTGTTATTAACTCATTTATAGCAGTGACCTTCATTTTGTATGCTGGTGGCAATCCTCTTAAAACTTTTGAAACAATTTCATCCTCACTTAAGGTTCCTCCACAAAATTTAATACCCAAAACAATTTCATTAACTCTTTCCATAAAAGCAAAAATCCTTTCATCGTCTTGCATTTTCAGATTTTCATACCTGACCCGGAAGGTTTCAAGTTTTGCAATTTTGACTATGGAATCTCCTTCATTCAGTGTTTCCAGATGATCCCAAATAGCTTTAGCAGTTGATCTGTCTGATAATCCCATGACTTGTTGATCTGTTAATGTGCTCAAAAGTGCTTCTCTTTCTTTGCAATCATTTTCCTCATCTTTAGTCAAGGTAGGTGGATTAGGCTGACCGGGAGTGGGAACAGTATAGCCATTCTTTGTAACTTCCTAGATGTCCTTTCCAATGCAATTTAGATGTGTCTCCATTCTAATCTTCCATATGCCATAGTTGGTTCCATCAAGTTTAGGACTGTCCTTCCTAAAATAGTTAGTAGACATTGGATCTCCTCAAGCTGTTAAACTTCTACAAAAGAGGACTAGGCTCTGATTCAATTTTTAGGTCACAAAGACAAATGAGAGGGGGGGGGTGAATCAGTTGTCTAATAAATTTAAACCAAAAACAACTTAATCAAATTTCTACTTAATACCGATGAAACAATCTTTTATACCGGTGGACAATTTTATCAGATAATTTGCAATACCAGTAAATATTAATGCATGAAACAAAAAGACAAAGTCATCCACAACACATAACACCAATATTTGTACGTGGAAACCCTGTAAGGGTAAAAATCACGATGGGAAACCTTACCCATAATCATATGATACTACTGCAAATAGTAAGTGTATACAAATGGGGTCTGCACATGCAGAAAGGCCAAACGCCTAGAGCTCACTGCTCAAACACAAAATAGGAGTCACACTAACTACAATTGGATGGTTAAATCCAATAAGGATGTACTGCTTAAAATAGCATCTTCGTATGCTAGATTTAGTATCAGTGTAGTTTTTATATGCTTTCACAAAACCTTCCTTCACCTTCAAATGATGTTTGTGTGTATAGCTCCGCTTATTCTCGCATATACCTTCACACAAATATTCTTCGCATTCCCTTACCGATCTTACAAATAAGATCTTATATTTATATCATAACCTAAGACCAATTTTAGTAGGTCGGCTCTACAAGATATTACAATAAAATCATTTACAAATAAATTAATGCCCTATGCAATAATTGATTCAACATGTCAGCTTAATGCATTTACAACAACAATAAGTCATCTCCATAGCGTGCCATGCTGATCTGGAAAAGATAAACCTGTCGGTGTATAACCTGGACCTATTTACCGGTAACAACAAATATGCAAATACGAATATACCAATAAACAAAACTCCAAGACAAGGTGTCCACACGATGTCTTTGACATAACCAAGTGTTTTCCATGCCCTTCCAAGTGTCGGTGATCATTATATCCTATCGGTGTACCAGATACCAGTGACTGTGTATAAGTCACTTGCTTGCCGATGAATGTTGTTGATTCTCCAAAGTGCCAGAGTTGATAAGTGTTTAGTAGGTGTTGACATCAATGAAAAAACCATACCAAAATACAAATAAAATCATATATCAATCAAGTTTCATTTTATGAGAGAGAAATTCAATGATAAGGAAGACAGATTGGAGTATTTTCCTACAAAGGAATAGATTGCAGATATATTCACCAAGCCTTTGTATGCATAAACATTTATATATCTGAGAGAGAAGTTAGCGGTGATTTCCCCTCCTGTTGTGAACTAGATGCATTGATTTGCATCGATCTGAGGGACTTCATAGTCTTATCCTATTATCCAGATTGATGAGTGGGTACTGCTACTCCAGGGGAGTAGTCAGTGTTTGAATCACACATTTATTCAGTTATTTAGATTTGTGAATTTATCCTAAGGGGGAGATATTGTCCTTCTTAGAGGGATATATGTATGAGATAATAATGATTTTTTTATGGCTTTGGCATTATTGTCAAAGGGGGAGAGAAGCATGTGAAAAACCCTAAAGTATTTTGAGTTGTTTGTCAAATGGGGAGTTGATCCTTATGATCTCAGGGGGAGATTGTTGGTTCTTGATTTATTTCTTTGCATTGATTGTTTTTCACATTCATATGTTGCCATCAATGCCAAAGGGGGAGATTGTTGGATATTAGAGTTGTTGGAATGTGTTGTTGTCATTAATGTCAACATATTCCCATGTTGCAAATAATTAGTGTATTTCAAAGATTTGTTTAGGTGATTCGTTGCAGATGTGCTAATGCAGTTTAATGGGTTCTGAGATACTTATCTCTAGTTGATTCAATATGAGTTTCATGATGATATGTGGTGATTTGGTCAAGTTATGTGATTTGGTGTGATGGTTGGTTTTTTTATTAGCTCTGTGTTGTAGAGTTGTGGTATTTGATTCATATTGCTCCGGAAGGAATATATCTTGAGTTGCAGATTTTGGAGAGTGTTTGGGACATTCATGTTTGTCCTCTAATCAAATGGTTCATGATTTGGAACTTTGCAAGCACATCTTTCAGTTTGTTAGTTAGTTTTCTTGTTCTCCAGTGATTTAATAATGATAATTCTTTTTATCTGAGTTGTTTTGGTGATTGCAGTGGAATTCACATTTCTTTTTAATGTTACTTGATCATGTTCTATACATTTTGGTGGTCTGTGTTGATTGTGGTGCGCGTTATTGAATATTTTATTGGTCTGGTGGTATTCTTGATGTTATGCAACATATTCGGTGGTTTAGAGTGTTGTAGATGATCTTGAAAAATTATTTGGTGGTGTTGGGTGTTTGAGGATTTGATTTGGGTCCTTGCTATGTCCTTTTTGATATTATATTGGTCTAGTTATGGATTTATGTATCATGTGATGTACTTTTGTAATTAGGATTTATGTGTTGAGCCGACCTTAAGGCTAAGGTTGATGATTTGTATAAATAAGTGGTGTAATCATGTAAGTTGTGTGTCTGTGAATTGTATGAGAATATTATATGTGTGAACAAGAGAATTTACCTTTCGGTAGTAGAGAAATGTTGTTGTGTAGACAATGTGCTTAATCAGAACTGTAATCAGGCATTTGGAGATGTTATTATTTATGTTCTTGTATTTCAAATTGTTGTTTGATCTTTGCAAGGAAATGAGCCTTCCCAAGGGTTCTAGCCCTTCTTGTTTTTCAGAAGTGAGTTATAGGAAGTGTGCCTAAATGGATGTGAATTCCCCATTGTAGTATTTACACATACTACTAAAGAGTATCATCTTACTATGAGTAGGTTCCCACCATGGTTTTTCCCTTGACCAGGTTTTCCACGTAAAAATCCTTGTGTTATGTGTGTTGTTGATGTGGTGTTTATCTTTGCTATTTTTATCCTTAATTAGATCTAAAGTTAGGGTTGATTTGTTTGAGTTTGGTGAAAAATGATTCACCCCCCCTCTTAGTTTTCCTGTATTGTTGCTACCCTATTGCCAACAATTGGTATCAAAGCTAGATCCTTTGGAAGGAGCTTGACCACTTGGGGAGATCCAGGATGGAAGCTATTATTTTCAAGAAGGAGAGTCTGAGATTTGATGGAACTAATTACTCTATATGGAATAATCAAATGGAAGTTCACTTGAGCTTTCTTGGAGAAGATTATTGGAAGATTACAAAGAATGCATACATTGTTCCTCTGATGGTCCTGTTATTGCAACTGAGTTTAAATATGTTGAACATAATATAAGAGCTAAAGAATCATTATTGAGTGCCCTCACTGATGCAGAGATGACTAGTGTGATGGTATTGTAGACTACACATGAGATTTAGGAGAAGCTAGAAACCTTGTATGAAGGAGAGAAACATGTGAAAGTTCCTAAATTGTAGAGCTTGAAAGGAAACTATGTGATGCTGAAGATGGGAGAAGATGAGAATATTTCATCCTTTATGGATAAAGCGGATGATCTTGTGGTGAACATCAGATGTGTCGAAGGAGTTCTTGAAGAGGATGAGATTGTGGCTTAAGTGTTGAGATCTTTACCTCATACTTACAAACACAAAGTTGATGCTATTCATGAGATCTAGACTGTGACAACTATGAAAAGAGATATGCTAGTTGGTAAGCTTGTTGCTTTTGAATTGAGCGAACTTGGTGAATCACATGGTAAAAATGAGATTGCATTTAAAGCTATTGTATCCAGGAAGCAAAAGTATGATCTGGGAGAAATTTCAACTAGGGTCTCTAGCTATGAAAGAGAAATGAGAGAGATGGAAGAACAAGAAAGAGAATTGGAAGAGCTTGAAGCACTTATTGTGAGAAGATTGCCTAAGGGACCCGATAAGTATGAAGGGAAGTTACCTTTTAAATTTTTTCATGCAATGAGATAGGTCATTATGCTTCTAGGTGTCCTAAATGAGAAGAAAGATTGTTAAAGTATGATAACCCTTACAAGCCTAACTGAAAGTTTAGATACCAAAAGAAGTGTTATTATGTTGTTTATGAAGGTGTGATAGATGATGAGTTTGAGAAAGGGAATTTAGGAGATAAATTTGTATTCATTTCTATCAAGGAAGATGATCCAGTATCTATTGATTCTACAAGCTATATTGTTGAAGAGAAAGATTTGGCTACTTAAACTAATGAGAAAGATGAATGGGTGATTAACAGTTATTGTATGGAGAGGTATGATGGCGGTGTAGTAATATTTGGAGACAACAAAGCTTGTGTAATCCGGTAGAGGAACTATTTATCTTGATGGTAAGCATAATACTGATGATGTTTGATATGTTGAAGGTCTGAAGAATAGTCTTTTGAGTGTTGGATGAAAGGATAATAAGGGATATGATTTACAATTCAAGAATGGAAAATGTAAGATCTTGAATATCTATGATATATAGATTGCATCAGGTACTAAGACTAAAGGAAATATCTTTCATATGAATGTTGGTGAGAAAATTTATTTGATTGTTCAGACTGATGAGAGTTGGTTGTGGTATAGAAGGATGTGTCATGTTAACTTTGAATGCATGATTAAGATAAGTTCTACTCAATCTATTAGAGATATGTCTAAGATAGTGAAGCCTACTAATAAGGTGTGTAAAGAATGTCAATTAGGAAAGCAAACAAGAATTTCATTCAAGAGAAAACTATATACATGTAATGGATTATTATAACTTGTGCACACTAATTTATGTGCACCACCTAGAGTGAGAAGCTTGCAAGGAGACAAATAATTTATGTTGATGATTGATGACTATTCTAAGATGATGAGGGTCACTTTTCTAATGGAGAAAGTTGAAGCACTAGTGAAACTCAAAATATTTAAAGCTAAAGTGGAGACAAAGACAAGATTGAAGCTGAAATATCTGAGATCTGGCAGAGGTGGATAATTTACCTCTAGTGAGTTTAATTCCTTTTGTGAAGAGAATGGAATTAGAAGACAATTATCCACTCTAAGAACCCCTCAGTAGAATGGAGTTGTTGAAAGGAAAAACAGAACAATTTTGGATGCTACTAGAACTATGATGATTGAAGGAAATGTTCAACATATCTATTGGAGAGAAGTTGTTAGCACTGCTATATACACATTCAACCGGGTGCATATAAAAGGTGATTCTGGTAAGACTCCTTATGAGCTATGGTTTGGTCATGTTCCTACAGTTAGATATTTCAGAATATTTGGAAGAAAAAGTTATATCAAAAGAGATGAGGATATAGTAAAATTTGATGCAATATGTGATGTAAGATGTGATGAAGGAATCTTTTTGGGATATTCTACTAAGAGAAAATCCTACCAGTGTTATGACAAGAGACTAAGAAATGTAGTGGAAAGTGTGAATGTGAAGGTTGATGAGGATCATAAGAAGCAAATAAGAGCATGTGTATATGACTCTAATGACCAAGATGCTACTTCAAAGCAAGTGCAGACTCCAAGTATGAAGCAGAGTGATCCAGAAGAGTTAGTAATTCATGATGTTGTTGAAGAAGTTCAAGAGATTGGAAATCAAAACAATCAGAAGACCCCCAGGTATGTAAGATTAAATCATTCAGAAAATCAGATTATTGGTGATTAAAATAAAGGTGTGATGACTAAGAGAAGGATTATTGCTGAAGAAACATGTTTGATTTCTAAAATTGAGCCTAAAGATGTTGTTGAAGCTTGTAAAGATGAAAATTGGGTAAAATCTATGGAAGAAGAGTTAGATCAAATTGAGAAGAACAAAACATGGGAACTTGTTCTGAGACCTATTGACAAGAATGTTATTGGTACTAAATGGGTGTTCCAAAATAAGCTGAATGAAGATGGACAAGTTTTTATAAATAAAGAAACACTAGTATGTAAGGGATATTCAAAAATGGAAGGAATTGATTTTGAGGAGAATTTTTCTTCAATATCTAGAATTGAAGTTGTTAGATTATTTCTTACATATGTTGCTCCTAAGAAATTCAAGGTATATCAGATGGATGTGAAGTTAGCCCTTTTGAATGGTGAATTGGAAGAGGAAGTTTGCATTGAGCAATCAAATGGATTTTCATTGATAGATGAGGATGACATGGTATGCAGATTGAAGAAACCAGTGTATGAACTTAAACAAGCCTCTAGAGCTTGGTATAATAGATTGGACAAGTATTTGATGAAGTTGGGATTTTGTAAAGGTACTGTTGATAGTAACTTGTATTTCAAGATTGATAATGATAACATTTTCATTGAAGTCTTTGTTGATGACATTATTTTTGGAGGAGATGATGATTTGAGTAAGAAATTTGTTGATGATATGCAAAAAGAATTTGAGATGTCTATGATAGGTGAGATGAAATTCTTTCTGGGATTGCAAATTAAACATATTCATAAAGGCATTTTCATATCTCAATCTAAGTATGTGAAGGAATTGCTAAAGAAGTTTGGGTTAGATTATTTCAAACCTATTGGAACTCCTATGGTGACTGGATGTAAGATGACAAAAGATGATGAATCTCCAAAGGCTAACCAAACCCTTTATATATCTATGATTGGTGGACTGATATATTTAACTCATACTAGACTTGACAATATGAATGTTGTATGCCTTGTTGCAATATTTCAAGTTGATCCTAAGGAAAGTCATGTTACTGTTGTGAAGAGGATATTTAGATATTTGAAGGGAACAGTTGATTATGGTATGTGGTATCTAAAGGATGATGATTTCACTTTAAATGCTTATATTGATGTTGATTGGGTAGGTGATTTTTATGACCGAAAGAGAACTACCGGTGGAACATTATTTTTGGGAAATAATTTGGTTGCTTGGACAAGTAAGAAGCAAGATGCTATTTCTTTATCTACTATAGAAGTTGAATACATTATTGCTGCTAGCAACTCTACTCAAGTAATTTGGATGAAGCAAATGTTGAAGGCTATTAAAGTTGTTAATAATGAGCCTACTATTATATATTTTGACAATTGTAGTGTTATCAATATTTCTAAGAATCTGGTGTTGCATTCTAAGACAAAGCATATATGAATCAAGTTTCATTTTTCAGTGAGAGAAAATTAGTGATAAGGAAGTCAGATTAGAGTATGTACCTACAAAGGAATAGATTGCAGATATATTCACTAAGCCGTTTCCTATAGAAATATTTGTATATTTGAGAGAGAATTTAGTAGCGATTGCCCCTCCTTCTATGAACTAGATTCATTGAGTTGCATTCATCCGATGGACTTCGTAGTCTTATCCTATTATCCGGATTGATGAGTGGGTGCTACTAATCTGGGGGAGTAGTGAGTGTTTGAATCACACACTTATTCAGTTATTCAGATTTGTGAATTTATCCTAAGGGGGAGAGATTATCCTACTTAGAGGTTGAGATGCATGAGAGGATAATTATTTGTATGTGTCTTTTGCATTGTTGTCAAAGGGGGAGAGAAGCTTGTGAAAAACCTTGAAGTATTTTGAGTTGTTTTTCAAAGGGGGAGATTGTTGGTTGTTGATTTCTTTATTTGCATTGATTTTTTTTCAGATTCATATGTTTCCATCAATGTCAAAGGGGGATATTGTTCGATATTAGAATTCTTGAAATGTGTTGTTGTCATTGATGTCAACATATTCCTATGTTGTAGATAATTAGTGTATTGTAGAGAGTTGTTTGGGTGATTTGTTGAAGATGTGCTAATACAGTTTAATGGGTTTGAGATACTTATCTCTAGTTGATTCAATGTGAGTTTCATGATGCTATGTGGTGATTTGGTCAAGTTATGTGATCTAGTGTGTTGGTTGGTTTTTATATTAGCTTTGTGTTGCAAAGTTGTGGTATTTTATCCATATTGTTTGGGAATAATTATATCTTGAGTTGCAAATTTTGGAGAGTGTTTGGGACATTCATGTGTGTCCTTTGATTGGATGGTTCATGATTTGGAACTTCGCAAGTGTATCTTTCAATTTCTTAGTTGGTGTTCTTGAGCTCTGGTGATGTAATAATGATAATTCTTGTTATAAGAGTTATTACGGTAATTGTGATGAAATTCATATTGCTTTTTGATGTTCCTTGATCATCTTCTATGTGTTTTGGTGGTCCGCATTGATTGTGGTGTGTGTTATTGATGATGTTAATGGTCTAGTGGTATTCTTTGTGTTATACGACATATTCAGTGGTCTGGCATGTTGCGAATGATCTTGGAAAATTATTTGGTGGTGTTGCATGTTCAAGGATTTGATTTGGGTCTGTGTTATGTCCTTGTTGACATTGTATTGGTCCGGTTATGGATTTATGTATCGTGTGATGTAATTTTGTAATTAGGTTTTATGTGTTGAGCCGACCTTAAGGTTAAGGTTGATGATTTGTAAAATAAGTTTTGTAGTCATGTAAGTTGTGTGTCTATGAATTGTATGTGAGTATTATATGTGCAAACAAGAAAATTTATCTTTTGGTGGTAGAGAAGAGTAGAGAAGTGTTGTTGTGCAGATAGTGTGCTTAATTGGAACTGTAATCAGGCATTTGGAGATGCTATTCTTTCAGTTCATGCAATTTGGATTATTGTCTGATCTTTGTGAGGAAGTGAGCCTTCCTCAGGGTTGTATGCCTTCTTGTTTTTGATTAGTGAGATTTAGGTAGTTTGTCTAAATGCACATGCATTCTCCATTGTAATATTTACACATACTACTGTAGAGTATCATCTTATTATGGGTAGTTTCCCACCATGGTTTTTCCTTTGATCGGGTTTTCCATGTCAAAAATCCTTATGTTATGTGTTTTGTTGATGTAGTGTTTATCTTTTCTATTATTGTTCTTAATCATATCTGAAGTTAAGGTTAATTTGTTTGAGTTTGGTGAAACTAATTCACCCCATCTCCTCTCAGTTTTCCTGCATTTTTGCTACCTTGTTGCCAACACAAATATGTGGCATAACCCACTCAAAAGGAGACAACATAGTGGCTATGTGAGATTTCATAAGAGGCCAAAAGAGGATGTGATACTCAATCACCCATGTGTGGGTGAGAATGACACATGTAATCAATGGATTATGCCACATGTCCACATAAACTACACATAAACCATGTCCACTATAACCTAAGTATGCTTAATAATGTGTAGGAGAAATAAATATAACAAAACCTACACTAAAAAATTAATTCATACATGTATCCATTTAATCATTATAGCATTAATTAAAAAAATATACATTGGCTGATTCAAACTAATCATATGTGCATTAAATGAGAACATACATGTACATTACCATATTTGTTACTTTTGATCAAAGCAAATATAAAGAACATTGTTTTTCATTAAAATAACAAGTATGTGATACATCATCATAGATAGGTTTCGATACAAAATATACATCATATCACCTCTTATACAAAATGAGGTGACTCATCATACAGCCTATGGATGATGGTTACATGTGGTCTCCAACCTTGTTCATGGTAATCACATAGAGGTTTACCTATGAGATGTCATAGAGTCCAAGTAAACCACGAATGAGCTCCTCCTCTCTCTCTCTCTCCTAGGTGATACCTCTGCATAATACAGTCTTTGCTTGGGCCTCTAAAAGCTCATGTTTTAGTCAATCCATGTCCTCTTGTGCAACCTCTAGCTCTACCCTCACTATGTTAAATATACCCTCATGTCATCCTTCACTGCATCATGCTCTAGGAGTAACTTGTAAGGACTACATGATATGCTGATGTAATGATATCTCTGAGCACGTGACCTACAAATTCATGCCATCCTTGTGCACTCATTGCAAGATGGAGCTATATTAGTAACATCATCACTTGTATTGGAATCAAATCAATTTAAATAAATTTAAATTCTTACTTGGGTTTCCCACTTTCGAAGAAGGATAGACTATGGCTAGATGCTAAGATATATCAGCTAGGGGCATGTTGCTACTCTCCCCATGCTCGTATTGGTGGGGTGTCTCTATGGACTGTGATGGTAGCAATGATTTTCATACTTTGGAAGTAGGTCTCTAAAGGGGCACATCATTATCATTATCACCCACATCTTGTCCTCTATCTTTTGCATGTGGTGGATCCAGTATCTCCTCCTCAGCATGGACATGATGCGCTTAATTAATAATTAATTTAAAATATGTGTCCTTTCTTGATTATCACATCATCACACTCTCATTTGGGCCCTTAATCTTTGGTTCACCCTTTATATTTCAATTATCTCATTTCATCATAGGTCCTACCCTATTTTAAAAATCAACAAATTTCTCTTATCTAAACAACATATAGTGTTCCACAAACTTGATTTCAACATTAAAACCTGTTATCATGTATTCCTAAGTCAAGAAAAAAGTGTTAGGACCAGGATGAAAATTGTGACATGGTCCCACACTTCTATCCTGAATTTTGGGAGGATAATAATAGGGTCCTATCATATTCAAATCTATCTTCATGCAAATAAATAACAAACCTAGGTTGGCCATTTATCAAATCAAACCTAGAATCTCATATATAAGCAATTATTTTCCTCATTTGTGATATCTCATCTTACAATCTAGCAAGCATATGCAATATTAATGTGAAATTGGAGATATCCTTATGAAGTGAAGGGGCTACTTTTAGGAGAATTCAATATCTTCGTCGTCTTTATCAAATATTCATCAACCATGAAAGCTTCAAGAGATATTGAAGGATAATAGGTAATCACTGACCAATGATTTCTTTTACCTATTCCTAAGGATTTGGTATGGTTTCATGTTGATCTCATATTTCTACAATAAAGCTTCATATTTTAGATTTTCAAATTCAAATCATTTATGCATTAATTTTTTATATTGATAACATTTTAGGGTTTTCTCTAACACACTTGACTAGAATCTAGTTTTCTTTATGTACATTTGCTCATAGAAATATTAGACACACTTAAGGTTCAAGATCACACACAATATTCCAATTTCAATACCAACTATTCATAGAGATAGAAATAACCAAAATGAGGGGTTGACCAAATCAAACCCCTATATAGCCACCACCATTCCCTCTTTCTATCTTCCAGGTGCATCTAGAATTTTTTGGTCGAGGCATAGAGACAAAAGAGTGATTAGTAGGTAGTCACAAACCTCTATATGGAAGAAGAACTATAAAATCCTGGACCAATGCATGTTGGGTGACCTGTTCTAGGACCAAGGTGTTTTGGGTGCCCTGGTCCTTAGATTCCAATGCTAGATTTGAAGGGTGTAGATATTGGAGTCTCAAGAGGTCCCAATTAACTCTGTGTGTAGAAGTGGGAAGACTAGAATGCTCTAGGAGCACCAGTCTTGTGAATTCAAACCCAAATTGAAGTCACATGTGCCTCTCTATATCTCCTATTCATTTTTGTATCTATTGCCAAGTTTTTGTTTGTATATCAATATATTATAGAATTCTTAGTTTACATTTATATTTTCCTTAGATCTTAGTTTGATATCATTTCATTGCAAGTCCATACACTTTCCAAAGAAGCAAAGGAATATAAACCCTAGAAGTGTTATTTTGATTCTCTTTGATAAGAGTTAGTCACATACGATCACTCAGCTTGGTGATTTCGTATTCAAATGTTTATGTGAAAGTGGGTCATTGTCCTAATCCTACCTAGTCCATTTTCATCTAAAATAGTTATCACATATGACTCCCTTCACATGCTCGTAGGAAAAGATAATATAATGTTTAGGGCCCTTTTATAGGCCTTTTAGGTGTGCACCCTATGGCAATATAATTTCAATAAATGTATTACTATAGTACTTCTATACATCTGGAGTATGACTTGGGCACTAATAATGCTTAAGTAGAGTATTAAGGGACCCCCAACTCTATAATGTTTCAAAATTATTCGATCTTCCCTCTTGTGTAGGCTTTAGAGGAGGCTAAAATGTGTATTGTATGGTTATAAAATAGTTAAGAAAAAATAATAACTTGTACATAATATGTAATATACCTTTGAATAGAAAGATGAAGAAAGTGAATGGGTTGACTAATTTATAGTTGGTATTTTCTTAAGGGTACATGTTGAGTTGAGGTCATCTTGCATTGGTCTATGTAATTATTATGATATATTTTTGAAAGTTAATCCTATATGTATAGCCTCCTAAATTTATTTATTGTGGTATACATACACATTTAACTAGTGTTATGAATCCTATTTTATGACCCCTCACAAGCATGAGCTATCAAGATACTTATGTAGTGATAAGCAATCATTGGACCATGTCAATGATCAATGTTTTTCCTATTGCAAAGTATTAATCAACATTTACTTGGTTCTTGGAGGTGAAGCTTCCAATGGCTACCCTAAATATGATATAGTAATAATTATCAGGTTGTCACTAGATTGTGTCAATGGTGGATGCCTAGAGATATTGTAGTATCTTTTTTATTAGCCAATATTCACCTGGTTCATGGAAGTGAGGGATTGCTAAAGGCTATCCAGGATTTGATACAATAATTATTGCATGGGTAATTACCTTACCATGTATGTAATAGTAACTAGAGCTAACTATTGTATCAAGGGGTTAACTGGAAATCACCTATAACATGGGGGTGACCAATGCCAAATGTTACCCAAGATTGTGAATATAGTTAACAATATCACCAAGATCACTAGGTGGTATATGTTGGAAGCTACTTCTTCCTAGGTGGAAAAACTCATCACCAATGGCCTATAGGTGATTGGAGTCGAAATCCATTGGGCTAGGTTAGTTTAGTACTTATGGAAATCCTTGGGATTGAGGATGGACCCACAGTGTAATGTGGGATGTACTGAATCATCTTCCCAGTTTTCTAATGGTATGCTTAACCTTGTTGGGTTAAGGATAGACCCCCAGTGTAGTATGAGATATACCAAATCCTTTTCTAAAGTATCCATTGGTATAGAAGACTATGGAAAATAATGAAACCCACATTGTAGTGCCCAATGCACTAGCATTCATTTTCTATATGTGATGCATTGTGGATAGAAGATAGTTATCCATTATGTATGAGCCAATCACTATAGTCCTTGTGATTCTTATATGAGCCAATCATTATTGTCTTTGTGATTCTTGTATGAGCCACTCATTATGTGTTTTTGATGTATGTTGGAGCTACTCATTGTATATATAATTTATGATAAAGCTCGTAGGCTTGTGGAACTATGATGTGTTTGAGATAGTCCTTTGTGTATATGTGTGTATGCTCAAGGAATTCACCATATTTGTGATCTATTATATGACCCTTGTATATATGTGTATATTTGTACACTAGTGATTGGTATTGATCAATATGGAACAAACACATGATGGCAAGAGGTTATCTTTTATAGTGATGGTACTAAGTTAATAGATTCACTTAGTTAATAATCAAGGTTTAAAGGGATATCAAACATATATAATCAAGAGAAGAAAGTGAACCCTCAAGGATTAGATATGGGCCTATGGATTTCCATAATTAAGAGAGTTTAGCACTATTGAGTGTAAAAATATATAAGGTGCTGCTTAGTTGATGCCACCAAGGTGAATCGAGGAGTTTTAAATTCAAAACTCTAAGCTAGATGGAAAATGTTTGGTCTGTTAAGTTGGGAATCAATATTAAGTGAAATAAAAATAAAATTATGGCATTTGAGAAAGGATTTTATATAGGTTTTAGATAAACCAAGTTCAAATACTAGACATACAAATCTAAATGAGTCAAGATTAAAGGATATTGTCTTACACTAATAATTGATAATGGATATGTTAGTCTCTTGGTAAGAAGTATATCAAATGGAATTTAAGCTTGTGAGAATAGTTGGCTAGCCCTAACTAAGACAACTTAAAGGTGGATACCAAAGGGAATTTGACATACATATTGTAAATGAAAATATGAGTGGCACAGTGGAAGTTTAAGGTATTCGATGGTTTCTATGTCCTTTAACTCACTTGTTGGATTCAATTTTATCTCTTGTTATGAAATAAAATAATTTCATATTTAAGAGTAGTAAGAATCTTTCTTATGGTATGGATTTGAATTATAGGAGCATAATCTACCAATAACTAAGGGTGTATATTTTTAATGGGTTAGTATGTTTTAAAGATAGAACTAATAGTACCCTTGTTGGGTAATTTGTGATTACCTACGTAGTTGTAAGCTGAATGAGACAAAGGAATGATTATCAATAGTGATAAAGGATGTGCAAGGAATAACAAGTGGAGGAGACTATTAGGCATCAACTTGTGCATTTCTCTTACAAACAAAGATACCATGAGTTTTGAAATGAACTTACTTTGTAATTGGCACAAAATGAAACCTTATGAATAATACCTTGCAAAGAACACATAGACTTCTATATGTATCCTTTAATGATTAAAGAAACTTGCTTAAATTGAAACTTCACTAATACTAGGACACTATGACATGTGAAATCAAACCACTTAGTGAGTAACTTGACTAAGGATAGGGGACCCTAGTGGGAAAACAAATGATATCAATTATGATTTGTAATTGGTACCTTGCAAGGATTAACTTGTAATTATGTGTACCCAATGGTATAATATTTTTAAGAAAAATCAAACATGAATTGAGAATGGAGGATTGGACTAAGTAAAAAAAGGCTTAATTGGGAGAATAATTTTTGTATGGGTCTTCTTAAACATTATGAATATTGTTCCAAATCGGCCCAAATTAGGGAAAAGAGACCAATTTGAGAGATGATTATAAAGGTTTAAAAGGTAATTAAATTAATTAGTAACTCAAAATTTTGAAGCAATTAACAAATGAAACCTTATAATAAGTTGGCATGACTTATCCTAGGGGGGCGATGTCACATCCCTATCATCGAAAGCCATGCTCAATATTATAGGCATAAAAAATAAAAAATAAAATATTGAAAAAGAAATAAAAACATAAGACATGGTGCTAATATAGGCACCACATCAAGGCATAGGCACACATTAATTAGGTGAGACTAATGCTAGTGAACAACATGGGCAATCATTCTCCTCTCTTGCATTTAAAATGAGAGCATTTTGATAGGAATTAAAGAAAAAAGGAGGATAGAGTTCTAAGTTAAGTGACATACTCTCCTGAAGCATGAAGGAAAAATGAAAGGAGAAAGAGGGAGGATGTGAGAGAATAAACACAATTACTCTAGGAGACCTATATGCATAATGTGGGAGCATAATCAAAGCACACTAATTGTTTGATAGAATGTCAAAAACAAATGTTGCATCCTAAAATGCAATAATTATAGTATAAGCACAAAATTGTATTTGTTGAAAAGGCTTTAGATACTTTTAGGAAATGCAATGAGGAATTACATAAGGTGAAAAGGAAGGAGGCATTATGATGGGAAAGAAGCAAAAATATGAGCAATAGAGGAAGAAATTTCAAAGGAAGCAAAAATACAACATAATTACATGCCAAGATAATTTAATGTTTAGGGCCCTATTGTAGGCATTTTCGATGTGCACTTTGTAGCATTAACTTCATGAAGGTTTTAATTTCTCAGTCAAAATATATCACTGAAGTACCTTTATAAAATATCTTTTTTATTACTTTAGTCATTTGTTTAATTAGTTGAAGTAAATTCATCCATAAAATTTTCTTTATTGGACAACCTTATTTAATTAATTAATGTATGCCCTTATATAACCTAAAATTAGCCTACAAAAATAGAATACACTAAATGGGTCATTTATAACTACTCCACAAAAAGGACAATACATATTCAACATTGCAAATCTCCATCAATAATATGATGGATATCCAAGAAACAAAATTATAAAAGTCTCTTTTGAAACATAAACTATTGCAACAACCAGAAGAACCGATAGAGAAAGTTTTAGACAATAAAATTGTACACAACAGTAGAAACAAGTTCAATATTTAGAATACCTAGTCAAGTGGAAAGGTAAAGCAATAGAAGCATTATCATTGATTTGACAAGCTAAGGTGGAACCTTTGGATTTCCTCTAGAAATAGTAAATCATGAGACTTGCTTTTCAAATAACCTCGGGTGTTTGTTGCAAGAGCATCTCAAAGGAACATATCGATTTCATCATAGAATATCGCTATCAATTATTAAAAAGAAATAGTCTTACAATATTTCACAAGCATCACATCTAGATCTCAAGAGCTTTGGATAAGAATACATAATGTTATCACTATCATAATATTATAACTCAAATTAGTTAGCATTCAACTCATCGAGAGAAGTTTGTGAAACCTTTTCCTACCTTGTGACATTTAACCCAATGTATCTCAAGGTAGTACAAAACTAGAGAGACTCTCAACCAAAACCACATCAAGATTCCTCAACATCAAATACTTCACCAATGAATTTTAGTTGACCTACATGTTACACTAGACATAAATATTTGGGACATCTTATGACCAACACATATTATTCCTAAAGCCTAAAATTGATATATAAACAGCCTTGGAGTGGTAGAAATTGTATGATAGGCAAATAGAATAGTATTATATGGTATAGTAGAGTGATATTAGATGTTATATCTTGGTATGTAAGCTTGTAATAATCCTGTGGCAACCCATGAGATAATTTATGTTATTCAATCAATGATAAGTCTCTTTTCTTTTATAAATATATTATATTGTGTTAACTAGTGGTATTATCATAAATTTCTTCATTGGGCCCCATATTTGTGATTGCACCAATTCCCCACTTGTGATCATGAACAAAATCTAATAGGAATCCACTCATAACATAATAACCAAGGATGAGTGTAACCTAGCTACTTGTTTGTATAATAGCTATGAAGCTAGATCTTTACCATTAGTAGAGATTGAGAATATGCATGTTTGTACCCAATTAATTTCCTTTAGTACATTTTAAATCCAAAACTATGGTATCATTTTATACAAACAAATCAATAAGAGAACTTGATTTTTTTTTCTTATGATCAAAACCCAAATGCTATACATTGAGATACATGTATGGATTTCCCATGAAATAGGGCCTTCCTTTAAGAAATATATCCCATTCTTCTTTCATTGCAAGACAATATGTGAAAACTCTAACACTAGAAAAATTGGTTGTAGATACCATAGGTAATGTTTGTCAATCTACACTTATCATTATCTATAAAAGGCCATATTTTGATGAATTTAAGAATGATTGATATCTTTTAAATTCTCTAATTGATGGATTCAACATTCTATAGAAAATGAGGACATTTAGAATGTCATTAGAAACTTTGATATTCATATTGAACACCAATATTTGTGCAACTTTGCTTCTATTGAGGGTGTTTAATGTTCCATCAACACTTCTTTCATTACTAACCCTTTACCAATTTGTTGTTGGGTATGAATCTTTCTTGAAAGATATGGTAAATACTAGCTTGAATTATTCTTGATTTCTCATTGTCTCCTTATATCCTCAGGATACACTAATTTTCCATTTGTGAAGAAGATTTGGTTTTCTATCATGTGCCTTTCTCTTATTAGTCTTCCTTTTATCATTTCTTTCCATCTTCAAAATTTTCCACTAAACTGAGTGCATTATTCTAGATTGCTCCTTGTCTTCTTATTATCCTTACCATACACTAATTTTCTATCTATGGAGAAGACTTCATTTTCTATCATGTGTCCTTCCCTTATTACTCTTCCTTTTATCATTTATAGCCATCTTCTAATGTTTTGTCAACACTTTTTTCACTCTTCTAACACTTTCCCAATTGTTTGTCTTTGGGTATGAATCTTTCTTGAAAGAAGTGGTAAATACTAGCTTGGAATTTTCTTGATTTCTCCTTGTCTTCTTATTATTCTTATCATACACTAATTTTCAATTTGTGTAGAATCTTTTGTTTTCTATCATGTGCCCTTCCCTTATTACTCTTCCTTTTATCATTTATTGCCATCTTCAAACCTTTTCACTAAATTTATTGCATTATTCTTGATTGCTCCTTGTCTTTTTATTATCCTTACCACACACTAATTTTCCATTTGTGGAGAAGCTTTTATTTTCTATCATGTGTCATTCTCTTATTACTTATCCTTTTATCATTTATTTCCATCTTTTAATGTTTCATCAATAGTTCTTTCACTTATAACACTTTCCCAATTCATTGTTTTTGGGTATGAATCTTTCATGAAAAAAGTGGTAAATACTAAATTGCATTATTCTTGATTGTTTTGTGTCTTCTTATTGTCCTTACCATACACTAACCTTCCATCTATAGATAAGATTTTATTTTTTGTTATATGCCCTTCTCTTATTACTATTACATTTATCATTTCTTGTCATCTTCAAACTTTTCCACTAATTTATTTCTTATGTATGTATATTGGAACTAACAAAAAAATCTTTAAGGATCAAATAAATTAATTGATCGTGTCTTCCAATTATATGTCTTTATTATTAACATGGTTAACAAAAAACAATATTAGTGGATGGATTTTGAAAATCAATTAAATGATATATTTAGAGAAAACATTTATAATTATCTTGTTCATTAATGTTGCGTTGGGTGAATATTTCACAACTGACTTGATTCAACCAATTGCAAAATAGTAATTTCAACCATAGTGTGTCAAATGCAATCTCTTCTCTTTGTAAGGGGAGGCAGTCCCTATTTATTGCTACCAAAAAACACTAACATTTAACTAGGAGCTAAAATTATGTACACTAAGCTAATCAATAAGGTGTTACTTTCATCGTATTCTCTTTTTTCAGAATACTTGTTATTCTATCATCATATCCTCTTCTTTCAGAACATATGATATTTTCTTAAAATAAACTTGCATGTACAACCAAGCTGAGTTATTGACTAAAAATCTCATGAAAGCTCAAAGAATTTCCATGGCTTCCTTGTTGAACATTATCAAAGGTTGAGAGGGGTGGGGGGTGAATCAACATTCACAAAGTATTACCAAATTACTATGATTGTATCTTCATCATTCATCAACATTAATGAGATGAAAGTAAATTACAATAACAATAAAAACATTCACATAATGACAACATACTTTTACATGGAAAAACCAAATTGGGAAAAACCATGGTGAGAATTGAACACAATATATAGTAACAATTTTACAGTAGATAAGGCTTCCTGCCAAAAAGAGCTTACTGCTCTCGACTTGCAGGCTAAGACACACAACCTGATGCAAGATAAAAAAGGGAGACTTGGTCAGGTAAAGATCAATTCTCCAGGGAAAGATTAAAAACTAATCTCATAAAGCAATAGCAATAATAGATTGAACTGTATATTAAAAAGAATCTATTAGAATATAGATAACAGTTCTCTAAATATACTCATCTATCTACTTTGTACCTCTGAACCATTTCTCTTAATCACTTCACATCTACCTATTATCTATCCATCTCACACTCTCATCACTTCTTCTTCTTATTTTCTCATTCCATCATATTATCCATATCTATCACAACCAATATATACCAATCAAATCTAGAAACCACCACCACTAGGTTGTCCAAAGAAGTATGTGTAATACCCTAAAATTGGTCATCTAAACCATGGGCCCCTAATCTTGACAACATCACCAAGGTCCTAACCAAAGGCAATTAAATCAATCTTGAGCACATTATTAATTCTTTAATCATGAAATATCACATGACAAGTCAATTACTCAATATTAATTAAATATTTATTTAATTAATTGAATCATTCCAAGAAAATCATTTTGATCAATTATCCTATTTTAATTTATTAAATATCCTTGCATATTTAATTAATTAATAAATTTGCCATTTAATCATGTAAAAAAGGAATTGATTTATTACAAAAGAGGAATTAATTACAAAGCAAGAGTTGAATTAAAAATCAAATAAAAGAATTTAATTGAGAGAGAAACCAAACTTGAGATATTATTTCTTTTTCTAAATTGAGAACTTGAAATCAGAAAAGCAATTTTAATTACTCTAAAATTAGAACTCAAAGCTTTTGAGGAAAATAAGTTCAATTACATTAAAAAGACTCTTTTCTTGAATAAATAAAAGAATTATCTATTTTTATCACAAGTGCATGGAATTAATTAAATCTTATTTCTAATGCAACTTGAACTTATAATTTGAATGCATTTCAATTAAAATATAATTGGAATCTATTTGAAGGTTAACTGAACATGATTTCTCAATTATTTTCAATTAATCCTAAATTGAGCTTTTTCATCATCTCTCTTGTAATTCTCTATAAATTCAGCCTTCAGCTCTCATCCAATTTACCCCAGAGATTTTTGAGAACACGTTTGGAGATTATTATTATGCTGATTTTGCTCTGGAGTCATTGAATATATTGTTCTTTTTTAGATTATTTGCATCCATATTTAGTTTATTCATATTGCTTGAATCCATATTGCTTGAATCATTCATCCATCTTGCATCCATTTTAGCTTAATATCATGCTCATATAGATTAAATCCTTCATCTTGGTGTAGTCTAGTCACTAGTATTAGTTATAAAAATCTGAGAGCAATCTTATACTCGCATCTTTTAGAAGGCAATTAGTCGATTTGTTATGGTTTATTATTCATGATTATATTTGTCTAACCATACATGTAATGACTTAATTGAAGTGTTGTGTCTTGCAGATACAAATTCTTATTCCACTTTTCACACACACATTTCTGGTGCCCACCATGGGGCAAAAGACTACATTTTTCAGCCTCCAAGACTGACTTTTTATTTTTGTTATTTTTTAGATTTTTAACTTTTTAGATTTTTGGTCGTACAGTCTTTGCGTCATATTGTATGATATTCTTCACAAGACAAAATGACAAACTGCAGGTGTCTCATGAACAAGAATCCTATATCATACGATCTAGTAAACTATGTCGTACGATTCTGTATTTTTCTGGTTAAAAAGACAAAAAAAACAAATTCATTATTCTGGTTTTCTGTTCAAAATTGATTATCCTGACAACTGACCCTGGCTATTTATGTTGGCATTTTTTATGTTTATGTTGTGATTTTCATTGATGGACACACACTTGCTTTGAAATCCCCTTTATAAGTATGAGCTAGAGCTCAACCGGTATCTGTTCCAACCGGTATGTTGTATTCTAGTCTTTAGACTATTGGTGATTTTGCAGAATGTGTTTCTCAGTCTAAAGCAGCATGTCGACCCCAAGTGGTTTGTAGATCTCAAGTGGTATGAGGGAGCAAAGTGGTATAACACATTCTTACCAGTCTTCATTTTTGTCAATCGACAACCAGTATTTTGTATGAACCGGTAATACTCTGTGATGAGTTATCAACCGGCATTTTGTGATGAGGTACCAATCCACCGATTGTTTGATGGTGCCGACACACTGACGGTGCTTTTTGTGTCATGTTACTGAGTATGTCTAGATTCATTAAACCTAGGAAATTGTAATGTAATCCTATTGGACCGACATGAAATCAGATTCCTTTAAAAGGACATCATGTCTAGGGTTTTAGGTAGTTGCGGAAAAGGGTTTATGTTGTGACTAGGGTTTAAGGTGGTTGTTGAGTTGTTGTAAGAGAGATCTTATCTGAGAAGATCAAGTTGTAACTAAGAGAGAGATAGGGAAGACTAAAGTAATGTTGGAATGCATTAGCAGTGAGCTATACTAGATCTAACCAAGCAGTTTGTGCTATTAGATAGATCAAACACTTATTGATTACTCACATCTTTGACAAGTCTATAGCCCTTAACCGGGTAGGCCCAAAAGCCTTTTGTAAAATCCTCTAACAAGGTGGTTCACTTCTATGAATCTAAAATCCTCTAGCAAGGTAGTCTTTAATCAGACTTATCTCCTAATAGAGATTGAGATTCCTAATAGGATCTGTTCTGGTGAAGAACATTGTAATACCTTAACTGATTTGACCTTAACCAGTCTGGTTTCTATTCTGTAGATAGTGACTTGTGAGTTCCATCTCACTGTGGTTTTTCCCATTTGGGTTTCCACGTCAAATATATTGTGTTATGGTTGTATTGCTTTTGTGGGTGAATTCTTTATTTGCATTTTGGTTTGCATGTGTGATAACCGGTCTGTCTATTAAACTATTTTACCGGTTTATCTTCACATTGTTTAAGTGTTTAAGTACAAAGATTTTTGGCATACTAATTCACCCCCCCTCTTAGTATTCATCAATTGGTATCAGAGCCTACCTTTCTATCAGTTTAACCACTTGGAAAGAGATATGGGGGAATACACCTTGAGGGAACCTACTCAATGGCTCACTCAGTCTGAGAAAGCCTATGATGATCTTATGGTCAAATACAAGGCATCTCTAGCAAAAAGGAGAGAACATGTAGAGAAGTTGATGGAGCTATCTGAAAATAGTTCTCAAGATGAAGCAAATATGGAAGCCATGATTGCAGAAGTAAATAAGTTGAATGATTCAAACTCCAATCTGAGAAAGGAGTTGGAAGGACCAACTATCCGGTTTAGTCAAGAGCTTGAGAACTGGAGGAAAGCTGAAGATCTGGTAAAGGATAGAGATCATGAGATCTCCAAGTTGAAACAAGAGATTAGTGTGCTGACTACTCGCCTACATGAGAGCAAAATGGAAAAAGAAGGAGTACAAGATGAACTGAACATAGCCATCTCTGAAAATGCAAGCCTAATGGAGACAAATACTGCTATTTCCAAAGAACTCTCTGAGTCAAAGGAAATACTTGCTAAGTTTAGCAAAAGTACTGTCAAGCTAGAGAAAAAGCTTGAGTCATCTAGACCGGTAATGAATACCAATGGACTTGGTTTCTCTGGACATGAGGAAGGAGAATCCTTAAGAACAAATGCTGAAGCATCAAAGAAGCAATCGACACTCAAAGGAAAAGGTAAACAAAAATTCAAACATGTTTGCTTTAACTATCTTAAAGAAGGACACACTGCCAATGTATGTAGGAGCAAAGCCTACAATAATTTTCCTTACTTTATCAACAATGTACCTAGATCTAATAAGTTAAATGGTCATTGTTATGCATGCAACATGTTTGGGCATAGAGCATCTGAATGCAGGTCTGTCATGAACAATACCAGAAGATATCCTCAGAGGACCCAAGGAGCTAGTCCAGAATCTTTTGTGAACCAGAACCCTAACCAGTTTAATGCTTACAATTATCAGTCAGGCAACAATGGTTATCAATCAGCAACCAGATGAAGAGAAAACTGTTGGATTTGTCATGGACATGGTCACACTGCTGCTACATGTAGAAGGAAGAATGGAAACATCAACAATGGACCTTGGAGAGAACTTGGATTGGTTTGCTATCACTGCAACAAACCGGGTCACATTGCAATATTCTGCTGAGTGGAAAGAGTATATCTGATGATATACCGGTCACTCAAGAAGGAGAAATTGATGTTGAAATAGTTCAAACAGACATGAACAAAACGTGGAGGAAGAAACCAACAATGTTGGAAGAGGAATAGGTTTCTGCACCTAGTGTGGAAATATCGAAACCAGCAAACTAAGCTCCAAAGAGGCTTAGGGGGAGAAAATGGCAAAATGTTTGTGAACCCCGGTTATACCGGTAAAAGACCTTAACTGGTATGTGATACTTGTCGCTTGGCAGAAGACCAAAAATGGTAAAAAAGACAAATTAGGGTTTACGCCCTAATAGAGGAGCATTAATGGTGGTAGGTGAGAGACATGTATAAAAGCATATTTCAAATCATTTCTCACTATCTGTTTTCGAGCGAAGAAAAGTTTTTCAAAGTGCAGAGCGAAGAAAAGGCGATTTGAGCTAAGATTTCAAGAAATTGACAAGTCTTGAAGGAGATTCAAATTCAGTTTGCAAACGGTCATGGAGAACACAAAGTGGTGATTTGGCAACTGATGGAGAGTGGAGTGAAGCAAAATCAGGAAGCCCTAAATTCATGTTTTAAAGGTATTTTTCATGTTCTTGAAATACTTTACAACGACTTCCGCATCTCATACTAGTTCTAGTACATCCATTGAGCTAGAAAGTTTCATTCAAAGGAAGTCAAAGTATAATGCCTTATCACAAGTTCCGGCTAGAGTAATAGTAGAAGAGGGAATTTTTGACTATATTGATTGCAAAATAGAAGACCTAGGGTCTTTAGCTATTCACACCCAGTTAGGTTTATTTTTCGGCAAGGACAAGAAAATCAAACCGGAATATAGTATCTTAGAAAAGAAGAAACTCCACAATGTTGTATACTTTCTGGAAGACTTTACGGAGGATCATATTAGGATCATTTTGAGCAGAGTCCATGGTGACAAGATGTACCTGGAGAGGACGCATGATATCATGCCACAAACAATTCATGTAGTCATCAGTTTCTGCAACACAGGGGAAGTGCCAGCCCGAAGAACGGTAAGCAAAACGGAAATCGCCAAGCTCATTAGTTCAACAAGTGACTCACGAGGTATGACAGTTAATCTTATCAAGGATGATCTGGTGAAGTACACCTGCATGGTGATAGGCTACAGAACATTCTTAGCCAGCAGGATTAATTTTGTATCTGCTGTGGTGGTAAATGCCGCTTACCGGATGATTAAAGAGGATGCATCATTTGACCTATGCACTGGTATGCAGAGGCAACTCCTATCTAATCTGAAGTCAATTAAACAGGATAATGCACTGAGATTCAAGTTCGGACAACTATTGGTTGGGTTTTTCTTCTATTTCCAAGGCTACTTTCCTGGAGTAGGAAATGTCCAGTGGTCTCCTGACAAACTAGTAACCAAGTAGATCAAGGAAAGCATTCAAGCCATTGGAACTGGTTACCCTGATGTGCTGAACAAGTATTTTGATGAGTTCAGAAGGAAGATAAGTCAAAGGGTGAGGATCTCAAGTGACATCATTAAGAAATATGAAGATGACATCTATTTCACCATCCAGGTGGACAACTGCCTAATGGAGGTTGTTGAGCCTAGAATGGAAGAAGTGGAGCCAATGGACTATGAGGTGATGTATGATATGTTGGAAGGGTATGCCTCAACCCTGATTGCCTCGCCTCTTGATCCTAAGGCTAAGAGGACCAGAACCTATCTAGAGAGGATTGCACCAGCCGAGGAACCCTCTATTAAGAAAGGAAAAGAACCGGCTGCAAAGAAAGCAAATGCAGTGCCTACAGCATTGGCACCGGCTACTACTACAACTCCAAGAGTGACCAAGCGGTCACTTGCGAAGAAGAAACTAGAAGTGGCACCAGCAAAAGTCTTTGAAAGAAAAAGAAAGACTAAGTCAAATGAACCGGACTCTAAAGAGACTAAGTCTGATGAAATGCCAAAGAAGGCTAGAAAGACAAAGAAGATGAAGAAGAATGAACTGGCAACATCCGCACAGATAAATATTGATATCTCCTCATACAAACCTTTGACACATTATCAAAGGACAATAAATAGTATTAGGAGAAAATTACTGCATGATTTAGTAGATTATTATGATGATTTTAATAGTGAGGAGAAAGATGAAGTACTACAGGAAATTATTATTTATTTGTGTAAAAATGACCGGTCGCCATCAAAGATTAAATCTCAGACACCGGATTCATTATATAAGGCATTAGATAATAAATGGCGCATTGCCATAGAAAAAGAACATGAGATTAGGGAGAAAGTCTTTGCACAATACTTCCTTGACCTCTCAAACTCAAAATTATTTGATGTTTTGGACCAAAATAAAGGACTCTTCTTCACAAGGAGAAGAAGACTGGCTGTTAGAGGGGAGAATTGATGATGTTGAAAAAGACACTCATCAACATATGGATTATGCTATCCATTCTCACAAAGTGCGTATGGCCAACCTGGAAGCAGAAAAAGAACCGGTCATATCCAAACTGGATGAAATTTTTGATGAAGAAGGAAACCCGGTTGAAGAACCAATCGACACTATTGATGTCGATGCACTGGACATAGAAGATGTCACTCAAGACATACCTTTTAAGGGAACATAATAGGTGCAACAAGCCGAATAGGGTAGTGAGCAAGCCGAGGACAGACAGAAAGCAGCTAAGGAACAGGAAGAGAAAAAGAAGAGGGATGAAGATGAGAAAAAATAGAAAGAGGAAGAGAAGAGAAAAGAGGAAGAGGAGAAAAGAAAAGATGAAGAGAAAAAGAAGCAAGAAGATGAGAGGAAAAAGAAAGAAGAAGAGGTTAAGGAAGAAAAGAAGAAGAAGGAAGAGGAAGAGAAAGAAGAGGAGAAGAGGAAGGAAGCAGAGAGGAAAAGGAAAGAAGAAGAATACAAGGAACAAGAAAAGAAGAAGGAAGCAGAGAAAAAGAAGAAGGAGGAAGAAAACAAGGCAGCGGAAGCAATGAAGAGCACACAGATGGAGACTCTGAAGGCAACTGGGAGTCAAGACAAATTGGCTGATATCTCTAGTCCTATCAATCTCCAGTCTGCAAGTGAGTTGGAGCTAATGCAGAGCATCAAGGTTGCTCAAGAGTGCCTTGAAATTGTTCGAAGGAAAAAGGAGCAAGACATAATTCAAGCAGCTATAGACACCCTTACCGGTTTGATCCTTGGTACCAATCTTCCTAACACTGAATCATCACTAGCATAGCTTAAACTACTATGTATTGTATTGGATGATTAGGTGCAGAGCTTGGAAGAAGCAGCTGAGGCAAATGTCAAGAAAGAACATCAAAAGGCTCTTAACACTGCTCTGGTGAAAAAATTGAATGAACTCTGGTCTGAACTTCTGAAAGACCAAAAGGATATAAGGGATGCTTTGGATGAGGGAAATCTACTACTAAGCAAAATCTATCAACTCCATCTATTCTATGATGATGTGCTAGCTTAGAAGAAAAAGCTTCAAACGGACTTACAGTCTTACTTGAGCACATTTAAGCCACCTTATGATTCCTTCGCAACTTATGGGCAAACCGTTCATCGGTTTCAGATCCAGGCAGCCAAAATGGAACAAGAGATTAGTACACGGTCTAGAGATTTGCAGGAGCTACAACTGGTTTTACTTCCACATCTACAAATTCTTCAAAAGTCTTGTCTGAACCTGGATGCCTTGACAGTTACGCAGGAGATGAGAACAGTTGATGCAATGGAGGAACAAGTATCCCAGATGCAAATAGAGAAAGAAGTGGCCACCTCCCTACTTGAGTCCTGGTCTCTATCAATGAAACAATTTTTGCAAGACTATAAATCAATTTTTGACAAGTATTATGCATTGTCATAAACTTTTATTATTTTGATATCAAATGGAAACAAGGTTGTTCAATAGTACTTTGTCATTGTTGGCAAAGGGGGAGAAGTACTCTATCTATAAGTACTCTATCTATTTTGGAGAAGAATAGGGAGAAGTATCTGGCTTTAAAATTTTGATATATGTTTTGATACATGCTTTATGCTCTAATATCTCAATGTTTATGCTCTGTATGCAAAATTTCTATACATTGTATTGATTAAGGGATAGTGTATATGCTTAGGGGGAGCAATTTTGTTAATGGCATGTTTTTGTTGTAAAACACTTAGATGTAAAAATTTTATTTTCCTAAGTGTTGCCATCAATGCCAAAGGGGGAGATTGTTGGCATTTTTTATGTTTATGTTGTGATTGTCATTGATGGACACACACTTGCTTTAAGATCCCCTTTATATGTATGAGCTAGAGCTCAACCAGTATCTATTCCAACTAGTATGTTGTATTCTAGTCTTTAGACTATTGGTGATTTTGCAGAATGTGTTTCTCGGTCTAAAGTGGCATGTCAACCCCAAATGGTTTGTAGATCTCAAGCGATACAAGAGAGCAAAATGGTATAACACATTCTTACCAGTCTTCATTTTTGTCAACCGGCAACCGGTATTTTGTATGAACCGGTAATACTCTGTGTTGAGTTACAAACCGGCATTTTGTGATGAGTTACCAATCCACCGATTGTTTGACGGTGCCGACACACTGACAGTGCTTTTTGTGTCATGTTACTAAGTATGCCTAGATTCATTGAACCTAGGAAATTGTAATGTAATCCTATTGGACTGACATGGAATTAGATTCCTTTAAAAGGACATCATGTCTAGGGTTTTAGGTAGTTGCGGAAAAGGGTTTATGTTGTGACTATGGTTTAAGGTGGTTGTTGAGTTGTTGTAAGAGCGATCTTATCTAAGAAGATCAAGTTGTAACTGAAAGAGAGAGATAGAGAAGACTGAAGTAATGCTAGAATGCATTAGCAGTGAGCTATATTGGATCTAACCAAGTAGTTTGTGCTATTAGATAGATCAAACACTTGTTGATTACTCACATCTTTGACAAGTTTGTAGCCCTTAACCGGGTAGGCCCAAAAGCCTTTTGTAAAATCCTCTAACAAGGTGGTTCACTTCTGTGAATCTAAAATCCTTTAGCAAGCTATTCTTTAATCAGACTTATCTCCTGATAGAGATTGAGATTCCTAACAAGATCTATTCTGGTGAAGAACATTGTAAGACCTTAACTGGTCTGACCTTAACCGGTCTGGTTTCTATTTTGCAGATAGTGACTTATGAGTTCCATCTCACCATGGTTTTTCCCATTTGGGTTTCCACGTCAAATATCTTGTGTTATGGTTGTATTGCTTTTGTGGGTGAATTCTTTATTTGTATTTTGGTTTGCATGTGTGATAACCGGTATGTCTGTTAAACCGTTTTATCGGTTTATCTTCAGACTGTTTAAGTGTTTAAGTACAGAGATTTTTGGCATACTAATTCACCCCCCCTCTTAGTATTCATTAGTTTATCTATCTATCTTAGAGTTTTTCACAGCCTAATCAGTTTTTTGTAAAATGGTTGTCGAAGAATATGCTTGTCGTACAAAGACAATATGACTATTGATTCGTTGTTTTTGCAGGTTGCCGAAGAAGAATTGACCAAACATCATGTATTCTTTCAATTCATTTTTAGGCACCTAAATTGCTATCTGGTTAAAGAACAAATCTGTATTTTGTGTTTTGAGTAAATTCTGAGAGGTAGAAGAGTATGCTCTTGTCTTTTTTTAGACAATCAAAAATCCAGACCCTTGAGGTATTTTCTTTGTTTGAGATTTGTACATCTTTAGCAGGCCTGCCCTCCGAAGGAGCTTAAAAACTCTTAAAGATGTTACGGCTGGTGTGAGGGGAATGACCTAAGTGGGAATGGTTAAATGCCAAGTACTCCAACCCACTATAAAATAAACATGATTTGATGAAAATCAAGTCAATGGCAGTGCTCAGGAATAGCTCTCCTTCGTACCTTCAGGTATATTAAACCTTCGTTTTCAAGGTTGGGAGACCTCTTAATTGAGTTTATACCTCGACGCGCTGAATGGACCCCTTACTAGATTCAATTAAAATTTGAAGCTACCCGATTCACCTCCAAAAGGGGGATAATCTTTGTGCAAGAGAGATAGGAACTCTCCCAAGGTACTTGTCATTTTGTGCCCCCATTAGCATTTGGAGCTGGATAATACGGCATTGAGAATCCATTGCATGTGACTCAGCGGTCGTATTCTGATTAGCTATTGGGTGTGTACCTAAGTCTACAAGCAAAGGTTTTCTTCTCTCACCAAATTTCGTAGGGCTTGCATGATGTTATTGGAGTTACTATTCATACTACGTGTTTTCTGTGTTTTCATCCCTCAAACTAAAATTGGAATACCAAAATTAGAGAAAACAAGAAACAACTCAGTGATCAAAAACTTTGTCCATGTCAGAGCTAGTCCATCCTAAGTCAAAATTCTGTCCAAAACTAGTCTATCCTAGTCAAAACTCAGTCCATCTCAGAATTGGTCATACTCAGTTGTCATACTCAGCTATTGAAAAACTCAGAATTTTTGTCTCTATCTTGAGAACAATTTTATGAATCTAATAATTTATCATCCTGCTTCATATCCTGTGTCGTACGAGTTTGATTATTTGTCTTCTAAGTTCAATCCTCTATCGTACGAATTCTAATACTCTGTTGTATAAAGCTAAATCCTGTGTCATACGATATAGAATTGCACTGAATATTCTGTCATCCTAGACATACCCATATGTCATACGGTATTAGGAAGCAACTCATATGAAATAAAATTGTTGTCATCCCGAAGCTATTAAATTGTCATCCGGCTCAGTAATGTCATACGAATCTCTGATTTTGTTAGTATGGAGCTATAAAACTTGCCTAAAAGAGTTTACAACAAACATAATACTAGTTATCATCATCCTAAGCATAAACAGATCAAGACAGTGTACCTCTACCATTTGTATTGCACAATTTGGTCGATCATCTTTCAGCTAGTTCAATCAACTACTTATCAAACCTAAGTGACTTAGATAACGTCTTATACAGGATAGATCGTTCCTGAAACCAGACTGAATCTTAGTCACTACTCTCGAATCAACTTAGATAAATGTCTTATACAGGATAGATCTTTCATGAAACCAGACTAAATCTTAGTTGCTTCTCTTAGACAATATGTTAACCAAACAACTAGCTCTAAAATTGATCTTGACCTCTGCATCACAAACAGCTTTAGGTCACACTAATCCATAAAAATTCCTATTCAAACCAGGAGTTCTCGTAAGAAAGAAGCCAATGGTAAAGGTCAACCCTTCACATATCAAGATAACCCATACTACATGAAGGACCTTCTCACTGACAATCCTTCATCATCAGGGGTACCAATTTTTGATGAACACAAATCTCCCACTATACATGAGACAAAATACAATGACAAAGACAACCTTAGTATTCATGAAATCGATAATGATTTCTCATCAAGTGAAGCTGAAGAAGACACTGAACCTCCAGAAAAGATATTCGTGACTGTCAAAAGGATAAAGACTTCCAAAAAATGATGAAAGCTATCCTGGCTCGAGAAAAGGAAGACTATTTCTTAGAACTACCAAAATAAGGTGTGAAACTTCCTACTGGATATGATGTTCAAACACTCATTACTAAAAAGGAAGAATCACCTATACTCATGGTACACAAATAATTACAAGACTTACGGACTGAGATTACAAAACTGAAGAATAAGGATAAGTCCCCAAAAAAATATTCTCTGGAGATAATATGCCCCTTTCCATTTGACAAGAATCTATACATGCCTCCATTTCCTTCATGAATTGAGATCCCAAAATTTGATAGATATGATGGTACCTCAAATCCTAAGATCATGTCAGGGAATTTCGTGTTGCCTGTATGGAGTTCATGCATGATCAAATGTATCTCATGCACCCTTTTCCAAGGAGTTTGGGAGGATAAGCTATGGAATGGTTCTCAAGTCTACCCAAAGGAATAAAAATGTTTGAAGAAGTAATCCAACTATTTTTACAACAATACTCATACAACATTTGACATCCTGTGACTATGATCGAGCTTTGCAATACTAAATAGAAAAGAGGGGAGCCTTTTCCTAATTTCCTCCAATGTTTTTTATTAAGGAAAATCAAGTTTTAAGGGACCCAAAACCTACTTACATAATGAGAAAATAAGCATGAAAGAAACTAGAGACAACAAGACATAGAAAGAAAAGCTGCAAAAAGACCAGCAGAGAAAACAACAGCTAAGGAAAAGGACAGCAAATAGCCAGCGAGAGACTGGCAACCAAAGACCAAATTACATATTAGATAAAAAAAACTTTATACTCTTCTGTGTCCTTAACCAACATCATCATAGCCATAGCAGCTTCTCTCAGGTCTTTGTTATCCTTCTTATGATGGGTGTATTTAGTCTTCATCTCCAGATCGCTGGTAGTCTGCCTTGTTCTTTGTCTGGAGGATTGAGGAGCAGAACTGGTGGCCGACACATCGTCAATGATCACCATCTCTTTGTTCTACTTGTTCTTCTCCAGACAATCAACCAAAGCCTTCATATTTTGAGATGACACCTTCAAAACCTTTGAGGCTATGCTCCATAAATTTATTCAAGGCCTTCTTGGTTTTAGTAATCCGGTTGATAATAATTTAATTATCAACCTCTCCATTATCTTTGATGATTATGATCACATCTTCAAGATGCTCCCTTAATCATTTCTTTTTCCAGCCAATCCTACATTTCTTTTTCGTCATCTACCTCACTGGTGTCCACTTCCGCATCCTCTTTACCTATATTGGTATCCTTAATCAAATTTTGAATCTTATAATCCAATCTCTCTGTTTATTCTGAATACTGGAGATATTTTCAATAACCCATTTCTGGAAATTGAAAATTTCTAGAGTGCTATTTCTGGCAGCATTCAAAATGGAATCCGTCATTTCCATACCCTGAGAAGAGCTCACCAACCTAGGGTTAACTTCCTCTATAGTGTGCTAAGCTTCATTCCTGTTATCCGAGACAAGAGGGTTTGATTTTGGATCTTCAACATACTCTTTTCTCTGCACCTTCTCCTCCTCTCCCACAGCCTCTTTCTTCTCACTCTCTGCTTCATCATCAACTGCCTTTCCCTGTTCCTCCTTTGAATCAGCATTCACATCTATGTCATTTTTAGCTCCATCACCAACCCTCCCTTTCTTATGAAGTGGAATGTTAGATGAATATTTGTCAGATTCAGAACCATCATGACCTTTTGAAATATGGGTATTTGCCACCAAAGGATCTTCCTTATTAACCCTAGCTTTACTCTTCAAATGCTCTAAAATAAGCAGTATGAGACCTTGGTGAGCTATGGGATAGGATTTGGGTTTTTTGGCATGGTCAGCCATGTTAATGCATGATAGCCTCAATAAGATAAATGATTGAATGAGAGATAAATGAAGTCTCTCATTCAAACATTTATTATCATGAGGGGGCACGATCAAGTGATGTCTTGATTGACCGTGTCCAAAAGACATGGCCTGTCAAGGCATCGCTTGACCATACCCAGACCACTACATATACCAAATGAAATGTGTGAGAATGGACATTGAAATAGAAATCCTCCTCCTCTCCTGCAACATAAAAGAAGACAATCAAATTTATACAACAATTCAGTGATAGATAATATATAGAAGAAGATAAATTTTAATTCTGATCCACAAAATTAACATGGTATCAGAGCTAGGTTTCCTTCTATAAAGCCTAACTACCTGAAGGAAGATCTGATTAAGATTAGATTGATATCTCCTTGAAAGTCTTGAATATGGCCACATTGCAAGAACTTGTCCTCTCAAACTTAAAATACAAGTGTACCTTGTTGAAGTCAGAAATTCAGATGTATGTTCAGAAAAATATGTTCTCTAGAAGAAATTCAAGATACCTTATGATTGAGAGGGAGCTTACTAATCAAGATTGAGCACTTCTGAGGTAAAAATTGTAAATATTGATTATTATTATTAATACTAATAATTATTTTATGGGCCCTGTGTAAATCATAAGGAAGTGACGACTTTCAAAATGATTTCCACTTGTATTTTTGAGGTTATTGGAAGGTGACGATCTTACAATAACTTAAGATTGTGGATAGAATCGCCGACTGAGGAAATCCATGTAAAAGCTTACGGATAGAATCACCGACAGAGGCAGTCCACACAAGAGCTCATGGATAGAATCACCGACTAAGGCAATCCACGTAAGAGCTTATGGATAGAATCACCGACTGAGGTGATCCACATAAGAGCTTTTGGATAGAATCACCAACTGAGGCAATCCACACAAGAGCTCATGGATAGAATCGCCGACTGAGGCAATCCACGTAAGAGCTCATGGATAGAATCGCCGATTGAGGCAATCCATGTGAGAGCTCATGGATAGAATTGCCGACTGAGGCAATCCACACAAGATCTTGTGGATAGAATTGCTAATTGAGGCAATCCACACAAGAGCTTATGGATAGAATCACCAACAGAGGCAATCCACTCAAGAATTTGTGAATAGAATCGCTGACAGAGGCAATTCACATCTTGAAACTATGGTCCCAAGATAAGCATCATATGATTTATGAATATTGCTCCCAAAAACCTTTTACATTTATCTTACCTAGCTAAGAGGGAGTATTAATGCATGATAACCTCGGTAAGATAAATGATTGAATGAGAGATAAATGAAGTCTCTCATTCAAACATTTATTATCATGAGGGGGCACGATCAAGTGATGTCTTGATCGACCATGTCCAAAAGACATGGTCGGTCAAGGCATCACTTGACCGTACCCAACCGACTACATATACCAAATGAAATGTGTGAGAATGGACATCGAAATAAAAATGCTCCTCCTCTCCTGCAACATAAAAGAAGACAATCAAATTTATACAACAATTCAGTGATAGATAATACATAGAAGAAGATAAATTTTAATTCTGATCCACAAAATTAACAAGCCAAGCTATCATTCAGGGAAGAAGCTAAATAGAAAGGCAGAGAGATCTTAAAACCATGGCGGAAATGGTTTAGTATAACAAAATGATAATTATAAACCTTTGAAAACCTACCATCAACTATTAAGTATTCCATTAAAACCCTTAACATCTTCTACTAGAAGGATTTTACCTGATGAGGGAGATAGTAGGATACATTGTCCTTCTTAGCGAGCCAAACCCTCTCTCTTCATCACTTTTAGGAAAGTTCTTGATGGCTTCCACCAAGAACTTGTAGTCTCTGTAAAATTTGGTACCTTCCTTCTGTAAACCTGTACTTTCCTCCAACATTGGAGAAAGATGTTCTCTAGGTATTCATGACCTATCCCAGATTCTCAGAAAATGGATATATTTGTCAACAACTAGGTTCCAGAATTTAAATATAGTATCCAAATGCAAGTACACCCATCATTTAACAAAATGGTAGATAATGCTATTTGAATGGAAGATATGCTCATAAAGAAGGGGGATATCTCACCTTGTAAAGAAACACAACTAGGATCTAGCTCTAAAGAGAAGAACAAGTATTGGAAACTTGGCAAAGACAACAACAAGAATGTTGTTAATGATGGAGTAGTAAATACTATTAAAACCAACTCAAAGCCCACAATATTCAACTTGGCTAGTGGCACACAAGCGCTCAAAGTTGCTAAAGCTGCAGCAAAAAATCCTCCAAAGAAAACAAAAGAATGGTTCAAAGAGAAACCTTGGCTTTCCAAATCTAAGTGTGATTTCACTCCTCTTGAAGAATCATATGAATCCACTTTCAAAACTCTGTTGGCAAATAATCTGATAACACTACCAGATAATTCTAGGCCATATGATCTGGAAGTCAAACCAAAATGGTGGAGAGAAAATGAATATTGTGACTACCATCGAAATAAAGGTCATAACACAAACAACTGCATGAAGCTCAAACATGAGATTCAATATCTCATAGACAGTGGCAAAATTGTTGTTGGGAATCACCCGACCAATGCTGATCACAAAGCATTTAAGGACCCTTTACCTATTTACGAACAAGGTGAATCCTCAAAGACCAAAGGAGGTGCCAAAGTAAATTATACTTATACTAGCAATGACAATGTCATCAACATGATTGATCCTTCCCAATCTAAATATTTCAATGTGATTATAGTCCAAGATAAACCAAATGAATCATGATATGCAAGAGCTCTGACCCGTTCTCAAAAGAAAGTCACTCTCCAAGGAGCTCATTCTTCCAACCCAGATCAAGCAACATCAAACCTACCAGCCCTGTCAAATAAACAAAAATAATCAACCTTGGATAAATTTAAAAGGCTTACTTCAACATCATCCTCTAGATATAGCGTTGTTGAACAATTGAAAAGGACAAATGCTCAAATCTCAATCTTTGAGTTGGTCAAAATCTCTTCTGCTCACAAAGAGATCCTGGACAAAGCATTGCTCACCACTAATGTTCCAAAAGATTTAGATATTGATCAGTTTTAGTCTATGGTAGGTCATCTAACTTCACTTCACTATCTGACCTTCTCTGAAGAAGATGACAACTTGCTAAATCATCCACATAACCAGTCATTGCATATTGAAGCCATGATCCATAAACATAGAGTTAAACGTGTTTTGATAGATGGAGGCATGGGGTTGAATATATGTACTTATAGTCTACTTACACAACTAGGATTTTCTAAAAATGTCATTGATCCCACCAACAAAATAACAATTAAAGCCTATGATGAAGAAGAAAGGACCTCTAAAGGTCTGGTATCATTACCCATCAGGGTGAGACCTGTAGAAAGAGATGTCCTTTTCTAGGTACTTGATCTTCCTCTATCCTACAATATCTTACTGGGCATGCTGTGGATTCATGAAATGAAGGCAGTTCCATCAACATACCATCAATGCTTAAAATTTCCTTATAATGTAACAAAAGTCAATATTCCTACTGATACAAATGTAATGCATTAACAAAAGGTGCTGATACTTTTGTGCCTCATAATAGGGCAGCCTCTACAAATGAAAATCCCAAAGCTCTCATGAAAGACATGGAAAAGAAATTGAAGATTACAAATACCAGCATGGGTGGATATAAGATAGAACCGATGCTCTCATTAGTTTCTCTCCCTCCATCACCAAAACAGTTGGGCAAACCAGCAGAGGCTATGAGAACATAGACTTCAACTCCGAATATCATATATGATGGTCTTTTTGTATAGTCTTCTACTTCCTTGGTAGATGAAATAGAAGAGGATGTTGTTCTTAACTGGCTTTTCAAGGAAGATAGTCAAAATGAGGAAGTACGACATTGTGAGATTTCCCCAAACCAATATGGTCCTGGCTACAAAATGATTCAACGCATGGGATATTCAGGTACTGGTCCTCTGGGAAAACATCAAGAAGGTATCATTGAACTGATTCAGCTACAAACAAAGTCCATAAATGATAAAGCGGGACTAGGATACAATCCAAGAAAAACATCAGACCAAAAACATGCTTCTAAGACAAAGTGGAAGAAAAAGACACTACCTTTAACATTATAGGAAGTAAACATTCAACAACTTAAAAACAACTATGAAACAGAACAAGAGGAACTAGTAATCAAGAGAGAATAAATAGATAGTGCTCAAGTTCTGATGGTATCAGTTACAATACTACAAGAAGTAGGGGTCCCGAAAGATATGAAAAAGGAAGTAGAAATAATCAAGGAATTGTTTACACCACTAAAAATTCTAGTCACATACACTGGTAGGCAACAAGTGGAAGATTCAAAGACTAAATCAAATGACTATGAATGGGGTTCATATCACCTCTCAGATACATCCACTATAAAAACTCCACAAGAGTCTACTAGTACCACAGATGATACTCAAGAATAGATGCGTATAAAACTAGAGAAGGAAATACAAGAAATTAGACAAAAGAGACATGCAAACTATGTACAAGGACTAAAGGAAGGAAAATTACCAGACAACATTTCATCTATATACCCCTATACTAAGACATAACTGTATATGGTGAAAATGGATAACAATAATAATGATATTGAAAGGCTAAATGAATTCAACCACAAAACCCTAGCCTAACAACAACAAAGATCCACCATAACATATGAAGATTACCTAAGACAATGCAAATCAAATGAAATCACAAAGATTATACCATCACATGTCCAATAGGGTTTGGATCTCCATTCTTCCTATCTCCATTGATCTTGCTTGATATATTTGCTCTCAAATTTTATGTGTGCACAAGAGCTCAACAAAGAACGGAATGTGGTTGCAAGTAGGATCGTAGTGTAGTCAAGTCCTTAAGATGATTGATTAGGATGATTGATTAGGGTTTGATAATGAAGGAGGCATCTCCTTATATAGAAGACACAATATGAAATGGAGGGATAAGATTGAGAGGTGTAAAAGGAGGTCGGCTATGATTAGAGGGTAGGTAGAGAAAATAATAAAATAATAAGAGGGGTAGGTAGTGTATGAATTAAGAGATGAATGACATGTGTCATGGGTAGAAAAGGTTAATGAATTAATTAAATAAATAAAGATTTATTTAATTAATAGAAGGAGTGGGATAATTAAATAAATAAAATATTTATTTAATTTAGGAAAAGGACAATTTAAATAAATAAATGTATTTATTTAAATGAGAAATAAGGCTAGAAGAGGATAAATGAATTAATTAAATAAATAAAGATTTATTTAATTAATAGAAGAATTAGGCTAAAGTAATTAAATAAAATATTTATTTAATTAGTCTGGACAATTTTGGGTGTCTACATTTTGCCCCTCTTTGAGACAATGCGGCTTGTCGCATTGTTTCAAAGAAGATAAGATGAACTGATACAAAGTTGCCCCAAGATGGGAATGATATGCCCCCTCAAGAGATTGGATGAAAATGTCTGAAAAGATTGCAGACAATCTCTCGATAAGAAAGACGGGATAGAATGGACTAACTGGATAAAGTGACAGAGTCACGGGATAATGAAGACTGACTCGGGCGACGAGGGCTAGGGCTAGGGTAGTCTATAAGATAGACCACGAGGGAAATACATCCTCATTTTCATCTACACATCCACGAGAGCAGAGTGCAGAGAGAGAAAAGAGCAGCAGCAGTCAGCAGCGATGGCCTTGGTTCACAGATTTGATCGCGTTCGCTGATTCCAGAGGCCAGCAGAGGCAGGAGAGCCGGTAAGTACCACAAAACCACCTCGTACTTTGATGCATTTATTGTTGTCATTAATGCATGGTAGATAGGGAAATAAATGCGCTTTAGGTTAGGGTCCAAAAATGTCAAAAACTGTCCAGGCGCGTCTGTGTTGGTGCCAGGCGCGTCTATGATTGAAAACACGTCTGTGCCAAATGCGGCTGCGTCTATGATGTGTAGGCGCGTTTATGCCAAGAAGGCATGTTTGTGTCGCCCAGGCGCGTCTGTGCAGAGCATAGGCACGTCTGTGTAAAATAGGCACGTTTATGTAGTCTTCAAGCATGTTTATGTCAGGAAAGTATGTTTGTGTCCAAAAAAAATGTTAATTTGCGTCTTCTAGGTCAAATCGGCAGTTCTATGATGAACATACGTTGTTGATTGGATAAGCTGCTAAGAGGATACACTCAAGCAAGTCCTCTAGGGAAGACTAGAATAGATCAAGGCACTTTGTGATGAACAGTGAGTACCAAGATATAGTACTTTGTGATGAACAGGGAGTACTAAAATATGAGCAACACTTTGTGATGAATAGTGAGTGCAAGTGTGAGCAGCACTTTGTGATGAATAGTGAGTGCAAATGTGAGTAGCACTTTGTGATGAACAGTGAGTGCCACACACGTAGTACTTTGTGATGAACAGGGAGTACTACTAGGATAGAAGCAACACTTTGTGATGAACAGTGAGTGTCACTAGGGTAGATAGCCATATGCATTTAGATAAAAAGTAGCATTTTGTGATGAACAGTGAATGCCACTATGACTGACATGATTGATTTTCTTGACTGTAGGAGTATTTGCCTATGTTGGAGTCACGGGAGAGATTCCCATCGACTCAGAGATTATGGCCTGAGCTGACCTTCGAGGACTGAGCTGCGATTGAGGCTATGGGTCTGAGACATATTCTATATGTGCCTGAGTTTCGGGCTAACATGGGACTGCTGACTACACTGGCGGAGAGGTGGCACTCCAAGACATGTACGTTTCATTTGCCGATGGGTGAGATGACAGTCACCCTGGAGGATGTATACAGGATCCTGAGGATACCAATCGATGGGGAGCTGATTCCCTATGATTGAGATGGAGACAGGGAGGCTTTGAGATGAGTGTTCCAGGACCCAAGATTGGAGATGAGGGCTGGACATGTGGCTTGGGACACCATGACAGCTACAAGATTAGCATTGCCAGCAGTGATAGAAGGAACGATCAGTGGGTTCTTGTGTCCTGATAGAGCGACACAAGGGTTGGCTGTAGGCTGGGGAGGTGCACTAGAGACACTGGTGACACAACACACCAGATATGCTTGGGGACCGTGTGTGCTAGCACACCTATATTATGAGCTGCATCAGTTCGTGTACCACAGGTCAGTGGGATTGGGCTGCGGGGTGACATTGTTACAGGTGTGGGCCTATGAGAATCTACCAGTGATGAGATCGATACATTTCAAAGGAAGAGGTCATGGACGTAGTTTCATGCATTTGTACGACATGATCACTTCGCAGCCACGGATTGGCAGGTTAGAGCACTGGCGGCAGGTGATTGATGATATTGATATGGTCATATGGAGGCCATACCTGGGATGCGAGCAGTGGGAGGATGATGCGATAGAGATTCCCTACACCTTCTGGAGTAGGTACCTGATTGGGTGGATGCCCTATGTGCTGGAGAGACAACTAGTAGACAAGGTGGGCAGGCAGTTCGGTAGGATCCAGCAGATGACACGGGGTTCAAGCATGTATGCACGGACTGTCAGAGATCAGGCACAGTCTGGGCCCCTATTGTCATATGATCAGGCTGTTACGTAGCTCATAGAGATGATGCCCCTACCCTAGGACATGTGGCCAGAGATCGAGGATGTCAGCATGGATGCCAAGTACACAGCATACTGGGCCGAGCATCCATTCCCACACCTGACGGATCCAAGAGAGCTACTAGATGGAGATGGTGGTGGGGTTGGTGATGATGATGGAGATGATGGGGGCAGAGGCTGACGGAGGAGGAGGGGGGTAGTTGGAGAGAGGAGGGTGGCACCGCGAAGGGAGGGTGGAGAGGACAGGTAGGCTCGAGTGGTGAGGGGTCGCGATGGATTATCACTATAGGTGCCAGCAGCACAGGGTCCCAGACAGGTGCAGGTATAGGGACAGGGACATGTACAGATATAGGGACAGGTACCAGTATAAGCATAGGCATAGGGGCAAGCACCCATATAGGGGGAGCCACAGGGGGCTGAGGTAGAGAAGGATGAGCTAATGGAGCTGAGGGAGATCTCTCAGGGATAGGCAGATGAGATCCAAGAGCTAGAGAGGGAGAGGGATAGGCTCAGGAGGCAACTCAGAGATACTGAGTGGGAGCGGATCAGGCCATTCAGCACTACACAAAGGCTGAGACAGCGTTGAGGGCTGGGAGGTAGGCGGCAAAGGACATAGGGGCTGGATATGCCTACATCCTATGGGCAGGGGAGGAGATCGGTTACTGGCGAGATCTCTATTATGGTGCGGTGCCAGCTGATTAGTGGGCGAGGAGCTTCTATAGACCATCGCGGACAACAACAACTATAGGAGGGAGCCGGAGGAGATAGGCATCTAGTGGTGGGGTTATGGGTCCTCCACCACCACCAGATAGAGGGGACAGGAGGGATGATCCTAGGGTGGGTCCTTTGGGGGCTCAGATTCCATCGAGGCCAGGTGGCTCCGAGGGAGGGAGTTCATCATAGCTGTAGAGGGCTCCCTATGTATCAGTATTGTACCATTTTTATATGATGATGTAGACACCTTCGGGTGATTGTAGCCATATGATTTTTGACATCATTGTATCATGACACTTTATATATATATGAGGTGATTCATCTTTGTGGTAGCTATATGCATGTGTACCTATGTGATGAGATGTTCTTATGTGATGCTTATGATATGGATACAAATATGTATATGATGCAATGCAATATATTTTTTGTTCGTTTATGTTTTATATGTGTATGCATGATGCAAATGTGAATGTATGTAATGCAGATGAATATGATAATGCAAATGTAAATTGTGCTAATAGGTGTTGTGTGCAGGATGTGATGCAGTTGTGATATCTATATGTATATATGAAATGCTTATATGTGGTAATGCAGGTGCAACTACATGAAATGCAAATGTTTTTGGTGTGTCATTATACTCAGTCATGTGATAGTAGGCTACACGGACTTGAGAAGGATGATGGAAGACAAAAGATATGAAAGTGAAAGGAGCTTCTTGTGGGTTATCATCATTGAGCTTTATTATGGCAAGTAGGCTATGACAATCAAGGCATATGTTTGACCCAGAAAGTCATTGTACCTGTTTGCATGGAGATAAGACAGTTGCAAACAAGGAATTCCCTAGTTCACACTAGACTCTCAGTGTCCTCATATCCTTGGACAAGTCATAGCATTAATAAGAGACAATCCATAGACAACAAATACAAATAGGTGACGATACCCCATCCTCGCCTTTCTAGTCAAAGACATCCTGGAGATAAAATCTCTAGTCAGAGACATCCTGGAAAAGCTAAAAGACATGTCACCAAAAGATAAAATCAAAAGAAAACCAAGACTCGACACCAACATTCACTGTAGTCCTCAAGTTTAGTGTCTCTTGTCACTTGTATAAGTCTTATTTGATTGTGGTCACAATGTTTACTTTCACAGAAAGGATAGATAGCACTAAACCATATGTTGTATGAGTCTGTTGAAAGATTTGATTTGTTGAAGCCCATTGTTGCTGTTGTGTCTCATCTGAAACTGACTAAATCCATGAAACTGATACTTTATTGCAGAGAAGATGAAACTTTATTGCGGATCTATGATGCAAATGTTGCTTTATTGCGAATTGTGCATGGATAAACTGAAGGAAGCTGGAAGAAACTGTACTCCTCGAAACATGTGATGTTCTCAGTTCCACACCCATCACTAGATGTAGGATTTGCCTTAGCCACAGATAGGATCTGATTTATTATGGATGGAAAGGGAGGTGAAAAGGGAGGTTTATTATGAATGGCTAGCCAATCTTGGGTAGATCAATAACAAGCCATGATGGGAATGGGTAAGTTTATTATGAATGAATAGGTTGTGAGTGTGTGCAAAGTGAAAGGATGAAATGGAATCCCGAAGGAGGGAGGAACAATGTCTCTACACATGGCGCCGATGACCCAGTTTTCACCATGGTACTTGCCCAGGGTGCCATCGAAGTGGTTTTCACCGTTGGACGAAATTATTTCTCTTTACTTTTTTCAATTTTTCAATGTTTTTTGTGTCATAAGGCGCCTGTTTGCTAGGTTTTCACCAAGTAACGATTTTTTTTGTTTTATAATTTTTAATTTTTTTTTGAATTTTTTGGATTTTTTTGTATTTTTGAAATTTTTTATTTTTTTGTATTTTTGAATTTTTTTGATTTTTTTGTATTTTTGAATTAGGATATTCCAAAGAGCTATGTGTAGAACCTGCGAAGGTGCATGTTGTTGATAGGATCCTCCAAAGGTTCACCTTCTGCAGTTGAGAGCTGATATGCCCCAGATCCATATGCTACTATAATGATGTAAGGACCAAGCCAATTTGGTTTGAACTTGCCCTTCTTCTCTTTGTCTTGCTGATTTTTGGGATTTTCTCTGAGAACCAAATCACCTACCTCAACTATACGAGGCTTTACCTTGTGATTGTAACTGTGATGTTCCTTGACTGAATGATATGTAACTTGAGTGACTGTCTTCCTTGATAAAGGAACTAAGATAGAATTTGTAGTGTGTGGACTACGTAAGCTCGTATGCATGTCACTTGAAGAAGTTTGGGCATCCCTGATAACAAAGTCCTTCAAGGAAGCTCCATTAAAGGTCCATGATGTATCACCAAAAGGGGATGGATATGTAGAACAAGTAGATGAGTGATGGAGGCTTATGATTGTGAAAAGAAGTGAAAGTAGGATAGCATGATGGAGACTTAGGATCAACAAGTATGCTTTTTGACTTGAAATTTTAGAACTTTTGCCCCTAGTTATTTTGATATTAGGGGAGATCAACTCTTGTTCTTTTTTCTTCATATGATTTTTATCCTTGACCTTGATTTTTGCAGAGTCCAGTAGCTTTTGATTTTGATTTGGACTAAAGGACTTTTCTTTATTTTTGACTTTTAGATTTTTCTTTTCAAGGCTTGATTTTTGATCCCCAATGAGTAAGGGCTTTTGTAATTCTTGTTGATCCAAGTCTAGAAGTGGGGTGGAAATGGAATGAGTGGATGAAATGTTAAGGCTATGTGAGTTCTCAAGAGGGCTGGTGATACGCTCAATAGATTCTTCGCTAGAACCACTCTTAGGACTATTGATATCAAGAGTTGCTTGCACCACTAGAGGAGATTTGCATTGAGACCTAGTAGCTACAACACTAGGTGGTTCACACCCAATTCCTTGGCATTGTAAATTGTTTGTAGATTGTTCCCATCGACTGAATACCTTAGGAGATAGTGGGAGTTGATCAACATGAAAAATATACTCACCACATCTCGGGTCTTTAAACTTGAACTTTTCTTTGAGCTCTGCTTGCTTTGATGTAGATGGTTTCAAGGATTCTGGATCCACATATGCTGATGAAGGAATAGCTTCTTGATTGACTGGGATTGTTATTTCTGATCTAGGTCGCAGATTGTTGCAATATATGAATGGATTTGGGTTAGTTTTGATGGTCACTTCAACTCCATTGTGTGGAAACTTGATACATCGATGATATGTAGATGGTACTACGCTCATCTCATGAATCCAAGGATACCCTAGCAATATTTTGTATGTGAGATCAAGATCAAGTACTTGACAAACCACATCCTTTGTAACTGGCCCAACTCTAAGAGGTAAGGTGACTGTGCCCTTGGACAAATGCTCTTTGTCATCATATGCCTTGATGGTGATTTTATTTGTAGAATTCATAGCTTTATCAAAATATCCCAATTGTTTAATAGTGCTCAATGTACAAATGTTTAGACCAGCTCCTCCATCTATTAGGACTCATTTTATTCGATGTTTGTGTATGAAGGCTTCAATGTGTAGTGGTGCATTATGTGGTTGACATACGAAGGCGTCGTCGACTTCCGTGAATGTAAGGGAGTGTGGAATGGAAAGGTATCCCACCATGGCTTGAAATTGGTCCACGTTCAGATCAGTAGGAACGACAATGTCTCTCAAGATTTTGTCAAGAATAGCTTTATGTGTAAGGGATATGCGTAATAGCTCAAGGATGGAAATGAGCGCGGGTGTCTTCCCTAATTGTTCTACAAGGTCATACTCAAGTTTGGTTGATGAAGAAGCAGTGTTTTTGGCTAGAGCACCTTGCAAAGTGAATTTACCTCTACAGGTTGTGACATTACATTCAAGGGTAGGTTCGGAAGAAGATCCAACGCCTTTTAAGACAATCTTGGGTCTTTGGGTAGGATTCTCAGGGTTTTTGTCCTTGATGATAATGGTAGAGACGTAATTGTCCATCGAGATGTGATTGATAGTTGAATCATAGTTGTAGGATGCTCTGGTATAATTGGTTTGATCCTTTGTGGCTTTAGCTTTTCCCTTGTCATGTTTTGGGAATGGTTCCTTAAACATCTCATGTTCTTGATTGGATGAGTGTCCCTTAATCTCAATGTCACCTCTATCAATGAGATCTTGTATGATGTTCTTCAGTCGATGACAATTTCCTATTTTATGTCCCTTGCTCTTATGAAATTCACAATATTCATCATCATTCCACCAATTTGGTTTAACCTTTGGTTCATATGGAGGAAAATCTAGAACTATGATTACTTTGTTTTCCACAAGCTTTTTGAAGACTGACTCAAGTGGTTCTCCCAATGGGGTGTACTTCCTTCGTGATCTAGAAGTTGTTTGAGTATTCACTTGATTGTTTGTAGAACTTGATCCAGAAAAAACAAATTTGGGTCACACTGTATTGGCATCAACAACACCATCATTGACTGTGCTCTTGTTTTTATTCCAAAATCTTGGCTTATCTTTTCCTTTAAAGTCATCTTTGTTTTCCTTGAATATCTTAATGACTCCTTGTTCAATTAGGACCTTCTCTGTTGCTAAGCCTTTTTCAATGACGTCCTTGAAGGTGGACAAACAAGCTTTCCTTAGATCATAGCCAATGTCTTTGTTAACATTCTGGGTGAACATTTCTACCATTTGTTTTTGTGGAATTTCACAAGAGCATCTGCTAGCTAGATTCCTCCATCTTTGTAAAAAGGATGCAAAAGACTCCCTCTTTTTGCTTGGTGTTGCACAAAGTAGTGACTGATATGTCTGTCTCTATATTGTAGGAGAAATGTTGAATAAATGCCTCTGCTAAGTCACCCCATGACTTAATACCAAGTGGGAGTTGGGAGAACCATTCCATAGCTTGATCACCTAGGCTTTGTGGGAATAATCTCATCAAATATGTCTCCTCTGCTGCTACCTCAATGCAAGCTGTGAAAAATTGTCTTATGTGTGCCTTAGGATCCCCTTTTCCTCTATACTTATCAAATTTAGGTCTCACAAAGTGTGTAGGAAAAGGAGGCATTGGAATGCTCTTGTCAAATGGATAAGGACATATGTCTCTCATTGTGTATGTTGGCTTTGGTGTATTTATGTCCTCCATTTTCTTTTGTAAGTCCCTGATTTGTTGCTCCAAATTGCTCTTAGGTGGAGATCAACTTCTTGGACCATACCCCATGCTTGAGGCACCAATTGGAGGAGGAGCATGTTGCATATATGGATGATATTGATCATACACATGTTCATATGGAAGAGGTCTATAGTGATGCTATGTATATGGACCACTTGGTATAGATTCATGTTGAGGAATGCCATATCTATTTTGTCCATGTATACCATACTCTACAGGCATGTCATGTTCTAATGTGTTACCCCAAAATTTGACACGGGGTTTCCTTGTGTCCAAATTTCGACGATGCCTTTGAATATCCAATTGCTTTGGTGGTTGATCCTTAGCATTGATATGTGATTGAGCATATTTCTCTATATAAGACTTCCATAATGGTCTGTGAAGGTGAGTATCATATGCTTGACCATGTGTATGTGGGACCTTTGGTTTTTGAAACAAAGATGATGGTGATTCAGGTACCATATGTGGTCCTCTATTGCCTCCACTATTAGGCCTTCTTTGATCCATGTTGGAGTGATTTTGTTGCAAAGGCCGATTTTCCATTATTTGAGACATGTCAAAATCATGAGGTATCTTGGCTCCACTTTGTGCCATCATTTGTAAGAAGTATTGTCTATCTCTCCTCATTATTTCCTCAATCATTCGATTGAAGCGGGGGTCCATAATGGATTCTTCTACATCTGCTGAATGCATGGAAAAGTTGTCCATATTGTCATTGTGTGTATCATTGTTGTTTGTAGTGTCCATGTTCTCAACATTTGGAATGTTTCTATAGGCATCCATGTCAGGTAATGTAGTATGATCAGAATTGAAAAAGATATCATTATCATACTCATAGACACTCATGTTTGTAGACTCTTGAGCCTCTTTAGTTTCTCTCCTAGATTTTTGAAGATGGGTTTCAACCATGAACTAGGTCTTGACCAAGATGTGTGAGACTAGATGAAAAATGGAAAAAGTATGGAAGACCAAGAGTTGAATGGAATGTAAATGAATATGAGGTGTACTTGCAATGTCCAAAGTGTAAGACCAAGTATGTATGTAGTAGAGTAGGTGTGGCTTCCAAAGAGATGATAGTTTCTCTTGATGAGGTAAGTTGACCTTGACTCTAAGTAAGACCAATGAGACCCAAAGGTGATAGACCTTGATGAGGGACCACTTAGCAAAATGTTGTTGTATGTAGTGTGTTGACAAAGTATAGTGAGGACAAGCAAGTGACCTTTTGACTCAAGTTTAGACAAATGTGAATGTAATGAGAGATGTAAAGCAATGATGAACAAAATGTTGTTGTTTGGTCTTGAATGTTTTGAATGTTTAAAATAAGTCAAGCACAATTCTTATGGCTAGCCAAGACAATAGTTGTTGATCCCACATGGGGTTTTACCCCCAAGGCTACGCTATTCAAAGCGGATACTTAGATGCTTGACCTCACTGGCTCCACCCTTGGCACTCACTTCTTGGGTCAGCCAAGCATCAGTCCCCACGAAAACTCCCCGTGATGAACTTTGTATCTCTACTAAGAACCGTATGTGTGTGGGCCGCTACCAGAGGTCCGACCTCCTGCCCCAACAACTAGAAGGATTGGGGCTTCTAAAAAAAAAAGGTGCTAGTAATGGCATCTACTCATGTGGCCATACATGCGGCACTTTCAGCTCTATAAATATAGAAGGCTCCCAGCCGGTAGGGGTTACGCCCTACAATTGATCAAATAAATTTGATCAAACGGGTTTATGGGGAGACATAGTGTCAGTATGAACTAATCAACACACGTTATCCATAGTTTTCACCATGAATACAATTGTTTATAGTTGTTTGGAAGAGGTGGGTTTTCCTCGCTACCACTTGGGTCGTTCTCTTCTCACTAGTAGTCCTAATGACCACACAGGAAGACAAGCCCTCTAAAGATTAAACAAAAAGAGCCTATTGCTCAAGACACAAAAGACAATGATTCAATTTTAGTGCACCAATGGAAGTGTTTGCTAGTCTATGAAAACAAGGCATAAAATAAAAATAAAAACCCTTGCCAAGGACCTGCAAAAAATAGTTGTTAGTAGTTTGGATTGTTTCAAATAATCACCCCTTCCTGCAAGCACACAAGTTCGGTAAATTTTAAATCCAAAAGACTTTGTGAAAATAGGGGCCTTCAGCCAAATGATTTTACTTTCAAGACAAACTGCACCAATTTCATTAGATCTAAAAATGTTAGCTCGAAATAAACCAAATCTGAAACCCTAAATGCAAAAACCCAAAACTAAATCAATAACTCAAAATTTGAAAGCGGTGCACATAGACACAATTACCCTCAACACAGATGCAACTTCATGATGTAGACGCGGTTCTCTGAGACGCATACGTGGCTCTAGAACTCAAACGCGACCTCTGGACACAGACGCAGCTAAAAGCACCATAGATGCAACTTCAGAACACAAACGCGATTCCAAGAATCTGCAAAATAAAATACTGTCGATAACACAGACGCGATTCCAGATGTCATCTAACTTCACTTCACTATTTGATCTTCTCTGAAGAAGATGACAACTTGCTAAATCATCCACATAACTAGTCATTGCATATTGAAGCCATGATCCATAAACACAGAGTTAAACGTGTTTTGATAGATGGAGGCATGGGGTTGAATATATGTACTTACAGTCTACTTACACAACTAGGATTTTCTGAAAATGTCATTGATCCCGCCAACAAAAGAACAATTAAAGCCTATGATGAAGAAGAAAGGACCTCTAAAGGTCTGGTATCATTACCCATCAGGGTGAGACCTATAGAAAGAGATGTCCTTTTCTAGGTACTTGATCTTCCTCTGTCCTACAATATCTTACTGGGCATGCCATGGATTCATGAAATGAAGGCAGTTCCATCAACATACCTTCAATGCTTAAAATTTTCTTATAATGTAACAAAAGTCAATATTCCTACTGATACAAATGTAATGCATTAACAAAAGGTGCTGATACTTTTGTGCTTCATAATAGGGCAGCCTCTACAAATAAAAATCCCAAAGCTCTGATGAAAGACTTGGAAAATAAATTGAAGATTACAAATACTAGCATGGCTAGATACAAGATAGAACCGATACTCTCATTAGTTTCTCTCCCTCCATCACCAAAACAGTTGGGCAAACCAGCAGAGGCTATGAGAACACAGACTTCAACTCTGAATATCATATATGATGGTCTTTTTGTACAGTCTTCTACTTCCTTGGCAGATGAAATAGAAGAGGATGTTGTTCTTAACTGGCTTTTCAAGGAAGATAGTCAAAACGAGGAAGTACGACATTGTGAGATTTCCCCAAACCAATATGGTCCTGGCTACAAAATGATTCAACGCATGGGATATTCAGGTACTAGTCCTCTAGGAAAACATCAAGAAGGTATCATTGAACTGATTCAGCTACAAACAAAGTCCATAAATGATAAAGAAGGACTAGGATACAATCCAAGAAAAACATCAGACCAAAAACATGCTTCTAAGACAAAGTGGAAGAAAAAGATACTACCTTTAACATTATAGGAAGTAAACATTCAACAACTTCAAAACAACTATGAAACAAAACAAGAGGAACTAGTAATCAAGAGAGAATAAATAGATAGTGCTCAAGTTCTGATGGTATCAGTTACAATACTACAAGAAGTAGGGGTCCCGAAAGATATGAAAAAGGAAGTAGAAATAACTAGGGAATTGTTTACACCACTGAAAATTCTAGTCACATACACTGGTAGGAAACAAGTGGAAGATTCAAAGACTGAATCAAATGAGTATGAATGGGGTTCATATCACCTCTCAGATACATCCACTATAAAAACTCCACAAGAGTCTACTCGTACCACAGATGATACTCAAGAATAGATGCGTATAAAACTAGAGAAGGAAATACAAGAAATTAGACAAAAGAGACATGCAAACTATGTACAAGGACTAAAGGAAGGAAAATTACCAGACAGCTTTTCATCTATATACCCCTATACTAAGACATAACTGTATATGGTGAAAATGGATAACAATAATAATGATATTGAAAGGCTAAATGAATTCAACCACAAAACCCTAGCCTAACAACAACAAAGATCCACCATAACATATGAAGATTACCTAAGACAATGCAAATCAAATGAAATCACAAAGATTATACCATCACATGTCCAATAGGGTTTGGATCTCCATTCTTCCTATCTCCATTGATCTTGCTTGATATATTTGCTCTCAGATTTTATGTGTGCACAAGAGCTCAACAAAGAACGGAATGTGGTTGCAAGTAGGATCGTAGTGTAGTCAAGTCCTTAAGATGATTGATTAGGATGATTGATTAGGGTTTGATAATGAAGGAGGCATCTCCTTATATAGAAGACACAATATGAAATGGAGGGATAAGATTGAGAGGTGTAAAAGGTGGTCGGCTATGATTAGAGGGTAGGTAGAGAAAATAATAAAGTAATAAGAGGGGTAGGTAGTGTATGAATTAAGAGATGAATGACATGTGTCATGGGTAGAAAAGGTTAATGAATTAATTAAATAAATAAAGATTTATTTAATTAATAGGAGTGGGATAATTAAATAAATAAAATATTTATTTAATTTAGGAAAAGGACAATTTAAATAAATAAATGTATTTATTTAAATGAGAAATAAGGCTAGAAGAGGATAAATGAATTAATTAAATAAATAAAGATTTATTTGATTAATAGAAGAATTAGGCTAAAGTAATTAAATAAAATATTTATTTAATTAGACTGGACAATTTTGGGTGTCTACAATAACAAATCAGATATAGCACTACACATGAAGAATTGGAAGCAACATAAGTAGAAACAGTCATCAGTCCAGAAGAAGCTAAATGGAGTAGACGACAGGGAATCATAGAAACATCAAGATCCTGTCGACAAGTGTGTCAGATACAAATGATAAATGAACCAATTCTTGAAGGAACTTGCAACATTAAAGATGTTGGTGTTGATACCATACATATACTCACTAAATCACTTAAAGAAGACTTGGAAACTTCATCCAATGACTCGGATGTCTCTGAAAATAGTCCTATTCATGACAATATCTACTCAGCATCAAATTTTGAATCATCTATGTAAATAATGAAAATCAGTCTACTAATCTTATTGTCATTGAACCATGATATGACGTCCAGTCTAGCGTAGAGAATGATGCTACAAGTATATCTATAGGATTAGGTCAACTAAATATTAATATGCACTTTAATAATCATGTTCTGACTCTTCCTAGTCTCAAGACATTTATGCAAGGTATCCTTCTGGAACTTGAATTTTCGATCTGCAGTTGTGATGACAATATTATGAATGCCCTTGAACTTGTCCAACATTTAGCCTTACTAAATCATGAACTAATTGAATGTACTTTACAAAACCAACCCATGAATATACCTACATTTGCCAATGACTATACGTTAGCCTATTATCTCAATGCAGTTGAACCCATGGACTCTTCCACCAGTGAACAGAGTGAAAACATGACTGAAACAGATATCAAGTATCTTAGTCGCAAAAATAAGAAAAATAAAAATAAAAGATCTGATGGCGAAAACCACATTGTGGTAGTGTCAAAATCTAAAAAAGAGAAAATAAAGGACGTACCTAAGGGTGAAAACCTCTATGAGGTGCCTGAAGGTGAGATACTTGATATACTAATAGTTCTGATACTAAATGTAAGTATAGATCCAATAGCCAACAAGATGAGAGGGGGGGTGAATCATACAAACTTAATCTTCCATAAAAACATCAAATTCAACCTCGGTAACATGTACTTTAGTAATAAAACCAAAACTGTTAAACATGCAAACTCAAAAGCATATAAACATCATAAACCTCATAACACCAGATTTAACATGGAAACCCAAATAGGGAAAAACCACTGTGGGATTTTGGACCCACTAAGAAATATACTCTTCTAGAGTATGCTCGGTTAAAAGCAAATCCTGTTAAAGATTACAAACACATAGCTAGATGTGACCCGATTAAGGGATTTCCCTCAGATATGTTAGGATCTTCACCTTGTTAGAAGTGACCTTGTTAAAGGATTTCAAACACTCAATCAGAATGTCACCTTGCTAGAGGATTTTACAAATAAGACTGTTAAGTCCACTCGGTTAAGAGATTTTCTTGTTACTTCACAAAATAACAGTAATAAAAATCTATCTGCAACTTCACATCTAAAATGCTAAAGTGGATTCTTATTTGCTCAATACAATCTAGACATACAACTAATCTTGTCCATCTACTGGGCTTCTATACTTTGTTATTCAAACAGGTCTTCAAGCTTCTGTGCTCGGTAATCACTATGTAGCATCCCTATGCATACACTTTCCCGCATGCATTATTTATCAACAGTTTCCTATTTATAAATAATTTGCTAACTTCTTAATCTCCTTGATCACATTTCCCATGATCAATCATAGCCATCAAATCATGCTTGACCAAGTTCAATGTATCCTTCGATCTAAAAAATGTTTTACCCCACCTTGGAACTTGCATACATTTCTTGGAACTTGTGCTAGGGTATTATAGTTCAATCTGTGCTGTAGATCTTCATGCTAACTTTCCTTTACCATAGATTCATTAACAAACTTCATGCACGGCTTACCAATCATTTAAGCAACTCCAGCTCATCAGCTTTCTTCATTAAATAACGCATGTAAACATTTAATGTATTTTGTTATAGCTCGGTCACAACTCGGTTATAACTTGGTAAATACTAAACTTCACTCAGTAGATTTTTCGCCTTCATTAACCAATAGCGATAACCTTAGGGTTTATCAACTAGGTTCCTTAGGGTTTACCGACTAGGTTCTGTGCTTGGTAACATAGTATAGTATTAACCTTACAATTTATAACATATGTATGATGACGAAACAATCTAAACATCATGATCTCATCATTGTTTGACTCGGTAATAGTTGCCCATTGAATACCTTATTCATCTTCTTATTCATCATAAACTTTCTATGTCTTTTACCGACATCTTTATACTCTTTAAATCATACTTCTCAAGATATGGCAACATCATACTGAATTAGAAAATCAATTTCTTGACTTCAATGACAAAATAATAATATCAAGACAGTAAACATCCTTAATCAGTTATATCCATAATCATCAACAACCTTCTCAATATCCTTATTGAAATGCCAACAATCTTCCATTGTCTGTTATAATGCCAAATGCTGACAATCTCCCCCTTTGGCATTGATGGAAAAACCAATTGATTTGAACTTAAAAGATTCAGATTGCTGTGATTCTGAAATGCTAAAATGCTCTCTTGCTATCATCAAACTTCTCCCCCATACATTAGACTTCTCCTCTTGTCTTCAGTCTTTGCTCCTTTCTTAGTTTTCTCCCCCTTTGACAACAATGCCAAACAGTAAAGAACTAAAACATAATTTCTTTCTGTATGAAGTGAATTCCTACTGTAATGTGTCAATTCAGTCTCGATCAGAGCATTTTGTCTTCAATTCCCATTCCCTATATTGTTTCCTATATTATTTCCTATAATATTTCCTGTACACCTTTAGAAAACATCCTAAAGTGTGTAAATCAGCATCAACTCCTAAATGATATTCTATAGAGTCATCGGATTGATTCTTTCACCGAACTCGGTCATTGAGTAGAAGATAGGGGTAGGACCCCTAACTTACTTCTGAGATATTCAAAAGTGTCCCTGGATAGTGGCTTGGTGAAGATATCTGCTATTTGTTCCTTTGTGCTAACATACTCCAACACCACTTTCTTTTCTTGAGCTTCTTCTCTAAGATAATGATATTTGATAGAGATGTGCTTTGTTTTAGAGTGCATAATAGGATTTTTTGAAATGTTAATGGCACTAGTATTGTCACAGAATATAGTTACTGGCTCGGTAACTTTCTCATTTATACCTTCCAATAGTTGTTTGATCCATGCAATGTTAGTACAATTCAATGCTGCAGCAATGTATTTAGCTTCTATTGTTGACTGTGAAACACATCCTTATTTCTTGCTAAGCCAACTCACTAGTCTTTCTCCTAAAAAGAAAGCTCCTCCACTTGTGCTTTTTCTATCATCAATGTTGCCTGCCCAATCAACATCAGTATAAACTTTTAAATCAAAATCATTTCCTTTCTAACATACTAAGCCATAATCCTCTGTGCCTTTCAAGTATCTAAAAATTCTTTTGATTGCTATCAAGTGTGTTTCCTTAGGATCTGCAGAGAATCTAGCAACTATACCTACTGCATGTGCTTTGTCTGGTCTGTTGTGAATAACATATTGTAGCATTCCAATCATGGATTGGAAAAGTGTCTCATCAATAGATGCAGATTCATCATTCTTTGATAATTTACAGTTGGTAGTCATAGGAGTACTTACTGGTTTTGAATTCTCCATTCCAAATTTCTTCAAGATTTCCTTTATGTACTTGGATTGAGTAATGAAAATCTCATTTTTCATTTGCAGTATCTATAAACCTATAAAATACTTTATCTTACCGATTAATGACATCTCAAATTCTTTGCTCGTTTCATTTCCAAAGTTCTTGCATAAAGAGTCATTTCCACAAAATATAATATCATATGGCTGAGATCAGTATTCCATTTTCATCATTCTTCATGTACATATTGATGTTCTCACTTGTCCTTATAAAACCAATCTTAATCAAATAAGAGTGCAATCTTTCATACCATGCTCTAGGTGCTTGTTTCAAACCATATAAAGCTTTGTTCAATTTACATACCTGATCTTTATTATTATCTTCAACAAATCCTTTATGTTGTTCAATAAAAACTTCTTCTTCTAATATTCCATTTAGAAATGCAGATTTGACATCCATTTGATATACCTTGAAGTTTTTGAAAGCAGCATATGCCAACAAAGTTCTTACTCCTTCAAGTCTAGCAACAGGTGCAAAAGTTTCACCATAATCAATTCCTTCTTCTTGAGCATAACCTTTGTAAACTAGTCTTGCTTTGTTTTGAATGACCTCTCCTTTTTCATTTAGCTTGTTTCTAAAAATCCACTTTGTACCGATTACATTTTTGTCCTTCGGTCTTGGGATTAGTGTCCATGTGTCATTCTTCTTGATTTGATCAATCTCTTCTATCATAGCATTTATGCAATCTTCATTGTTAAATGCCTCTTTCACTATTCTCGGTTCAAATTCAGATATCAGACATGTGTTATGTCTGAGTTTGTTCCTTGTCATCATTGGATCATCCTTATCTCCTATAATCTGACTTGGTGCATGATGTCTTTTGACATACTTGGCTAATATAGGCTCGGTAGGCTCTGTATGATCTTCTTCATCACTCAGTAACTGGATATTCTCTTCGTTTTCTTCAACAATTTTCTCGGTAAGACTTGTCGGTTGAACATAGACAAATTCATCATAGTCTTCTGGTTCCTTGGAATTTCCTTCATCATTTATTTCTACAAATAATTCAATTTTCACATTTGCACTTTCTACTATTTTGTTAGATGATTTGATCAGACATTTAAATGCTTTGCTTCTAGAAGAATAATCTAGAAATGTTCCTTCTTCACTTTTCTGATCAAACTTGCCATTTCTATCATCTTTGTGAAATAGCATCTACTTCCAAAGATTTTAAAATAACTTACTTTAGGTTTCTTGTCATACCAGATTTCATATGGTGTCTCCAAAGTACCTTTCTTCAGTTGTACTCGATTCAAGGTGTAAACTGTTGTGCTTATTGCTTCTCTCCAAAATGTTTGTGGCACTTTCTTTTCAATCATCAGTGTTCTAGCACAATCCACAATAGATTTGTTCCTTCTCTCAGCTATTTCATTCTATTGTGGAGTTCTTGGTGCAGAGACTTATCTTTTAATACCATGATCATTGCAGAATAAGTTGAACTCATTAGATGTGAACTCTCCTCCTCTATTTGATCTAAGACATTTCAGTTGTCTTCCTATTTCATTTTCAACTCTTGCCTTGTACCATTTAAACATTTGAAAAGCTTCTAATTTTTCTTTTAAAAATATTACTGACATCATCCTTGAATAGTCATCTACAAATAATATGAAATATTTATCACCATAATAACTTTGAACTTTCATAGGACCACAAAGATCAGTGTGCACAAGATCTAAAATTCCCTTAGAAGTGTAATACTTACTTGTAAAGCTTGATCTTGTCATCTTACCCATCTGGCATCCTCGGCACATAGCATTCTCAGGTTTTTCAAGACTCGGTAGACCTCTTACTCAATGCTTCTTACTTATTTTGATCAGATTATCAAAATTTACATGACAAAACCTTTTATGCCATAACCAGGTATCATCTATCTTTGCATAATGACATATATTCCGAGTTGAGTCAAGATGAAATGTATTACCTTTTGTTTGTGTCCCAGTAGCAACTAACTTTCCATTCTTGTCATGAACTTTGACAATTCCTTTCTGAAATTCTATTCGGTAACCTATATTGTTTAGCTATGCTACACTCAACAAAATATATTTCAAACCTTCAACCCAATAAACATCATTGCATCTTGCATTATCAAGAAGTGCTATGGATCCTTTACCTCTTACTAGACATGGTGCATCATTACCAAATCTTACATAGCCTCCATCATAATCTTCTAACATAACAAACTTGTGTTTATCTCCTGTCATATGATGTGAGCATCCACTATCTATGATCCAAGAATCATTAGTGTTTATGTGAGATATTAGGACTTTTTCTTCATACCTTTCTTCATCTGATCCATCTTTTATAGCCACATAAACTACTTCCTCTGTATCAGTTTCATCTGATTTATCATCGTTGGATTCCTCATCAACTATTAAGCATGTCTTTCTTTCTCTTCTTCTGAAGTCTCGGTGTCCTCTGTAATGATTGTCTTTCTATCTGTCATCTCGGTAATGTCTCTTTTCAGTAGAATATTTGCCAGGATAGTTAGAAGCTATATGTCTTATTTTATCACAATTGAAACATTTCAAAGGTAGATTTCCTTTATACTTACCTTTGCCTCTCGGTACCCTTCTGGCTAATAGTGCTTCAAACTCTTCTTGCTTTTTGATTTCCTCATACAGTTTGTGTACTTATTCCATGTTCTTATGAAATCTTTCACTTGCTCCACTGTAATCTCCTTCAGAGTACTTATACTTTCTTTCAAAATCATTAGATTCATCAAGATGAAAAGAACTAAATGCAGATTCAACTTTATTTATCGAAGATCCACTATTATCAAAGTTACTTAACTCAAATGCATGTAGCTTACCAATTGTAGCATCTAAAGAAACTGGCATATTAGGTACAGACCTTAATTCATTGATTGCAGAGACTTGGATTGCATATGCTGGTAGAAGGGTTCTTAACAACTTGCTTGTTATATCCTTTTCTTCAATAGTTCCACCTGCTCCTTTGATTTGATTGACAATCTCTTTTAGTCTTGTACTGTACTGAGTTATGTTCTCACCTTCATTCATCCTCATGGATTCAAGTTGTCCTCTTAGACTATCTACTTTTGCTCTTTGAACATGTTCATCTCCTCCATACACTGATATGAGCTTATCCCACATTGCCTTTGCATCATTGCAGCCTTCTAGGTCATTAAACTCTAAGTCAGTCAATGCAGATGTTATTTCAATCATTGCTTGGATATGTTCTTGCTTTGCCTTTATCTCTTCCATTGTCAAAGGATAGGTGCTCGATGTAACAAAATCATTCTCCAGATAGTATAGAGCATATTCGCCAACTCCTGATAGATGCAGCTTCATTCTTTTTTGCCATGTAGAGAAACTTGACATGTTCAACTTCGGTGCATCCCTCTTATACATCTTCAGATCTTTAACTCAAGTGCCTTTAAACTTTTCTTCCAGAGTCCAAAGCTCTGATACCAATTGATAGTTCTGATACAAAATGTAAGTATAGATACAATAGCCAACAAGATGAGAGGGGGGGGTGAATCATACAAACTTAATCTTCCATAAAAACATCAGATTCAACCTCAGTAACATGTACTTTAGTAATATAACCAAAACTATTAAACATGCAAACTCAAAAGCATATAAACATCATAAACCTCATAACACCAGATTTAACATGGAAACCCAAATAGGGAAAAACCACTGTGGGATTTCAGACCCACTAAGAAATATACTCTTCTAGAGTATGCTCAGTTAAAAGAAAATCCTATTAAAGATTACAAACACATTTCTAGATGTGACCCAGTTAAGGGATTTCCCTCAGATCTGTTAGGATCTTCACCTTGTTAGAAGTGACCTTGTTAAAGGATTTCAAACACTCAATCAAAATGTCACCTTGCTAGAGGATTTTACAAATAAGACTGTTAAGTCCACTTGGTTAAGAGATTTTCTTGTTACTTCACAAAATAACAGTAATAAAAATCTATCTACAACTTCACATCTAAAATGCTAAAGCAGATTCTTATTTGCTCAATACAATCTAGACATAGAACTAATCTTGTCCATCTATTGGGTTTCTATACTCTGTTATTCAAACAGGTCTTCAAGCTTCTATGCTCGGTAATCATTATGTAGCATCCCTGTGTATACACTTGCTCGCATGCATTGTTTATCAACAGTTTCCTATTTATAAACAATTTGCTAACCACTTAATCTCCTTGATCACATTTTTCATGATCAATCATAGCCATCAGATCTTCATGCTTGACCAGGTTCAATGTATCCTTCGATCTGAAAAATATTTTACCCCACCTTGGAACTCGCATACATTTCTTGGAACTTGTGCTAGGGTATTGTGGTTCAATCTGCGATGTAGATCTTCATGCCGACTTTCCTTTGCCATAGATTCATTAACAAACTTCATGCATGGCTTACCAATCATTTAAGCAACTCTAGCTCATCAGCTTCCTTCATTAAATAACGCATGTAAACATTTAATGTATTATGTTATAGCTCGGTTACAACTCGGTTATAACTCAGTAAATACTAAACTTCACTCGGTAGACTTTCTGCCTTCATTAACCGATAGCTATAACCTTGGGGTTTACCGACTAGGTTCCTTAGGGTTTACCGACTAGGTTCTTTGCTTGGTAACATAGTATAGTATTAACCTTACAATTTATAACATATGTATGATGTCAAAACAATCTAAACATCACGATCTCATCATTGTCTAACTTGATAATAGTTGCCCATTGAATACCTTATTCATCTTCTTATTCACCATAAACTTTCTATGTCTTTTACCGACATCTTTATACTCTTTAAATCATACTTCTCAAGATATGGCAACATCATACTGAATTAGAAAATCAATTTCTTGACATCAATGACAAAATAATAATATCAAGATAGTAAACATCCTTAATCAGTTATATCCATAATCATCAACAACCTTCTCAATATCCTTATTGAAATGCCAACAATCTTCCATTGTCTGTTATAATGCCAAATGCTAACATATACTACCAATTCATTTTCAAGAAAGGTCTTCTATATTCATTGAGCCAACTTAGCCAGTGAGCATTGGGATTCAAGAGACACCACACATTGTTCATGTAGCTCAATCACTATCAACAGAAGAATTGAAAGATTTCACTCATCTATTTTCAGAAAAGAAGATCAATTTTGCATGGACATGCTCTGATATGCTAGGCTTGGATCCTGGTCTTATCATGCACCATCTTTCTATCACACCAGGAGTAAAACTAGTCAAGCAAAAACTCCATAAAATGCACCCTCATGTGGTACTGCTAGTCAAGGCTAAGCTAGAAAAACTGCTAAAAGTTGGATTCATCAGAGCCATAGACTATGTCGAATGGATTTCAAACATAGTACCTATGTCAAAGGTAGAAAAATCTATCAGAGTTTGCACTAACTTCAAAGATCTCAACAAAGCTTGTCCAAAGGATGATTTTTCATTACCAGACATTGATATGATAGTCGACATGACTGCTGGGCATGAGATGTACTCACTAATGGATGGATTCTTTGGATATAATCAGATCAAAATATCTCCTGGAGATCAAGAAAAGACAGCTTTCACCTATGCATGGGGAACCTTTTGCTGGAATATCATGCCATTTGGGCTAAAACACATAGGGGCAACCTACCAAAGAGTAGTAATTACTATCTTTCATGACATGATGCATAATAATATGGAAGATTATTTTGATGACACTTTAGTGAAGACTATGAAGAGATACACACATATTCAAGAGCTATGCCCTATACTAGATAGAATGGAAAAATTCAAACTCTAGTTAAATCCAAAAAAGTGTGCATTCAAAGTGACATCTGGGAAATTACTCGGCTACATCATTTCAAAGAAGGGAATTGAGGTCGATCCTGAGAAAGTCCAAGCTATAATGGAAGTGCCTCCTCTCAAGAACATTAGCCAAATGAGAAGTTTATAGGGATTGTGAGAGTTCATTATCACAGAAGCTCATAGAGCTCCCTATGCAGCACATCCCAGAGTTAAGAAGATGCATGCCGACTTGATATAGTTATATCATTGGCCAAGAATGTGGCAGCTCATTGTTGAGTTAGTAGCTCGATGCCTCGAGTGTCAAAGAGTCAAGGCAGAGCACCGCCATCCAGGTGGGTTGCTCCAGTCTCACGCTATACCAGAGTGGAAGTGGGATACTATATCCATGGATTTCATCATTGGTCTTCCTATGTCATCTCATCGCCATGATGCCATCTTGGTGACAATTGACAAATTGACCAAAGTGGCCCACTTTTCACCAATTCGGACTACCTTCACAGCACCTGCAGTGGCACAGGTGTTCTTGTGGGACATTGTCAGGCTTCATGGCATTCCACGCTAGATTATTTCTGATAGGGATTCCCTCTTCACTTCTTCCTTTTGGAAGGCATTACAGGCAGCTATGGGCACTAAGCTCAACTTCAGTATAGCCTATCATCTAGAAATAGATGGTCAGACAGAGAGGGTTAACCGGGTGTTAGAGGATATGCTTCGCATGTACATCATGGATCATCAGACCAGGTGGGAAGAGTACCTTCCCTTAGTGGAGTTTGCCTATAATAATGGGCATCACACTTCTTTGGGGATGCCACCCTATCAGGCATTATATGGCAGGCCTTGTAGGACACCGTTGAGTTGGGACCACATAGAGGACAGAGTTTCTATTGGTCTTGAGATAGTTCGAGATATGGAACAGCAGGTGGATTTGATTAGGTAGCGTCTTAGAGAGGCATAGGATAGATAGAAGAAATATGCAGATGCAAAGAGGATAAATCATAGCTACTTGGTTGGAGACAGAGTTTTCCTGAGAGTGCAACCACATAAGAGTCCAATCCATTATGGAAAGGGTTCTAAGCTCGCACCTAGCTTTGTAGGGCCATTTGAGATCCTTGAGAGGATAGGACCAGTTGCCTACCATTTAGCATTGCCACCTAGCCTGTCATGTATCCACGATGTGTTTCATGTATCAGTTTTGAGGAAGTATATCTATGATGAGTCTCATATATTAGATTGGGATGCCTTGTAGGTGGAGTCAGATGGGTAGCTAGCTTTGGAGCCCATTCGCATTTTGGCACACTGGCCCTTCGAAGTCAAGAGCTGGACTAGGTTAGGGTCCAGTGGGATTGCTATGATGAGGTTACGGCTTCATGGGAAGATGTAGCACGGATGAGATCAAAGTACCCGCACCTTTTTTATGAACTCCAGGAGGAAGTTCATGCCTAGAGGGGGAGGGTGTGAGGCCCTACCCCGACTCATTCTAGCTTTTCAGTGATTTTTATGTTGAGACTATTATGGATGCTTTATTTTTATGCATTATGGATTTAGAACTTATATGATTCCATGATTTGGATAACATTGATGTATGTTGATGTTTCATTTATATGTATTATGATATAGACCTCTATATGATTCTAGAATAGGATAGATTTGTGATGATGTATGTCATTATTGGATTTGCAGGACTTTCTATGATGATAGAATTAGGATGTATGTTTTATGTGTGGATCAAAATTATGAGAATTATGATAATTGCTTATGTGGAATTATTTGGATATAAGATATATTGAATTGTTCAAATGTAAATTGTATGCAGAGTGTTTGGTGTGTATTCTAATTCATGTGTTTAATATTATATGAGGTCATTTGAAAGTACTAATGTGTAATTGAGTTGCGTAGGAAAAGTTATCCATGTGACCATGGAAATATTATGGAGAACCAAACCTAGACCTATGTACGTTCGTAAAACTAAGGTTTGTCTATTTGGAGAGACAACACACCGTTTGTATCATATTTTATTCATAAAAGTGGTTGTTGCATGAATGTTGAATTGAATTGTGTTAATTTGTGTAAATCCAACAAGAGACAAATTTCAAGTGTAATTTTGTAAAAGTATTTTTATTGTGTCGCTTGACACATGTGATCAATTTATGTTTTGGTTTTTAAATTGTCTCTTGGAGGGAGTTGTTTAACCATAGCTTTTTCAATTAATTTAATATGGTTCTATATTTGTCTAGGGTAAAGAATCTTTGGGGTGGTCAACTTAAGGTTGACCCGAAAATTAACTTCAGAGGGGTTTTATAAGGGTTAAATGGACTCCTAGGGGTAGTTTAATAGGGTTTCCTAAAGCCCATAAGGTATACCTAAGGGTTAGGAGTAATTTTAGGCATGTACCAACTCTCATGTGACCATTTAGACACCCTAAAAAGTGACTTTTCTAAGTTGTGCGAAAATTAAAATTAGAAGGATCATCTAAGTTGTAAACTTTCCTTTTGGATGTGAGATCCCCTTTCCCATTCTCTCCTACCTTTCCTTTGTCAATTTTAGAAACTTGTGAGAACTCTCACTAGGGTCTTCTTAAGCAAGAATGAGGGATTTTGTGGGTAATCACCCACTCTCCATTTTTGGAGACAAGGAATTTTAAAAGGAAAAGATAGATTTTGAATTAAGAATTTGGCTAAGGGTAGAAAGGAAAGACTTGTGGAATTGGGTTGCTCATCCTCAACAAAACTAGCATACCCTTGGGCAGTTGAAGGTTGGTTTCACCTTTCTTGTAATGTTTTTTCATATTGAATGTTATATTGAAAGAATATCTTATGTAAAAAGACTAGTTTTCTTGTATGTTTTCCTTGGAAAATTAGTTTGTGTTGTATGCTTTGCTTCTTGTTTGTATTTTATGTGTTTTGGGAGTAATAAAGGCCTCCTACTCTTGGGAGAGAGGATGGACTTGTGGGTGGTAGGAGTTTGACAACCCTCAAGGGAGAGGCTCTCATTATGAGAGTGATCTCAAGGGATTTCTATGCGACCCTTACTACATGGCTTGTTTATGCATTTGGGGGTCATAAGGAGGGAAATAAGGCATGAAATCCTTGGGGGGCATAAGGTTGTGGGGTTGATAAACTTATGATATATTTTGGTTTTCCATGAGGTGGCTTTGTGTTTTACCATATGTGCAGTCTCCTCAGGGTACTTGGTCCACTACCACCCTTGAAAAGACATCACAATGTGTGGTGCAGTGTAGCCCTGGGTTGGGAATGTGATTGTGTTTGTTTTTCCCTTGTTTATTGGGTTTGCATGTGTGTTACCTATCTAGGGCTTGGTTCTCCAAGCTCGGGGGTGGCTACCAGTTAGCCTAGGCTGGGAGGTGAGCTCTCCATGGTCATATCCTTTGATTATTTGCAGGTGGTTGGAAGGAAAGAATAGGACAAGTGGAAGTTTGCTGAAGTAATTCATTGCAGAAAAATATTTGCATATGTAATTTATTATTTTGAAAAGTCCTCTTTTATTAGGAATGAGAGACTCATTGTAAAGTGACAATAAAGTCCTTGAAATACATTTTTAAAGAGTTGTAATATTTTAGTATGCTAAATTGCAGAAAAGAAATAAGTATTTTCTAGTTTTAGTTTTCTATGGTTCTAAAAAAAAAAATAACATTGTGTGTATAGGATATTTTGAAAAGGAAGAAAATTGTTTATTTCCCTTACGCATTTCAAACAGTATATTAGAAAGGAAATAGAATGGTTTAGCATACATGAAGTAGGCTGAAAATAAAAGCATTTAGATCTATACATGGAAATGTAAGAGTTATTTTATTTAGATCTGTTATTTAAATTATTTGCAAAAAATGAAATAAAAAATATGATAGCCATCTCTAAGGTTTTATGTAATAAATTATAGGTTATCTAGTTGTTGTTAAATTATTAAATTTTGTCATTTAAATAATTGATGTTAGATTTATCAAATTCTGTCATTTTATTAACTTGCAGAAAATAAAAATCTAAAAAGTTTATTACAAACATTTATAAAGGTTTATTTTAATTTTCTAGTTTTTTTTTATAGTTGTTGTTCTAAGTATATTAAATTTTGTTATTTACTTTCTTCCTGCAAAAAGTAAATCTATATTTAAGCAATCTATCTATTTTATTCAAGCAACTAGGATGTTATTACAAAGAATTAAATACATTAATTTAACTCTGAAGAATTTATCTTATTTTTTAAAATGTTTCAAAATAAAAGTATTTCAACATTTATTTACAAAGAAAATGCCCCAGATTTGATACTCAATTAAAATAGATTTATACATTATATATAAATAAATTTATTTACATTTAAATATGATAAAATGAGTCTCCTTCAAAAGAAAAACATTCAAATTTAAATACAATAATATATATACAAATATATACATAAATATATATATATATATAATTTAAATAAATATTATCAAATGAAAATCATTTTTTTTAAACAAAAAATAAATAAATAAATAATATAATGCATAGGGGTTTTCGGGGGAGCTGAACCCCACTGTGCACACACACAGTGGGCGGTGCCAAGGCACCGCCACTGTGTGGGCACATAGTGGGCGACACCTACGGCCCCGCCACTGTGTGAGCACACAATGGTCGGCGCCTATGGCCCTACCACTGTGTGAGCACACAGGGGTGGTGCCCGGCCGGGGAGAAAACCACTGCCACCGCCATCCCTTGGATGCCCATGGCAAGACCTCGCCCCTTGCACAAAATTGAGTTGCAAGAAAATAAAAACCCTAGCCGGGCAGGGCTAGGGTAGAGGGAGAAATAAGATGTTCTAAAAATAAAATAAAGGAAAGAGCATTTTTATAATAATAAAAGAATGTTAGGGTTTTCATGGTGATTAAGTTTAATGTCAAAACATATTTATGAAATATATATGTGTGTGTGTGTGTGTGTGTGTGTGTGTGTGTGTGTGTGTGTGTGTGTGTGTGTGTGTGTGTGTGTGTGAATATATAATAGATATACATAAGTATATAATAGATATATTTTTATACATAGAGTTTAAAATGTAAAAGAATAAGACAAATTTTAGATTGAATAATTTATTAAGTGTTATAAATTATATATGCCTTAATAAACATATGGGTTAGTAATTGTTTTGATAGCCATAAGGGTATTTTAAAGATATAATAATATTTTCGAAGTCTAAACATTTAGAACTTTTATAGTAAATTGGGTAAAATTAATTTTGGTTATGGGGAGTTATTTAAACTTATAGGTAAATATTCATTATGAAATTTATTGGCCCTTTTGTCAATTTAATTTTAAACACATTTTGACTATTGATGAAAATAAACTTTTAGACATTATAAACAAAGTACTAGGACTAATTTAATTAGTTCCTTAAAGCATTAAACGACTTTTGGAAACTAATCCTATCTTTGTCAATTATATTTTAGGGAGTTGATTTAAAACAAGTTATGGATTAAAATTGAGAAAATGATATGACAATTCTTTTAGTATTTTGCATATGATTTAAATTATTTTTGTTTACTTGAGTTAGTGGTTTAAGTTAACTCTCACATAGTTAAGACAAAACTTGTTAGCAAATTTAATGTCTTAAGATATAATTTTTTTTTTTTTAAAGTTATCCCATTCGTGCCCAAAAGTTTGGGCATGACAACAACATCTTCAGCAAATCAAAGAATACCTATCCAATCCACCAATATTAATGCCACCAATTTAGGGTAAACCATTGATCTTGTACATATCAGCAACTAATTCATCACCAAGGGCACTTCTGGCACAACAGGATGACAATAAAAAGGAACGAGCTATATATTACATCAACAAAACATTGGTGTCTTATAAAATGAATTACACTACAATAGAAAAATCATGCTTGGTATTAGTCTTTGCATCACAAAAATTGAGACACTACATGTTAGCACATTTAGTCAAGCTGGTGGCTAAAATTGATCCGCTCAAATATCTTCTCAACAAAGCAACACTAGGAAGATTGGCAAAATGGGTCATGATCCTTATAGAATTTGATATTAGGTATGTGGAACACAAGGCCATAAAAGGACAGGTAATTGCAGATCAACTTGTTGAAGCTCCACTTGAAGACACTCAACTGCTGCATATAGAGTTTCCAGATGAATCAATAATGCACCTTACTCAACAACCCTAGAAGATGTTCTTCAATGGGTCTTTTACTTAAAATGGTTCTGGTGCTGGAATACTATTTATCACTCCTCATAAATATTCAATCCTGAAGGCTTACAAGATTATGTTCTCTTGCACAAACAACATTGCAGAATATGAAGCTTTGGTAAACAGGATAAAGCTAGCTATCGAATGGAAGCTTGCAGAATTACACATCTATGGAGATTCTCAGCTAATCATCAATCAAATCAATGATACATATCAGACTCAAGACAAGAAACTGATGCCTTACAAGAGAATGGTAGATGATCTTAAGAAATATTTTGCTTTTGTATCATTTCAACAAATTGACAAATCCACAAACAGAGCAGCAGATGCTATGGCCACCTTGGCGCTATACCTGAGTTACAAGAATCCAATTTTTCCTTTGAATTCCTGGTGGAAGAGTTACATTACTCAGCCTATGATTCTCCTGAGACCCAAATAGTTTGTTCTATTATTGGACATGACTCATCCCGATACAACCACATTTACTCTTATCTACGAGGCCAAATTATCCCTAAAAATATTACCCATAATGAGAAAACAAACCTAACCCAAAATTCTTCACGATATGTTATCATTGCTAACAATCTATTTAGACGAGGTTTAGACAGTACATTTCTTAGGTGTCTAGAAATTGAAGAGTCTAAATATGCATTATCGGAAGTCCATGAAGGTATTTGTGGATCTCATTCAAATGGTCTTACTTTAGCTTGGAAACTACTAAGGGTTGGCTATTATTGGCCAGGCATGGAGAAGGATGCTATAAAGTTTTCTAAGACTTGTGAGAAATGCCAGCTACATGGGAACCTCATACATGCTCCAGGAAGGGATCTCATACCCTTCATTACACATTGGCCTTTTCAGCAATGGGCCTTTGATCTCATTGGTCAGATCTATCCTACATCATCCAACAAACACAAGTTTATCATAACTACCACTGAGTACTTCACCAAGTGGGTAGAAGGGTTATGCTCATCAAAGCAACTAGTAAACAATTATCTGTTTGTTCTAAACAATATCATTTGCAGGTATGGGATACCTTCATCCATCGTCACTGACAATGGAGGACAATTCAAGAATCTGTGAGAAATTCAAAATTAAACAATACTAGTCATCTGTATATTACCCTCAAGGTAATGGACAAGCTGAGGCATCCAACAAAAACCTATTGACTATCTTACACAGAATAGTGAATGAGTATGGGAAGGATTGGCATCTGCAGCTCAATCTTGCATTATGGGCTTACAGAACAAGTATCAGAACACCTACTGGGGCTACCCCTTTTTCTTTGGTGTATGGGTCTAAAGCAGTATTACCTATTGAAGTAGAAATACCATCTCTAAGAGTTTCTTTTCAAAGGTCTTGTTACTGATGAAGAATATAGAATATCTAGATTGCAAGAACTTGAATTGTTGGATGAGCATCGGCAAGTGCTGTTTGATCATCTCAGAGTATATCAAAAGAGAATGTTTAGAAGATATAAAAAATAAGGTTAGACAAAGAGAAATTCAGGTTGGTGACCTAGTTTTGAGAGAAAATCCTAAAAATCAATAGTTTCGAGACAACAAAGGGAAGTTTGAACCCAACTGGCTGGGTCCCTACATCGTTACTATAGTCTTAAGCTCTGGTGCCTATCAGCTCTCAACATTGGAAGGAGAACAACTCCATGAACTGATCAACACCATCCACTTGAATAAATTCTTCACCTAGCATTCTTTGCTCCAACAACCTGTATAGCTGAAAAATGTCCTAAAAAAAATCAGAAAAAGAAAAGAAAAGAAAAAAAAAAAAAAAAAAAAGAGAGAGAAACTGCCCTGGTGAAAACTTGGTAAATAGGCACCTTGGTAAAAAAAAAAAGAATCTCTGCCAAGCAGGTGAAAACCTAGTAAACAGGTGCCTCTTGTACTCAACACTCCATCTATCAATGCAACGTTGGTATTTCCTGCTTTCAAGCATCTTTATCATCGCTTGTACATATATTTCAGTCACTTTTGTGACATTCTAGTTCGTTAAAACCCCCATGGCTTGAAACTAATCAATGTCCTAGTCTTAGGTTAATCAAAAGAGCATATTACATATCCTAAGAAGTATCAACCAAGTCATCTTTCCATCAGTGAAACGTGGTTGTCCACTTCAAGTCAGTCACCTATCTCCTGACTACTAAAGAGTTTTATCACTGAGTACACAAGCAAAACAACATAATAGGAAAATAACCACTAAATAGTTTGAGCTATGCATGAAAATTTTCTTTGTGTGTTGTCTTTTATATTGGTTTTCGATTATTATCCCTCTGAGTAACTCAAGGAAGTCTATCTTGACTAAGAGGAGTAAGGATTGGGGGCATGATATTTTCTTTGTTTTCTACTTGTAGGAATGGTCCCAATGATCTGGAAACATCTAATCAGCTGGGTGTCTATGATAAGAGCCTTTACATCAAGGTGAAATCGCCACACATACCTCGACTCCACTTATTTGAATGCTATAGGGAGGTCCACATCATTTCTTTGTTTGTTTTGAGGAAATTTCTTTATGATGCAATTCGGGTCCCTGGGAATTTTGTCCAAGGATATGAACCAAAAAAAGGGTCATTGAGGACAAGATAATTAAAATTGCACATTGAAAAGAAAGGAACTCTAATCTGCCTTTTATGTTCATTATGCTCGGTGATGAAACTTAAGCATTTTAAATCCAGTGACTAGGTTTAGGTTCTATTTCACATTGCATGTCATTTTGCATTTCATTTTGTATTTTGTGAATTTAGAGTGATTTTGGTATAATAATGATCTCTTTATCTTCTGAATGAGAGCTGGAAGCGTCATCATTTCTTAGCTAAGTGGTCTCTTTTTCATCATTTCTCTGATCGAGTACTTGTGTATTGAGATGTTAGTTGCATACATAAGCATCTTATATTTATTCATACATTTCATTATCACTCATTTGCATTCATCTTATTGCATAAAAAGAAATAAAAGTATATATTTTCTTTCCTCATTACTCATTTTCATCATTTATTTGCATATGAAAAGAAACAAAAATAGACATTCATATTCATTTGCATTACATACATCCATACTGAAAAGAAATGCATACATATAGAATAAAGCATATAGAAAGCATCTAAAAAATGAATCAACACAAGTACAATGAAGTCAAATCAGATCTCGTATATATATCATATAAAGTCTCAGAGTATAAATTGATGTCAACTGACATATACAAACTCCCATCAAAGAAAGAATCGTAAATGCTACAAAAAAATGGGTGTGTCTACAAAAAAATCTTACAGCTACAAAAATAATGTCTAGCTCTTGGTGTCTCCCTCATCACTAGGTGGTGGAGGAGGAGGAGCCTACTGATCGGGATCTTGACGAGGTGATCGTGATCCCTCTGATCATGCCATGTACTGCGAGTATGGAGCAACCTGCTGTGCAACTGGAACTACTACACTATAAGCTACAACATAATAGGTTGCCCTACTCATCTGATGGAGAACCTCCTGTCGCAAAGAGTCTCGCTCTGCTCTTGTCTATGCCAACTGATGGTCTCACTCTGCTAGACGTACTCTTATTGATCGCGCTATGTTGGCCCTCTACTCTCTCATAGGCTCTCCACCTCCATCTCCATCTCCAACTCCACCCTGCTCCTCCCGCCTCTATTGGACTTGTCTCGAAGCTACTCGCTCCTCCTCAGCTCCACCCAACCTCACACCAACACTCCCTATGGATCCACCCTCACCCCTCTACTGTTTAACTCCAGCTGGAACCCTACTGCTACTAGCACTAGGATAGCCACCTATCCGCCTCAGAGCCTCGACCCTCTATCCCTGTTCCTGTCTCTGTGCAGGGGCATCATCCTCAATCTCCTCAATACGAGGTGCCTGCTCTACCAGATCTGTAAATCTAGGGAATGGATGCAGAAACCAATCCCTATACTGGGGAAATACCTCGCATCTGCAACATCATCCATGTAGTCCCACCAAAGTCACTGCAATCCAGTCAACTCCTGCATACCCAAGGCATAAGACAACCTCGGTTCCCATCCCTGCCTCTCCTCATCAGCATATCTCACATATGCAGTGAACTCCTGCGAGATCCCCTTAGGTCTGCCATACTATCTCATCACTCAAGATACCATTAATCACTCCACCACAGTCTGTGATCTGCCAATGAGTGGGCGCGTAACAAACAGATCTCTGCGTATAATCCTCCAGTCATCCCATGGCTCTAGGCCCTTGTAAGGTCTCCATACCACAACTATCAAGTCATCTAACTACCATCACCAAAAATCAGTCTTGCCCAGATGGGGCTGAGTGACATATCCAAAATATGTATATACAATCGGTTGACCAGGCTCCCTGCCATCATCTACAATCAGCCTACAACTAGGAGGTGTTCCCAGGCCCATACTTGTAAAATCAAGACTCTTGCAACCATGCTCTTCCCCTCTCAATTAAAAATCTCATGCATCTCGCGATACATGTGGGCCAATATACAAGAACCCCAGCCTAGTCTTTGAGGGGTCTCAACAAGACTCTCCAGCATTATGCCCCATCCACAAAGGAATCCCTATTGTCCTCTATCTGACATACGAAAATAGTCGATAAACCCTTCTATAACACAAGCCATAGGAAAATCCTCATTGTACCCACTCATCATAACATCCCAACTGATAGAACATGTCAAGATATTTGGATCCCTAAATACACATCTGACAACCTGTAATCCAAGAAGTTGTGCTACATCATAATCTATCTTACCCCCAACAAAAGGGATACGGAGAATCCTGTAATATCCTCGGGAGTGATGGTCATCTCCTCAACTAGAAAATGAAATGTGTTATGCTCAAAATGAAATCTCTCTACTAACACTGTGAGCATCCCATGATTCACATGGATATCGAGTAACCTGAGAAGGTGGGTGAAACCACACAAATCAATATGTGCCTACTCAACATCTAACAATTGTTGAACTAATGTCATAGTGGGTGGATATATGCATCTAAAAAGAACATGAGGCAAACGAACCTGCAAAAAATCAAACAACGAAGCATCAGAAAACATTCCAAATAAGCCTACAAGAGAAGTAAAACATCGCGCAAATTTAACTATGTCAATTGCCAAGTCAAAATTTCAAGTTTGAACCTTCCAAAATGCTCACTGTTTTCCAAACAATAAAACACAGAAGGGCAGAAACTCATACGAGTTGGGATTAGGGCCCATACGACAAAAGACTCCGATACGATACAGGAATAGACTTAGGATGACAAAATGGTCTCTTATGAAGGTTGTCATATGATACAAGGGTGGGCCTCGCACGATAAAACTAATGACTCTAAATGACAAAAAAACTTTATCAGTTTGTCATATGAGACAGGATCCTATCTCGCATGACAAAAAGAGAAAACCCAACTTTCAACATGCCAAAAACTTGAAAAATCAACAAAAAATTCAAGATTGAAATGAATAAAAAGATTAAGATCGATCACTTGCCGCTGGCTCGTAGTTTTGTAGTCGATTATGTCATCTCTATCACTCAAATCGATGCTCACGAGTGGGAACCACCATTTTTCTTCGCATAATGCTTTTCAATTTTCAAACTTGGAGGGTTAAAATGGATTGAAAATGACACTTTTACCCCTTATATAGCCAAAACCCTAATTTTTCAACTTGCTCTGATGGACATAAAAATTGTACACTTAGCTAATTTGCTCATTCTGATTCCATTTTCAGGATCGAAATCAAAATTCAAGATCATTTTGCTAGTCAATTTCTAAAATTTGGACCACTTGGCACTTTTTCATCAAATGCTCATTCTTTCTTCAAATTGCGCTCAATTTTGAATCAACGCCGAATCTCAATTTCATTCTACAAATCAAATTTGCGCTCAACTTCTCAATCAATGCCAAATTTTTCAAAAATTCCTTTGAATCATTTGTGCTCAAATCATTATCATCGCTAAAAATTGCCTATAATCATGTACCCTCGCTATCTTTCAATTTCGTTCCCGAGGGGGCATACTCGTGACCTTATGACCTCAAATCTTCAAAGTCAAGAAATTTTTCAAATCTTCATCAAAATTCTAGCAAAAATCTTTTCAACTAAAGAAAATCAAATTCTTATTGCTAAGGGGCATCTCAGCTTCATCACTTCACATCAAGTTGAGATCTCTCGATCATCTGAATCGAATCAATCACTAGGGGCATATCAGTTTAGTCACTTAATATCAAGCTGATATTTGTCTTCATCTGAATCAATCTCTTAACGTTAATCAGTTTCATCACTTTTCATCAAGCTGATTATTCATTTAAACTCAATCAAAAGTTTAAAGAGTATCTTTGATCACATACTTAATCTAAGCAGGTGTTCAGTTTCATCGCATCGAATCAAGCTAGACAATTTATCTTCGCTCATTATATCTTGATCAATCAAGTTCAAGATCGATTTTATCTTTTCTCATTGTGTCTAGTTCAATCAAGTTCTAGATCATTATTGATCAATCAAGTTCAAGTTCGGTATCTTTTCTCTCTATCATTCCTAGTTCAATCAAGTTCGGGATCGGTATCACTTTAATCAAACTATGTTCATCTTCATCGCTTCAAATCAAGCTAAACACCTTGCTCTTTATCTGGTTTGTGATCAATCAAGTTTAGAACTGGTATCTCCTAGACATCAACATATTCTTTGAACCAACGCGCTGCTCGCACATTAATTCAAAGAGGGGCAAATGTAATACCCTAAAATTGGTCATCTAAACCATGGGCCCCTAATCTCGACAACGTCACCAAGGTCCTAACCAAAGGTAATTAAATCAATCTTGAACACATTATTAATTCTTTAATCATCAAATATCACATGACAAGTCAATTACTCAATATTAATTAAATATTTATTTAATTAATTGAATCATTCCAAGAAAATCATTTTGATCAATTATCCTATTTTAATTTATTAAATATCCTTGCATATTTAATTAATTAATAAATTTGCTATTTAATTATGTAAAAAAGGAATTGATTTATTACAAAAGAGGAATTAATTACAAAGCAAGAGTTGAATTGAAAATCAAATAAAAGAATTTAATTGAGAGAGAAACCAAACTTGAGATATTATTTCTTTTTCTAAATTGAGAACTTGAAATCGGAAAAGCAATTAAATGAATTTAATTATTCTCTAAAATTAGAACTCAAAGCTTTTGAGGAAAATAAGTTCAGTTGCATTAAAAAGACTCTTTTCTTGAATAAATAAAAAAATTATCTATTTTTATCACAAGTGCATGGAATTAATTAAATCTTATTTCTAATGCAACTTGAACTTATAATCTGAATGCATTTCAATTAAACTATAATTGGAATCTATCTCAAGGTTAACTGAACATGATTTCTCAATTATTTTCAATTAATCCTACATTGATCTTTTTCATCATCTCTCTTGTAATTCTCTATAAATTCAGCCTTCAGCTCTCATCCAATTTACCCCAGAGATTTTTGAGAACATGCTTGGAGATTATTATTACGCTGATTTTTCTCTGGAGTCATTGAATATATTGTGCTTTTTTAGATTATTTGCATCCATATTTAGTTTATTCATATTTCTTGAATCCATATTTCTTGAATTCATTATTTCTTGAATCATTCATCCATCTTGCATCCATTTTAGCTTAATATCATGCTCATATAGATTAAATCCTTCATCTTGGTGTAGTCTAGTCACTGGTATTGGTTATAAATATCTGAGAGAAATTTTATACTCGCATCTTTTAGAAGGCAATTAGTCGATTTGTTATTGTTTATTATTCATGATTATATCTATCTAACCATATATGTAATGAATTAATTGAAGTGTTGTGTCTTGCAGATACAAATTCTTATTCCACTTTTCACACACACAGTATGTAACATGTATATAACATCAACTCAAAAATATATTATCCAAAAGGTAAAAAGGATATGTACCAAGTCTACAATCCTTCCAACTAATATAAAAAATGTTTTACATCCAACCGCTCAAACCAAAAAGAGTAAACAAGTACAAAAACTTATTCTACTCAACACACTATTTATTCTAGACCAATAAATAAATAAAGAGGTTCATCCAAGTGAACCATGACATCTGTCTCATCAAAATACTAACTCATAATCTCCTAAGACATATCTAGTACAAATACTAATTATAGTTCATGAGAAGTTTCTCTAGTGCAATCAATGTTGCAAGGTGTGTGCCCTTGGTCTCCTTATGTTGTGCAACACAACGCTCGAGTTTGTGACATGGATTAACTACCTCATGTGTATTATACGAGTTTAGTGGTTGTATCAGGCATTAACAAGTCAATCTTCTAGTGAAATGACAACCACACTTGTAACAAGTATTTTTTTAGCTTGGTCATAGGTTCAAACCCCTCACTTGCATTGGGGGAGGATTATTACAAGGTGTGTTCCCTTGGTCTCCTTGTGTTGTGCAACACAATGCTCAGGTTTGTGACATGGCTTAACCACCACTTGTGGATTCTATGATTATAGTGGTTGTATTGGGCATTAACAGGTCAATCTTTTGGTGCAACCAAGGGCACACACCTTGCAACAAACAGTAGAAGTACTTCCAGACTAGGTGAAGAACAACACGTTGGTTGAAAAATTTTGTACACTTGGGAAGGCATGCAAAATTATAGTTTCATCCACAGCATGTGAATTAAAAACTCTCCTCATTTTAAGGGAATGATCTCCCTTTCCTACTTTTACAAATTAAACACTAATATAAATTGGGTAGGACATTATCCTTTTCTCTTTTTTCAAAAAAGATGATATTCTTTTCTCTTTTCAGAAAAGAAACTGCAACTAAAGTAACAAATATAAAAATTTAGAAATTTCAAGAACAATAAAGATGCTTTATATGAAAGGAAACAAAGTTTCTATAAAAGCGCAAAGTTTTTTGTAAGTTCCTCAGGATGAGAATATAGAAGCAAAGCTCAAAATCTTCGCATGTCTATTGTTATATCTAACTTGTATGAATGATTAATATGACAACAATGTACAACTTACAACAACTCAAAGTTTGTTGGTATTGTCCACCTCTAGATTACTATAACTAGGAGCAACTATAAGAACAAAGTTTTATAATCTCTCTCTATTATGAACACTTAGCTACAACAATTTAATCCTCAATATTTGCAACACAAAGTCTACAAGAAATTAGATTAAAGTTCTCTTCAACAACTTCACCAGAATATCAAATAGACGCAAACAAGTATATCATTATAACATAAGAACACATGGATATATGAACAAGGTCTCAACACAAAGTCCGAAACTCAAATGTCTTCTTTGTATTGCTTGAGAATTCAATTTACAAGCATAAAACACAAAGTTTTTGTCGCTGTAAATTTCTACAAAGTTTTATTGCTTGTCAAAAAGATAAAAATTACAAAGAGCACCCTCTGATATATATAGGAGAGGGGCTGAGAGCAAAAAGTGGGAGAAGTCCAACTAACTAAGACTTTTTCCACAACCACTATAACTAACCATGACTTATTCCAAATTATAGTTTAATATATTTCAACTTGTAATTTGTTTACATGTAATTACAAGTCGCAAGATTACAAGTAATGAAACTAATTGTAAATACAAGTTTTGATACTACATGTAATTTGTCAAAAGAAAATACATAAAACAAAAACATCATTTAAGTGTCAGGAGACACTTCTTCTCTATTCTTGGCCATGAAAGCTTGAAACTTGTTGATCAATTCCTACAATTCATCAAGACTTGGACCTGCTATATTCTTTGCAATAGCAATAGTTTTGATGATGACATTAGAGTATCTCACTGTCGCTTCTCTATGTTCTTCAATAATAGTCTACGGCTTATTAAGGAAAACCTGGCAATCCACAAATCTATTGATTAAGATCATTGTAAATTGCTCAAATTCCACCTCCTGATGAAGCCTTGACACCAACTCAGAAATTATCACATCCTCAAGAAACAACTCTTCATATTGACTTGCCATCTTGCAAGATATTTTCTCAAAATTGGAGATAATATCCTGCTCCACTTCAGTACTCATTTCAAGAGTAGCATCAATATCTTTAATTAAGTCCTTGACAATTAATGACCAATTGGTCATAAGTTCCTCAAACTCAATATATTTTTATATGTTTGGTATCATAGTATTGTTGCACAGGATTTCCAACTTGACTCGATCCATTTCATGCCAAATCTTCAAATCTCTCTATAGACTCCAAAATTTTCTTAAAATTTTCTAAAGTATGGTTCAATTTCATCTTTGCCATCCTTACATTTCATAGCACAAGTAAGCCTTTCTTCACTACTTGAGCACTCCAATCAACTAGGTGATCTACCCAAGAATCAATAGCTTTGGTCTTCTGAGAAGCTTTTTCAGCTTGTTTGATGGACTCTTCGAAAGTAGAGGAAGTCAAGGGATCAACCTTTTTTGAGTAATTAATGATCTTTTGGATCACTAAAATGAGTTGTGCATTTTCATCCTTGAGCTTTATCCTTGCTAGGAACTCATCATAACTCTGAACTAATGAGGCCACCATGTCTTGAGCATCATGCATTATTTCGGCATGTGTCTTCTTTCCTAGTTCCACCCTTGTGAATCTATAATCAAATAGCTGAATTTATCCTTGTGGCTTATCAGTAAGAGGTTCTACTACCTCTTTATATTTCATCTTATTACTATCCACAACCACTCACAACATTTTTTTGGCTTTCCTGGTAGCTTTCAGTTTGAATTTCCTAAGTTGCTAAAAATCAAACACATCAAGATAAATTTCCTACTTATTCCTCTTAGGAGTGATTGAGCTAACCATGGGGGTAGATCTGATGATCTTGCATTTGTAACAACAACTACAGTTTGTGTAGAAAGAGGCTCTTCCTATACCACAAATGTAATTTTTGGGAAAGCCTCAGTTTGGATAGCGACAAGTGTTTTCTCAGATGGCAAATCATGGTAGGATTCAAACATGAACTTATCAAATCTTATGACTGAGTACCAATTTCAAGAAGCAACATACTTGATAGAATGACATATGAAGTATTCACATCAAAAACATTGTCCAAGTTATCATGTGAATCATCGATAACTATCTCTGCTATTGATGATGACACATTAGTGCAAACAGATACACTTGGCACAATAGGATCAACATGAACCGTAGAGAAAGAAACCACGTCTTTGTCTTTTGAATACATATGAACACCCAAATATATTTCAGGAATGATCATGTGAGGAGAATCTGAGTTCAAGGTAGTAGGAGATTTTGGAGCATTGTCCTCATGTGGTTCATCCTCAGGGTCAATGACTTGAATTTGAACTTGAGGCTTCTCTTTTCCTTTCAACGATACTTATTTTGGAAGAATAACTAAATCCCTACTAACTCTTAGCTTGATTCTAGTACCAGAGGAAGAAGCACCCTCTTTATATTTGATTCTCACCTCAGACTTATGCCCAACTAGTCCTATTGAATCATCTTCTAACCCAACCTTAATCTTTATGGTTTTAATATTATTGCTTTTTAGCCAGGCATTGGTATTGGCAAGGCTGAGCTGAAGTCTATCGAATATTGAGGTACATTCCTTCTATGACCATTGGACAGATGGAAGAGGGGCCTCAAAAATCCTCTGTTCAATATACTCTAGGTCAAGAGTTTTCCTATCATCTACCATTCCTTCTGGAATCTTGGTTAGATCCAAATCTACAATTTTCTCCAAGGTAAGCTTGATGTAGTCCATCTTCCTGATGTCTTCCTCTGAACGAAAATCAACCTAAATATCTTCAAGGTGATCAACATGAGTGAAGGGTCTCTTAATTTTATCTTTCATCCCTCAATAGTCAAAATATTTTCTCACCTAGAACTTCTTTAACTTGATTTCTTGAAGTTTTATCTCCATTGTCTTAGCTCTTGCTGACGTTTGTCAAGGAATATCATCCAATTTGCAATGGATTATGTGAGTATATATTAATCCCTGACTTATGGTGAGATAATTGGATTGTATGAATTGTCATCATCTATCTAGCCAACTCCATCAAGATGATCTTGTCAATAGGGTATCTCGGAAGCATGTATGGGTGACCTTCAAATCATCTAGCTCTTATGTAAGTAAAAGTTGGGAACTAAAGAAAAAACATCCATAATCATTCACTTTCTTCCAAGATACCTTGGATACTCTCTTATTCTTAAGTGTTTTATCAAACAAACATGTATGAAATGAGAAAAGAAAGCATCTTGAACCCTCCTATAATGAATCATGCTAGGTCTCAAGGTGAGTTGATCATAATATTTCCACACTGGTACTAGCGACCTATCACCTTTGAAAGAAAGAACAATAAATTATCTTAGTGATGATGCTATGGACACTAGGTAGGAATTCATGTAGAAAGTGAGAGTGGTTGGAGCTTGTGAGAGTTGTTCACATAGGTTGCCATTGATCACTTCACCCCAAAAGATATGAGACTGAGCTTTTCTCATGACTACAATGTATTTTTACATCCATATCTCAAATACATTAGACTGTTTCAACCCCATTATCTTTCTTAGAAGTGTGATCATATCGTATATTTAATCAATGAAATCAGAATGATACAATTTGGGCCATCAAGAGAAATAGGTCCCAGGAGTCTTAAGCCACTTAGAATTAATATGCCTTATGCAATCTAATATTTTCTTGTTGTAGTGATCAAGAACACCTTTCATAGAAATGTCTGCATGAATTGGAGTAGCAGGAACCTTGAAGATTTTATCAATGGTTTCTACATCAAATCTGATAATAATATTGCCATCATCATCCTTGATTGTTCTAGATCTTTCTCAAAATGACTAGCACAAGAAAGGATAAAGTATGGTTCCGAGGGAGCCAGTAGGAAAGTGAAAACCAAGTGAATGTAGCTATTCAAGAGTGCACACTATGACTTGGTGACCCTTCTTCTCTCTAAAGGAATTCATACATATCAACATGCCCAATCTTCATGTTTTTAATTTAATCAACATGAGAGCTCACCTAAGAAGAATAAATCTCATTATAGTATTTGTCATATTTGTACTTCATCTTCTTATTTGAAGGAGATGTTGGTTATTTTGTCATTGAGCTATAATTTGTAACATTGTGATAAAAAATCCAAAGAGAATATTGTTAGGGATCCCACAGATACTGAGAGGGGGGGGTGAATCAGTATCTAGCCGATAATTAGAATTTCTTAACTTAAAACATGCAAAACATAATATAACAGTGTACCGGTATGCAAGAAATAATGCAATAAACAGAATCAAGGACATCCACATGAAAAACACACCATAACACAAGATGTTAATGAGGAAACCTGGTGTGGGAAAAACCTCGATGGGATTTGTGACCCACAATATTCACTCACTGGCCAATAAGAGAATATTACTTAAAATAGGGGCCTGCACATGCAGGAAGGCCAACTGCCTAGAGCTCACTGCTCAATGGGAAGTTACACTGACTTAGAATAAGGATTATACAAATCCAATATCTTGTACTACTTTACAATAGCATCTTCTATGCCAAATTTAGTACTAGTTCTTGCTCTGTTCTTTACATATACATCTTGACCTATATTTTGCACATTAGGTCTGCCTAATATTTTCCTTAATACTTCTCTTTTTCATCACTCAAATGTCTACAATGATCTCTTTTATATATAAGAGTCATTTTACAATTTGCCAAGTCAGCTTACACATTTTTACAATAATAAACAAAATATAATATAACAAAATCATGTCGGCCTCTGTGCCAGTATACTTCCTTTCTTCTGTGCCAGTGTCGGTGTCCTGAGTGCCAGTGTAGAGTGTGATATGTTGATGTCGGTATAATGGCTTTGCTAGTGCCATAGGATTGCAAGGTTGCCATCAATGACAAAGCCTTCAATCACATACAATATCTCATTGGAGTGTGTATATGCCAACAATCTCCCCCTTGGCATTGATGGCAACACTCATGAGAAATTTCAAAAAGTATCCAAAAATGTGTAGTCCAAAAATGTTACCAAAAATGTGAGTTACCAAAAAATGTGAGAGCTCCCCCTGAGCATATGATTCCTGTCCTGTGATTTGAATTTTCTCATCCCACTACTCCCCCTTTGGCATCAATGACAAAGGTTGTCAAGATGTCAATAGAGTTTGTGGTTTCAACCTTGTAGCTGGGTAGTTAAAATTTGAAAAAGATCTCCCAAAATCAAGTTTATACTATCCATGAACTTCTTGCTATCCTTTATTGTTGTTTATGTTCACTTCACTGTACCGGTGAGATGTTGCAAGTGCTCTGCTGGTGTTTTCCTTCCTTGTATTAGTGCCTCAGAAACTTCCTTCCGCAGAGATGCTAGAGAGTCCAATCTTGGACTTAGTTTGGATCTCAAATGTTTTGCCTTATTTATTATCCTTTCTTTCTCCCTTTCCAATTTGAGTAGTTCTTCCTCAAAATTTGTTATCTTCTCTTCAAAAACTAATAGTGTATCAGGTGAGTTGACAAAACTATCTACAAGTTTATTGATCTCATCCTGTACCTTGCTCATTTTCTTGTCAATATCTATAGTCAAAAAGTTTGTTTTACATGTATCTTTGTACAGATTTTTGTACTCTTTTAATAAATTACATAGTTCCGGTAGAAGTGTGTCAAAATCTCTGTTACACTTCTTTATTTGCTCATCAAATAATTTCTGTTTTTCAATTTCTACCTTATCCTTCACTGAATCTTCCTTTATTTTCTCAATGTTTTCTGAGATATATTTACATAGTGTATCCAATTGTCCTAAAGAATCTTTGTTATCTATATTATAGTTAGGAGCAATTACCTTCAAAATTGGTATGGTATCATCAATTGCTTTGTAAGCCTATGAGCTGCAGTTGGTTATTTTCTTGATAGAATCAAGTAGTACCTTAGTCACATTGGTTGATTTGAAGCTTGATGAATCAGCAATTTGAGTACCAGTGGAAGTAACCAAGCTTGTATTGACCTCTAGTAGGTCAGTTTGTGTCTGCATTTCTTTAAGCAATGGTTTTCCAACTTCTCTAGTTGTTGGTGGCACAGTTTCATTAAGTACCTGTTCCGGTTGTTGTTGTTTTGGAGCCTTTAGCTCTGTTGGTTTCTCTGTATGTTCCATTTCCTCAGTCTGTTTCTCAGTCTCTACCTTTTTCTCTTTATCTTCTGCCGGTTTATCAATTTCCCCTGCTACCAGAGGCTCACTAGCCATATCTATCTTTTATGTTGTATCTTTGTCTACTACTATGTTGATCTTCTGAGTATCAACATTCATAGTATATAGGAATTTAGGATTAGGATTATTATCCTCTACATCCATACTCTCGATTGCCGGTTGATCTTCAGTAGTTGTTGTTGGTGGAGTATTTAAAGAAGGTGGGGGTAATTTGTCTCTAACTTTGATACTAGGTGGTCCACCAACTTTTCCTTTCCCCTTGTCTCTATCTTTCTAATAAACTTTGATAGGCTTGGGGTTCCTGTACTCTTCTTGTTTTTCTTTCCCAACCAGAAATATATCCTATCCATTTTCTGTTTCCTCTGTCACTTCATTAACTCTTCCTGCCATTAGTGAAATATGTCGGTGTGCAGTAGAGAATACTGACCGATTGGCCTTTGCAATCAAATCATCAATTTCTTGTGGAGAGTTTATCGGATATACAGCAAGTAGCTTCTCAATTTTTATTTTTTTATCCAATTCTATCACTGCTTGTCTTCTTGCATCTAGTCTTTTGAATAATTCATCTAGTATTTCATTGACTACTTCCATCAAAAATTTCTTGTACATATCCATATGTAATATAACACTATTTTCAATTTTTTCTTTCTCATCAGCTATTAGAGTGTCATATATTTTCTCTATATTCTTCAGTTTACCTTCCTCTATGATTTCATTCAGCAGTTTATCAAGAGGGGCCAAGTCTTTGTTTGTCCTTTTCTTCTTCTTGGGTGTCAGTTTCTTCTTTGGTGTGTCCTTTCTTACCAGAGATCTCACAGCTTGTTGCTTTTGCCTTGTCCTCCTGGGTGAAGGTGTGATTGCTAGTGAGGGATCTCTTTTTCTTACAACTCTTTTAAAAGTTGCAGACATGTCACTTCCTGAAGAAGTACCTACCGGTGATAGGTGAGTTTCAGGCTATGGAGCTGCTAACTCATCCTCTGTTATGCCGGTTTTCTTCAATACATCTTCTTTCATGGCTTTTTCTTGTCTGGACCCTTTCCTTATAACTGCCTCAACCTTTTTCACCCTTTTCTTTGATTGAATTTGTCTTTCAATATTTTCTGCATCATAGTCTGTAAGAGCTCCTTCCAGTTGCTTCATCAGATTTTCCATCTTTATCGGTGTCAAGATCTTCCTCAAGCTATTAGGCTTTTGAAAATAGAGGACCAAGCTCTGATACCAATTTTTAGGGATCCCACAGATACTGAGAGGGGGGGGTGAATCAGTATCTAGCCGGTAATTAGAATTTCTTAACTTAAAACATGCAGAACATAATATAACAGTGTACCAGTATGCAAGAAATAATGCAATAAATAGAATCAAGGACATCCACATGAAAAACACACCATAACACAAGATGTTAACGAGGGTGTGGGAAAAACCTCAGTGGGATTTGTGACCCATAATATTCACTCACTAGCCAATAAGAGAATATTACTTACAATAGGGGCCTGCACATGCAGGAAGGCCAATTGCCTAGAGCTCACTACTCAATGGGAAGTCACACTGACTTACAATAAGGATTATACAAATCCAATATCTTGTACTGCTTTACAATAGCATCTTCTATGCCAGATTCAGTACCGGTTCCTGCTCTATTCTTTACATATACCTCTTGACCTATATTTTGCACGTTAGGTCTACCTAATATTTTCCTTAATACTTCTCTTGCTCATCACTCAAATGTCTACAATGATATCTTTTATATATAAGAGTCCTTTTACAATTTTCCAAGTCGGCTTACACATTTTTACAATAATAAACAAAATATAATATAACAAAATCATGTCAGCCTCTATGCCGGTATACTTCCTTTCTTTTGTGCCAGTGTCAGTGTCCTGAGTGCCGGTGTAGAGTGTGATCTGCTGATGCCGATATAACGCCTTTGTCGGTGCCATAGGATTGCAAGGTTGCCATCAATGACAAAACCTTCAATCACATACAATGTCTCATTGGAGTGTGCATATGCCAACAAATGCATCATCACAAGCTATTGGAGAAGCCATAACACCTCTTCCAAATGAAAGAGCTTAGAAAACAATGCCCAACCTTTGACCTATCATGATTTTTACTATGGAGAAAGTGAAAAATGAAAGGATAAGCTTGCATGATGCATTGTGGATAAGACTGATGGTGATAAGGGAATAATTTTGGATCTTGAGACATGGAATGCAAGTGGATAGAAACAAGCTTAGAAAAGTGGAAATGATGAATACAAAATAGGGAAAAAATTTCACACTTGCACTTGCAATCAGGTCTTGGAGACTTAAATGCAAGTAAACAAGTCTTGCATAAAAGGTGAAAGCTTGCAATCAGGTCTCTAGGACCCGATTGCAAGAGAAATAGATAGAAAATTAGTGGTATTGCGTAAGCTTGCAATTAGGTCCTAGAGACCTGATTGCAAGTGTTCATACTTGAAATTTGAAAATGGTGACTAAACCAGTGTTGATATTTATAGCTGCAATCGGTTCTTGGAGACCCGAATGCAAGTAAGTATATTTCAAACGAAAGATGCAAGATTATAGTCAAGTCTCCAAGACCCAATTGAAAGTAGGTACAAACATGAAAGGAATTTAGGTATGATAAATTTTCACCAGCATCATCATTGATTTCAAAAGCAAAGAGTAACAAAGAAAAGCTTGCTATCGGGTATTGAAGACTTGATTGCAAGAAAACAATCTATGATAGAACCAAAACATGAATGGATAAACAATCACCCACTGGTAATATGAGAAATGTAATGCATACTTTATTTTAAGAAACCCTCACCCAAAGCACAGAGATGAGAATACGAAAAAAGAAAACATGCAATGCTAAGGAAAGAAACAAAATGAAAAAGAAAGCACCACAAGAAACTCACCTGGGAATGAGGCGAAAATGAAAGAAACGCATAACTCTTAAACATGATCTTGAAGAACAAAAATGAAGCAAGAGTAATTATATCAAAGACTCATATAGATATTGGCAAAAGAACACTCCTTCTAAAATGCAAACACATATTAATGAGGCTTCTTTGAAAAATACAGGGGCAAACAAGAAAAACAAAGGGTGAATCGGGTTTAAGAAAGCTCGATACAATTGCAAGATATAATTTACCTTGTTTTGCAATAGTACTTGTAATAGGGTCTTAGAGACCCAATTGCAAGTATTTTAACTTTTTTTCTTATGATAAGTGAACTAACTTCTAATTGGGTCTCTAAGACCCGATTACAAGTAAAGTGCATATACTTGCAATCACAATCAAAAGTTCCTACTTGTAGTCACCTATTTAAAACTTTAAATGTATCAAAAGGAAGAAAAAGAAAACAAAAACCAAACAAAACTTAGACTAAGATGAAAAAAACACCCACTAGCAATTAGGCACAAACAAATATGAGTTTTGAACCTCATAAAACATTCCTTAGAGACGAAAACTACAAATTTTAAGCAAAAAATTGTAGGGGTTGTCAATTTTTTAAAATTCAAAAATTAAGACAATATCTATCTCTGAATAGGGAATTTATTTCACTTGTCCTTTGGAAAGATGAGAGGAATAGAACCCAAATCTCTAAGTGCCTTATTTTGACCATTGGGCTACACAGTCAAGCGACCAAAAACAAAAAAATAAAACTTAAAGAAAATGAAAAGACTCAAAGACTTGGACTTTTCTATACAAAATTTATTTAGAACTTATTCAAAATAATGTTTCATATGTTGTCCCATGTAGGGAAATGCAAATGGAGTTCTCTCTTGGTATGCCAATAGAAAAATATTTTCACCAGTAATCTGATGAATGGTGAAAGGGCCATGCAAAAGAGTATCAAATTTACCATGCATACCTTTTGGTTCTCTTTTTGTCCCAAAGTAGAACACAGTCACCAACTTGAAATTATCTTCTCTTTGTCCTTTTATCAAAAAGAACCTTGACTTGCTTCTTATGCTCAGCAATTTGGTCTACCACTTGTGTTCTTTGTTCCTCCAACTAAGAAAGAAACATTATAAGCTCTAAAGTAATAGTTATTTCTGCATCCATCCCATAGAGTAGCTAGAATGGTGACATGCCAATAACTCTTTAGGTGTGATTATATCTGCCCATAAAGTATCATATAGGGCCTTATGTCAAGATCTCTAATTTTCTTCCACAAGCTTATGTATGATGGTAATCAGATTCTTATTACTCGATTCTACTTGACCGTTACCTTGAGGATAATAATCAAAATAATGTGCCAAGATAATACCATAATCAAAACAAAACTGAGTTACCTCATGAGAAGAAAAGGTGGCTGCATTATCTGACACAATTTTGGGAGGAATGCCAAACCTAGAAATTATATTGTCCTTGATAAATCTACATACCACTTTTGAAGTCGCATGTTTTAATGGAATGGCCTCCACCCACTTGGTGAAGTAGTGAGTTGTTGTAAGAACATAAGTGTGACCTGCACTTGAGGAAGGGTTGATAACACCCATGAAATCAATTCCTCGTTGCCTGAAAGGCTCTTCAATCACAACTAGTTTTAGGGGAAGGGTTGCAATCTTTTTCTTACCAACAAATTGTTGGCATCATGCATGGTTATGCACCCATCTATAAGCATCTTGGAAGAGAGTTGGTGAATAATACTTTACTCACAAAATCTTGTGAGTAGTAACTAGTGGAGAGAAATATCCACCATGTGCCAAATTATGGAAAGATTCTAATAATCTGACTTGATGTGCCTTATCAACACAATAGAGGAATGTACCATCAATAGCCCATTTATACAAACCACTATCCCAAAGAACAAAGTTTTCATCTTTGAGCTTTATATTTCTCTTTTATTTGAATGACAAATGGGTTGGACATTCACCATAAGTCAAATAATAGGCTATGTTTGAATACCATTCATCGATTGTACTAACAAACAGTACTCTTGGAAGATCTTCTAAAACATCTTGTTCTTGTCCCTCCAAATTGTTCTCAGCAATGAGTTGACAAAGGCCTTTCCTATGAACAAGCTTTGTGCACTTGATCTCCAAATCATATTCTTGGATTTTAGTAATCCAATTGCCTCTCTTTGTACCAAAATCTTGCTGAGTTAAAATGGACTTGACTATTGTATCACGACTAGAGCCAAGGTATATGAATTTAAAATATAAAACCTGAAAAAATTTACTTCTTTAAAAATAGTATAAGCATTCTTTTCCATTGAGGAATATTTGAGCTCATGAGACTTCAATAGACAACTCATGAAAGCAATGGGGGATTCAATCCCCTTGGTATTTTTTTGCATTAAGATCACAGACATAGTATGCTCAGAGGCATAGCTATACATGATGAAATCCTTTGTATAGTTTGGGTAGACAAACACGGGTGTGTGAGCTATTGCATCCTTGATTTCACTAAATGCAACTTTCCCTTCTAGACTCCAACGGAAAGTAGTTTTACCTTTCATCATATCAATGATATGACAAATTTTCTCAACAAATCAAGAATAACCTATGCAGGAAATTGATCTTTCTAAAGAAAGAATGGACAACATTTTTTATAGCACGTAAAGGAAGATTCTAAATAGATTTGACTCTTTTTGGATCAATTTTGATCCCTTCTTTAGACACAACATGTCCAAGTATTTTTCCTTCTGTAACCCCAAAGATTGATTTCTTAGGGTTAAGAGAAGTACCATGCTTACGACACCTCTCTAACACATCTTGTAAATGAAAGATATGGTTCTCATGCTCTCTAGAGAAAATAGTGATATCATCCAAGTATACAACAATATATCTGCCAAGGGTACCACAAAAGGCTAGATCCATAACTCTTTGGAAGGTAGAACCTACATTTATTAATCCAAAGGGCATCATGCGGTATGCAAATGTACCCCATGGAGTAGTGAATGTGGTCTTGTGTTGATCTGATTCACTTACCTAAATCTGATTATAGCCTAAAAAGCCATCTAGCATGGATATCATTTGAGATCCGGTCACTATCTACAATACTTGATCCATCATTGGCAAATGATAATTATCTTTTAGTGACACCTGATTGAGATTTCTAAAATCTACACAGATATAAATTTCTTCATTATTTTTATGCACTAGATCTATATTTTCTATCCATGTTGAATGATGAATAGGAAAAATAATCTGAGCGTTTAGCATCTTTTGAATTGTTGAGAGAATGGTACCTGGAAGTTTGGGATTATATTGTCGTTGCTTCTGCCTGAATGGAACTACACCAGCTTTGAGAGGGATTTCATGTTGCACATCCTTAGGATAAAAAGACTTGATGTCTTCATATGAGTACTCCAACACATCAATACATTAGAGTATAAGTTGAATAAGCTAGTCCTTCTCTTCAGGAGTGCAAATATTTCCAATATTTACAAACTTTGGATCATCTTCTGATCCAACATTGTACCTTTCATATCTCATAGAAGAGTTTGGATTCACTTGTTGTTTCTTCTTAATTAATATTGATAATGTTTGTCAAAGAATTTCTCAAGTGAAACCAAACCTTTAGGGATTTTATTTCCCTTCAACTGTAGTATTTCTTCATCAAGATCAAATGTTGTATCTAAAACTCTCAGAAGAAGAGGAATTACTTCCTTCAAAATACAAATTATTAAAATTATCCTTAGTTTGAAGAATATTTATAATTTGTTTATCATCATTGAAAATCTACCAATGATCCCAATTATTAGGTACACTGGGTTTGCAGATTAATTCAATGACATATTTATCTTGACCAAAATCTTCATGTGGAATCAAAAGAGTGGTTGAAACTGCAAGAGAAACAACTCTATCATTTTATTCCCTAGGTACTATTGAGATGCTGAAAGCATCAAAACTTTCAATATTATCCCACAAAAGGTTGTGGTAATTCTTAAGTCTATCATTTCTTTTTTGATACATATTTATTATCTAGACAAACCACTAATTGCATATCACTTTCTGCATGGACATTTTTAATTCCTCTTTTATGAGCAACATCCATGCCCAAAAATAGTGAGTCATATTCATTTGTGTTGTTGGTGTTGTCAAACTACAATTTAAAAGAAAAAGGAAAAATCTCTCCCTTGGGAGAAATAAGAACAACGCCTGCTCCTGACCCATTGGCAGAACAACTTCCATCAAACTTCAAGGTCCAAACATCATTAGAACTATTGGTGCTTTCTCCTTCTAAACTTTGAGGAGGGCTTATATCATTTTCGAACATTGTAGGAGGTTGAGATTATTCTACCATGAGATAGGATTGTACTCCTTCAACTATGACAAAAGACTCAATAGAATCATCTTTTGATTCTTTATCTTCATTAGCATCAACAAACTTCTCACTATCCAAGAGAAGTGGAGAATATGAACCATTAGATGGCCAATATTCATAAAATTCTAAAGCTTCATCAATATGCAGATAATAATTCCCAAAGCCTATAGATTCAAAAAGAATCTAAGCATGGAGGTCATTTGACTTGACCATCGCATACTTAGTTTCCCTTTTTGGCACCAACTTCTGCACAACACCCTTAATAGGTATTCTTTCTTTGTTCATGTCCATGTTGAGCTCACCTCCCACATTTTTACTGAAGCTACGACCAAGTAACATTCTGTAAGAAGCAAGAACATCTGCAACTAGGACAATCATCTTTATTTTCTTATCAGAGAAAGTTGCAATTGTGAATTTCTCATCCTTTATTTGCCAATCAAAGGAACTTGTTTGTTTTCCATGGAATAATAGTTGCCAAAAGTTTTGGTTAATCATATAGCATGAGCTACCTTGGATGGCATAACATTGTCGGATGCACCAAAATCTTGAACACAGTTACTCAACTTAAAACCATTAATCAACAGAGAAATATAAAAAGGTTTTATCTTTCCTGAGACTATTGATGGAATGGTTACCAAGTTATTAGGTACAAATTCTTGGGTTCCTGAAATAACAAGGATATTTTTAGCAATAGGATGAGTGTCTTTTCTTTTAACAAACGTGCTAGCCTATCAAATTGGTCTGGGTTAGCTTGAAGATACTCTACCTCAGACATTTGAATTTTTATCTTCCTAGCATGGTCAATAATATCAAAATCTTGAAAAGAACTAGCTAGGGAAGATGAAACACTTTCAACTTGAGGCTTGAGGGTAGGTAGTTGTGTTCCTCTCTTGGAAATAGTGATAGGCAACTGGAAGCCATCCATCATATTTGTTTCTTCTTCATGTTGTGCTAACCACATCTAGGAATGTGTCATCACAACATATGCTTGACTATGAATTCCTTTAGCTATTGTTGAATCATCATAGGGCATATACCTTATGGTAGAGTCACTAGCTGCTCCTTCTTCTTCTTGGTGGAGAGAAATGATGTCTTCAATTTGATAATCAAAAAATGAATATTCATTATGATCTATTTCATAATATCCCCCGATAATGTTTTGTAGAGGTGGCTCAATCATAAGCCTCTCGAGAGGATGGGGAAGCTTGGACTAATTCTTAGTAGCATAATTAGTAGCAGGACTAGGATATGTCCTCTAGGAATATCTTTATAAGGGGCAACAAAATAACCTTGGGAAATTTGTTTCTTCAAAGCAAGAAGTTCATTTTCCAATTTCTACACCATTGGATTAGTAGTGCTTGAAATAGACACTTCTAAAAATGAATTTCCTTTAGATCGATTAGGATCTTTCCTAATTTCTCCAGCTAAGATCAAATCATCTTCAATTTGTGTAGCCATAACTTGAGCAACTTCTAGGTTTGTTGGGGAAACTCTTATTAGCATAAAAATGACTTCAGAGAGTTGTGTATTGATGAAAAAGCACTTGAGATTCTCAGCAGTGTTTCAAGAAGCAGTGGGAATTCTATTTGACAACTTATTAAACTTGGCAATGAATTCACAGATGCCTTCATGTGTATCTTTCTTCATTTGTGTTAGTTGAGCCAACAAAGCATGTTCATCCTCAGTAGACATGAAATGGTCCTCAAACTTATCTTTGAGTGAATTCCAGGATGTGATGGAACCTGAGGAAAGATTGTAGAACCAATCTCCTATAATGCCTTGCAGAGTTAACCGTATTGCAAGATCTTGATGCTCTACTCCACGAACACCACAAGCAATATAAAAATCCTTAATATGCTCATTAGGGTGTTGGTTACCATCACCATAGAACTTAGTGTAATTTCCACCCTTGACTTGACTTGTTTTTAACTAGAGTTGACTTTTATTTCATGCGTGATAGACTTATCTCGACTATTTATGATGATTTGGATGATGATTATTCATGTGTTTTAGTTACGCATTGTGATGATAGACATTATTGGGCATATGCTATTTCGGATGATTTATACGATGTTGATACTATCATTATTGATCATGTGATTTGATGGATACTATATGCTTATTGTGTGATAGATTATCGATAGATTATATTGATCATGGATTTGATGTTGATTATGATTACACTAACCCTATTTCATGATTACATTTGATAAGATGCTTATGAGATGTGTTTGAATATTGTTTGACTGTCTTCGTGATAGAGACGATTCCACATCATTGATTGTGAGTGGGATGTGTCGTCATGAATCTCTATCACTTGCCCGTTATGATACATATATGTATATGTTGTATTATCATTTTGTGTTTGTAGGACCTTGCAGGTACCAGACATCGACTCCACCTGGCTTCACAGGTCTGAGTGTGTCTTTAAATCCAATGGCTTATGTGGTTCAGAGATGACATGAGTTCCCTTCACATAGTCTAGGTCTAAGATGTGCACCATGTGTCGTTAGCATCTTGGCGTAACTCGCCACGTCAGTTAGTGAGTTTGACCTTTTCAGTATTGTGAGTATGTTTAGAGATGGTTGATTTATTTGATTATGTTTAGATTAATTATGTGATCCTTGATGGGTGATTTTATAATTAGTAATGCTTATTTTAATATATTTAATTTATTGGCTTTAAGTATTTAACCATTTGATATTTTATGTTTATTTATTTTGTGTGATTTTAATATTTATTTGGTATTTACTGTTTAGTCGTTATTGTTGTTTAATATTGGTGGCTTAGTCTTTATTGAGGTTTGAACATTTATTTGATATTTTAATTATTTAATTATTTATTTATTCATTTTAATATTTATGGTTTAATTACTTATTTGGTATTTAATGTTTAGTTATTTATTATTGATTTATTGTTTAATTGTGCTTTTATATTGTAATGTTGATTAATCATTATTGGTAGTTTTTAATTTATTTATTGAGTTTTGGTTATTTTTTATTTATTTATTTAGTCAGCTTTTATTTCATTAACCTTGGCAATTTATATTTAATTATTTGGCTCTTTAATTCATTTATGAGCTTTTGGTTTTAAATTCCCCATTTAATTTAATTTACTTTATTTATTTATGGCTTATGTTTTATTTATATAGTTGACTTTATTTGCTAGTGGGAGTATATGAACACATTTGAATAAAATAATAATATCTTCCCACTTAGTTGTATCAAAATATTTTATATTACTCTTACCTACCCTCCATTCTCATTGGTAGAATTTGAAATGGAAAAATATAAAAGCAACCTAACATGGGTTGGTAGAAAATACTATATTTTGATTGATTTTCATTGGCTAGTGTTTTTCTTTGGATTCCTTTCTATTGGGTAGTCTAGGCTTGTTGCCAGGTTACCATTCATGGAGATTTTTCTGTAACATTTGGATTTTGGCTTGGTTTTTGGATTGTTGAAGCTTGTGTTTTGGATTGGATTTGGAGCTCTTCATCAATTTCTTCCATAACTTCTAATTCCAGGTTGGAGCTCTTGTCTTTTGTAAAGATTATTTTATTTATCTGTATTCGTTGTGTCTGCAGAAATTGTTGTTTGAGGGTTTTGTTTGGGAAAAAGATTTATTATAAATTTTATACTATAGTTTTCAGAAAATATTTATGTGCATAGAAATTATTATAAAGTTTAACTTTAGAATGGGAGAAAAATACTTCATTTTTATTAGCTAAGTTGGTTTACCGTGAGCACACGACTCTGCAAATTTTGGCAATTTTGATTTTGTGAATATCCCCTCTTTTCTCTTGTGATTATTGTCCTTTGATTAGTTGTTGGAAAATATTGTTTGTTGGAAGAGAAAATTGGGAGAATTTGTATCGGTTTTGGAGGGATTTGATTTACCTTGTTGTGAGGGAGTTTTGAAGATTTCTTGGTTATTTTCTAATTTTTGTTTGTGTTGGTGTAAATAATTATTCATCATGGATATTATTACACCTTACTTAAGTTTACTTAGGAAATGCATTTCATAGTAGTTTGGGTATGAGACACTTGGGTGTTTGTGCCACATTGGGATAGTGTGTGTAGGAGTAATTCCGCCTTTTATGGTGTGATCTTTTTGTTACATTCCACATTCAGTGGGTGCTCATGTGAAATATTTTATTGTTTCTCCTACCTACCACACATATTTCCTACCTACCCTTGTTTCTTATTTAGCCACATGTCATGTTTGTGTGCTCACATATCCATATAGCCTTGCCTATATAAGCAGACTCATCTACATTGTATAAATATTCATTGAATAATCTTGTAATGATCCAGTTGATCATATTTTGCATCTTGATAGAATACAGTTTATTCCTATTGTATATTTTGTCTCTCTTATTTGTGCTTTCCATTGCCTCTAGATCTTGGCAAAATCTCACAGTTTGTTTAGAGAGATTCCTTAGTTTTCTATGAGTGAGGCAATGATTTTGGAATGAGTTTTATTTGATTTGGATTTCTGTGAGAATTGATTTTGGTGTTAATGGAGTTGGAAGCTTTTGAGTTTTGAGCTTCGATTTATCCCTCCTTAGTTAATGTTTTTGCAAATTGTTTGTTGCTGGAATTGAGTCTTTTCAAGGCAACTTTGAGCCAATTGGTTTCAGTGTTGGATTATTCTCTATGAATTTTAATTTAAGTATGAAACGTTGTCATGTTTCCATGTTTTCTGCCCTCTGTGTCATATGCACTAAAATAGTGGTTGTATGCTCTAAAGTTTAGATCATAGGCACTAATTATTTTGTCATATGCGCTATTTTGTTGATTGTGTGCGCTATTCTATCTTTTGTATGTGTTGAAGTTCTAGTCATATACGTTGAAAGATTATTCACATGTGCTGAAGGATTAATCTATGCGTTGAGTAATTATTCAAATGCGCTAGTCTACATGTCATATGCGCTAATATGTGGATTTCTAGTATTTGCTCAATTTTTTATTATATGTCAACTTTTTTGAATCTGATTTTGTACCCGAGGCTTTTCAGATGTTTATTGATGATTTTCCAAATTGTGTTTTTGATCGATTTGATGAATCTTTTATGCTTTTGCTTCTATATGATCTTTATGATGGATTTATGTCTCTATCATGTTGAGAAGCCATGGTAGAGAGAGTTATTTATTGTGCTCAGTCCAACAAGTTGATGTGCCTTCCTATTGATATTTATTTCATTTGATGAGCAGATTTGATCATCTTATTGATGTATTTTTATGTTATGAGGCTCCTAATGTTTATTTGGCTTTATGACCTCTGAATGGCCATGTATGTGTATGGTTGTATGATGATTATGATTTCAAATTTGATTGTTATTATGAGCCTCTTATTGTATTTGTTGTTTGGGCCATGTTAGGGGAAGTGGGCTTCCATGTGATGATTGGGGTCGCGAGAGATAGGCTTGAATGAGGTTACTTGTAAGGATGCATAAAATCTAGACTGCCAGGGCACATTGGGAGTTTACCATGATTTGTAATTAAGTGAGAACCTAATAATTAATCGGCTAGGTATCTAGATTCATTAATAAGATAATAAATTTATTTGAGCCTCACCTAAGGAGGATTTTTTAGGATAAACATGAGAAGGTCGCGAAGATGGTAAGCTAATCTCCCTTAGTCTCTCATAGGTTGAGATGGCTCCACATGTCCATCAAGCTAGTGCCTTATGTTATATATTTTGAGGATGTCATGTGATGACACTCCACTCCTACATATGTTCCCCTTGACAATTTATGGTTATGCCTTATTGGATGCATTTATGCCTTATTGAGTTGTATTCCTCTGGGAGTTTATTCTTGTTGTATTGTGTTGGTTCATGCATGAGAGTCCTTGTGTGGTTAGTCTCCCTGGTTATAGGTGCCAGTTTAGGTTTAGAGTGTGCATTGGGACCTTGTGTCATCTCCTAGCATGGGGGGTGGTTTCATTGGTTCCAAATGGTCAGGTGGTTGGTGCTTTTTAGCCATTGGGATGTTCTCTTGGATTCTTCATGCGTGGATGTGGATTCTCCTTCTTGATGGATTATGGATGTACCCTGTAGCAAATGTATGTAATGAATATGATGGAATGCATGTATTTAGAATCTTGTATGTGGTATATGGAATCATTTAAAAGAAAGAGTTATGTTCGTGATGTATTGTTATGTAAATATATTCGTAAGTAGTTCATAAATGGTAGTTAGGATATGTCATGGTTTGTAAATGTGGCAATGAGATGTATGGATATGTTCTTGTTAAATGAAGGGAATGATTTCATGTACCCAAATTTGGCAACGGAGTTGCGATTGAAATATATGTGATTGATAATATGATCTTCTTGTATTGGTTAGAAAGGAATTTTATGGTTATTCTTTAGGTTGTGATTTAATATGTGGAAGAACATTGAGAAATGGAAAAATCTTAAATGTAAGATTTGAGGATGATTGGTAATATGGATAAGGTTTAATGAAGGAAAATATAAGGATTCTTATATTATATATTGGATTTATTGTCAATGAAATGATCATGTTAGGAAAATGGTTGTGTGTGTAGTTGGATTAGGAAAGGAAACTATTTATTTTGGATTCATGGATTTTCTTTTGGTGCTATGTGAGAACTATGACATTTTGAAGGAATTATAAATATAAATAGATCATGTTGCTAATAGGAAAATTATGGTAGAGAAGACATATATGTCCATGTGAGAATTTGAATGTAAAAAAAAATTGGGATTAAAAGGTATCGAGGCCTTAGAATGAAGCTAATAGGAAATGGTTTTATTTGCATAGAAATGGAATGTATATCATGCTAGATAGATAGTAAATGACTTGTATATGATGTATGCCATGTACTTATATTGAAATTAATGGATTTGTATTGTTATATGTTTGTAAGTTAATAAATGAACTCTATGATTGAAGGATTAGTGTGATGTTGTGCTTGCTCATGCTTAAGTAAAGAAATGAGGGAGTTAGTTCATCATGTGGACTAAAGAATGAAATATAGTTTATACATTATGAGTAGATGATTCTAATAGATAGAATGAGATCGTGTTAGTATTAGATACAATTGGTGTAAGTTTAATTGGATTAGTAAAGATGGATTAAATCTATGCAGTAGGATTGCATTATCATGGAAAAGGATAAAGAGTATGTAGATAGGAAATGAAGGGTTAAAACACATTTGGTTTTCGTCCATAAAATGAATGTAGGATTAAGGGTTGTCTTGCATTTTTAAATGAAGAAATGTAATATGCTATTAGAATGATAGAATGTTATGCATATCTTAATGTATAGATAATCAAGAAGGTTAAATTATAGATAGGGACCTATTAAATGATAGAAGGTTAAATTATAAATAGGATTAAGGTTTAATGTATTTTACAAAGGGACCTATTAATGTATAGATAATTAAATATGATGCATTAATTTGATATGGAATATGTTTGTCATGTGAGTAGGATGTCATTGTGGAAGTTAAATTAAGTAATGATGTTGAAGTACCCTAGGGAAAGATTGATGATGTTATGGTATTTCCGCTTGCGTTAATTAGTGAAATGTCTAATGATGTATGTTCATAGTGTTTAAATGGTTAATGAATGTATTTATATGGAGATTTTATGTGTTACATTAGTTGTTATTAGATGTTAATAAAAAAAATTTATCTCCATTAGTAAGTTAGATGTTTAATTTCTCTAGGGTATTTTGGCGGGCATTACACTTAGGAAGTTTTTTTCACAAGCCTTGTAGAAGAGGATGAAGAGGTGGAGTTAAGAATAAAGGACCAAAAGCTTCCCCCCAAGGACCTATAGCAACAACAATAACCATCTTGGGAATAACAGGAGTGGAAGGAATTAATGGCTTGAAACATAATGGTGAAACTTCACTTGGGATAGGATTTTTATTCTTAGATGGTTGGAAGCTAATAGTTCATGAAAGAGGGGATGTGGTAGTAAGAAGATCAAACTTAGAATGCTTAGCCTAACTTGGTGCAACTTCCTGAGAACCTTCACCCTTCTTGCAATGAATTTAATGACAAATTCCTTCTAGTGTAAAGAACTAGCAACAAGCCCAAGAAAAAAAAATCAAAATTATAAGACACTAGAATTCAAACAAAAGCATGAGGCTTCTGAATACATTCGTGTCCCCAACAGAGTCACCAAAATCTACTTGTTAAAAATTTTGTACACATGGGAAGGCATACAAATTTATGGTTTCAGCCATAGCGTGTGATTTAAAAACTCTCCTACTTTTAAGGGAAGGCTCCCCCTTTCCTACTATTACAAACTAAACACTAATCTAACTTGGGTGGGACATTATTTCTCTTTTTCAAAAAAGATGATATTCTTTTCTCTTTTTAGAAAAGACACTACAACTAAAGTAACAAATATAGAAATTTAGAAATTTCAAGAACAATAAAGATGCTTTATATAAAAGGAAGCAAAGTTTCTATAAAAGTGCAAAGTCTTTCGTCACTTCCCCGGGATGGGAATATAGAAGCAAAGGTCAAAGTCTTCACCTGTCTATTATCCTATCTACCTTCTAGAATGATTAATATGACAATAATGTACAACTTACAATAGCTCAAAGTTTGTTGGTATTGTGCACTTGTAGATTACTATAACTCGGAACAACTATAAGTACAAAGTCTTATAATATTTGTCTCTATTATTAACACTTAGCTATGAAAATTTAATCCTAAATATTTGTAGCACAAAGTCTACAAGAAATTAGATTAAATTTATCTTCAACAACTTCACAAGAATCTCAAATTAATGCAAACAAGTATATCATTGGAACATAAGAACACAATGGATATATGAACAAGGTCTCAATGCAAATTCTAAAATTCAAATGCCTTATTTGTATTGCTTGAGAATTCAATTTACAAGTATAAAAAACAAAGTTTTATTGCTGTAAATTTCAGCAGAGTTTTCTTGCTTGTCAAATTTGACAAAAATAACAAAGATTGCCCTTTGATATATATAGGAGGGGGGCTGAGAGAAAAAAGTGGGAGAAGTCCAACTGAGTAAGACTTTTTCCACAACCACTATAACTAACTATGACATTCCAAATTACAGTTCTAATGTATTTCAACTTGTAATTTGTTTACATGTTATTACAAGTTACAAGATTACAAGTAATGAAACTACCTATAATTAGGAGTTTTCATACTACATGTAATTTGTCAAAAGAAAAATAAATTAAATAAAAATGTTATTTAAGTGTCAAGAGAAAATTCTTGTTCTTCTCTAGTCCTAGCTGGATGAAAGATTGAAACTTGTTGATCAATTCTTGCAATTCATCAATTTTTTGACCTGCTATGTTCTTTGCAACAACAACAGTTCTGATGATGACATCGAAGTATCTCACCATCTCTACTATATGTTCTTCAAGAATAGTCTACACCATATCAAGGAAAACCTAGTAATCCACAAATCTATTGATTGAGGTCATTGTAAATTTCTTAGATTCTACCTCTTGATGAAGCCTTGACACCAACTTAGAAATTATCAGATCCACAGGAAGCAACTCTTCATCTTGCAAGATATTTTGTCAAAATTGAAGATAATAACCTGCTCCACTTCAATACTCATTTCAAGAGCAACTTCAATATCTTTAATTAAGTCCTTGACAACTAATGCCTATTGATCATAAGTTCCTCAAACTCAATATTTTTTTCTCTATTTGGTATCACAATACTGTAGCATGGGATTTCCAACTTGACTTGATCCATTTCATGCCAAATCTTCATATCTCTCTCTATAGATTCCAAACTTTTCTTTAAAGTTTCTAAAGTTTGGTTCAATTTCATCTTTGCATCCTTACATTTCCTAGCACAAGTAAGGTTTTCTTCACTACTTGAACACTCTAATCAACCAAGTGATCTACCCCGAAAACAATAGCTTTGGCATTTTGAGCATCTTTTTCAACTTGTTTGATGGACTCTTCGGAAGTAGAGGAAGTCGAGGCCTTTTCTGATGAATTGGTGATATTTTGCATCACTAAAATGGGTTGTGCATTTTCTTCCTTGAGCTTATCCTTCTTCCCTAGGAGCTCATCATAACTCTGAACCAATAAGGTCACTGAGTCTTGAGTATTATGCATTATTCTAGCATGTGTCTTCTTTCCTAGTTCCACCCTTGTGAATCTGTAATTAGATAGCTGCATTTCTCATTATGGCTTATCAACAAGAGGTTCTACTACCTTTACATATTTCATATTATTACTATCCACAACCACTCACGACACTATTTTGGCTTTCTTGGCAACTTTGGGTTTAGATTTCCTAAGCTATTGAGAATCAAACACATCAAAAGAAATTTATTGCTTCTTCCTCTTAGGAGTGATTGAGCTCAACCATGGGGGTAGATCTAATGAGCTTGCATTTGTAATACCAACTGCATTTTGTGTAGGAATAGGCTCTTCCTGTACTATATTTGTCATTCTAGGGGAAGCCTTGGTTTGGGCAATGCCAAGTGGTTTCTCAGATGGAAGATCATGTCAGGCTTTAGACATGAACTTATCAAATCTTATGACAAAGGTATTAGTTTTAGGAAGTGACACACTTGATAGATGTCATATGAAGGATTCACATCAAAAACATTCTTAAAGTTGTCATGTGAAGAATACATAGGTATCTCTACTAATAATGATGACACATTAGTGCAAATAGATACAATTGGTTCAATAGGATCAACATGAACCATAGAGAAAGAATCTACATCTATGGATATTGGAGACATAGGAACATCCAATGGCATTTTAGGAATGCTCGTGTGAGGAGAATCTAAGTTCAAGGTAGCTAGAGATTCTAGAGCATTCTCCTCACGTGGTTCATCCTCAAGGTCAATAACCTGAATTTGAACTTGAGGCTTCTCTTTTCCTTTTAGCGATACTTCATCTAAAGGAATAACCAAAGCCCTACTAACTCTTAGCTTGATTTTATTACTAGAAGAAGAAGTACCCTCTTTGGATTTTATTCTCAACTTAGACTTATGCCCAACTGGTCCTATTGAATCATCTTCTGCCCCAACCTTAATCTTTACAATTTTAACATTATTGATTTTTAGCCAAGAATTGGTATTGGCAAGGATGGGCTGAAATATATCAAAGATTGAGGTACATTCCTTCTATGACCATTGGGAAAATGGGAGAGGAGCCTCAGTAACCCTCTATTCAATATACTTTGGGTCTAAGAGTTTTCCTGTCATCTACCATGCCTTCTAGAATCTTGGTGAGATCTAGATTTACAATTTGCTCCAAGGCAAGCCTATTGTAGTCCATCTTCCTAATGTCTTCCTTTGAATGAATATCAACCTATATATCTTCAAGGTGATTAACACGATTGAAGGCTCTCTTGATTTTATCTTTCATCCCTCGATAGTCAAAATATTTTCTCACCTTGAAATTGTTTAACTTGATTTCCTGATTTTTTATCTCCATTGCCTTGGCTCTTACTAAAGTCGTCAAGGAATAGATTATCCAATCTTTAATGGATTATGTGAGGATATATTAATCCCTAACATATTTAGCTAACATGATTTGCATGAACTTTCATCAACTTTCTAGCCATCTCCATCGAGATGATCATGTTGTTAGTCCCAACTAATTCTGAGAGGGGAGGGGTGAATCAACACTTTACCAGTTTTATAGAATTAAAACCTTTTTGCTCAAGTTTGCACTAAATTAATATTCATCAAAACAAACAATTATTGTAGGAGAATATGCATGCATGAAAAGATACACAATAACACCAAGATTTATCTCATGGAAACCCAAATGGGAGAAAACCACGGTGTGAGTAGAAACTCACAAAAAATTGCACTCTTCTAGAGTATGCTTGGTGAGGAGCCATCCCTGTTAGGAGATTACAAAGACATTGTTAGGTGCCACCAGATTAAGGGATTTTTATTAAGGCATGTTAGTATCTTTACCCTATTAGAGGTAGCCTTGTTAAAGGACTTAGGATCATCAATTAAGATGTTACCTGGTTAAGGGATTTTACAAAGGGACCTGTTAAAGTCCACCCGGCTAAGGGATTTTAAGTTGCAATGGCTAGAAAGCAACAGGAAATTGATCTCTTGGAATAGATACTAATAGCTTGATCAGATCACAATGAAACTCATACTCTATTTGCATCAATTATGTCTACTCTATACTACAGTAGTTCTCTGCTCATACCATCAGCTCTGCACTTTGTCGGTCCTCTGCTCATACCCTCGGCTCTGCACTCTACCAGTCTACTTCACACATACTCTGCTCTACTAAATCACTTAGCCCTTCCTCAATCTTCACTCTGCACTTTGGATCGCCTCTCATAGGATTTACACTTTTCAAATTTTTCAATCAAAATGTTTTGTATGAACTCAAAACACTTTATACTCCCTCTGTCCTCACCTTCAGGTGTTTCCTTAATCATTGCAATCACAAATTTTGGTATATTTCAAATTTAAATCTTCCCGCTATTTCTCTACGCACCCTGCAACAATTCCACCAACCACTCACCAGAATATGCCACTGCATCCCCCAAAAATAGTGACTTCTAGGTCCAGTTCAATCTTTTACATGTGAACCAGAAAATCCACAAGAAATCATGGCTTAACTGCATGATGACTAAGGTTGACTTCACCAACCTTTAGTTTGGCATTATCACAAACTAAATAACTCACCTTTTGCCATCGTAACTTTGTAACCGATCACCACTCCTAGATTTATGGTGACCACCTATCTTTCTTTTGCTTCACCAGCCTACCGATATACCATTGCGCTCTTCACTACTGCTTCATCCTTTTCTATCAATTTGTAGTATTTCCATAAAGCCTCTTTTCCTATTTGCCAATGAGGTTCCGGTTTGCATAGCACCTCAAGCCTTCTTGCCTAAGTCACTTTCTATGACTACATCATCATTAGAATAGCCAACTTGAAGATCTGAACTTAACACCGATCTTCTTGAATGATAGACCGGTTGGTTTATTTTGTCTTCCCTTGAACCGATTGAACCTTGATCATCTATCTCAGATGTTGCTTCCATGTTGTTTGCAAGCCATCACCTTTTCTACTGAGATACACCACTCCACCGGTACCACTCCACCAATCAGTGTTAGTCATCAATGAAAAATCTCAGCTAATATACCAGTTCACTGGATTAACCAATTATGTCAATATTAGTAATGCCAACAATCTCCCCCTTTGGTATTGATGGAAACACTTTAGAATCTGTCTTATCAGTTGCTCCTGCATGAACTTTCTTCATTTCTTTCTTTATTTCTATACCGGTCGTTACTTCTACTATGAGTAATGAGTATCTTCCCCTAACACTGGAAATACTCTATTTTCATGAGACCACTCTAACCACTTCTAGCAACCCTTTTCTTTAGCAATACTCAAACACTATAATAATCTCCCCCTTTGATAGCAATGCCAAAGATGTATTTCAATACACTGACAAGACTGCTCCCCCTAACCAGAGTAGTCCACACTTATCAATCTAGTCTTAGAAATTCTTCATGAAGAAAGCATACCAGATTGATGTAGATCCTTTCTTCGCTTACTTTAATACAGGTAGGGGTATCACCCTTAGCTTACCTCTGAGTTATTAAAAGGTGTCCTTTTGTAGTGGCTTGGTGAAGATATCAACAACCTGTTCTTTTGTTGGTATATACTCCAACCTCACTTCCTTGTCTTGAACCTGTTCCTTGAGGTAGTGGTATTTGATAGCTATATGCTTTGTCTTGGAATGCATCACTGGATTCTTGGATATGTTGATAGCACTAGTGTTGTCATAGTGAATCACCACAGGTTTAGTCACCTTTTCTTGGATACCTTCCAATATCTGCTTGATCCATACTACCCGTGTACAGTTGATTGCAGAAGCCACATACTTTGCCTCAGTTGTGGATTGAGATTTAATTATGTTTCTTGCTTGTCCATGACACAATCTTATCTCCAATAAAGAATGCACCTCCACTAGTGCTCTTTCTATCATCAACGTTCCCTTCCCAATCTCCATCAGTGAAGACACTTATGTTGAAATCTCCCTTATGTGGTTACCAGAGACCATACTCAGCAGTCCCCTTAAGGTATCTAAATATTCTCTTAACTGGCACCATATGAGTCTCTTTTGGATTTGCAGCAAATCTAGAAACCAAACCAACTGCTTGTGCTATATCTAGTCTACTATGTACTACATACTATAACTTACCGATCATGGATTGGTAAAGTGTCTCATTCACTTCATTAGCCTCATCATTTTTTGAGATCTTGCAACCTGTAACCATTGGAGTTCCAACAGGTTTGGAATCTTCCATTCTAAAAGTCTTCAATATTTCCCTTATGTACTTGGTTTGGATAATGAATATACCACTCTTTAGCTGAGATACTTGCAGATCGATGAAGAATTTTATTTCACTGATCAAAGATATTTTAAATTCTCACTTCATTTCATCTGCAAAACCTTTGCTCATCTCATCATCTCCCCCAAAGACGATGTCATCTACAAAAATCTCTACAATCAGAATTTTTTCTTTTTCTCCAATTTTCAAATACAAGTTTTTATTGTCACTAGTTCTTATGAACCCTATACTCATCAGATATGAGTGCAGCCTCTCATACCAAGCTCTCGGTGCTTGTTTTAGCCCATACAGACCCTTCTTTAATTTACACACCATATCTTTTCTATCTTCTAAAACAAACCCTTCTAGTTTCTCTATGTACACTTCTTCTTCTAGAACACCATTCAAGAATGTCGATTTCACATCCATTTGGTAAACTTTGAACTTCTTATAAGTAGCATAAGCAAGCAGAATTTTGACCCCTTCCAATCTAACCACTGGTGCAAAGGTCTCTCCATAATCCAAACCTTCTTCCTATGCATACCCTTTGGAGACTAACCTTTCTTTGTTTCTTACTACTTGACTAATTTCATCCATTTTATTTCTAAACACCCATTTGGTGCCTATCACATTTTTTTTCTTCAGTTTGGGCACAAGAGTCCAAGTTTCATTTTTCTCAATCTGTTTCAGTTCCTCTGACATGGCTTTGATCCAGTCTTCATCTTTTAGAGCCTCCTTTGCTATTTTGGGCTCAATTTTGGAGAGCAAACAAGTATTCTCTCTTTTTGTTCTTCTAGTCAAAAGCATCTTTGTCACCAATGATAATGTCAGCAGAGTGATTTCTTCTGACATACCTTGCTAGTACCAATTCATTTCTTGGAGCTTCTTCTATCAGTTGTATAGGTTCTACTTCACATGCTTCCTCATTTGCCACTACAACAGGATTCTCTTCAGCAGGTTCGACTAGTACAGTGTACTCGAATCCTTGATAATCATTTGGTTCACTCTTGCTATCCGATTCATTTTTCTCAGAGAACTCATCTACTATGACATTGGCACTCTCCACAATCTTACCGGTCATTTTGTTCAAACATTGATATGCTTTACTCTTTGTGGAGTAACCTAAGAAGGTTCCCTCATCACTCTTGGGATCAAACTTTCTAGAGTACTCATCCCTCTTGATATAGCACAGGCTTCCAAATACTTTGTAATAGCTCACATTGGGTGAGTATCCACACCATAATTCATAGGGAGTCTTATTTTTCCCCTTCTTCATATGTATCATGTTCAAAGTATACAGAATAGTACTTACTGCTTCTCTCTAGAAGACATGTGGAATATCCTTTTGTACCATCAGAGTCCTCGCACAATCAATCAAAGTTTTGTTTCTTCTTTCAAAAACCCCATTCTATCGAGGTGTTCTAGGTGAGACATATGTCTCATAATCCCCTGTTCTTCATAGTAATTCATGAACTCTTAAGAGGTGAACTCTCCTCCTCTATCTAATCTCAGACATTTCAGATTCTTACTGGTTCCTCTCTCTACTCGAGCCTTGAAGACCTTAAACATGTGAATGGCTTCAGATTTTTCTTTCAAGAACACAACCCACATCATTCTTCAGAAATCATCTACAAATAGCATGAAGTATCAGTCCACATATAAAATCTTAGTTCTCATAAGACCACACAAATCTGTATGCACTAAGTCTAGCACATTCTCAGATAATAATATTTTCTATTGAAGCTAGATCTGATCAACTTTCCTAGTAGTCATTCTTTACACATCCCATTCTCAGGTTTCATAATGTCAAGCATACCTCTGGCAAACTTCATTTTACTAACCTTTTCTATACTATCAAAATTTACATGACACAATCTTTTGTGCCACAACGAACTATCTTCTACCTTTGCCACTAGGAAACTTCCTATAGTGGTGTCTAGGTGAAATAGATTACCTCTAGATTGTTTACCGGTAGCAATCAGACTTCCTGATTTGTCATTTATTTTGCATATTCCATCATTCAATTCTAACCTGTAACCCTTATTGTTAAGTTGTGCAACACTTAGCATACTATATTTTATCCCTTCTACCCAATAAACATCTTCACAATTTGTTTTATCATTTAGGGCTATAGATCCCTTACCTTTTACTTCACAGGGAGCATCATTGTTGAATCTCACTGTTCCTCCATTACAATCCTCCATGCTGAGGAATTTGTTTGTCACCGGTTATGTGGTGAGTGCAACCATTATTAATTATCTAGTCTCCACACTGGTTTGAACTAGAGATCAGTGTCATATCACTTTCCTCTATGTTATCTTCCTTTACCACTACAAATGCAATTCCATCTCCATTAGATCCTTCTAATTCTTCATCGATAACTCCTTCTGCAAGATAGCACTCCTTCTTGCTCTTGTCTATGTAGATTCTTAAATTATTCTTCCTATCACTGTCAGGACATCTGGATGTAATATGACCTATTTTATTGCAAGAGAAACACTTCAAGCGAAGTTTACCTTTATACTTTCATTTTCCTCTTGGTAGTCTTCTTGCTAATAGAGCTACAATCTCATCTTGTTCATGTTCTTGAAATAATAGGTTATCACATTCATGAGAATGATCAGTTCTTGTAGTAGAATTGTTTCTAGTTTCTTTTCTTCTCCTTGTTGGTGCAGGTATCATAGAGGCTTGGAAGGCAACATCAATCTTTGGTACACTGTTATCATAGTTGCTCAATTCAAAGGAAGTCAACTTACCGATCAGTGAGTCAAGTGAAACACTAACTATTCCCAAGGATCTAAGTTCTTGAATTGCAAAAACCCTTATGGCATATTGTGGTAGCAAGGTTCTCAAGATTTTGTTGACCACATCATCTTCTTCAAGCTTTCCTCTAGCACTTCCGATGGAATTTACTACATCCTTCATTCTTTTTCTATGTTGTTCTATATTTTCTTCTTCTTGCATCTTCATCTCATTAAATTTGCCTCTTAAGTTGTCCACCTTAGCCTTTTGTACATGAGGATCTCCTCCATAAACAATCTTCAGCTTATTCCACATCTCATAGGTTGTTTTCAAATCTTGAACCTCAACATACTCATTATTAGATAGAGTGCTAGCAATCATATTTATAGTTGTAATGTTGTCTTTCCTTTCTTTGAACCAATCTTCAATGAGAACCCCTATAGGTTCATTATACTCTATGCTTACATGATTCCAATATTGATTTATTAGGGTGTTTAGGTAGAGCTTCATTCTACCACACCATAAAGTGTAATTCTCCTTAGAGAACTTAGGACCCTCCTTTCGCATAATCTTGGATATTTCCTTAAGTTTTTAAGCTCTTCTGAATCTAAGGACCAAGGCTCTAATACAAATTGTTAGTCCCAACTGGTGCTAAGAAGGGAGGGGTGAATACACGCTTTACCGGTTTTACAAAATTAAAAACTTTTTGCTCAAGTCTGCACTAACTTAATATTCATCAATACAAACAGTTATTGTAGGAGAACATGAATGCATGAAAAGATACTCAATAACACCAAGATTTATCTTGTGGAAATCCAAATGGGAGAAAACCATGGTGTGAGTAGAAACTCACAAAATTTGCACTGTTCTGGAGTACGCCCGACGAGGAGCCATCCCTGTTAGGAGATTACAAAGATACTATTACGTGCCACGTGATTAAGGGATTTTCTTTAAGGCATGTTAGTGCCTTTACCTTGTTAGAGGTAGACCTATTAAAGCACTTAGGATCATCAATTAAGATTTCACCCAGTTAAGGGATTTTAAGTTGCAATGGTTAGAAAGAAACAAGAAATTGATCTGATGGAATAGTTACTGATAGCTTGATCAGATCACAATGAAACATGTACTCTGTCTGCACCGGTTGTGTCTACTCTGCACTACAATGGTTCTCTTCTCATACCATCGACTCTACACTTTATCGATCCTCTGCTCATACCCTCATCTCTGCACTCTGCTGATCTACTTCACACACACTCTACTTTGCTAAATCACTTAGCACTTCCTCACTCTTCACTCTGCACTTTGGATCACCTCTCACAGGATTTGCACTTTACAAATTTTTTGATCAAAATGTTGTGTATGAACTCAAAAAACTTTATACTCCCTTTCTCGTCACCTTCAAGTGTTTCCTTAATCAATGCAATCACAGATTTTGGTAGATTTTAAATTCAAATCTTTCCATTATTTCTTTGCGCACCCTACAACAATTCCACCAACCACTCACCCAAATCTACCACTGCATCCCCCAAAAATAGCGACTTTTGGGTTGAGTTTAGTCTTTTAAATACGAACTAGAAAATCCACAAGAAATTATGGCTTAACTACATGATGATTGAGGTTGACTTCACCAACCTTTAGTTTGGTGTTATCACAAACTAACCAACTCACCTTTTTCCATTGCAACTTTATAACCAATCATCGCTCCTAGATTTATGGTGACCACCTATCTTCCTTCTGCTTCACTGGCCTATCGGTATACTACTGCGCTCTTCACTAACAATTCATCCTTTGCTACCAGTTTGTAGTATTTCCATCAAGCCTCTTTTCCTATTTGCCAATGAGGTTCTGGTTTGCATATAACCTCAAGCCTTTTTTCCTAAGTCACCTTTCGTGACTACATCATGATCAAAATAGCCAACTTGAAGATCTGACCTTAACACCGATCTTCTTGAATGACAGACCGATTGGTTTATTTTGTCTTCTCTTGAACTGATTGAACCTTGATCATATGTCTTAGATGTTGCTTCCATGTTGTTTGTAAGCCATCACCTTTGCTACTGAGATACACCACTCCACTGGTCAGGGTTAGTCATCAATGATAAATTTTAGCTAATATATTGGTCCATTGGATTAACCGGTTATGTCAATATCATTAATGCCAACACATGTCAGTAGGGTATCTCAAAAGCATGTATGGGTGACCTTCAAAACATCCAACTCTCGTATAAGTAAAACTTGGGAACTGAAGGAATATGCGTCCATACTCATTCACTTTCTTCCAGGATACCTTAGATACTCTCTTGTTCCTAAGTTGTTTATCAAACAAACACATGAAATGACCAAAGAAGGCATATTGCACCCTCCTATAGTGAACCTTTCTAGGTCTCAAGGTGACCTGATAATAATATTTCCACACTAGTACCTGCGACCTCTCACCTTTGGTAGAAAGACCTAGAGATTGTCTTAGCGATGATGCTATGTACACCAAGTAGGAATTCATATAGAAAGTGAGAGTGATTGGAACTTGTGAGAGTTGTTCACATAGGTTGTCACTGATCACTTCACTCCAAAATATATGAGACCGAGCTTTTCTCATGAGCATAATGTATGTGTACATCCAGATCTCAAATACATTAGACCATTTCAACCCCATTATCTTTCTCAAAAGCATGATCATATCATTGATTTCTTCACTGAAATCAAAATGATACAATTTGGGCTATTAAAAAAATAGGACCTAGGAGTCTTAAACCACTTAGATTTAATATTCCTTATGCAATCCAATATTTTCTAGTTGTAGTGATTGAAAACACCTTTCATAGAAATGTCTACATACACCAGAGTGGTAGGAACCTTGAAGATTTCATCAATGCTTTCTACATCCAATCTGATAATAATATTGCCATCATCATCCTTGATTATCCTAGATCCTTTGTCAAAATGAGTAGCACAACCAAGGACAAAAGTTGGTTACAAGGAAGACAATGGGAAAGTGGAAACCAAATGAATATGTCTATTCAAGTGCAACTCCATGCTATGAATTGGTGACCCTTCTTCTCTCTCAAGGAATTTGGATATATCAACATGCCCAATCTCTATGTCTTTAATTTCATGAACAGGAGAGCTCACCTAAGAAGGAGAAATATCATTCTAGTATTTGTCATATTTATGCTTCATCTCCTTATTTGAAGAATATTTAGGTTCTTCTCTCATCGAGCAAGAATCTATAACATTGCTATGGGAAATCCAACGAGTCAAGACATCATCACATGATGATAGAGAAGCCATAACTATTGGCAAAAGACATTGCATTGTTGTTCAAATGTTGTAATTGACGGAGACTTGAGTTAGATATCCAATCCGCAGTTCATGATTCATTCATACCAGAAGAGAGATTTAGGTCTGGTGAGGTTCGGTGAGAAGAACAGGATATTCAACATAGTGTACAACAATTTGGTTGGTGGTTCATTTGTGTTGTGAATCTCAAATATGCATTGTGGACATGTAATATGCCTTACTCCAGGTTTATGGCCTCTGGTGTTGAGTGTTGAGTGAGTTGGAAGATCCGATAGACATATTTTCAAGTAGAACAATGCTTATTTGCAGTAACTTGTGAAGATTCATTGTAACAAGTTTATGGCCTCTTGTTTGAGGATGTTAAGCCGACATTTGGGAAGTGTGTGGATAATTTGTTTTGGTTTGCATGGTTGTTCTGGATCGGATTGATTCGACTTGGGTAACACGTTTCATTTCCATGTTATGCATTTTTGGGCCGACATGAAATAGACCTAAATTGATCTTGTGGATATATATGAGCGATTGACATGATCATTTTTTTAATATTGGTAGAGTGGTGTGAAGTGTGTATGAGCGATTGTGCATAGTTTCACATCCATTGTTGAAGGATTTGTGCTCTGGAATACAATAGAAGAGTAGAACAAAGCAGTGTTGTAGAATAGAGTATTTTATGCTTAACTAAAACTTTTTTGGTATTTATAGATGTTGTTTATCAGTTGAGATATTCTAATTATTATATGAAACCATTTGGTAAGGCAACGAGCCTTCTGGGGTTTTAGCCCTTATTGTAATTTGAGCAATGAGCACTAGATAGTGTGCATGAATGCATGTGCATTCCCCTCATGTAATATTACTATACTTCTAACAAGGTATATTAATATTGTGGGTCTCAATCCCACTATGGTTTTTCCCTTAATCGGGTTTCCATGTAAAAATATTGGTGTTATTGTGTTGTGGTTATTTTCTTTGTGTCTCTGCACTCTAATTTTATTCATTTGCATTAAGTGGTTTAAAGGGCAGATTAAGAATGTTAAAAATTGCAAGATATTGATTCACCCCCCCTCTCAGTGTTCCTTGATTCCAACAATTGGTATCAGAGCCTAGTTCCTTGAAAGAAGCCTAACAACTTCAGGAGGATCCGAGAAAGTGAATCAATGGATTCCGGTAGTCTTAGACATTATCTTTTTATAGTACTTGAGGATCTTGATCAAGCCCAAGCTGAGGTCTGGAAAGTAAAAGAAAACCTTAAGGATTCTTAAAACTTCATTGAATCATTGAAGGATCAGTTGAACAGTTCAAGGGAAAAGAGAAAGGAACTTTTTGATAAGCTGAAGGAGAAAGAAAGTCAAAGCATTGATGAAGAAGCCCTGCAGGAAAATATAGAATAATGTGAGAATTTTTAGAGCTAATGTTGTCTAGAAGAATGAGATGGAAGCCATTGTGATGAGATTGACAAAGGAGATTGAATAAATGAAGAAGAATAAGGAGAAGCTTGCTCAATCCCTAAAAGACAAATCTAAAGAATGATGCAGACTTGAGAATGAGAATGATCAACTGAAATAGGAATTGCATGAAACCATGGAAGATCCCGGAAAGAATGTACTTCTTCTTAAATTTGATCTGAATGCTACAAATAAGTACAAGGAGACATTCCAAATCAGCTCAGCCAGGCTTGATGAAATGCTTGCAATCCAAAAGAATCCAAATGATACTCAAGGTCTTGGATTTGAGAAGGGTGAAAGCTCCAAATTAGCACATTAGAAAAACAATTCAAGAAGGCCTCTGGTAAGGAAACATAATGCTCATAAGTTCAATGGTAACTATTTTGTTTGCAATAAATTTGGCCATATGACAAGTCAATACAAAAATAGGATGAATAATAATGGTCCATCTTTTACCAGTCAATGTTTTAAATGTAATAAGTATGGTCATAACACAAATGAATACAAAAGTGTGATGAACAACTTTCAAAATAGGATAAATGACAAATTTTATGTATGTGGTAGGTTTGGACATGTTGCTAATTAGTGCAGATCAAGAGGAAATCAGATGAAATTCATACCTAGTCATGGAAATGTTGTTTGTTATGCTTGCAAAAAATTCGGTCACATTGCTAAGTATTGCAAAAGCAGAAATGTGAATAGGAGAGGTCCGAAAGACAAGAATAAGAATGTGAAGCCAGATGAGAAAGGGAAAGAAAATTTTGATGAGATCAAAGATCAGATGAAGAAGACTTGGGTGAAGAAGAGTGATGATAATGCAGCGAATGGGTCTGCACCAATTTCTGGTGCTAGAACCTCATCTGGTAACTAAGCTAAGGCATTCGGCCTTAGAGGGAGGTTTTCATGAAAATCTTACAAACCCCTTGTTGGAGATATGTGCCTAATTCCAGCAGGTTACAAATATGTATGTGATGGTCACAGATAGATTTCCAAAAGATTTTGATTGAACTTGATGATTTGTTGATGATCTTATGGGAGAACTCTGTGAATACAGGGTATTTGGAAGATTAGGGTTAAGAGAATTTATTATACCTAAAATTTAGGTATGTGGAGGATAAAAAAAAATTAACATTTTATTTCTCACTTTGTATTTGAAGCGAGAGAGCAAAAGAGTGCACTAAAGCAAAATTTCTAGAGATTCAAAGTGAAAAGAAGATTTGTTGTGCAATCTTACATGCGGTTGAAATGTATTTATCGGTTAACACTTTTTCAATTCGAAGCTTAAATTTTTGGATATTGTATCTTTTGGAATTGCGACCCCATTGGTAGTAGATGTGTCATTGAAAGGGCAAGACCTAATTTTAAGAAGCATCCATATAAGTCAATAGTAGATGATCTGAGTGGTCCTTTTTCATTAATCCCATACAGAGTATTACATGTGGAGGATATTAGGGCTTGCATCCACTATATTATTAAGGAACCTGGGAGTGCTCAAATGATGAAATTATACACACAACACATGATTGATGGAATGGGAAGCTTGAAACCTGAATTTAAGTCGATGGAAGAGAAGGGTTTCATGCAGTTCATCAAATTTTTGGTGTTTGATGAACCTGAGTGGGTCTGGTATATCCTAAGAAGAATACATGATAAGTTGATGTGTCTTGACAAACCCCACAATATTACCAAGAGTTCAATTAAGGCAATGATTTGTTTGAGCTTAGTCAGTGAGATGCCTTCTTTGAGGAATGTTAAGAATCAGATGGTAACAAAAGCTACCAGTTCCCAATTTGACAAAAGGTCGATGACAAACACTTATATTATTGAATATGATGTCAAGTTTGCATCAATGGTGATGGGATACAAAATATATCATTGTATCCAAGGCAATTTAGTATTTGGTACGATCATCTATGTTGCCTATTAGATATTGAAGGAAGATAAGAAGTTTGACTTATGTGAAGTGCTCCAGAGTGAGATATTGAGAAACTTGAAGAAAATCAAATAGGATAGGAAGCATGTATTTAAATTTGGAAATTTGATTATATGTTTATACTTCTATTTTATGAATGAGATTTTGGGAGTGGGGAAAGTTTAGTGGGCCTATGACATGTCGGTGGGAAAATCAAAGAAGTGCTTCAAGGTCTTGGAGATTCTAAAGTCTAGAATGGCATACTATGGGGATACTTTAAGACCTTGTAGAGAATGATGCAAAGCAGGGAGAGAATTCCTAAGGAGATACTAGAGAAATATGAGGACACAATTTGTATTGTGGTTGATATTGACTAGTTCCTTATGGAAGCTACGGAGCCAAGAACTTTAGGGATCATGCCCATGGGGTATGAGGTTGAAGGACATTTTCTTGATGTGTATGCTCAACACTTATTGTGCAAACTAGTGGATAAATATAAAGAAACATTTGGAAATTACAAGGAGAAGAGCTTGGACTTACAGTGTAAGTTCTAGAAGCTTGAGATTCGAAAGAAGGTTAGGAAGAAGGTAGATCAACTAGCGAAGAGCATGGGGGTTACCAAGGAAGCAATCCGAAGAACTAGAAAGAAGAAAATTTTGAAAGAAGATATGGTCAAGCCAAAGAAGGCTAAACCAGAAGACCCTACCCCTAAGCCAAAACAATCAAGTATCTCTACACCCTCCTCTGGTGCTCAAAAACCTATTAGTTCACATAAGCCCCAAGACAACCCATATAGTGATAGAAAGAGGAAGAGAGGGAAAGCCAAAGTATTCATTCTTGTTGATGAAGAAGAGACAGAGTCAAATGAAGCAGTCAAGGAGGTTAAAGCCAAAGCTGTTGAGGCCACCAAGGTCACAAAGGAGAAGCCTTCCGGTGGTGTTTAATCTGATAAGAAATCTAAGCCATCTGAACTTGATGAGTTATTAAAGAAAGGAAAACTTAAATTTAAGCCTCTATGTATTTGAATGAGATTATTAATGAGGTTGTGCAAAATGGTTACTTGAAGCCACTATCAGAGTGGTATGATAATTTTGATGAGAATGGGAAAAGGATATTATAAGAAGCTACTGTAGAATACCTGAATGTATTTAGTAAAGCTCTAATCAAACTAATGTCAACCATACCCAAGAGCTTGTATGAAAATTTGGATGCTAGGAGACAAACTGCAAATAAAGAGGATGAGAGATTGAAAGAGTATGTATTAGTTAATCTTTGGTCAGTAATATCTAAGGAAAAAATAGAAAGATTACTCAAGTTAGGAAAAAATGAATTCAGGAGTAAATATAGAGTGAATAAAATCATGTTCGTAAAACTTGATGAGGTTGCAAAAGAAATAGATAATTTTTTACAAAAGTTTTGTTAGATAACTAGTATGAAGTCAATCAGGTAAAAGGACAAGAAGAATCTCATTCAGAAGCTCAGAACATGCCATCATAGGTTAATCCAAAAGATAAGTAGAGAATGGATGAAACTTATGTCCTCAAAGTTCAGACACCTAAGCAAGAAGAAGTTAAAGCTAAATATGTAGTTGATAAGGATGAAGTGGATGCAGGGAAAGCAGATGAGGGTAAGGACAAGAGTGATAACCCTCCAGTTGATGCAAATATCCCTCCAATTCTTGAGAAGAATGCAAAAAAGAAAAAGGTGGAGGTTAAGCTTGAGGTTGAGGTAAGAGACACTGAGGAATCAATGAAGGGGAAGAAGATTCATGTAGAGGATCTAGAATTCATTCAAGGCCCCATCAACCTAGCTTCTTCGTCCCCCATCTAGGTGCTCAAATTGGTTGCATTTGCTCAAGCCAAAGCTAGTGAGGACTTGCTAAAATCTCACACAAAGGATACTGAGATGCCTACCATGGCATCAGATATTCTGGAGAAACTCATGCTTTCATTTCAGAAGGACTCATCAAACACTCCATCCAGGAAACTAAAAATTTTAATCAACTCTGTGGACAGTCATTTTCAATCTTTTGAAAAATCTACCAAAGAGAAGGTCCACAATGAGTTTAGTGCAAGAAGGCTCTAGACACTAAGGATGATTGCAGATGACAAAGTTCAATTGGATACTTATGTGAAGGGCATTCAGGATTTAGTCTTATGAGCATCTGGTTAATACTGAGAGGGGGGGTGAATCAGTATTAAGACCAAATTAAACTTTAAACTCAAAACCAAACTTATCTCAGATCTGAAACCATTTAACAAATATCTCAACTTATTTAATCAAATCTGCATAACACATTATTCAAATCATTTACCACAACTATCAATACTTTCACCACCAAAGCAATCATATAAACTTGATCATTTACCAACTCATTAACCTTATCAATTAGATCAAAAAATTTCTCAAACAACTCCTTATTACTACCGATAACCTCTAATAAACTTATAACAAAACATCATAACCGGTATCTCAGAAATAATGCATGAAATGAAACATAAACAAGAACATCACATGAAAACATTCCACACATGAACACCATAAGTTTTTGATGTGGAAACCCAAATAGGGAAAAACCATGGTGGGAGTTGGCACCTACAAATATTTGTACTATTTTGAAGTATGCCTTGTTAGGAGCTTACAATACACCCGGTTAGGAGCAGACCCTATTAGGAGTCACCTGGTTAAGGGATTTGCCTAACAGCCTTGTTAGGAGCTTGATGATCTGTTAGGATCGACCTTGTAAGAGGATTTAACACTCTTTCAAGAGATTCCCTGTTAGGGGACTTAAATGTTTAAGGCCTATTAGGACCTACCCGATTAAGGGATTTAACCTGCTGCAACTGTTAGGGAACAACAGTAAGAAAATGATCTGTTACTTGCACTTCTCTTCTTGCTTGATTAGATCTAGTTATACACAACACTCTGCAACTCTCAGGAAGATCTCACAGTTCACTTGGATGACTTAACACATTCTCTAAGACCATCGACATAATAAACATCAACTGTGTCATCCTAAATAGCTATCTCAACTAGGTCGGCCACAAAACCCTAATTACATCATGAATTTACAATTCAAATCATAAGAGATCATCACATATTATTATATAGATCATTACAATAAATTATAATGCAATATCAACCATTGGTTGATTGTAACCCATCACAGAAATCCGATCTGTACCAAAGTCAAAGCTCCAAAACACTCTACTAAGAATTTCGTTGACTCCCAAGAAATTCTTCCTTTAATCATGCCAAAACAACAATTAAATCTTTCAGGTGGGTTGTGTCATTTTACCAACTTCATGTAGACTTGTTATCGATCACTGTCATAACAAAAATCATTACCGGTTTGATGATTTCTTCACCAGTCTTAAACCCTACTAAAACCTTAGCAAAACTTCATCATAAATTTGAAACACACCTTCAGGTAATCTCCACAAGTTCTGGTTCCGATCATATACACCTTTCCATGGTAGAAGTTCACCATCCAAACCACAATTCACCAATCATTGTTGATCATCGGATCCAATCAAAACATCTCTTCTTTACCGATTAAAGTCCTATTTCACAAACTTTAGTTCCCTGCCGATAAACCCTATCTTCTAGTAAACCAAATCACTAAGAACATCAGTTGACATCAGATGAAAAAACAAAACATCAGGAACATCAGTTGACATCAGTTGCCATCAATGACAACACAAATAATTGATCATGTCATCTATTCATAGAATCTCAATCTCTTCATTACAAATAGACTTCTATCCTTTACCGGTGCAATCATCAATCTTCAACTGCATCACCTGCATCTGCATCAATTATGCCAAATGCCAACAATCTCCCCCTTTGGCATTAATGGAAACACCAATCAAATATACAATCAAAGTAACATCATCATCTGCAACTTGCTTTATGATATCACAATATTTGTCATCTCTCCTCCTTTTGTCATCTCCCCCTTAACCAATGCTTCTCTCAATCTGATCATCTGATCTTAAACTTCTCCCATATCTGCTATATCTGGTTTCAATTCTTATCTTCTCCTTCTTTGAAAACAATGCCAAAGATGTAAATGCATCACTTGTGTTCAATTTTGTTGTTGCCTCTTCCAACATCTCCGCTACTCAAATCCAAAAAATTATAACAGAGCATTAAATCAGAACTTTACATCAGACTTGCTCCCCCAAAGGAGTAACTTGCACCTTCATCAACAATCCTTAGTAAAAAATATACATCAAATCCACAGGATTGATGGATCTCCATCATTCTAGTTCTTCTGGTGTAGGGGTCTAACCCCTAGTTTACCTCTAAGAAACTCAAAGGTAGCCTTTGATAAGGGCTTAGTAAAGATATCAGCTAACTGATCTTTACTCTTCACATATTTCATCTTCACCTCCTTTTCTTGATCTCTTTACCTAAGGAAGTGATACTTCAATTCAATGTGCTTGGTTCTGGAATGAAGAAATTGATTCTTAGAAATGTTTATTGCACTTGTATTATCACAATAGATAGTCGCTAGTTCTGACATATCTATCTTGAATCCTTCTAGCACATGTCTCATCCATATTGTCTGTGTGCAATTGATGGATGTAGCTACATACTCTGCTTTAGCTATAGATTGAGAAACAAAAGTTTGTTTCTTGCTTGTCCATGCCACTAATCTTCCTCCAAGTAAAAAATCTCCACAGGTTGTGCTTTTCTGATCATCCACATTACCTGTGAATCAGCATCAAACATCCAAAGTAAAATATCCTTTATAGGGATACCATAAACCATAGTCTACTGTACCTTTGAGATACCAAAAAATTCTCTTCACGGCCACTATGTGACTCTCTTTGAGCTCTTTTTGAAATCTAGCCACTAATCTAACAACATGAGCAATATCCAGTCTACTATGAACAACATAGTGTAGCTTGCCAATCATAGATTTGTACTCTTTTTCACTAAAAACAGGGGAATCATCTTCCTTTGAAAACTTGCAACCTACCACCATTGGTGTTCCTATCGATTTGTAGTCTTCCATGCCGAAAGTCTTCAACACCTCTTTGATATACTTGGTCTAAAAATAAAGATACCACCATCCAGTTTTTGAACTTGTAAGATAATAAAGAACTTAATTTCACTGATTAGAGACATTTCAAATTCCTTTTTCATTATATCAACAAAGTCCATACACATATCATCATTTCCACCAAAACTTATGTCATCAACAAATGCTTCTTCTATCAGCATCTTGTCTCCATCAATCTTCAAATAAATGTTGATGTCCTCATTGGTATGTTGGAATCCAATTTTGATCAAATGTGCATGTAATCTCTCCTACCATGCTCTCAGTGTTTGCTTTAGACCATATAGTGCTTTGTGCAATTTACACACTGTGTCTTTATCATCGATCAAGGAAAATCCATGTGGTTGTTCAATGTATACTTCTTCTTCTGGAATCCCATTTAGAAAGGTTGACTTGAGATCCATTTGGTAAAATTTGAATCCCTTATATGCAGCAAATACCAACAACATTTTTACTCCTTCTAATCTAGCAACAAGTGCAAATGTTTCACCATAATCCTCACCTTCCACTTGAGCATACCCTTTGCACACTAACCTTGCCTTGTTTCTTACAATCTTTCCTTCTTCATCCAATTTTTTCCTAAAGACCCATTTTGTTCCAATTACATTCTTATCCTCTAGTCTAGGAACAAGTGATCATGTCTGATTCTTCTCAATTTGAACTAATTCTTCATTCATTGCATTCACCCAATCATCATCCTTTAGTTCTTCCTTAACAGTCTTGGGTTCAATTGTAGATATCAAACATGAGCTCTCTCGAATCTTTCTCCTAGTTTTGACACCTACATTCTTATCACCAATTATCTGCTCTTTTCAATGATTCAATCTGACATATCTAGGTATTGCTTGTGTCAGTTCTACATCTTCTTCATCAGGTTCTTCATCGTCTTCCTCACGGTCATCACTAACCAGTTGAGCATCCAATTCTACATTGATAACTCAATGATGAACGGTGAGTACCAAACCGGTACTAAGGGGGGGGGGGGGGTGAATCAGTACAGGCACAAAACAAAAACTTCTCTTGAACCAGTTTGATTGCAAACTGTAAACTACTGGCAATCTCTAACACCGGTCCAAACCAGACTACTACCGGTTAAACACAGTGCAACTGTGAAAGACATGAACCGGTCAATCTTCTTATCTTTCCACACAACCTACTCCCTCATTTCCACTTTGTCCTTATGCATAAATAGATAATCCATCATCAGAAATATAATAACTTGCTAGATCAACATGATTCACCGCTTGACAGAAAACAACAAAGCATCACATGAAAAAGACATCACATATGACACACATATTTTTCACGTGGAAACCCGACTGGGAAAAACCACAGGTGGGATGAATACCCACAAGTTGTTTTTGAACTCTTTAGAAGTCCGCTCTGTTAGGAGCCTATTCTGGTTAAAGACTATTACAATAGGTTCTGTTAGGAACTGATCCTGTTAGGGATCACCCGGTTAACGGATGGCTAGAATACCTGGTTAAGGGTTAAACCCTGTTAGAGGTTACCTTGTTAGAGGATTTTATGAACTCAATGGCTTTGAGTCACCCTGTTAAAGGATTTATAGCAAGCTGGTTAAAGCTACCCAGTTAAGGGATTTTCCAACTGTTGAAGTAGTTAAAGATCAACAGGTATTACAATGATCTGGTAATAGCACTCAATGTCAATGTAGATCCGCTTTAGTTCCTTCCTTCTGCACACACACTAGGCAGGTATCAATCCTCTTATCTAGTCTAGCAAGAATCACATATCTCTAGACTTAGATACACACACAACATTTGCCAACAAACTCAACATGAAACATAACATCGACTTTATAGAACACAGATAGGTCGGCAACATAAACCCTAAACCCTAAACACTAAGGTTAATCAATTTGATCAGTTCAATCCTGGCCATTAAGTACTTTGCATTTGAATATAATGGTCTTGAACAGATCTCAAGGCATTCTCCATCATTCATTCTTCACTGCTTCATGGAGGCGATAACCCATCACGTGTTCTCCACCATTTGCAAAGACTTCACACATTCTCGAGGTAGATAGGATCAATCTCCTTCATGCAAGATCCTTAATGTGCACGAGACTGACGTGGCAACACGATCTAATCTCTATTACAATGCTAAGTCATCACACAATGTCATCGGGCTCGGAATACTTCAACCAGAAACCCTGAAGCTAAGACTACCAACCGGTAGTCCTACCACATTCCATGTACCGGTTCTTGTTTCGACATACCGATTCCGGTTCACAACATCATACCAGTTCACTTATTGCATATATACTGGTTTACACCACCATACCGGTTCTTTTTGCCAGTTTCTTAACTTCAATATATCGGTTCACTTCTCAGCATATTAACATCAATGATAACATACAATATCATCATGTCATCATACTCTTGCACATATGCCAACAATCTCCCCCTTTGGCATTGATGGCAATATACAAAGATATCACTCAGCATCACATCTTTTCCCTATTGTTGCAGATATCTTCCCTGCTTCACATCTTCTCCCCCTTTGACAACAATTCCAAAGTGGAGGCACAAGCTTCCCTATTCCACTATGTTGCTTCACCTAAGGATTAGCATCCTTCAACACATCAATCCTAAAAAAGATTAGACACTGCAATACCTGACTGATGTGGAGCACATACTTTTAGTTCACCTCTTGAAGGGGCAGCACCTCTAATTCACCTCTCAAATAGGTAAATGAAGCCTTTGGTAGAGGCTTGGTGAATATGTCTGCTAACTGCTCCTTACTAGAAACATGTTCCAATACAACCTCTTTGTTCTGAACATTTTCCCTTAAGAAATGATACTTGAGTTCAAAGTGCTTGGTTCTAGCATGTAAAACTGGATTCTTGGAAATGTTAATTGCACTTGTATTGTCACAGAATATACTTACTAGTTTAGATACAGGAACTTTGAAGCCATTCAATACATGCTTCATCCAAATAGTTTGAGTACAGTTCATCAAAGCTGCAATATACTCCACTTCTACTGTAGACTGAGAGATACAACTTTGCTTTTTACTCATCCATGAGACTAGTCTACCACGGAGAAAGAATGCACCACCAGTTGTGCTCTTCCGGTCATCTACATTACCAGCCCAATCAGCATCTGTGAACACTTTCAGGTTGAACTCATTATTGTATGGATACCATAACCCATAGTCAATAGTTCCCTTTAGATATCTAAGAATCCGCTTGACTACTACCAAGTGGGATTCTCTTGGGCTTTGCTAAAACCGAGCAGTAATACCCACTGCATGTGCAATGTCTGATCTGCTATGCACTACATAATGCAACTTACCAATCATTGATCGATATTCCTTCTCATTTACCAGTGCCGAGTCATCTTCTTTTGATAGTTTACAACCGGTCACCATTGGTGTACTAACCGGTTTATTATCTTCCATGCCAAAGGTCTTCAACACCTCTTTGACATACTTGGACTGAGTAATAAAGATTCCATCTTTCATTTGTTTAATCTGCAATCCAATGAAGAACTTAATCTCCCCTATGAGTGACATCTCAAATTCCTTCTTCATCTCATCAACAAAATCATGACTCATCTTGTCATCTCCTCCAAAGATGATGTCATCAACAAATACTTCACAGATCAAAATCTGATCTCCTTCTGATTTCAAGTAGATATTGCTATCTTCACAAGATGGGAGTGCAAGCATTCATACCATGCTCTAGGTGCCTTCTTTAGTCCATACAAGGCTTTATGTAGCCTACACACCATGTCACTATCTTCTGATAGGGAAAACCCATCTGGTTGCTCTATATACACCTCCTCTTCAAGTATTCCATTTAGGAATGCAGATTTTACATCCATTTGGCATACCTTGAATCCTTTAAAAGTTGCATATGTAAGAAGCATACAAACTCCTTCCAATCTGGCTACTGGAGCAAAGGTTTCTCCATAGTCTTCTCCTTCTTCTTGAGCATACCCCTTACACACTAGTCTGGCTCTATTTCTTATCAGTGTCCCATCTTCATTCAGCTTATTTCTGAAAACCCATTTGGTACCAATGACATTTTTATGCTCCGGTTTGGGTACCAAGGACCATGTACCATTCTTTTCTATCTGGTCAAGTTCCTCTTCCATTGCCTTGATCCAATCTTCATCTTTATATGCCTCTTTGAATGATTTAGGCTCAAATTCAGAGATCATACATGAGTTTTCTCTGACCTTTCTTCTTGTAAGGATTCCTGCATCCTTGTCTCCTATGATTTTCTTTGGATCATGATTGAGTTTGACATACCTAGGTATATTCTTAACAGCTTCCTCTTTCTTTTCTTCATCATCCTCATCTTCATCAGCATCTACCGATGTAGGAGCATAGTTGCTGGTACTGGGCAAATTTGCAACCGGTTCCCAGAAGGTTACTATTGGTTCATCTCCTACATGCTCTCTACCAGTTTCCTCAGATTTCTCAGAGTTTTCATCAACCGTAACATTCATTCTTTCAATAATTCTCTGAGTCCTATTGTTGAAACATTTGAGAGCTTTGCTCTTAGTGGAATACCCTAGGAATATTCCCTCATCACATTTGGCATCAAACTTTCTCTGATGTTCACTCCTCTTGATGTAACATTTACTACCAAACACTCTAAAGTAGCTTACCACTGGTGTCTTACCAGTCCAGTACTCATAAGGAGTCTTATCCTTTCCTTTCTTAATGAGTAGCCAGTTCATTGTGTAGACTTCAGTGCTCACTGCTTCTCTCCAAAAGGTGTGAGCAACTTTTCCTTGGATCAGCATAGTTCTAGCCGCTTCAACCACAGTCTGGTTGTTCCTCTCTGCTAAGCCATTCTATTATGGAGTCCGAGGGGCCGACAATTGCCTCTTGATGCCATTCTCTTCACAATATTTGTTGAATTCATCGGAAGTGAATTCCCCTCCTTGATCAGTTCTAAGGCATTTGATTTTTCTACCGCTTTCCTTTTCTACTAGTGCTCTGAAGGCTTTGAACTTTCCAAAGGCTTCAGACTTGTCCTTCAAGAATGTGACCCACATCATTCTTGAGCAATCATCTGTAAGAATCATAAAATACCTATCTCCCTGCACACTCCTAGTCTTCATAGGACCACACAAATCAGTATGCACAAGATCAAGTAAATTGTCAGCAGTGAAAAATTTACCTTTGAAGGTTGAGGAAGACATTTTCCCTAGTTGACACTCTCTGCACAAAGGATTTTCTGGTTTGCTCAACAAAGGTAATCCTCTAACTGCCTTGGTCTTATTGGCCTTCACAATGTTATCAAAGTTTACATGGAAGAGTCTTCTATGCCATATCCAACTATCATAAAACTTAGCCTTAAGACATGTACTTATATTTACACTCAGTAGAAATAAGTTAACTTTGGTCTACATATCGGTGGCCATCAGTTCACCATTCTTTCCTTTGATTTTGCAGACTCCATTTTTGAATTCCAAAGTGAGTCCACCATCATTCAACTGGGCAACACTCAATAGATTGTGTCTAAGACCTTCCACCAAATACACATTGTCAGCACTGCTCTTTCCATTTAGAGAGATGGACCCTCTGCCTTTGACCATACATGGTGCATCATTACCAAAATGAACCACACCACCATCATACTCTTCCAGGGATATAAACTTGCTTCGGTCACCAGTCATATGGTGAGAGCAACCACTATCAATAATCCATTCATTGGAATTATCAAATCAAGAGACAAGAGCCTTCTTGTCTAGCACATCCTCCTTGACTGCAACAAACACAATATCTTCATTTTCTTCATCTTCTAATTCCTCATCTGTGACACCTTCATCAACTGCTACAAAATAGTTTCTCTGGTTTCCTCCTTTGAATTTCTTGAACCTTTCCAGTTTGTCCTTGCTATCACCATTAGGACAGTTTATAGTGATGTGTCCTATCCGGTTACAAGAGAAGCATTTCAAAGGAAGCTTACCTTTGTATTTGTCGGTTCCCTTAGGAAGTCTCTTGGCAAGAAGAGCTTCAAATTCCATCAGAATCTGCTCATCATCCATTTCTCTGCTTTGTCTTGGTTCACCACTGGTGCTTGATTCTTTTCCTTTTCTAGATGGTGCAACAAATGCTCTAAAAGCTGATTCAATCTTCTGAACACTGCCATCAAAACTATTTAGCTCATAGGCTTTTAATTTTGCAATGATGGAGTCTAGGGATACCTTAGTCTTGTCTATTGATCTCAACTCCTAAATAGAAGCAACCCTTATTACATAGACCGGTAATAGGGATCTCAAAACTTTGCTAACAATAGTGGAATCTTTCATTTTACCACCTGGACTCTTGATATCTCCAACAACGGTTTTGATCCATATTCCATATTGTTGAATGGTCTCACCTTCAACCATCCACATGTCTTCAAAATTCCCTCTAAGGCTTTCTTCTTTAGCTTGTTTTACATGTTCATCACCTCCATAGATATTCTCAAGAGTATCCCATACTTCTTTGGGATTGTCTTTATCCTAGACATAAATAAACTTAATGTCAGATAAGCTACTGATTAGGGCTTCCATGACTTGCCCATTCTCCTGAATCTCTCTCTTTTGGTCATCGGTGAGAGTATTGGTAGGGATAACATAAACATTCTCAACATAGCTCCAATGTTGAGCACCCATGCTTCTGATGTATATCTTCATTTTGTCCTTCCATATTTTAAATTAAAGTTATCTCTCTTGAACTTTGAACCTTCCCTCTTCATCATTACAATAGGATCTTTCCCTCAAGCAGTTAAGCTTACAACACAGAGGACCTAGAGGATGCTCTGATACCAATTGATAACTCAATGATGAACAGTGAGTACCAAACCGGTACTGAGGGGGGGGGTGAATCAACACTAGCACAAAACAAAAACTTCTCCTGAATTGGTTTGATTGCAAACTGTAAACTACTGGCAATCTCTAACACTGGTTCAAACAAGACTACTACCGGTTAAACACAGTGTAACTATGAAAGACATCAACTGGTCAATCTTCTTGTCTTTCCACACAACCTACTCCCTCATTTCCACTTTGTCCTTATGCATATACAGATAATCTATCATCAGAAATATAATAACTTGCTAGATCAACATGATTCACTGCTTGACAGAAAACAACAAAGCATCACATGAAAAAAAAATCACATATGACACACATATTTTTCACGTGGAAACCTGATTGGGAAAAACCACAGGTGGGATGAATATCCACAAGTTGTTTTTGAACTCTTTAGAAGTCTGCTCTGTTAGGAGCCTAGTCCAGTTAAAGACTGTTACAACAAGTTATGTTAGGAACTGATCCTGTTAGGGATCACCTAGTTAAGGGATGGCTAGAATACCCAGTTAAGGGTTAAACCCTGTTAGAGGTTACCTTGTTAGAGGATTTTATGAACTCAATGGCTTTGAGTCACCCTATTAAAGGATTTACAGCAAGCTGGTTAAAGCTACCCGGTTAAGAGTTTTTCCAACTGTTGAAGTAGTTAAATATCAATAGGTATTACAATGATCTGGTAATAGCACTCAATGTCAATGCAGATCCACTTTAGTTCCTTCCTTTTGCACACACACTAGGCAGGTATCAATCCTCTTATCTGGTCTGGCAAGAATCACGTATCTCTGCACTTAGATACACACACAACATTTGCCAACAAACTCAACATGAAACATAACATCAACCTTATAGAACACAGATAGGTCGGTAGCGTCAACCCTAAACCCTAAACACTTAGGTTAAGCAATTTGATCGGTTCAATCCTGACCATTGAGTACTTTGCATTTGAATACAATGGTCTTGAATAGATCTTAAGGCATTCTCCATCGTCCGTTCTTCACCACTTCATGGAGGTGATAACCCATCACGCGTTCTCCACCATTTTCAAAGACTTCGTACATTCTCGAGGTAGATAGGATCAATCTCCTTCATGCAAGATCCTTCACATGCACGAGACTAACATGGCAACATGATCTGTTCTCCATTATAATGCTAACTCATCACACAATATCATTGGGTTTGGAATACTTCAACTGGAAACCCTGAAGCTAAGACTACCAACTGGTAGTCCTACCACATTCCATGTACCAGTTCTCGTTCCGACATACCGGTTCTAGTTCACAACATCATACCAGTTCACTTATTGCCCATATACCGGTTTACACCACCATACCGGTTCTTTTTCCCAGTTGCGTAACTTCAATATACCAGTTCACTTCTCATCATATTGACATCAATGACAACATAAAATATCATCATGTCATCATACTCTTGCACATATGCCAACATACATTTGCCAATTCTTCATATTTTTTTACCTCTGGTTCAATGATCACAAACTTTTCATCATTATCATTCTTTTCAGGTTCTGATCTGCTTGTACTTTCGGACTTGTCAAATAGATCATCAAATTTTACATTAGCACTTTCAACAATTTTCTTAGTTCTCTTATTGTAACATTTATATGCTTTACTCTTAGAAGAGTAACCAAGAAAAATTTCCTCATCAGATTTTGCATCAGATTTCTCAACGTAGTTATCTCTCTTAATAAAACATTGACTTTCAAAAAATTTAAAATAACTTACACAAGGATTTTTTCCATACCATAGCTCATAAGGTGTCTCTTTGTTACCTCTCTTTACCAGTACCCGGTTTAGAGTGTATGCAGTAGTACTGACCACTTCTCTCCAAAACATTTTGGATACATTACCCTGCAATAACATGGTTCTTGCAGCTTCAACTATTGTTTTGTTCATCCTTTTTTATATGCCATTTTGTTGTGGTGTCCTCAGAGCAGACATCTATCTCTTTATACCCTGTTGATCACAATACTTAACAAATTCATCAAATGTGAATTCACTTCCTCGGTCTGATCTTAAACACTTCAAGTTCTTACCGGTTTCCTTCTCAACCAGAGATTTAAATGATTTTAATTAATTAAATGCTTCTGATTTCTCTCTCAAAAATGTCACCCACATCATTTTAGAATAGTCATCAGTGAAGATCATGAAATACCTATCATCGTAATAACTCTTTGTTCTCATAGGGCCACAAAGATCAGTATGTACCAAATCTAAAACATTCTCAAAAATACAATTCTTTCTCTTGAAAGAAATAGAGGCCATCTTACTGATTTGACAATCTTTGCATATCACACTATCCGGTTTGACAAGTTGGGGTAATCCTCTTACAACACTTGACTTGTTTATCTTAACCAAATTATCAAAATTAACATGACAACATATTTTATGCCACAACCAACTGACTTCCATTCTTACAACCAGACAATTATTAATATTACTATTCAAATGGAATAAGTTGCCTCTAGTTTGCTTCCTGGTAGCAATCAGTTCACCATTACCTCCAAGAATTTTGTAGATCTACTTTTAAAATCAAGCAAATAACCTTTATCATTGAGCTGACCAACACTTAAAAGATTATGCTTAAGACCATCAACCCAAAATACATCATCATCATTACTCTTCCCATTTAGAGAGATTGAACATTTACCTTTCATCATGCAAGGAGAGTTATTTCCAAATCTAACAACACCTCCATCAAATTAATTAAGGGTTATGAACTTACTTTTATCTTCGTTCATGTGGTGTGAGCAACCACTTTCTATAATCCATTCATCACTATTCTCCATGTGAGATACTAGTGCCTTCTCATCTGACAGTTCCTCATTCACGGCTACAAACACAATTTTGTTCATTGTCATCTTCTTCTTCTGACTCCCCATCAGTCACACCTTCATCTACTACAACATAACAATGTTTTTTGCCCTTTCCTTTGAATCTTCTAAACTTTTCTTTTTTATCGATGTTAGGATAGTTAGCAACAATATGACCAATTTTACTACAAGAGAAACACTTCAAAGGTAGCTTTCTTTTATACTTACCAGTGCCTCTTGGAAATCTCTTTGGTAAGAATGCCTCAAGTTCCATCACTTGATCTTCATTGTCTTCATTTCCCCAGTTTGTGCAATATTCTATCCTTCAAGCATTCTCATGTCATCGAACTTTCCTCTCAAGCTTTCCTCTTTGGCTCTTTGAACATGCTCATCTCCTCCATAGATTGTCTCTAACTATTCCCAAACCTCACCTACAGTTTCCAATCCTTGAACATCAATATATTCTGAATCAAATAAACTACTTACAATAGCTTCTATGACTTGCATGTTATCTTGTTGCTCCCTGAGTTCATCCAGTGTCAAGGGAGTAGTGGTAGGAGCAACATATGTTGTTTCAACTTGCTTCCAATATTGTGCACCAAGACCTTTGATGTAGATCTTCCTTTTGTCTTTCCAGATCTTGTAATTATCCTTGTTGAACTTGGGACCCTCTTTCTTCATCATCTTGTCTTCCTCAGAATCTTTTCCTCAAGCGGTTAGCCTTTCTGCACACACAAGACCAAGGCTCTGATACCAATTGTTAATCCTATGAGGATACAGTTAATACTGAGAGGGGCGGTGACTCATTATTAAGACCAATTAAAACTTTAAACACAAAAACAAACTTATCTCAAATCTGAAACCATTTAACAAATAGCTCAACTTCTTTAATTAGATCTGCTTAACACATTAATCAAATCATTTACCACAACTATCAATACTTTCACCTCCAAAGAAATCATATAAACTTGATAATTTACCAACCCATCAACCTTGCTAGTCATATCAAAAAATTTCTCAAACAACTCCTTATCAATACCGGTAACCTCTGATAAACTTCTGATACAACATTATAATTGGTGTCTCAAAAATAATGCATGAAATGAAACATAAACAAGAACATCACATGAAAAAAATTCCACACATGAACACCATAATTTTTTGGCGTGGAAACCCAAATAGGTAAAAACCACGGTGGGATTTGGCACCCATAAATATTTGTACTCTTTTGAAGTATGCCCTGTTAGGAGCTTACAATATGCCCAGTTAGGAGCAAACCCTGTTAGGAGTCACCCAGTTAAGGGATTTGCCTAGCAGTCTGGTTAGGAGCTTGATGATCTGTTAGGATCAACCTCATAAGAGGATTTAACACTCTTTTAAGAGATGACCTTTTAGGGGACTTAAATTTTTAAGGCCTGTTAGGATCTACCTGGTTAAGGGATTTAACATGCTGCAACTGTTAGGGAACAATAGTAAGAAAATGATCTGTTACTTGCACTTCTCTACTTGCTTGATCAGATCCAGTTATACACAACACTATACAACTCTCAGGAATATCTCACACTTTGCTTGGATGGCTTAACATATTCTCTAAGACCACCAACACAATAAACATCAACTTTGTCATCCTAAATAGCCATCTCAACTAGGTCAGCCACAAAACCCTAATTACATCATTAATTTACAATTCAAATAATAAGAGATCATCATAGATCGTTACACAGATCATTACAATAAATTACAATGCAATATATTGATTCGTAACCCATCACAAAAATCCGATCTGTACCAAAGTCAAACCCTCAAAACACTCTACTAATTCTCAATAAATTCTTCCTTGAATCGCGCCAAAATGACAATTAAATCTTTCACGCGGGTTGTGTCGTGTTACCAACTTCATGTAGACTCATCATCGATCACTGTCATAATAGAAATCATTACCGGTTTGATGATTTCTTCACCAGTCTTAAACCCTACTAAAACCTTAGCAAAACTTCAACAGAATTTGAAACACGACTTCTGATAATCTCCACAAGTTCTAGTTCCGATCATATACACCTTTCTATGATACAAGTTCACCATCCAAACCACAAATCACCAATCATTGCCAATCATCAGATCTAGTCAAAACATCTATGCTTTACCAGTCAAAGTCCTATTTCACAGACTTTAGTTCCCTATCAGTAAACCTTGTCTTCTAGTAAACTAAATCACTAAGATGACAAAATAAAACATCAGGAACATTAGTTGACATCAGTTGCCATCAATGACAACACAAATAATTGATCATGTCATCTATTCATAGAATCTCAATCTCTTCATCACAAATAGACTTCTATCCTTTACCGATGCAATTATCAGTCTTCAACTGCATCACCTGCATCTACATCAGTTATGCCAAATGTCAACACATTCCGGATGCACTATCCGAAGGAGGAAACATTTATAAATCATGTTTATCACTATCAAAATTCACCCAGGATATTGAGAAGAAGTCCAAAGAGCATGAGGATCAACTTACTCAGATGTCTCAGTCATTTGATCCTTTATCAGTTTCCATGAGTAGTCACAAAGAGTAATTAATATCTTTACTTGAAAAAATCAAGAGTTTGAGTTATCAAAAAGAAAAAATAATTGGCAAGTCTATGAACTTAGGAGCCACATTACTCCCAAGTTGGATGTCATGCTTAGCTCTTTGCAAGATGCCAAAAGTGCCATGAAATCCAAGGAACCGACAGATCTCAAATTAGCAGAGGCACTTGCATACATGTTCAGTGGGCTTCTAACAATTTTGGTATGCCTTAAGAAGGGCAAGGATAGCCACCTAAATTCTTTGAAAAATTCTTAAGCAGACATGTTCAAATTTTTGTATGTAAGGACACTGTGTACATATGTGTATAGCATTCTTGGCTTGAATTTTTGGTTTTTGGGACCCTACCTTTGCCATTGATGTCAAAGGGGGAGTGTATAGATGTGAAAAATGTTGATCTTAGGGGGAGTCTTGATTTTTGGAGTCTGACAATCAGATTTTTGGTTGCAGTGTATATATTTTGGTTTTGGTCCGACACTTTGTCATTTTTCACTGTGTTGCTATCAATGTAAAAGTTGGCAAGAGACACTACATTGTTGTTTAGATGTTGTCATTGATGGCAAATTGAGTCAAATATCCAATCGGCAGTTCATGATTCATTCATACCGGAATAGAGATTTAGGTTCGGTGAGAAGAAGAGGACATCTGATAGAGTGTACAACAATTTGGTTGGCGACTCATTTGTGTTGAGTATTTTGTTGTGGATCTCAGAGATGCATTGTGGACGTGTAATATGCCCTATTCCAAGTTTATGGCCTTCGATGTTGAGTGTTCAATGAGTTGGAAGATCTGATAGATAGGTTTTCAGGTAGATCAGTGCTTATCTGCAGTAACGTCTGAAGATTCATTGTGCAGATCTTGCAAATTGATTTTGGCAATTGTTTGTGTGTTAGAGGATGTTAAGCCGACATGTGGGAAGTGTATGGACAATTTATTTTGGTCTGCATGGTTGTTTTGGATTGGATTGAGTTGACTTGGGTAACACATTTCATTGTGTGTTATGCGTTTTTGGGCCAACATGAAATAGACCCAAATTGATGTTACATATATATATGAGCAATTGATATGATCCTTTTTTTATATTGGCACAGTGGTGTGAAGTGTGTATGAGTGATTGTGCGCAATTTCACATGCACGGTTGAAGGATTTGTGCTCTGGAATTCAACAGAAGATCATAACATAGCAGTGTTGCATTACAGAGTATTTTGTGCTTAATCCGAACTGTTTTGGGCATTTGTATATGTTGTTTATTAGTTTAGACATTCCAATTATTATCTGTAACCATTTTGTAAGGTAGTGAGTCTTCTAGGGTTGTAGCCCTTATTGTAATTTGAGTAGTGAAATCTAGGTAGTGTGCCCGAATACATGTGCATTCTCCTCATGTAATATTATTATACTTTTAATAAAGTATATTAATATTGTGGGTTTCAATCCCACTGTGGTTTTTCCCTTAACCAGGTTTCCACATAATAATCCAGGTGTTATGGTGTTGTGGTTATTTTCTGTCTCTGCACTCTAGTTTTATTTATTCGCATTAAGTGATTTAAAGGACAGATTAAGAATGTTAAAAATTGCAGAACACTGATTCACCTCCCCTCTCTCAAGGTTCCTTGATTCCAATAATAACACCTTCTTGAAATGAAAGAGATTGGAAAACAATGCCCAAACTTTGACCTATCATGATATTTATTATGGAGAAAGTGAAAAATGAAAGGATAAGCTTGCATGATGCATTATGGATAAGACATTGATGGTGATAAGGAAAGAATTTTGGATCTCAAGGGGTGGAATGCAAGTGGATACTAGCGAGATTAGAAAATTGAAAATGATGAATGTGAGATAGGGAAAAAAAAATTACACTTGCACTTACAAGTGGGTCTTGGAGACCCAAATGCAAGTAAACAAGTCTTGCATGAAAGGTGAAAGATTGCAATCAGGTCTCTAGGACCCAATTGTAAGTGAAAGAGATAACATATCAATGGTATTGTGTAAGCTTGCAATTGGGTCCTGAAGACCCAATTGCAAGTGTACATACTTGCAATTTGAAAATGGTGGAGAAAGCAACTTTAATACTTATAGTTGCAATCAAGTCTTGGAGACCCAAATGCAAGTAAGTATATTTTAAATGAAAGATGCAAGCTTGCAATCGGGTCTCCAAGACCCGATTGCAAGTAGGTGCAAACATGAAAGGCTTTTAGGTATGATAAAGTTTCACCAACATAGTCATTGATTGCAAAAGAAAAGAGTAATAAAGAAAACCTTTCTATCGGGTCTTGAAGACCCGATTGCAAGCGAACAATCTTTTATAGAACCAAGACATGAATGGATAAACAATTGCACTCTAGTAATATGAGAAATGCAACACATAGTTAGTTTGAAGAAACCCTTACCCAAAGCACAGAGATGAGAATGCGGAAAAAGAAAACATAGAATGCTAAGGAAAGAAACAAAAACAAAAAGGAAGGACCACAAGAAACTCACCTAGGCAAGAGGTGAAAATGAAATAAATGCCTAACTCTTCAACGTGATCTCGAAGAACAAAAATGAAACATGAGAAATGCTATCAAAGACTCATATAGATATTGGTGGAAGAATCCTCCTTCTAGAATGCAAACACATCCTACTGAGTCTTCCTTGAAAAACGCAAGGGCAAACAAGAAAAAGAAAGGGTGAATGGGGTTTAAGAGAGCTCAATACAATTGCAAGATACACTTTACCTCATTTTGTAAAAGTACTTGTAATAGGGTCTCAGAGACCCAATTGAAAGTATTTTAACTATTTTTTCTTATGTAAGTGGACTAACTTGTAATCGAGTGTCTAAGACCCGATTACAAGTAAAGTGAATATACTTGAAATCACATTCAAAAATTCCTACTTGCAGTCACCTATTTAAAGCCTTAAATGTCTCAAAAGGAAGAAAAAGAAATAAAATCTAAACAAAACTTAGACTAAGACTACAAAAACACCCACTAGCAATTAGACACAAACAAATACAAGTTTTGAACCTCGTAAAACATGCCTTAGAGACAAAAACTATAAATTTTAGGAAAAAATTTGTAGGGGTTGTTAATTTTAAAAATTCAAAAATTAAGACAACACACCAAGCCTTTGGAAACATACTGACGTGAACTCACAATAATGGTTCCCACTTTTTTACCTACTTGGACACTGAGATCAACATTTTCAACATAATCTTAACTTTCTGACACCTATAAATTTTAAACCATTAAGAATTTGAAGATTATGTAAATTAGTGATTTGTAACATCTCGTCTTTAGATTCTAAATATATTTTTTTTCAAATTTTTTTGAAGAAAATTATTTTTATTTTTCCATCTCCCTCAAAAATTAGTTTCTAAAAGAAAACAACATTTTTTAAGAGTGATGTGCCTCCCGAAACGCATGAATTTTTTTTCTATAAATAATAAAAACTCAGTTCTTTCAAATTTTGGTTTGTAGCACTAATATCTAGGGCATTAAATTGGTTTGATAGTGATATGTTGAATATTTTTCATTTTATTAAGTTTTCAAGTCCAACTAATTATAATTTAGACATAGGTGTACGTTTGAACACATAACACTATATATATCGAAATTAATTTTTTTTGTTAGAAAGAAGACATCAATATGTAGGGCATAGAGTCCAAGGGGTTGAGCTTAACTGGTTAAAACATTGGTTTCTCATTGCGGAGACCCAAGTTCAATTCCCAATTGGGACATCTAAAGTGGAATTCTAAGTTGTGACTCTTGGCCTTCCATAGGATGGGGAAGGTCTTGGGGTCAATCTAATCAACATAATAATAATATTAATAATAATTCAAAGATATGTAATGGGGATGGGACCCCCTACTGTGTCCCCACTAGTTCATAGCTCCAGTCAAAAGCTATTCAGGCTTCGGCCAATTACCGATAAAAAAAAAAATGTAGGGCATAGATATTTTTCATAATTTTTTGGAATTAGTTTACTATTTTTCCCAATGCGTTGAACAGAGAAGTTCATGTTCATTGAAAAACAAATATTTCATAAAATTTAAAAAACAAGATCATAATAAACTCACAATGTAATAAAATTATAGTCATTGGAAAGCTTGCTTCAAGGACTACCATAATGCATTTTGGGTTGTAAAGATCATTCCATTTGAGCCTTCAACTAGACATTTGAAGGCCAAAAATTTGCAGAAATTTGTAGAAAGTTTCAGAGAAGTGTAAAAAAGGGGGTTCGAACGAAGAGGCGGTCGAATGAACCCCCCTAAATACCTTTGAATGAAGGGGGGTTCAAATGAACCCCCCCAGTATAATTAAAAATTGACAAAAATAACCGTTAAAGAGGGTTCTTTTGAAAGAGGGGGTTAGAGAGAACCCCAAAGGGTAGTTCGTTCAAACAACCCCAGTTCGAGCGAACACCCTCCAATTTTTTTTTCCCACCATCGCGTTTTTCCTTCGTGGGTGAAAGTGGGAACCATTATTGTGAACTCACCCACTGACACATCATCATTTGATACCTTCTCATCAACATAATGTGAACCTATAAATAATTTTGTATCATAATATCAAGAGAGAAAACTTCTGGACCACCATCTGAACATCAACTAATCCTTTCCAAAAATATGAATCACCAACAACAACCGAGGCAATATGAGATTAACAAAGGTTTGACATCAATGACAACAATGACATCCATATGCATAACAATCTCCCCCTTTTTCATTTATGGTAAAACAAAATTATATTCTCTCTCTCTCTCCCCCTAACACCATTTCTCCATTTCTCCATTTTTCCCCTTTGACAACAATGACAAAGGGTAAACACCTTTAAAAATTAAAAAAACATACAAAACCATAACTACAACCTTCTTCAACGAAATAATTAAGAAAATAAATAAGAAAGAAGAAATACCAATGAGACGTTTCTAGGCTATATGTCCTCGAATTGATTATTTAGACCAATAAATGATGAGTTCCAAGAATGTATAGTAACAAAAAGAATCATGTTTTGAGTTTGACAATCAACACACAAGTTTATTGCTACATCAAAGTTATTATATTTAAACACACTTTGTTCAACTTTTTCTACATCACCCAACATTCTAGAAAATAGGGACAACCGCAATTCCATAATATCTTTAAGTCCACAAAATAATTTCACATAATCTATCCTTTGCTTCTATCTCGTGACCAATCGGGAATGAAGATCCTGATCCTTGGATCTCATGACTATTGGTATTTTGGTATGGTTTTGTCATTGATGTCAACACCTATAACACTTATCAACTTTGGCACTTTGGAAGATTGGCAATGTTCACCAGCAAGCAAGTAATTTTATGCACAGTCACCGGTATCTAGTTCACCGACAGGATATATTGTTCACCGGCACTTAGAATGACATGGAAATCACTTGGTTATGTTGAAGACATCGTTTGGACACTTTTTCTTGGAGATTTGTTCATTGGCATATTCGTATTTGCATATTTGTTGTTACCGGCAAATAGGTCCAGAATAAGCATCGATAGACTTATCTATTCCAGATCAGCACCACACGCTTTGGAGATGATTTTGTTGTTATTGTAAATGCATTATGCCGACATGTTGAATCAGATATTGCATGGGTTATTGATTTACTTATAATTATTTTATTGTAATATCTTTTAGAGCCGACCTACTAAAATTGGTCTTAGGTTATGGTATATATGTAAGATCTGATTTGTAAGATCGATAGGCAATTGGGAAAAAGAATTATAAGAAGGTATATGCAAGAATAAGTAGAGCTATACACACAGACATCATTTAAGGTGAAGCAAGGTTTTGTAGAGGCAATCTGAATGTACATCGGTACTAAATCCAATATATGAAGATGCTATTTTGAGCAGTACATCATCATTAGATTTAACCATCCAATTGTAGTCAGTGTGACTCCTATTTGTGTTTGAGCAGTGAGCTCTAGGTGCTTGGCCTTTCTGCATGTGCAGACCTCATTTGTATACACATACTATCTGCAGTAGTATCATCTGATTGTGGGTAAGGTTTCCCACCATGGTTTTTCCCCTTACAGGGTTTCCACGTACAAATATTGGTGTTATGTGTTGTGGATGTTATTGTCTTTCTGTTTCATGCATTAATCTTTACCGGTACTGTAATTAACTGATAAACTGTCTATCGGCATAAAGTCTGATTTACCGGTATTAAGCATTAAGGTTGGTTAAGTTGTTTTTGGTTTGAATTTATTTGACAACTGATTCACCCCCCCGGCTCCCAGTTGTCTTCGAGACCTAACAATTGGTATCAGAGCCGAGTCCTCTTTTTGCAGAAGTTTAACAGCTTGAGGAGATCCAATGTCTACTAACTATTTCAGGAAGGACAATCCTAAACTTGATGGAACTAACTATGGTATATGGAAGATCAGAATGGAGACACATCTAAATTGCATTGGAAAGGACATCTGGGATGTTACAAAGAATGGCTGCATTGCTCCTACTCAAAGTCAGCCTAATTCACCTACCTTAGGAAAAGATGAAGAAAATGATTGCAAGGCAAGAGAAGCAATTTTGAGCGCATTATCAGATCAGAAAATCATGGGATTATCAGATAGGTCTACTGCTAAAACTATTTGGGATCATTTGGAAAGATTGAATGGAGGAGATTCGACAGTCAAAATTGCAAAACTTGAAAGCTTCCAGGCCAGGTATGAAAATCTGAAAATGGAAGAAGATGAAAGGATTTCTGGTTTTATGGAAAGAGTAAATGAAATTGTTTTGGGTATTAAATGTTGTAGAGGAACCCTAAGTGAAGATGAAATTGTTTCAAAAGTTTTAAGAGGATTGCCACCGGCATATAAAATGAAAGTTACTGCTATAAATGAGTTGAGAACAATGCCTAATACATACATCAATAACTAAGGATACATTGATTGGAAAAATTTCAGCTTTTGAAATTGAGGAATTTGGTCTTGTTGCTACTATAAAGAAAGATTTATCTTTTAAGGCATCAACATCATCTGCACCATCTTTTGACAAATCTGATTGGAAATCCTTTTATGCAAGAGAACTTGAAGAAACCAGGAGAGAAAATGAAGAATTTGAAGAACTTCAAGCACTATTCGCAAGGAAAATGCCTAAAGGTCTAGTTGGAAGTAAGTATGAAGGTAAAGCACCCTTTAAATGTTTTAACTGTAATAAGATTGGTCATATGGCTGCAAGATGCCCTGATAGACATGCTGGACTAAGAGAAGAAGCTAGAAGAACATACAAGCCTAACCCTGAATATCAGAGATACAAATTTAAGAAGAATAAAGATAAATATTGTTATCTTGCTAATGAAGGAGTCACTGATGATTCTCATGAGGATCCGGCAGACAATGGATGGGTTTTTGTTGCTATAACAGAAGATCAACTGACACCTAATGTTCAACCGATAGAGCAGGCCCTGGCAGCTAAAGTTAAAGTTAAGGATGAATGGATCATTGATTCAGGATGTTCACATCATATGACTGGTGATAAAGATAAATTCTTGAACTTTCAGGAATATAATGGAGGTCTGGTAAGATTTGGAGATGATTTGTTTGATCAAAGGAAAAGGTACTATATCTCTTGATGGTAAGCATAATACTGACAATGTTTACTATGTAGAAGGTTTAAGGCATAATCTTTTGAGTGTTGGTCAATTGGTTGAGAAAGGATTTTAGTTACAATTCAAGAATGGAAAGTGCAAAATTATGAACAAAACTGGTTTGGAAATTGCAACTGGTAATCAAACTAGAGGAAATATACTTCATTTAAATAACAGTGAAAAGACATGCTTGATTGCACACATTGATGAAAGTTGGCTATGGCATAAGAGACACTGTCATATAAATTTTGATTGCATGGTAAAAATCAGTACTACTAAGGCAGTTAGAGATTTACCTAAGATTGTTAAGCCTCACAATCCGGTATGTAAGGAATGTCAATTTCAAAAACAAATTAGAGAATCTTTTAAAAATATTCCAGAAAATTCCACTAATGCTCTTGACTTAATTCACATTGATTTATGTGGTCTGGCTAGAACTAAAAGCTTACAAGGTGATAGATATTTCATGCTAATCATTGATGACTATTCTAGAATGTGTTGGGTTACTTTTCTCAGAGAAAAATCAGAAGCTCTTGGGAAGTTCAAACTATTCAAAGCAATGGTAGAAAATGAAACCGGTAAGAAAATCAAATGTCTGAGATCGGATCAAGGAGGTGAATTCACATCTAAGGAATTTAATACATTCTGTGAAGTGAATGGAATCAGAAGATAGTTATCAGCACCCCAGACACCATAGCAGAATGGAGTTGTAGAAAGGAAAAACAGAACTATCTTGGACGCAGCTAGAAGTATGTTATCTAAAGAAAATCTACCACATGTATATTGGAGAGAGGCAGTAAGCACATTGGTCTATACATTCAACAAAGTTCACATCAAAGGAGAAACCGGTAAGACCCCTCATGAACTATGGTTTGGTATTACTCCTACTCTTAAATATTTTAGAATATTTGGAAGTAAATGCTATATCAGAAGAGATGAGTATATTGGCAAATTTGATCCTAGAAGTGATGAAGGAATATTTCTTGGTTATTCATCTAAGAGAAAAGCATATAGATGCTTTAACAAGAGATTGCAGAAAATTGTTGAGAGTACAAATGTGAAGATTGATGAACAGTTTAGAGGAACTTCAAGGTATATAGACTTTGGACCGGCAATAGAGATACTGACAAATGAACCTATATTGAATCCACCAGTAAAAATGAAGATCCAGTTACATTAGTATCATCTGAAAATTCCACTGTAACTGAGGAACAATAGCAAATGAAGATACCTCGGTATGTAAATTGAACCACTCTGAAAATCAGATAATTGGGAGCAAGTATCAAGGAGTTATGACAAGAGGAAGATTGGCAAATGAAGAGGTATGTCTTATTTCTCAAATTGTCCATCATCAATTAATGAGGCATGTGAAGATAAATAGTGGATTAAAGCTATAGAAGAGGAACTAGAACAAATTGAGAAGAATAACACATGGACATTAGTTCCCCGGCCTAAAGACAAAAATGTGATTGGAACAAAATGGGTATTAAGAAACAAACTTAATGAAGATGGGAAGGTAATCAGAAATAAAGCAAGACTAGTGTGTAAGGGATATTCTCATTAAGAAGGAATTGATTATAATGAAACCTTTGCACTGGTAGCTAGAATTGAGGCAGTCAGATTATTCTTGGCTTTTATAGCACACAAGAACTACAAAGTATATCAAATGGATATTAAATGTGCATTTTTGAATGGAGACCTTGAAGAAGAAGTTTACATTAAGCAAGCTGATGGATTTTCTTTAACAGATAACAAATATATGGTTTGCAGGTTAAGGATAGCTTTGTATGGGTTGAAATAAGCTAGCTCCAAGAGCTTGGTATGCTAGATTGGATAAATACCTTTTGAAGATTGGATTTTCTAAAGGTAATGCTGACAACAACTTATACTATAAAGTGACTAATGATGGCATCTTGGTTATAGAAGTTTTTGTTGATGATATAATCTTTGGAGGAGAAGATGGATTATGTACAGACTTTTCTATTGAAATGCAACATGAATTTGAAATGTCTATGATTGGAGAGATAAAATTCTTTTTAGGATTGTAGATTTCACATACTGATAAAGGTATATTCTTAAGTCAATCCAAGTACTTGAAGGAGTTACTAAAGAAATTTGGGATGGAGAAATCTAAACTGGTAAGCACACCTATGACTACAAATGACAAATTATCACTAAGGGATGAATCTACACTTGTTAATCCGACTAGGTACAAGTCTATGATAAGAGGTCTATTGTATTTGACACAAACAAGGTGTGATATTATGAATGCAGTATGTATTGTTTCAAGATTTCAGAGTAATCCTAAAAAAAATCATGAATCAACAGTAAAACGGATTTTTCGGTACTTACAAGGCACTACAAATCTTGGTTTATGGTATCCTAGAGATGAAAACTTTGAATTATGTGCATACACAAATGCAAATTGGGCAGGAGATGTGGATGACAAAAAAAGGACCACTGGCGGAGCATTTTTTCTTGGAAGCAGATTAATTTCTTGGTTGAGTAAGAAACAAAGTTGTACATCTTTATCAACAACAAAATCAGAATATGTTGCAGCAGCAACTAACTGTACACAAGTATTATGGCTTAAGCAAATGTTGAAGGATATAAATGTAAAATGCAAGGAACCTATAACTATCTATTGTGATAACACTGTAGCAATTGATATATCTAAGAATCCGGTACTACATTCTAAAACTAAACATGTTTCTATCAAATTGAACTTTTTGAAAGAGAATGTTGAAGCAAAAGAAGTAAAACTGGTTTATGTGAATACTAAAGAGCAGATTGCAGATATTTTCACTAAGCATTTGCCTAAGGATACTTTTGAATATATCAAAGACCAACTTGGGGTCATACCCCCACTGGTAGAGACTTAGACAGTTGATGTTTGTCATCAACTAGCAAAACTAACAGAGATATCTTTTATTCCTATTTTGATGAGGAGAGCTACTTCTCAGGAGGAGTAGTTGGCATACTGAATTAGTTGGTATTTTGTATTTGAACGTGGCTTTTGTATTAGCTCTGGCATTTGATGTCAAAGGGGGAGAGATTGATATGGAAAAACACAAGGAGAACACATGTTACTCTCAGGGGGAGAGACTGTTACTTTGGGAGATTGATTACTCTCTGTATTTGAATTTTGATTTCTGGTTATGATCTCTTTTGGGAGATTGTTGGTTTTTGGTAATTGGCATTTATATTTTGGCACTTTGATGGTTTTTCCATCTTGTGTTGCCATCAATGCCAAAGGGGGAGATTGTTGGTATTTTGGTATGGTTTTTTCATTGATGTCAACACCTATAACACTTATCAGCTCTGGCACTTTGGAGGATTGGCAATGTTCATCGGCAAGAAAGTAATTTTATGCACAGTCACCAGTATCTGGTTCACCGGCAAGATATATTGTTCACCGGCACTTGGAATGACATGGAAATCACTTGGTTATGTTGAAGACATTGTTTGGACACTCTGTCTTGGAGATTTGTTCATTGGCATATTCGTATTTGCATATTTGTTGTTACCAACAAATAGGTCCAGAATAAGCACCGATAGGCTTATCTATTCCAGATCAGCACGACACGCTTTGGAGATGATTTTGTTGTTATTTTAAATGCATCAAGCCAACATGTTGAATCGAATATTGAATCAGTTATTGATTTACTTATAATAATTTTATTGTAATATCTTTTAGAGCCGACCTACTAAAATTGGTCTTAAGTTATGGTATATATATAAGATTTTATTTGTAAGATCGATAAGCAATTGGGAAAAATAATTATAAGAAGGTATATGCGAGAATAAGCAGAGCTATACACACAGACATCATTTAAGGTGAAGCAAGGTTTTGTAAAGGCAATCAGAACTACATCAATACTGAATCCAGCATATGAAGATGCTATTTTAAGCAGTACATCATCATTGGATTTAACCATCCAATTGTAGTCAGTGTGACTCCTATTTGTGTTTGAACAGTGAGCTCTAGGCGCTTGGCCTTTCTGCATGTGCAGACCCCATTTGTATACACATACTATCTGCAGTAGTATCATCTGATTGTGGGTAAGGTTTCCCACCATGTTTTTTCCCCTTACAGGGTTTCCACGTACAAATATTGGTGTTATGTGTTGTGGATGTTATTGTCTTTCTGTTTCATGCATTAATCTTTACCGGTACTATAATTAACTGATAAATTGTCTACCAGCATAAAGTCTGATTTATCGGTATTAAGCGTTAAGGTTGGTTAAGTTGTTTTTGGTTTGAATTTATTTAACAACTGATTAATCCCCCCCTCTCAGTTGTCTCTGGGACCTAACAATGACAACATTTGCATCTTTGTAAATATTGAAGGACATGGCCAACTTTGTAAGTTGAGACAATCTCATCTTTTAATTGCTTTGTAGCTACAGGCCATATAAAACAATATCTATATAGCTAAGATACAATATCCAACATTTTCCTAAAATTAATCAAATTCAATTTGAGATCATGGTGTGCCTTCAGGTGCCTTTCGGTCATATTCTCCACTACATTGTCTTTAGTAAAAGGTTCACTAGATTCACTTTCTTCTTCAACGACTGTGGCCATCCTCTTAATCAATAATTCAATTAATACCTTAGGGAGAACGTCTACAACATTCAATGGAACAAGATTGTTCTGGAGCAAATAAGTAGCATAAGTTTACTCAATATTGTCTTGATACAACTCACCGAATCTTTTTAAACCATCAGGCTTTGAGAGCATCTCAAGAATTCTATTTTCATAAAATATGACTTTAGGGGAGACAATCACCATTTTTCTGATTGAAGCAGTCTTCTGAACATTATCCTTCTCTAGACCTTTGTGATCACTCTCTAATATAACAACTTCTTCAGATCTCTTTGAAAAAATTTTACCTTTTGATACTTTGGAGGAAGAAGTGTGTTGTCCTCATTTTCAAGTGTGGCAAAAATTTGAGACAACTTCTACAAGTTTTATCCAATTTGTAACTCGTACAGTCTAAGGTACGTTTAGACTGGTATAAGTCATATATCCTCGAGTGAAGTTCATTTTTTAGTCATTCTCTCGTCAAGTGTCAAGGTTTGGCGTTGATGTCTAAATCAATTTGTTTGAGTCAATTTGATTTAGCGTGTGTAGTCGAGTATTGTAAACGTCTTTGCAAGTGAAATGTTTCTTACTTGTAAGTCAAATCTATAGACCCGATTTGCAAGTTGTGTTCTTTCACACTTATCACCGGGTCTTTAAGATCCGATTACAAGTTGAGTTGCATTTATTGTTCTTGAGTGGTTAAAACAAAGTCAAATAATGACTATTCTCTAAACGTTTTAAACCAACGCCTAGTCTATTAAATTATTCTACATTGTGTATTTCTATTTTATTTTTCAATTCCCCCTTCATGCTTGTTCAATTTGGACATGAGGTGTTTTTAGTAGTTTTTTTCTCCTTCCTAATTCATTCAGGTATGTGTTCTCTTTCTTTCATGGTGGTTTTTGTTATCTTATTTATATAAAAGATTTATGCAAATTCTTTGGGATTGGCAAAATAGTGATGTCTTTTTACATTCCATCTTAATAGATTTTGATTCTGTTTTGTTTTTTTTTGCAACTAGGGCTTTTTATTTGATTTAGGTATCGATTGCACAAGTTATTTTCAATTGGTCTTTCCTTATGTTTTAAATGAAAGTTCAAATGTGGTAGGGTTTGTAAGACCTGATCACATAGTGTTTATTTTCCAAATTCTTTCACACAAAAATATGCAGTCAGGTTTGCAAAACCCAACTACACATTCATTGCAAATACTACCTTTGAAATATAACCAATCATACTTGTGATTGGGTTTTTAAGACCTAATTACAAGATGACCTACAATAACAACTTGTAAAACCCGATCACAAGTCACCGCAAATAATAACCAACTTGTAATTGGGTCTTACAGACTCGACTACGTGATTGAGACTCACCCTTTTGTAATTGGGTTTGCAAGACCTAATTACATCCTATGATTGCAAGACAACTTGTAAACGGGTCTTCCAGACTCGACTACAATTTTTTCCCTCACCATCGATAACAATTATATGAGTGAAAATCCAGTCTTTAAGACCTGATTACAACTCTTCTTTTGCTATCAAAACATACCAAATGATTTGCAATCAGGTTTTTAAGACCCGATTGCAAGCCTTTATTGTTATTTCCAAGATTGTTCATTAGCCTTATGTTTTATTTTCATTCATGATGATGACATAAACCCTACACCTAACCCATGACTTCACTTGTAAACCATTTATGTTTGCACACACGACCTATCAAATTCGATAAGTTGATGCATTGATCTTAATGGTGTGATACCTCATTCCAAAGAGGTCATGGAGCTTTCCATGTCACGTGAAGATGTTGTAACTCTATGGTCTTTTCACCTTAGCCTTTCAAATCTACTTTCAATGTTTGAAGAGCCAACTTCCACCCAAATATGAAGATGAATTACAAGTACTAGAAGTACCAAAAAATAGTCTCACCTCCTTTAGTGGCTTATAACATTGAGGAGATCATGATACAGAGATAGGGCATGTTGATATGCTTGAGTTTATTAAGATAGCTGAAGAGTAGTTGTCATCACCAGACATGCAACATCTTCTCAACAACCACATTCACCTGGTGTCATCTTTACTAGTGGTTACCTTGGAACCAAAATTTGTTCTTGCTTGTGCATCTTGTTTTGATAAAGGAACAAGAACCATCAAGGATGATGATGGTAAAGTGATTATCATGTTGGATCCTGAAACTACTAATAAGATCTTTAAGGCTCTAACTCCTCCTGCACATGCCAACATCACTATAATTAAAATGAGGAATCCTATAAAAAGAACATCAATACCAATTGGATTTTGAATCCAAGAGCTATGACCACAACATGGCCTAAGCTTTACTAGAGTGATTTAAAAGAGGAGATTAATGACATGATTACTATCCTCAGTAGGATCAAAGGATTGAAAAAACCCAGTACATTTAAGACATGGATTTACAAATACACATCCATCATGAAGAAGGGTGTACAATAGATATTTTGGACTGAACATATTAGAGATGCCTTGTGTGAGTAACTTTCATAGGTACCCACCACTCTTACTTTCTATATGAATTCATAGTTGGTCTATATCGCAGCTTCTTTTAGACAGTTTCCTATTTTCCACCACTAAGGGTGTCAAAACAAAAATTTCGATATGGACATACTATGATTAGGTGACTATGAAGATTGGTAAACATCATTATAGAAGGGTTCAAGATGCCTTCTATGGTTCGTATATGTGTTCCTTTGACAAGAAACTCGACAAGAGAAGAGTATCATAAATAGATTGGAAGAAGGTTAATGAGTATGGGTGTCTCTTCTTACAGTTTCCCACATTCACATACATGAGAGTATGTTGATTTGATGATCATTAATATACGCTCCCAAGGTACCCCACAAATAAGATTATCCTTATGGAGCTAAGAAGGCATATAATGGTAATTCATGCAAAACAATCAACTTCTCATACATATCTACTTAGAATCCTTGTGTCATTGCGAGATATTCATTGACAACCTTTGCAAGGGCCACAGATATGGAAACAAAGCTTCAAGAGATCAAATTGAAGAAATTCAAAATCAAAAGAAATTTTGATTACAAGGGTATGAAGGAGAAAATAAAGAGAGCTTTCACTCGTGCATCGCATTGAAGATATCTGGATTGATCTTCACTCATAAGAGGATGTTAGGAGGGTGGATTATAGTAGGCTCACTTTAGAGAAAATTATTGATCTTGATTTGACTGATATCCTAAAAGGCATGGAAGACGATGAAGAGGTAGTTGATCTACTCTATGAATAATAGAAGATTGGAGAAACTCCTCTTCCTCCTATTCACTGGTCTCAAAAGGAATGTATATCCATCAAGGAAATATTAAAATCTATCTTGGCCAATACTAATACCTTGTTGAAAAGAAAGGGTATAAAATTGAATAAATTCAAAGCTAGGTCAAAAGATGATATAGCAGGGCCAATTGGTTGAAAATTTGAAATAAGAACAAAGAATAAGGAAGATGCCTCCTCTTCCAAAGGGACCAAGATCAAGATAAACATTGGGAAGGCTAAGAATAGGTCTCAAGAAGGAACACCTATTAAAGGAAAAGAGAAAATTAAAGAACAAGATGATGATGAGGAGGAACAAAATCAAGAAGAAGAAATACAAGAATCTCCTAAAGCCTTTCATTTAGAACCTTCCGTTGGTAATATGTCCCAAGTGTTTGCTCTTGTAAGTGTTCTTGAGTTTATTGTGGACACCAATGTTGATTCTTTTTTTACGGTTATGGTGACTCTTGTAGCTCTTATGGTATATTCTCAATTTTTTTCTACCCCAGCTACTGAGTCTATTCTAGATGTTCCACATGATAATCTAGATAGTGTGGTTGATTCCTACATTTCATATTCGAACTTGTTTGACATTTCCACCATCATTCACTTTGACAAGTTCATGTCAGGTTCCATGCCTCATGTTTCAACAAAGAATACCCTATCAACAATACAAACTTATGCTCCACCCATAGTGTCAACTATAGTGTAGATACAATTTGTCTCTTCACAAACTATAATTGAGGAAGTTCAAGTTGATACCTCTAACCTTCCTTCATCATTAAGGACAATTACTACAAAGAGAAAGAATTTGGAAATCTCTTCGGATGATTTTGACTTCAAGAAGCTTGTTCCTGCTAAGCCTAAGACAACCAAGAGGGCTAAGACCATTTCAAGGGTAATGGTAAATCCAACTTCTAAAAAACCCGATGAGGAGATGCAACTTATAGATTATAAGATTACGAGAATTGAGCTTGCGAAACAAACACGTGAAAGTACCAAGCATGATGCATAAGAACCTATAGCATGATTGATTCAAAGGTATGATGAGCTCAAAGAGAAGAAAGATCAGCTGAAGCAGTAGAATGAGCAACTTATTTAAGTACTTTTGAAGATCACCAAGCCCACAAACAATTGATCCAACGTCATCTTCTATTGCTGAGGAATATATCAAGAAGGTTGAGATGGTCGGGGATAAAGCAAGTGCAATAGATTCTTGGGCAGACAGGTTGTTACAACAAAGCACTCAACTTGTGAAGGTAGTTCTTCGAATGTTGAAGGGTTTGGAAGAAGTCAAATCCAATTTAAAACACACTCTTGAGGTTTTGTCTCAGGACCTGCAATCCTAGCAGGAGGATTTGAAGACTTAGATCAAGTTTAGAAACTATTAGTTGGATGTGCTATGTGATTACAGTGTGTTATCTTCTAGGAGGAAATATATTGAATTCAAGGAGTTCATGATCAACAAAGATGAGGTTACTGAAGATTTGATGAATGATTTAGAATCAGCCCTTAAGTCATGCACTGAAAATGAGCAAGAGTTCCTTGCCAAATTTGAGAAAATTTATTGTGGGTTGGTGCATGAAGATAAGAAGCTGCTATTTGTAGATACAATGCTTTCAAAATTTAGTTCATTGATTCAAGCGGAAATTGAAGTTGATCATTTCTCCTTGACCTCTATTGATAAGTTGATGAGTCTACAAACATTCCTAAGCAAAATGCAAAATGTTCTAAGTACCAAGCTTCTTTCACCAGTTATGCAGATGTTATCACTAGAACAACAACGATGGCAAGTCACACTTCTGGGCCAAATGATAATGAAGTACAAGCCTCATTACACAATTTTAAAGAATACATGGCCCAAGATGAAGATTGAGAAAAACCACCCCAAAATATTTAGATATTTTTCTCTACTTTCTAGAAAGTAGTTTTGAAAATTTATTTAGACATATTACATGTAAAGTTAGAATATGAAATTACATGTTATCACATTACAAATCAAAATAGCTTAGGACTTGTAACGTTGAATAAGGCAAAGTTAGTTAGAACTATCCCACCTTTTTCTTATAGCCCCTCACCTATATATAGGAGGGAGCTCTTTGTAAACATTTATCTTTAATTTTATGCAACAAAACTCTGTCGAAGTGAAGAGCAAGGTGAAACTTTGAGTTCATATTATTATTTTGCAAATTCAATCAAAGAAGAGAACATCTTTGGCATTCAAACTTTGTGTTCAATTTATTGTAGTCCATGGTGAAAGTGTTCTTACGTTATTCTTATTATAGAATCTTTATTTGATTGAGTAAAAGCAATGTGATGAATTATTCTTTATAGAATAAGATCAAATGAGTTTTGTAAACTTTGTGTTGCTTTTCAAAATTTGAGAATTAGGAATCATGTGTGGATAACAATATAAAGAGTTTAAGTTGTATCTTGATACCTTGAAGAAAAATCAATATTGGGTTATAGAAGTTATTTATAAAAGGTTGATATGATTATAGTGTGTTAAAGACTTTGGGATTTCATTATTATTCTCTCATCCCGAGAAGCAATGGAAGAATTTGTGCTTTTATGAAAATGTTGCTTCTTTGTTATCATAAGTTCATTGGTACGCTTCTAAGTTATTTTTAAATAACTTAGTCATTTATCAATTATTATTTCTCAGTTGGAAAATCCTTTCTAAAATAAGAGAATGATAAGCATCTATTCTAATAAAAAAGAGAATGAGATCATGTAATACCCAAAATTAGATTAGAATAATTAGTCATAGTTTGCTTATAAACTGTTTTAGAGAAATAAGCAGACAACCCCCCCTCTGTGAGGAGAGATATAATTTCACACAATGTGGCTGAAATCGCCATTTTGCAAACCTCACAAGTTTACAAAATTTTCAGCCAACAAAATGGATGCTTCATCAGCTGATCTTTTCATTTTCTTGCCTTTCGGCACCAATACAATTTTGCTAAGTCTTCTTCCACCAAACTTACCCATAATCTCTTCAAAAGTTTCAAATCTTCCTACATTCACATCCTTAAGCATCTTAAGGAAAATTTTCATAATGTCCATACACACGTCTTCTGATACCTCAACAGCTTCAATAAAACAATTGTCTTTATCCACTAGTAAAGTAATATCCTCTTTGTACCACTCGACAATCTTCAAAGGAATCCAATTCTTGAAAATCAATTCTTTTCAAATATCAAACAAGAATTTATGACATACAACATCACAATCATTCAAGTTATCCAAATATCCTTTTATTTTAACACAAATCAAAATCTCTCTTCTCCAAGCTATATTGTTCATTCCAGGAAAAACATTAAGAAAGTAAAATACTAAATACACAATGAGCAATCCATACCGGAAGGGATATAGGTCAGTCTTCATCAATTGAAGATTATCAAGCAATTGACGCCTCAACAATTCACACAAATCATAGTCAACATTCTCCTTTATCATCTTATAAGCTACATACATTGTAGTAGAAGAGGTTGAACCTTTATGATTCCTGTAATACACATTGTATGAAATACCCATGTTTGCATATCTAACAGCCAGGTCATCAATAGTGTCAATTCATAGAGCTCTTTTATTAGACACAACACCAGTTAGCTTGTTCACTTCATCATTCTTGACAGATTTTTAAAGTAGGTACGGTTTCAAACGAACATAAACTAGTTAAGTCACTTAGGGCCATTTTTGAAATTTGATATGGTTGATCTAGCCACAAACAATCATCATGAATCTACTCAAAACTATCCTTATAATCTCCTCATCATGAAAAATAGGAAAAGTCACTCCATACATCCAAACCCTTGTGGCCTAGAATAGCATACTTAACCCTAAATCCTTGAGCGCCATCTTGAAATCCTTAAGCTTGCTATGATCATATTCTTCCAAAGGGACATGAATATAATTGAAAAGATCTTCTTTACATACCACATTGTTGGAAATAGCAAAAAATGGTCCAATTTGATCATGCTAAAATAAATGGTCTGAATTCTGAACTAGACCTAGCCTTTTCGTTGTTACTGATATTTTTTAGGATTTGTCATCTGAGAAAGATACAAACAAGAGAAATACCTTGAACAATTCTTCTTCACTTCTCCTTGCACTCTACTGCTCTTCAATCACATTTGCACAAATGACTGTTGAATAAGCAATATATAATCGTCAATTAGAGTTTTCCCAAAAAGTTGATACATTGTACACTAGCAATTGCCAAAAATGTTCTGAAACACAAAGGTTGCTCAAAATCCATCAGAAAAAACTTCAACACATTCATAGTGTTCAGAGCAACCCAACACCAATCAAAGAGGGGATGAAAGATATGCTTTTAAGATCTCCCCCTCAGACACAACTATCTGAGCTAATTACTGAAAGGATTTGCACCCACAGAAGGTGTTGATCCATCCATAGTTTTTTCTTTGGTCTCAACATCTGACTTCTTCATCCATTTCATCTTCATCATCTCCTTTTCCTTATTGATGCCAATTTTCTTTTCCAGACCATTAGATCTTTTTGTTTTGCTTCTCTAATTTATGGCAATATGACCAATCTTTTTACAATTATGACATATAGAACCTTTCTAAGGTTTTCTACCATTCATCTTGATGTTTCCAAATTTTTTGTTTGTCTTGCACTCAACAACTTTGTGTCCATATGTTTTGCAATCATTGCATATTCCATTAAAAGTATGAACATAGCTCAAATTTCGATATCCATTCCTTATTACTCTACTTTTGCATTTGGTAGACTTATGACCAAACTTGTTGCAAGAAAAACATCTCATGCCAATTGATTGATTTTGATTTATGTTCTAACTTCTACATTCATTAGCTCTATGTCCAAATCCATTACAAGTAAAAAAGTTACCAGTAAAAGAAGAATAGTTGATAAGAGCAGGAGGAGTTGTCTAGTCATTTCTTGAATTCCTAAAGCTTCAATTATTTTGAAATTTATTCTTAACCTTGTCTTTGCCTTTGTCTTTTCCTAAGCATTCACCTTACTTAAAGCCAAGTCCACTCTTATCTTTATTTCGTCTTTGAGATTTCATAACAACATCTATTACTTCACTGCCACCATTGAGATTTAACCCATTATCAACTTGGTTTTTTTGTAATTTTCAGTTCCTCCTTGAGTTTGACAATGAAGAACAACAATATACATGGCCTAGTGATATCAGTCATAATTGATTAATAAAATACATGGAAACCTAAAATAATTAAATTGGTCTTGGGCGAACAAAGGAGTTGAAGGAGATCAAAATAACAAAATATGCTATCATGATGTTGATAGGCATCACGTGCACGAATACATAAAATTAAGCCATGGTGAGGAGGACAAAATTACAATAATAAGTCTAGACAACCTACTTGAATTCCACAATTTATCGACGATGATCGATATAAAACACCAAGTTCCATGACAAAAGAAATGCTAGCAAATCATTTTGATTATTCGAACTTCATTGAAGAAAAATATCCATTTTAATGAGATTCCACGTAATCCTGACTGAATAATGGGCTAGCTAATATTTGATTCCAACGGCCCAAGAATATTAACTAACGAAGTGACCATCAGTGAGTGATTCTAGAAACTCTTTACCAAGATAAGGGAGCAATAAATCTTTAGTCATCTTAAATAGCAGAAAACATCATTGCATGAGAAAACAAAAAAAGTAATTTCTATAAGGCTCTCAATGATCTGAATGATTTGCTAAGAAGAAAAGACCAATCAAGAAATTTTAAATTTTAAATTTTAATTGCATAAAGGGAAAAAGAAAAAACAAGTGGCGTCCACCTGAGGATTTTGCATACTGTATGCTCAGTTTACTTGGATACAATTTACTAGATTAGAAATGAAAATAACTGCCAACATACAAAAAAAATTATTTCATTACTTCCAGTACTTCTTGTCCACTAAACAGTAAATCCACATAGGGAGACGATCCAATGACACAAATTCCCTTCATCGTCATGCTGGATTGCTACCAAAATTAATAAGAGAATACACTGAAAGCTTGATTCATTATACAAAGAAAGAGAATATGTTGATGAATAAATTGGTTAGTGGTCCATGTCTGTTAACTTTGAACTGTTTAAATAAGCAATTTTCAGTTTTACAAAATTTTATAGATTACAGAATTATCATCGCTGGTCTTTGTCACCTTCCAAAGCCAAATTTGAAGATTTTGTACTACAATGATCATTTACACAAGGTTGCAAAAAAGAATCCAATTTTTTCTGCCGTTTATTTAAGTTAAAGTGCTGCTCTGAAGAAGCTTCCAAGGCATTCTCTTGACCATCAAGTACCTACAATAAAAGTAAACTTATAACAGTCAACCTTATCATCTTATATAAATAAAATTGTTGGTAGATTGTGCATTCAGAAGTAACATACGGCAATTTAACCCCTAACTAAAATTTGAAAAACATACGTGAGCAAATTTTTAGAATCTTTAAAGTTTAAAGTGCTTGATATTTTTAAGCTATCCATAGCATATAGCAGTTTCATCTCATTGCTAACACAATGTGCACTACCAAAGGTTAACAATTATTAATATACGGCAATGGAATGGGGATGTGGATGATTCAGGAAATATTGAAAATAGCAGGAAACATGCTAAATAGTGAGTTCAGAAAATAAACCTGTCCTAAATTTTCCAGCTTATGCTGCACACAATCCCTGCATGGAATTCCAGTTCAACATCAGATTATAAAGAGTTACATTATTTCAAGTTGATTTTCAACGTCTGGCAACAAAAAGATCAGAAATAACCATAGGGTGAGTTACCAGATAAGATCATCCACTGTCTCATTTGCATGCAGATAATATACATTAACCGAGGACACCTGACAAAAGTTCCCAAGATAGATAAATATGATAACAAGAAGTTAAAAGAGTACAAAATCTCTATTGTTGCTTTCTACCATAGATACATTGTCATCACTAATTGAAACGCAAGTCTAAAGAAAGGAAACAATAGCAACCCTCGCCTACCATTCGGATTTACATATATTAAGAATCAATTCTTTGTAGATTTTCTTTAGATGTTTCACATTAATTGCACGTCCATGTCTTTGTTAGTAACCCCCTTCTCCCATAATTTAAACAAGAAATGAAGAAATAACCTCCCTCCTAAAAGCCAAATAATTGAAACAAGTCAGAGAGTTCAGTTGCCAGATTTAAATTTAGTGGTAATAACTGAAATCCATAAAATTTCTACGGGTTAGAAAACTAAAGCTTAAATTAGTCAACATATTTAGTTAGTTTTCCTAAATAAGTTATGACTCGTAGCGTTAGTTTTTCACAAGGTAGATTATGATATTGTTGGAAAGTTGGACGGGAAATACAGAATACAATACTTTATAAATATTTGTATAATTATAATACTAAGTATTCCAATGCATTAATATTATATTTACATTTTGGTGCTATCTGTATGAACAAAATGGTTTAATTTTTATAGTATTTATGCCTGTAATTTTTCAACATGATATCAGAACTTATAATTTAATCTTTCCATAATTTCTTTTATGGTCAAGGTATTTCCTAAAATTATTGAGGACCCATTTTCATGAACACACAAAAAAACAGTGCTTACCTTTTAATCTGCCTTCTTGCTGCTGCATAACATTGGAGGCTATGAAGAAGCTGCCATTGTTCGAACAGAACACGAGGGACAATAAGATTTCTTGCGGCCATTTGCATACTTCAGTTCAGAAATTTTCGCTGGCATGTTGGAGGTATTTCCTTTTTCATCACATTTTTTTCCAATCAGGAAGTCTTGATTTTTGCTGGTAATCAGGCTTCGATGAAATAATACACTTTAACACTGAAAGGATGAGTATGGTATAACATGCCCAGCAAGAAGGTTTTGTTAACGCACCACACAAGCAAATACTATTCCCATTCCCTCGTCATATGTTGTTTTTCATTTATGAGAATAAGACATATAAGTACACATAGGGTTGTTTTGGGGAAAATGAAGTTTTAGGACATTTATCTTTCCTATGAAAATGGAAGTGCGAGTTCCTAAGAAATAAGAGACATAAATAAGGGAGATATAATGACCCCCTTCTGAAATTTCCAAGAAATAGCAATTTTTATTGTGTATTTTTATGCATATTTATGGAATATTTATGACAGCAAGAAAATTCACAATATTAACTGAATATTTAATACTTAATATAGCATTCCTACATTAAGGCCATCTTGAAACTGTTAATATTGATACAAGGAATCACTAGAAGCACTCTCTCTCTCTCTCTCTCTCTCTCTCTCTCTCTCTCTATATATATATATATATATATATACCTAAGTTAGGTTCCTCATGTGAGGCCTAGAATCAGAGCCCGATGGGTTTGTACCAGGTCTGGCCCGGGTCTCTCTCTCTCTCTCTCTCTCTCTCTCTCTCTCTCTCTCTCTCTCTCTCTCTATATATATATATATATATATATATACTAAGTTAGGGTTCCTCATGTGAGGCCTAGAATCAGAGCCCGATGGGTTCGTACCAGGTCTGGCCTGAGTGCCATGTAGAGGGGAGTGACGAATGGGAAGGGGAAAAACAGCACACAGAAGCGATGTGCGTTTGGAGCATCCGATTCTTGGCAAACTTAACAAAGATCCGCATGTTCAGGCTAAAGACGGACCTTAGAGAGAGCCTTCCATGAACAAGGGAGAAAAGATTTGATCCGATAAAATAATCCATTTCAAAGAAATGATCAATTGGTGGTTTTTGTTTAATAATTTTATTATTTCTAATTAAGTTTTAACATTTATAAATTTAGATTTCATATTTTAAAACATTTAATTTTGATTTTAAATTAAATTTAAAAAGTATTGCATTGTGTTATTTTAAAAATAAAATATTTAAATATTTATTAAGCATTTAATATTTATTTTTAATTTTTGATAGAATAGCTACTGAGGGGCAGCACCCATTATATTAATTTATAAAAGTCTTAAAATTCAACCACTGTGGCTTCCATATGACCCTATTACCCACCCACCTATGATCTTTAACGATTGTGCCCTGCAATTCATCTAAATCAAAACGTCACTCGAGACAAAATGCTGACCATATATTTGTAGTATCTATTTTAACCCATAACTGATAAAAACTACATACAAGTAACTTAATATTGATATTATCTACATATCACAGCAAACCAGGGCAGCTATGCCATCTTCGCTTTCTTCTTCACTAGACTGTCGAGTCCACAATCTGGGCCTTCAACTCATCCTCCAATAGGGCATCCACCTCATCGTCCTCTACAATCGCCTCCTCCTTAATGACTGTGCCCGAGTCTTCCTCCTCCAAGTCACAATTGAGCCCATAGTTCTTCAGATATTCCTTCACCCACTCCCCACCATCATTTAGCATAATACCCATCGATTTCTTAAAAAACACAATGTTTCTTGCAATGGCTGGTTTCCTACTTTCAAACAGCTCCAACTTTGCAATCATGATCACAGGCAGCTTTGGCAACTCCCTCCCACATATCTGGGCCACATAATAGTCATGAGGAAGAGGGATTCACTTCTTTGCATCCACATTTTCCAGGACATCATCTAATTCCTCCAGATAGTGTTCTTTGAACACCTTCTCACACAAAGTCTTTGTCATTCCCTTCAGCTCACCCATATCCATTAGCGCCGCCAGGAATATAGCCGAAATATCAATGTTTACCCTATACCTATGGCATGTTCTAATGAATTCTTCACCTAATGTGACTTCAACCACATGAATTACCAGACAATGAGACAATTTGAGAAGTGTTTTGAGACGCTTCTCCAAGACATCACCTAAGAGAGACATTTAACAATTTTTTGACACCAACCTAACTAATGGGGGTTTCCATATTTTATGCCTGACAACACTACATCTCAAAGCCAAATGAGTGAGTCAGTCTCGGCTGCCATAGGGTATAAATAGAATTCCTCAACCTGTCTCAACCAAATAAGACATTTCCCTTGTTTGCCTTGTCATGATGCCATTTAAATCACATCGCATCCTCTCTGATCTGCCAAATCTGCAGAGTCTGAATATTAATTGCTCGAACACTTCAACATTCCTCGCACTATCCTTCATAACTTCGATTGTCACATGTTGGGGTAACGTGCACCTCTCGACTGCCAAGCTCTCGTTTACACACCACCAACATGCATTCTTTTATGGATTTGTAATCTTCAAAGTCGTTGTCGTATGATTCCATTTGAGGGAGAGTGACATATCCGTGCATTCCTCTATCTAGCTCTTATTATGATGGGTTGGCAGTGTCCTAAGACCTATCGTCATTCACCTTTGCCATGCCATCACTTCTCCCATGTGGCCTGAACATCAATGCTAACCCAATCTTTCCGTAGCCAGCTTAGCCAAGTTGTTGTCCACCTCATTCACTTCATCGTATACGTGTGTCACTTTGAACTCATTAAATCTATTAATTAGGTCTCTAATCGTTTTCAACCATCAGTCCAACTTCCAAATGGGAGTGAAATTCTGTCTAAGGGCATTGACTGTTATCAGTGAGTCACTTTCGAGATGTATTTGCCTAGCAATACATTCAATATTTATTATACATTTAAATATTTTGAAAATAAAACATTGTATATTTAATGTTTGTTTATACGTTATACAATGTTTGTTTATGCGTTATTAATGTAATTATAATATACATAGTATTATTATATATATTCCCATATCCGTACTCAAGAAATTTTTTGCCATACCTGCATATCCAATTCCATACCTATACCTGTACCAGAATCGGTAACTTACATTTTAATATATATATATATATATTTATATATATATATATATATTCAGAATAACCAAATTAAATACTAGTACAACAGCGAAATCATATAATCTGAATATTATATCAGCTGAAATTACATTCACAAAGAAGCTATAATGCAACACTAGGATCCATTGATTTAGGGCTGGTCTTGAGTTTGGCTAGAGGGTTACTCATCAAATGAAGAAACAATTCTTTAGAGATATCACAGCCCCATCAACTAGGTACTAGGTGTAATAACCAACCTTCCTTTTTTAAAAAAAAATTGTAATAGAAAAAATGTATGTGTAATGTCTTCAACATTTTTCTAATCACCCAAATCTCGGAATGGGTAAGGCAAGAACATATGGTGCTTCCAACAATGCAGTTATTCTAATGAGTGCAATTACAAAATGATATGGCGGCAAGCCGACCAAAATACCTATGCAACAGAATTAATACTAATTCAACAGCAAAATCATATAATCTCAAATTGCATTCATAACGAAGTTGTAGTGCAACCCTAGGATCAAATGATTCAGAGCTGATCTTGAATTTGGCTACAGGGATACTCATGAAATGAAGAAACAATTCTTTACAGATATCACAGCCCCACCAACTAGGTACAATTTGTAACAGCCCACCCTACTTTTTTATTTTTATTTTTGCAATTAAAAAAGATGTATATACAATGTCTTCAACATTTTATAATCACCCAGATCTCAAAATGGTCAAGGTGAGAGCATATGGTGCTTCCGACTACACCTATTATGCAATTACAAATTGATAGAGCGGCAAGCCAACCAAAACACGTAAGCAATAGAGCTAGCTTAAATTCTTAATCAACACCTCTTTGGCAGACTGCATAAAATCACCTGCAAGTGGTAGACCTAACTATAAGCCAAAACCAACATGTAAGCAATAGAGATAGCCTTATCAACACCCATTCAACAGACTACGTGAATGCAATACAAGCCACTAGCAAAATGTCTAAAGCTTGACTCAAATGAAAATGGTCAATAATGCCAACTTGTTCAATGCCAAAACAAAATGAATAATATGGCTATAATGATTGGCAGTACACAAAAATATAATCCTCCGACAATGTTACCATCCGAGGCCTACTAGATGTACATGAGATGCATTACAATATAGCAAATTAACAAGTTCACTATTGAAATAGGCTGATATAATATTCTGATAATAAAATCAGACTGTTGAAACAAAACAAATTAACCTGAAATGTGCATAATAGGAATAGAATATTATTTCCACAACAACCAAACACATAACTAATTGAAATATACCTCTTATAAATGAATAAAAATGTTGATGCAAGTCTGATAACACTTTGATACTGCTGCCTCACTGTTAAATCAAATCTGATACAAACTGAAATATGTTGCAAACACCGCTATATGCTGATATAACCACACCAAAATGAAAGAAACATACTCCGAATTGAAATACAACTGATGTAAGTTACATAAATTCATACCAAACTTAAATACAGCACTGTGAACTCTCTGTGTGACTGATAAACACTAAATAACATCTGACTAGAATTGATAACACACTGAAATCTTGCAAAGGGTATGCCTAGCACACTACTCAAAATGAATAACTGAGAACTACCCCACAACACACCAAAACTGAACCCAAACCACCATGAACACAATGAACATCAAACAAAATGAGAAATTAGTCACTTTGCAGGTTTGAAACTGAACTTATTGCCAGTACAATAGTTACAGTAGAACCAAAATACATAGAAATCACTAAAAACATCAAACACCAACTCCCCAACAAGTGTGAGCATCTATATTGCTCAAAAACAATCATAAACTAACCCCTAAACACATAAAAACCAATGCATATCAAATTGGCATAGTACTCAAATTAATTGCAAGTCTGAAATACAGTATTGATGCTATGGGTACAACAAATACAAGAGGTACAAGTTACAACTACCATATAACTCTTAGAAATCACCAAAGTTCACCTTATTTTTGCTTGGTTTCAAGAAGAAACCTCCTCCAATCACTTCACAAGCCCACAAACTTCTTAAATTTGCATCATAATTCCTTGCATGCCAAAGAGACAAGTCAAAACACATTAAAAGAGTCCGTTAATAATAAAGTGAAAAAATAACATAACCTTTTAGCACAAACTGGAATGTCTTCACTCTCAACATCAAAGAAATATCTATATGAAATTGCTCTAATATTTGTTGAGGGTTTTCATTCCCAAAACACAATATTTTCAACACACAAGTGACTTCTAGGTGAAATCAATTCTTCATGACCAACATGACCAATTTATCATCTAGGTATCTAGGCAGTTTGTAGGGTGCTTATGGTACCCCGCTACTTTGATGTAAGTGAAATTTTTGAATGGGTATGCTAGTTGCCTCAATTCCTTAATTCTATTATAGCCTCCATGGATAATCCCTCTGCAAAATCATTTCCCAACTGCCTAATGATTGCATAGGTAAAGGCATCAATCAATAAGTGGTACTTGTTTTGGGTTTCTTTCAAAACCAACTAAGGGAAGTCATAATATATCCTTATAGTCCTTGACTAGAGAGAACCCACTCTCCTCAAACTTGGAAAGGTGGCCCGATAAGCTAGTAGATACACTAGGTATGAGGTCATATAAAACCAAGAGCTCTCCAATGCATCTTGAAACTAGTCATGCAAGTTGTCACTAAAAATGGTAGCCCAATCCAAATTCTTGTCAAAATCGATCTTCAATATGTAGTAACACATCCAAGGATGGAAATCTCTGGCATGCAGGCACTCATACACCTGATTAAGGAGCACAATTTAAACTTTAGCATCCAATGATGTACTTTGACCATTTTAAGTGCTAACTTCCTTGGATGTCGAAGCAACTAATTATTAATGAAGTTCAAGCATGCCTTGTCCTTCTACTCATAATGAGTCAATGCTTGCCTTATGCTAATGCTTTCATATTTGGCAGATGTTGGAATCCCAAAGAATGTGTCAATCATATCTAGAGTTATGTCCAACACTACTTCTTTCGAAAGTCCGAGGATCTTTTTCTGCTTGAGGTTATAATGTTGTGCACAAGCTGAGATAAATTCTGGTGATTGTAGAGGTACAAGGTAGTAGCTTCCACCAACCTTGAACTTGATAGTGATGTTGTCATAATTGATTGGATTTCTTTATCATGAACCCATAATACGAATTCCTCTATATCAACATGTCCAAGGTCTATGTCTCCAATTTCGTTTTGGGAAGAGAACATCTTAGAGTGAGGATGGTTTCTTTTATATTGGTACTTCATTTTCCCTTCTTCCCCTTGGATTGTACCACCACACACAACACGACATCCATTAGAAATTGGCTTGCAATAATTCATAATTTAAACCCTTAATTAAACTTCTCGATTGGGTTATCGATTTCATACTTGATCTAAGCTAATCATTATGCAAGAGCTTTGAATTCTTATACTTAGCCAATTATTCACCTTAGAGGGGATCGAGGTTCAGGATTGTCATCTATCACTTTCCATGAGAATCAATTACTCCTTGTTGCCCTCATATTTGGCATACTTATTATTTGAATTTCAAATTGTTCCCAAGGTTGGAAAAAGGTCCAATGAGTGTTTAAGCGTAGGTAATGAGCGCGTTATCCAAGGTCCTTACTAGTCAGAATACGAAAAATGACCGAATTTTGAAAATTATCACAAATTGAGGGACTTTTTACAGAGGGGAAAACTCTGCTGGAATTCTAGGAGAAACGTGTAATGACATTTTGATTGTCCCTATGTATAGAAAGGATTTTGGACTTGTATATTTCCAAAAGGATAATGAAGAATACATCTTAGTCCGTATGTTCTAAATGTATTCATGTGTTGATTTCTCGTATGTCAAATTGGTAGTCTTTTTATGCATATGTGATTTGTACAATTGATGTGATGATGTACAAGCTACCTTTGGTATCTCAGTTTGAATGTGTTGAAGTATCTTATCTCCGCGTATGTTGAGATTTGTCATTCTTCTTTATCATCATCTCATGGCTAAGCATATTACCTTATAAACTCCCCTTGTAATTTGTTGCTAATGTTGATAAATCTTAGTTGATGGTCGTATGTCTATTGTTGGGGTTTCTATCTTTATTTCTTTTTAGTTTTATGTTTTCTCCTTTATGTACTTTCAAGTTAAAAGTACACAAAAATCTTAAATACCCCTATCATACGAGGGAGCTGCCCCTCTCAAACGCAGAGGAAGATTGTGTTTCATAGAACGATCTCTCCAACTGTTGGAACATTTATCACTGCTCATCGGGCAAACAGGGTCAGTTTCAAGTAAAGGACTGCAGTGACAAATCTGTTTACCAACAGATTTTTGGCGACTCCGTTGGGGAAGCGAACTACCAATGTGCTTTGTTCCTCAGAAATTTCAAGGTACCTTCTTCAGAATGAAGGTTGGCAACTCTGTCTGAAAGATCGAATTTAGAATAATGGTAAGAGGCCAGTTCCCAATGAGCCCATACAAGTCGACTTCTTGAAGAAATTTTATGGTGGCATGCAGTTTACTCCTGATAAGATTCATCCCTCCTTATGTCGAGTGTTGCAAGACATTGAAGAAAAAGATGGAAAGGAGATTGGTTTTCTTGCTTGTGATCATTTACCTAAATCAACAACAATCAAGAAAGATGAAGACAAAAGTGACCTTTCTCCTGTACAAATTGTTCAACTGAATCAAAGTCATGATGAACCTGAACAAGTCAACTTCTTGAAGAGTTTCAACTGTGGAAAGAAACTTGATCCTCATAAAATTAATCCTTCTCTACTCCAGACTCTGCAAAAGATTGAGGAAAAAGATGGGAGACAGAACCAAATTTTTGCTCGTGATTGTATTCTTGAATCAACAATGGATAATGATGTTGATGCTCATTCTCCTCCACCTATTTCTCAAGAAAACCAGATTCTCAATGATTCACATATCAAATTTTTGAAAAGCTTCTATGGAAATAGGAAACTTGATCATGATAAAGTGCATCCTTCTCTGCTTCAAACATTGCAAAGGATTGAACAAAAAGATGCGAATGAGAATCATTTTCTCACTGATATAAATTCCTATGGGAAAGTAATGAAAGGAGCTCGTTAGAGTGTGTATATGCAGAAGAAGATGAAGTCACATTTACTTGTAAGGATACATGTCAAGAGAAAGATCTAAAGGTGAGTAGGATAGAGAAAGAAGATTGTGTTCCTGTATGCCATGAGCATTATGAAGATTGTCATAGCAAAGAAAAAGTCTTCCATGAACCTGAAAACAAAGAGTTTGAAGGAGGAATAAATGATTTCAAGACTTCCATGCAGCCCAAGCCTCAGGAAAATGGTGAAGAGGAAAGGTATAAACATGAATCTCCTATAGTTATCATTCCAATTTGGTGTATCAATTCTTTTGACGATGACTTTCTATGTGGAGAGGATATTCCCATTCATCCATCACTAACAGTTGAAGATGAAAACTTTTCCTTGGAAAATAAAGGTATGAAACCTAATGGACAATCTTGTATGGATTTGACCAATGGAGAAGCAACCATAGGTAAAATTTTGCAGACATATTCTCTATCTTCAAAAATGGAGACTTTTACTGAACTCCTAGATCAGCCTCGAGTGAAAGAAGATGACTATGAAGTTTTCAAATTTCATGAAGAGTGTGATGAAGAGGAATCATTGGGACAGGAGAACACAAAAAGGAATGCAGATGTCTATGAGCAGGTTGAAATTGAAATCTATGAAGGTTTATCAACAAACGTCCCTATCTCGATGGAATTGCAATCTATGCCTTATGAAGTTTCCAAGGTTCAAAGCAATCCTCCTTTTGAATCCTTAAACCAAGAAAACACCCCTATCAAAGAGGATAGTTTTGGGAACTGTACCAAGACCGCAAAGATAAGTGACAATGGATGATCTAATGAAGGAAGCCCATGAAGTCAATTCTCATAACGATTGTATTCCAAATTGGTGTTTGAAGGCTTCAAATGATGACTTCTCCTATGGTGAAAGTGTGTGTCTGAATCCTTTGTTTTCAAATGAGTGTATTTCTCCAGGTGATTTTCAAGTTGATACTCAAGAACATGATTCGATGGATGTGTCAACTCAAGTTTCTTCACATTACAGATTATATGAAGGTTATCCAATTCGTGTATTAATTTATTGCAAACCAGACTATCAGAGGGATCTTCAGATAGAGGATATAGGTATGCTTGAGAATATTCCACAAATTCCCAATAATGTTCAAAATGGTACCCAAATCTTTCAAGAGAGCCTGCAGATTTATGATGAGAGATGGTTGTTTGGTTCATTGTTCAAAGACATTTCTCATCTTATACATGTTGATCTTGCCAACCTGCTGAGCTTACAGGTGCAACATGGATGCACGCCACTTATCCGCAAAGGTGCCTATTTCTCTCAGCTTGTGAATGGCTTTGTATGACAATCCTGGAGAAGTTTGAGGTGGGCTTTGCCTACCATGTACATACTTTAGTTAGAAGTTTTGTTGTGTTCGTCCCATTTTTGGTTTGTGTCTGGTTTCTCTAGCCATTCCCTATGTTGTTTCCTCTCTGACTCTATTGCCCAATGGATAGTGCACTAGCCTGCGAACCAGAGATTTTGAGTTCATCCTGCGTCCTTTGTAGTCCTTGTCCCCAGTCAGAGCCAGTTGTTGCCCTCATATTTGGCATACTTATTATTTGAATTTCAAATTGTTCCCAAGGTTGGAAAAAGGTCCAATGAGTGTTTACGCGTAGGTAATGAGCGCGTTATCCAAGGTCCTTACTAGTCAGAATATGAAAAATGAACGAATTTTGAAAATTATCACAAATTGAGGGACTTTTTACAGAGGGGAAAACTCTGCTGGAATTCTAGGAGAAACATGTAATGACATTTTGATTGGCACTACGTATAGAAAGGATTTTGGACTTGTATATTTCCAAAAGGATAATGAAGAATACGTCTTAGTCCGTATGTTCTAAATGTATTCATGTGTTATCATTGCCGATTTCTCGTATGTCAAATTGGTAGTCTTTTTATGCATATGTGATTTGTACAATTGATGTGATGATGCACAAGCAACCTTTGGTCTCTCAGTTTGAATGTGTTGAAGTATCTTATCTTTGCATATGTTGAGATTTGTCATTCTTCTTTATCGTCATCTCATGGCTAAGCATATTACCTTATAAACTCCCCTTGTAATTTGTTGCGAATGTTGATAAATCTCAATTGATGGTCATATGTCTATTGTTGGGGTTTCTATCTTTATATCTTTTTACTTTTATGTTTTCTCCTTTATGTACTTTCAGGTTAAAAGTACACAAAAATCCTAAATACTCCTATCATACGAGGGAGCTGCCCCTCTCAAACGCAGAGGAAGATCGTGTTTCACAGAACGATCTCTCCAACTGTTGGAACGTTTGTCACCGCTCATCGGGCAAACAGGGTGAGTTTCAGGTAAACGACCGCAGTGACAAATCTGTTTACCAACACTCCTAAAAAGGAAAAATTGAATACTGATGCCCTAACCATGTTAAAGATACAAGAGAATCATCGACAATAGATCTTCAAGGTTTCCTCATATGATTTACGTCTTTGGAAAGTTTATCATAATAACACATACATGAGAGCTAATAACTGAAATTATCAAAAGGCAAACACAACTATATGTATTGGAGATCAAGTTTTGAGAAGAACTCCTATCAGTTTTCAACAAAAGATATTGTAATGATTCAATGGAAAGCCCGATGACCGAAAAGTGAAGATGACCAAACATTCCTCATCGAGAACTAGGATTCAAGGAAGCTATTTACGACTTTGACTTTTGAAACCATTAGGTGTTAAAAGTAAGTCCTTGTTGACAATTGATATGCATTTTAATGAACTCATGATTGGTGGATGGAAACGAGGAGATGGGATTTGGGGATACTCTAAAAGCTTTAATCTAAAGATGATGTGATAAGATGAAAACCCGATGACTGAACGATAGATTTATGCTTTTGGAATGTGAACTTCGAGCATTAGGATTCAACAATAACCCTTGCCTTTTTTACAAAACTAAGTTTAAACTCTAAGAGGAAAGCCCAATACACTTAGCAACATTGGACATAAGTAAAACCTTTCAGAGATCAAGAAACTGATAGGATCTTTAACTAAATAAAACTCTATGAACCAAAGAGGGCAAACAAAGGCCCAACCAAGGTATGACGACATCATCACAAACCTCGATCAATGCATTAAGGACCTGATTTGACTAAGGGTCAAACCAAAAAACGACTAACATGACACGTGAAGGAACAAAAGGAAAAAAGAAAACAAAAGACAGCAAAGGGAAGAGATATGACAAAACAAAGCACTAAAACACCATTAATGGAAAGAACATGATTTCGAGTATACATTGTATCGTAGTGGTAAGAACACATAACAAAAGAAGCAAACAAGTAACAAACATGCAGAACCACGAACCGAGCACCAACATTAGCATACTGTTGATGTGTTTTTTATGCACATGCGAACACAGAATAAAATACCTAAAGGTACCTTATCCTCGAATAAAGCCTCCGAATGCTGAAGATGTCGCAAAAAGGATCAATCAGGATGACTTCAAGGTTCTTCGTTGTAGGATCTCTACGTGTGGATAAGCTCTCTGTGGTATGATGTGATTTGCTGGAATCACAAGGGGACTTACACTTGATGACTGAACTTCTGATTTGCTTTGAATATTGCTGGAACACAGTATTTTACTGCCTTAGATTTGAAAAAAAAAGGAAAAAAGATGAGGGCGAGGAAAGGATCTAATCCTAACACTAAGAATGTAAGAGCAATGAATGATCTTTGATGAAATTCTAACTAAGTCTTGTCTTGACATCCCAGGACCATCTCCACAAGGTTAGTGCGATCTTCGAAGGAAAACTTTATGATGTTCAAATCATCACTGCAGGCATAGAAACCATCAGGTTGATGCATATCAATGAAGAAGCGACAATTGAAGTTAAGCTTAAGCTGAATGATTCCAGTTGACTACACAAGGCAAGTCTGCAATCAACAAACTGCTAGTAGTATGGATGTACGAATTTCACCATCAATCAAACACATTTCTTCCACTCATCTAATAACATGAAATCAAACATGAGAAGTATAGAGACCATGCAAATTGTCGAATCGACCCATAAATTTCACCATTTCTTCAATGAAGTTTTACAAGTCTTTTACAACAACATCTTGGCAATAATCTTTGCCTTCTCCCTCTACTCTACTCTAATTACTAGACTAATTCGCTATTCTAACTACTCACTATTTGTCTTCTATTAACTTTCTAACTCTCTAACTGCCTTTACAAAATGAAGAGTCGGGGTTTATATAGTGCCCTTAATACAATTCAATGGCTGAGATCAGTTTGAGATCAATGGCCAAGATTCAACAATGAAAACCCTAATTAGGGTTTGTTACAACCATTACATAACATTTAATGCTCGACCAATGAAATAATTGTATTAATTGGACACATGTCTTCTCTGGAAAATTCGACCAATGAAATAATTGTATTAATTGGACACATGTCTTCTCTGGAAAATTCGACCAATGGATAGCTGGGGTAGGTACATCGAAGTTTGTGCCACCTTCCATGAGTTAGGTACATTGAATCTGGACATGCTGAGGTGGACCACACTGACTGGGATGCCACCTCACCTGACACTTGGTTGATGCTAATTTGATGTTGCTGAGAAGCTAGCTTAATTAACTCTTCTGAAACTATCTGCTTCTTCAACGAACCCTTGCTCTAACTCCTTTTGTCTTTGATGTGCAGGATGATTGCTATACCTCACCTTGGAATGCTGGATTGGAGAAGTCGCCCTTGATGACGTTAGTCCAAAGAAGGCCATCCTTGTCGATGCTAGGCTTGGAGGAGGTCGCCCTTATCCTTGCTTGATCTTCTTGGAGGAGACCGCCTTTGATCTGGCTTGATTTTCCAACTCCGGGATCTCCATTTGATGCTTACACAAAATATTAAAGTTAGTAATATATCTTGAAGTCTAGAAATTAAACTTAGAAAGAAGATTTAAGATTTTAATTAGGAAACTTCATGATAAATCTTGAGTTATCATTTCCTAATTAACCCTGCAATACTTAGATTTTCCAAAACAAATGTCCAAAAATCAAACCTTGAACAAGAGCGTTAAGATGATTTTGCCATACCTCCTCTTGAGTATTAAACTCTAAGAAATGATGCAAAAAAAATAGATTTTACTAGGCAAAATGTAGATCAAAGCCTTCTCTTGGATAAAATGCGCCTCCTTTAGCTTGGAAAAGAACTCCACCTTCCACTAGCTTTTTCAAGATCTGGAAATTCGCCTTCAAATGTTTTCAAAAAATCTGGAAATTATCCTCCAAACTAGCAAGAAATTTGCCTCTCCAATAGCCTTCAAGATGAATTTCGCCCTCCTTAGTCTCCACACTTAGTAGAAATTCGCTCCACTCCAGCTAGATTTCGCACCTTCAATTAGCTCTCCAAATTCGCACTTGAAAGGATGATTGAATGATTTGAATTGTGAAAAAACACCTCCAATATATAGAGCGCTCACCCCTTTGCTCCCTCTAGGCCGACTTGGCAAAAAGAGGTTAAAAATAAATAAATTTCCAAAAAAAAGGGGGGCCGACTTGGCAAAAAAAGTGAAAATAAGGCCTTGTGCGCTCCACATTTAATTTTAATTTAATAAAAATTAATTTTAAATGCCTTCACAATAAAAGTTTGATTTTTTAAGGCCTAAAATCAATTTATTAAATGCCAAAATGTCTTTATCTAATGCCAATTTAATTTTAATTTTTTCAAATGCCCCAAAGTTAGCAAATTTTGGTGAATTTCAAGGAATGTCAACGTTCAATTAATGCAAAAAATGAAGGATATCATCAATTTCGCCCTGGACCCTTGGTGAAGGCCAGGAGCGATTTTTCAATCTAGACCTTGCATACCTCCTTTTTTTTCGTCCAAAACTTCATCAAGACATTCCAACTAGACCCTCTCACTGACTTGCAAACTTAGCTTCATCAAATTTTGGAGCAAAGGTGTGATTTTGAGGTTTTTCGCCCTAGACCCTCAGCAAGGGTCAGGAGCAATTTTTTTGTTTTGTGACCAAAATCATCAACTTTCAAAGGCGAAATAATATTCATCATGCTTTAGGGGGTCTCTTCGCCTTATCTTCTTCTTGCCTTAGCACAATTTTGAGGAAAAGTTGTAGTTTTTGCAAAAATCGCTCTGGGCCTTCAGTGAGGGTCAGGAGCGATTTTGCAAGTCCAAGCTTGTCTACGCCTTGTTGTTTCTCCAAATTATCTTCAACGGGTAGAACACACCCTCTTTCATTTATTTCAATCACAAAACTTATTTTGTCCTTGCAAGAAAATTGTGTTTTTGAGAATCTAGCTCCGGACCTTCAAGGAGGGTCAGGAGTGCTTTTGCAAATTTAAACAATTTTCTCTCACCTTTCCCTTTGAACTCACCTTGATAGGGAAGAACTTTCCTTGTTTCACGCTATGAAAATATCTTCATGTCCAACAAGTGATAAAATAATGTATCCTTCAAGAAAATCGCTCTGGACCTTCAGTGAGGGTCAGGAGCACCTTTTGTTTTTTGGGTTGATTTCCTCCTTTGTTGACCACTCAAATTATATTCAACAGATAGAATCATAAAACCTTGATCTCTTCCAATCATAAAATCACTTTGATCCTACAAGAACAGTGCAAATTTGAAAATCAAGCTCCGGACCTTCAGTGAGGGTCAGGAGCGCCTTTTGCCATCATGATCAAATTGTTTCACTTTTCATCTCGAAATTCCTTGGCTAAGGAAGATGTTATCTTGTTTCATGCTATGAATAAATTCTCATGTCCAAAAAAGGTCACAAGATGGTGCATATAAAGAAAATCGCTCTGGTCCTTCAGTGAGGGTCCGGAGCGATTTTTGTCTTTGTTGCCCAAAATTCACCATTTTTCAAACTTTCAAACTTTCAAATGCATCCAGTAACGTCCAATCTTCTGTCCAGGAAACCCTGCACAAAACAAGTTAGCCAAAATTAGCGAGAAATAAACTTGAACCACATTTTCGCCCTGGACCTTCAGCAAGGGTCAGGAGCGAAATTTACAATCTAGGCTAAATTGCTCAATCTTTAAGTTTCAAATCACTTCACAGGGCAAGGTAAGATCATTTTCAAGGCCAGGAACAAGGTTTCAAATTCAAGCGTGTTGGCATATGATGTCTACAATGAATTTCGCTCTGGACCCTCAGAGAGGGTCAGGAGCGAAATTTCTAATCTTGGCCAAAATTCATCATTTTCTTCAAGGTGTTCAATCAATTCCAAAGTCCAAACAAAATGCCTTGCAAATCAAAATTTGGTCGAATAAGACCAAGAATGAGTCCTAGGTTGATTTTCGCCTTGGTCCCTCTGGAAGGGTCAGGGGCGAGATTCGCTTTGGACCTCCTGAGAGGGTCAAGAGCGAAATCCGCTTTGGACCTCCTGAGAGGGTCAGGAGCGAAATTTGACTTTTTGAACTCTCCGTCAGGATAATTTTATGGAATATAACATTTAAGTATAAGTGAATATTCCATATATACTTTCAGGATGTTTGAGAGTGGTTTCAGACCTCCAGGAGTTATATTGCAAAATATAGTTTTTTTGAGGTTTTTCAGTTTCCAGACTTAGTCAAATTTCAGGATTAGAACATTCCAGACTTAGCCAATTTTCAGGATCAGGACTTTCAGACTTAGCCAAATTTCAAGATCAGGACATCACTCAAGCCGGACTTGCTATCCATGTGAACCCCTTGGCGACACTCAAAATGCAAAGGCCAACTAACAAAACCCTAAAGGACCTAGAAAACAAAGCCTAAAAAGCAAAAAGCAGGGGTCCCGATTTGCAATGGGGCGATGTGTGAAATGGTCACAACATCTAGCGCCACATTGAATAAATGTTCCTGAAACATTTCAGAGATAAAGACTCAATCGACACCTAGAACCTCCGGAAAATTCAACCTAGCTCATCAAGAGATTAGAAAATGTACTCAAAGTAGAAGGAGAATCTTTAACCAGATCTAGACACTTAGTCTTTGATTACCCAGGTGTGTGCAAGTGTATTCATTCCTCTCGACAAGACAATTATAACCTTCAGGTTCCCCTGTGATCGGCTACGTAGTTTATCTGAACCTCAAAAGCATCCTGGATAGAGCCCCGCTGCCAGTCAGACGTCTATAGTCCCAACGAGGTTATCGCCGCAAGCTCACAAACATTGCTCCATTGCCAGCCGAGCGTCTATAGCCCCGATGGAGTTACTCGTATGTTCCCTTTAGCCAATTTTGATATTTTATTTCATTTCATTTTTCTTTTTTTTCTTTTTTCTCTTTCATTTTCCCATTTTTTCCTTTTGATATTGCTTTTTCGCTCCGTCAATTCCTTTGGCTCGTAAGCAGTGAAGCTTACTAGGGTTTGAGGATTGCAGTGGCGCTAAAGTCAGATTTTAGATTTTTCACCAATCATAGCTTTGCCTGAAAACCATAATGACTCGGAGTCTATTAATGTGTGAAGATATAGTAATCAACAGATGTCAGCATCAAGACACAGAAAATGATTCCCTTCCAAGTCAAATACAGGTCCTGATCAGATGATAAAGCTGGAGAGGAACAACCTCGGATTCTAAGCACTTCATGAATAGATATCTAAGAAATGAGTCTAACATAAGATCCAGGATATTGCCAATGTGTGAGTAACAACACAAATGCCTTTCTCACAAGATGGAGGCTCCCACTCAAGACACCTAAACTAAAGCAAACGACCAACAGACCGACCCAAAGCAAACTAAGCTAAAACGCACACCAAAAGCAAACTACCTAAAGAAAGCAAACAACTAAACTACCTGAGCCACACTAGATCATGAGTCAAATGACTCAAGGCAAATTAAGAACAAGGCTCAAAAGACCCCTAACTAAAGACACGAAAAGAAAACCTACTCTAAACCTATATACAAGACTCCCAGACTCGACACGACTCAAAGAAGCAAAATATGTACATGACTTCACATGATTTCTTAGGTTGTGCAACAAGAGCATGGCAAACGTGATGGTTCTCAGTTGAGCAAATTCATCCTTAAATACAGAAAAGCAAACTCTCACCATGCAAATCTCATACTCAAGTAGATTTTCACTCAAAATGATCAACTGAGGTAATTCGTTAGGACCATGATCAATCCAGATGCAAGTTGTTTTCCCAAAATCCCCATAATCAAAATCATAATAATTTTCAAGGCTAGGATTAAGGAAAGAAGCAACCTGGCGTATTTCAGGCTCAGACGGAACTGTATTATCGGAAGCGAGGTCACCAGCTGCTTCAGGAGGTCGCCATTGATGATGAATCATTCCACGAGCATTTGTAGTATGTTGATCTTGCTTTGGAAAGTCCTCTTGAAACAAGCTCAGCGCCCCTTTGAATAGCTCAAGATTCTCTATTTTCACTGAGGTATCTTGCATAAACCAGGCATCTTCATGAAATTTTGTTAGCATATCTTCAAAAATGAGAGTCTCCTTGATGGATCGAGCTTCAAACATAATCTCTGGTGGCATTTCTTCCTCAAGCATAGTCTCAGGAGGTCGGAGTTGATGATGGATCATATCACTCACAGTAACTTGCTTATCTTGAAAAAAATTTGGCAGTGATTCCATTTGTACTTCTACAAGATCTTTCAATGCTTCCTCAAATAGCATAATGGTGACGAAATCTTCAAGCGCTCCTTTGAATTGTTCTTCATATCTAGGCTCACTTAACATGTCAACTTGTATCTCTTTGTTCAACATCGCAACTTAATTGTCTTCTTCAATGAGGCCATTTGAAAACTCCTGCAATTCCATCTCAAGGATCTCCCTTTGTAACATAAACGAGAATTCTTCAAGGAATGAGTAATCTTCTCCTTTAATCGCTTGTTCAACTCCTGGATCTTCCTTTATCATTGCTTGAGTATTCTCAACTGATTCTCCAACTTTTGTTTCATGGTATTCCTTTTCAGGTGTAAGGCATGGCAAGCTATCTATACATCGATCATCAGGTGTATCTGTATCGTCAACCTGCAACTGGTCCTTCTCACAACCAGATGTTGGAGCAATGTCCTTTTCATAGGTTCTTCTGAATTCAGCTGCGAGATGTGCACCCCAAGATCTGTTCATGATGCATTCTTCCTCGGACAAAGTTGGCATTCCAAACTGGTTTCTGACTTGATTGATAGCCATTTCACATACTGAGCAAGTAAATTCAGAGTGAGGTGAGTTGTGAATTCTACACCATAATGGTAACAATATGTTCTCTAAACGCATTTCACCATTCAAAATGAGCTGACTCTCGATCATCCACATGAAGCTTAGAAGAGGATCCTTGCTTTCCGGGACACTGAAGCTACCTTCTTCTGTTTCTGGCCTGGGGACATCCCAAAAGAAGATTTTTCCTTGTGCTGCCGATTCCATCCTTGATAAGTACTTCAAGCAATGCATTTCATCATGCTCCTCTGTCTCGTGGACTCGACACTGCCCTGGCCTTGCAAACTCGAACAATCTGCGTGGATAAAGCTGTGTATCTAATCTCCACCAAAGTTCAGGAAAATCAACTTGTTGCTCCTCGTGAAACTGTTGTTGCTCCATTGAGAAATCTTACTTTTTTGATTTTTTTGATTTTTCACTTTTTTTGGATTTTTTGGTTTTTTCTCTTTTTTTGGATTTTCTGGAATAAGAGAGATCTTGAATATCTCAGACTCAACTTGAACGTTCAACTGGTTCCAACTTGCTTCCTTCTTTCATAAGTCCAACTGACGACCCAACGATCACCTTCCTTCTTTGTATCACTTCCGTCGAGTGTTTCACAAGGTCGGAGGTTCAAGCCCCCCTCCTAGCACCAATTCTATTGATGTGTTTTTTACGCACATGCGAACACAGAATAAAATACCTAAAGGTACCTTATCCTCTCTTGAATAAAGCCTCCGAATGCTGAAGATGTCGCAAAAAGGATCAATCGGGATGACTTCAAGGTTCTTCGTTGTAGGATCTCTACGTGTGGATAAGCTCTTTGTGGTATGATGTGATTTGTTGTTCAAACACATGTCGCGGTCATGCCCTCCTTCTAGCGCCAATTCTGTTGATGTGTTTTAGAAAAGGCATTCCACTGATCTTCCTTGGATTCAAGAGTTCGCATTCGCCCACCTTTCTTCTGCTTTAATTCTGTCAAGCGTGGAGGAGGGTAAAAAGCTCTTGAGATTACTCCTTGCAAATATAAATTGATAAAAATTAGAAGTCCAACTGTTCAAGCCCTCCTCCAGTCTAGCATCAACAGAATTGGCGCTAGAAGGAGGGCTTGAACAGTTGGACTTCAAAATTTTATCAATTTATTTTTGCAAGGAGTAATCTCAAGAGCTTTTTACCCTCCTCCACGCTCAACAGAATTAAAGCAAAAGAAAGGTGAGCGAATGCGAACTCTTGAATCCAAGGAAGATCAGTGGAAGGCCTTTTCTAAAACACATCAACAGAATTAGCGCTAGAAGGAGGGCATGACCGCGACATGTGTTTGAACAACAAATCACATCATACCACAAAGAGCTTATCCACACGTAGAGATCCTACAACGAATAACCTTGAAGTCATCCCGATTGATCCTTTTTGCGACATCTTCAGCATTCGGAGGCTTTATTCAAGAGAGGATAAGGTACCTTTAGGTATTTTATTCTATGTTCGCATGTGCGTAAAAAACACATCAACACATACCAAAGACCAAAAACCAACGGATGAGCACGAACAATCAATGAAAGCTAGGGAAGCTAGGGTTTGATAGTAGAGGTTGTAGGTAGCTCAAGTGCATGACATTCACAATCAAATGACACATAGAACAAGGCATTCAACCATTAAAACCCATCATTCCAAGCACATTACAACGTCACCAATGCATTCTAAGTGAAGTAAATGAGTGGTGTTGGGTTCAAGGCCCGAGGTGATAGGATGTCACCGCCATCAAGAGTCAGCGATAGGGATTTCTTCCTTCATCATGACACAACTCGAAATGATGAGACCAACAACATGAAGAGGAAGACACCGAGGATTGGGTTTGATGCATACAACATAACAACATGAAGAGGAAGATGCCGAGGATTCGTGTTACATCCCTCTTTCTTGACTTTAGAATAATGCTTATTATGTTTTTGTGATTAGTTAATCTATGATATTGTTTTTGCTTTCACTATGATTGAAAGATTCTTATTGATTGGAAATTGAATGATGACGTTATTTTGCTATCGATATTTTATGAGATTCGTGAATATGATTAAAATATGACTAACTGGTTTTTCATGCAACCAAGTGCATGCAGGATACGCGACACCTCGGGAGGGAGGGAGAGTATCATCAAGGAGAGGATTGCAGTCGTTGGAAAAGATCAATCCCCATTGAACCCTGAGTCAAGAGATAAGTTGTGTTTCCTAGTTGGTCGCCACCTTGGTTGAGGAATGTTCGTCATGTCCCTTTTGTCAATTGTTGGTCAGTGTTTACCTTGATATCTTGAGTGATTGCTTGAATGGTTATTGTATCTTGTTATGAAAAATTGTTCCCGCTCTATTAAGTTATTCATGAATTATTTATACACACACACACACACACATATATATATATAAGTTCCTTTCCGTTGAATGCTTTATTATTAATAAATACATCTCAATCTATATACATATCTACATATATGCATAGAATGATGCACATATATAAACATGCATATGTGAGACGTAATTATTTTGCCTCGCTTTCTTGCGTATAATTCTAACTTAATGAAACACTGACTAGTAAGTTGGGGGGGTAATAATGTAATTGTTGTTACAAAAGTTTGGACCCTTGTTGACCTATCAACTCAGCAACCTTGTGAAACATGGAAACAACCCTGAAGTGTGGGACCTTGCGCAATGGGGTTGAATCTTCGGAGAAGGCCGACTTCCTTCTCAATCCAAGTGTAGGTGTTAAACCAACTCAACACTCCAAATTCTACTTCTAAACATATCGTAACAACTTGCAAAGGAAAAGGGAAGAAGGAAATGCTAAACGAAAGGAGATGATGCACCAAGATAAGAGGTGTTTCTCTCCACACCCAATAATGACACAAAGAACCAATTGAAACGTCCAGGAGATGCACAAACATTAGTTGCATGGATGACCCCGAATGCATGTATGGAGGTTAGAATTTGCTAAATGTGAAAGGGGAGAATATTTCCCACAAATCACACTTAGAAACAACTTAACACAACATATATGTGACAGAAGAGCCACAAAACATACACCTATGATGAAGGTAAGGAAACATACACAACATGCATAAGTTGAAGGAAGGCAAGAATGATAATTTCAATTCATTCAAAGGCCAATGGCCAAACTTATGGTTGCAGAAATGCAAGAAAATATACAAGTCTTCAAGAGAAGTGAAAGAGCAAAGACTAACTCAAGCAGGCAAGGAAATGTTGATGTGTATTTTGTACACGACCAAACACAGAATAAAATATCTAAAGGTACCTTATCCTCTCTTGAGTAAAGTTTCCCGACTGCTGAAGATCTCGCCGAAGGATCAGTCGAAGCAACTCCAAGGTTCTTGTATGTAGGTTCTCTACTCGTGGATAAGCTCTTTGTGGTATGATCTGATTTTGCTGGAATCACAAGGGGACTTACACTCGATGACCTGAATGTCTGATTTGCTGGAATCACAAGATTTCATTGGCCTAGATTTTGAAAAAAAAGGAAAAAGGATGAGGGCAAGGGAAGGATCTAATTCTGATACTAAGAATGTAGGAGCAATGAATGACCTTTGATGAAATTCTAACTAAGTCTTGTCTTGACATCCCAGGACCATCTCCACAAGGTTAGTGCGATCTTCGGAGGAAAGCTTTATGATGTTCAGATCATCGCTACAGGCATAGACACCATCAGGCGGATGCATATCAATGAAGAAGCGACAATTGAAGTTAAGCTTAAGCTAAATGATTCCAATTGACTACACAAGGCAAGTCTGCAATCAACAAACTGCCAGTAGTATGGATATACAAATTTCACCATCAATCAAAACACATCTCTTCCACTCATCTAATAACATGAAATCAAATATGAGAAGTATAGAGACCATGCAAATTGTTGAATCGACTCATAGATTTCACCATTTTTTCAATAAAGTTTACAAGTCTTTTACAACAACATCTTGGCAACAATCTTTGCCTTCTCTTTCTATTCTACTCTAACTGCTATTCTATTTGCTATTAATCATTAGCTATTCTAACCTCTATGAACTAACTATTAACCTTCTAGCTATTAATGACTAACTATTAGCCTTTACAAATGAGGAGCCAGGGCTTATATAGCACCCTCAATACAATTCAATGGCTCCGATCAATTGAGATCAATGGCCGAGATTTTACAATGAAAACCCTAATTAGGGTTTGTTACAACAACTCGATCCTGGCCAATGAAATAATTGCATTATTTCATTACGTCTTCTTTGGAATATTCGACCAATGGAGAACCGGGGTAGGTACATTGAAGTTTGTGCCATCTCCCATGAGTCAGGTACATTAAATCTAGACACACTGAGGTGGACCAATCCAACTGGAGGAGTGATGACTGGGATGCCACCTTGTCTGACACTTGTAACTTGGTAGATATTCAATTTGATGTTGCTGAGAAGCTAGCTTTAATTAACTCTTCTAAAACTGTCTGCTTCTTCAACGAACCCTTGCTTTAACTTCCTTCGTCTTCGATGTGCAGGATGGATGGTGTACCTTTCCTTCGAATGCTGGACTGGAAGAGGTCGTCCCTGATGATGCTGGACCGAAGAAGGCCGTCCTTGATGATGCTGGGCTGGAGAAGTTCGTCCTTGTTGATGCTGAATTGGAGGAGGTCGTCCTTGATGATGTTGGACTGCAGGAGGTCATCCTTGATGATGTCTGCTCTTCTTTCATCTACAAAACAAATCAAGAGATGATTAAGGACACATAATAAATTCATTTCAACATAGCATTTCCTACCTTAAATCATCAACAAGAAGATATCAAAATGAAGTTTGCTTAAGATTCTTTCCAAGGACAGGCTCCATAAGAATTTTGCCCTGGACCCTTTGGAAGGGTCAGGAGCGGATTTTGCATTCCTGGCTCAAATTCTTCTCACCTTGTGATCATACTTGCTTAGATACATGCCCAAGGACGTCCTCATTCTCAACCAACACCAAGCTTGATGTAGATTTGGGGCAAAAATGGAGGTTTTAAGAATTTCGCTCTAGACCCTTTGGAAAGGTCAGGAGCGAAATTCAAGCTTTAGGTCTTAATTCCTCATCTCCTTCACTTCAATTCATCCTACAGGGCAAAGAAACATCATTTCAACCTCAACTACGCCTTAGGACTCAAAGTCTTGACTTGACACAAGGAGAAAATAGGGATTTTGATGAATTTCGCTCTGGACCTTTTGGAAGGGTCAGGAGCGAAATTCCAATTTTAGCTCAAAATTCACATTTTAACTTCAATCCACCTCACAAGGCAAGGAAACACTTCACTTCTTTCATCCAACCTAAGTTTAACTTGATTTTGCAAGGTAAAATAGGTGATTGAAGGATTTTCGCCCTGGACCCTTTGGAAGGGTCAAGAGCGAAAATCTAATTTTAGGGCTATTTCTCCATCCTTTCAAATTCAAATTACCTCCAAGACTTAGAACACCTTGCCTCACTCCTATCTAGGCCATAAAAACCAAAAGCTTGACTTGATTTGCAAGGAAAAAAGGGTGATCCTAGGAATTTCGCTCTGGACCCTTTGGAAGGGTCACGAGCGAAATCTTTGGTTTGAGCCAATTTCCATCATTTTTTAAAACCAATTAACTTCAAAAGGGCAAGAACATGTCTCCTCGCACCCATCCAAGCCATGAAAACCTAACATTTGACTAGACTTGCAAGGAAAATAAGTGGTTTTAAGATTTTCGCTCTGGACCCTTTGGAAGGGTCAGGAGCGAAATTCTCATTTTGGCTCAATTCTTTCAAACTTGATAATTATTGACCATTCAAGGACATGCCTAAGGACTTCTTTAATCATGATCCACACTACATTTGGCATGAAACTAAGGGAAAAGATAGGTTTTACACAATTTCGCCTTGGACCCTTTGGAAGGGTCAGGAGCGATTTTCCTTTTCTAGCCCAAAATCATCATTTTTTCAATCCCAATCTTCTTTGCAAGGTGAAATTTCATCTCTTTTTGCCTTAGGAACAAGGTTTTAAGCTCAAGCAAAGTTAAAAATATATGCTTGTAAGGAATTTCGCTCTGGACCCTTTGGAAGGGTTAAGAGCGAAACTTCCTTCCTTGGCCAAAACACTCATTCCTTAACTCCTTCAAACGTCCTTAAGGGTTTCAATATGCCCATTCTCTCTTTCAACATGCCTTGGACATCAAAACTTGGCCAAATAAGGAAAGAAATGAGGTCTAGGAGGATTTTCGCTCTGGACCCTTTGGAAGGGTCAGGAGCGAAAATCTCATTCTTGACTTGATCCTTCATCTTTTCAACTCCAATCTTCTCTGGAAGGTAACAAAACATCATTCTTCACCCAGAAGACAAGGTTTGTGGTCTAAGCAAGGTCAAAAAAATAGGCTTGCAAGGAATTTCGCTCTGGACCCTTTGGAAGGGTCAGGAGCGAAATTCATCTTCTTGGCTAGAATCCTTCATTTTTTCAAAGCTTTCAAACATTTCCAACATCCAAACATGTCTACTCTTCCCTTCAAAATGCCTTGCAAATCAAAATTTGGTCAAATAAGGCAAGAAATGAGTCTTAGGTTGATTTTTGCTCTAGACCCTTTGGAAGGGTCAGGAGCGAAAATCTTGATTTAGGCTTTAATTGCTCATTTTTCAAACTTCAATCTTCTCCTGGAGGCAAATATAGATTGTTTTCCACTTGAGGAACCAGGTTTTAAGCCCATTCGAGGTAGCAAATGAGGATTATAATGAATTTCGCTCTGGACCCTTTGGAAGTGTCAAGAGCGAAATTCCTATTCTTGGCTAAAATCTTCATCTCATCCACCTTTACTCACCTCCTAAGGTCAGAACATGTCAAAAATCCCCCAAACATGCCTAAGTAACTATGAAATTGCTCTTGACAAGTGATAAATTGAGGTGCATAAGGATTTTCGCTCTGAACCCTTTGGAAGGGTCAGGAGCGAAATTCCTAATCTTGGCCAAAATCCTTCACATTTCTACGTTCCATCACCTAAGGCAGAGACATGTTATTTCCTTCCCAAATTCGCCCATGGAACAAGGTTGGTATCCAAAACAAGGGAGCAAATGAGGCTTATGAAGAATTTCGCTCTGAAACCTTTGGAAGGGTCAGGAGCGAAATTCCTATTTTTGGACAAGATCCTCACTTTTCAAAACACTTCTCAAGGCAAGAACACATCAAGACTCACACACAATGCCTAATAAACCAACGCCCATCCAAAACAAGGAAGGAAAATGAGGGTTATAAGGATTTTCACTCTGGACCCTTTGGAAGGGTCAGGAGCGAAATTCCTCTCCCAGGCTAGAATCCATCATCCCAAGGTCTAAAATCTCCTCTCCAAGGCTAAGTTGCATCAAACCTTCTCAATTATGCCTCAAAAGTCTACAAACTTGGTAAAGCTAAGGAGAAAAAAAGAGGAAATATGAATTTCACTCTGGACCCTTTGGAAGGGTCAAGAGCGAAATTCCCCTTAGGCCATGATCCTGACTTCATTTTTTCGCATTTCTTCATTCAAACAAGTGCTTTTGCCTTCATTCAAGCCTAGGAATGTGTTAGTTCTAGGTTTTGGTCAAAGTAGAATGTCTTATGGAGAATTTCGCTCTGGACCCTTTGGAAGGGTCAGGAGCGAAATTTGACATTTTGGACTCTCTGTTGGGATCATTTTATGGAATATAACATTTAAGTATAAGTGACATTTATACTTTGTTATATTCCATATATACTTTCAGGATGTTTGAGAGTGGTTTCGGACCTCCAGGAATTATATTGCAAAATCTAGTTTTTGGAGCATCCTTCAGTTTTCCAGACTTAGTCAAATTTCAGGATCAGGACATTCCAGACTCAGCCAAATTTCAAGATCAGGACATTCCAGACAGCCAAATTTCAGGGCATTTGAAGATCAGGATGACATTCGAAACTTCATCACTCACCAACTTGACCTAGCTCAGAGCTTCAAGAATGATACTCACTCACCAAGCAAGACACAATTAGCAACAAGATCAAAACCAGACCCTAAAGAAGACTCTCAAAGAAACCCTAATTCTGGGGCCCCAAAGACTCACCTCGCTCAAGCAAAGCCTACCATCCTATTGATCCCCTGGCGACACTCAAAATGCAAAGGCTAATAGACAAACCCTAAACAACTAGAAAGCGAACCCCAGAAAGCAAAAAAAAGTAGGGGTCCCCATTTGCAATGGGGCGATGTGTGAATACGTCACAACAAGAAATAACCCTTTTCAATGAGGCTTAACAGCCTTTATATAGAAAAATGGTCACAGAGGAGAGACCATTGTGTTGTCCTCATTTTTGTTTCCAAAAATGAAGGATCACTGCATTAAAAAAAATTGTGAAAAAATGAAAAAATTTACTCTATGGCACGCTTCCCGAGGCAAAATTTCGACTAATCCTTGGACTGGCTTAATCCTCAATTCATCCTAGAACTACGTTTCGAATTTCATCGAATTTTGGGTTTGTTTGCTATGTCTTTCCTTCAATTTCGGGTTTTAAAATCCCGCCTGCAGGTGGAGAATTTTCTTCAAACTACAAGTTTTAATGATGTTCATTGTTTTGGTCTTTGTAGGGGAATTTTCAGCTTATTACATATGCACTTTTATTAAAAAATGTTACTTGTAATTTGTTTTAAATTTCCCTTTTATTGTTTTTGTCATTTTTACTGTTTTTGGTCTTTTTTAGTTAAAATAGGGATTTTTTGGCTAAATTACAACTAAACTTGTAGTTCTCTCCAAAAACCCCTACTTTAATGGTTTTTACATGTAATAGGGATTTTAAACCCCCATTACATGTGTGCAAGCAATTCTAACTTGTTGTAGGGATTTTATTTCCCTTTTACAAGTAAGTAAAACTTGCATTTCTCTCCAAAAAACCCGATTTTACACATAAAGTGCATTTTTGACAATTTTAAACATGCAGTTTGTTCCAAAAAACCTGATTTTGACTTTGTAAGTGAAAAAGTTAAAAATAAAACTTGCTATTTGGCTCAAAAAACCCGATTTTGGCTTTGTAAGTGAAAAAGTGAAAATTAGAACTTGTCATATGTTCTAAAAAACCCAATTTTCACATACTTATGCATTTCGAACTTGTTCTTGTCTCCCAAAAACCCGAATTCCAAGGAAAAACGGTTTTTGAAGATTTCAAAGCAGATTTTTGTGGAGATCTTCTAGGAAGGAGAGGCGTTTTGGTTTCTACCCTATTCTTATGCATTTGAAACCACTTGTCACGCCATTTTGGGTTTGCATTTACTGGTTTTTTGCTCCAAATCAGCAACCACGTGTTTCCAAAATGCCACATTTTGGTGGACCAAATCTCCACAAAGTTGCAATCTCCTAGTTCGTTTTTGCCTTTCATGCCAAGGCGTTGAGGGTTAAAGAGGTTCCAAGCATTTTCCAAGCCACACTACACTCATTTGCTGCCACGTTTTTTTGTATAGGGCGTTTTTTGCAAAACGTGGCAAGGGTTTAATATTGCGGTTGGTCTCTATTTATTGTTTTAGCTTCTTCATTCCAAAGATTGTTGCATTTTTGGAGAAGCATTTTCAGTTTGAAGAAAGGTATGTTCTCTTTCCTTTCTTTCCTTCATTTTATTATTTTCTTGTTTTCTTAGTTTTCTTTCTTAGTTGCATTTTTGTAAATGTGTTGTTCTTTCCCAAAAAATCGGTTTTTTGTGAGAGAGATCTTCCCCTTGGAATGCAATTTTTTGGATTGCATTGTTCTTCCCATATTTCCCTCTTTACTTGTATTTGGGATTTTTAATCCCTATTACAAGTTCGCTGGAAATTCTTGTTCTTCCCTTACGGTTAAGGAATTTAACCATTTTCGGTTAAAATTCCAAGTTGAAAAGTGTGAAATACCCCTCCCTTTCAAATTCGGGTTTTAAAAACCGGATTACATGTTGAAGAGTTCTTCCCATTTTCATGAAAATGACATTCCCGGATTTTCCCATTTCTATCCATTCATTTTTCCCATATCCGTACTTTTCATTTCCGTCATTTTCCGCAAGTCAAATTCTCATTTTCCATCCATTTCTCCATTTGCAAATTTACAAGTGTACTTGCATTCGGGTTTTAAAACCCTGATTACATGTATGTTCTTTCCAACTTGTATACTTGCGAAAATTTCCCCAAGATCCAAAATTGGTCAAAGTCAAGATTTTCCCATTTCCATATATTTCCCCTCTTCCTCTCACCAAATCGTGAAATTCAAGAATCGAAGTTTTTCCCATTTGGAGAAGGAAGAATGATATTTGCAGCTGACTATGATGTTGCCTTAACTCTTTTAAGTCTTCATCACAGTATTCCAGGTTCACAATCAATGTCAGATTTGCCGGCATCTCCAGCTTCAAAGAAGATGAAATACAAATATGACAAATATCAGAACGAGGTTGCACCTTCCCAAGTTTCTTCCCCTTTGGATCATATCAGAGATACGAAAACAGGGCACGTGGATATGACAGAATTTGTTAATAGGGTGGAAGATCCACAAGATAATAACATGCAGCGGTTGTTGGACAGCCATATCCACCATGCATCATCTTTCCCGATGGCTGCCCTAGAACCTGAGTTTGTTCTCGCTTGCGCCCATCATTTTGACAAAGAGTCAAGAGTCATCAAAAATGATGATGGCGAAGCTATAATCCATCTTGATGCAGATACGATCGAGAAGGTCTTCAGAATATCTCCTGCACCTATTTACATGGAAATCTCCAAAGAAAGTGCAGCAGAGTATTACATGAAGAGGGAAAAAGATTGCAAGCGACATATCAACAAGTGGATCCAAGAGCCATGAGCCTCCTTCTCCAGGTGGGCGAAGTTGTACCGCTGCGATTTCAAATGGGAAATGGGAGACACCATAACCCTTCTCAGCAGGATGATAGGCCTCGAGTATTCTAATGTCTTTGAGCCATGGATGTATCAGTTCATCATGTTCATAAGGCAGTCTCATCACATTTCATGGGGAGAAGTCATCAGCAATGCCTTGTGTGAACAACTTGCAGCAGTCCCTACCACCATGACTTTCTTCATGAATTCATATTTGGTATACTTGGCAGCATCACTTAGACACTTTCCAGGTCTTTCTACCAAGGGTGATCGCTCACTTGTACCAGTTTAGAAGTATTACGACCAGTTGCCGTTGAGACCCAATAGACTGCATTTCAGAAGAGTCCAAGATGCATTCTTCGGATATTTCATGTGTCAGTTTGACAGAAGTCTTAGAAACAAAAGAGTATCAGATGAGGCATGGGAAAGGGTATGCGAATATGGATGTTTGTTTCTACAGTTTCCCACCTTCACCTATATGAGGATCGGATGCTATGGTGGTCAGCCATATATGCTTCCCAGATACCCAACTGATAAGATCATTCTTATGGAGTTGGGAAGACAGATCATGGCTGTCCACACTTTTCAGTCTGCTAGGCACAAGGTTGGAATGGGGATCTCTACCACAAATCCACTAAAAATTGGCCGGTATTCCCTTGTCACATCTGTGAAAGCTAAGGCCATGGAGACTGAACTGCAGGAAATCAAGCTCAAAAGGTTTAAACCTAGAGCTGATTTTGATTACAGGGGTATGAAGGAGAAGATCAAGAAGTCTTTTGTGCATGTGCATCGCATTGAGGACATCTGGGTAGATCTCCGCACTGAAACTGAAGTTCTGAAGATGGATTACTGCAGTCTCACTGTTGAGCAAATTGTTGATTTGAACATGGTGGATATCCCACAAGGGATGATTGATGATGAGCACATACTTGATCCTGAATACGTTTCTCGGAGGGTTGAGGAAGCTCCACTTCCTTTGATCCAATGGTCGCACAAAGAGTGCATATCCATCCTTGAGAGATTTCAGCCTATCTTGGCTAACACTAACGCATGGTTGAAAAATAATGCTGTTAGACTTATAAAAATCAAGGTTGGTAAAGAAGATGATTCTACGAAGCCTCTTGGACAGAAGTCTGAGATTCAGGTTGACAACAAGGAGGGTGTATCATCTTCGGGCACAAAGATCCAGTTGCGAGTCAGTCGTGCAATAATGCTTCCTCCTGAGGAGACGACAGTTCGTGGGAAAGAAAAATCACTATTTCATGTTCAGGTGATTGATCTAGATAATCCAGAAGAGGGGCAGCAATCTGATGATGCTCCCAAGTCTCCAGTTTCAAACTCACCTCATAAGATCATTCCTCCAGTTTTAGACTCGCCTCATAATATCATTCCTCCAGTTTCCATTGAGATGCCTCTTTCTCCTCCTGATTTGCTTGTGGATGAGTCTCCTCAGAATGCTATTCCCATTTTAGCATACAAGCCATCTCCTGATCCTCAACAAGAGAGTGTGTTGGAAGTTCTTGAGGATACTCCTACTTGCATCCAGTTATCAGAAATTGATACTTCCACTTCTGGTTTTGAAGAATTCATGAGGCAATCTTCATGCCCATTGGTAACTAAGCAAACCGTGGTCGCTATCCAAACAGATATTCCTCCCAGGATGACCACTGTGATTCAAATAGAAACTACTTCTCCTTTGCCTACAGCTGCTACTGGAGGGGAGTTGATGACTTTGCCTCCATGGCTCAGTTCTTTTACTCCGAAAAGGAAAAAGCAAGAAATCTCACCTGATGCCTTCGACTATCAGCAACTGAAACAGTCCAGATCCAAAGTTGCTAAGAAGGCCAAGACTATCTCCAGAGTAACTGTTGACAGCAACAAGATGAAGGTAGCTGAAATTGTGGAACCTATTGCAAATAAGCCACTTGAAGAAATGTCAGCCCCTGATTATAAGGTTACAAGGATAGAGTTGGGCAAACAAATGCATGAGGTCATTAAACATGATGCTCAGTTTTCTGTTGCTTCGCTGGTGCAAAGGTGTGATGAGCTTCTAGCAAAGAAAGACAAGCTAGAAGATGAAAACTAACAACTTATGGCAGCCGGTCATAAAATCACAAAACCTGCTGCTGAAGGGAGTAACTCCATAGGTCCTTCTAGTTCCCAAAAATCACTTCGTGGTGTGGAAAGGGCTGCTCAGAATGTACAAGCATTGGATTCCTGGGTTGATCAACTTCATGATCTATGTGCACAGGTAATGAAAGACATTTTTCAGATGATGTCTAAGTTAGAGACCATTGAGGAGAAACTGGGTCAGACATTTGATACTTTCAAAAAGAATCTGGAAAGTGTTGAAGAAAGTTTGACAATCTGGCGTACCATGCCCCATCAACAGCTGAGTGTTTTGCAGGAGCATGCCATCATCTCTTCCAGGATCATGTACTTGGAATTTGAAGAACTCCTGGAAAACAAGACCCTTGTTCTTAAATCCCTCATTGAGGAGATCGGTGATGCAAAGAGATTCTGGGGTGAAGTTTTCCGAAATATTGTCTCACATTGTGAAAGGGCCTCTTGCAACATAGTAAGTCAGGATGGAGAGCTGATTCCAGAAGAAGAAGTTCTTGCTGATTTACAAATGAGGATTCATAATGAATGGAGGAGCGAACAATTCTCGGCCGCTTCAATTCAGATATTAATGAAACACCAAGCCTTTTTGCATGAAATCCAGTCTATCCTGGATAAAAACAATTCTGCGCTCCTTCGGTGTCATGACACTATTGTGAAGACCATGGTTGTTACCAAGAACACCCATGAACCGAATCTCGAGGAACTACAAACGAGTATCCAGAAATTTCAAGGATTTGTGTCTTCACAAAATGTAACTTAAGTGTTTTTCAACACTTAGTTGTATTTTTCCACTTTTGTAATCTTTAGTTGTATTTTTGTTTTGACAAGTTGCATGTAAAAGTATTTTTTGTAAAAAGCAAGTTACACATTACTTGCACTTTTGTAATTACATGTAAGGCAACTACAAGTTGTGTCCAATTAAGACTATAGTTGGAATAAGTCTTAGTTAGTTATTAAAGTCTTAGTTAGTTATTGACTAAGTTTTGGTGGTTGAGGGAATCTCTCAAGTTAGTTAGGATCCTCCCACCTTTTTCTCAAGGCTCCTCTTCTATAAATGCTTGAGGGGTCTATTGTAATTTTTATCTTTTGGAAAGCAAGCAAAAACTCTGCCAAATTTACAGCAAAGAAATCTTTGAGCTTTCATGTGTAAATTCAAGAATTGAAAGGAATAGAAGGAAATTGCTCGAGCTTTGAGTCTTTGTGCTACATTCTTGACTTAGTGTTCTATATTAACTTACTTGCAAGTGTTCCTAAAGAGCTTAATCACATCTGATTTGTAGTCTTTGTGCTGCAAGTAGTTGAGTTTAATATAGATTAAAATAAATATTTTGTTGAGAGAAGCTACAAGTCTTTGTGCCTTCACTTGTTCTTAAGAGAATTTAGGAATAGATTATGTGAGAAATAGCTATAAGTCTTTGTGCTTATACTACTTCCCATTATTTAAAGTAGAAAATAATAGTGTTTTTCAGTCTTTGAGCTGTCATAACTCGTTCTTTATTGCATTAGAGTAGAAAAAGGGTAGATAGGACTTCACATAATCAAGTCTTTGAGCTTGATATTATCGTCCCGTCTTGAAGGAAGTGACGGAAGTCTTTGCGCTTTCAAGAAACTTTATTTCCTTTCACTAATTTCATTTGAAAGTGGTTACTGTTGTTTATATCCAATCACTATCCTTTTCTGTGAAGAGAAAAGGATATTGTCTTTCTTGAAAGAAGAAGAAAGATTGTTGTCCCATCCTATTTTATTTCCAAAGTTGTAGTTAGAAAGGGGGAGCCTTCCCTTAATTAGGAGAGTTTTTACTCATGTGTTGTGGTTGAAACCACAATTTTGTATATTTCCCCAAGTGTACAAAATTTTCAACCAACACATTGGTCAAGGAAGAGAAGCCTTGACCCTTGTGTGTGCAAAGGAATGTCAGTCAGAGAATGTAGGGAAGTGCATGGACCTAACATGGTGTCCATTCAAGCAACCCGACCATACCTTGACAAGGCAATCCCAAGAAGAAAAGTACTTCTAGAAGGTGGATTGCCTAACATTCCAAAGTCAGAGCATGCAGGCTTGACATGAAGGCCATCAAGTAACCATAAAGAAGCATGGCCCTGAACTCCACTTGATGGCAATCCTGAAAAAACATTAAATGCGCGCCTGTAGCTACATGAATCATAGTGTACAAGTCGCAAGAGTTGGTGGACCGTTGAGAGCTTTGAGTGTTGATCACGCCACTTGTAAGTGTTGCAAGTCGGAAACTTGGGATTCTGGGGTTTGAAAGAATTGGGAAACTTGCGTTTCCAAAGTTGGGAAGACTTGGGAAACTTGGGTTTTTGAGATTTGGGGTTCCGGGGATCATGAAGGAAAGGCTTACGAACTTGGGAATTTCGAGATTCTAGGGTTCTGGGGTCAGTGAAGGCAAAAGCTTAGGAGCTTGGGAATTTCAGGATTCCGAGATTCTGAGGTTAAAGAAGGCAAAAGCTTAGGAACTTAGGAATTTCGGGATTTCGGGGTCAATGAAGGCAAAAGCTTAGGAACTTGGGAATTTCGGGATTTGGGGGTTCTGAGATCAATGGAGACAAAAGCATAGGAATTTGGGAAATTCGGGATTCAAATCAACAGATTGGAAAGTTCTAAAAGGATGCCAAGCTTTATGTTCGAACCTTCCAGCTGACTTGGCCAACTCACAGAGTGAACCCTTTGGATTACTCACTCCCTAGACTTTAGCCTCTCCAGGACCTAGCCGGGTACACCTATTCACCAATTGACTTCCTCAGGCTAATGCTTTTTATAGCAGATTATACTTTACACTGTATTCTAATTCTGATATTTATCTTCAAATGGCAATTGCTTCTGAGATAAAATTATCTATTCTTTAGCTTCTTCTAACTTCTATTTATTCCTACTTCCTACACTTATATCCTACTTAAATCTTCAAACTAAAACTGAAAATGTTGTACTGAGTAATAGTAAGTATGATTTGATAACTGATCAGTGCCTTCCTATCTCTTGGGCTACAGAGTCACTCTTTTCTAGAATCTCACGTATAACCCCTATGAGACAATTTTTAAACCCACCCCTTGGATGGATCTGTCAACATATCCAATTCTCAATACTAACTGAACTACTGTTTCCCACAACAAATAAGTCTGATTGAGTTTAACTTCTCCTTGAAAAGACCAATCAGCAAAATCACAAGGATATGGTCATCACAAATGATTTTGTTTAATCAGGTTATTATGACAATCAACAACTCTTTCATAAGAGAATTTAAGACAACATTCATTTACTGGAAATGAATATCACAGGAGAACTGATATCTAAAACATAAGTACTACACAAATGTACTGGATTACACTCTCGGTGTACTACACCTTCGGCGGGTTTCACTCGCGGCAGATCTACACCTTCGACAGGATAAGTATTTCTTGAGCCTTGTGTAATTTGCCAACCATTGAATGTTACTACTCAAATTATGCAACAGAGTTACACGCAATATACTCTTTGGATATATATATATATATATATATTAGTTTAGTGCACAAAAAAAACTTTGGGGACATGTATTTCATCTAGAACTCGATTACAAATGTATCTTCAAATGAAGGCATTACAGATTCGAACCACCAACAAAATAGGGTGAGGAGGTACTCCCACCAAAACTGCAAATACAGAATAGGGAAGATCTTACCCTTCCAAAACTGCAACAGAACGAAACTCCAATTGGAATTCACAAATACAAATAAAACATCAAATTCACCATACCAACAACTATGCCAAACTCGGCCTTATAAAGAGCTCCAAGAAGTTTCCCGAAGGGTTACAAGCAGGCCGACAATAATTTATTATTTTATTAATTTGGGCCCCTTTATTTAATAATTAAATTAATCAACTAAACAAGTCCTTATGATATTATTTAAAATTTAGGACGACTTAATTATTTAACTTAATTATATCACTTTATTAAAATTGGGGACATTACAAGATCCCCCTCTTTCAAGACCCTATTAGTAGCCTTTTTGTCAAAAATCCTTTTGACCTGTTCTTGATGAGTCTCAAGCATATGCACAGCCTGACCTTTAACCTCTTCCAGCTCCATTAGCTCAGTTAGCCTTACTGTCATGGCATCATTTTCTGTCAATTCTAGCTAATGTGCTAGTTCAAGATAGGGTAACTCCCGAGAAGGTGGAGTCTTGCTCCCTTCCCATACACCAACATGAAAGGGGAGTTACCAATTGCCCTCTTGGGCGTGATCCTGTCAGCCCATAAGGCTGTCCTCAACTTAGTATGCCAAGATCTATGGTTGTCTTCAATTGTCCTTTTGATTATCCTAATGAGGGTTTTGTTAGAAGATTCAACTAGGCCATTACCCTGAGGGTGATAATTTGATGATACTTTAAGTATATACCATACTTAACTACCCAAGAGCTGATTTGGGTTCCAACGAATGCCTTGGCATTATCTAATATGATGGTAGAGGGGTTACCGAAACTTGTCAAAATTCCATCAAGGAATTCCAACATTGAGGCCTTACTGGCATCCCTCAAAGCAACTGCCTCTGTCCACATAGTGAAGTAGTCTGTTGCGGCCAAGATCCACTTGTGGCCAGCACTAGAAGGTGGATTTATCATGCCAATGAAGTCTAAACCCCATTGTGTGAATGGTTGATTTGCTTGAATAGGGTGGAGAGGTAAGGAAGCTAACCTTTTCTTTCTAGAGAAGGAAGCACATTTCTTGCAATTCTTCACCCATCTATGTGAGTCACTGAATAAGGTTGACTAGGTAATAACCAGACCTCATGATTTTGATAGCTATAGTCCTTGCAGAGAAGTGGCCCTCTGAAGAAACATCATCAAATTCTTTTAATAATCTTCTGACTTGATTTTGCCCAATACATCTTAACAAGACTCCATTAGAGTCTCTTCGAAAAAGAGTGCCATCCACTAAGACATAGGAGATGGACTGCAACCTGAAGTGTCTTCTTTTGGTCTTGTCTAGACCTTGAGGATATCTACCTTCTATTAAGAAGGTGGTCAGTGTCGTTGCTAGTTGGTTGATCCACTTGTAACACAAGGGTGACCTCTGAAGTAGTCTCAGAAGATGAGACAAGCTGTTCACATAGGCCCCTGCCTCTTAGAAGCTTGGTGATCTTGATGTTTATGTCATATTCCATGACCTTGGTTATCCACCCTGCCCTCTTCTCATTGATGTCCTTGTTTAGAAGGAAATCATTGACACTTGCATGTGGAACTAAGAGCTAGATCCGGTTGTTAGACAACATGTGTCTAAACATTTCCAATGCTCTTACAATAGTGAGGACTTGCTTCTCTACATACCTATACCTAAGTTCATAGTCCTTTAATCCCTCACTGAAGAAGGCAATAACTTGTTCCAAATTATCATTGTTTAGTTGTGTTAGGACAACTGAGATGTTGGATTCTCCTCCGATGGTATAGAGGACAAAATCCCTTTCATAGTTAGGATTGACAAGAGTAGGGGCTTGAGTAATTGCTTGTTTAATCTCTTCAAAACTGGCCCTTCCTTCCTTAGTCCAACAAAAAGCCAAATTTTTCTTCAGCATGGAGGTGACGGGTTTTACCATAGTGGCAAGGTTGGGAATGAACTGCCTCACAAAGTTGATCCTACCAAGGAAACTTTGTAATCCTTTTTTGTGACTAGGGAGTGGAAGAGAAAGAATAGCCTCCACTTGCTCTGGATCAATGGCTAAGCCATCCTTAAATACAATGTGTCCTAGCAATCTTCCTTGATCAGTAGTAAATACACATTTGCTTGGGTTCAAGGACACCATATTCCCTGCATTTCATGAACACCTGCTCAAGATGACCAAAATCATCAACTGCATGCTTCAAATAAACAGTTATATCATCGAAGTATATAAGCACAAACTTTGCTAATATGCCCCTGAAAGCCATGTCCATTGCTCTTTGAAACGTGGCACCTGCATAGGTTAGCCCAAAAGGTATGTTACAATAAGCATAAGTACCCCACTTAGTAGTAAATGCAGTCTTGTATTGGTCTGATTCTTAGGCTAAAATCTTATTGTTTTCTGAATACCCATCCAAGAATGAAAATCTTTCTGAGCCACTGACCCTTTGTAGAATTTGCTCCATGAAGGAAAGGGGATAATGATCCTTAAGGGAGGCTCTATTGAGGTCCCTAGAGTCTACACACAATCTGATTTCCCTATTCTTCTTGCTTACAAGGAAAAGGTTAGCCACGAAAGAGGAGTGTTTTATAGGGAAGATGATATTGGCTTCTATGAATTTGGTTAACTCCTTCCTCATAAGTGGTTCGATTTTGGGGTTTATTGGCCTTTGCTTTTGTCTAACTGTTTTTGCATCTCGGTTTAGTTCTGTAGTATGCTGGGCTAAGCTAGGGTCAAAACTATTCAAAATCATCATAGGTCCAAGCAACTATGTCATCATATCTTTGACAAAGCTAAACAAAGGCCTCTTGTTTGGTTGAAGAACATACCTTTCCCAAATTTTTTGACCTACCCTCAGCAACAGCAACTCGCTTATAATCACCCAACTTTGCAGCCAAGTTCATCTTCCCCTTCAACTGATCATCCAGGTTGAAAATGTCTTCCAAGGTAACTAGACCTTTAGTAAACTTGTGGGAGTTGAGTTGCATGATCTGATCTCCATATTGGTCTTGCACCATAAACTTATTTTTAGCAGAAAATTCTGCTTCATTTTGCAAGAAATCGACAATCTACTGATCACTTTCAAATACTTGCCAATTTGCATGATTGTCTGGGACAGCAGGCCTCACAACCAGCCCGATGTGTTGTTCCTTCTTGCTTGCAGCATGTGCTTGTATGTCAAACTGAGCACCAACTGTTGCAAGCCTATCAGCATGTTTATTCTGACTCCTAGGAACACTCTGGATATTGAAGGCCTCAAATCCTTCAATCAAGTCCCAAACCTTTTCTTTGTACGATTTGAAAAACTTGTTCTTTGTTATGCTTTGAGCTCTGATATGATTAACAACTAACTCGTTGTCCCCAAATACTTGCAAAGATTTGATCTTTCTTTTTTGCGCAAGTTGGAGGCCTTGGATCTAGGCTTCATAGTCAACAACATTGTTGGTGCAACCAAACTGAAATCTAAAAGAGAAGAAATATTTCTCCTCCTCAGGAGAAACAAGCATCACACCAGCATCTGCACCATTTTTGTTTCTTGAACCATAAAAAAAAATGCTCCATAACCCCTCTGAATCTTCTTATGTCTATCCACCTCATGAATACAATGGGTATCAAGCCCACTCTCTTCAGTCTTAGATGGATCAAACTGAAAAGCATTGGCCCATTCATCTAGCAGACAATCAGGGACCTCCTCTAGAAGAGTAGCAGGCTCACGGAAAATACACTCCTCCCCTTCATCATGCAATGTGCAATTCATGTTGATAGGGTTGGGGGTGTAGGGCTCAATGTGGCTTTGTGCAATGGGCTCTATCTTTATGGTAACCTTAGTACCATACCTTGTTGGAAATAGCATGTGGGACCAATCAGAAGACAAGTATCCACCCATCTTGGCAGTGAAATCTCTAGACAGACAAATTAAAAAGGCAGGGAGGTCAATGACTGATATGTGTTGCAAGACAGTGCAACCAGGGCATGCGTGCAAGGTTAGAATTCAAATTTGTAATAACCCCTACTGTCTTAATATAAGTGCCATCCAATTGGACAACTTTAGTCACAAGTTCATTTCTATACCAAGAAGGTCAACTACCTTCTTAGGCATGACTGATCTGCTAACTCTTGAATCTATCATGCAATTATGAACTAAGTTATCTCCTATGATTAAAGAGAGATAGAATACGGGAGGTTTACTGATTTTGCATTAAACATCTTCTTCCTCCTTGGGTTGTACCAAATTGGTGGAGACTTCTTTCTTGTTGACTACTACCTCATCACTTGACTGGTTGATGTCCTTTAATGCCTCCTTAAGCAAATCCCTTTGAGATGGGATGGAAAGGGCCTCCCACATCATGACATTGAGATTAGCATTCTTCATTTGTTCAACAATATTGAAAGGAACACCAGTTGATTTTGATGGTCCCTTCAAGCTACAAGGTCTACCTTCGTTCTTGGGGTGGCCTAGGCTTCCTCTTGCTTCTTGTTCCCTTGAATGATATTTAGACTTGTATCCTAGATAGCTACTTTGGGCGTTGGAGCTTGGGTTGATGCTAAAGGTGAGATAGCTTCCACCGCTCTCCTCTTTGACCTTGTGTATTGTAGCATAGTCTCACCATTTGTTTGGTCTATACCACAGAATTCTGCCTCTTGCCAATTGACAAAAGTAGAATCTCCTTGCACGTGAGAGTGATTCCCAACACTTGGCTGATTTGGGTGATATTGCTGGTTGGAGGTGGTTGGCTCATTTTGCACTACTAGAGCTTGGGCAAACTCTCCATTTTGGCATGCACCTTGGTTGTGTGGCTAATTGCATGGTTGACACCAATCTTGCTCTTGGGCGAGATTGTTTTGCATTGGAACTATTGCCTTTTAGTTACTTGCAGCTGTGGGGTTCACACTATTCAAGGGCCTAGCATTGGTCCATTGGTTTTGCCCTTGAAAAGGTGGCCTATTCTGATTTTGTGTTTGATAAGGCCTACTATGCTGAGTCTGTTGCCTCTTTAGCGTCACCAACTCATTGCCAAAGTTTTGCAATAGAGTCTTGACCTCATGGAACTCATTTGAGGATGAAGAGGATGTGGATGGCTGACTTGTGGGTGCCATGGGGATAGAAGCCAAGCTAGGCGTTTGGGCAGGAGCTTCTGGGAATAGAGGCATTGGCGGTCTTGGGGCTATCTTCCCAGCCTATATCAAACAATTTTCTGCCCTTATGGCTATGTCATATGCATCTGGTAGAGAGATTCCACCCATTGATTGTATCATGACAGCTATATCACTATTCAAAGCTCTCAAATAATACAAGAAGGCATGATTGGGAGATGGTTTCACTAGAGAAGGGATTCTATTCCATGACTTTTGGAATCTGAAATTGAAGTCTCAATGAATTCATGAGGTGCCCTCTTAATTGTAGTTAATTGTTCAACAAGTGATAGGTGATCACTTTTGTCTTCCAAATGGTTACACAACTTCTCCTCTAATTCATCCCAATTGTGAATGGTGTTAGGCAACAACTCTCTATACCACTACAAAGCTTTTCCTTTAAGCGATGTGGCGAAGAGCCTAACAACAACATCATCCTTGGTGACATTATGGATAGAGAAAATGTTTGCAATCTCCCGAATGTGCTCTATAGGAGTAGTCGTTGTTTCACCAATGAAATATGGTATACTCTTTAACACAGCCACTGGTATATCATTCCATTGGGTCAAAATAAGAGGACTCCCCCCATTGAAGGTAACAAAAACCTGATTTCTGGCCATGTGAAACAATGTTCTATTGATATGAATGGTGGGAGTCCTAGACAGTAATGGTCTTGTAAATGGAGGGGTAGAACAAGACCTGGGTGATGGAGTGTTTACAACCTTCACACCCCTGATTGGTCACAATGAAGGTCTAACTTTTTGCCTTCTAGCACTTGAAAATGAGAGTTCTACACATTGGAAACTACCTCTAGAAGACGCCCTTGTATGAGTTTTGGGCATGAAATCAGCAACAGGTCATGAACAAGAGACTGGACCTGTGAGAAGAGTCGCCAAGTGCTTGAATGATGACTGCCTCCAAAGGCTGAGATACTAAGAACAACACTGAATCCTTAGCGTGTAAGTTGAAAGTCAGTCATGTTGTGAGGTGTTCACACATCGCCCCATTGCAAATGGGGACCCCCCACTTTTTTCTTTCTAGGGTTAGCTCTTTTAGTTTTGTTGTTGGTCATTTTAGTGTCTTGGCCTTTGCATTGAAGGGATTGAGTTTCTCAAAGGTCATCAAGCTAGGTGGATCTCCTCAAGGTGGAGTGAAGGAGGTCAGATCAGTTGAGTGATTAGGGGTTATTTAGATCATTCCTAGGGTTTTTGTGTACTATTCGGTCAAGCTTCAAGGTGCTAAATCAAACCTTGGTTGAATGCATAGTGTCCTCCTAAGTCCCGTCCCTTACATCAAGGATAGAGCGAAATCGCATCAAAAGTCTGAAATGTCATCTTGATCCTGAAATGTCCTGAAATTTGACTAAGTCTAGAAATTTGAAGGATCCTCCAAAAACTAGATTTTGCATTATAACTCCTAGAGGTCCGAAACCACTCTCAACCATCCTGAAAATATATATGGAACATAACTTAAAGTATAAGAAAGAGAAAAGATATAAGGAAATGTCACTAATACTTAAATGTTATATTCCATATATGAATCTTGACAGAGAGACGAACTTGTCAAACAACTTCATGTTGGACCACTTTGGACAGAACTTCATGTTGAAGGAGAGAGGAGCGAACTTCATGTTGAAGGAGAGATGAGCGAACTTAATGTTGAAGGAGAGATGAGCAAACTTCATCTTGGAAGAGATAGGAGCGAACTTCACCTTTGAGCACTTTGGAGCGAACTTCATGTTGGAGATGATAGGAGCGAACTTCATGTTTCACCACCATGGAGTGAAGTTGCTTTCTTCACAAGTTTACATTTTGAAGCGAAATTGACAACTTCATGTTCAAGCACTTTGTAACGAAATTCATGGTCTAGCAAAATGAAGCGATCTTGAGAGTGAAATTGGATCAACTTTGTGCATTGAAGAAGAAGAGCAGAGTGCTTGCTTCGTGAGTTGAAGGGAGTGAGCGAGGTTTTAACTTCGGTAGTTGAGAAAGAAGAGCGAACTTCATGTTTTCACCAAGAGGAGCGAAATAGAGGATTTTACAACTTCAACTTCAAGGAGATAGGAGCGAACTTCAGGTTCAAGCAACTAGGAGCAAAATTCATACTTCATGTATCAAAAGAGATGAGCGAAGTTTCTTACTTCATGAATTGGTGTTTTGAAGCGAGGTTGATAGCTTCATGAGTTTGAGTTTATGAGCAAAGTTGATAACTTCACCTGCTGCAAGCTTCAAGCGGAATTCTTTACTTCATGTTTGACCGAAGAGGAGCGAAATCCTCCACTTCACGAATTGCTGAGGAGCGAAATTGTTACTTCATCCTAGAAGGTTTTAAAGCGAAATCATTCCTTCATGAGTTGCACTTCTCAAGAGAACTTCACAAGTTGATGGATAAGAGTGAGATTCAACATCTTCATGACTTGAGCCTTTGGAGCGACGTTATACTTCATACATTGGGAAATAGGAGCGAAGTCAATAGCTTCATGAGTTGAGAGATAGGAACGAAGTTTGAACCTCATGAATTACCTCCTTGAAACGAAGAGTGCAACTTCATGTTTAAAGGATTAAGAGCGAACTTCATGTCTAGAGGGAATGGAGCGGATTTCACACAAGAAAAATGAACTTCATGAGTTTGAGATCATGAGCGAATTTCATAATTTGGAGAGGAAGAACAAATTTGATGAGAAAGATAAGAGAAACAAACTTCAAGTGCACCCCCTTTTGAGCAGATTTTGCAACTTCGTGTGCTGCTGGTTTGAAGAGATTTTACTACTTCATCAATTATAGGATGAGAGCGAACTTCATAAGTTCAAGGTTTGGGGCGAATTTTCTACAATGGTAAACTTCATGACTTAGAAGATTGGCACGAATTCCATGAATAAGCAAGGTGATTGAAACAAGTTGCAAGTACTCCATCTAGAGCAATCTTCATCTTCAAGACTGCACAAGCAAATCTTGAGTTCATGAACTTCACAAGTTCAACATGCAAGAGTAAAATTCATGATTTGACCTACATGAGCAAACTTCACAATTTAAAGGGTATGAGCGAAGTTCAAGAAAATGAAGAAGATTAAGGCAAGGGAAACTTAATGAACATTAAGGATGGAATATAGTTCAAGAACTCTTCGCGAGCTAAAAAAAAAGGCAAGTTCAAGTGTCCCTTCATGAGGGCGAATTTTCTTTATATGATCTTATTAAGCTTATATATTAAGTGTATTTGATACTTGCTTGTTTGTTTTGCAGGAAATGAAGAACGAAATAAGGGGATCAAACAAGAAGCATTCACTTGCGTGAAGACATGATCTACAACATCAACAACATGAAAGAAGTCACAAGAGAAGGAATTTTGAAGGAGAGATGCAAAGATGACATCAAAAGTTCATTCTAAGACATTCAAGAGCAGATAGTTTCAAAAGAGTTAATCAAAGTTAAAAGATCATCGTCATTATTGCTGAAGCTAGATAATGTTCATTATCAAGAGATATTTCTTCATAATGAATCAAATCAAGTCTACAGAGGGCTAGTTGGAGGTCGCGTCCCAATCATCATCCCAGTCACTATCTCTACCAATCAAGGAACGTCTATCTCAACATGTCTTGATTCAGTGAACCAAGCTCACCCAGTGATGGCGCAAACTCTGAGGCACCTACCCCTAATATCTATTGGACAACACTTTCTGAATGTAATTTTCTCATTGGCTAAAGAGAGTTTGTTGTAACAAACCCTAATTAGGGTTTTCATTTTAAAATCATGGCCATTGATGGAGAATTAATCCTAGCCATTCGTTGTAAATGAGCTTTTTATAAAAGCTCAGGCTCTTCATTTGTAAAGGCTAATAGTTGATAGCTAATAGTGAGAGAATAAATAGAGAATAGCTAATAATTAGAATAGCAATTAGAATAGAAGTAGATTAGGAGAGGGAAGAATTGTTGGTATGACTTGTAAATGAGATACTCTTTTCATTCAAGTTACGGTGAAATTCGTTATTTCAACAAGCCTCATGGTTCTACTTCTCAATTTATTTTCATGTTGATTAGATTGAATGGAAGAAGTTGTTGACTGTATTCATGTGGAATCCACCTAATCCATACCACTAGCCTCTTGTTGCTTGTAAGTGCGCCTTGTGTGGTCAACTAGAATGATATGAGCTTAACTCTGAATCGTCCTACACTCATTGCTTATGCATTAACTTGAATGGTGATCAAGTTTGATGGTATTGATTCGAACATCCTTGAAATGTCCTTAGAAGATTGCACTGAGCTTGTGTCAAATTGTTCAGTTTGATGGTGAGACCTTGCTTAGTAGGATTCCACCTACTCATTCATCTATGTTCTTACGTTCTAGGGCCTAGCGTAGATTTCTCAAACCCTATCTCTTTTGCTCATTTTTTAATCTTCCAATTGAGTATATAGGACCTTAGTTCCAGCAAATCAAGCATTTAGGCATTCGAATGTAAGTCCCGTTGTGATTCCAACATAACCACATCAAACCAATGAGCTTATCCACACGTATTGACCCTACATTCACGAACCTTGGAATCGTCTCGAATGATCCTTAAGCTAATCTTCCGCATCCGAGAGATTTTGTTCAAGAGAGGATAAGATACTTATGGTATTTAATTCTGTGTTCACATGTGCATAAGAAAACACATCAACAAGTCCCACCGGGCATGCCAAAAATTGTTGTCACAAAAGTTTGCACCCTTGTTGAGCTATCAACTCAACAACCTTGTGAAACATGGAAACAACCCCGAAGTGTGGGACCTTGCGCAATGGGGTTGAATCTCCAGAGACGGTCGACTTCCTTCTCAATCCAAGTGCAGGTGTTGAACCAACACAACACTCCAAATTGTACTTCTAAACCTATCCTAACAGCTTGCAGAGGAAAAGGGAAGAAGGAAATGCTAAAACCAAAGGAGGTGATGCACCAACATAAGAGGTGTTTCTCTCTGCACCCAGTAATGACACAAAGAATCAATCGAAACACCTAGGAGATGCACAAACTTTAGTTGCATGAATGACCCCGAACGCATGTATGTAGGTTAGAATTTGTTGAAAGTCAAAGGGGAGAAGATTTCCCACAAATGACACTCAGAAACAAGGTAACACAACATATATGTGAGAGAAGAGCCACAAAACATACACCTATGATGAAGGTAAGGAAACATACACAACATGCATAAGTTAAAGGAAGGCAAGAACAATAATTTCAATTCATTCAAAGGCCAATGGCCAAACTTACAGTTGCAAAAATGCAAGAAACTATACAAGTCTTCAAGCGAAGTGAAAGAGCAAAGAATAACTCAAGCTGGTAGGGAGATAAACCTTTACAATGAGGCTTTTTAGCCTTTATATAGAAAACTAGTAGCAGAGGAGAGACCATTGGTCAAGGAAGAGAAGCCTTGACCCTTGTGTGTGCAAAGGAATGTTAGTTAGGGAATGTAGGGAAGTGCATGGACCTGACATGGTGTACATGCAAGCAACCCAACCATTATAGAAGGTGGATTGCCTGATATTTCAACGTTAGAGCATGTAGGCCCGACATGAAGGCCATCAAGTAACCATAAAGAAGCATGGCCTTGAACTCCACTTAATGGCAATCCAGCAAAAACATTAAATGTGCCCCTGTAGCTCGATGAATGAAAGTGTACAAGTCGCAAGAGTTGGAGTGTTGAGAGCTTTGAGTGTTGATCACGCCATTTGGAAGTGTCGCAAGTCAAAAACTTGGGATTCCGAGGTTCGAAAAACTTGGGAAACTTGGGTTTCCGGAATTGGGAAGACTTGGGAACTTGGGTTTCCGAAGTTGGGAAGACTTGTGAAACTTGGGTTTCCGAGCTTGGAGGTTTTGAGGATCATGAAGGTAAAGGCTTAGGAACTTGGGAATTTCGAGATTCTAGGGTTTCGGGGTCAATGAAGGTAAAAGCTTAGGAACTTGGGAATTTCGGGATTCTGGGATTCCGAGGTCAAAGAAGGCAAAGGCTTAGGAACTTGGGAATTTCGGGATTCCAGGGTTGTGGGGTTAATGAAGGAAAAAGCTTAGGAACTTGGGAATTTCGGGATTTCGGGGTTTCGAGGTCAATGAAGGCAAAAACTTAGGAACTTGGGAATTTTGAGATTCTGGGGTTCCAGCGTCAAAGAAAGCAAAGGCTTAGGAACTTGTGAATTTCGGGATTCCCGGGTTTCAGGGATCATGAAGGCAAAGGCTTAGGAACTTGGGAATTTTGAGATTCCGGGGTTCCAGGGTCAATGAAGGCAAAGGCTTAGGAACTTTCCTTCTGACAAGACAACACTTAAACACTTCATGCCTCTATTGGTTTTGTCCTTGATCAACTGGGGCAGCGTTGGTCCACAAAACATATCTCTGACCGGTTCTCACTAATGGACCAAGGGTGTCATAAAATGACAACAATAATAGTTAACATTGTATTGTGGCATAGATCATCACTTTTGCCTAATGTAAGCATCACCTCCTCAACGCGAGTTGTCATGTTCAGTTTTCTTGCTTCAAGCCTCTCATCTTAGAACGACGATCTTCATGAAGCATTCATTTTCACATAGGGGGTTAGATTTTGCATGAAAGAAACATTTATTAAGAGAAACTTGGAGGAAGAAAGGGGAGAGGGAAGCTTTTTGCACTGTGGGAAATAAAAATCCGTAGTACTCAGTTTCTGGTTTGGGGAAAGGGAAGAAAGGAGAAGAGATTGATCTCAATCTGAGGTGATATCGTGCCATGAGCATTCTCACACTTGGAATGCATCACCAAATTGCTTCTAAAGCACTGCTTCAAGGGTCGTTCTTGTCTGTTATTGTGCAGAGATCTGCGCACAGAGGCTTCTATTTTCAGGCATGATCCAATGCTTATTTTATTTCCACATGGTGTTAGAATACATCAATGCATATCACTGTTGTGTTGCTAATATGCGAAGCTTGAATGAATTTATTGTCTTGTTTATGTATTGGAAATGATGGACTTGCTTTATAAGATATCGCTGGTGTTGCAGAGTACAGAAGATCTGCTCCACGCACCCATACCATGGTACTACGGGTCAGAACATCAGAATCTAGATAGTTAATTTAATGGTTAGAAAATCATGGATTACGTCTGTTTGGTAACTGTGATTGTATTTATGATATGGAATTAATTTGTAGGAAATTAAAAGTGATTAAATTGCCTTATTTGAATTGTTTAGTAGATGTTATGAATCTCTAGTTCAGTAGTCATCCCTTGTTCTTTTTAAAAGGTAGTAAAACTGTGGTGCTATGTTTTGTATATGTTCCTAACTGAAACCTCAACATCATGTTATTTGAATTGATAGTCCTTGTCCATATACATATTTTATTCTATGACAAAGGTCAAGTTATGGATTATATCCAACAGTAAGCTGGTTGAATAAACAAAGTACCTTGTCGGTTACTTATAATGTTTTGTCAATTGCTTTGTGTATAATGAACCAATGGGTTTCCTTGATCAGTTGAACCATGTTACTTAATCTATTAGAGATAAACCATTGTCAATGATAAGAAAGGTGGCAATCAATTATAACCATAATATTGAATAAAACGATGACTGAGTATAGGGACTAAAGGACAGTCCTAAAGACAAAGAACAAAGCAATGATAAGGAGACTTCATTATATGCAGGATCCTTTGAGGGTCGATCATGTTGATGCAACGATCATACAACTCAACAATTGAGATGCAGCGATATATTAAAGAAAACATGGTGGTCGACTTCATAAAAGTGATCAAGGTAATGGACGACCTCCTTAAGAATACCAAACAAATTTTATGGGCAAGTTACTTTTGAAGATGGAGATTATATGCAATCATATGTATAATGCAATGATCAAATCAGAAGATGTGACTTCGATATCCAGCATTAGTGAAGGGGTTGGCGATCATAATACTGGTCAACTCAAGTCTTTCATGATAGCAGTGGCATAAGGCATTGACGTCTGCTAAGAAGAACAGTGACTATGAGCAGCGGCATACCTTGATTGTCACAAGAATTCATATTGTCAACTCTTCCTAAAACAGTGAAAAAGATGGTTGATTTGTTATACACTAATCATGGTCAATTTTAATTGCATTGGTCAATTGTTTATTAAAGAAGGTTACACCAATTACATTATGTGTTAAATAAATTCCTTCTGAAAAGGTGCGACTGTGTTGATAAGTCAAACAAACATAAAATCACTCAAAAACAGCAACTAAGGGGATGCGATTGATAGAAATATAATTATTCCAAAACTGAGGTGTGCTAAGTTGAAAAAGATAATTAGTTTTGAGGGAACATAACTGATTGGGATACATCCATTCATCGTGAAAAGGCATGACATTTCAGTATATATAAATGGTTTGAAAAATGGAAATTGTTGTGTTTTTAGAGTGTAATAAGTACGTTGAGTGGTTTGTATCAGATTTGAGAAGCAAAGTGTATGTGATTTGTGAAGGAAGTTTATTGTTCAAGCTGTAATCAGATTTGTGATGAAGGGAGAACAATATAATCCATTGAAGAGTTTGTAGGTTGGTGCCTATCAAATAAGAGATTGGTGTCTCTCGCTGAGTTGGTGCTTAGTTGTGGGAGATGGTGCTTACAAATTCAGAAGTGGGAGTTGGTGCTTCTGGTGGGTTGGTGCTTACAAACAATCTTAGCGGTTGGTGCCTACAAAACATTGTAAAAGAAGAAATATATAAAAGCAATAATTTGTCGTGGTTTTCTCCTATTTGGGTTTCCACGTAAAACCTTGTGTTATTGTGTTCTTATGTGCATGGTTGTTGGTATTTAGTGAATAATATTATTGTGGATGATAAAAGTTTGAATTGGTAAAATTTGTTGTTATACTGATTCACCCCCCCCCTCTCAGTATAACCTTGTGCTCTTCATCCTTGGCATTATTTTTGGTGGAAGAAAAAACAACCTCCTACTTCGCTATCTCACGTGGGCAGGTTAGAGGAGGGGGGGGATCCCCGTTAGAGAAGATGGGGGACGATGTGCAACGCACAACAAAACCTATAGTGTGTGACCAAATAGTTTGTCTAGGTTTTAAACACTAGGCTAAGATGGCAAAATGGTGATTGATCTTTCTGTAGTTTGCTACCCTCGTGAAGGATCAGGCCCTTCCAGAAGGAAGAGGCACGGGTGACTTTTAAGTCTATGGTTGGGCGGAAAGGCACTTGATGATGCTCTCCCTCTCCCATGTTATGCCGAGATTTCATCTATTATCAGCAAGAAGTTCATTACTATGTAATCTCTAAACTCTTCTCTTCCTTTTCAGTAGAAATAGGATAAATATTTCTTTTGGCAATTAGTTTCTCTTTTTGATGAAGTTAGTTAGTTAGTTAGTTAACTGTTTCCTTTCAGCTAAAATTGAATGTTAGTTGCAATTTCTTTCATTAAAATGTTATAATAGTTTATTTTTTCTTTCTTAAGTAAAGTGTTTGTTACAATTGGGTTCAATGCATACAACATGCCAAAATGAAGAACCCCAATGACTAAAATCAAAAACACAAGACAAGGAAGAAAACAAAGGACCAACAAGACGAACACAAGAACAAGGAAAAGAGAAGACAAGAGGGGCATTTTGTCCTTCTAACAAAATGAGGTGTGAGTGCAAGACATAACATGACCCATGTCACATCTTGAATTGAAAAAAAAATCAATCCACCAACTATTCTATTGTGGTCATGTTCCTCAAAAAAAATTCTCTTTGTCCAAACACAACTTTTGGAACTGATATCAACTTTCCCATATCATCTAAAGGAGGCAACTACTTGAAGATGTGATGATTTGTCCACAATCCCCTTATACAGAACTAAACATGAAACACATTGTTAGTCTTGTTATTTTTTGGCAACTCATGTTCATAAGGAACTTCTCCAAATCTCCTCAATATCCTATAGGGTCCATAAATCTTGGGTTTCAATTTCTCAATTCCATTTTTCTTAATAGAAGATTACCCACATGGTTGCAACTTAAGAAAAATCAAGTCTCTAACCTCAAATGTCCTCTTTGCATGGTTCCAGTTTGCATAAAATTTATGTTGATTTTGAGCTTGTTGGAAGTGATATTTCAATGTTCTCAACACATCTTGGCCATGTTTAGCTAAATCACTAGCTGCTATCACTTTGCTATCATTCAACACTAAGTCAACAAAGTAAAGCATCCCAACCATATAGTGCCATGAATGAGGACATAACAATAGACTTGTGATAAAAAGTGTTACAACAATATAATACAACCATTTCCCCCAGGTTGATTGCCAATTTGAAGCATACTTCCTCAAATACCCCTCAACCCAATTAGTCACTATTTTTATTTAACCATGAGATAGTGGTGATAGCTAGTGCTTGGAGTGAGTTTTGGACTTATAAAATTAAACAATGGTTGCTAAAAAGCACCATGGAATATGTTATCCCTATCACTTACAATATTTTTAGGCAATCCATGTAGCCTAAATACCTAATAAAAAAAACTTTTCCAATTGGTGGGCCTTGAATTTTGACAATATAACAAAGAAATGCACACATATTTTGTTTTCCTATCGGCAACGACATACATGCAATCTTTCCTTTATACCCTCTATAGATGGATATTGAAGTCCATAGATATGCTTTCCCACTTCTGATTAGGAATAGACAAAGGCTATGTGGTTGTTGTTTCTACAAGAATAAGAATGCCATTCGGATTTGCATTTGAATTTGTTTCCCAGACCTCTTCATCCTTGACACTAATCTGATGGTTACTTAATCTCAAATCCATATTTGAGAAATACATAGCTCCATGCAACTCATCAATTAATGCATCAATCCCAAGAATTGGATGCCTATTTTTTAGTCTTATTGTTCAAAGCCTTGTTCAATACACATTTGCATTTTACCATGTTTTTTCTTAACCAAAACCATTGCTGAAGCAATGGGTTTCAAATTAGACCTGGTGTAGCTCATATTTAAAAGTTATATTTTAGCCTTTTCGATTTTGTCTTTCTAACTCCTTGGATGGTGGCAGGGTGTAATCAACATAGGCTTGAAACTCAGTTTCAACTCTATTATATGTTGAAATCCTCTATTAGGAGGTAGTCTTGGAGGTAAACCATTAGATACCTTGATACATTTATCCAGGATAAACTAGATATCAATATGAAAAGAATTCATATCTAAGAATGAGATTATGGTTGTCACTAAACAATGTGTGTGTGTGTGTGTGTGTGTGTGAGAGAGAGAGAGAGAGTCCATATTAAATACTCATGCAACAACAAGATCATATCATCTGAGTACATTACCAATTGAAATTACATTCATAAAAGGACTGCAATACCAACCTAGGATCTAATGATCAAGGGTTAGTCTTAATTTGGCTATATGGCCACTCATCAAACGAAGAAAGAGATATCACGGCCACACCAACTAGGTATGGTGGCCAAAGTAATGAATGCAATCATAATTAGCAACTCCCAGAGTATTCCGCATAAGGATTATAGTGAAATATCCCTCCCTCTTTTGGGCTTTATATTTCTGAATTCTGGGATATTTTCTCTGCTTTTTGCTTTCTGTTTTTTCTGTTTTTTTTTCCAGGATTTTATGATTTTTGGGGGTTTTGATACAAATGAATTGAAAGGGAAAAGATAGGAAATGAAAATAATGAAGTCTACACAATTTAATAATTTAATTACATTCAAGCCCTTAACTCCAAATTGCATTTAATAATTTAACAGAATATACTCCTATCAGCTACAGACAACCATAGAAAATCTGAAAATGCAAATAGATGCACAATTTCCAACCCCTTGTGTCTGCCTGGCAGTCACAGCTCCAAACGCCTCCCTGAATGATGACCAATATTGACTGGGAAGGGGCAGCTAGCAATTAATACCAACTATGGCCTGAATAGAAGCTGTAATTATGTTCAAACAGCAACCTGGAACCTCATGCCCAGACTTGGAAACTATACGCCTTCCTCTAGAAATGATATGAACTGTTTTGAAATCTACGGCCAGCAATAATGGACACAAAAATTCTTCCAATCTGCAAACAACCTGTCTAATCTATCTTCAATCACCCAATCTCTGTAAATTCTGATTAACTCTGGCAAATCTAAAAACGATTATGCACTAGTTAAATCTTTGAATGAGATTATCAATCTGAGTACCCTTGGATGATGTCTCACACGGTACACCTGTAGGCACTATTCTTCTTGAGAGTTTTTGTTCTCAAAAAGCATGGAACTCAGCTGCAAACCCTTGCATTCTTCAATCTTCATCAAAAACAAATGATCAAAAGTGGATTGAAAAAGCAGAAGTATTGAATATATATCCCTCCCAAAAGGTCAAGATTTCATGTGCCCTTTAGTATCAATTAATAATTAAATATAGATAGATAGAAAACAGGTAGATATTCTATGTTGGCTAGAAGTACTCATGATACTTTATTAACAAGAAAGAATAGCAATTTGCTTTTGATGCTATTCACATCCCAAGGTTGGCATTACTTTTGGCTTTAATAAATGATTTTTATATCATTAAATGAATATATGCATTTAATGCCCTTATAACACCATCAATTATAAAGCCGCTTTTAATATTTCATATTATTAAAATCATTACTTTAATAATAAATAAATCATAAACTCCATTTAAAGCAGATATAAGAACAATTAATTGATTTAACAAACACCCTGGGGGTAACAACAGTGTCTTCTGACCATCCAGATGGTTTACTATAAATAGAAAGGTCCAGCCCAACGTCCATGTGACTTAGTAAATATTTGAGTGTAAATAGAGCTTGAATGACCCCTAGAAGGTAAATCTCAAATATGTCAATGCACTAGAAAGGAGAGCACAAGAAAATGACACCCAAATTGTTAGCTAAAGAACCCTGAGTGGCCTTCAAATCAACTCATTAGCCTACAAAGACAAATTAGATAGGCTAATCCCTGAAAAACAAGGCACAAAAATGGGGACATGTTGTGACCTTTTTCACACATCGCCCCATTGCAAATGGCGACCCTCCCTTTTTCCTGCTTTCTAGGGTTTTTGTTAGAGCCTTGCAACCTCCAAGCATCGGTATTGTCAAGTTTGTTAGTTTTGAATGGTTTGAGTCTTATGGATTCAAAGTTAGTTTTTTTGCAAGCCAAGTGATAACACAATGTAGACACCGTCAAAGTGCCTGGGAAGGCCAAAGGATGAAGAACGCAATTGATTTGAACAAATTTGGACAACTTTCTATTTTTGGAAAGTTTTCATTTTTTGCTTTTTCCTATTTTTTAGGAAGTTTCATTTTTGGCATTTTTAGCTTGATCCTCGGGATGGCTATTTTAGAAAGTTTTCCCTATTTTTTTAGGGATGTCTGCTTTTTGCCTTTTCAGAATAGGGACCTAGGGTTTGCACTGGTACCATTGGCCTGCATCGATCGCAATCGAAAATTTTCAAGTTTTGACCCAAAAAGCTAAGTTCCTACATTTTAGGGGTCATGGCGCTTCGGATGGGTTACCTGAGTATGGGTTTCAAATATCATGTTAACATAGCTAAAATTGATGAAGTTATCAAATTTTGAAGTTTTCCGAGTATTTCTCTAAGTCTGGCTAATCACATTTGGTGTCTAATGTTATGTCAAGAACTCCAAAACTTTGCCCCATGATGGAGACTCACAAAGTCCACCCTACTCTTGATAACATTGGAACATGACTCACAAAGTCCGCCCTCCATGGTTCCTAAGTTTGATAAAGTCTGCCCCATGATGGAGACACACAAAGTCCGCCCTCCAAAGTCCGCCCAAGCAATGTGGCATGAAGCTGATGAAGTCCAAAACCTTCTCAAAGTCCGCCCATGAAGAAGGTCCCAAGAGGCAAGGAAGTCCGCCCAAGGTGATGAGTGAGGGTGGCCTAACTCCAAAAAAGTCCGCCTTCCTAAGATCGTGGATCAAAGGTCCGCTTTGCAATGAAAGTTTAAGGTTTCTCAAGTTTCTCAAAGTCTGCCCTAGGGGTGAGTCCAAAGCAAAAGCATAATCATGTTCCTCTTGAAGTCCGCCTTGAGGCAAAGTGTCATCAACCCCTCCAAAGTCCGCCCTAAGGTGAGATAAGGAGCAGGTAAAAAGTGCATAAGCCTCACAAAGTCCGCCTAAGGAGATGGTAAGTGGTGTGTGAACATGAGAAAGTCCGCCCTCCTACAAAGACCAAGTGCATAAGTCAAGGAAAGTCCGCCTAGGACTAGTTTGCAGTGGGGAGTGAAAGGTATGAAGTCCGCCTTCCTACTTGGGAAGATAACAAGTAACACTCAAGCAATGAGCCATAAAGATGATGATGTCCGCCCTTGACAAATGTGAAACGTGCACAACTTTTGGCGCAATCCACCCAACAATGTAAGAAGCAACTTGTGAGAGGTGCAAGGAAATGATGAAATCTGCCTAAGATATGAGCATGAACTTCACCAAATCCGCCCTCCTCGGTGCCTAAGATGGACAAAGTCCGCCCTTGGTTGAATGTAAGGTGCATAAGATCACTGAAGTCTGCCCTGAGTAAGGTACATGCAGTTAGTAAAGTCCGCCTTGGAGGTATTGAGAAAAGAATCAAGTGAAGTTTACCTTGAGGATGAGGAAATATGGCTAAGTGTATGAAGTGGTGCCAAGAATCAGATCAAGTCTGCTCAAGAAGTAAAACATATGGTGCATGAAATAGATAAAGTCTGCCCAACTCATAAGGAATGGTGCACACATCCCTCCAAGTCCGCCCTACCTCAAGTGCAAGAAGAAACACTTCAAGTAAAGTCCGCCCAGCAACATTTTGCAAAACAAAGTCAATCAAGTCCACCCTCATGAGAAACATGCTAAATTTAGAGAGAAGGAATATTCCTATGTGATATCAGCACAATCTCTTGATCAAGTGCGAACTAAGTGCAGATTTGGAAACTTTTTGAAAGAATAATATGGAAGATCAAATTCAATTTGCAGACTAAAAGCCAAAATAGAAACTTCCATTCAGACTGAGATTTATAATTCAGTTCAACTGAGATTTAATTTTGAAACTTGCTCTTGCACTTTAAGGGACTAAACACTAAAGTAGAAACAAAATTCAAGAGGATCTTCTTTGTTTCCAAATAAAGAATTCAAACTCTATACAAATACTTCATTCATCTCTTTCATTTCAACAGTTCGAGTTTGGAGAGCAAGATACTTGAAGAGAAGATTATTTCAGAGCTTCAAGAACAGTTCAAGGATTTTTTTTTTAAAGGCATTTATAAGAGGGAGAAGTGAAGATTTTCACACCAAGCATCCTTTCTACTCATTTTTTGTCTAGATTTTGAAGGTGACAGGGGTATTCGAGGCAGATTGGTTAAGTTTTTCAATCTAATTTTCAAATTTTGATGGAGTTTTCATGGAAAATGGAGTTGCTTTTCACAACTTAGTTTACATTTCAGACATTTCCCTATATCCAAATCTGATTTTGACATTCATTTCACGAATTCTGGGACTGAGTTGTTCGTTTTCAAAGCAATCAAAGACAAATTTCAAGTCAAATTGAGTTTTCAAGGGTTTCTAAAATTTCTAAGTGTTCACAGCTTGTTGAAAGCTAAAAGTGTTGAGGAAGTGGCAAATCAGAGCACACTTTGCCATCAAACCTTCAAAGTTTACGCTCAAAATGAGGATTCTAATTTATTTTCTTATGGTTTTGCAGGTTTTGGATGATGGTTGAACACAATGAATGCCTGAAAAGCTGAATTTTAGATCACATCAATTCATATTTGTGAGGAGTTATCCAAAGGTTTTTACCCTTCTTCCACGCAACATAAATTGGCAGTTGAAGGCAGGATCATCGCAGAAAACACGAACAGAGTTTCGAGCCAAATTCAAAATTGAAGACAAGTCCACGAGCAAGGTTCATCCGAGCATAAAGATGGCCAAAATTTCGCTAAGTATGAGAAATACTTTGCAAAGGGATTTTTCCCCAAATTCAAGGCACTTGAAAGAATCTCAAGGCATCAAGAAAGAAAAGTTCTTAGACTTGGAGAAAATATTGAAAAGAATTTCCAACTTCTTGAAGGATTTCATCTTCTGAAGAATTAAAGACAAGCTCCAAATCAAAATCAGATGGTGACAAGAAGAATCGAATTTCCATACTGGACAATTTCTTCACACAAATTGGAGAATTCAAGGAAGACATCCAACACGCTGAGGTGGTGCCTCGTCATCTTCCAACCAATCAGATTGTTCCAAGCCAGCATGTCTAGGTTCAATGAACCTGACTTATCCAGAAGCTTCTAGAAGGGCACACTTCACAATGCAACGACCTTCTATTTTCATTGTTGGTTCATATTTAGCAAGAAGGACAAGTGTCCCCAAATGTAATTTTCTCATTGATCGAGGGGTAGTTAGTTTTGGGAAACCCTAATTAGGGTTTGTAGCTTTCAATCTGGGCCCTTGATCACTGTTTGATCTCGGTCGTTCATTGTTTTCTGGAAAGCTATGTAAGGCTACCTCCTCTCATTTAGAGTGTGTGAGGTTTTTGTCATATTGTTGCGTGAAGGTCATTTTTCAAATAATAATACATTGCATGTGCGCTTTCTCTTAAGGCTTTGTAATCTTTGTTATTTGAGTAATTAGCATTGTTTGAATTTCCTCAACACATTAGTTAGAAGTTAATTTAGATTTGCTTTCAAGTTGTTAGAGTTGAATAAAGGATTTGATAAGTATTAATTAACGATGTATCTTTGCTCATACTTTTTGTGAATGGATGATTTCCATTTCACTGTGCAAAGTTAGTCTAAGCCTATCCCCTGTGTATGCCAAAACTTCAATCATAAGCACAACCCATTGAAGATTGCACTCGCTTTGTGTAGTTGTCTTTAGTGTGGCAAAGCAAAGTGTGGTTTCCCAAGAACACCAAGTTAATATCATCTCCAGAATTCGTAGGTTTGGAACAGCTTTCTTAACCCTATCCCCTTTTCCTTTTTTTGAAGGTCTAAATCTCAGAAAATCCAAAAAGAAAGAGAGAGCCTGAAATTGACAAATTTATCTATGTCCAAAGCTTGAAAGACATTTGTAAACATAAGTGCCCCTTGAGATTTTCAGCATACACTACCCAAGTAGCTATCCCACTAAAGTCGCTTGTTCGCACATATAGACCTTGGAATTGCCATAAGATAAGCGGTGATTTTTCAGGAGAGGATAGAATACCTTTGGGTATCTTATTCTAATGTTTAGTATATGATAAAACGTACACCAACAGGACATTACATATATTGGCCAATAACCAGTTTCCTACAATATTTTAAGTTCTATCCCCCTTTGTGTCGTACGATGCCAAATTAAATAATGTATATGCTCCAACTTGTACTATAGCCCCCTAAACAAATAGAATGAACAACAGATGATGTTATGGATGATACCAGTAATGGAAAAACTGCAGAAATGGACTGATATAACAAGCAAGGGTACACACAATAACAATATCAATAAAGATTTGACCACTCAATACCAAATAGAAGGATATTATAAAATCAGCCAAATCAAATCTTCAAAATCACTAGAATATTTGATCACCAAATTGAAATTGTGAATGGGAAGCTGAAAGGTTTTTCATCCTCCATATTTCTGCACCAAACAGTTTTCGTCCTTGGGCATGTATATGAACAAAATTCTAAAGCTCTGGAATAGGGTTTAATAACAATACTAATGAATGCATTTTTTGATGCCAAACTCTTCTTTTATATGCACCTTTTTAATTTTTAATTTTCTTTTCCTGCCTAATATTTTCTTTGTTCAAAAACACCTTTTTATAGTATTTTATTATGCTCACTTAAATAAAAAGATTATAATACATAAGTCATCAATTTTACAATATTATTTAATAAAAGTATTGGGACAACTTAAAATATTATTAATAAATCATTTACCTAAATTTATCCCTTAGCCTACCAGAAATAAGAAATAGGCTACGATCTCCCAAATAATTTAATTAATAAAAGATGACATGACGGTAAACATAAGTAGTTAGGTTCTCATGAGGTCAAGAGCATTTAAAATATTTAGAGAACTTACATTTGCTTATATATTGAATTAGGAGAAATAAGGACTTTTGGGATTTTTATATGCATTGGTAAAAGAGTTATAAAACATTTTGTATATGGGTGAATTATCAGTTAAGTCCAACACCTAGAAGTGAATTTTTTTATCATCTCATTCTATGCTTGCACTTTTCAGGGCACCCATGCTACACTTAATGAGGCTTCTAGAAACACATGCGACATCAAGTGAATAAAGTGTAACAAAGATGGAGGCTAGAGACACTAGAGGTTAGAGGTAATCTTATAATCTCAAGCTAGCTTAACACTTAGAGATGCTATTTACATTCAGCTATTCCTAATTCTGATTCTCTTCCTCTATTTCTATAAACTGTTACTGGAAATGATATCCAACTCAGCAACAACTCGCCAATGGGTACTGAATCATTACAAACACCATTGATTCATGTAAACCAAACTTGTCTATCCCATGTTCTTCTTCCAAATTTTGTAGGAAAAAGATTACAAAAATCATCCTTCATAGTAACTTATATTAGAAAGTATTCGATCTCTATCTTTCCCACATGTTTCATGTACTCTTCTTCTATTCCAAGGTTCACATAAAACTCCTGCCTCATTTCCCCCCTCAAACAGAGGACTATGCTCTCCTTTTGCATGCTTTAACACCCCAACATATTTTTGCAATTGATGTCAGCTCAATGCTCCCATTAGCACACATTGAGGTAATTGGCGCAATTACTAATAACCATCAACCTCTAACCCGAGTGCCTTCTTCCAAAGCAAGTACAAAACCATCCAAAACAAAGACTTAATTGACCATTACTAACTCCCTTTACTGGTTCTCAGCTACCATAGAGATCAGGATACAAGAATCAGCATCTCTTCATGCAAATCAACTCTTCTCAACAATAGTTCATCAAACAAATAAATTTCTAGATTTTTTTGAACCATATTTTCATTGACCTCGGAAACCAAGCTCTAATTTCTACTCCACAACTTTCTAATTTTAACAATTGAGAGTTTTTGTAATGCTTTCCTACATTGACATAATAATCCTTTGTCAAAACAATATGGAATTTTATCTCAGAATTATATCTAATTCATACCATAAGATACAAAATCTGCTCACAATATATCATGGCTCCACAATAAATTCATCAAGGCACAACCATTTGGCGTGGAATTACAGATGCCAAGCACTACCAAGATATAAATAAATGAGATTCACATGCCGCTTGGATCATGTGGGTTATAAAACTGGTACAAAGTTAAATAGATTATCAATTTCCATTTTCAAAAAAAATCATTCTAAGAAATTCAACCACGGAGTGAAGACTGTAAAACATACATTGTTAAAATAAAATATGCTCACATTCTCTAAACATCAAATAACTACAGAGAATTCATAGCAAAAATAGGAAATTGACATTTGGAGGAAGCAATGAATAAAGACATCGCATAGGTCAAATTTTGAGGGGGTGACAAAGGAGCGGACATGGAAAGGTATGAAGCGGTGCACATGAGTATGGGGCACATCTACAAGATGTTTCATCTGTGTCCAGAAGACTGACATTATGTAAAAATGTTCTTGTTGAACCACATTTAGTAACCCTTGCATATGGTGCACCTTTGAGTTATGTCATCTTGTAATAATACTGCATACCTTGTATATGGATCCCAAATGTGTTAGTGAGACTCCTATAAAGTGGTCTAACTGCAAAAGGTGAAGTGTAATATTTTATTTGAATATATGCCACTACTAGGTTGCCCAATCCTCATGCAGTGCATAAGAATGGTGTATAAATAAAGACAATCGCTCGTCCAAATTCTATTTTTTATTACAAAGTTGATTATTCTATTTGATGTATTCCCAAACCTCCTCATATGATGTTCTCTCTTTCTTTTACTTGTGCATTTAACATTTATGTTTGACAGGAATCTAGTTGTATATTCTATCATAGTCATCACTGATGATAATTCTAGGTACAAGTCCCCATGAAATCTTGATTCACGCTTCCCTGAAATATTAAAATGATCAATATATTGTACCATACAATTAAACTAGCATACCTATCTTTAGAGAAATATAGATAAAGTACACCAAAAGATATCATATTTGTTCATTATTCCACTTAAAAATCTACTATATTATCATATTGTAATTAATATTAAAATATTTTATTTTTTTTATTGGTGATTGGCCGAAGCCTGAATAGCTTTTGACTGGAGCTATGAACCAATGGGGACACAGTAGGGGGCCCCATCCACATTACATATCTTTGACTTATTATTATTATTATGTTTGATTAGATTGACCCCAAGACCTTCCCATCCTATGGAAGGCCAAGAGTCACGGCTTAGAGTTCCACTAGATTGACCCAAGAGCTTCCCCATCCTATGGAAGGCCAAGAGTCACAGCTTAGAATTCCACTTCAGATGTCCCTATTGGGAATTGAACTTGGGTCTCCACAGTAAGAACCCAGTGTTTTAGCCAGTTAAGTTCAACCCCTTGGACAATATTAAAATATTATTATTATAATATGATATTGTAATTAATATTAAATTATTATTAAAATATGATTATATTATTATCTTTTAATATATTATTTATTTTTATATTACCAAATTATTATTATTATATTTTTGTTTTATATTACTTCTTATCATTATTCTTGAGAAAAAGGTGAACTTTATAAAGGGACACTTTCAATCCCCCATAATTAATAATATTAGGTTGAAATAATTACGAACTTAACAGATTGATGATGGAGATAGACAAATTGATTGATCAATTAAACTTAGAGGGAGTGGCAGTTGACAGGTGGAAGTGAAGATATAATTAGTATTAAATAATTAAAAATTAGTTAATTAACTGCATGGGAGGAGAAAATAAATTAAATTAAATTAAAAAAGTACTAATAAAATGTTTTTGCTTTTCATACATTTAGTGTCACAAAAATGTCAAATTGAATGCTTCTAGTTTTTATTAACAGACATTTTTGCATCCATATGTGAGTATAAGACGCCTTTGGCGTAATTATGGGAGGATAGATCAAAGAACCATTGCCACATCTTCATTAAAATGTGAACTTATTGCATGATAGTTTCAGAAGGTACCATTAATTAAACAAAAAGCAATAAGAAAATGTAATTTCTAATCACAGTAATATTAAGAACCCTTGAATCAATACTCAACACAGTCGTACCAATGAGATTGTGTAAGTAGGCATGCATGAAAGACTAAATGTAGTAAAATGGATGAGAAAGAAAAATATAAAGGTGAAAAGGCAATAAAGTTAATGTGTACTTTGAAATAACAGTCAGTGTTAAGAAACAACTATATCACTAAGGAGACCCATCATGTTAAGTTTTTTTCTCGTTTTAAATCTATTGTACCAATATTTACATATTTGCTAAGCTCTGGGTCCAAAATGTGTAACTTTTAGATTAAACCATTTTCTCTGCAAAACCTTCAAAAGCTCTTGGATTTAGTCATCTTACATTTTCATCAGCTAAAATGGCTTACCTGACCAATTCGATGGGTACGATCTTCTGCCTGAACAATTTCACCAGGCGTCCATGACAACTCTGCAAATATCACTGTGGTTGCTGCAGTCAGTGTCAGACCCACTCCCGCAGCACGTATAGAAAGCTGAACAGGCAAGAAGTTATAACATTTGAAATCAAGTCATACTTCCACATTTCATTGAAAATATAAGAGAAATAATTGCATACTCCCATGAATACAGTTTTGGAGTAGAAACACCAAAGATAGCAATATTACATTGTAAAGCATTAAAAGATTGCAGTGTAGACTGAAAATGTCATACCACGGCCACTTTTACATCATCTCTCTCCTGGAACCGTGTTACTAACATCTGTCTTGATGATGGTGATGTACTTCCATCAATTCGTATACAACTAACTTTCTTTTTCTGAACATAAGTAATGACATTGAATTAATCAGACATTCCACATTAAACACTTAAAATATTTATATATACTGGTAGGAATCAAGAAATAAATAAGCTTACAATCAAATATTGTTCAATAGCATCTAGCATTGACAGATGATGTGCAAACACCAGAAATTTGCAGCCTCCCTGCAATTACATTAGTCAAAGAAAAAACCTTCAATATAACAATATAAAGAAGCATTCATTAATTATCAAAGCTTCATGAGTAATGCCTCTATCTTTCAGAAAGCTAAACAAAATATTTTAGTTCTTGCTTCATTTACTAAATCTGTTAGACAAAACAGAAAATGGATTGAGCCATCGACTTATTGTTAAAAACAACATTCATTATCCCTTGCATGGAAAAATGCAAAGAATAAATAGATGTGGATTAAACCACCTGATTTGAAATTACAACAAAATAATTACAAATTCATTCAACTCCAATGAATACAAATAGCCAATTCTTATTAGAGATTCACAATTCTCAGTAAAATAAAATCCCAAAAGATCACAGATTGATCATTTCATTGGCAATTGAAAGATCAATCACTTGAGACATCATATATGATATCATTCATTGTCATAAATTTAAGTTCATGAAATTCAAACACTAACTTAAAATGGCAAACACAATTCTATCCATCGTCATCCGAAGCCACATCATATTAACCTCTACTCTCAAGCAGTTTTTGGAACAAAAACAAACTGAAAATAGTAATCTGAAAAGGAAACAAATAACTGGAAACTCTGTCAAACCCTCAATGGCTGGTATACAATTTCAAATGCATTGATATTATCAAATCTGAATTATGTAAGCTTGGAATAGTTATGACAACAACAATCCACCCCAAAACATCAACTGGAAAGACTCTAAAACTAGATATTATTGAAATCGCAACTTTTGGGAACAATTACAATGCTGATTTGCAAATTGGCAACATAATTTCGGGATTACAAACAACTATATTGACTTGATAGGTCGTGCAGACATATGGCTAGTAGCTATAAGCAATGAGGGATGCATTTTAAACTTGTATGGCGGCAGCTGTAGATGGCATGGCTGCCGCAGGGTTTGGGACATTTTCGTAGCCGGAAAATCCCAAAAGATGCTGTACAGCAGAAAATACACCCCCAAAACACAATCACTCCACCAAATCCATGATACCAATGATCAACAATAAATCAAATCGGCAACAAGCAATTAATGTTGCATGGATGAGGTGCAATCACCCAAAATTTGTGTGGAACCCTCCCTATGAAGCTGGCGTTTCAATTTGTCAATATGACAACAATGGATCATGATGTAACCTCTGAAAATTCTAAAAATCAGCAATGTCAATGATTTACTTACAAACACCAATCACTAGGAATCTAAAAATAACCAAAAGCAACTCACATACAATCCCGAAATGGAGTTGCCAATGTTGTTGAAGATGAGAGTTTTCATCATCAACTCAAAAAATGAAAATCCAAGAGGTTTTTGTCCTCCAAGATGTCCAATCAACCAAGGGTTTTTTTTTCCTTAGTTGAGAAACTAAACACAACCCTCAAAATTCTTGAAACAATGTTGACTTGCAAAATGATGACAAGATGATGATCAAATTAATTCAAGCAGCCTCCTTATGTAGTGCTCTAAAATGGACACATGAGGAGAGCAAGAAAGTTGGTGATTGATCGAAAGACCAATTCTGGGATGGAAAGATTGGAAACATGATAACTTTTACTTCCATGGCATTGATGCTAAAATATTAGTTAAAAATGTGGTAAGTCATTGGATCTTGTTCTCCACTTAAAATAGTGTAACTCAATACAAGATGAGGATAGACTTTCATCAACAAAAATACATTTTTACATGCACTAGGTAGTGCCTATTCATACTTAAATTAAACAGAGGTTTCTAATAAAAGAAGAGTGGCGGATGACAAAGGACACCAGCTTTTATTTTTTCTATATTTATTGCAATTGAAATAAATGCTTGGAGCTGACCAGAAATTTTCCTATATATTTTTTTGGATTAGATATCATAAAAAAAAACCATTACATAGCATCAGCAAAACCTGAATTCAGTAGTATCAAGGGCACCAAGGGAAGGTGCATGCACAAAAAAATATATAGTTATCGGGCACCTCCACTATAACAGTGATGATTACATTAGATATACATATTTGTAAACGAAAATATCAGCAACAGTTTATGTAAGAAACATATGCATCAGTCTAGGAAATTGAGATTTCAGCATCCAGTGAAGTGTTGTTTCCCAGTGGGGGGATCCAAGCCACCCACCCCAAGTTTCCATCCTGCCACACTTCCACCGACCATCAAGTATGTCCTATTTATGGGGATGGGAGGTGCGCTCACGAATCAGGTCAGCTTCCTCCTGAGTAATCTCCATGTGTATCTGCCTACGCTCCAGGTGCTTCATAAAAGCCATCAGTGCTTGCTCAAATGCAGCCTTGCCCGGTTCATCCCTCTCCCAAGTGAATCCGTGTGATAATTCAAGGATGTAAACAGTAGTAGCCCCCTCCTTGATCCACCTATCAAACTTGTCCGAGTCCAGCTTAAGTATAACAGTGACCTACATAGAAATAGAGTAAACAATGAGTCTCCTAAGAGACTCAGTGAGGTGCCTGGTATTGCTATCAAAGATATCACCATTACGATACTTCCATATAAGCCAAAGAACTTCCAAAGAAAAACAAGACCAAAAGATATTTGCAATTCTCCTACAGCCCTTGATATAGCCTAGAATAACATCTATGTATTCAAAAGAAACAGATTCCAAGTTAAAACCAAACAATCTCCATATTTCTTTTGCAAAATGGCATTCAAAACTATATGTTTCATAGTTTCAGGCACTCTGCATATGTTACAACTTAAGAAAGCACCCTCCTTATCTTTTATGGGGAGTTTATTTAACAGCAGGCTAAGCACCCTCCTTATCTTTTATGGGGAGTTTATTTAACAGCAGGCGCCAGCCAAAGAATTGCTTTTTTGGTTCATTATGAGCCATCCAAAATTTACAAAGGCTATCTTTCCAGGTGTTTGGTTCCCAGTTTAAACCCCAGCATTTGTTAAGGTGCAAAAAAAGGGTATCAGCCTCAGTGAGTGAAGAGTAAATGCATTTGGCTTTAAGGGAAGGGAGAGGTGTGCCATCAATCCAACAAAGTGCAGAAGCGGGGGGGCGGAGGAGAGGGGGGTGAGAAGGGGGGAGAGCAGAGGATAAGGCCATTTTAAGTATGTTATAGTTCTTGCTTTGGGATGTCGGGATAGAGAAGGTAAGTGTCTGTTCCTCCCACAATCTCAATTGGTCATTTTCAAACAAATGCTCAAAGTATTTAATACCCATATTATGCCATTTTAGTGCAGAACAGCCTTGGAGAGTGGCTAAGGGTTTTCCATTATGGAATAGATTCCACCATATTGATCTGTTATCAGCAATATGCCCCTATACAGTGCCATTTACTTTGATATGTACCAAGTGTTTCACATGTTCCCAAGCCTTCCATAGGGACTTAAAGATATCAGATCCAACCAGAGATTCCTCAAACTGTCCAATAAGAAGGTCAAGAATGGGGAGATCTTTCCATTTCTTGGCTTTCTTAGGGACCGAGCATATAATATTATTTCTTATAAGAACTTTTCATGGCTCATTACCTTCCATGGCCTTAAGAATCCACTTGGAGGCGAGGGCAATGCCCTGTAGTTTCAAGTCCTTCAACCCCATCCCACCAAATAGTTTATGCATAGTGCACCATTCCCATCTCACTGCATGTTGCTTCCTAGTACCCTTGCCATCTGACCATAGGAATTCCCTAATCTGCTTTTGAACATGATTAAATTGGTAATTCCTAAAGAGCCAAGCTGATGAAAAATAAATATTATATGAGGCCAATATTTTCTGACACACCTGGAATCTTCCAGCCAAGGAGAGGAAGTTCTTGTTCCACTTGGAAAGTTACTTACCAATCTTATTCCTTACCCATTCCCACATTTCTTTTAGATTTGGAAGAACAGAAAAGGGAATACCTAGATATCTTACAACCTGTGTTGGGCCCAACCATTTGAGAGAGAATTTTGAGAGCCAGCCCGAGGCGCTGTCATCCCAACCAAGGAGATTGGACTTGTGCATAGCAATCTTACTGCCAGAAGCTAGGCAGAAGAGTTCGATATTTTTCAGCAAAGCAGCAAGGTTATCTTTCTCAAGCTTAATTAAAAGTGCAGTGTCATCAACAAATTGAACATTACAGATTTCCTCCTTGTTAGGTAGGGAGATACCCCTGATAGGAGGAGTAATAGAGGAGTCCTTAAGTAGGTAGAACATTGCATCAGCAGCTAGGACAAATAAGGCAGGGGACAGAGGACATCCCTGTCTGATGGATCAAGTTAGTGCAAAATTGGAGGACCTTATCCCATTTACTTCAACAGAAGCATTGGCATCACATAATAGAGTTCTGACCATATTACAAAATCCAGGGGGGAAGCCTAATGACTGAAGCATCTGAATGATATAACCCCATTCTATCCTGTCATAGGCTTTCTCAAAATCTATGAGCAACATGGCTCCATTTTGTCCTAATTCCTTAGCCCAGTGGAGCGACTCCCAATAGGTAATTATGTTTTCCAATATATAACGTCCTTTAACAAACCCTGTTTGAGTAGTACTAACAATCTTAAGCAAGATTTTCTCCAATCTGCATGCAATCAACTTAGCTAAGATTTTGAAAGACACATTCAACAGTGTGTTAGGCCTCCAGTTTTTAAGTAGCGTTTTGTCACCTTCTTTAGGAATAAGCTTGATCAGACCTTAGTTAATATTTTTGCCCAAGGTACCATTGTGTATCGCCTCAGTGTATAGGGAGTGAAGATCATCAATAATACATCCAATATTTTCCTTATAAAATTCTACTAGAAACCCATCAGAGCCAGGGGATTTATCATTACTAAGAGCCAAGATAGCTTTCCTGATTTCTTCTTTTGAGATAGTCATTTCAAGTAGCCTACTATCCTCCTTATCAATAAGTTTGGGGACCAAGGACAGGACAATCTTTCTGGCATTTTCCTGTTCCTCCCTAACTGGTTCAGCAGAGAACAAATCCTTGTAGAACTGAGCAAACCACTCAAGAATCTCAGTTGGTTCAGAGAGGTTCTTATTCTGCTCCCAGATGGTGTCAATTTTCTCTCTGGCTTGTTTCATCTTAAGAAGCTGGAATAAGAATTTAGATCCTCGATCTCCAGTATCCAACCAATTTAATTTAGCCCTAGTTCTCCACCCTTTGATTTTTTGATTCTGGAATCTTCTAAGATCAATCTTGGCCCTAATAAGCTGGTTGGTGAGTGATCCATTCTCAGGATCCCCTTGAAGTTCCAGCTCAGCCACTTGGAGGGCATTATGCAGTTGTAACTTAGAGGCTCTGGCATCCTTAGCCTTCTTTTTACCCACAGCCTAGTAGAGTGAGGTCCAAGTTTTAACAGTCTGGTTCCATCTGTCATTGTTGGACATTTGGCAATTACCATATTTATTAAACATTCTGACAAGACACAGGGCACACTTCACGTCCTCATCCATTAGTAGACTAATGTTCATTCTGAAGTTCGAGCTAGGGTTTGGTGGGGCCAACCTACTATCAATTATCTTTAGCCCAATCATAATAGGATGATGATTTGATAATGTATATGGTATGACAGCATATTGAACACCGTCATCATTTTTAGCAGTTCCGAAGAAATCTTTGTTGAAATAAAATCTATCTAGCCTGCAATAGACTCTTTTATTATACTGTTGATGATTACACAAGGTGTACCATATTGATTTATACTCTCCCTTCTTTCCTGCTAAAGGATCAATCAATTTCATCTTGTTAACCATCCTTTCCCACTACACTCTCTCAGCACCCTTCCATTCAACCTTGTTTACTCCCTGTTTATCTTGAGCACTAACTACCATGTTGAAATCTCCTCCCAAGAACCAGGGGATATCCTCCAAGTTAGCAAGCCATTCCCACATACTCCCTCTTTCTCAATAGTCATTGGAGGCATACATTGAACAAATGCCAAAGGTGGAATTGTCATTCTGAATGATAGCCCATACTGCCCTTGCACATGGGGATTGCCCCCATTTTGTCACCTTATTCCCCCAATTAGGGTTTAATAAAATTGCAGCTCCACCTCTTCCTTTAGGGTGATTGGTATAAAAGGGAGTGGCCTCCCTCCAAATGCATTTTAGACCAACTTCTAAGGTAAATCCCACTGATTTTAGCACCTGGAGCATAAGGCAATCAATATCCTTGTGCATATTTAGAAATCTTTTGACCACATATTTTCTATCAGGGGCCTCAAGGCCCCTGATGTTCCATGAGATGGCTTTCAACATTAGGAAGATTGTTCAGGAGTGTCCATCGGGGACTTAAATCCCTCGAAACACTTAGGCCATTCCTCAGGATTAGAGAGGTAACTAGCATCAAAAGCCACTGTTGAAAGTGGTCTACCTCTTTTCTTCCTAAGTTCAGAGAGCTGCTCTGGTCCCAATGACTCCTTCCTACCTGAAGTCTCCCTAGAAGCCTTAGGAGATCTTTTCCTCCTTTTTTTCTTAGATTTGTTTCCAGATAGGTCTTTTCCCCCATTATTAGATCCAAAATCAAAAACTCTCAAATCTAGGGAAAGTGGATTATCCCCACCATTGTTCATAACCTCAAAGTCGTCAAATTTCAAACAAAGTCCAGAACCATGAACATCCCCTATGGTATGGTCGGAAGGGAGGATGGTAAGCCCCATATCCCCATCAATGTCACCAGATGTCAACTCAAGGGGTTTGGTAGGGCTTTGTGCTCCCTCACCCTCAACCTTGATCTCCAAGGGAGTATTTGAAACAGAAACAATGGAAGGAATGCTCATCTCCCCAGGAATATCACAATTGCCCATACATTCAGACCCCAGAGGGGATTGACTTACAATACAGATGGCATTGGTGGTATCTTGAATTTTCCTATATATTCAAAAATAATATGATTTTTAAAATTCATGTCACATTTTATTTTCTCAGTTCTGTTAGCTCAATAAAACCAACTAAAACTAGGCATCTCAGCCAACAACTTTTCCAGGCCTCGGATCCCCTCACCCTAATTAAGTTTACCAAAAAAATACCGTTCAAAATCAGACTGAAACATTAATGGTGTGAGTTTGACTTGTTCACCCCAATATTTTTCCAGGCATAAGGTTACTCCAGCAAAAAACTACTGTTTAAAATCAGATTAAGTCATACAACTGGTCCCAAGTTAGAAAGTCTAAGTCCCAAACCATTAAGAATCATACACCATCAACTACAACTTAAAACCAAAGGGTGCAAATAGTTACTATAATCTAATAAATAAATCTAAAAAATTAGAAATATTGGTCCAACAAACTTGGATGGGACCGCCTTTCATCTACAATAGAAAAGTTAAAAGGATTTTTGAGCATCACTTTAGATAGTTTATAGATAAATGATATAGATATTAATTTTGCATCAAAAGGTTACATTTGAAAACAATACACAATGAAACCCAGTCTCATGTCTGCTGCCCAAATTTCCAAAAATGAACATTTACGTATAAGCAAATTATATTTTTAGATAGTTAATCTATTCATACCTCAATCATAGTTTGCATATAGTCCAGCACAGCTGGAATCTTTACTTCAGCTGACTCTGTATAAATCTGGACAGAACACATAAACAATACTTTTATTGGCCTCTAAATTGTAAAAAGGCATACTCCCAGAAAATATAGAAAATAAACCATATGCACTCAAATAAACACAAATACGCACCGATAAGATTGAAAATAGATTACATAATCAGATGTAAGATTGGAAAAAAAACATTATTTTGGTATTAATTCAAGAATTTAATAAGCATTATCATGAAAAATAAATATTTTGTAGATATAAATTTCTATCCTAACATTCATAAGCAACATAGGAGATTACCATGTATAACAAAAAGGCAGTATAACAACAGAAATAGATTCTATTTTACCAGTGTTCAATGGGTATGCATACACCCCAAAATCCCACAATCCAATGATGTGAACATCACTGGGGCAGCAGGAAAGCACAAACCCCCACTGCCCCAATGACAACACCTGCAAATAAAACATGCACTCCTCCCTACAACAATACTTTGCAAAGCACCATATAAGAGCCTGTGCTTCAAGATGACCCAATGCTAGAGAGCTATTTGCTTCTCATAGTAGCCACACTCATTCCGTGCTGCCATTTTATAGTGTTAGGGCAATCTAGGAAGCCACATACCTATAAATCTCAACAATCTGTAGAATTCCATCCGCTTTAGCTTTTTTCTCAATGGTAATTCTTTGGGTAATAGGATTCCTTCTGCCGGAAAGGAGCTAGGGGAGTTGATCATATTGCATCTCAATCACAATCAGTAAGAGGGGTCTAGACTGACATACATTTGCAGGCTTATTAGTGCGGCCAAGCTAAACAGAAGCCACGACCATTAGGATGGCTCCATTCCTAATAGAGTAGTGCAATGATAGCTTATACAATTCCTAGACATGAAGCATAACAAGTTGTCTAGTGAGGTTCCCTCATTTTTTTCTCAGTATTAACTAAATTTAAAAATAAATTAGCATTTCTATAATATCGTGATATTATATATACATATTTACTATGTATACTTAACTATTAAAAATATTTATTTCACTATTGATGTATTAATATTTTAATAGTATCAAATATTCATAGTTCCAAAGAGTTTCCTGACAAGGGCACGTAGGGATGCAAGACTGAGTTTTTGAAACAAGCGGACCAAGGGCCTAAATTTGCAGGCGGCGACTAGACAGTGGGGGGCGACAACGGAGTAATGGTCGAGGGGTGGCAATGATGTACAAATTGAAATCTTCAAGGCAAAATATACAATATAACATCTCTACAAGTGTCCCAACAAAAGCAAAATAGTTTTCATTAAATTAACGGTTGCAATCAGTATGTAATGGTGTGTTCAATATAGCAAGCAACCCCACAACATCCCCATCAAAGGTGGCAGAGGTGGCAGTGTTGTGGGGCACATTTCCTCCAAGTCCCCGCATCCCAGAAACATCCCCGTCCCTGAGACGCAAGCTCTTTTGGGGAGGATCCACCACCATAGAACACTACAAAAGTTATATTTACTATTTTATAATGTGAGATGTTAAATTCACTGTTATTGACATTTTTTAACAAAGAGGGATTTGAGTCCCTATTTTTTATTACAGAAAGAAAAGAAGAATTCAAAGTTTCTCGAATACAAAATGCTTTTAGAAATCATTACGAAGGATCTCACACAACTAGTTATTGTCTTTCCCCATAGGACAAGAGAAAGATCGACCTATCTAACTATTACATCTATTACCTACATAGAATTTTAAATGGTAGAAACTGTTTCTTTCTGTGTAAAAACTACATGTTTCAAAAACCAGTTAGACACAAATAAAAGATGTTTATGATTTTAAATTAAACACAAAGATTAAAAATAAAAAAATTTAACAAGATAAGATTTTATCAACGAACACATAAACATAACACATCATGAATTAAAAACTAGGGAGCATGTACAAAACCACAATACTCCTTCCATTGACTTCAACAATACAAAGCTTGTAAAATTATTGTAAACATCTAAATCACAATAGGAACAACTCAAAAGGTACTAATTCTATGAACAACTTCAGCAATACATAGGCTTGAAAATAACAATTTGGAATTAAGCACTTTCTACTATTATGGTTTTGAGCCTTACCAGGGAAGTCGATGGATAATTCGATTCCCGTCTTGGAAGTAGCATCTTACATCCAAGCCTACCAAGGAAGATCGGCATATGATCAATTCTTGCCTTGGATGATACATCTTACCATCCAAGTCTACCAGAGAGGACCAGCAAGATCCGTCTCGTCTTGGTGACGCTTCCTACACCCAAGCCTTTAATATATATGCATATGAGTACTCAGTATATATTGTCTACCAGGGATTATCATAATCCTAAATTAGGCTAAGGGGATTATTCCCATTAGTCTCCATCACATAGCCAAATTATTGTCATCTATTAACACCCAGCATAAGGCATTTCATAACAATTTACATTTCCATTATTATTTAAATTATAATCTATGTCTGCCTTTACATACTTCTTTATTCCTATTATTGATTCTACATGAACAAGTATATTGCAGATATATACATATATATATGTGCGTGTATACACACATGTACACACACACATATATATATAAGACAATATTATAATAACAATATAATTCTATCAGAGAGATTGGTTACATACAACATATGACAGATCTATCCTAAATATATATATATATATGTGTGTGTGTGTGTGTGTGGCACACACGTCCACACACATATACATACCTATGGCATAAGTGCTAACGTCTTACCTTTTCCGTAGTCTGTGTTGGCGCAGCCTCCATTCCTCCTTTTCTCCTGTTTCTTTACCCCCCCCCCCCCCCCCTAAGTGCCGACAGGTAGTCTATTTGTACACATGGCAGGGAGGGGTTGCGTCCCACCACGGGATCCCTTCGGTAGGAAGGGGTGTGACTGTGGCCGCAGCCCCAAGGCTGCAATTCCCGTCCCACCACTTCCCGAGGGGTGGAACATAAACTTGGTTAATACATTAATATTATTTTAATAATTTATTTCTTTATTTAATATATGAACTTACTAATATATAATTATTATTATTAATATATTACTTCTCATTTAATATATTAACATTATTTGATAATTTATTTCTTTATTTAATATATGAACTTACTAATATATCATTACTATTATTAATATATTACTTCTCATTTAAGATATTAACATTATTTAATAATTTACTTCTTTATTCAATATATTACTAATGAACTTATTAATATATACAATTATCATTATTGACGTATTATTTTAACCTTTGCATAGATTTATTTAATTATTATTAATACATTCATACATTTATTGCTGGTAATAATCTTTGTAAGGTTTAACGAATGCAAAAATAAAGAGTAAATTTCTATGCTACCAAGGTAAGATTTACATCATGTGATACAGTAGAGGGTTATCACAAAAGCACAAACCCCCACTGCCCCAATGACATCACCAGCAAATAAAACATGCACTCCTCCCTACAACAATACTTTGCAAAGCACCATATAAGAGCCTGTGCTTCAATATAACCCAATGCTAGAGAGCTATTTGCTTCTCATAGTAGCCACACTCATTCCGTGCTGCCATTTTATAGTGTTAGGGCAATCTAGGAAGCCACATACCTATAAATCTCAACAATCTGTAGAATTCCATCCGCTTTAGCCTTTTTCTCAATGGTAATTCTTTGGGTAATAGGATCCCTTCTGCCGGAAAGAAGCTAGGGGAGTTGATCATATTGCATCTCAATCACAATCAGTAAGAGAGGTCTAGACCGACATACATTTGCAGGCTTATTAGTGCATCCAAGCTAAACAGAAGCCACGACCATTAGGATGGCTCCATTCCTAAGAGAGTAGTGCAATGATAGCTTATACAATTCCTAGACATGAAGCATAACAAGTTGTCTAGTGAGGTTCCCTCATTTTTTTGTCAGTATTAACTAAATTTAAAAATAAATTAGCATTTCTATAATATAGTGATATTATATATACATATTTATTATGTATACTTAACTCTTAAAAATATTTATTTCACTATTGATGTATTAATATTTTAATAGTATCAAATATTCATAGTTCCAAAGAGTTTCCTGACAAGGGCACGTAGGGATGCAAGAATGAGTTTTTGAAACAAGGGGACCAAGGGCCTCAATTTGCAGGTGGCGACTGGACAGTGTGGGGCGACAATGGAGTAATGGTCGAGGGGTGGCGATGATGTACAAATTGAAATCTTCAAGGCGAAATATCCAATATAACATCTCTACAAGTGTCCCAACAAAAGCAAAATAGTTTTCATTAAGTTAAAGGTTGCAATCAGTATGTAATGGCGTGTTCAATATAGCAAGCAACCCCACAACATCCCCATCAAAGGTGGCACAGGTGGCAGTGTTGTGGGGGCATTTCATCCAAGTCCCCGCATCCCAGAAACATCCCCGTCCCCAAGATGCAAGCTCTTATGGGGAGGCTCCACCACCATAGAACACTACAAAAGTTATATTTACTATTTTATAATGTGAGATGTTAAATTCACTATTATTGACATTTTTTAACAAAGAGGGATGTGAGTCCCTATTTTTTATTACAAGAAGAAAAGTAGAATTCAAAGTTTCAGGAAAACAAAATGCTTTTAGAAATCATTACGAAGGATCTCACACAACTAGTTATTGTCTTTCCCCATAGGACAAGAGAAAGATCGACCTATCTAACTGTTACATCTATTGCCTACATAGAATTTGAAATGGTAGAAACTGTTTCTTTCTATGAAAAAACTACATGTTTCAAAAACCAGTTAGACACAAGTAAAAGATGTTTATGATATTAGATTAAACACAAAGATTAAAAATAAACAATTTAACAACATAAGATTTTATCAACGAACACATAAACATAACACATATCATGAATTAAAAACTAAGGAACATGTACAAAACCACAATACTCCTTCCAATGACTTCAACAATACAAAGCTTGTAAAATTATTGTAAACATCTAAATCACAATAGGAACAACTCAAAAGGTACTAATTCTATGAACAACTTCAGCAATACATAGGCTTGAAAATAACAATTTGGAATTAAGCACTTTCTACTATTGTTTCATGGCATTTGCAACATGCGACAATTAGTTCAACTAACAATTAAATTATTACAATTTATGTTTTAATGCTCACATCTTTCATATGATGAGATAGATGATCTAAGCTCTAAATAGATAGTAATGAGAACAGTGAATGTAATGTGCCCTTTTTAGCCTGTTGTTGTTTTTGGATGGTTTAGCGTATTCTTGGCCCTAGTAGGCTAAGGCAGTTGGTTAGAGGGACTCAGTTATTAGAGCAGGAGGCTTATTCCCATCCAACGTTCAGGTTTGGCCTTCGTTGGACTCAATTCTACACACTTACTATTTATAGTAAGTCAGTGGATGATTGAGAGGGACCCTTACTATTTTTAGTAAGGCAGATGGATACACAATGGATGCAGTGGTTGACTCCCTAGTTCAGGCGAGATCATGAAATAATGAGTATTTATGGAGTTATATTATTTTAATTATTAATAAAGTATTAATAATTAATCATTAAAAGCATATTATAGTTATTAAAGTCACTTTATGTGCAATGGGACCCTGACCCTCAATTAAGTGACTTAAAGTGCAATTAATTTTTTTTTAAATTTAAGGCCTATTTATTGATGCATTTGATAAAGTCAAAAGATAAATATAAAATATCATTTTAAATGATATTAATGTGCATCCAATAATTCAAGTTTTGGGCACCCACTTATGAGGATATTAAATAAAGTTATTATGCAAACCCTAAAGTGGATTTGAAAGTGGATTTAAATGCTATTAAGGAGATTGAGGTTATAAAAGGACTCAAAAAGCAAATGCTTTTCATTCTCGGAGATTATAAACTTGTTCTTTTTTATATGAGAGTTGTGTGTAGAAATACACAAGGGTTTCAGTCATTTTCAAGATTGGAGAACGAAAACTCTTCAATGTTTGTGCAATTTTGAGGCTTTGAGATACCAGATTGGATTATTGCCTGATTGTGGGCTTCATCCAGGAGTCCAATTTGTGCTAACAGGTGGGAGATTTCATCTAGGGTTTGAAGGATTGGGAGGTATATCTACAACAGACCTGGAGATTCATATTGGTTGCCATTATACATTAGGAAATCAAGCATTTAATTGGCAAATTATATACAGCTACAGCAAGGACGTGTTTCTTCAGATTCTTCATTGTGGAGGCATCTTCATTGCTGCTAGGTCTCCCTTGGCATCATCGATTTATAACAACATATTACTCCAGGTTCATTAGTAGCATTTTTATTGTCTAAAGGAATAAATCTGATCGCTGCCATCAATAGTGTTATAGGTGCACATTATATATCAAACTTTGTAATGGCATTTGGATTGTGAGGCATAACAACTTGTACTTGGTTTAGCATATAAATGAAGATACAGGGTTGCATGCCATTTGTTTGTCAAAATGCTTAATTGCTTAAGTGACTAATTTGCATAAAAGATTTGCATTTGGGAATTGAAAGATGCATGCTAAGTGTTTGCATTAATACCTAGTTGTAGGTGCATAATGGTTATCCTAAGATGCATGCCAAGTGTTTGATGATATGTCAAGCAGCTGTAGTGATTATTTTTAGTCACTCATTTGCATGTAAAAAGTCAAATTCAGTTTTCATACCATTTCTATGACATTGTTAGTCAATCATTCATGGTTAGAGGCATTCAAAAACATCAATTGTAGCATACAAGACAGAAATAATACAAACAGAAACTCATAACAGCAAATAAAGAGGTTGTATGCAAAGTGTTCGACAATATTCCCTGAGGGTTTAATCAGCAACTTGAGGTCAGATTAGTCAAGGGATACTACAGTGAAAAGCTTAAAAAAGCAAACCCTTCATTTAAAAGTGCCTCTTTTCAAAAATGACGACAACTAAAAATAGCAAGACACTATTTTTAACACAAATTAAAAATGAAACTTTTTCAAAGGCTCTAGATGATTTCAATGAAACTTTCCTGGTAAACCTTCTAAAATCCTAACAATCACTGACATTTTGAAATCAAACATCATATTTATTGGTTTGCTCATTATGTATCCTCTATAACCTCAAGATTTGATTTCATAACCAAGGCACAAAACGTAATAACAACTAGAACAACAATTGACAAGAAATTAATCATAAACACCTCTCTTTCAGCACACCATTTATTGTCTTTTGATGTCATGCTGACTTTAACAAAACCTTTCTTCCTTCTAACGTAATCAACCAGCCTCAAATAGTGTCACAATCCTTCTTTTATAGTTCCAGGCACTAGAAAAATCTCAAACACTTTACACGAAAGGCTGAGGGGAAAACTTTATTGAATGGTTGACTTATACAAAAGACAGAGAACAAAAAAATATATTCTCTCTTCTTATTTCCTTAGCTGCAAATTCACACCTTTCATCACAAATAAGAAAGATCACAAAATCTGTTTTAAGTCTGATTCCTTTTTCTATTTACTTTTAGATTTTCTTTTGGCCTCTAAATTGACTAAGCATACCGAATTCCGTTTGTCGTACTTTGATCACCTTTTCTTGATTAAATGCCATATCACTTTAACTAACATGTGCCTCTTTCAAAGTGTCAAAACATGTCAGTACAATTTATCATTGCTTCTAACTAGACCTGGTTTCCCATTGATAATACAATTCTTTTAAAGTTGATAAATACTTCAAAAAGTGCACCTTTATTCCAAATTTTACAAAGCATGATTTCTCCTTCCTAATGTCACTTTTTTTCAAAAAGACAAGACTTAAAAAAATACATTAACTCCAATCTTTCTTGAGTGCAACTTTCCACTATTTTATTTTTATTTTTTTAAATTATATTGATTTCTTAAAATAAATTATTTATTTATTTTAAATTGTACTATCAATTAATATTATTATAATTTATAATTACTAATTTAAAAGAATTATAACAAGTTGGACAATCACATAGTTGACCAATATGCTAAGGATAGAGAAAAGTTAACTTATGACTTAAGTTACCAAGTATACCCCTCTACAATCTTGGTCTCGTACTAAGAAGGTGCGGGTATAGGTTATGTGATGGGAGTCTTGGGTTCACTCCTAAGAAACCCCAAGGGCCACCCAAACAAAAATAAAATTAAAAAAAAAAATCATTTTTTAAAACTCTTTTATTAAAAAAAAAATGGCAAATACCTAATATTCAAAGGCTCCCTCGCCTCATCAAGCCAAATTCTTCCAAACTCCCACAAGGGGTGTTTCCCTATGTGCCCTCCAACCCAAATAGGGTCTCCACTCCCAGCCCCCACTAGATATTGGGATGTCTTGTCACATCAGAAACTTAATTACAAACAGGGTCTCTAGGAGTGGAGACCATAGCTAACAATTTATACAATTGTCTTTATGACTATCATAATATCATTGATCAATGAAGTATCCTACAATAAAAAATTTAAATGTCATCATTATTATCAAACATAATATTATATGATATATCAAATGTATTCGCAATTCCCCATAATATGCCATATTGGCATACCAAAACCTCACATAGGTACCAGGCCACATACCAAAATTGACAACTTAGCATATGACATAAATGAGTTTTGGACAAGGCACAACAATTGGATCTGCTTGGGAAACCCATTATATACTTGTGGCAAACAAGGACTACAAAATCTATGGTTTGACAATTAGACCAACATTTTATCTCTTGTTAAACATAGTAAGACTATTCTGAAATCTCCTATAGATACAATTTTAGGTCACCTATCAAAACACAACTTTTGATAATAAATGTAGTGATGGGGAAAAGCAATACAAAATGCAAATAAGGGGAAAACCATCCTTCCCTAAGGAATAAAGCACTTTAGATATTGCACACAATAGTGCAATGGCAATGTACCAACCCACCCTACTTTGTTATTTTTTGAAATCTAAATGATGTATATGTAATGTCTTCAATAGATTTTGATCACCCAAATCCTAGAGTGGTCAAGGTGAGAGCGTACGATGATTCAAACCACACAACTATTCTAAATGAATGCAATTACAAAATGATAATCCACTGGTGGTAAAGCTAGCCTAATCAACACCTCTTCGGTGGACAGCAAAAAATGACACAAAAGTGACAGAGCCAACCTCATCAACACATATTCAGTGGACTACATGAATGCAATGCAAACCACTGCCAGAATGTCTAAGCTAAACTGAGACCAAAATGGTTGATAATGCTAGTTTGTTCAATGCCAAAATGGGACGAATCATATATTATACTGATATGTGATAGACAATTCACTCCTACAATATGAAATGTATACAAAAATATGATTCTTTGACAACATTATCATCTAGAGTCTACAGGATATATGTAATGTCCCCATTTTAAGGAAAATTGATTTATGAGCAATTAACCTAGTTTTTTGAGTTTTTCTGTAAGCTACTTGGTGGGTTGGGGAGAACTCCAAAGTTCTTCAAGTGCTCAAGATTCGACTTGCAAATATATTATTGGCAATGAGCTTAATTGGCCTTGGCGAGCTTAGTGATGCTTTCCAAATTAGATTTTGACCTTTTGGGAGCTCTCCAAACTTCTTAGAGTAGCAGGCTATGTATAGCAAGTCACTCAATTGCTTCAGTTCATTATCCTATGACACTAGTATCCCTATGGTATAATCAAAATTGCATTATTATGCAATTTGGATACTTCCTGCAATTTGGGTAAGCTATTGAGTTCTTGTTTAATTAGTTCAATTAACTTGTCAAATGTTGGAAACATTAAAAGGACAACTTGGTATAATAACTCATTTGAAAAATACTAAGATGTGTGTTGTGCCTAGCACACACTCCTTGTCGCCGACATGGGCCCCCCTTTTTAGTTTGTTTGTTGTGTCCTCCCTGAGGTCCCTAGTAGAAAAATTTTGGTAGATCCTGAGAGAGAAGATACAACTTTGAAGAGGTTGGACTGTTAGGGAGATGACCCTACCCAAGATTGAGCTAGGTCTGAGTCCTAAGTCTTAGAGATTCCATAACCTGAGAGTCGATCACGATTATGTTCGCAAAGGGAAGATGAATAAGGAGCCTTAAGGTAAAATCACAAATATTGGCAAGGCAACAAGACTGGTGAGCACATTATTTAAAATTTAGTCTCAAAATTCGGCCTCTAAAGATAAATTCGGCCTAAAAGGCCAAAGTGGGAGACAAAAGGGGAAAATTGGCCTCAAAGGCCAAATTGTGAGATATAAGGACGTTTTTCCTAGGCCGAAAATCCAAGTCAAGTCCCTTCCCAAGCCAAAATCGGCCTAAATGGCCCGAATTGCAAGGTTGTTTCTCTAAAATCGGCCTAAAGGGTCAAAATGATAGAAAGTTCACCAAAATCAGCTTCTTAACCCAAAGTGAGAGACAATAAGGGGCAAATCGGCCTTCCAGCTAGAAATTCGAAATAATGACATTTTTAAAATCGCGCAAAGTGAGTCTTTGAGCCGGAATGTGAAAGAGAAAATCGCGAAAAGTAAGTCTTTTAGCCGAAATGTCAAAGAGAAAATCGCGACAACTGAGCTTATAAACCGACAATAGAGACCACGTAAAATCGCGAAAGGTAAGCTTATTTGCCGAAAATGAGGACATGTTTAAAATCGCGCATTTTCCGTTAGTGAGCCGAAACTCGCAAAAGTTTCTTATCAACCGAAAATTAGACTAAAGCTCAAGGTCACGCAATATCGGCTTTTTAGCCGAAAATAATGACATGTTTAAAATTGCCCAGGTCTCCCCCTGTGAGCCTAAAATCATGAAAAGAACCGACGTTGCGCATTTTAGTTTTCTCAACCGAAATTGAAAGGAGGGAAAATGTCTAAAGAGAGTCGCAGTTTTTTTCCTCCAAGGCACCCGACATGCTAGGAGCATCGCAGACCTCCAGAGTCGACATCCCCCGCAACCTCGAGAAAATGAAATATCAGTACCAGGGAAGAGTAATCAAAGAGTTCAAGGTCCAAAGTGTGTGGGACAATATAGGAGATACAGACCTCGGGCATATCGACATTCAGGATTTCAAGAAGAGGGTGTACTCTACTAACGCCTATGGCAAGCCCAAACGGATGTTGGAGACTGGTATTGCTCAGGCTGCTGGTTTCCCTCCGGCTGTGTAGAATTATGAGCTGGTGGTTGAAGTCGCTAAGCATTATTAGCCGGAAACTAGATTAGTGTACTCTACTAACGCCTATGGCCGCCTCTGCAGTAACCATTGATGAAGCCCAAATTACTTATGACATGAATCCTAGTCAATGCAAAACACTAATAAATGAAGAGTGGTTTAAAGAAAGAAAAGCCCCGAGCACTAGGCTTGGCAAAAAAGACCTGCAGAAGCGAGTTTAACAACGAATATGGGGACATGGTTACCTTGCTTAGCCAAGTCATGGGACTTCCGCATTCCAGCCTATTTGAGGAATGGATGTTTTACTTCACCAAGCAAGTCTTTGGTGGGAAAGCTAAGTTTGACTGGGCTCAAATCATTAGCAATAACATTCATACACAGCTGGTTGAACTCGAGGAGAAAAAGTACTTCACCATGACCTCCTACCTGGTCTATATGTTTTCTCGGCATCAGCCGCTACCAAGATTAATCAACAGACATAAGATTGCGAACGGGCCAAATCAAGTGAAAGTATATGACTGCCACCTCCAACTGCATTACTATGACATAACTCAGAGAGAGAAGAACAACATTACATATGCGATTGGTCAATATGAGCGTGTAAATGAAACTTTTACAATGTGCATGGTCAGGTTAATGCAAGGAGAGTTACATATAAGATAATCAAAGCAGGCTACCACCTTGATTCGGAAATACGGTGCATGGTTCATTCAATTACCTAATTTCTCCTACATCAGAATATCAAGCTTTGAGGGAACGCCGCATCAGCTTCCCCGTTAGCCATCAAACAGATTAGTCCTCATGCAGGTTGCAAGGCAAGCACACCCAACATGCAGTATAATCAGGGACAAAAAACAGTCAGGATTCACCTTCCCTATGATCATAGGCAACCTTGATGTGCACTTCAAAAATTCAGTGCAAGCCGAGGAATCATTCGACGAACTGGCATCCTGCTGCTTACAGGAGCACTTCCCTAGGAAATGCTTTGATCTTGCTGGATAGGGAAAGAAGGCTTGCAGTGGGCATTACAGGGCCAAGGCATCAATTGAGGGCTACAGGAGCAAGTGTTCAGATGACTTTGAAGTCCGCCGGTGGAAATACTCAAGATTGAGTGTTCAACAAATACGACTTTATGAGTACCGCCAAGTCCCAGATCAGGGGACAGACTATGGGAATTACTTGCAAGTCCAAGAGTTTGGGGCAATCAAGGACCTCCCACTAGCCATCGATTGGGCTCAAGACCCAATCACGAACTTTCGAGTCGTGATGAAGGGCCCAAGAAGATATACAGACTACTAGCTATCCCAACAGATACAGAGGCTAACCCATGAGGGAGCTTAATTTACATATAATATGATGGGTAGTCTGGATTCCCAGTCTTCAGAAGACGAAGACACATCAAGCACGCCAAAAGAGGAGGTTGGGAAACCTGAAAAAAAAGAGAAAGAAGGCAAGAGCCAATAGGGGAACTGGGACATCAAAAAGGACAAGAAGAGAAAAGATGTCAATCAGAAGGCCAGAGGTTACTACCTCATCCAAGGACCCCAGTTCAGACGATGATGTGGTTGAACTTGATCACCTACCAACTCCACCTTCACAGGATGATCCTATTGCATCAGAAGCAAATGATCCGCAAATACAAAGTCAACAAGAAATGGAGGCAAAGATCATTGGTTTGGATGGACCTGAAAATCAGATCGAGGATGGAGAGATTGCACCAGATCAAGGAGTTGACAAACAAGAACCCACACAAGCGAGCAGACATGAGTTGCAACAGGAGGAAGGTGGCAACAAGGATGACACCACGTTTGAGGGAGAAAGGGAAGAAGATAGAACCCAAGAACCCAACAGAACTGAAGAGCAGCCACTACTAGAGGATACCCAGCAGTTGCTCAATGAGGTTGGAGAAAACTCAGTCGTGAGTAAAGGATTGGATGCTGCACCCATTCCTCCTTCTGTGTCTGATCAGTTGCAGATAGGAAGTGAATCGGCTGGGGCATCCAAAGAGAAGAGTGGGGATTTGGTAGTCACATCTCGACAGACCATCCCTCAGGACTAGTTAATAGCTCGAGCACAGTGGAAAGTGACTGTCAAGTCACCAATTAACCTGGAGGATATCTTCTCTCGGATAGGAGAAATAAAAGCTGAAGGAAAGAAAAAACCAAAGACTTACTCCAGGATTACCAAGGATGAGCAAAGGAATCGTACGATTCATATTGCTACCCCACCTGCAAATAAACCGGCAAATCAGGTTGCATTGGCTGACTATAGCGTCACATCCATCCCAATAGGCCAAGCAACCAAAGACCACGAGAGGGAAGAATTCAAGGATTTCGTACAAGATATATGCTCAAATAGCTAGATGAAATAACTACTGAAAGGGATATGTACCGAGATCGTACTGAGCAAGCCGAGGGATACATAGATCACCTGTTAAGACCAATGCAACATACCGTTGAGTCCCACATTCCTCCATTGGTGTTGGCACAAAAGACTACTACTTAATTCGAAGGAGTGCGTGACACCGCCAAGGCCGTCAGAAAATGGATCCAACACATTAAAAGAAAAGGAGAGAAAATCGTTAAGGATATGTGGGAAATGGCCAACAACCGAGAGTCCATTCACGTCAAAGTGGTTGAGGTAAAGAAAGAATATTTCAATGTCCAAGAGATGGTTGGCATCAACACTTTCAAGGAGTGGTTCTGGATTGTCAGCATGAAAAATGATATGAGGGACAACATAAGCAAAGTGCAGGAGTGTGAGGATACTTTGGCTGGCATTGAGAGTATTGATGAAAAGATCCTCAACGCGTTGGTTCCTGGTTGGAATAGTGGCATGAAAGATAACGATGTCAGATCACGGTTGGAGGATAAACTGAGAATTAATAAAACCACATACTCTATAGAGGACCTGGAATTTGCTAGTGAGCTGCATGCAGACATACTAGGTTTTGAGGCTCGTCGGTCGGTTTGGAGCGAATAGCTGAAGAATGTGGATCGCCACCGAGAGGGTATGCAATATAAAATAAGTAATCCTCCTCTGCCTCCCAGGAAGGAATTGTTCCAATTGTGCATAAGATTCTAGGATTATGTTCGAGTAGAACGTGCAGCATGTCGAGACATCTGGAACGACTACTTGCAAGGGAAAGTTGAATTTGTGGAGAAAGAGTCTGCCTCCGGGAAAGAAAAAGTGCTTTCTTAAAAAGTAGTTGTTTCTTTTAAACCTTAAATGTGCTTTTTCAAGATAAAGTTTCTTTCCAACTACCCAAAGTCATTGCCGATTTTGAGCTCCGTGCAGGTGCACTTTTTGGGGAGCAACTTTATGTTGGGTAGTTGGTAGTTATTAGTTAGTTGGTAGTTGGTGGGGGATATTTTGTTCCTCATTAATAGGTGTGGGCAGCCATATTTTGTAGGATGAATCTGGGCCACTTGTAAGAATAGATCTTGGCCATTCATCCATTTTTAAAAGTCTATATAAGGGATGGTTTCTCCCTTATTTTGTAAGAAGTTCAAGATTGTTGCTGAGACTGGTGAAATTTATGCAGAATTAATGGATATTAAAGCTGTCTTATTTCCTTGTGAGTGCATGGTCTCCTTCGCCTTTTATTTTTCTTGTTATGTATTTTGATTTCAGATGGTATTTTTAGGATCATATTTGATAGAAACCTTAGTGTTCATACTATTAAGGATTGACTGATTGTCATCTCCTCTTGCATGGTTAGTTTGAACCAGTTTAATGCTCTTCTTCGGTTATTAAACATTAAATGAATGAATATCTGATTTTGTGTTTATGTTTAATAGCATGAAAATCCAACATTGAAGATTGCACTAGATTTTACAGAATTGTGCTTCATTAGCTAATAATGTTTAATCTAGTTTTTTTAAGGTTTCTGTCTATTTTTTTGAACATGTTTTCTTAGGTAGATTAATTAGATATTCTCTCTCTTTCCCTTTCCTTTTTTCCTTTTTTTTATCAAATTGAAGTCTAAACAACATCGTGTTAAAGTAATGTCTGATGGAATCAAAACCGTAGAATCCTAGCGAACCCGTAGGAACAGAACCGATTCTGCCTAACAGTAAGTCCCCTTTGTGTATCCAACAAAGCACATCATACAGTTGAGTTATCCTGCAGTCATGATCTGACAACCGAAACATTGAGGTCACGCCCAAATGATCAATCTAAACAGCATTAGGGATCTCCTTATTTCAAGAGAGGATAGGATACTTAGCTAGTAAATTTTATTCTATGTTGGTCGATAGAGAGTTGTAGTGACATGACTTTAGACATGTCAACAGAATTGGCACTAGGAGGGCCAAGCTGGATAGAATCGGATCCTTCTCTCCGGAAAGGTTCAAAAGGGTTCTAAGATCCACCCCTGACCGAGAAAGGTTTGCAGGATTCCAGTTCTACAAGCGTAAAAACTACCGCAGGGTTGCAGACCCAAACGAATCTGGTTCATCAAACCAGCAATTTCTTGTCTCAGTGATCGCTGTTCACACAGTCCCAGTTGTTACCACTTCGACAACCCCTCTAATTCCACCGATTCAGCCACAAATGGCCGAAAATCAACCTGCTCCAAATGGTGCGACTTGGTTGGTCGACAATCGATCCCCGTTGGTCTTCACGAATTACCATGATATGCCTAAAAGCCCTGATAAGTTTTGCTCTATATTTCATCCAAATGACTTGAACAAAACTGCGGAGGAATATATAAAGATATCTGACAACGCTCTCTGCAACAGGCGGATTGAATATGCAAATGTTGCATGTAGGCTTTTCCCTTACTCCTTGTTGGTGTTGGAAATAAGCCACACCCAAACCGACGATGGACTGCTCCAAGAGGGGCTAGTAGCTCAGTGGTAGAGCACTCCAGCAACGTTGGAAGGTCCTAGGTTCAAGTCCTAGCTGGTCCATGTCTCAACATGTTATCAAAGCCAGGTCCAGGCCAGGAGCCCCAAGCACACGAGAGGTGTGGCTTAAGGGGGGGTGTTGGTGTTGGAAATAAGCCACACTCGAACCAACGATGGACTGGTCTAAGAGGGGCCAGTAGCTCAGTGGTAGAGCACTCCAGCAACGTTGGAAGGTCCTAGGTTCAAGTCCTAGCTAGTTCATGTCTCAAAACTCCTTAGGAGAAGACACTTTCTACTGGTTTATTCATTTACCAATATCTTCTATTGACTACTGGGAAGGGCTGAAAACAGCCTTCAACGACAAATATGGGATCCCCATCACGCCTATGGAGCTATACCGACAGTTCGTAGAAGTAAAAGGCGGGAACATCAACCGATCAGCTCCTTTAACAACAGGTTCCACAAGGCCTTTACCTTTACCCAGTTGCAAGATCCTTATGTAGTAAGTGACACTTCAGCAAGGGAAATTTATTATTTTGCCCTGGATTACCTAACCGCAATGTTTGTCCGACAATCGCAGCCTACCCCAACCACATTGACAGAATCTTATGCGAAGGCCATGGAGATCAGTAAGAATTTGGGCCAGAGTGTTGTGGGACCCTTACTTCAACTAGGACCACCTGCTATGCCCAACCAAATTCAGGGAATCAGTCAAGCTTTAGCTTGCCAAGTTCGTATCATGAATCAAATCCCGCAACCAGCATATTTGCCCCCACAACCCGCAAACCAATTGGTGCTCCACCCTGGACCACCCATATCTCAAACACATCCTTGCAAACCTGTTTATCTGCAAAATACCACAATATCTACCAGAACGCAGGAGGAGAAGGATCAAATGCATGAGTTAACTAACCAGATGAGGAAGCTCTCTTCTGAGGTCACTTATTTGCTCAACTAGAATAATCAGTTGCAGAATAACCAGAGAACCCAGCATCAAAGACAACACCAAAATCAGTACCAAAATCAGAATTATCAGAAGCCAAATAGGACATGGAATACCCGTCCTAACAATGGTGGAGTTCCTACACCCTTAGACAACCCGCCTACATCTAAAAACAGGCCAACAAACAAGGTATTTCTGGCAGAGGCTTCTCTATCCAATTGGTGCAGGCAGCACAACACCAACCAGCACTCGGAATTATAGTGCGATGAATTCCAGGTGGCAGCCAACATATTTCAGCGAGAAGTTGAAAATACTGCATCTCAATCTACGCCTCCCCCTACGGGATATGAGATTGAATCCTACAGCTGCAAACAACTCAAAGGCAATAGTTCCAATGCAAAACAATCTCACCCAAAAGCAAGATTGGCGTCAACCATGCAATTCGCCACACAACCAAGGTGCATGCCAAAATGGATAGTTTGTCCAAGCTCTAGTAGTGCAGAATGAGCCAACCTCCTCTGGCCAGCAAGATGATCAAAATCAGCCAAGTGTTGGCAATCAAGCTCACATAAAAGGAGATTCTACTTTTGTCAATTGGCAAGAGGTAGAATTTTGTGGTATAAACCAAACAAATGGTGACACTATGCTACAACACAAGGTTAGAAAGGAAAGCAGTAGAAGGTGCCTCACCTTCAACATTAGCCCAAGCTCCAACGCCCCAAGTAGCTCTCCAGGATGCAAGTAAAAATACCATTTAAGGGAGCAGGAAGCAAGATGAGCCCCAGGTTGCCCCAAGAACAAGGACGAACCTTATTGCTTCGAAGGGGCCTTCAAAATAAGCTCGTGTTCCTTTCAATATAGTTGCCCAAATGAAGAATGTCAATCTCAATGTTACTATGTGGGAAGCCCTTTCCGTCCTATCTCAAAGGAATTTGCTTAAGGAGGCACTAAAGGACATCAATCAATCAAATGATGTGGCAACAGTCAGCAAGAAGATAGTTTCAACCAGCTTGGTATAGCCTAGGGAGAAAAGAGATTCAAGTAAAATCAATAAGCCTCCCCCCTTCTATCTCTCTTTAATCATGGGAGATAACTTAGTTCACAATTGCATGATAGATTTAGGAGCTAGTAGCTCAATCATGCCTACGAAGTAGTTGACCTTCTTGGTATAGAATATGAACCTATGATTGAGCGAGTTGTCCAGTTCGATGGCACTTCTATTAAGACAGTAGGGGTGGCTAAAAATTTGAAGTTAACCTTGCACACATGCCCTGGTTGCACTAACAAGACATATCAGTCATTGACCTCCTTGCCTTCTTTGGCATCTGTTTGTCTAGACATTTCGCCGCCAAGATAGGTGGATACTTGTCTTTTGATTGGTCCCACATGCTATTTCAAACAAGGTATGGCACCAAGGTTACCATAAAGGTAGAGCCCATTGCACAAAACCACATTGAGCCCTACACACCTAGCCCTATAAACATATATTGCACTTTGTGCGAAGAGGGGGAGGAGTGTATTGTTTGTGAACCTGCTACTCTTTTGGAGGAGGTCCCTGATTGTTTGCTAGATGAGTGAGGCAATGCTTTTCAATTTCATCCATTAGCTAACATTGAGGAGACTGGGCTTGGCACCTATTCTATTCATGAGGAGGATACTCCTATTCCTAACCTCATCAGGACACAAGAAGAACCAGGGGGGTTATGGATAATGTTTTTTTATGGTTCAAGAAACAAGAATGTTGTGGGTTCTGGTGTAATGCTTGTTTCTCCTAAGAAGGAGAAATATTTTTGTTCTTTTAGCCTTCATTTTGGCTGCACCAATAATGTGGTTGAGTATGAAGCCCTGGTTCAAGGTCTCCAACTTGCAGAAAAGAGAAAGATCAAATCTTTACAAGTATGTGGAGATAGTGAGTTGCTTGTTAATCATATCAAATCTCAGAACGTAACAAAGAACAAACTACTCAAATCATACAAACACAGGTTTGGAATTTGATTGAAGGAATTCAGGACTTCAACATCCAGAGCATTCCTAGGAGTCAGACTAGGAATGTTCATAGGCTTACAACAGTTTGTGCTCAGTTTGACATACCAGCACAGGTTGCAAGCAGGAAGGAACACAACATCATGCTCGTCGTGAGGATTACCATCCCAGACAATCAAGCAAATTGACACGTATTCAAAAGTGATCAATAGATTGTCAATTTCTTGCAAAATGAAGCAGAATTTTCTGCTAAATATCAGTCTATGTTGCAAGACCAATATGGAGATCACATCATGCAGCTCAATTCCAACAAGTTGCCTAAAGGTCTAGTTACCTTGAAAGAAATTTTGAACTCGGATGATCAGCTGAAGAAGGATGAACTTGGCTGCAAAGAGGGGTGATTATAAGCCAGTTGTTGTTGCTGAGGGTACGTCACTAAATTTGCGAAAGGTGTGCTCCTCAACCGAAAAAGAAGCCTTTGTTAAGATTTGTAAAGGATACGAGGACATAGCTGTTTGGACTTGTGCATATTTGAAGGGTTCTGACCCTAGCCTAGCCCAGCATACCATAGAACTAAACTTGGGTGCAAAACTAGTTAGACAAAAGAAAAGGCCAATAAACCCCAAAATTGAGCGCTAATGAGAACGGAGTTAACCAAACTCATAGAAGCCAATATCATCTTCCCTATCAAACACTCCTCTTGGGTGGCTAACCTTGTCCCTATAAGGAAGAAGAATGGGGCAATCAGACTATGTGTAGACTTTAGGGACCTCAACAGAGCCTCCCTTAACGATCATTGGCTCAAAAGGATTTTCATTTTTTGGACGTGTATTCAGGCTACAATCAGATTTTGGTCCAAGAGTCAAACCAATACAAGAGTTCATTTACTACTAAGTGGGGTACCTATGCTTATTGTGAGATACCCTTTGGGCTAACCAATGCAAGTGCCACATTTCAAATAGCAATGGACATGTCTTTTAGCAGTCTATTACCAAAGTTTGTGCTTATATACCTTGATGATGATATAACTAATTATTCGAAGCATGCAGCTAATCATTTTGGTCATCTTGAGTATGTGTTCATGAAATGCAGGGAATATAGTGTGTCCTTGCACCCAAGCAAATGTATATTTGCTACTCATCAAGGAAGATTGTTAGGACACATTGTATCTAAAGAAGGCTTAGCCATTGATCAAAAGCAAGTAGAGGCTATTCTTTCCCTTCCACTCCATAGTCACAAGAAAGGATTATAGAGTTTCCTTGGTAGGATCAACTTTGTGAGGAGATTCTTTCCAAACCTTGCCACCATGGTAAAACCCCTCACCTCCATGCTAAAGAAATATTTGGCTTTCAGTTGGACCAAGCAAGGGAGCGTCAGGTTTGAAGAAAACAAGCAAGCAATTGCTCAAGCCCCTACTCTTGTCAATCCTAGCTATGAAAAGGATTTTATCCTCTATACCTTCGGAGGAGAATCGAGCATCTCAACTCTCCTGACACAACTAAACAATGATAAATTGGAGCAACTCATTGCCTTTTTCAGTGAGAGATTAAAGGATTATGAGTTAGGTATAGCTATGTAGAGAAGCAAATCCTCATTGTTGTAAGAGCATAGAAGAAATTTAGGCACATGTTATCTAACAAGAGGATCCAACTCTTAGTTCCACATGCAAGTGTCAAGGATTTCCTTCTAAACAAGGACATCAGTGAGAAGAGGGTTGGGTGGATAACCAAGGTCGTGGAATACGACATCAACATCAAGATCACCAATCATGTCCTAGGCAAGGGCCTATGTGAACAGATTGTCTCATATCTTGAGACTCCTTCAGAGGTCGCCCTCGTGTTACAAGAGGATCAACCACCTAGCAATGACACTCAGGTTAGTTGGGTGAGCGACATGACCACCTTCTTAATGGAAGGTAGATACCCCCAAGGTCTATAGACGACCAAAAGAAGACACTTCAAGTTGCAGTACATCCTCTATGTCTTAGTGGATGGCAACCTTTTCCGAAGAGACTCTAATGGAGTCTTGTTAAGATGTATTGAGCAAAATCAGGTCAGCAAACTATTAGAAGAATTTCATGATGGCTCTTCAAGGGGCCACTTTTCTACAAGGACTGCAGCTATCAAAATAATGAGGCCTGGTTATTACTGGCCAACCTTATTCAGTGACTCACATAGATGGGTGAAGAATTGCAAGAAATATGCTTTCTTCTCTGGTAAGCAAAGGCAAAGGCTAGCTGCCCTTCCTCTCCACCCTATTCAAGCAGATCAACCATTCGCACAATGGGGTTTAGACTTCATTGGCATGATAAATCCACCTTCTAGTGCTGGCCACAAGTGGATCTTGGCCGCAACAGACTCCTTAACCAAGTGGACAGAGGCAGTTGCATTGAAGGGCGCCACTGAGTCCTCATTGTTGGAATTACTTGATGGAATTGTGACAAGATTCGGTGTCCCCTCCACTTGTTGGATCTCAAAATCACTGGTGAGTTGAACCCTAAGAATATGCCAAGTTCTATGTTCAAGCTCAATGCATGACTTTGGCCAACGAATGGTATCTAATGAAATGGTTGTAATTCATTGCACTTTTGCCTCTGCTAGACCAAGGTGGGTATACCTTACCACCAACTTCTCCTTAATTGTGTTATAATTGGCGAGTGGTATTTAGGCAGATTATGTTACAATATTCCTATCTTAGATCACTCTTTAACCAGCATGAAAGTAAGAATGACCTTATTTTTCTATTTGTACTCCTACTTTAATGAAAGAAAACAAATATCTTGATTAAATTTTGAATATATAATTGTGATCAGTGCCTTATCAATTACTCGGTACAAAGTCAAGTGAATTCACTCCCTAACTTCCCCTTATTGGACAATTTTTGTTTTCACACCTGATGTGAAGCTCTCAATTGCTCTTTTCCTTTATACTTTATAATTCAATTACTCACGATGATTATCACGCATGCATTTAATCTTTCCTTGAAAGAAGCAAATACAATAATCATTCAAGAATGTGAAACCTCCTTGATCAATCTACACAATCCTGGATATAGCAGACTGAAATAATGAAATAACCACCAAGCATAAGGAATATCTGAACAATCTTTGATTACTTTAATCAAAACAACAAGTTGAACAGAACAGGAATCCACAGTATTCGATACACCATAAAAGATAACAGCCAACTGATATATTGATTGCATAAGCATAAAAAAGTTTTTTCATGTCTTTCATGAAACAAATGATCTTCCTTTTATAGGGAAAGATCAAACTAACTTGAAACATATATTTGGTCGGTATAACCTTTTACAAGCTTCTTCGATATTGCTTTTTTGGGTATAACATTGATTATCGTTATAGTCCTTTTCACTTCTTGTAGACTCTTACACCAATACCGAAACCTGTAGTTCGTCAAGACAATCGAGCAGATTTGTCGATGACCACCTTTCGGTATATCAAACTGTGACTTTTCTGATGTCCTCTTGGATTATGTAATTGTGGGACCCATCAAGTGTGTCACATTTTTGGCATAATATTTTGTTTCGTCGAGACTCCATCTAATCTTGGTAGACCTTTATTGTTATATTGAAATTGATTCTTTTAGCAGAATAGGTGAGATGTTTCACCGATACCTTTCTTGTCGTCATTAGTCATCCATGACCAAACCGAACTTGAGTTTCGGTAAGACTCCAAGCATGTTTCTCTAAAAAGTTCCCTTTCAGTGTAACCCTTGCCTTCGGCAAGACTCTGTCTTAGCTCTGCAGATTTGTGGTGCTACACCAATCCATGTGTTTCGGTAAGATTTAGAGAGTCACACCGATGAAAAAGATTATCAGTGTAACATGGCCTTTTTGGGGAGAGATAAGTTTTACTTCATCGGCCTTGTCATCCTTGTGACAGACTTGGAATCAAGCTCCTTATGTGTTCACTGGAAACTCAGACATTGGCATTAAATCTGGCTTGATATTTATGTATTTCATTAATGAACTTGTAACAATAATAACCTCATCTGATGATCAAATTAACCATTCTTCTCAAACCAGTATCCACAAATTGGAAAAGTTTGGTGCTAACAAAGAAAACTTTGGTAAAGAGCTTTTTCTCCCTGGCTAATTAAATACAAAAACATGGTGGTGAGACATGCACAAAGTCTCGAGAAGTGACTATTTGAAGGATTTTACATTTTAGGAAACACTAAATTTTGCCAAAAATTAGGGTTCCAACAGTGGCTTTGTCTGGGGATGTATGCCCCTTGTGGGTATAGCAAGAATCCAATTCTCCTTGGGATAGGGACTAGACAATTTAAAAGGAATGGTATAATACATGGGAATGAAACCTAAACTACTACACATGGAAAATGATTAAGAGAAAAATCTCTTCAAGAATTGTCCATGTGCTAGCAATTCCATATTTTCTCCATCCATATTTTGTAAAAAATATGAATCTACTCCATTTCTTCCAGTGATGACAAATGGACCAATCCATAACGACTGAAATTTTCCATGTTTCCATTTGTCTTGAGCCTTGGCATTTCACATCAGAACTAGCTCGCCTTCCTGGAATTTTCTATTCTTAGCACTTTTGTCATACAAGTATTTCACTTTTTAGTGCTCTTTGATATACCCTTTTTGTGCTTCTAGTCTAACTTCATCTAGTTCTGCAAGCTTCTCTATTCTTTCCTCCATTGATTCAGGACTATCTAAATCTTCCTCGATCATGAATTTATCTATGGGCAAGAGGTTATTTATGGGCATCCTTGCTTGTGTACCATAAAGCAACTCAAATGGGGACTTACCAATAACTTTTTTGATTGTGATCCTATCTGTCCAAACTGCAAGACTTAATTTTGAATCCCAAGCTCTTTTGTTCTGACCCAATATCTTCTTAATTATCTTCAAAATGTTTTTGTTGCTAGATTCAGCTTGTCCATTCGCTTGGGGGTGGTATGGTGAAGAATACAAAATTGTGATCGCATAACTACCACAAAATGAAGTAAACTCATCAGAACAGAAACACATACCATTATCAACAGTGATCCTGATGGGTACTCCAAATCTCGTTATGATGTTATCTTCCATGAATTTTATTACCACCTTACTAGTAGCTTGCTTAATGGGGATCACTTCAACCCATTTAGTGAAATAATCGGTGGCAATCAAGATCCATCTGTGTCCTCCACTTGACATTACTGAGATTTCTCCTATAAAGTCTATACCCCATTGGCTCACATCTCCTTACCTAGTCATGGGAATCATTGAAAATGCTAGGCCAATAGTATCCTGATCTGAGTATTTTATGAGCAGTGGTCTTGGTTGAGAAATGTCCCCCACATACACCTGAATGCAACTCCTCCAGGACTTTATTAGATTGACATTCATCCAAGCAAAGCAATAACACTCCATCCCTATTTTTCCAATACAAATCCCCCTGTAGTATGACATATTTATATGCTCGTAATTTCAAGGTCCTTTTTTGGTTTTCATTCATCTCCTTGGAGCACTTCATGTGTTTCAGGTAGTATATTATGTTAGTATACCATGAGGTGTTTCCAAGCCTAAGAGAAGCATCCTCCCACTCCACATTATTCACTTGTACTGCTTCCAAATTCGGTTCTTCCATTAGCTTAGCTAGACCCTGTCCCTTGACTAACTTAGTGACTTGAATGTCTATGTTGAACTCTTGGATCTGGTTTATCCATCTACACCTCCTTCCAGTTACCTATGTTTGTCTGAAAATATCTTTCACTACTGCATTGGGAACATATGCCACCACTTCTGCACCAACTTAATATGGTCTGAAATTCTTCATAGCTTTGATTAGAGAATACGCCTGCTTCTCATTGATGTTGTACTTTAACTCGGCTTCCTGAAGTGACTTACCAAAGAAGGGCTATTCATTGCTCATGTCCCTCATCATTCTTTTGTAACATAACAACAGCAATATTATGAAAAGATGCAAGGGAATGGCTTACTAAAATCCTATGATTTAAAGACCGGTGTCTCATTGATCGCCCTTTTAATGGCTACAAATGCATCTATTGCTTCTGAAGTCCAATCGAGTTTTCCCCCTTCAAAACATTTTAGATATCGGTATAACAATCTCTGCAAAATTTGAAATGAACCTCTATGTTGGTTTAACATTATAGGTCTTGCCATACTAAGTTGAGGATAGCCTTATGGGTTGATAGGACCACACCCAAGAGAGCGATTAACAACTCCCCTTTCATGCTGGTATATGGGAAGGAAACAAGCCTCCCATCTTCCCTAGAGTTACCCTCTTTTGAACTAACACATCAACTAGAATTGACAGAGAATGATGCCATGACAGTAAAGCTAGCTGAGCTAATGGAGCTGAAAGAGTTTAGAAGTCAGGCTATGCATACGCTTGAGGCTCATCAAGAGCAGGTCAAAAGAAGTTTTAACAAAAAGGCTACTAATAGGGTCTTCAAAGAGGGAAATCTAGTTCTCAAGTGGGATGCAAACAGAGCCAAAACCAGATGACACTCCAAATTTGATGCTATCAGGGGTGGTCCATATGTCATCACTAGTTGCAAGGAGGCCAATGCATTTCATCTCTCAAGGCTTGATGGTGAAGTTCTCCCAATCCCAGTGAATGGGATTCATCTCAAGCCTTGCTTCTAAGGAGAGTCTTGATGACAATGTAAATATGAGATCAGAGATTGTTTTTCCTTTATAAGTGCTTTTGCACCTGCTGCATTCTCCTTAACAGAATGTATGCTCTAGTTTCCAGCTTCCCTCAAAGTGTTGGCACACACATGTTTTGGGTCCTTCAAGTGACTCAGTGCACAATGGATGCTTAAGGCTTCTGGATTTCATGGTTAGCAAGCAAGCATCCTGTAGAGGTAGCCGAAATGTTGTCTTTTTATGACATCCTTGGTCCATCAGTGAGAATCGATCAGAGATACGTTCCATTGACCAGTGCTGCTCAAGTTGATCAAGGACAAAACCAATGGAATCATGAAATATTAAGTGTGGTCTTGTCAGGAGGCAGAGTTCCTATTCTGACGTATTCCACACATCGCCCCATCGCAGATGGGGACCCCTTTTTTTGCTTTTTAGGGTTTTGTCCTAGCCCTGCAGTTTCAAAAGTCCATTTTCTTTGAGAGTTTTGAGTTAGAGTTTTGAAGTCATCCTGAGCCAAATAGAGGAACCATGCTAAGAATCACGTTTGAACGTTGTCAAAGTGCTTAGAAGGTCTGGAGGACGAAGATCGCAATTGCTTTAGGTCATTTCTGACAACTTTCTATTTTTAGGAATTTTCGCTTTTTTGAAAGTAGAACCTGGGTTTTGTCCCTCAGGTCATTTGGTCAGGTGCCCATATTGTCAAAATTAGAAAATCTTGTCTCTAACTATAAAAAGCGGGGCTTTATTTTTCTCGCTTTTTCCTTTAATTAGGGTTTTGATCTTCAGGCCAAATCATTACTGCCCATGTCTTCAGATTCGACAAATTTTGCCTCCAAGTACAAAAAGCAAATTTTACTTTTTCTGCTTTTTCCGGAATTAGGGTATTGATCCTCCAGCCATATTATTGCTACCCATGTTCTTAAAATTGAAAAATTTGGTCTTTAAGTATAAAAAGCATAGTGGAAACCCTAATTAGAGGTTTATTCCAAAAGATTAGCCATATGATCAATGCCCATGTCCTCATATTTGAAAAATTATGTCTTTAAGGATAAAAAGCAAAGTAAAACCCTAATTAGGGTTTTTGTTCCAAATGAACGTGGAAGGTCAAAAATGAACGTGGCAGGTCAAAAATGGACATGGCAAATCAGAGACGGATATGATAGTTTAAACAAGTGGGAAAAATGGTTGTCCAGATAAAATTTGCCCAAGGGAAGAATGACAGACATAGCCTGAAGTCTGCCTAAGCATACATGGCAGGAGACCTCTCAAGTCTGCCCAAGGAAAGAAGCAAAGTTGTCTGACACGTGCTAAACTCCTACCTTCAGTTAGCTAACTCATGGCGAGGGTCAAGCAAACTCCTACTTGTGGTTAAGGTCCAGCAAACGAAAATGGAATGACTTCTTCTAAGTCCGCCAAGGGAAGTAAAATTGGCACATGAATGATAAACTCCTACCTTTGGTCAACTAACACATGGCAAGAGTTAGTCAAACTCCTACTCGAGGTTAAGCTAGCAAGACTGAGTTGAAAAGGAAGAAATAAACTAAAGCAAACATGTCCAAGAAGATGTAAATTCCGCCTAGCAAAGGTTGACATGAACATGTCAAAGCATTGTCCAAGTCTGCTAAAGTTGAAGGAAGAAGGATTAAAGCAAATAAGGCAAAATGAATCCAAACTCCTCAAAGAAAGTATAAAAGTAAATTCGCTCAAATTATTAAAGCACAAGCAAGGTTGTCTAGACTTCATCAAGAAATAAAACAAAGTTGTCCAAGCTTCTTCCAAGTCTGCCTAGCTTCGAAGAGATTAAAGCTAAGATAAAGATGGCAAGATGCCTTCCAAGTCCGCCGTATCCAAGACAATTCCAAGTTAGCAATCAAACTTCAAATTCGCCAAGACATGTTGGAATTAAAGCAATATCCAAGGACACATTAAGTTCACCAAACACAAGGAAAGATGTCCAAGGATTGATAAACTCCGATCTGCAGTTAAAGAACATGGCAAGAATTAATTGAACTCTAATCTGCAATTAGGATTAAGGAGGAAGGAAAAACAAACAACGAATAAGACATAGCAAACGGGAAGATGGCAGATTAAAGGTGAATCCAGCCAGCAATAAAGCAAAGGATGTTTAGACTTGTATAAAATCCGCCCTCTCTAGCAAGACATGGCTAAGCAAGCCTAAAGTTTGCGAATAACACAAGGATAAATCAATACAAGAAAAAATGTCCAAGAGAACACGTGGAGTTCGCCTAGATGGAATAAAGCAAACATGTCTAATGCCACCCCAAGTTCGCCCATGGATGAAGAAAGCAAATCCTTGGAAAAGCACAAGATACAAGCAAACATGTCCAACAAGATGTAAACTTCGCCCTGTCCAAAGCTCTTCCAAGTCCACCATGGTGAAGATGAGATAAAGTGTGCCAAGGAATGAAAGAAAAGACAGCATAAACATGGAAGGATAAAGCCAAAGTCAACCATGACCAAGCAAGCCAAACATGCACATGATACTCGTCTAACATGCTTCTAAGTTCGACCAGCTTGAAAAGAACAATACAAGGATAAAAGCAATACAAAGCAAACATGTCTAATGTCATCTCAAAATCGCCCATGATTAATAAAGCAAAGCCCTAGGCAATAAAGACATAAGACGGAGTTGGAAGAAAATTATCCAAACCCTTGAAAGATTGACCAAACACAGACACAAATTGATTTATCCAAACATAAATGGAATATGTGAAGATGCCTGACAAGAGATGAAAATTAACCCATGGATCAAACATGAAGATAATCAATCTGCGATACCAAGAAAAGATAATTTTGACAAAATTTACACATGAAATCAAACAAGTTGGAAAATAAAGTTGACAAAAAGATATTTTTTAATTTTTTTCCAAGAATTAGAATTATTTTCGAAAGGAAAATGATTTCAACAAAAAAAATATTTTCAAAAATTCAAGAATTTTGGAAATTAAAAGTAAGTTCTAGAAGATTCCTTAGCTAAGGATGAAATTTTAACAGAGAAATAAAACTTTCCATTTTCGAAAGATTTATCCCATTGGAACACAAAAAAATTAGAAAAAATTAGAAAAAAAAAACAAAGAGGAAGCTTCCAAGTTTAAAAATCTTAAACTCTATATATTTTCAACCAAACACTTTCAAATTCATTATTCAAGTTGAGAATTTGGAGGGCAATTGAGAAGAATTTTCCTCTCAAATTTTATGAAAATTGATTTCTTGAAGAGAAATTTTGAATAAGTAAAATTCTTCCAAGTGTTGGAAGTCAAGAAATTAAGTGTTTTTTTCTGATTTTAAGACAAATTTTCAGAATTGAAGGTAAATTTCAGTCACAAATATCAATTTCTAAGACAATATCTCAAATTGACTGAATTTTTCTATTATCCTATCTTATTTCTCTCAAATTTTATCAATTTGTTCACTAAATTCTTCACTTTCAGTCTGCTTTTTCACATAAATTTAACCTTTTAATAGGCTGAAAGTGAAAATTCCAAGAAAAAGGATCAAAAATCAGAATTAAAACCTTAGAAATAATATTTTCATGTGTTTTGCAGGTTGATGACCACCAAAGGAGCACCTTCCAGGAAAGCACCAATGAAGTTTACCAGTAAAGGAGTACAGCCAGAATCCAAGATCAAATCTAAATGGAAGAATGTCACAGACACTGATCTTGGGCATGTGGACTTAGAAGAATTCAAAAAGAGAATGTACGGGCATGATGGATACCTACAGACACCCATTGCTTGCCGGATGACAAGAAATGGCATCGTCCAAGCAGTTGGATTTCCTCCGGCTAAGCAATGTGTTGAGCTAATAGTTGATTGTGTTATTCACTACAATGCACAATCAAGAGAGATCATTGCACCTGATGGAGGAGTTTTAGCTAATCTTTCAGAGTTAGCCATTCAAGAGACGTTTGGAATTCCAAACTACAATAAAAACTCCTACAAGACCAAAGAAGATACCCAAAGGATATACGATAACCAATCTGAACTCTATGCAACAAATATTAACGAGTCCTGGTTGGAAAAAAAAAGACCCCAGGGAAAAGTGCCAAAGTATCTATTGCATCCATACTTTAAAGAAGAATATGGTGATATCATGCTACTGCTGAATAGGGTAATGGGCAGTCCTCAGGGTGCACTATTTGAGAAATGGATGTACTACTTCATAGATGAAACTACCTCGAGAGTCAAAATGTTCAATTGGTCCTACATAATCAGCAACAATCTTCATGAACAGTTGATGAATTTGGAGAAGAGAAAGTCATTCTACATGAGCTCCTACATTATCTACTCATTGGCTAGAAATTTTATATATATCGGACTGATCTGCAGAGGCGTAGTTGGCAATGGCGAAAATAAATTAAGTTCTTATGACTGTTATCCTCAGCTACAACTCAAAGAGAAAACCCACTTCAAGCGAGTGAATGATGCATTCCTGATGTACATCACAATGACATTACAAGGAGGAACTCACAAAAGGTTATCTCCTGAAGCCAAAAGTTTAATCTGCAAGTATGGATCCTGGTTTATCCAGTTTCCAAAATTAACATACATAAGAGCTCAAGGGTTTGACAGTCGTCCTTATCGACTTCCGATCTATCCAACCAACAAGATGGTCCTACTTGAAGTTCTCAAACAACTTGAAACATATCCAAGGTTCAAAATAATAAGGCAGAAGGCAGCAATTACCTTTCCATCCTTTATTGGAAATATGGAGGAGCCTTGTCTGACATCACAAGCAACTGAAAGTGTTAGGTTGGAGATGCAATCGTATCCCTTTACATTCTACCGGTCCAGAGTTAACTATGATCCTCACAGCAATATTCGATTAGTGAATGCAGAAAGATTCAGACATAGAGTGGACATAGAGGATTTTTGGGCAAATGTTGCAGATGAATTTGATATCAAGAAAAAACTTTGTTCCAGACTACCAGTAAGCTTGATCAGAACAACTAAACCTTTCCTTCTACCGGATCAGTTGGAAGATAATGCAAAATATACTCAGCCTGGCTTTGATGAGCATGCACCTCTTTCTCCTATCAAATGGTTAGAACGAGAGCATGCAGACTTGACCACCTTGATGCGGCCAGTTATGAAATATTCTAGGTGGTGGGTTGATCAGCAATGTCATAGATTAAGATGGAGAAATATAATCTTGACTTATGACATGATGGGTGAAGCAAAAGGATATTCTTCAAATGTGGAAGCAACTCAAAGTGCCAGACCAATTGAGAGTGCTAAAAAGAAACAAAGGCTAGAACCATTTCGTTATGTCCCATCAGCAAACAAAAATGATATATTGGCCATTGACAAGTCATTGGCAGAGATGGAAATTCCTTCTCTAGTTCATGAAGAAAACGTAGAGTCAATCCATCTAGAAGATGAACAGTCTCCATCTCCCACTAGCACAAAAGTATTAGACTCGGACAATGAAATGGATGTTGAGGAGGATGAATTTCAAGAAGGAATGATTTCTGCCCTTCGGATATCATGTGTGAAAAAGGCAATCAAAAAGTGGAAGGCATTGAGCAACCCACTGTTCCTAATTGGTTGAAGGAAATATTGAAAGTGAAAACACAAGAAATAGAAATTCAAGAAGAGGATGATATGACAAATTTCTTGGCCAGATTAGAACAGGTTGCCACAAACAAGCCAGCCAGAAGGTTTTCCACCATCCATAGAGATGAAGCCGACTGTAGGATAGTGCAAATTGTTGTACCAAAAGTGGACAAGGCAAAGGGAGATATTGGTCCCCATGAATATTAAGTCATTGCAATCCCTTTAGGACCAACTACCAAGAACCAAGAAGCCGAAGACTTGGATAATTCAGTTGTGTTGGTGTCTGTTTTATCATCTACGAAACATTAGGATAGGATACCCGAAGGTATTCTATCCTCTCCTGAAAAATCACTACTAATTCCAAGGTCTATATGTGCGAACAAGCGACTTTAGAGGAATAGCTTCTTGGGTAGTGTATGCTGAAATTTTCAAGGGGGACTTACGTTTGACAAGTATTTTTGAACTGTTGGACTTAGATGGATTTAGCAATTTAGGCTCTTCTTTTTTGGGGGGGGATTTTCTGGGATTTAGACTTTCAAAAGAAAGGGAAAAAGAGATAGGGTTTAGGAAGGCTAATCTAATCCTACGAATTTCGGAGACGGTATCAACTGGGTGCTTTCGAGAAACCAAACCTTGCTTCGCCACACTAGGGACAACTACATAAGGCCGATGCAATCTTCAATGGGTTGTGCTTATGATCGAGATGTTGGATGCACAGGGGATCGGCTCAGACTAACTTTGCACGGTAGAATTGAAATCATCCATTTACCAAAAGTATGAGCGGAAATACACCATCAATTGACACTTATCAAATCCTTCATTCAAATTAACAACAATGAAAGCAAATCTAAATTAATTCTAAATTTCTAACTAAGTGTTGAGGCAATTGAAACGATGCAAATCATTCAAATAATAGAGATTACAAAGCAGCGCACATGCAATATATTATCTAGAAATGACCTTAAGCAACAATACATCAAAAACCTCACCCTTTTCAAATGAGAGGAGGCAACCTTATATAGTTTTTCAAAAATAAATGAATGGCCGAGATCAAACGGTGATCAAGGGCCAAGATTGAAAGTCCTAAACCCTAATTAGGGTTTCCCGAAATACTATCAGTTCAAGCAAATGAAAGAGTGACAATTGGCGTAGCCGCTAATTTTACTGAGGTGAGTGGCCACTTTCCTCTTTCAGAGATTCAACGTATCTAGACACAATGAGCTTGACCTCCTCCATGGTTACACTTGGCAAACTGCCAATCTGGAAGTCGATGAGGTCCACATCGTCGGCGCATGTGGCAAGGATGCCTTCCCACTCCACTGCTTGGGTGAGGAAGTTGTCATCGATGGAGAGGAAGTTTGCAATCTTCGAAAGATTGCCTTTGTTAATCATCCCTGAATCTCGAAAGAAGCTTGCCTGAATCCTGCCTCTCAAGTTTTCTAATTGTAAATGCTTCTCCCTTAGGCTTTCCTTCTTCCAGATCTCTGACGCCACACGGAATACCTTGCCCAGGATCTCTCTAACACTTGCCTCTGTCTCAAAACACTTGGTCTCGGATTTCTTCAGAACCTCAATCCGAGTGACCAGAGCATAGTACCACGTGCCAAAGTCGTACTTGTCTCCTGTTTGTATGATGCCTGCATCCACTAAGCTCCTCTTTGACATGCCTCGGATAACCTTCAGGTGAGGAAGTATTTCATTCTGAATTTCATCCACTTCTTCCAAATTGGATGCTAGATCCTGTATACGATCAATCAACAAAGAAGTTGCCTCATGTGTCGATACTAAGTTTTCTACCAGGGTGTCAACATGTACCAAAGCGTCTGAAATCCACTCCTTCTCTTGAGTGTACGATCCCTTCATATCATCATAGTCCTTCATTGATCCCTGTTGAAGAGGCTGTGGTGGAGTAGCCGAGACTTCATGGTTGAGCGGGCTGGTAAGATGGAGAACATACTTCTTCCACTGTTGGTTCTCTTCTTCCACTTTCTTCCTCTTTTCCTTTTCATGAGCCAGCCTCGTCTTTAGAACGTTGCAGGAGTCATCAAAATATTGGATCTCTTGGTCCTGGGAGGGCTTACCCATCTCTATGATGGCATTGTCCCTAGTCTTCCCTTCTTTGGGCACTGCTATCTGGACTGTCTTGAATCCGGCACTGTCTCTCTGAATCAGGGAAAACTTCCTGGCTGGTTTGGGCGGTTTAGCTATAGCGGGTTCATTCACCTTCTCTAGGAATGCTGTGGTGACCTCCTCGGTTGAGTGGGCCTCCTTGCGAACCTTGGCCTTTATCCTTGCTCTCAACCAATCCGGAATGGTTGATTGTTCTACAGTATTCCAATCAAACTCATCATCTGCCTCTCCTGGGTTCGCTGGTACGCCATCCAAGAAGATTGTAGGGGCCTCAATCTGCCCCCTGTCTGGAGTTCGGAAGACCTTCTCTCCCACTTCCTCAACTGGCTGGGAAAGCACTCTTACTTCATCATCAGTCACACAGATGTTCATCTCTTGCTCCCCAGTTGTACTCTGATCAAGCGCAATGGAAGCAGCACTTAGGATGGAGTGACTTTCGCTGGATTCTCTTCTCTCACCTACAACCCTTTTCCCTATGACCTTTGTGGAGCTTCCACCCAACTCCTTCCTCTTTCTAGACCCAACACTTTCTGGATTCCGAGCATCACCAACGGAGGTACAAGGATTGACGGACAGAGTATCATCTACTCCCATTAATTCATAAGTTAAAGCCACACCTTTGGCCTTCAACTGTTTTGTCTTTTCAGATGCCCACCACCTTGAGTACTCAACCACCGACCTCATGAGGTCTGCTAGATCTGATTTTTCTCCCTATGTCCAATCTATCAAGACTAAGGGTTCATTCTTCATCTTCTCAAAACCTGGCTGCTGAAGTTCTAGGCTTTCTTCTACCTGATCGGCAACTTTGAATACTTCCATTGCTCTCACCATACTCAACGGAATTCTTGACCAGAACCTCTTCCGGATCTCGAAACTATCGGCTGCATTAGCCCAGTAGTCTTCTAGATCCAGTCTGTGCTCAAACGTTGTCCCTTCAATCTTCTTTATCCTATGGAATGGATCGAAATCTTTTCTTGCCTTGTATTGATAGAAGGGATACCAGGCCAATTCTTTCTCAGCGGTGGCTGCAGCCTGTGATGATGGACTTGTTTCCAGCCCATTACCAATTGTAAGTGAGGAAGTCCCTGCCTTCTTCTGCTTATCCCTTTGAATCACTATATACTCCTCTAATTGTCTCACAACCTCGAGCAACACCACTCGGTTAGTAGGGTAAGCTGGAAGCTTGTATGGAGGCCCAGAGAATCCCTAAATTCGGAGGTAAGTGAACTTTGGATATTGGATGTACCAACACCCGAACAGACCGATGAAGTCCATAGACTCTTGAGAGAGCCTCTGGTGCAGGCCACCTTGAAGGGTCCGGGTAATGTGCATCAAGAAGGTATCATTCACCCTTTTGAAATGGAACTTCTCCTCCATGTGGAGCTGGGGATAGCAATCATATACTGGAAATTGGTTCTCCTTGTTCCCAACTTCTCCTCTACAAGTGAGACCTTTGTACCTGTAGGTCCTGACTAAAGAATAGAACAAGTAAGAACTCATGAAGAAAGTCCTATTCGCCTCCAGATTCCTTAGCTGGTTGTCTAGGTTGTGGCTGATTATACGGGCCCAGTCTATCATTTTTACTCCATTGATTATTTCATTAATGAAATAATACATCCAGGGTTCGAATGGAGCTCCCTGAGGATTTCCTATTATTCTATTGAGCAGGACAATCATGTCCCCAATGTCCTCCTTGAAGTATGCTCGCACTAGGCTCTTCCTCCGGAGTTTGGAGGCGCCCTTCCTCGGCTTGTCTAACCAGGAATGGTTAACTATGGCATCATATTCCTCCAGGTGGTCGTGGTACAGACTATCAGCTTCGTCCTTTGTCATATATACTGCGTTGTGGTACTCAGGGATCCTGAAGGCCTCTCTGATGGCCTCATCGCTGACATTCGCCAACACTCTTCCATCAAGTGCAACAATATCCTTATTGATGGGGTTGTAGTGTTTGGCACATTAAACTACTAGTTCATTGCACTGCATGGTGGGGAGGAAGCCGGCAGCATGCACGATACCACTCTTCATCATTTTTCGCGCAATGGTGGTAGGCACAAGGTTGTCCAGACCAAACATTCGCTTCTTAAACTCCCTCAGATTGATGTATCCGAGGTTGGTGTCGCTGATGTTCTTCCACTTTGAAGTCATCCTCGATTCTGGAGGAGCATCTTTGTCTACCTGGAATTTCATAATGTATAAGGCCTGCAAACAAACAATGGAAATTTTAAAGTTAGAAAAAGATTTGCAAAGTTTTGAAAATAATGGGGCTGCAAAATGGCTAAGTGTTGGAAAATTTTCCGCTTTTTATTCTCATACTTAGCCATAAAAATCAAATTTTCACCTTAAAACCCTCAGTCTTAAGGTTGGTTGTGGTTACCACCAAGTGTGAAAACATTCAAAAAAAATCATACTTAGCCAAAAAAAATGATTTTCTTCTTCCAAAATTTTTTGAAAAAAATCATTTATTAAATTCTGGAAAATATTCAGAAAATTCACAATTTTAATTGCACCTCTGACTTGGATAGGAGTAAGGCTAGACTTTTCTCCAAAATATTCAGAAAATTCAGAAAAGTTGCCTTTCTCCATAAATCTGTAAACCTTCTGCCAAAAAATATTATCCCACTTCCAGCAATATCTAGAATTTTCTCCAGATGATCTTCAAACTGACATACTTTACTAAGCTCTCCTTAGTAATTTTGAACTTCTTGGTGTAATAATGAAGTTGATAATGAAGTATTTGTAGACAAGGTTAAGCAAAACCCCTAAAATCATCCAACTCATACTTCTAATTCTAAAAAAAAACTTTCCATTTTAATTTAAGTTTGAAGAAATTCATCAATCCTCCAAAATATTTCCTTTCAAAAAAAAAACTTTCCATTTTGAATTAAGTTTGAAGATATTCATCAATTCTCCAATATTCCCTTTCGAAAAAACTTTCCATTTTGAATTAATATCTCAATAATTTTCCAATATTCCTTCAATATTCTTTTCCTCAAAATAAAAACTTTCTACTTTGGATTTATTTTGAAGATATTCAATAATCCCTAGATATTTTCTTCATTTTGGATTTAATTTTAAAATCTCCGTGGATTTTGTGACATCATGTTGACTTTGTTTGACCTTCCATGTGTAGGTTGATTTTTCGAATTTTATCTCCATCTTCTTCAAATTTTGGCAGACTTTGGATACCTCTCCAAGGTATGGCGGACTTTGGTGACCTCTCTCCCACCTTGGGCGGACTTTAGTGACCTCTCCTCAAGACCCTCCTAGCCTATGGCGGACTTTAGGCATCTCTCCTAGTCTATGGCGGACTTTGGAGGTTGCTCCCAACACTTGGCAAGCTTGGGCGGACTTTGTTGTTAGCTCCCACATGACCTCTCTAGGGTGTGGCGGACTTTAGGCAAGGCTCCTCTTGCTTGACTTAGCATCTTGGGCAGACTTCTAGCAAGGTTTCCACATGACTATGGCGGACTTTGGTGTCTTCTCCATCTTGGGCGGACTTCTAGTGCTTCTCCTGACTGGGCGGACTTTGATCACTCCTCCTCCTTAGCCTCCCAACCTTGGGCGGACTTTGAAGAGTGCTCCCACATGGCCTCCAAATGCATGGCATACTTTAGCTAAGGCACCTTAATGGCCTCCATCATTGATGTTATTTGGCTAAGGCATTGGGGCGGACTTTAGCCTTTGCTCCAACATGGCCTCCTTCAAACTCATGGCGGACTTTGGTGAGAGCTCCTTCATGGCCCCCCTGAGGTGTGGCGGACTTTAAGGATAGCTTCTCCATCACTTGGGCGGACTTTAGCCTTCCCTCCTCTTGCTTGGGCGGACTTTGGAAGGCTCTCCACATTGACCTCTTAGACCTTGGCGGACTTTAGAGTGAGGACCTTCATGGCCCTTTTACCCTTGGCAGACTTCAGAGTGTGCTCCCATGTGACCTCCCCAAACATGGTGGACTTCAGGGTGAGCACCCACACAGCCCCCTAAGGCATGGCGGACATCAGGCAAGGCTCCTTCATGGCCTCTCTTCCATCGTGGTGGGGTTTGAACCTGCAAAAATACTTCAAAAACCCTTGTTAGCCAGACTTAGAATAATTTTCAGAGAAATTTCAAAATTTCACAGTTTAGTCTAATTTAATCAGATTAACTTGAAATTTGAAATCCATGCCTAGGTGGATCATCCAAAGTAGCAAAAAGCCTAAAATCTAGGGATTTAGCTTTTTAAGTCGAAACTTGGAATTTTCGAGTTCCGGTCGAAGCTGGTCAGTGGTGCAAGTGTAAACCCTAGGTTTGCACCCCGAAAAAGCAAAAAGCCTAAAATCTAGGGATTTAGCTTTTTTAGGTCAAAACTTGGAATTTTCGAGTTCCGGTCAAAGCTGGTCAGTGGTGCAAGTGTAAACCCTAGGTTTGCACCTCGAAAAAGCAAAAAGCCTAAAATCTAGGGATTTAGCTTTTTTAGGTCAAAACTTGGAATTTTCGAGTTCTGGTCGAAGCTGGTCAGTGGTACAAGTGTAAACCTTAGGTTTGCATCCCGAAAAAGAAAAAATCCTAAAATCTAGGGATTCAACTTTTTTAGGTCAAAACTTGGAATTTTCGAGTTTCGGTCGAAGCTGGTCAATGGTACAAGTGTAAACCCTAGGTTTGCACCCCGAAAAAGCAAAAAGCAAACGTCCCTAAAAAATAGGAAAAACTTTCTAAAAATAGCCATACCGGGGATCGGGCTGAAAATGCCAAAAACAAAACTTCCTAAAAAATAGGAAAAAGCAAAAAAAGCAAACTTTCTAAAAATAGAAAGTTGTCCAAATTCGTCCAAATCGATTGCGATCTTCGTCCTTTGGCCTTTCTAAGCACTCTGGTGGTGTTCACACTTCGGAATCACATAACTTGCAAAAACTAAATTTCAACCGTCAGGGCCTAAAATGCTCTGAACTGGACAAGGCTTGGTGAAACTGCAGCAAAAGGTCACAGGACGCTAACAAAACCCTAGAAAGCAGGAAAATCAGAGGGTCCCCACTAGCAATGGGGCGATGTGTGGAAAAAGGTCACAACAAGTTGCTTCCATGAAGGCAAGAGTAGACAAAGAAGTAGAAAAGAAGAAGGAATATAAAAAAGAAGCTGAACGCCTGAGAGAATACATTCAGCACTTGACCAAGCCACTTAACCAAGCCAATCCAGAGGCTCCTCCGCAAGAAACAGTCAAAAGTTCTAACAACGAAGTAGTAACAGCCAGAGAGACCAAGTCATGGATGGAAAGCACAAGTAAAGAGGCAGCCACAATTTTGGAAAGGTTAGCATTAACATATGGACAAACCTCCTAGTTACTCTCCAGGATTGCATCCATGGCAAAAGCATCAGCTAATCTCCAGGATATTCAAGACACAATCATTCTATGCCTTAGAGAATTGAAAGGAGTTTTGAAGCAAGAACTAATTGATGGAAATGTAATAGAAACAAGAGATGCATATGACTTCAGCAGTTGGCACTGGACATCGGTTGCACGCAGTGAAGTCTTGGAGAAAGTGAAGGCAGATACTAACACAGCAGAAGAGCAGATAAAAGAAATTCAAGACAACGTTTAACTTGTAGCTACTTGAAAAAGAAACTATCCAAGAAAAGGATATGAAGTCAGAAAATCTAAAAGCCAAGACACAGAAAATCTTCTCCACCGAACCAGTCTTGAGGTAGAATTTGTTTAACGCATCGAACCTCTTGTCAATCAGAGATGCTTTCCAAAAACAGGAATTAGATTGGGAAATCACGTTTGTTGTATGTGCAGATGACTTGGAAGGATTAGAATTCAAAGTCAGTATGTGCCACATGTCACAATGGAGGAGGTTGATCAGATTGTGTCCAAGTTCATTGAAAATTCTGCCTCTCAACGGGAGAAGGGGGTGCAATCCTAAAAGATAGCACCTTGGGCCACTTGTCTTACATGCACTGGATATTTTTATTTTGAGAAACTCTAATTAGGGTTAGGTTGTCTTGATCTTGACTGTTGATCTTAGATTTATCTCGGCCATTCATTTGTTTTCAAAAACTCTATATAAACTCATTCTCTCATTTCATTTCAATGTAAAGAGATTTATGAAATTGTTGCGTAGAGCAACTTGGATAATAAAAACTTCATTATCAATACTGTTTTGAAGTCTTATTTGTTATCAATTGGTTGCATGGTTGCATATTTTCTTCAACACTTAGAATAAATTTGCTTAAGTAATTTGCTTTGTAGTTGTTAGATTAATAAAGGATTGATAGTTTAAATTGGTGAAATTTTGTTCATGCTTTGGTTGGATGGATGATTTTCATTCAATGTGTAAAGTTAGTTTGAGCTTTTGATGTGGATACTTAACTTCTACTTCGAGTAATATCGTTCAATTGTTGGTATTATTCATAAGTGTGAAAATCTTAAGCGCAATCCTAGAATATTGCACCCGCTTTGCGTATTTGTCCAAGTGTGGCGAAACAAAGTGTCGTTACCAGTTTCACATAGTCTTTTCTATCTCTTGAGTTCATACGAATAGCTTAAAAGTAGTTGGAATCCCTAAACTCTTACCCTTTTTATCCTTTTTTGAAATCCCAAATCAGAAAATCCAAAAACAAAGAGCAGTTATTGATAAATTTGCCTAAGTCTAGCTTGTGGATGATACCAATTGTCAAGCGTAAGTCCCCCTTGTCTTTCAACACACACTACCCAAGAAGCTATCCACATAAAGTCACTCGTTCGAACATATAGACCTTGGAGTCACCTTGTGGTCTTTCTCGCAATCTTGGCACAAGTACTAATTTTATTCATGAGAGGATAGAGTATCCTTTGATATTTTACTCTAATCTTCGGTATATGATAAAACGTACACCAACAGTTCCCAAGCCTTTTCCTCCTCAAACCCAAAACCTCGAAATTCCCAATTCCCAAGCCTTTTCCTCCTTGAACTCGGAATCACAAAATTCCCAATTTCCAAGCCTTTTCCTCCTTGAACCCTAAATCCTAAAATTCCTAATTCCAAAGCCTTTTCCTCCTTAAATCTAGAATCCCAAAATTCCCAATTCCAAGCCTTTTCCTTCTTGAACCCGAAATTCCCTGTTTCCAACCCTTTTGCTTCTTGAACCTGGAATCTCAAAATTCCCAATTTCCAAACCTTTTCCTTCTTGAACCCAAAATCCCAGAAATCTCAATTTCCAAGCCCTTTCCTTGTTGAACCCGGAATTCCTGGTTTCTAAGCCTTCTACTTCTTGAACCCAAAATCTCGAAATTCCCGATTTTCAAGCCGTTTCCTTCTTGAACCCAGATTCTCGGAACTCCCAGTTTCCAAGCCTTTTCCTTCTTGAATTTGAAATCCCGAAATCCCGAAATTCCAGATTTCCAAGAATTTTCCTTCTTGAACTCGGAATTCTCAGTTTCCAAGCCTTTTCCATCTTCAACCTGGAATCCCAAAATTCCCAATTTCCAAGCCTTTTCCTTCTTGAACCCAGAATCCCAGAACTTTGGGGTTCCCGACTCCTCTCCCCTTGCAGCAAGGTGCGACGTCTGATTTCCAATGACTTGCGACACTTCCAGATGACGTGATCAACTCTCAAGGCTCTTACTGCTCCACCAACCCCTGTGACTTATCTACTTTCACTCACAGAGCTACAGGGGCACATTTAACGCGTTTTGAAGGATTGTCATCAAGTGGAGTCCAAGGCCATGCTTATTCATGGTTACTTGATGGTCTTCATGTCAAGTCTGCACGCTCTGACTTTGGAATGTCAGGCAATCCACCTTCTAGAAGCACTTTTCTTCTTGGGATTGCCTTGTCAGGGTATCATCAGGTTGCTTGCACGCACACCTTGTCAAGTCTATGCACTTCCTTGCCTTCCTTGACCATTCGTCTCTCCTCTGTGACCAGTTTGCTATATATAGGTTGTTAAGCCTCATTGTAAACATTTCTCTCCCCGCTAGCTTGAGCTACTCTCTGCTCTTTCACTTCTTTTGAAGATTTGTATATTTTCTTGCATTTCTACAACTGTAAGTTTGGCCACTAGCTTGAGAATGAATTGAAATTATCGTTCTTGCCTCTCTTCAACTTATGCGTGTTGTGTATGTTTCCTTACCTTCATTACAAGTGTATGTTTTGTGGCTTTATCTTATGTATATGCTATGTTGTTTCTGAATGTGACTTATGGGAAACCTTCTCCCCTTTAACATTCAGCAAATTCTAACCTCCATAGATGCGTTTGGGGTCATTCATGCAACTAAAGTTTGTGCATCTCCAGGGTATTTCAATTGATTCTTTTTGTCATTTTGGGGTGAAGAGAGGAATATTTCTTGTTTTGGTGCATCACCTCCTTTCATTTTAGCATTTCCTTCTTCCCTTTTTTCTCTGCAAGTTGTTAGAATAAGTTTAGAATTGGAATTTGGAGTATTGAGTTGGTTCAACACCTATACCTGGATTAAGAAGGAAGTCGGCCTTCTTCGGAGATTCAACCCCTTTGCATCAAGGTACCACACTTCGGGGTTGTTTCCATGTTTCACAAGGTTGTTGAGTTGATGACTCAACAAGGGTGCAAACTTTTGTGACAACAATATCTCATATTGGCAAAGCACTATCCACTTTGAGTATCTGAATCAGACCTTTAGGTAAACGAAGTATCACTATTCCATGTAAGTGTTGTAATTTTTATTCGGTGAAAATTGAAAAACAAAAATCTAGGGTGGTTATTACATTTAAATTTGTAATATATATGCATTAAATTGAATAAGTGGTATCGGTTGGCTTACTACCTAGTGTTTTTCTTTTACTTGCTACATTTCAGTTAATTGTAATCCTAAGCACCGTATGCTCTCACCTTGCCCATTCCAAGATCTAGGTGATTATATAGTAGAAAGAATCACCTGTAAGTAATGTCCCTATTTTTCCTGTGATCACTCAGTTGCATAGTTTTGCCTGTTAGCCATCTCCGCAGGCAATTACAGAGGCTAGGGGATGATTGGCTTTACTAAGAGGAGTCTATAGTTGGTCAATTTTTGGGCTTGGCGAGCTTAAGTTACATAGACTTTATAATAATTCAATATAAAGTTACTTTTTCTATAATTAGAAAAATTATAAAGTAACTTTATTAAAAAGGAGATTAATAAAAGTTAATGATGAATTATAAAATCGCCCCTTCACACATTTCCCTAGAAGTTATAACTTAAAGGTTATAACTTAATAATATGGCCACTTTTAATGAGGAATTAGACCCTCAATGGGTCAAACCACTTAGGGGAAGTTATTTTTTAGTAAAAAGAAACATTTTAACATGTTTTTTGATGCAAAAAGTACAACCCTGACCCCAAATTCGAAATAGGGTTTGAGGAATTTTAAAAGACATTGGGGGCAGCATTTTATTTATTATTCATTGGATATTTGACAATTTCTTCCCTGGAGAGCTCTGTAGCAGCAAACTTGATTGGAGTTTCAGGTTGAGAATGAAAACTCTCACCCTTATTCAGTGTGTGGACGAAAACCCATTCACCTTTGCATTGAAGGAATCCTCTTTCACGGTATTTGGGACCAATATTTGGAGGAAAATCCATACTTCCAGCAAGAATAAATCATCTACAGAACATTTGAGCAAATTGGAACAGATTGGGAACATTTTCCAGCAGTTATATCATTCCCAGGCTGGCCATATCATTCCCAGGCTGGCCATACCCTCTTTGCTTCTCCTGTGAAGCCAATAAAATAAATTAGGGGGTTTTGATTCAGAAATTTGTGTGTATATTCATTGTTGGCAGCAAATAAAGACAGATCAGTGGTTCTTTCAGGGAAATTTTAACACATTTGGGCTACATCAACATTTTAGTGGGGAAAAAGGGTCAATTCTTGAGGTTTCTCCTGGCAAGAATTTGGAATAAGCACCTGATCTGCTATTTCTTCCTTAAATTGTATTTGATAATTATATATAAGGAGAATAAAACACATTAGAACAATTTGCAGCACCTGGAGGCTCCTGTATTGCTTTGTGCACCACATCCAGCATCAAAATAAGCTCATCCAGGCAGGGCGTTGGACACCTGGTAGGCCAGTTTTGGCTCTAGTTGTCTTAAATAGCCATTCTCTTGAATTTAAAATTTGCTGCAATAAAATCTGAGTTCTGAAATTTTAGTTCAGTCAATTGTTTCTTTTATGTATTGCATTTTTTTGGCAAATTTTCATTGGCATAAGCAAGCAAAACCCCAAAAACGAAAAAAAAACATTAAAATTCACTTCAAATCAATAAAACAAATCACTGGTCAAAGATTTGAAAGCAAACAAAAAAACTTCGAACTGGATCAGATTCTCAGTTGGCATCTTTCACTGTATCTCATTTCCTATTGCAGTATTTAAAAAAAAATCTAGCGTGGTTATTACAATTTACATGAGATGCATTACAACATAGCAAACTAACAAGTACACTATTGAAACAAGCTGATATAATATTTTGATAAGGTTAGACAGTTGTAAGAACACAAATTAGCCTGAAAAATGCATAATAGGAATAGAATATCATTCCTTAACAACTAAACACATAACTAACTGAAATATACCTCTTGTAAATGATAAAAGGTGTTGATGCAAGGCTGATAACACTCTAATATTTTTGCCAAATTGTCAAATCGGGTTTGATACAAACTGAAACACACTGCAAACACCACTATATGCTAGGAAAAGCTAGGTTGATGTGCTAGTAGCCCAAAGGAGAAGGTGACCTCTCGGCTGAGTGTAGGAGGTAGTTAAGGGAAATGGAGCCACTACTAGTGATAGGCCAAGGAAAACTAAGCCTCCATGACAAGTTTTTGCAGGAGACCGACATCCCAACAACACTACTCTTCTATAAATAGCACTCAAAGCTTTTTGTAAAACTCTTTTAATTTAATCTTTGACTATGATGAATATTTCAAAAAAACTTTACAAATCAAAAGAATAATTTTAAAAACTTTACACAATTTGTATCTACACCTAGATTACAACCTTGTCAGCAAAGATAAATAGATTTTGCCTTTTCTTACGATTTGCAAAAACCAAACCAATGTATAGTTGATCCATAGATTTTTACACCTTCTGAATGCAATGGTGCTATCTGTTTAGCAAAAAACTATCTCGAAAAACAAGTCATTCACAAAGGCAAAAAAGATGGATGCAACCAAAAATTCAAAAAAATCACTTTCCATTTCCAAATTGAACAAAATAAAAAGTCAAATCTTAGATCCTCAATTTTCTAGATAGGATAGTTGACTAGAATTTATCCTAGCAATCACCAACATGAATCTTTCAACTCAAAGATCTCAATGAAACCCTTACTCTTCAATGGAAATGAACAAGGAACAAATCTAAATAGTGCTCTCGTACCATGTAAGAGTTAGTGGGAATTCAATCACATGAGCCAAGATCTACTGTGAGAGGATACAGCTAACAAAAGCTATATGTAGCTAAATAAATGATGTGGAATGCAAATAACACTTATTAATATAGGGAATATGGAAAAAATACAGTAAAATGTATTGCTTGCAAATAGATTGCTTGTGTATACTTATTACCAACATAGCAGAGAAAAAGTTGTCATAAGTGTAATGACTAATCATGGCAGTCACAGTGGGATATGACTAAGTAACACATGGGTCAAATCCTGAAAAATTAAAGATTTTATGATAAACTTGTGAATGAATTGTAGACCCTTGACAAATGTTGATTGATAACAGCAGATGACCTTATTAATAATTTATTCAAGTGTGCACAATGGTTTTGGATTTTTTAATGTTCTATTACATAACACGATTGGCCAGTTGATCAGCTTTAGGTGCATTGCGTATCGGTTCAACAATTGAGCTATTATCTTCAGCAAAAATCTAAGATTTTGTATTTATTTTTCCATCTCCTTTCATAGATTAACTTTGATCAATTCCAAAACTATATTCATCAAATGGAGCTGCAAAGCCATCCATACAAGAATTGTTATCCCTAGAAAATGAAAACAATTTACCTCTTCTAACTCACTCTCTTTGATTGGCTTTTATATACTCTTATTTTAAGATTAAAAAATGAGACCAGGGATATTACCAAGGAATAATGGAACTTGCCTATAATTCTTGAAAAATTATTTTCAGATACACAAATACAAAGATCATGTAACTACGCTCCACACACTAGAATCTATTGATATTTAGGAGAGAAGAAATATATTTCCAATTACCATTCAATTTTCACACCACTACAAACCTAGAACCTTAGTCAACAAACAAAAAGCATAAAAAAAACAAAGTCAATTAAAAGTTGAGGTAGCTAAACAGAAGATGCGCATTAATTTATAACAGTTTACTGCACCTTAAAATGAATACACTTTTACAATTCTATACAACAGATGTTCTATGCTTATTTCAAGCAGTTATGATGGAAACAGAACCCTAACCTTACTGATAAGTTGCTGCTGAGACAACCTTAACATTTGGACTTCTTCATCAAGATTGCAGAGTTCCATTTTCTTTTTTATGCTTCCCAGCTGCAAAGCTCAACCAGTATTACAATGAAATAAAATTATCCAAATAGTCCAATAGATATAAATGGTTGCAAGTAAATGACTCAAATAAAGTGATTAACCTGTAGGTGCTGATGAATGCAAACATCACCACACATTCAAAGCAAAAACCTTGAAAACAAAGAATCAACTGCAATATGTGCTTTTTATAATAATCAGATTGAGAAACATCAATACGTGGGCTTAAGATCCTTCAGTTATTGAAATACCTAATTTTATATTACAAAGAAATCAAAGCAATCCCTCCTCTCTGTGTACTACTATCGAGCAGCTGGGGGATGCTTACAAAAGTTCTGCTCCAGCACATTCATAAAACAAAATTGTATTAGAAACATTTCTCAGCTATTTTTTGTGTGAGTTTCAACTTGGGAAAGATATTGACATAAATTATTGATGTTCCCTTAGGTCCACCAAAATAACTTTCCTAAAATGGGCAAAATATTTCAAATGTGTTTAGGCTAACCTATAGGTATATCTTAACAGTTTCTCATGGGCTCACCATAACTGCTTGTAGGTTGAAAATAGTTCAGACCCTAAAAGCATATATATATCACCAATGTGCCCAAGAACTGACCAATAGAAATGCAATCAAACATGACATAAAGGCTGACTCAAAGACCCTTTTCAAAAGCATGGTAGGGAGTGCTAAAAACCTGACCCAATAAACATTCCCCAAATGAGTACAAATTGTATACAGAAGAAAACACTCAATATAGTGTATATTTTATATTATTCACATTGTAACAAAAACTGTAAAAAGACAATTTAGAAAGATACTTCTGACCTTAAAACAAAGTTCAATTGACACTCAAATCATTTATCTGCTTGCAGAATGAAATGATAGCTGAAAGACACTACTACATAGCATAAGAAATCCATTTGCGAACATCAAACATGAATAGAATATACCTGGAACACATAAATAATTAATTCATGATTCATATTTGTAACCACCACAGACAAACAATATACACAGACTCCATGCATTGACAATGAAAGACAGACAGCTATACACAAAAGGACCCTTCTGTTGTTGCTTTCCCATTGACAACGCAAGGCAGACATCTATGCACAAAAAAGCCCTCTATTGTTTCTTTTCCATCGATAATGTAAGGCACGCACCAATGTGCAAAATTGCACTTCTATGATTGTTCTCCATTACTGAGTCAGTCATGTTGCCTGATGATAATAAATGGGCTTCTTGGTCATTTGTGAATGAATATTATTGATGTTTTTATCAAGCAAATGTTACTCATTCCTACCTAATGTGAATATTCTTAATTTGAACGTGGAAGATGAATTGTCATCTTCTTCAAGAACTTCTCCAAGTTTTAACTCAACCTGACCAATTCATTGCATTTGTTATTTTCATTCAAATTTCATCAAAAAAAATAAGCCTCTGTTGCAAGGTTGAATCATAACACTATTATTATTTTTACTCTTATGTGTTTTTGATTTCTACATTAGTGTACCTGTGCTTTTACTTGTCACTAAAAATTGTGCCATAGAAGGCTCTTAGGGAGAGAGGAAATGATATTAGACTTTGCTTATAAATTTTATTGCTTGATTTTATTTTGACAGATAGACAATCCCAATTGGAGATTAAAAAAAGAATGTCTAACTTATTAGTAATGGCTTGAAATAAAGTTAAGATTGTTCATACAAACAATTGTGGAAATTCTATCGGAAAGGTTGAATATTTAGAAAACCCTAAGCCCTCATTAAAGCAAGCCTTGCTAGCAAAGGAGATATGCTTATCTTTCAAGGGCTGTGTTTTGTTGTAATTGATGATCATGGAAGCAAACAGAATTACACAAAGGAAGAGCAAGGGCACCAAGCCATGGATAAAAAAAAATTAAGTACCTCCCATTTCCAACAAACATGGTTATTTTTCCTACTAAGGAGATGAAATTTGTTGTTCAAAGCTGTTAATGCATAATAGCTTCTGCAAGATAAGACATCTCTAACCATTGCAATTGACCTCCTTAATTCTGTTATTGTTTATTCTTCTTTGCTATGCTTTCCGATTTGAATATGATAATCGGGTTTTAACAGATGATTGTCAAATTATAAATATTGTCACTGTTATTAGCAATTGTTAACACTGCACATATATGATAAGCATTGATCTATATGCTATCGGGCTAATAAACCCGATAGCATATTAATGGTGATTCATTTTATGAATCGACATTAATATGTTATCAGGGTATTAACCCGATAACATATAATGTTATGTTATAAAACCCGCAATGTAATGGTATCAGGTAAACATAAAATTAAACCTCGCTTTGTTATCAAACACCGATTCATTATCGGGCTGCATAATTAATGATAATTGCTAAATGCCAAATAATAACCGATATCGGGCATGAAGAGGCACCAATCAATAAGTGCCTTGATCGGTCATGCCTCGACATCTATTGATCGATTGCCTAAACATATAAAGGCCGATAAGAATCATTTGGAGAAGACATAGAAAACGATAAATGATCTCTCTCCTTCAGCCTGCATTATAAATCAGAATTATTAGACATTGAATTTAGAAATAATAATCACATAGCATTATTAGTAATATAACTTGTTCTTCAATTGAAATTGAATAAACTTTACAAAGGCTAAAAGGATAGGTTACAAAGTGTTAGCATCTTTCCTGTTTTCCTTGATCAAGATGCGTAGAAAAGGAGTCAAAGGAGTGAAGGAACGAAGGACCAAAACTGTTAAAAATGGCAGTAGATTTGCAAACTCATGTTTCCACAAAACTGATTGAACTAATTTAAAAGGATCCACTCATCAGGAGCAGCAATGACAAATGAGTTTCAAATGATAGTAGTGGTTTCAACCTAAGTCACCAAGTTCGAACTCGTATTCGTGTTCGGTAACAATAAAATTCGGAAGAAGTTCAGCAAGGGAAAAAATTCGGAAAACCAATTCGACATTAAATTCAATTAATATATAATATAAATTTAATATTTTATATAATAATAATTAGAAATCTAAAAAATATACTTTAAAATATTAAATTTCAATGTATAACATTAATATATTAAAGAAGATAAAAACAAAATAAAACAATATTAATACTTTTTAATATATTAAATTTTATAAAAAAAATTACATTCCAATATGCAAAATTAAAAAAATATTAAGTTTTATAAAAACTAGAAAATAGGGGCCCTCTCTTAAGTACGTTTTAATATATTAAATTTTATAAACAGTATTAGTACATTTTAATATATTAAAATTTATAAAAAATATTAATTCCTACTTACATGTTTTATTTAGTGAACGGGAATAATAAAATCAACGACTTCACGTTTTATTCAGAATGGCTTTTATTGTATGAATGGGAATACAAAATCGACGCTTAATGGAAAGCCCTACTTGGAATTGTGGCTGATCAGGAATCGCTCCCCTAGGTTTCAAGTATTTGCATCATTAAACAAATTGCAGGCCCTTTTCCGTGCAAACTTAGGGCAAATTTAAACGAATTTTTAAGATTTTCATGAAGTTCGCCAAAGTTTGAATTTCATCCTTGAAATTCGGCGAATGCGGTGACATAGGTTTCAACCATAAAGTTCAAGATGAGATCAAGGGAGATAAACTCATCTGAGTCATCCAAAGGTTCCATGCTTCTTTGAAATCAGATTTATTGTTTCTAATGGAATGTGAAGGAACTGAAACTATATCCCCAATGTCATTGTCTAGATCTAATTCACAAAAGAAAGGTACTATACTAATTATGCAAATGACATCGACAAGTAACTCAACTGTTTGGGCCTTATTTGAAACTGAAAAAAAGTGCACTAGAAACTATATGTGGATTGTGTAAACATGATTTGTAATTAATTTGACAAACAAAAGTCATTTGATAATAAGTATATGTAGGTAATAATAATATATTATACGTTGCTTGATGATCAATTACAAGATTGGGATCAACCAAAGGTTGGGCCATCCAACAAGTGATAATACAAACTGTTTGATTAAAAGGTGAAAAATACTTTATACTATATACCAATGAAGCATTAATCGTTTGGGGAATTAATCGGCAAACCAGAAGTATAAGATTTTTTGAAAAAATCGGATTTACAAAAAAACGTTAAAAATTGAAGAAAAACAATCAAAAACTATTTTTTTAAATAACATTGTTAAAGAACTAAGTTTAAACGTTTTTTATTATATATATTATATATAATTTATTTATTTTATACAATCTAAATATATAATTTATATAATGATATTGATATTTATTATTTTTAAATATATTTATATCAATAAAATAATATACATATAAATAAAAAATAATATTAAAAATATATAAACATATAGTATAATGAAATAATATTTAATATATAAAGAAAAATAAAAAAATATGACATATTATATAAATTAAAAAATGTAAAATATATTTATTACGACACAAATGTAAAATTTTATTTATATATTTACATTAATAAAATGAAATAATAATTATTATTTTTAATTATATTTATATATTTATTCTAACTGTTTTGAAAATCAGTTTATTCTCTATAATCAATACAAAAAAAAAAGATACATATAGATAAAAAATAATACTGTATAAAATAATATTAAAAATATATATGGCATAACCTCAGATCCTGGATTGACTCTCACCCCATAATAGAAAGCGCTATAATTATTCTTATTATTTAAGGCGAGATAGCTGGCACTAAACCTCCTTGTCAACTAAGCATAAATAATACTCGAGTCCATAAATAGGACTTTTTTAATATTAACATATAGTACAATGAAATAATATTAAATATATAAATAAAAAATAACAAATATTATATAAATTTAAAAATGTAAATATAATATTTTTTTACAACACATGTAAAATTTTATTTAAATATTTGCATTAATAAAATGAAATAATAAATAATAAATATATTTATATATTATATCAATAAAATAAAAGATAAATATAAATAAAAAATAATATTGTATAAAATAATATTTAAAATATATATACAAAGGTATCAAAGGAGCTAGCAGGGAGATGTCGAGCTAGATAGCTAGGTGTTTGTCTCAGGTTTAACCTATCGCCACCTTTTGACTCTTAAGGATTTATAGTCAAACTTTCAGACTTATCTTTTAAAGACTTGTGGATGTTTAGCTAATATATGCTCTAGCTTTAGTTATGATTTTCTCTCTTTAGTTCGCCGGTTCCCCTTTTTTCATTCCACACTATAAGGTCTCGTCTTTGTATAATTTTATGGATCCTGCTTATGGGTTTAGCTGACTATGTTTGTCATCTTGGCTTCCTGAAGTTCTTTTAGTTCTTGGTTAGATATGATGAATAATTGCTCTCTTCTTTTATACTCTTAATTTTATGCTTATATATATATATATATATATATATATATATATATATAGAGAGAGAGAGAGAGACAGTCATCTTCTTGTATGCGTATATCTATTGTCAGGCTTTTTATTTCATAAGCATAGATGTTATTTTCTTCTGAAAAGGTAGGTTGACAGAATTAGGGAGGACGATCACTTCTGGTATCATTTTTCTGAAAGAGATCTATGGTATGGGAAGGATTCTCTCTGTTAATTCTCTTTTGGAATGGGATTTCTTCCCTTTATCTTCTTTCCTGCTTTCAGTGCTTGTCTCTGTTTTTGAAGGGGTCGTCATTTTGAAATCTCTCTTTAGTGTTTCAAATTAGCGGAATGTCTGGAAGGAATTGTCTGATTTAGTCTTCTTGAAAGGTTTTGTCTTTGATTTTCAAATTCATCGGATTCTCTGTAAGGAGTGAGGTGACTTTTAGATCCTTTTGGCGAAAGATTCCCTATCTCCCAGAGTAGTGCTAAGGTATTTCTATATTATGATATAGATGCAAGCAGTGTTTTGGATTTGAATTTTTCCTTCAATTCTTTTTCAATTCTAAAGCTCTGTGACTGTAGATGTTGTATTGGTATAGGCTTGGCATCATGGACGGATGTTTATTTATTGGCTAAGATTTCTTGAAGCGATCTGTTGTAGGGCAGGTCTGAAGGTTTCGGGCAGGTATTGTCACGACAAGATTAAGGGTTCAATACTCTACGAGGGAAGTTGACATTAATAATCAAAAAGGAAGTTTTGCTTCAAGTTGTTGTCAATGTTATTTATGATATGTAATGCTTTTAAACATTCTAACATCAAACTTGGCTGTAAGGAGTGATAAGGTTCTTTGCAGAACTGTAGAATGGTTTGTTTCAAATCTTGCAAGATAAGAGTATAAGAATACAGGATAGAGCTGTTTTTGGGCATCATTAACAAGGAAGGGTCGAATTTTAGTGCATAGGAAACCTTGGACGATTTTTAAGTAATCATTCAAATAGATTAACCTGGATGTGAATTATCCAAGCATTCATGTATCTTGTACTTTATTATTAGCTATCTGTAGCATAAGTTTTCTGATCCATTAATGTATTTGAGCTACACCAGAGGTTTTCTTCCCTCCATTCTTTCCTACCGGTGCCCACACTGAATGGAGTTGTAATTATCATTTTTTATTTAATAAAATTTCTCTAGCTTCGGCCTTTTACCCATCAAAATAAAAAATAAAAAATTGTATAAAATAATATTAAAAATATATATACAAATGGTATAGTGAAATAATATTAAATATAAAAAAAAAATATAACAAATATTATATAAATTTAAAAATGGAAACATATTATATTTTTTACAACACAAATGTAAAATTTTATACAGTACTATATACATGTAAAATGATATGCAAACTCGATCAAAGAAAAACCCAAACCCTAAAATCACGAAAAAACCTTAAATGTGACCATTAAAATTTATTTTATAGAAAAAAATGTGCTCATTATACATACGAACGACAGGCGGACTGTAGGGTTTTTTTTTCCATCAATTTCGCAGGAAATGGAAAATGGGTTTTTTTGTAGGTTTCCATCGTGATTTACAACGCGATTAATAGTGATTAATCCGCCAAAACGTCGTTGACCTAAGTAAATGATTTTTACCCGATTATTGGGGAATTGATCGGCAACACCTGCGATTTTTCCGAATCGCGATTTTTTCCGAAGTATTGCTTCTTTGCTATATACCATATCCCTAAGGACTAAGTTATTGGTTTATAATAATCTATTTGTATGCATCAGCAATAGTAGTTAGGACCTAATAGGAGACTACATAGGAAATGTACCGTGTTCTCACCAACCACCCCCCTTAAGGGCAACATAGGGAGTATGAAAGATGGATATCGCAAATTGCCATATCAAATATCCTTGTAGAAAAAAATCTCTTGCAAGAATTAAGGAGAAAAAACCCATAGGAATAAACCACTCTCTAAAGAATAAAGATGCAAACAAAAGTGCACAAGTGAAAGAAGGAAGGGGGACTCAATGCGACACACCAAAAACTATTTTTGTCACCTATATACAATAGATGTTCCCCATATAGTAGACAACGAAAGAGAGACAATATAGCCTCCCACAATGTGTAATCTCCCACAATGATTGAGTATGTTACACAAAAGAATGAATATCCATGAATGCTGAAAGCTTTCCTCCCCTTGGGAAGAAACAAAACCAAGTAGAGATACTAGATGTCATTCCATGAAAGAAAAAAGATCATAAAGGACAATATATTAAGATCTTTGAACTCTTCTCACATGTTGCCATGCCTATATGGAATGATTGCACAATCAAGTCAAGTACAAGCCCAATTTTTAAAGAATATGACAAACTAGGGCCATACAAATGAACGAATAACAAGATCCAAAGACAAAGATGGTAAAATCACAATTATGGACTATCATCAAAGAGGAGATGGATGTACTCAAGTGTGTCCTCCAAGTCTACAAAATGGAAATCACGAAACAACAATACAATATTTGTCAAGTACTTACGAATCTACCAAATCTAAAAAACTATGATGTACTCGCTACAAAGAATCACTTTAAGCAAAAAGTGATGGACATGATGTGATTTTAATGTACGTCATCCAACTATACTAACCATTTCACAATGATCTGTCCACAAGATGTTTGAATATGAACACCTAGAGATGAATTTGTCAATGTTGGAAAGAAAGAATACTTAGCCTTTGAATATTAATTCATAGATAAAGAAGACAAAGCCTTTGAATTTGGATTAGAAGTCATAGAAACCAAACACTCGACTTACGTCTCTATAAGAAGACAAGAAGCACCAAGACAATTATCCATGTCATCACAACTACCAAGACCTACTAAATAATAATATTCCTCTTCTATATTATCATCATATGCTACGTCATCACAATAATGAAGGGGTGGTACTATCCATGACAGGATCATTTGGGAGTGGAGAGTGTTGTGGGTCTCCAAAGATCTAAAAAAAATTGGTCCAAAGATTTCATGGGGACTCAATATATGCGATGGAACATAGTGTCAAAATCAACAACGTTACCAATCAATCCAATAACATGATGATTTTTATTTCCCCATGCTATCTTCCAATTAGTGTACGAAATTAAAAGACGAGTCCACAGAGATGGGGCATGAGATGAAGCCACCTAAAATGTTTTAGAATGTTGTCTAGCCAAGAATTATACTTCCAATTATTCAAGATAACTACGGAAGGATGAACTAAAAGATACATGATTTTATAATGATCTTCCAAATATATCGATTAGAGATCAAAACATGTAAAACTGAAACAATTATAGCATAAAAAATGGCCCCATAATTTGCAAAATCTTTAAAGTAAAAGCCAAATATATTCCTCCAAAGTACACGAAACCAACTTTCCAACTCCAATTTGTTTCAAAACTGATATTGTATGCCCAAGTCATGGCTATTGAAAAAAAATGGCAACTTTGTGGCTAAAAAAAAATCCCTAGCACTATTCCAGCAACCACACTGCAACAACACCAAGATCAACTGCGTGGAGATGGTGCATAGGCAACTCTTAGGTGGCGCTCAACAACAAATGTTCTAGAACGAATGCAAACTATCATATATAATTTCATAGCACTAATAGAGGTGGCATCACTATGGTAGCAAACCCCATGTTGCCATAGTCTTGCCAAATTCAATTACAATTCCATAGAGATGGGGCAAGAGATCAAGCCACCTAAAATGTTTTAGAATGTCGCCTAGCCAAAATTTATAATTCGCTTTATTCAAGATGATTATAGAAGGATGAATTCAAAAACCTGTGATTTTACAATGATATATTCATCATATAGATTAGAGATCAAAACATGTTAAATCAAAACAATTCCACATAAACAATAGTCCCATATTTTGCAAAATACCTAATGTAAAAACCAAATATATTACTCCAAAGTATACAAAACCAACTTTTCACCTCTGAAATTTGATATCAAATGCCCAATTCATGACTCTTGAAATTTTTTAAAAAGCACCTTTATCGCTCAAAAAACAATCCTAGCACTATTCTAGAAACCACAAGTGGGGCTTAGCAACAAAGATTCTAGAACGAGTGCAAGCGATCATTTAAATCAATCGATAAAAGCGGCAACATTATACCAGTAGACATGGCATCACCCACTAGGTTTAAGCAACCCCCATGCTAGCACCTTTAGACATGACCCCTAGTTGTCTATATGATCTAGGGTTTAAATCATTCAAAAAATTGTACTCTATACTAATTGATGATATCAAACCTATGCTTGTATCAGCGATCTCAACACTTTTAACACTCAAAGACTATCACAAGTATGATACAAGTCAAAGTACAATGACTAGAATATTTCAAATTGTGTAATAATGGCAATCAAATGTATAGTGATAGTATGACAGCTATATAGCCATACAAAATCATATGGATCCATACAATGGTAAGAAAAAATTTTGGAAGACTTTTCAAACCCCAAAAAGATGTCCAAATTTTTTTATTTCAAACCCTATCTTATATTATATGAATTTATAAGTTTTGAGGCCTTCTGAGCTACACTGTGAGGTCCTTTTCACACCAAGATTCGTTGTATCAAAGATCTTGACTGAAACTCTTTAAGAAAAGCCAAAGCTTTGATACCATGTAAGAGTTGTTGATCAACGCCACAACAACCAAGGATCACTTGCAAACGAAACAACCTTCCACCCAAGAAGCAATGGAAATGCTACAAAGCCAGACAATTGAGTACATCCAAAAATAAAATTGATACAATATACAATCAGGAAACCCTTGTTATGAAGACAAGGATGGAATTGTAGAACATACAAAGATCTTGATAAGTGTCTCATTTTTATAAAACCAAACACAAAAAGTAAATAACTTAAATAAGCTCAACATGTAACTATGAACTAGGAAATAAGTTAGGTAGCATAGCATGTTCACACCAATATTCCATGGATATAGCTGTTATCTCTCAAAGTTGCACCCTCACCAAGTTGCAGAAACTTGGTACTTTAGAGGAACATGGAAAAACTCCTAGGCTGTGGATCACCTAAAACTTGGAGTGAATCTCCAGATAAGGCTGGTTCCTAGCTGGTTATCACCTAATCTTAACTATTCTAGTGATTTTGCTGAGTAAAAGGTAGGCAAAACTGCATTAACTGAAACTATAATCTAAAGGGTGATACACCAAAATGTTCTGCCCAAATATGTAAAATCAGAAATAACAATTACTTAATTTCAACTAAGCAATAACCAAACTTGCACAAACTCCAATTGTAAACCTTCCATAGACAGTCTACAAGAAGGTTATTTCTGCACCTTAATTTAGAAGGAAGAAATAAGCTTCACAGCCCTAATAGCTACAACACAACACAACTTGTAAAAATCTGCAACACGGCATAATCTTTGAGCAAAAGATACTTAAATAATAAAACGGGAACTACAAGGAAGTGATAAACTTCACAAAATATTAGTGTTAGATCACCAAAGTGCATACAATATGACAGAAATAAGAGAAGGCAAACACTTATGTATTAATCTCAAAAGGTAGTCTGATATACAAATCTGGAAAAATGAGTTACAAATCTCTCTAAGGAGTAAAGAACTCTGAAAAAATGAGTTACAATAATCCAGTGGATGAAAAGAACTCCTTTACAAATGAAGACTGGAAGTATATATGTTTTTTCTAACAGTTGTACCCTATCAAGAAAACCCTAACCATCCTAGTCGAATTCACCCTAAAATCCTACTTTTTAGGGTCAAAACAAGTGTAGAAGGCAATGGGCTTCAGAAAAAGGTCAAGCCATCCCCTTCCCTACCATAAAAGCTCTTAAATGCCCAGTAAATGACCCTAAAATATCTTTGAACAGAAGGCAACTCCTCATTAATGCAAAAACAAATCATTCACTTCCTAATAAATGCAAATAAAATAAATATCTAATAAAGTGATATTTTTATTTATTAACACTTTATCAAATATCCATTTTATTCCATTTGTACATTTAAGTCAATATTAATAAATCTAAATAATAAAGCTACTTAATAAAGTGGTAATAATTAAAACACTTTAAAGAATGATTTATTATTTCAATTATTAAAGCCAATGTTATAAAATCATAAAATAATATTTATTAAATGATTTATAAATTATCACAATAAATTTTAAATACATGAAAATATTTATTAAGTGATAATTGGAAAATCACTTAATAAATATTATTTAGATTACAAAGGGATGCAAAAGAAAAAAATCATTTTTGATAACCCCATAGAGCTCACAAGAGATATTAAAAATGAAGGCAAAAAAAAAATGCCTAAGACTATCGATGATAAAGGGAATGAAACCCTAAATCATTTCATTTTCCTCCTCATTTGGCATTCGATAGTTTTCATTTTGCACAAAACCTCTGCCTAGGCACCACCATGGGGTTTGGAAGGAATTAAACTACAGATTTGTTGTGATGGGTAGTCTCCTTTGTCGATTTTGCTCCCTAATTATGTATAACTTGTTTAATGCTCTATCGTGATGGATTATACATTTATTGATGTATAAGATGAGTATAGTGATCCCGAGCTCTAACATATCTCTTATATTTACTTGCAGGTATCCAAGGACAGCGGACCAACACACAAGAGAATCCGACCAGATTCAACAAGCGACCTTCGGAGTTCGTCATTCCAGGCAATGATGGATCCCTATCCACTTTTTATACATTTTTCTTTCTCTTTCAACAAATGTATAGTCTATTTTGATGTAGCATAGAATAAGTTAATCCCACGACTTGTGTGGGAAGCTATACACTTGTAATATTTTGGTCAATTTTCAATATAAATATAAAGCTTTATGAAACTTGCTCTATTTTACAAACTTGCACAACAATCTTTAATCAATCTGATAAATGTATGTATGAGAATGAACCAATGCCAAAAATAAAATGTGTACCTCCTCTTTTCCTCGTAATAACTACTCAGCTCTTCCTGATTCAGCTGGAAGTAAAATCGGGTAACAATAGAATATGCAATTTCCCTAAAACGAATCTCACATTGATTACTTTGTTGATTGCTAATTCTATGCTACAATTTATAAAATATCAACAAAAAGGCTGAAAACAATAGCGATATCCACATAAAAAAATTCCAAGCCACTTGTGTCTTGGTTGTTGAGACTTGCACAAACATGGAAGAAACGAGTAATTCAAAAACATTAAACAAAACCAAAATAATATCTCAATATTTGCTACAAAAGAAAGAAATTATCAATGTCCACAAGTGACCAAAAACTAGATCAAAGTGACTAGAATGTTTAGCATCTACAATAGTAAAGAAAATAGGCAATGTGAGCCCTAAGCACCAAAATAATATAAAAAACAAGAAAGGACTAAAAATATGCACACACAGGTTAACCTAGAAAGAGGATTTCCAAACAAGTATAATTATAAATAGAAAACAAGGGGAAAACACTACAGATAAAGACAACCTAAGTAGAGATCCAAGATCCCGATTGCTTCTTATGCCCTGTGTTATTTTGTAGAGTTAGTAATATTGGGGAAAAGATAAAAGGGCATATTCATCGAAATAATGACAGTTATATTGCTCTTTCTATGAAGTTGAAATAGAACAATTTTGATAATATGATGAATAGGCTTTAGACATGTTGAGAAAGGGAGTCTCAAACTTACTGGTTGAAATCTCGATCAGATGGTTTTGGTTTCTGAAGTGACCAGTTCGGTGCGAAAAAATTTTGTGTTGTTGACCAGCTCCAAAGGCAATTGAATACCATTTGTGTTTTACACACAATGGGAGAAGTCTTTTCAATGTAACATTCGAATTTTGTAAGACAGTCTAAGTCATTAGTCAAAGTCTTATTGCTTCCCCGATAAAAAGACAACTTTGATATAAGTGTTGGCAGGTCTTGGCAAAAAGCAAAGTGTAATCGGTATAACTCTAGATTTCAGTACAAGGATTAAGAATATCGAAGCGATACCCTTTGCCGATAAAGATTGTTTCGCTGTAGCAAGTGTTCGGTCTTGCGAAAATGGTTTTTTCGGTGTGACTTAAGGGTTCGATAAGATATTTCCAGCAACTAGCCGAAGCTATATGACTTTGCCGATAAGACCATGTCATTGACACATTGTCGAGTCTTGGTCATAAGCTGTTGTTTTCGGAGTGACTTAAGTGTTCGATAAGACTCTTCAAGATGGATGCGGAGGCCATAGTTTTGATCAATAAAGATCACATCGATAAGACATTGAATTTGTTGGATATTGCTAATAAGTTTGGTGGAACGATGTGTTGTCATTGATGTCAGCATATTCTTCTGTGTCTTCCAGCGTTGCAATCAGATTGGATGAGTTGGTTTGGCCAGTGTGTTGTCGATGAGTTGTTGCGGTTTAATGGGTTTTGAGATAAGTATCTCTAGTTGATTCACCAGAAGTTTCAGTGATTCGCGTGATTATTTGATAAGTTGTGAGATCCGGTATTGAAGTTGGTTATTCAGTTGTTCGTGTTATTCAGTATTCTCGATTCTGCTCAGCATTGCTCCGGAATTCATATGTGTCCTCAATTCTGATGGTTTGTGATTTGGACATCTGCAAGTGAATCTTTCAGTTTGACAGTCATTTCAGTGTGTGTTCATGAGGTTCGGTATAATGATGATGAAGATTCTAGTAAGTGGTGTTGTTGCAGTTGATGATGTGGTGACTCACGTTGTTTGTGGATGTTTCTAAATCGTGTTCTCTCCATGCTGATGGTCCGCAATGATCATTGTGCGCATTATTGATCATTTTCTTGATCCAGTGGTGTTCCTCGTGTTATGCAACATTCATGATGATTTGTATAAATATATGTACTATTTATATGAGAGATGTATCTGCGTGTGCGAACATTAATTTGATCTTTCAATAGCAGAGGAGAAGTAAGGATAAGTGTTTAGAAGTGTGAAAGAGTAGAGTTTCAATTTGTGCTTAACCGGAACTGTAACCAGGCATGAGAAGATGCTATTTTTTAAGTTCATGATCCTCCGGATGTAATCCGAATATTTCTGTAAAGCAGTGAGCCTTCCTCTAGGTTGTAGCCCTTCTTGTTTTGTGATTTGAGCAGTGAGCTCTAGGCAATGTGCCTGAATGCATGTGCATTCCCCATTGTAATATTTTCACTTACTCCTAACAAGGTATTATCTCATTGTGGGTAGGTTCCTGCCATGGTTTTTCTCTTAACCGGGTTTGCCACGTCAAAAATCTTGGTGTTATGAGTGTTATTGATGTGGTGTCGATTTATGCTTTCATTGTTTATTATCAGATCTAAATTTAAGGTTGAGTTGTGTAGAGTTTGAGAGCAAACTGATTCACCCCCACCTCTCAATTTTCTGCATTGTTGCGAACAATTGGCATCAGACCTAGATCCTCCGGAAGAAGGATAGTCTAAGATTTGATGTAACGAATTACACTCTTTGGAAGAACCGGATGGAATATCATTTGAGATGCATAGGTGAAGACTATTGGAAGATTACTAAGAATGTGTATAATGCTCCTCCGAATGGTCCTACTACTCTGGATGAGATTAAGGAAGTTGAATTCAATATTTAGAGCCAAGGAAGCCTTGTTGAGTGCCTTGTCTGATTATGAGATTACTAATGTGATGGATTTGAAGACTGCTCATGAGATCTGGAAGAAGCTAGAGACTTTGTGCGAAGGTGACAGCCACCTAAAAGTTGCTAAGTTGCAGAGCTTGAAAGGAAAGTATGAGATGCTGAAGATGAGCGAAGATGAGAACATTACCTCCTTTATGCACAAAGTGAATGAGCTTGTGTTGAACATCAGACGTGTCGGTAGAGTGTTGGAAGAATCTGAGATTGTTGCTAAAGTGCTGAAATTGTTGCCTCCTGCTTACAAGCACAAGGTTGTTGCTATTGAGGAAATCCGGACTGTGACAGATGTGACTAGAGACATGCTTATTGGAAAGCTTCTTGCTTTTGAGTTGAGCAAATTTGGTGAAGCTCTTCCTAAATCTGAATCTGCATTCAAAGCTACTATATCCGGGAAGAAGAAATATGATCCAGAAGAAAGTTCTACAAGGGTATCCAGATATGAGAAGGAGATGAGAGAGCTTGAAGAAGGATAGATTGAAGAGCTTGAAGCCCTAATTGCCAGAAAATCACCTAAGGATGTCGGTAAATATGAAGGAAAGTTGCCTCTTAAATATTTTTCATGCAATAAGATAGGACATTTTGCCTCAAGGTGTCCGAAAAGAGTTTCTAAGAAGCCATTGAAGCCATATAAGCCTAAATATCAGAAGAAGTGTAATTTTTCTGCTCATGAGGGTGTGACGGATGATGAGTCGGAGAAGGTAAATTCAACAGATGAATGGGTGTTCATAGCTATCAAAGAAGATGATCTAGTGACTGCTGATTCTACTAGCTGCATTATTCAAGAGAAAGCTTTGCCTGCTAAGATTGAAGAAAAATATGAATGGGTTATTGACAGTGATTGCTCTCATCATATGACAAGTGATACAAGTAAGTTTGTGAATATGGAAAAGTATGATGGTAGTGTAGTATGATTCGGACATGATAAAGCTGGTATAATCCATGGTAGAGATTCTATTTCTCTCGATGGTAAGCATAACACTCATGATGTCTTGTATGTTGAAGGTCTAAAGCATAATCTTTTGAGTGTTGGACAGATGGTTGATAAGCGATATGATTTGCAATTCCAGAATGGCAAATGTAAGATCTTGAGTAGCTACGGAATTGAGATTGCATTAGACACAAAGACTAAAGGTAATATCTTTCACTTGAATGCTGGTGGTAAAAGTTGTTTGATTGCTCAGGTTGATGAAAGTTGATTATGGCATAGAAGGAAAGATAAGTTCTACTCAAGCAGTGAGAGATCTTCCTAAGATTGTAAAGCCTTCTAATCCGGTATGTAAGGAATGTCAATTAGAGAAGCAGACAAGAGTTTCTTTCAAAAGCAAAAAGTATACATCTAATGGGATATTGGATCTTGTGCATACTGATTTGTGTGGTCCTTCTAGAGTGAGAAGCTTGCAGGGTGACAAGTATTTCATGTTGCTGATTGATGACTATTCAAGAATGATGTAAGTTACTTTGTTAAGGGAGAAGTCTGAAGCAATGAAAAAGTTCAAGATTTTCAAAGCTATGGTTGAGACGGAGATTGGCCTGAAGCTGAAATGTCTAAGATCTAACAGAGGTGGTGAATTTACTTCCGGTGAGTTCAATTTCTTTTGTGAAGTGCATGGGGTGAAGAGACAGTAATCTGCTCCGCAGACCCCTCAGCAGAATGGTTAGATCTCAGACATTAAAGTTTAAAGTTTAGGTTTGTTTTATTTCCATTATAGCTAACACTGAATAGTCCTTGCAAGAAACCATTTGTGTTTACCAAGAAATTGTGCAATGAGGACAATATTACTATTGGTGATAAAAACACATCTATTTTTGGCTCTCTTTTATAAGGTAGAGACTTACTACATTCATTAGAAAACAATGTATATGATTCTAAATTTTTTTCTTCACTTAGATTTTATATGTTTTTTCATCAACAGTGATGTCAACAACTTTGAGAGGAATTGTATGTAGCATATACAAGTAAATAACAAATATTATGGTCAACAAATCAGTATAAATCTCTGCTAATTATTAATTATGCTACATGCTGCAATTGCAGATGATGGAGGGAATCAATTCAATGATATTTACTGATGTATCAAAAGTGGTTTAGTAAAACTCACTCCAAAAAGGCAATGGCTTCATCAAAAATTAAATTTCTTAACAAAAAATATTTATTTTATAAATCAAAACTGAGCATCGCTCACCTCAAAGAAAAGTGCTCGCATTTGCTGCAATCCTTTGTCATCCAAAGATAATAATACCTAGAAAATGTTTCAACTTGAAAATATAAGAACTCGCAAAAATAGCACAAATAAAAAACGAAATGAAACCCCATTCAAAATTTGACATCATTATTTATTATAGCAAACCAATCGTCAACTAACCTTTAATTATTAGATTGGTTAATGAGCTCTACATTATTACAAAACTTGTAAAGCACAATGTTTGTTTCAATTTTGCATATTTTTAAAGGAAATCTAGATAACATATAAAGAAAATCTATGCTAACTGGATATAGAGTCCAAACTCTTACAGAAAAATGTAAACCAACACAACATACAAATAAATCGAAAATATATCATGGGAAACCCATTCAAGAAAAAACAAATTAACAACACAGCACCACTCAATATGATATTAAGGAGAATGATTACAATAAAGAGAAACTTCAATTGTAATAATTTGATTCCCTACATCATCAATCTTGTGATAATCCCAATGCCATGTAGCTGAAAGCCTATCACACAACCATGTCCAAATACAATGCCAAGCACTTGATTTACGAGCAACCAAGAAATCATCAAAGTAAGATAACCAACCCCTAGCTTTCCAAACTTGCCCAAAATTCCACAACCGAATCAATGCACCCCACCTCGTGAATGCAATTTCAATGCTCCAAATGAATTCCTATGAATCCTACAAACAAGGAGACCACCTAGTAAAACGAAACACTCAAATTTGGTAAACTCAATTCACCTTAAAAGTTGCCCTTGCACATGGCTAAATTTAGCTGATCAAAGATGCATTTCTTCAAAGTCCGTGTGACCCAAATCACTAGTGCTCTTACAATCTAACTCCCATATCATAGATGCTCTCACACACACTATGTGTCATAGGTGCTCTTACAAAATGTTACTCCCACCCCATAAATGACATTTCAAGTGGCAAGATCAATCTCACAGTGTGAATCTCAAGATTCCTCTCCAATGTAGCAACCCAATCCATGAGAGCCCAATATAACAACAAATGTAAAATGTTACTCTCCAAGGTGTCCAACATTCCTGTAATATCCCCACAATTTTTTTTTGAAAATTTGCAGTTTACAACACAACAAGGACCTGTTAGGGTTAGCAATGAAAATATAATAATTCTGAAAAATGCAACCCTTCCAATTTTTGATCACCAAGTGCCCAATCTAGGAAGGTGAGAGCATATAGTGTTAAGGGGATCATTAGTTGCAAAATACTGAAAATTATTACAATGCTTGGCAGCAAGCCAGCCCCTTCCACTTATACAGTAGGATATTGAAAACACTGAAAATCACTTGGCGATAAACCAACCAAGGACAAGCCAAGAAATTGAAAATAGCAATCACTCAACCACTTATCCAGCGGAAGGACTAGGAATGAAATGAACAATCACTCTACCGCTTGTGCAGCGGGAGGACAGTATTACAAAAATCCAAATGTAGGCGGCAAGCCAACCTTTTCCACTTTTCAACGGGATTTGCTTCACAATCTAGAAATGGATGATAGTACTACTATCCAGCCTAACAATGATGAGATATGAATCTTCGAATAGAGAGATGATACTGTCCACTACAGATGAATACTTCCAAGCTTAACACACTTAACAAACTCAAACACACCCATAGAAAAATACCACACTACTGAATCCTATTCTGAAAAAGTAATTTCCACTACGCATAACACGCAAAAAACAGCCACCACATAAATCACTGAGATGCTCATAACTCAACCAAAACACCACTCAATGACACAAGAACAGAAGCAAATGAAAGATACGATAGACGCAACAAGACTAGAACCTCAAACCTGCAACATAGACACCAAAACTTTCATCATGCATCCCAAGGCAGCAATGAAGTGGTACAACACAGCAAGAAGGTTCGATTTGCATTATTAAATTCAAGGGTGCAAATTAAGATCTGCAAATTGGTAGACTCCATCACCTACGGGGTAGAAATAATCAGAGCCAATACCCAAAATGATTTCGCAAACACATCGAGACCAACGAACAGATTTCTACTTCAGCACACACACAAACCAGCAACATGAATGCTCAGAAAACAATCCAAACATCTGAAATTGATACATAAATCCGCAACATTGTTCTTCAATCCACTCCTCTAAATGAAGAGAGGTCACAAGCTCAACTAGTTGCTGTATTGCGAGCAAGAAATCAAGCGGTAGCTAGGAGGTATGCATTCCCCGAAGCTTCACTCCAAATTTTGGCAACACTTCGTTATAATTTTTTCATGGATGACAAATGAGAAGCCCAGCACTCATATTTATAGGCTCAAGAGGCTCATTCAAATTCACATGGCGCCCAAATCCTCTTTTTTTCATTTGAATTTCATTTCATGGCACTCCAAGACTTGGCGTCCCCTCCCTAAGTCCTCTAGTCGAACTTTTCCTTGGTCAACATGTTACAACATAAAAACATTATAAACATAAAATACTTTTCATCCTTGGCGCCACCTGACTTAGGAGAAATAATAAGAATTTTAAATAAAAATATGCTTTTCCCCCTAAGTCGTCCACCATAACAATTAGATATTAAAACCCTAGGATGCGATATTAATATATTATAAATCACTTTCAATTCAAAAACTGATTAATGCCAAATTGGGTCGGAAGTTTAAGTGTTGAAAATCATCAAGACTGAACTAGGTTGGAGCTCTGCACTAAACTGCTAAAAATACTACTACATGAAATAGCACTTACTAAAAATAGTAAGTCCTTAAAACAACTCCAAAAAGTTTGCTCTTCGAACCTCGTGGATGAGCTCAGAAAACCAAAAAAAACCTAGAAACCCTGACGGTTGCCATCAACTTACTAACAATAGTAAGTTCTGAAAACTTCCCAGAACTGAATGCATGTCACACCTTTACGAAGCTCTTAGAAAACCCAGAAGGAATCCATAGTCTAAATCGTAGAATTCCAACTAGTCAATCATCAAACGGCTCACACAGACCTCCACAAAAGTTGGAAATCCTAATTTCCGCTTACAGAAGTTGGAAATCCTAATTTCTGCTTCCAGTTAGCCTACGGGTCTCCGGAATAGGCTAATGGCCAACTGAACTTCTCACCACTGAGAAGGAGTCATTACAACTCCTTCCTTATAATTGCCTACTTCTTCACATTGCATAATGAGGTCAATAAAACAAACATGTATTAGTAGTTAGTGTTAGCAATCCCCATATCTTCTTTGCACCAAGCAAATTTCCAGCAATCATTACCTCCTTCATGTATGTTATCACAACTCCCACTTCATGGGCATTATCTAGCCCGATATACACCATGGCAACATGGCTCACATCTTCAACATCTTGAAGATGGCAGCATTTGAACTTCATCAGAGACGTTCAGTTGAAATCAACAAATTTTATTTCAACAAGAAGCTAACAATTGACCTTAAGTAACATGGAACATCCACCATTTATACCAATAGCACCAACTTGTACAAAATCCTAGTGCAAACTACTAATGCCAACACCAATGCTCCTCTGATCATCTTCTAGGTATTCATACACAAGACTACTTGCAAATTTGTATCATTCATCTTAATTACATTCACTTATATTAATGTTTTTATAATAATTTACAATTTTTAGTTGGTTCACATATCAGTTTAGAATAGGGAGAAGCCCACAATGGGTTACATAAATGAGGGTATGGATAGGGTGAAGGAGCCCATTAGATCCATTTATGTTAAATTAAGCAAAAGTATTTCCCCATATAGGATATTATCTATCAATGGCACCTTCAACTTTGAAAGCCCTTACATGCAACTACCTATTTCTTCAAAGTGGCATTTCAATTCTGTCCAAATCTCAAGGCTAATGAGGAGGTCCTGAGTGGGCTCTACATAATCATTAAATACATGGCACCTGATCCTTGAGTTGGAGTACAGATAACCACCAAGATTGAGATATTTAGACTTGTGCAAGGAGATCTCTTTGCACGAGACATATGCAAGACAACTCAAACACATTTCAATCAAGTAGAAATTTATCAAGGGCATACTTTAAGTTATAAAATTTAAACATTTCCCTTTTATATGTTAAATTTAATATTGAAAATCAAAATTAGATGAGGAAATTAACTTTTTCTTCTCGTTTTAAATACATGGTGGAAAAAGTTTAGTACTAAGGTGTAAAATCTTAAATGGTATGCAATCTTTGTTTTGAGCCAACAATGCAGCATTTCAAAATTTGACTTCAATTCAATGTTTGAACACATGAAATCTATGAAGAACAAATTGTCAATGCAAAGGGTTGAATGATCTCGCTTATGTTCATTACAACCTTCGCCATCATCACAAACAAATCATGGGCATTAACTTCTCTCCCCTCACTCCAAAGGAGGTTGATCCACACTCAAATTGGATTATGGAGGTTGTGGATCCCATCTCCAACAATGACAACCTTGGATGGCTTAATCAAGTGGATTAAGAGTCAAAAGTGGCAGCCATGTCAGAGGAGGCAAAAACAGCACAAGCAAACCCCGTGGATGTTATTTTTGCTAAAGACTCAAGCAGATATCATGGTTGCATCATCATCAAGGACCTATCTTAGATATCAACACAAAGCTTACTATGATGTTGGGATGACTGATGTAGGCTCCTTTGAGCCATAGACTTATAGTTTTAGTTTTGATATTACTTTCATGCCACAAATTTCATAACCCATGTGCTTTGTATACATTTGATATAATTCGTATATCTAACAATTGTGTATCCTCTAGCTATATTACACTTTTATATTCATGTGAAAAAAGTATACGTGTGTATGTGATCAAAGTAGCTTCTATTTGAATAGTTTTATTGTGTCTTTTAAAGTCTATTTATTAACGTGTGTATGAAACAGGGGCCTAAATACTAAAAAAATTCTATATTTCATTGTGTTTTCAATTTGCAAAGTCTTCACCAAGTCGAAGTCGAAAATCAACTTGCACAGCTCGAGGTGAGTATGAGTATTGTAACACTAGTTTAGTCAAATATATTAGAGGGGAAGTCAATTTAGGGTATGGTACGACTATAGATTAATTGAATGAGTAATGATCTTGTATTCCACATCTACTAGATATTGTTAGGTCAATTGTGTCCAAGGGTGAGTAGTTTGCTGAATTCCTAGCCATTAAAGTTCGCATTGTTTTGATTTGATTTTGCATGGTGCAAAGAAGTGCTTCTTTGGATTGTTCCTCCTGATTGAAAATTATGTTATGTTCCTTCAAGAGACACCAAAATTATAAAGCCCGGAACTAATTGCTGTACAAATGCTTGGAGTCGCACCTGACCTCCATATTTAAACCCCTTTCTAATTGTCCGATATATTATCATTATTTAGTTTTATCTGGAATAAACTTTTGCAATAGATCCAAGCTTCTTCGGAAAAAGGCCATATAGAAAAAGGTGTTTTACTGTTTCTTCTCCTTTTTCTCAATCGAAGCATATTCCTGGCCTAGTAAAATCTCACCACTTTATTGATAATGTTATAGAATTTTGATGTCCAAGCACATCCAAAGGGAAAATTTAATCATTGATCAGCCTGGTGTTGTCATTAGATTACCCGGTATCTTTTTAATCATTGCTCTTGTTTGATTTTGTTTCTATTTTATTATTGTTTTTCTATTTTGTTAATTTACTTCTGTACATAACTGTTAAGAACAGAATAGATATTATTATTGGTAAATTCAATATAGCAGCATAAGTGAATTTTCTCATCTGCAAATTTTTCAATTTGAGCCAGGTTCAAAGTGTTTGTTTTTCTGTTATAGAAGGAACTGTCATTTTACACTTAAAAGATAAAAACTATCTAGAAATGTTACAGCCTCAAGTTTCATTAAAAATAGAATATTATAAACACTAGGTTTAGCATGACCATTCTTCTATCCCTCAAACAATATAATCAATCACCACGTATCTTCAAATGATAATGCATACCTGTTGTCGACGCTTGACTGGAAGTTCTGAAAGGACATCTTTCTTCAATCTTCGAATCATAACTGTTTTCTTCATTAAAGCATGGAGCTCATCAAGATTACTAGCTCCTTGATATGTGCCAAAATATCCCTAATATCAAGCGATCCAAACAAATTGTTTGCTCAGACATACACTCCAACATAAGAATAAAATTACTCCAAAATTTCTCTGAATCTAGTCATTGTAAAATAGCTTACACCCTTGCAATATCGCTGTCCATAATGGTGAACATTCTTATATGCACTAGGATGCAACGCTTGCAGCTGTAGATGTTAATCCCCACAATTTACAAATCAGCAATATCCATCAGCATTATAGAATTAGAGACACTTGCAATAGGCAAGCATTCCTTCAATATTAAGTATGCACCGTTTATCTATATTTTTAAACAGGCTTCACCTGTGTGAAAAGCTCAATGGGCCGTGATAATGCAGGAGTCCCAGTGAGTAAGATACAGTGCTGTGCTTTCTGTAGGACAGAAACAGATTTTAGTAACTTGTGTCCCCAAAGAGAAAAATCGTGCACATTCTCTAAAGAGCACAAAAATGTGTCTACAAATCTCTAAAAGGAATACTTTTGAAATAAAAATAACTACATGCAAAAGAGGAATGCAAGCATCTGTCCTTTTTGCTTGACCATTCTTCAAGTAGTGTGATTCGTCTGCAATAACAATCTGCCGAAATAGAAACCCTCCATAAGTACAAATAAGAATCATAAGGAAATGTCTATTGTAATATCAAATACAGAAGGACAAAAGAAGTTCAATTCTACACATTATCTAGGCAACATAACATACGAAGGACACAGTATATAACCAGAAGTATGTAATCAAAACAATTCTACAACAAATGCTAAATAAATACACAAATATCTAGCCTCATAAAGTCTCATCAATGGCAAACCCATTAAAATCTACACAAATAAAATATCAGGACCATAGACAAAAAGATAAAACACAACAAATACAAAACTGTTTTACCTATAACAACAAAAGAGAAAAGGGAAACCTAATAGATTGGAACAAAACGGAATTTTTTCCGCACTGAGAGAACACGAAATTTGTGTATGCAGCCTGGAAACAAGAATAAAATCCTGGAAAGAATTCGAAGCAAACCAAGATGCACACTGAGCTGCTGAGGGTAGAATAGGACACATACTCCAAGAAAAGAATGCTAATGAATATTTGTGAATTCTGAAATAACTATTTACAACTCTAAACATTCTCCTCTAGCACACTTGCCTTAAAATCACTGTCCATGAGAGTTTCTTGCAGCTTTGGTACAAGATCATAAGATACTATGTTGAATAGACCATCAAGTTGAATACCCTTTTTTCCAGATGAGTACACGACTTTGAAACAATCTCTGATTGATCCAGTCCACTGTGACATTACAATCTACACTCCAGTGCACCCCATGCAATCAAGATATTAAAACATTGACTTTAGATGATAGGCCACATTAAATATTAAATAATACTGCATTTATAACATAAATATTTTCATTCAACACTATTAACATGCACAGATAAAATCAATAGCAAATCTAATTAGAATGTACTACAATTACATTCCTCATCATAACAATTTTGGAAGCTTGTTGTAGCATTAAGAAGCTGCAAAATGGGAAAGAATCATGTCGCTCTGCCTAAATGATCAAATTACAATGGCAATGTTTAGAAACCAGCACACTCTCCAACCAATGGTTTCAGGAAGGGCTGAATCAAAAGGTAATTTTGACTGAAATTAACCATTTCCAAGAGCATCCTGTCTAAAACTGTGGCCTTCAAAAAAAAAATGAAGGGAAAAAAGACGATTAAATGTTTTCCACAAATGCATATAATGTCAAACAAATTTGAGAGATGCCTATTAGCTTAAAGGAAAGGGACCTTAGCAATAGCAAAGATTAATAGTACAGGCAGAGAACAAAATGTGTATTCTTTTATGTGGGACAGCACTTCCTGAAATTTATAGCCTCCTCACTGCCAAGAAATATAAACTCTTCCATCAAACGATCTTTGAGATTTACAGATGCTTAAAACCATAGTTCGCAGACTCGGACTCAGAGAGTATTCGGCAAGCCTAATTTTTTTGACTTGGCAAAAACTCCGCAACTTAAAATAATGTAAAATAATATTAAATTTCATATTTTAATGTAAAATAATATTAAATTATATATTTTAATGTGAAATCATATTAAATTTTTAAGTTCTAATGTAAAATAACATTTTAAATTTTAATCTAAAATAACATTTTAAATTTTAATTTAAAATAATGAAAAAACGAGGAGATGACGAGAAGATGATAAGTTCATCTCCACGTTTTTCCATTATTTTAAACATTGATAAAAAAGCAAAAAAATACAAAAATAAATAAATAAAAGTTTCTACATCCACGATTTTTCACTATTTTGAACATTGATAAAAAAATAAAAAATAAAAAACAAAAATAAATAATTAAATTTTTTTAAATCGAAATCCTTACCTGGGTGTTCTTCTGCAAAACACGTCACTGAAACCATCATGTCCTCTACAAATTGCAGTGCAAAACCCCTCATGTCCTTTGCAAATCGCATCTAGGGCTCACGATTTTCGTTTTCAGTGTTTTTTTTGTGGCAAATGGAATTGTTTTTCTGACCCGCGTTTTATTGTTTGATCGCTTTTCCGTGACACGACATTCTTATTTTTTAAACCCACATGTTTGGTCCCCTATGAGCACTCGGCACAACCTATGTGAGTCAAATGAGCCGAGCCGGATAGTACTTGTAGTTTTTTCGGCAACTGCAAGTTGCGAGTAAACATGCCAATCACTCGCAGTGCCAAAAAAACTGCGAGTACTATCTGTCTCGGCGAGTACTCGCAGAGTAGTTGATCTATGCTTAAAGAAAATACTTCCCATAAGAACAAGTCAAACATTCTAATCACTGAAATTTATTAATAGATGCCACACATTATAAGACGGGTAAGCATACAATCCCAAAAACACATCCCCCATAAAAATCGTTGGCAAACGAATTTCATTACCAAAGTCCTATTCTGAAAGAAAACCTAACAAACAAGGAAGTGTTCAAGGACAATAATTATCATGAATCTGCCCGAACCTCCTAGTTATATGGAAAGAAATTAAGAAGAATATGTGAGATTATAAGAGTACTAGTAGTAGTTACCATTTCTAAAGATGAGAAGAAAAAAATACACTTGAAAGAGAAAACTCGTTTACCAAGATAATTCTATGTCAAGGCTAGCAAAAAGTTATTTTTGACAGGCAAATGACTATAAGACTTGATTCAAGATAAAAGATGGATCAGATAGACGCAACATTGTAATGTCCCCTTTTCTAGCATGTGTTGTATGATGTTGTCGTTAGCCTATTTCTCCATGGTCCGGTAGGCTAACCAAGACTTTTAAGGGATCTTGATGATATTTAGCCTAGGTAATTTCAGTTACAAGTGATTCTGAGATCTTTTGATGTGTTTTTGGGACACTTTCTATTTATAGTAAGTCAGCTAGGCCAGGTCGCGATCATCAGTGGTTCATGAATAATATCATATTAATGGTTATTGATGATATTGAGTTAAGATTTTAATAATCATTTGCAATTATTAATTAATTTATCAATAAAGTTAAGTTATCAAGTTAAATTTAAATATTTAACTTTATTGATGTGGGAACTTAAGTTAAAAGGGAAAGTAATTTAAATATTAAAAGTTGCCTTTATTAAAGTATGCGGAGACATGAATGTTAAGGGGAAAAATTATATCTTTTATCCCACATTGGCTGGAAAAGTGTGTGAGCTCTCCTAGGAAAGTTATAAAAGGTTCTTAAGGGCTCATTTGTGCATATGATTGGTTGATTATTTTCTCTTGCAGATTTTGGGAGCTTTGGCTTTTAGCAAGTTTGAGGATGGAAACCCTTGAGCTTGGAGGCAGTGGATGAAACCCAATGTCAGTTGGAGATATCATTTAGGTATCTCACTTGCGTTTCACATTTCTGGAAATGAAGGTACCGCTGTTGTAAGGTACCTTTTATGTTTCTACTGTTCATTTTTCTAGGGTTTCAATATTGTGGAGTTTGGATGCCAAACTCGTTGAGCTACATGTTAGACATTGCTGGGTGCTACAGTGCATGAATAGTGCCATGAACAGTATCATGAACAGTGATGTGAACAGCATGTGAACAGTGATGTGAACAGCATGTGAACAGTGTTGATACAGTTACAAATCAGTTTGATGTCCACAAGATTTTGATAATCTACTTGGCACTTCATTGACACATTTTCCATATAAGATTTCAGCACCCTATTCCTGGCTTGGACACATATCTTTGGAGGAGTTTGGAATCATTTTTAGCTGTCATAATCTTCAGACAAAGGGCAGAAAATATCAGACCTACATAAGAAGTTTCAGACATTATCCTCAGCCATTCATGTCATTAAATTGTGCCTAAAGGACACATTGAACTTCGGACCATATCCCTATTGCCATCCATTGGAGCTGAAACCCATGACTAAAGGGAACTGCAGGGACGTAGGATAGGTTAACACAGCAGCAGTTCAAAGTATTAGTGACTGGTTTTTTACCAGCTGGGCTGAGCATTGTTAGCTGCAATCCTTCATTTGGAGTCTACTTCTGGCATGTAAACTTGTGCATTAGTTGGGCACACCATTGTAGAAGAAACTTGAGATTTACAGATTGTAATAGGACTGAAATTTGAGGAGATATTTCTGTTTCCAGTTTGAATCAGATTTGAAATCAGAATAAGCTTATGATTATTATCTTTATTATCTTGTCATTGTTATCTATTAGTCATTGTTTTCAACTCTTTTTCAAAGCAAACATTGCACAAACTAAAACCTCTGAAACAAAGGAAAACTCAGAAATCAGTCCTGTTATGCGTGTCGCACACACACCCCATTTTCTCAAAATAGAGACCCCCGTTGCTCTGTGTGAGAGAGGAGTGTCCCGTTGCTGTTTCCAAAACCCCTGAGTTTGGTGTTTAAGAGCAGAGCCATTAGAAATTGGAAAACACCCAAACTCGCAATTCACCTTCATAGGCCGAAGTTGGATTTCAAAGTTCTTATCTAAACCGAAAATCCAAAAAAACCAAAATGCCGAAAATCATTCAAAGTCGCACATTTGCAAACCTAGTTTCTAGGCCGAAAAAGTATATGGTCGTGCATTTTAATCTTTTAGGCCTGAAACTTGAAGACTAAGGGCGAAAACTTAAGTCACGTAAGAAACTCTCAAAATCACCCTTTAGCCCAAAAAGAGGAAAGAAAGTTCAAGTTCGCGATGACAACCAGTTCGCGCAGAAGAGTCTTTCGGCCCGAAAATAACAAAGTTCACGTAAATGATCTAAGGGCCGAAAAATCGCGTGAGAAAGCAAAAATGCAAACCAAAAATCGTGCCACATAGCCAACAATACCAAAAATGATAGAAGCTCCATAATCTCACAAAGGAGGTTTGTAGGCCGCAAATGGCTAGTATGGGTAAGATCGTGCTTAAGGACCTCCTGGGCCGATAAACCAAGGACTCTACTATCATGCCAAATTGTTCTGACAAGACGAAAAAGTAAAACTCGCAAAACCCTCCAAATGCCCGAAAAACAACTTAACGTTTGAAAATCGGCTTATAGCCCAAAAATGGAAGTAAATGGAAGATCGCAAAAAGGGAGCTTTTAGGGCCGAAAGTGTTTTAAGTCAAAATCACGCCATTTTAACCCTTTAGAGCCGAGAAGATGAGAGAAGAACAAAATCGCATTATTCCCCAAGTAGGCCGAAAACTCACAAATCAGCCCATAAGCCGAAAATGTGAAGGAACTTCAAATCGCCCCAAATAAATTCATAAGCCGAAAAAGAGTTACAAGTTCGCCAAACACTTATAGGCCGAAATTCAGAAATGCAAGCAAAGTTCACAAAATCGGCCAGTATGCCGAAATAACAAAAGTCTTAAAATCTTGCAAATCCCCTCCAGAGGCCGAAAAAGTTAATGAGGGAGGTGTTTGAGACTAAATCGCGCATTCTAGTTTTCCAACCCGAAATTGAGAAAGGAGAAAATAAGGCGCATAAATCAAACTCTCAAAATCTCTAACAAGGTCGAAAATGGAGAATAAGTGAAATTCGTCCAAGGAAATAATCGCCTAAAACACGAAGACCTCTCAAATCACCCAATAGACCCGAAAATCATTAAAGAACAGGGGGAAACAAGGGCAGATTATTGTGTTGAATGGTATGTCAGGTGTAAAGGTTTAGGTTATGATCAATGTACGTGGGAACTAGAAAGTACAGACATCCTAACTTAAAATTCAACTAAGGATCTAATGAAGGCATTTGAAATTCGCTCAGCGGAAACACAACATCTCTCAGCTTGCCTAAAGGTCCCGAAATCCGAAAGAGAAGGCAAAATACATTTAAAAGATACATCTCACAAAGAGCTTCTCAAACCCGAGCTTCACCGAGACGAAGCCAGATGTTATAAGATTTAATATTTGTCAAATTAATTTAAATTAGTTTTTGAAATGATTGATTCATAATTGAATTGATTGTTTGCAAGGCATCGTCCAGAAGAACCAGGAGAAAGCCTGAAATGTCAAGGAGCCTTGATCGCGAGCGAAGCTAGAAAAGAAGATGCAGGAGCGCGAGATCAAAACCATGCATTGGGAAACATATCGTTGCACCACCAGACCACAGAGTTGAAATCCACTAGCGAGATCAAGGACCAAAGAATATTCAGAATGCATCAAGTATGTGCATTCCCAGAAGGATACACTGTTGGAATATATTCCAGAAATTCAATTTGAGAGACTGAAATTGTTTTATTGTAAAGAGTTGCCTGAAGGTCCTGCTCAAGATATTTTCAAACAAAGGGACACAAGTCAGTTATGTTCAACTATCGGATATACCCAAATTGAAGCCAAACAATTGTAGGTAGTTGGAATTGTGGTTGAAGGGATAAGTATGAATTAAGTGGGTATGGGCAGCCTTATTTTGTGGAATAAATCAGGGCCCTTGGATGCAGTCAATCCTACCCATCGATTCATATTGTAAATTCTATAAAAGGCAGAGGCCTTTCTTTTGTAAAGGGTTAGATTTTTGAGTTAGATAGTTAGACTCTAGTTAGGCTGTTAGATTTCGGTTTTCAGATTAGGAGTAGAGTAGAACTGCTGCAGAAATTGTTGTAATAGGTAGCTGAAATCAATATATGGACATTGATTTGGTGTTTATCATTTTGGTTTTAGTTTGTTTGCATGGTTTCCTTCAGCTGGTTAATATTAGAGTGTAGCGATTTTAATGGTAAAGTGTGGAGGGCTATTTGATGCATTTCAAGTTCATACCATTGGTGCCCTACTGATTGTAGGTCACCGTGCATGGTTAGTCTAAACCCAAACTGTGCTTAGTTCAACTGCAAGTGTTCGTCTTAGGCTACGTCAGAATTGGGTGCCTAAATGAATGTCTCCGATCTGAAAATCCTTCATCCCTTGGAGATTGCACAGTTCTTGTGTAGTTGTGAGTGTATCTCTAGCAAAAACAAAATCTGTTTATCGAAATCTGTCTACCCACTGCATCAACTGCTATCATCACTATCCTTAGGTTTCCTAAACCCTTCCCTTTTGATTTTATTTCGTCGTCCGAGAATCGCAGCAGACCATCTTGTTGCAAAATCGTAACACCCCTTGTGCTCCCAGCAAATCACATCAATCACTGAGTTATACTACAGTCAAGAACTGACATTTGGAACCTTGAGGTTGTCCCCTTTGATCGATTAGAAGCAGCATTAGGGCTTCCTTATACAAGAGAGGATAGGATACCCAGCGAGATCATTATATTATGCGTTGGCCGGATAGAGTTGCAGCGATGCGACTTTAGACACTTCATTAGAATTGGCGCTAAAAGGAGGACTTGAACCTCCGTGTCGAGATCCTTGCAGCAAGTTGAGTCTAATAGACCTTTTGAATGTTATATTCAAGATACGCTAGATGCCTATTAAACCAGAAAAAAAAAATCTCAAAATCTGAAAAATATCAAATATTTCTAAGTCAATATGTCGAGTCAGCCATTTCATGAGGACAGTCGACACTCCGACATTTTCCAAATCCAGCAAACGTTGAGTCTGCACTTGTATCCGAACCAGTTATCCGAGTTCACATCTGCTGGTCACTACAGGATTCACAACACAGCAGAGCATGATGAGATGAATTGCTTGACATTTCTTTCAAGAGTCGAGCTAGCATTACACGGACAGATATTCTTTTGCGATATCCCCAAACCGAAGGAGTTCATAGAGTCGGATATCCTCAGTCCTCTATCCAGCATCGAGGAGTTTACACGATTTAAAGACCGGATTGAGAACCAATTTGGTCTCGAAGAAGAACTATGCTTGGAGAGCGTGTTGTCACCTTGGTGGTGCAGAATTCACCGCACCCCATATTTGGAATTTACTTGCTCATTATGCATGGAGGCAGTTAGTCAAGTTAAAGCCCAGTTTGGACTACCAGAAGAGCCAGAGGAGAGCATCACCAACAAGGTATGGAGTGCCTACCTTGCTGCAAACAAGTATAGACGGAACCAAAATCAATACAACGTTGCACTCCCCGATGATGAAAGGACGGAGTTGCCAATTGTTGAGCAAGATGAACCAGTCAATTAGACCGTGGCAGCAGATCAGTTTGTTGTCCTTGCTCCTAAGGCAGATGTAACTGAGGGTGACTGTGTTGTCCCTGCATATGATGAGGACAATGTTCAGCAGGATAACCAAGGGAGCTCCGTGGAGCAGCCTCAAGCTGAAGAGCAGTTTGCAGCAGCCCCGCCAATGGAGGATACGGTCCAAGAGCTAGTTGAAGACACTTTTGAGGACCAATCAATGAAAGAGTCCTTGCTGTTTGAAGACGTGCTGACAGAAGTGCATAAGGCCGCATTGTTCATGCAATCCGAGGATGCACCGACAGATGATGCACCCCTCTTTCCTGAGTTCGAGTTCGGTTTTGAGACTATTTTTTAACCTGCGCAACCCGATGAAGAATTTGATGCTGATTTGCGTGAACCGGATGTGAGCAAGATGTTGCACCACCAGTGGCGACCTCCTGATACAACTGCTAAAGATCTCCCGCCACATGACTCAAGAACACACCAGGTTGTTTCTTTCCCTCCTACTGTTAATTCTGAAAATTTTCAATTTAATTTTGAATATTCTGGGAAAACAACCTATGAATGGATTAACCACAGACCTAATGAACTCCCTCAACTGATAATTTTGCCCAATGTCTTGGTTAAACCTAAGAGTGGCCACCTGAAAATTTTCTTTTTTCAGAATACAAAGACAAACAAGCCAAACTGAGAATTGTTCCCACTGCCCTATTACTGTTGCACATACTGAGAAATCGCCCTGGGTCAGGAACACATGCATATAGTCCACATTTTGTACAGTCGGTCTCTTCTTGTACATAGCTAGTTTAGGTTTTTATTTCCTGTTTTAGAGTAGTTTTTTTTTATGTTCTAGCTTAGATTTCTTGTTTTTATGCTTTAGCTTCATTTCCTTTCCGTAGTGTAGGTGTCCTTTCGGAAGGGGTTGTCTCCTTGACAATTTTTGCAAGGGGTATGTTTGCTTTTCCCAGCATTGGTGTGTGAAGTCAAGAAGTTTTTCCGGCTCATTTCTTAGATGTCGACTTTGGTAGGGCACCTAATTGGCGGTTGCCCCCGTAGTTATCTCATTTGGTTTAACGCTTAGTCATCCTAAAAATTTAGTTGCTTACTGCATCTTGTCACCAACATTGTGATCGTTGTATGTTAAACGCTTAGTATCACTTAAGTCTGTTGTTTTATCAAAGGGAAGTCATATCGCTTAATATCGCTTATAAATTAATATTATGAAATGTCACTTTATTTTATAAAGTCGTCCAGCTTATTCTAGAAGCTACATCATGAGGTAGAAATTGGAAAGTTCTAGAAGGCTTGTCAATTGTTATAAATAGAGAGAAAAAAAATAAGCCTAAGTCAATTCCCATTTACTTGGCCAATTAATTATTATGCGTCCAAGCTAGACATTAATAATAAAATTAAATTGATAAAGAGGGGCGATTTATTAATAAAGAAATATTATCAATTTTGGGTGAATGTCGACTAAGGAAGGAAAAGGCAGAAATTTATAAGGAATCGGGGGGCTCCATTCACAGCAATAATTTGGGGTTTCATTCACGGTAAGGATTGTGGATTGCACAATGGAGGGAAAAAGGCAGAGATTAAGAAAGGATCAGGCCTTTTGGAAAAATTCATTCACGCATATGTTATTTTTTGGTAATCCGAATAAGGAATTTCCTACTTACCTGCAATTCGATTCAGCTATTGGATTCAAGGACGGAAACCCTTGCTATCCCTTGTGGCTTGGACGATAATCTAGCTCACTGTGAGAGGAGTCTACTTCAGGGCTTCATTTGTGCTGCATTGTTCCTTTTGCTACATTCTGGGTGTCAAGAATACATCTTTTTGCAGGTTAAATTTCAGACTTGGATCAAGTAGTGTTTGAAGACCAAATTGATAGCGATTTGATCAAATATCAATTCGGGATTTTGGAGATATTGAGGATTTGATCAAGTGGGTGTTGCTGATTTTAATTTGTATCTCTGGGCACTAGGGTTTCAGACCCTTATTTGGAGGAATTTGAAGAAAGTGATCAAATGAATTCATAAATTAATTCATGGATGGAGCGATCAGCATTGGGGAATCCCAGTTTAATTTATTGTAGATGATTTTTCGTTCATTTTCTCTAGATCAAGGCATAGACTTTGATGAGGAAAATAATTCACATCTGGTTGTCTTGTTTGGATGCTACCTAGAGATTGATTTGGGTACACGTAAAATGTTACCTTGCTTGAGTATGAATGTATGAAAGAATGCAAATTAATTTGTCAATGATACAATTCAGATTTGATAAGTTCGACCCTATTGGAAATTACCAATTTGATTCCAAATAATAGCTCCAGGTAGGGGAATAGTTGCATTGGGGAATCCCAGTTTAATTTATTGTAGATGATTTTTCGTTCATTTTCTCTAGATCAAGGCATAGAGTTTGATGAGGAAAATAATTCACATCTGGTTGTCTTGTTTGGATGCTACCTAGAGATTGATTTGGGTACAAGTAAAATGTTACCTTGCTTGAGTATGAATGTATGAAAGAATGCAAATTAATTTGTCAATGATACAATTCAGATTTGATAAGTTCGACCATATTGGAAACTACCAATTTGATTCCAAATAATAGCTCCAGGTAGGGGAATAGTTGTGGACAGGTGTCGGCACCATTAAGCAAGGGCTGATTAACAAGAATCAAAGTTCAGACTGACAGTAGCATTGCAGGTCCAGGAATTGGGGATTTGTCAATTGGGCGACCAGCTGTTCACAGCAAATAAGGCGATCACCTTGGAGCAGCAAATCGCACCTATACAGCAAAGGTTGAATGGTAATTGCAATAAGCAATCTGGAAACGCTTTTAATAAGAATCTGTTAAGTAGTCTGGAATCAATATTTCTTTGTAATTTCATTGGACATCTTCAATATAATAATCCAATGAGCTGGGCACTGTCTTCCGGGTATGTTCTTCCTGTGTAGGGTGTTTCCAAATCATGATTTGAGATTTATTATTGTTGTCTTCAGAATCAGAATTCATATTTTATATCACACATCTGTATTCTTGTCTGTGGGCTCAAGGTGTTCTTTATTTGTATATGTTTCATGATTAAACCTTGAACTATTTTGGCATTGGAAACCTAAACCAAAACAAATTGTAAACAAGCATAATAACCCAAATCAGCAGTCATCATTAAATCAGAAAAAAGAAAAAAATTCGACCAGAATTGGCAGGGATCTTACAGAATACGGTGTCAGGACACATTGCAATCCAAATGCAAGTCAAAGATTGATCCTTCCTTTTCAAAAGGAAGTCATGTCATCGCACTTGTCAAAGCCTTGAACACCAAAATGGTCCTATCATTAAACGTTTTAAATGGAAAAATAATGAAGTTCGGACGTTTTTAAAAGAAAGAGTGAAAATGTTTTATTTTCCCTTGTCAGAACCAATAAAATACCGAAAGTAAGTTTTGAAGCACTGGCATTTATAAGAGCACAAAGCAAACTTCATGTAAGTTGTTTTCGCCAATGTTAGAACCGAGAAAAATACCAAACTAAGTGTCATCGCTTTTTTAAAAAAAGATCAAAACATAAAGCAAAGCAAAGTTCGGTCTTCTTTTATTGCAAAGGGAAGGATCGTAAAAAGTTTTTTTGCCTAACTTCGCAAATAATAACCCTGAACTTGGGGTTGAAACTTTAAATCAACTCATTAAAACACCGAAAAATCCAAGAACTTCACACTAAAGTTGAGAAAGGGTGCATTTTTTTAAAGAAACCAAGGATCAATGATATTTCATGCTTCTTTGACTTGGCATTAGTATTCCCCGATAAAAATACGAAAAGAATAAGCACATAACATTTTAAACGGTGTTTACAAACCTCAGCAGTTTTGAGGATTCGATATACAATTGTTTTGCCTTTGCATTCACTCTTAGTATTGCCAGAGTAAATCCCAAAAATCCTTGTAGCATCTGAAACACTTTAAATGATCCCGTGTGCTTCCTTCTTCTCTTCCCCGACTATTACACCGAAGTTCAATTGTCATTCACAAAGTACGATTAAGAAAAGAATTGTATTCTCTACGCAAGGCGTGAAAGGTGAAGGACAAATCATTTTTTCCTAGCAAGCAACAAGAAGCGCTCTGAAGGGAGAAAATCGCTGAAGAAAAGAAGGAAGAGGGAAGCCATCCAAAACAAAGAAGGGAAGCAACATTTCTAATGGTCTTTATGGCCTCCTCCAAAGGCCAAAGTTTGGGCCAATCAAACCTTCCAATCAATCCAAGTTGTCAATGGAGCAGTGAATTAGTTTCTTGAGCTTCGAGGGGGGCAATAACTAAATAGGGTGTTGTTGATCTGATGATAATGCACTAAGGCATGGTTCTATGGATACTAGAACTACCAACAAGCTTTCAAACAATAGAGGTGAACAAGACCACACTTGGAAGCCATTCTAATGCTAACAGCGCCTTTGTCATGCTCCTTGTAAAAGGGGATGCGACTGCCCAAAAAAGGACAATTGCTGCACTATATAGGCTTTGTTTCTGTAATAGGAGAACTGCATCTGGAAGGGGACTGTGGGTCTTGGTTTCTTATTACCCTCCATGCGCCTAGGTAGAATCCTAGCCTCCTCATTGAACATTAGGATTCAACAATGACTTTTGCGGTCCTTCAAGTTCAACTGATGAGTCTTCACTCCTAAAGAATTCATTTCAAACCAATGCAGCTCATCACTTCATCAAATCCTAAGACCTACTCAGACATAGTAGTGTTCACATCCTTCGGTGAACAAATGAAATATGAGATCATGATTAATCCCTAACCTATGTGATCATGCAAGATGGAGGATACGACGAAAGAGACTATTTGGGGAGATGCTTGGGATTGAGCATTACCATCCAAAACACCAACTAAGCCGGAGAATCCCCGGGACAAAGCCAGAGAAAGAATTCCATAGTTAGCATCCTGAGGACGCCCACGAATGGAGCCCATGAGGAAAGTGACAAAATGGGACAGGCAAGGACCCTCAACACCACCACCGGCAACAAGTTGAACACAAGGACATGAAATTGAAGGCAAGTGCTTGCATAGAATGCTACAGAAGTATGCAAAATCAAAAAATACACAGCTGGAAATGACACAAGATGAATTTGTTTGTAAAGGTAATTGCTCCATTATAAGATGACTACTTGTGGGCCTCGCTTAATGTAATTCAAAAAGGGGACAAATGTTAGTTATTTCCCAACTACCAGGATTCACCTTTTTGTGCCTCGAGCTTAGTGATATCTTCTCTTCTAGTGAGATTAATGAAAACAATTACAGGTAGTCGGAGGTCGCTGAAATCATTAGCCAAAAAGTTGTCAAAGCTTCTAGAAGGCAGATCAGAGCCATTGGATGGGTTAAATCATGGCCATTGATCCAGAATGTAAAATCTATAAAAGACCAGTGCCTCTCTCATAGTGAAGGGGTTAGATATTTTAGAGGTTAGAAGGTTAGAAGTAGCTGTAGTTAGGATAGAGTAGGATTGTTGGACAGAAAACGTTGTAATGGCAGTTGAAGCAAGTGAGTAAACATTGAAGCATGGTGTTTTTCCATTTGTTTTCTTATGTTAACAAGGTTTCTTTTCATCAGATTAGCGAATGTTTAGTAATTTTAATGATGAAATGTGAGGGTATTTAATTTGATCTCAAGTTCATACCATCGGAGGCATGCTCATTGTAGGTCGCCGTGCATGGTTAGTTTGAACTCGTTATTGTTCTTAATTCAAGTATGAGTGTTTGTCTCAGGTTGCGCCAGAATTGGGTGTCCAAATGAATATCCATAGTCTGAAAATCCTTTATTCCCTTGGAGCTTACACTATTCCTGTGGAGTTGTGAGTATATATCTGCCTAAACAGCAACTAGTTTATTTGAAGTCTATCTACCCACAGCACCAACTGATACCATCATTGTCCTTAGGATCTCTAAACCCTAATCCTTTTGCATTTATTTCCCCCAGTTTGAGAATCAAAGCATCGCCAAATGCAGGCCAGATTGCCAAATGCATAAATCCCCTTGTGTTTACCAGCAATGCACATCAACCGTTACGTTATCCTAAGCATTCAAGACCTAACAATTAGAATCTTAAGGTTATCCCTTTTGATTATTCCAAACACCTCTAGAGATTTCCTTATCCAAGAGAGAATAGGATACACTCAGCATTCTATTTTGTGTTGACCGAAAGAGCGTACTTATTAAGGATGGAATCAGCAGTACAAGGAAAGATCTTCTTTTGGGATGTCCCCAAGCTAGAGGCAGAAGAAGGAAATTTTAGTGCCCTGGTGAGCAATGATCCTCTTTCACGATTCATATGAATGATCAAAAGTCATCTTTTTTGTGAAAGGTAAAGTAGGCTTGGAGAAGATATTGCTTCCGTCATGGTGTAGAATTCACAATGCTTCCCACTCCGAATTCACTTGCCTCCTATAACAAGAGGTTATCAATGGAATTAGATGCCAGTTCAGATTGTCGATCCTATCTTGGGACGCGTATATCAGGGATAGAGCTTGGTATGCGTACCTTGCAACTGTTGATTGTATAAGACTACAAGAACAAGGCATTGCAACATCATTCGATACTGAATGAAGCCAGTTGCAAGTCAATGACACAAGTCCACATGTGATCAATGTATTGCAGTGGATAGCCTTTCACACCTTGCACCTAAAGAGGAATATGCTACAGCTCCATCCCAAGAGGAAGAATCACAAGAAGATAGTGGAAGTGAGCCGGTTGAAACAAAAGTAGTGACGGATAATGATCAAAGTGTCAGTCCAGCAATCAAGGAAGACAATGATTCATATCCATTGCAAAAGGAAGAATTCCTGGAAGAATCGTCGCTCATGCTACAAAAGGAGATTTTTCAAAAAGAATCACAAGAGGTTTCAAGTAGAAGCCTTGAAAGAAAAGACAATCATATGGCGATGTTGAATTTAAACTGCAGAGTGAGCCCAAATATGAACAACAGTTTCAAGGGGTGCTCAAGGATATTATCACCACAATGCCATTAGAGGTTGTGCTGAAAGACCTCATGGAAGAAGCACAAGAGAAGTCACTACTGACATTGTTCCAAGACAAGCGAGTTGCTACGAGCAGCATGATTCATCATCAACTCCAACCTCCAGAACGATTATTGGAAGAGTGGCCAGCCGATAGCATGGTTCAACTTAATGATCAATGTGTTACAGTGAGTGCTAACTTTGCCTACCTTGTATTCAAGGAAGTCAAAGAAGTAGTGGAAGATGTTCAACCAGCAAGTTAATGTTAAGTGAAGGTCAATGTGTGGAGGCACTAAGGCATAAAGTTCTGCAAAATAGGGATACTTGTGAAGATCGTCCAGAGATTGAGAAGGAAATTGTAGCAAAGAGCATAGATGACTTAGAGAAGCATAAGGACTCACTAACGCTTGACACTTCACCATTTCAAGAACAAGGAAGTGAGCAATCATCCATGCTACAAGAAGAAGAATCAAATGATGAATTTCAAGCCAGCCCGAAGGAAGACAATTCAAGCATTATTGAAGTAAATGATGAACAGTTCGAAGGGGCACTATCACTTAACATTGTATATCAAAAGCCACTAGAAGAAAATTTTGAAGATTAATCACTTAAGGAGACTCTCATTTTTGAAGATATGCTTATGGAATGTCATAAGGATGTGTGCTTTATGCAACATATTGAACTTGTTGTCACCATGGAAGCAAATAACAAAGAGCAATTTGAGGTTGCACTACTTTCATTCCTAAGAATCCAGGAAGAACCAGCAAGTGAAAATTTGCATATCAAGGAAAATAGTGGAATGATCCATCACTAGTGGCGACCTCTTGAAGCAACTAACGGTCTCTCTTCCTGTGATGCATTAGTGAATGTCGACGAAACACTTACATTCGAGCACGAACTGTGTCATGTTGTCTGTTTCCTTAATCCTAGTCTTGAAAGTTATTCTGATTTTGATTATGAGGATTTTGGGGAAGCAACTTGCATTTGGATTGACCATGGACCCGATGAGCTGCCCCAATTGATCATTGTGTGTGAATGTTTTATTGAATATGAGAAATGCATTGAGAGAGCCTACCTTTTTGAGTTTACGGATGAGTTTGCTCATTTTCGAACCATCACCGTTGCCATGCTCTTGCTGCATAGCTTAAGAAGTCATGCAAAGTCATGTACATAAGTCACCTCTTTCAGTCATGTCCACTCTAGGAGTCTTGTATATAGCTTGGAGTAGGTTTTCATTCTGTGTGCTTTAGTTTAGACGTTTTGTTGAGCCAGGTTGTTAAATTGCCTTGACTTATTTGACTCATGATCCTTCAGTGGTTCAAGAAGTTAAAACTTAGTTTGCTTTCTTTAGCTTAAGTTTGTTTGATTTAGTTTTAGTTTGCTTTAGGGTTAATCGTTTTGCTTAGTTTAGGTGTCCTAAGTGGGAGTCTTTGTTTGTGAGACAAGCGTTGGTGTTGTTTTCTCACACACTAGCAAAATTTTGGATCTTATGTTCAATTCATTTTCTTGGATATATTCATGAAGTGCTTTACGGTCCGAGGTTGTTCCTCCCCAACTTCATTATTTGGGTAGGGATTTGTACTTGACTTGGAAGAGAATCGCTTATTGTGTCTTGATACCGATGTCTTTCTATCTCTATAGTTTAAATGCTTAATCAATTGCTCTGAGTCATTGTGGTTTCTTAGGTGAGGTCGTGGCTAGTGAAAAATCTTAAATCCAGCTTCAACATGACTGTAATTCTCAAACCCAAGTGAGCTTCATTGCTTACGAGCCAAAGTGTGAAAAATACTTGAAAGGAAAGCAATATATGAGAAAGAAGAAAAGAGAAAATAGAGAAAAGAGAAAAAATGAAATGAAAACGAAAAATCAAAGTGTTTGGCTTTGGGAATATGCAAGTAACTCCATCAAGGCTATAGACGCCTGGCTAGCAATGGAGCAATATGAAATTACAGCGATATCTTCGTCAGGGCTATAAACGCTCACTGGCAACAACGCTCTAGCCAAGATGCTTATGAAGTATGGACAAACTATGTAGCTATTCACAACAAATCCTAGTCGTCACATTGTTCTTGTGAGCCAGAATGAATACATTTGCACACACATGTAATCAAAGAATAAGTGCCTTGACCCGGTTCGGGATTCTTCTTCCACTTTGAGTATGCTTTCTAAGTGTGGATCGATTCTTGTCTTCAAAATGTTCAAGAACATTTATTCGAGGTGGCGCTAGATGTTGTGGCGTTTTCACACATCGCCCCATTGCAAATACGGACCCCCACTTCTTTCTACTTTCTAGGTTAGTTGTAGTCCTTAATTTGGCTGAGGCAAGTTGCTTTTGGAGGATCGGCATTCTAGGTTTGCACTTTGGAGCTCAGTCATTGACCCCCTAAATGTGGATCTTAAGCATCCACGTTCGGTCATTCACCCCCCAAATGTGCACCTTACGCATCCAAGCTCAATCATTGACCCCCCAAATGTGCACCTTAAGCATCCAAGCTCGGTGATTGCCACCTTGAAAGTGCGCCTTAAGCACTTTAGTCACTTCCTTGCCCTAGTCTTGCACAACATTACTTTTTATTGAAAATCATCATTGTTTGACAAGGATGTTGCTAGGATCAAGTGATATCAAGTGAAGGAGGAGATCGGCTACTTCAAGTATATAATCAAATCCACGAACTTAAGGTCTTTTTGCCACTTCCTTTGTCCTCCCCAATCAGCGACTTAAGGATTTTATTTGCTGAACAAGATCAGCTAGCTGGGCGATTGCATTTCAAATCAATGAAGAGGCACTTCCGTTGACACCTTCAAAGTGCGCCTTAAGGATTGCTATTTCCTTTGCTATACTGAAAGTGCACCTTATGAAATAGAGTAATTTCTTTTGCTACCCTGGATGTGTGCCTTACGATTTTAACTACTTCCTTTGACCCCTTGAAAGTGCAACATAAGAACGAAGGTGATTTCCTTTGCCACCCTAAAAGTGCACCTAAAGGATTGAGTGATTTCCTTTGACCCCCTAGAAGTGCGCCTTAAGGATTATGTGATTTCCATTGACCCCCAGAAAGTGCGACTTAAGAGATTGATCACTTCCTTTGCTATGCTAAAAGTGTGAATTAAGGGTTGAGTGATTGCCATTGACACCTCCAGTCATTGAACTAAGGTTTTTGCAATGTATTGTTTGAAATGAGATCACGATCATACTAGGTGCACTGCTCAGAAGGTGATTGCAAGATCGATGACAAGTTAGGAAAGAAATCAATCACTTCCAATGAAGGATCAAATCCACAAGACAAGGAATTGACAGCATTTCCTTTGCTCAGCCAAAGCATTGACAGCTCTTGCTTTGCCCTATGAGATCCACACACTTCCTTTGCCACCTAAAACCAATGCAAATCAGATATAAATCAGGCCTGAGACAAAATCAGACTCAAGATGCTGAAGAATTAAGTCAAAACGAGAGAAATCAGAACTAAAATCAGATTTTTCCATGATCAGAAAATTCATTTCCAGAATTAGAGAAGGTAGTAGGAAGCTTGATTAAGTACTTTTGCAATGTCTTGATTCAAGTTATGTTTGTTTCCAGGTTTGATGCAAGTAGGATGAACATGCAAAGGAAGGTGATGAGGATCAGCTCCAAGATGAGGACTTATCAGCTCACATACAACATCAAGATTTCATCACATAAGCAAAGACAAGAGCCCAAGGATGACATTGTAGCACTTCAAGCCTCAAGCTCGTGCAAGGTAGCTGATGGGATCATCATCACAGATTATAAGGCAAGAGTGGGAGTCATCTACATCAAGGGGAGAAAACAGAATAGGAAGGCTCTAAGCTTGGAAACAAGGATTTCCACCGCATGAAGAACATAACATTGTACAGGAAAGACTTCAAGATCAACATGAGGATGGCAGCGAATGCAAAGAACATGATCAGCATAATGATACGTTAGAGCACTTCAATTGCGATATGTGACAGGACATACATAGAAGGCTTTACCAGCGGGTAGAAGGATACAAGGAAGCTGCTCGAAGGAAAGGATTTCACAGGATCACACAACAAGATAGGAAGGATCAAACATAAGCATCACAAGCAGCACTAAGGCGGAATTCCCAAACCAGAAGATGAAGGGTAAAATGATCAAGAAGAGATATGCCTCATTCATTTACAACTTGTGATGAATTACAAAGGTTAATCAAGGTAAGGTGGCGCCTAGTCATCATTTATCCAATCACATCATTTCAAGCTAAGGCATCCAAATTCAATGCACCTAGCTTATCCAACAAAGATGATAACTACCACTTGGGGACACAAAGTTCAATGCACCTACCATCATCATCTATTGGTCGAATTTCAAGTAGGGACATGTGTCCCATCAAATGTAATATTGTCATTGGTCAAACATTAGCTGTTTTGCAATGGGTGTAACTAAGCCTAATTACAGTTTCTATCTTTCAATCTTGGCCACTGATTGTGAATCAATCTGAGCCACTCAATTGTAATAACAGCACTATATAAGGCTCCACTCTTTCATTTGTAAAGGTTAATATAGTAATAGAAAGTCAAATAGCAAGCAGATAGTTAGAGTAGAGTAGGAAGAGAAGGCAAGGATTGTTGCCAAGACATTGTTTTTAAGAAGCATGTAAACTTCATTGAAGATATAGTGAGATTCATATGTTGATTCAGCAATTTGTATGGTCTCTGCTTCTTCTTTAATTTTCAAGTTGTTTAAATGAATCGAAGAACTTTGTGTATGATCAATGGTGAAATTCATACATCCATACTACTAACACCTTGCTGATGGTAAAGTGCGTTGTGTAGTCAACTGGATCCATCTTAGCCAAGATTAACTTCCATTTCTACTTCTTCATTGATATGCTTCACCTTGAAGGGATCTATGCTTGTAGTGGTGATTTGAAAATCACAAGTTGTCCCTAGAAGATCATCGTAGCCTTGTGGAGATGTCCGCTGCATGTCAAAGCAAAGCTAAGTTGAGTTTCATCAAAGATTGTCCATTGCTCTTACATTCCTAGGATTAGATTAGATCTTTCTCAACCCTCATCCTTTTTCCATTTTTTTTTCCAAATCAAGTTAATTCCCACGTTCGAGCAACATTCAAGCATTCAACGTAAGTCCACTTTGTGATTCCAGCAATATCACATCACAAATGAGTCTATCCAAGAGCACGTTAAGACCTGACGCCTGGAACCTTGGAGTCGCCCCATTTGATCACACAGCTTAGCATTTGCGGAGTCATTGTTCAAAAGAGGATAGAATACTTAGTATTTTATTCTGTGTTGCATAGAGCGTAAAAACACCATCAACAGGGTTGATGTTTCCCAGCTTCATGGGAGACTTGGTGCACAGTTGTATCCCAAGCCGTTATCTGATTTTGCCTCCACGAGGCACTACAAAATCCACAACGCAGCTAAGCATGAGGAGCTGAACTGCCTGACCTTTCTGTCAAGAGTTGAGTTAGCGCTGCAAGGAAAGATATTTTTCTGAGATATCCCCAAACCAGAGCTGTCCATCAACAAGATAGTCCCAACTCTCCATCAAGCACTGATGAATTTACCCAATTTAGGGGTCTAATTGAGAACCAGTTTGGTCCCAAAGAAGAGATATGCTTGGAAAGTGTGCTATTACCTTGGTGGTGTAGAATTCATAATGCTCCTCATTCTGAGTTCACCTGTTCATTATACTTAGAGGCAGTCAACCAGGTCAGATATCAGTATGGACTATCAGAATTACTAGAGGAATGCATCATAGATAAAGTGTGGAGTGCATACCTCGTTGCATACGAGTACAGAAGGATGTAAAACCACTATAGCGCCACACTCTCTGAGTATGAAAAGGAGTTGTCAAGCGCTAGCTAGGACGAACCTACCACTCAAACTACAGCAGGGAATGACTTTGTATGCCTTGTACCTGAGGGGGAAAGTGCTGAAGAGGACGATTAAGTGAGCCTCGTGGATCAGCCAGACGTCGAAGAACAGTTTGTAGAAGCCCCACAAATGGAGGATGCATTCCATGAACCCGTTGGGGACATTTTTAGAGGTGAAGCTATTGGAAGGTCCTTGCTATTTAAGAACATGCTGACAAAAATGCATAAGGTTGCATGGTTTATGCAACCTGAAAATATATCAATAAATGAAGCACCCCACTATCCTAAGTTTGAGTTCAGGAATGATTTCCAACCTGTGCAGCCCGCTGCTGAATTCGATGCTGATTTGGACACACCGAACACGAGCGGGATCATACACCACCAGTTGTGACCTCCTGAATTTGTTGAAGCTCTTCCCCTATACAACACACTATACGACTCAAAAACACACCAAGTTGTTTCTTTCCTTTTTGTTGTTAGTTTTGAATGTTATCAGTTTGATGATGAATGCTTTGGGAAAACAACCTGTATATGGATCAACCTGTATATTGCTCGATGTCCTAGTTGAACCCGAGAGTAGCCTACTGAAAAATTTTCTTTCAGAATACAAAGACAAATTGGCCAAACTAAAGACTATACCCTTCACCCCGGTGTTGTTGCATGCACTGAGAAGTCATCCTGGCAAAGGGATTCATGCAAATAGTCCACATTTTGTACAATCGATCTTTCCTTGTAAATAGTTGGTTTAGTTTTCTTTTTTGTTTCTAACTTAGATTTCCAGTTTTCCGATTTAGGTAGGTTTGCTTTGTTTGCTCTAGTGTAGGTTTGCTTTCGAAGGGGTTATCTCCCTGTCATTTTTGTAGGGGTATGTATGTTTTCCTTAGCTTTGGTGTATGAAGTCAGGGTATTTTCCAGTCTATTTCTTGGTTGTCAACTTTGGTAGAGCACTTAATTGACAGTTGCCCCCATAGTCAGATCATTTGGTTCAAAGTTTATTAATTTTAAAACTTTAGTTGCCTCTTGTGTCTTGTCACCAACATTGCGATCATCGCACATCTAACACTTAAAATTGCTTAACCCTGTTGTTTTGTCAAAGGGAAGTCATTGCAAGTGAAAAATTTGAAGCTCTGCTTCAACGACAAGTGTAATGCTCAATTCCACGTAGGCTTCATTGCATACAAGCCAAAAAACAATGTGAAAAATAAGAAGAAAAAGAGAAAATCAGAAGGTAAGAAATTGAACAAGAAAGAAATATCAAAAATGCTTGGCTTTGGGAGTGCAGACATCGCTACCAATATTCAAAAGAAAATTTACGGGAAATTGAGCAATCTTTGTGAGCTTACGGGCGATTAACCTTGCAGGGGCTATAAATTCTTGCTGGCAGCGAGCCAATATCCAAGTTGCTTTTCAAGTTACAGTCACCCTACGTAGCTTGACATGACTGAACAATGATGTTTCAACTTTCTTTAAAGCTGGAATGAACTTCACTGCACACACTTGATTCCAAAGATCGATCACTTGACTTAGTTTGCAACCTCATTTTTACCTTGAATTTGTCTTTTGTCATTTGGTCTGGTCTGTGGGGTCTTAACCACAGATTCTGAGTTCGATCCAGATGGTTTTCCTTGAAATGTTCAAGAACATTTCCCAGCCAAGTCGCCATTTGTTGTGCTCTTCTAACATACTCGTCTCTGATAGGGATCCCTATTGCCTCCAAATTGATCTGGGTATCCAAATTGCAAAATTAAATTGTTTTGCCTTCCAATCACCTTCAAACATGCCGAAAGTAATACCGAGTTTGTGTTTCAAGGCAAAGAAATGAAAAATCAAATTTTTATATGAGGCATAAAACAAAGCCTAAAGTCACATCCAAAGCCAAGAATAACCCCAAAGTTGCACTTAGAGCAAACAAGGGACAATTCGTTTTTTTTTGTTTGGTGTTGTTTGCTCAGGCCTCTTAACATCGCCGAAGATAGTCCCAATACAAACACCGAATATGACGTCAGGACATATTGCAATCCAAATGCAAGTCAAAGATCAATCCTTCCTTTTCAACATGAAGTCATATGTCATCACACTTGTCAAAGCCTTGAAAAACACCGAAATGGTGTTCTCATTAAACGTTTTAAATGGAAAAATAATGAAGTTCGGGCGTTTTTAAAAGAAAAAGTGAAAATGTTTTATTTTCCCTTGTCAAAGCCGATAAAATACCGAAAGTGAGTTTTGAAGCCTTAGCCTTTATAAGACCACAAAGCAAACTTCATGCCAGTTATTTTCACCGATGTTAGCACCGAGAAAAATACCGAACTAAGTGTCATCACTTTTTAAGAAAAGATCAAAACATAAAGCGAAGCGAAGTTCGGTCTTCTTTTATTGCAAAGGGGTGAATCATTTTGCCGATAATAACCCTGAACTTGGGGTTGAAAGTTTAAATCAACTCGTTAAAAAGCCGAAAAATCCCAAAACTTCATGCTAAAGTTAGAAAAGGTTGTATTTTTTAAAGAAACCAAGGATCGATAGTATTTCATGCTTGTTTGACTTGGCCTTAGTATTCCTCAATAAAAATACTAAAAGGAATAAGCACTTAACATTTTAAATGGTGTTACAAAGCGCGGTTGTTTTGAGGACTCAATATACAATTGTTTCGCCTTTGCTTTCACTCTTAGTATTGCCAAAGTAAATCCCAGAAATCCTTCTAGCATCTGAACCACATTAAATGATCATGTGTGCTTCCTTCTTGTCTTGCCCAACTATTATACCAAAGTTGCATGTCATTCACAAACTATGATTAAGAAGAGAATCGTATTCTCAACGCAAGGCGTGAAAGGTGAAGGGAAAATCGTTTTTTCTAGCAAGCCAAAAGAAGTGCTTCGTTGAAGTAGAGAAGGAAGAGCGAAGCCATCCAAAACGAAGAACGGAAACAACGTTTAAATTGGTCTTTATGGCCACCTCCAAAGGCCGAAGTTTGGGCCAATCAACCCTTCCAATCAGTCCAATTTTTGAATGGAGCAGTGAATTAGTTTCTTTAGCATGGGGAGGGCAATAACTAAATAGGGTGTTGGAGATCTGATGATGATGCACTAAGGCATGGTTCTATGGATACTAGAACTACCAACAAGCTTGGCTACAATAGAGGTGAACAAGACCACACTTGGAAGCCACTCTAACGCTAACGGTGCCTTTGTAATGCTCCTTCTAAAAGGGGATGCTCATGCCCAAAAAAGGGCAACTTCTGAACGATATACGCTTTGTCTCTGTAATAGGAGAACTCCATCTGGAAGGGGGTTGTGGATCTTGGTTTCTTGATACCCTCCATGCACCTAGGTAAGAGCCTAGCCTCCTCATTGAACATTAGTATTCAACGATGACTTTTGCAATCCTTAAAGTTCAAATGATAAGTCTTCACTACTAATGTATTCATCCCAAACCAATGCAGCTCATCACTTCCTCAAAGCCCCAAGACCTTCTCTAACATAGCAATGTTCACAACCTTTGGTGAACAAATGAAATATGAGACAATGATTAATCCCTGACCTATGTGATCATGCAGGATGGAGGATACGATGAAAGAGACTATTTGGAGAGATGCTTGGGATTGAGCGCTACCATCCAAAACACCGACTAAGCCAAAGGATCCCCAGGACAAAGCTAGAGAAGGAATTCCACAACTAACATCTTGACGATGCCCGCGAATGGAGCCCATGAACAAAGTGACATTTTTGGACAGCCAAGGAACCTCACCACCACCATGGGAAACAAGTTGAAGACCAGGGCATGAAATTGAAGGCAAGTGCTTGCACAGAATGATACAGGAGTATGCAAAATCAGAAAATAGACAATTGGAAATAACAGAAGATGAATTGGTTTCTAAAGGTAATTGCTCCATTGTAATATGATTACTTGTGGGCCCTGATTAATGTAATTAACAAAGGGGACACAAGTTATTTATTTCCCAACTACTAGGATTCACCTTTTTGTGCCTCGAGCTTAGTGAAATCTTCTCTTCTAGTGATAATAATGAAAACAATTACAGGTAACTGAAAAGGTAGTTGAGGGTGGTTGAAATTATTAACCAGAAAGTTGTCAAAGCTTCTAGAAGGCAAATCAGAGCAATTGGATGGGTTAAATCCTAGGCATTGATCCGTAATGTAAAAACTATAAAAGCCCAGCGCCCCTCTCGATGTAAAGGGGTTAGATTTTTTAGAGGTTAGAAGGTTACAAATAGTTGTAATTAGGATAGACTAGGATTGTTGGAGAGAAATTGTTGTAATGACAGTTGAAGCAAGTGAATAAACATTTAAGCATAATGTTTTGCCATTTGTTTTCTTATGTTAACATGTTCTTTTCATCAAATTAGCTAATGTTTAGTGATTTTAATGGTGAACTCTGAGGGTATTTGATTTCATTTCATGTTCATACCATTGCAAGCATGTTGACTGTAGGTCTTCGTGCATGGTTAGTCCGAACACGTTATTGTTCTTAGTTCAACTATGAGTGTTTGTCGCAAGCTGAGCTGGAATTTGGTGTCTGAATGAATATCCATAGTCTGAAAAATCCTTTATTCCCTTGGAGCTACCACAATTCCTGTGGATTTGTGAGTATATCCCTCGCTAAGCAGGAACTAATTTATTTGAAGTCTCTCTACCCACAACACCAACTATTACCATCATTGTACTTAGGATCTCTAAAACCTAATACTTTTGCTTTTATTTCCCCAATTTGAGAATCAAAGCGTCGCCAGATGCAGGCCAGCTTCCCAAGTGCATAAGTCCCCTCGTGTTTACCAGCAATAAACATCAATCACTGAGTTATGTTGAGCAGTCAAGACCTAACAGTCGGAACCTTGAGGTTATACCCTTTGATCATTCTGAAGAGCACTAGGGATTTCCTTATCCAACAGAGAATAGGATACACTCGGCATTCTATTCTGTGTTGACTAAAAGAGCGTACTTTTCACATGTCAACAAGACCCTTGTAAAGGTGTACCTCCTTATTTGAATTTCTAAGTTCCCGGATTACCACCTCCCTAAACTTTTGAATCAGAGATTGTCCAGCCATTGGACAACAATCCACGCTAAACCACACTCACTAAGCTCCAACATGTTGTCTCATTACCCTCATAAGAGTATGATTCCCAAGATCAGACTCCCAAGCTAGCTAGGCAACCATTCATTTTGAGTTTTATCTACAATGCCTTCCTACTTGTCTTCAAAGCATGGAATTCTTAGAATATGTGCAATTCATCATTCATCTTTCCAAGCTCTCGTAGCAATACATCTGGAGGATCTTCAACATGGCAACAAAGTGTGTCAGTATTAGCTTGAAGTACCTTACCATATTTTACTTCAAGATACCCATAGACAATGTGCATGGTTGTCGAACCTTTTGAGTCTATTTCATCTTCATCGTGTTGACCATTTAGAGAAACTCCAATGAAAAGAACATTGCATGCAATTATTAGAGTCAATCCTACTACTACCTTCATTGCAAAAGTAAGACTGACATTGGAAACTCGACACCCATAACTTGAAAAATATTTGGATCATTCCAGTACATCATCATTGTAGTGGACCTCCAATCTCATCCATCGCAGCGACCATGGATCAGAACCCAACTCATTCACTTCCATGTGAGGCACTAAATGGCTCACAAAAACCCTTGCTAAACAATTCTCACTATAGCCTAGGAAAACAAATGGTCAAACTGTTGAGACATGGACCAGCTAGGACTCGAACCTAGGACCTTCCATACCCTGCTGGAGTGCTCTACCACTGAGCTCTTGGCCACTCTTGGACCAGTCCATCATCGGTCTGGGTGTGGCTTATTTCCAACACCAACACCCCCCCTTAAGCCACACCTCTCGTGCGCTTGGGGCTCCTAGCCTGGACCTGGCTCTGATACCATGTTGAGACATGGACCAGCTAGGACTCGAACCCAGGACCTTCCATACGCTGCTGAAGTGCTCTACCACTGAGCTACTGGCCCCTCTTGGACCAGTCCATCACCGGTCCGAGTGTGGCTTATTTCCAACACCAACACAAACCTTATGCCCTAGCCATTGTAAAGTAGAAACCAAGGACACGGATTTAACCTCGCATAAAATCTCCCCACAATTTTCAGCCACTAAAAAATCAATCTAAAATATTGGCATAAAAAAAAAACTTGACTAATGGACACCAAAATAACCAAAATTACACACCACTTTAACTTGAAAAGAGTCATAACCCAAGGTGCAGCACAATTTCTCTCAAGGTAACACAACAATGAAAAAAATGACCTCACATTTTTTGGTAAATCTGCAAGACCATTGCATAGACGCAATTTTTATAAATAAATCTACTTGGGAATCCTAGTCGTTAGAGAGAAAAAATGACATGATTTTTGACATGAAAACTACATGATTTTCATAAAAAACCCCTATGATTTTCCTTTAAAAATAGGCATGATTTTTTTATTAAAAAATGGTGTGATTCTCGTAGAAGAAAAGATCCAATTTCAAGCAAATAGTCTTGCTATTTTAGAAAAATCGTCCAAAACAGCTTTGTACAGAACTATACAATTCCTTACAGAAATCCTGGGACTTGTGAATTGAGAAATAAAAATGTAAAAATGCCTCACATAATTCCCTAGTCACAAATCTAGAGCAAAAATCCAAAAAATTAATCATAAAAAACACTAAAAATAGCGAACTAAAAAAAAATTCAAAAAAAACTTGTCAATAAGATGACTTTATTAACCTTATCTTCTAATAATTATTTAAAATTATTCGAACACTGCAAAATATGAATCAAGAAAACAAAAAAAATGATAAAAGACCTAACAAACAAGATAAAAATGACTTAAGGTATGGTAAATACACATTATTGTCATATGAAATTGTTCACATGATTTATATATTCACTTAGAAGCACCTTGATTTCACATGTACATTGAAAAAGGTTACCCAAATAAAAAGTGAGATCCTTTAATGCAGCATGGATAGACTTCTTATATGAGGATAAATCATTGTTTGAGTTGTTTCCAAGGACTCAAGGATTATACTATCAAATAGCTTTTTCATTACCTCATGGATCTATTCACATATTTTATAATTTAACTAAGGTGTTCTTGAAATAATTTAATGTCAACATGGGCCTAAGAGTTACTATTTTGAACTTATTTGAGTGTGCCCAAGCACCAAATAAATGCATTAATGATTATGTCATAAAATTCAAGTAAGTTGTGTTCTAGAATATAAATTGCTTAGCCCCCTGCATGATTTTGAATTGCAAAATAACTGTATTAAGGAAATACTTAAGCCAATTCTGGATAATGTGTATCTCAATAGCTTTGCATCTTCCATAGATCTATGTCCAAATGTCAAAACAATTGAATCCAATTTATTTGCAAGAAATGTCTTTAAATTTGGTTCATCAACTCTAAATGCTTATGCATATCCTTCCAAATATCAAAATTCAAACGACTTTTCAAAGGGAAATGATCAAGAGAAAAATGTTAATCAAATGGTTATTGCTTCTACTTTTTGATCATCTAATTTAATGCTCCTGCAGGTTTAGAAAGTTATAAGAATCTTTGGATGATGTACTACAAAGTTTATCAAGTGCTAAGTAATTACTCTTCTTTCTACCTGTCCATTGGGTCCAAATAACCCACTTCCTCGATGTTATAAGGAGCAAACCTGATAATGCGTAGGTCTAAAGCATATAATACTCTCAAAGATAACAATATGATCCATGTAGATGGTGTTAATGATAATAGAAATCCTTCAACTCTGCCTGCAAATAGAGTCTAGACATTTGGGCATTTATACTAATCCACTTCCCCATCATAACAAAAATATTAAGGCACATGATATCATCATTATAGATGATATAACTGAAGCTAATGTTATAACAAGTCATTGTTATGATGAATCTCAAGAGGCATCTTAGAAACTATGGCTACATCTTATCCTCTGACTCCATTGATTACATTTTCTAATGAGATTCCACGAAATGATAATTATGGTCCATAGTACATTGTAGGGAAGATAAAGAATACATTCATTAATGATACCGATCCCAAATCAATAAAACATATTTACATCAGAATTTTTTGGTAACTAATCATACGGAACCAACATTCAAGAGTATCATTGATAATGACAAAGTAGGATAGCATTTATCACGCATTTATCATTAACAGCTGATACTTAATAATCTAGGTTAACTTGAAGTAGATTTGCGTGCATTTACTTAATTTGCCTAGACTAATATTACAAAAGAGAATTTTCTCATACACTTGCAAACGACGTTTTAAAATAACAATTTAGAGTAGATAAGGAATAAAATAAATAGTACCGATATTTCCGACGAGCATATATGGAGCCACTGATTAATCATCTGCCAATACACATTCCAAAATTACAAAAGATTGAGAGTAATCCCTGACAAATATATTTAATGATAAAAGGATTTCACATCTTTGGGTGGTGCACAAAAATGAATCATGAAAAAGTTAATTTCAAACAATACATAAGCCCATTGTAGACGCAATGCAGAGGGTGTGACAACAAGTACTGGCCAGGAATCTTTGAGACATGAGGCAACAGCAATTGCCTGCAATATGAAAAACAGACAGATACTAAATAAGAAAAAGAAACAGAAGTCCCACAATGTAAAACAGTAGCAAGAAAAGAATAAATTAGAGATATTAGTATTCCTTTAGCTCAATATTGATCTTTACACCTAATATGCTAATCTACCTAGTGCAAGCACTATAGAGTGAATTTAACTATAACTCCTGCTTGTTTTTACAGTTCCCATAGTTTTCATTGATCGAAAGACATCAATGTGCAATGCATTCTTAACCAAATACAGAAACCACAAGGTGTAAGGACATTATGCAGGACATAAAATTGGCATCACTACCTTTAGATATTCTGACAATAATACTAGTCATGATAAGAACATTTCTGTGCATTGCATAAATTATAAAATAATTCTTTTGATAAATAATAATAGCATAAAATTATGAATGACTCAAAAAAAAATACAAATTTGAACGACCAATTCAAAGGAAAAAATGCCATATATTGCTGCTGTTTTATCTAGCTTTCAAAATAAGTTATTTTCCACTAATTATTCTACATTTACAACATCTCATCAGATGCAGAGAATTTAGCTTTCAATTTTGAAGTTTATGTTGCAATCTAAGAAAGTGTTATGCATCTAAATATCTTATTTTGTAAAAAATCAGTTCTACTAAGTTCATTTCATCTCTCAGTTATCAATCAGTAATGCTTATTTTTTTTTCGTATAGGACCAATGATATGGTGCTAGAACATAACGTGTTATATCTATTGGTCTGAACTTCTGAACAGAGGTATTAAACATAAATATATACACTTTATATTCAAAGCATCATTATTAAATACAAACGATCATAAAATCTTTTACTAGTTATTATATACACACATATGTATGTATTTATATATGCATATAAGTATATATACAATAATTTATGTATATGTGTGTGTTTGTACCAAAAATTCTTGTCCCTCTTGCAAACAAAATATTCTTGACATAGTAATGAAAATTATGTTCACTTTCAGTAATTTCATTTTTCTCCTAGAAAAGCATCGATATGACATTAATAGAAGAACAATGCCCATAATGTAAGAAATCATGAAAACATGTCAAAAGCTATTAGGTTGTGTTCTTACCAGTGGTAATGGAGGTAGTATTTTCTTTGGTAACATAAGTAGCTATTCTTAGTTTTATATGTGACATCTTATTATTATTGTAGATGTTTTCTTGCTATTTCTTAAAGACTCATATATATGTGGCTTTTCTAAGTTTTAAAACAGCCAACTTGAGGTAGTTTTATAAAAAAAATGTGATTTTATCTTCATTTAACTCTCTCAATCACTAAAAGACAGCCTCTTGGCTCTTGAAACCTTTCCAATTCATTGGCTTTTCTTGTATGATCCCCGTGAACAACTTAGAGCTTCCATTGCTTTTTGGCAATCAACATATGACCTCTTTCTTCATGACCTTCCTATAACTCATTACTACCATCATGATTACTCTTAAAGAGATTCCATTATTTACTTTTGCATTCTATCGACAATACCTGCAACCTTGCATTGTTTCATTACCCTCTCACATCCCTAGTGATTCACTTCCTTGAACCCTCGGTAGACAAAGCACAAGACACAACTGAAGAGAACTCTAGCAATTTTGAATCCTTGAACCCTCGGCAGACAAAAGCAAAAGACACAACTGAAGAGAACTCTATCAATTTTGAATCCTAAAGCATTTACATCATTTCACATTCTATTACACGAGGAATACACACTCTAAAACATTCAATCTACATAATTGAGATTGAAATATGCCACCTACGAGACTAACTAAGGCAATCTCCTAGCCAAAAGAAACCATTTTTTCTTTCCATTAAATACCTCATCTAGATAGTTCACTTTAATGAGGGATGAAATGGGATGGAGTCTCAACATCAAATTTGCAAGCAATCGAACATGCACTTGAAAAAAATAAAATCAGATTACTTACAATTGCTTGCAGGTAGAAACCGTGCCTTCATGTTTGCAAAGCAAGCTAGAAAGAGCATTTGCAAGGAACAAGGTGCAAGAAGCTACTTCAAGGGCTATAAAGATTGTACAAATCAATGATGGACTTAATGATGTCTGCAGTAATGAAATATCCAATGGCAGTAGTGGTTCCATTATCACTGGGGGTATGCATGATGATAACACAATGGTAGAGCAGGATGAGTGTGATTCAGCTGGGCTTAGTAGGTAGATTGTGCATGATGATCAATCTTTTCGCTCCATGGTCAGATTCCTAACTTACACAATGAGGTCTAGAGTCTTAGTATTGATTCAAGACTTCCATCAAAGCCTATCAGTGCATTTCACTATGATTACACCATGAGACATACATATTTTTTTTCATTCAGCCCACCTACCGATGATTTTACGTTCCGAATGACACATAAGAGTGGTGTGGATGACTGGTATGAGGTGCTTCCCTCTGCAAAGGAAGGAACCAAATCCTATAGGCCTTCTCGTTTGCTTCTCAGGGATGGTCTCTAATGTTGGGTGAAAATTTTGTACACCTGGAAAATGTACAAAATTATGGTTTCAGCTACAGTGTGCAAGTATAAAACTCTCCTAATTTAGGGAAGGCTCCCCCTATCTAAAAACTAAACTAATCTAATATGGGTGATACAACAGTCTTTCTTCTTCTTTCAAGAAAAAACATATTCGTTTCTCTTTACAGAAAAGTAACAGCAATTGTAAATGAATAATCAACAACACTTTATAAAGTAAAATGAGAGAGGAAATAAAGTTTCCTGAAAGCACAAAGACTTCCATTACTTCCTCCAAGACGAGAAAACGATATCAAACGCAAAGTTTTGAGCATCTGAAATCCTATCTACCTTTTTATGACAATAAGAACAAGTGCAAGGTACAGCAGCACAAAGTCTGAAGTATATTGCCACTTTTAGCACAAAACAACAAGAATTAGTGTGAACTCAAAGTCTCGCAGTTGTTTCTTAACACAAATCAATTTCTACTCTAATTTCTTTCAAGAACAAGTGTAGACACAAAGTCCTACAACCTTCCTTGATAAGAACTCTACTTTAATCTATATTAACCTCCAATATTTGCAGCACAAAGTCTGCAAAACAAATTTGATTAAGCTCTCAAGAATCAGATGCAAGAAGTGCAATAATGAACACAACACTTAAGGGATTCAGCACAAAGTCTAAATCCTTGAATGATTCTCTTCTATTCCTTTCAACTTCAACTTACACAAAAAAACCACAAAGTCTTTCTTGCTGTAAATTTTGGCAGAGTTTACTTGCTTGCTTTCTAAAAAATATATCGATTAAAATAGACCCCCTCAAGTATTTATAGGAGAGGGGCCTTGAGAAAAAGGTGGGAGGATCCCAACTAACTTGAGAAATTCTCGCAACCACCATGACTTATTCCAACTACAGTCCTAATCTAACTCAACTTGTAGTTGCTTTACATGTAATTACATTTTACAAAAGTGCAAGTGAAAGTGACACTTGCAATTACAAAACTTGTTTTTAAATGTAACTTGTCAAAACAAAATTACAAATACACAATTGAAACTATTTTGTGTCCGAAGACACGACTCTAACTTCATCATCCTCTGTTTTGAAAATCTTCATGCTGCTACAAGACACTCTGTGATTGAGGTAAATGACATCTTGAACTGGAACAAGAACTTGCACCCTTGATAGTCTTTGTGTCTTTAACCGGTGAACTCCAACCTTTCACATGCTTGGGGTAGTACCATTTCTTCGTGAGGGAAAGGGTTGCCTTCCTCTCTTCATGTTATGACCATCTCTGCCTTGAAAGCATTCTATAATTTGCATCCCTGAATTGCTGTTGTATCTCTTCTTTTGTTCACCGATGAAGAACCCATAACACCTTATTCAAGATGATATTCTAATAAAACAATACCCATGCCTTGATTTGTTGGTTTGATAGATCGTGTGTGCAAACAAGATTGACAAGGGAAGGGATAATTTGATGCAAAAATAAATGGGCTCACAAGTGAATTTCGGGTTTTCAGGACTGCATTACATGTGTGGAAAAATAAGAGCACTAACTTGCAATTGTGGAGAACAAACATGCAACTTCATCTGTGTAATGCGTAACTACAAGTTTGCACTTGCAATTGGACCTTTAAGACTCATTTTTCAAGTGTTTTTTAGTGCATTTTGGACCAATTTCGGGTTCTGGAAGGCTGACTGCAAGTGCAGTGAAGGGAAAAACTTTTTTGAAGACGTAACTACGTTCGGGTTTTAAAATTCCGATTGCAAGTAGACTGAGTTGAACACTCAACATAAAAAGAATATTAACTCCTTTTACCAAGGGGAAAATCAATGTTATCACTGTTACTTGTAATTGGGTTTCAAAATCCCGAATACAAGTAAATAGGAAAAATTTGCAAGAGGGGAAAATCATACAAATTTACAAATTGCATTCAAAGAACCAATCAATTTGGGAAGATCTTTTAGAAACCCAAAATTAGAACAAGAGCAAGATTATTTACAAAACTTGGTCAAACAAGAAAACTTAAAACAACAAAAAGAAAGCAAAATAAAACTGAAAATTACATACCTTGCTTGATCAAATGCCCTAGACAAAAACAAATGAACTTGGGAAGAACCGAAATGCTCTATAAATAGATGAAGGAGCCACCATGTCACATTTCTTGCAATAAGTAAAACGGTTTTGCATTCAACCCAAAGCACAAAAAACAGCCTGGAAGAAGAAACCCATTTGGCACCAAACACTTCACATTGAAGGTTGGATGCAAAACGCATCACACAAAGGTGTAATACGCGGTCAAACGCCAAGAAACGCGGAGCTTAAAACAGCAAAAATGGAAGCAAAAGGCCCCCATGTCGGCATACATTCATGGCGCCACTCCCATGAGAATCGGATTCAAGTTGCAAAGCACCACAAGTTCACTGCTTCTTGGGGAAAAAACGTGGTCGGGTTTTTTGAATCCGACAGCAAGCAATGAGAATAACTTTAAAACTTGGAGCAAAAAAAGATGCAATCGAGTTATAAAAACCCTATTACAAGTTTTATTAAAAACTCTCCTTCCTTCAATCTTTCAAAATCGGGTTTTAAAGAAGCAAAACCATAAAACATAAAAAGCACTTAAATACTTGCAATCAGGATATAAAATCTCTATTACAAGTTTAAAATAAGGAAAGTAGGAACTTTTAAGAGAGCTTACAAGTTCTCATAAAATTGTATTTTTAAATTTACTTGAAATTTGGCTAAAAAGTTCCTACAAAACAACTTAAAAGACAAAAGCGGAAAATGGAAAGGAAAAAGCGAACTACAAGTTACACATCTTTTATAAACTTTCACTTGTAATTGCTTGAAAAAAACCCTACAACTTAAAAACACAAAGGTCTCTTAACTTGCAAACGAAGGAAAATTTCTCACTTGCAGTCTAGAGGAAAAAACCCGATTTTGAAGAAAAGACCAAGCAAACGAACTCAGAATGCGATGAAATTAAAAACGTGGATCAAGGATGAACCGAAGATTAGTCCAGTTCAGGAAGAAGCCAAAATTTTGTCTCGAAAAGCGTCCCTTAAGAGGAAAATCCCCAACTTGCAGTAACTGCTTTGAAACCCGACATTCCACAGAAAGCTAGGAAAATGAAGGCCAAAACTCACCAAAACTTGGACAACGATGCCAAAGACAACCCCTAATGATTTGACATTAACAAATGTGAATTTTGCACCTCATAAAACGTGCCTTAGAGACAAAATGACACATTTTAAGCAAAAATTTGTAGGGGTTGTCACATTTTTGAAAATTCAAATATGAGGACAACATCTAATACTCTATTTTGGGATACAAGATAGGGACACAATGGTAGTTTGGCATTCCACCTATAGCTAGTGTAGAGTAGCAGGAAATTTTCAGATTTCGAGGAAGGTGGATGGCCATTTTGCCTGTGGGATCCAAGTGGAGCACTCCCATGGGTAATTAAGTTATAGGGAGTTGTCAACAACTTGAGGATACTCTCTTTAATGGATTTATGCGAGCATACTAATCCGGCCACTCTCCAAATATATTATGATTCTTAGACCTAGGATCCAAGAATTTACATGATAGATGGACTGCTTCTCAGGTTGCTACAAATTTATGACAGTTATGTTAGAGTGGCGCAACAGATTGATGGAGCCATATCTCTATGATTTATATGGGATCCTAATATTCAGACTGGCATACATGTGCAAATAGCAATTTGTTTGGTATGCAGATGCAAATTGCTTGAGGGCAAGCAATCTTTGGGAAGGGCAGAATATAATGTCCCCTATTTAGGCATCAGCTATTTCTAGAAATTAGCCTATGACTCTGGTCCCCATAGGCTAACATGGTGATTAGGGGACCCTTCTAAGGGTGTTCCATGGCTCTTCAACTGACCTTTTGGTGCTTATTCCAGCATTCTTTAGATCAGTGTCCTAGTTATTTGTGGTGTGCCTTCTGGAGTTCTTTTAGGACACTTTGATTCAAACTTACTATTTTTAGTAAGTCACTTGGATGTTTTTCTCATACTATTTATATTAAGTCACTAGGGTGGCCAATTGACATCATATCTATATCTAGAAAGTCGATGGATTATTCCCATGAGTTAAGATTAGCAATTATCAGGTGTTATAATGATTTAACTTAAATTATTGTAGTTAAAACAAGTTTAACTTTAATAATATTAAATATATTAAATGACTTTATGATATGAGGACATGAAGGGGGTTAGAGTTATTTTTAAGTCGTTTTCATAAAGTGACTTTATTTTGGCACCTAGGGAGTTATAAGGTCTTTTTAAATAATTTAATATAAAGTGTTTTATGGAGATAGGTGCCAATATTAGGAGATATAAGGTGAATAAAATTAATTCATAAAGTGACTTTATGTTAACTAAAACTATATAAGGGTTCACTTTATTATTATTCTGAATTGCAAGTAAATATGAATATTTTAAAGAGAAAGAAAATTACATGGGTTTTCCGAAAGCTTTCTTGGAGAATTATAAAACGGCTCATTTGGAGCTCATTTGCATATACTTAGTTATATTATTTCTCTATGAGAAGCTTCAGAGCTTTGGCTTTCAATTATAGGAAATCTGACGAAAAAAACCCTTGGAGTTTCTCGGTGGTTTGGACGGAACACAAATCCATCTTTGCTGTGGATTCATTCAAAATTCACCATTGCACTTCATTATTAGATTGTTAAAGGTTTCAACTGGAAACCTCTCTGGAGGGTGTGACAACAGCAAATTTGCAGGTTATTTGGGTATTTCGCAAGATTTGGCTTGGAAGGTAAATGCTATAATTCTCTTATTAGCTGGACATAAGGGATTTGTGCTCTAGACATTGGGCTTTCCAGCTTATTAATTTATATGCAGTTTTATGTTTTCATGAATCATGGACGTGGGTTTTATTTGAAGCTGTGCACTTAGTCAAGCACTGGCATGTGACTAAAAACTCTAATTTATGGGATTTTATGACAGTATTAAAAGAATTCTTGAGCAGCTGTTCACTTCCAGCTGGAGCGTATGATAATCTACAATCTGATTTGTGCATCTAATCTGGACGTGGGAAAGAGCATGAGCAAGTATTGGAGTTTTTTACATTCACTATCGTGGCAAAAAGAAGTCTGCTCTTTGTTGGGTATATTCTAAGTGCTGGAATATCAATCTTATTATGAGAAATATATGAAAGGTCAGAAAATAAATTATGCTCACTGTATTTCTGATTTGAGTACTATTCTGAATTTACTGCAGTAATCTGTTAAGTTAAATGCATGGAAAAGAATGTATCTTTAACTTGGAAATCTTGGCAACTCTTGCAACACCAATCTGCAATAATAATGGTCATACCTTGCAAAAAAACATTTAAAACATCCATAAATGCAAGCAAACTGTTTGTTTAAATGTCTGAGTACTGAATTCAGGGAGCATAAAAAATATCCAGAACGGAGTGGAATATTTCAGGTCACCACCACAAGAAAAAGGATGATACCACCTATTTTCCATCCATAATCTAGAATATGCTTCAAAACACTTGGACCTTACTTTTCTAGCCTCCGAGCACTTTTATAAACTTTTTTTTCAAATACAACCATTGAACCAAGGATGCATCTTCTGTCCTCTTTTCATTTCAATATTGTGGCTCATAGCACTTTCAATCCCCAATTCTTCATTGATTGGTTAGAATAATTTTTCATTTAAAATATTGCTTTACTTAAACTTACTTCTACTTGCATGTGGCAAATGAAACTTCCTACTAAATGGCATACTAGCTAGCAAAAAAGTACACTATAAATCTAGATAGTTTATAAATCATCCTACACTTAGCACAAAAGATGAATGCAAGACAAACAAAAATGCAAATACTAAGCAATTTTCTTTATTCTATTATTTCCTCCATCTTTGGGTGTTGTTCTAAATGAAAGGACAACTAGAATAGTGAGATCTTTAGGCACTTCTTGGTTCATCTACCTCATCTTGGGTGAATATGTAGCTGATTGAAGCCAAAATTGGCTAAAGCACAAGTTGATACTATCTGAATCTACATCTACACTGATTAGATTACTAATAAGACTAGATGATGTATAATATGCATGAATTCTTTAGAGACTTTGCTATTCTTTGACTTTGTCAATAATGAAATAAAAAAAGAAGCAATAATCTACAAAAAGTCGCAATGATACCCGATTAATCAAGAATCGTGGAGCCAGCCAATTTATTCCCTAAAAAAATCCCAATTCACAAAAAAATCGATGACCAATCACTAACCAAATTTTCAACAATTTTACAGTTTAAATAGCGTTAAAACCATGTTAAAACCCCCAAAAAAGGCCAGACAATGTGAAAAAAAATCGTTGCAAAAACCTAGGAAACCCTAGAAAATCTCGTGAAATTACCGAATTGCCCAAAAATAGGGCCAATCTCAAGACAGAATGAAACTCAATGCAGAATCAACGTCAAAATAGTTTGTTATTTTATCCATTTGTTTTCTTTCAAAAACCCTAAATAGAGGAGCAGGAGGACCAATGGCAATCATCAACTGAATTTGAAAGGGCCTCAATCATCTTAAATTGTGTGGCCATATGAGATAATGTCAAAGTAGCTGGCAAATCTGCTCTAAAACGCAACTTCAATATGACTCGTGCTCTCTACACACCCCGCCCCATGGATTCTGATGCGAACAACTATATAATCAATACTATACACTAACTTTAAAATTACAACCATTATGCACTATTATAGATGGCACTTTGACGGGGAAGGAGCAAACCCCTATAGTTTATAATTAATACTATAAAATATAAATTAAAAATAATGTATTATTAATATATATTAATATTAATAAACAATAAATTAAAAATAATGTAAATTTATAATGTAAATATTTAACTTTTAAAAATATATAATATATTTTTTTATTGAAGAAACTCGGGTTTTTAGTCTGGTCTAAGCCCAAAGAGACTACTTATGGAGGATCTCTTCTCACGAGGTCATTTCTAGGGGGCCATCATTCCACACACTTCACTTGTTCAAACCCATGAGCTCAACGACCAAGCGAAAGCACAAGTCTTGTGAGCTCAGGGGCCTAGCAGGGGTTTGAAACTTTGTGGCCACCTCACCAATGAAGTGTTTCTACCACAACATTAAACATCCAAAGACATATATATAATATATATACATAGATATAGATATAGATAGAGATATACGATTTTTAATTTATAATTGATATATTTAATTTTTGCTTAAATAAAGACGTACAATTCATTATATGAGCAATATAGCTATTATCACTTGAACCTGCACCCCTATTTGCTAAGCTATCAACTCAGCAGGCTTGTGACACATGGGAACTCTCCTAGGCCTGTGGGTTGCCTAAAAATGGAGTGAACCTCCAGCGAAAGCTGGTTCTTAACTGGTTATCACCTAATTCTGACTACCTTGATGATTTTTTGTTGAGAAAAGAGAAGGAAAACATGAAAATGAACCTACTGCCTAACAGGTGATGCACCAAACTGAATATCTTGAGAAAGAACAGCAAATAATAAACAATACGACAGTAACAATACTCACCTACACAACCCAGTAGATCATAACTGTAGGATTTTGCCAAGATCAAGGGCACAATGAAAAGCATAAAAGAGAGACAATAAAATGATAAGAACAAACTGTATTCTCATCAATATGCAAAATGATCAACTGGATTAACCGATACAATGAATATAGGCTTGCTTATATAGGCAAGGCCATATGGATGTACGAGCACACAATTATGACATGTGGCTCAATGAGAAACAAGGGTAGGTAAGAAATACTAGGGGTAGGTAGGAGAAATAATATAATATTCCACAAGAGGTGGATGACCCACCGAATGTGAAGTGTAACAGCAAAATAAGACCACAAAAGGTGGCACACTTCCCTAAGTGTCTCAAATCCAAACTACGAAGAGATGCATTATCCTAAGTTAACTTAAGTAAAGTGTAATAATATCCAAAATGAATATTTATTTACACCAACACCCCCCCTTAAGTGCAACTCAGGGGAATGAAGACTCAAGTCAACAATGCAAGATAGGTCCCGGCTACTAGGCAATGATAGGTACCCATGTACAATATGCAAATGCAAGCAAAACCATGCAATGCAATCTCTCACAAACGGAGAAAGGGAGAAAACCCAGTGGGAAAAAACTCCCCCCCAAAAGAGAGATGAATGTACAAAAGACTCTCAAAGAAGAAGGACAAAACCTCAAAGAGGAAAAAGTCCCCCCCATAAGAGAGGAAGGAGAAGTCAGCTGACCCCCCCTAATGACACATCCCGCACCCCCAAGAGAGTTCGCAACTGCTGGAACTTACTCTCGGTGAAAAGTTTGGTGAATATGTCAGCAACCTGCTCTGCTGTAGGACAATACTGCAAATCAATGACCTGCTCCTGAATGAGCTCTCGGATATAGTGCATATGAATCTCTATGTGTTTGGTCCACTGGTGCTGGACCGAGTTCTTCGAGATTGCAATGGCACTCTGATTGTCACAATGTAGAACTCTCGGCCGTGGAGTGGTGAAACCAAACTCTGTGAGAATCTGCTGGAGCCAAATGGTCGCAGTCGCTGCGTTAACAGCGCCTCGATACTCAGCCTCAGTCAAAGAGAGAGCAATAGCATGTTGTTTCTTGCTCTGCCAACAAATGGGACCCGAACCAAGGTGAAAACTGTAACCAGAAGTAGACTTACGATCATCAAGCTCGCCAGCCGAATCGGAGTCTGTGTAACCAACCAAGCAAAGTCCTGTGCCAGCTGCATAGTGAATCCCATAGTGATGTGTACCCTGGATGTAATGAAGGATGCATTTGGCGGCTTTCCAATGAAGCTCATGTGGTTCCTGAATGAAGCGGGAAACCATGCCAACTGCAAATGAAATATCAGGGCGTGTACGAGTCAAGTAGATGAGACTACCCACAAGCTGACGATACAAGGTGGCATCAACTGGTGGAGAAGAACACTGAGCCTCAAGCTCGACTCTGGAAAGAAAGGGAGTCGGAGCAGGCTTACAATCAGCCATATGAAAGCGTGCAAGTAGATCAAGAGCATACTTGGGCTGCGATAGTGTAATCCCGGAAGGTGACTGTGAAATCTCTATCCCGAGAAAGTAGTGCAGAAGACCCAAGTCAGTCATAGCAAATTTGTCATGCAAAGCAGATTTGACCCTGCTAATGATGGATGTAGTACTCCTTGTAATGATCAAGTCATCAACATAGAGCACAAGTATCAAGTGAGAGTCATCCTGTCACAAAATGTAGACATTCGGATCGGAATGACACCTGGTGAACCCTGCGGAGAGAAGAAAGGAATCGATCTTGGCGTACCAAGCCCTGGGGGCCTGCTTAAGGCCATAGAGAGATTTCCTTAGTCTGCAAACCAAGGAAGTATCCTGGATGAAACCCTGTGGTTGCTCCATATAAATCTCCTCATCAAGATCACCATGAAGAAAAGCACTCTTCACATCCATTTGATGTACAGCCCAACCATGGGCTGCAGCAATAGCAAGTGTCAAACGAATGGAGTTCATCTTGGCTACGGGTGCAAAGGTCTCAGTATAGTCAACACCTGCAACCTGAGAGAAACCTTTCGCAACAAGCCGAGCCTTATACTTATCCACACTACCATCCGCTGCAAACTTGGTTCGATAGATCCACTTACATCGAACCATCTTTCTCCCCTCAGGGAGATGGACTAAATCCCATGTGTTGTTCATCATCAAGGAACTATACTCTTCCTCCATAGCTTGGTCCCACTCAGGAACCCCTGATGCTTCCCTAAATGTCTGTGGATCGGAAGCGGTAGCAATGAATGTATGTGGTAGATCCTGATGTTGTGATCGAGTTCTCCGTGTATCTGAAGGATCCCCAACAAGAGAACCTACAGACTCAAGTGTCTGTCGAGCCCAACGAGGTCTAGGCGGAGGTGGAGAACGAAGCTCCTCAACTGCAAGTGGACCCTGCGGAGGTGTAACCCTGCGAGTCAGAGTTGAAGGAGTCTCATCATCTGAATCACTAACATCACTATCCACAATGGAGGAAGGTGGAGGAGGTAGAGAGGCTAAGCTAGGAGAGCTTTCCTCAAAGTGAACACTCCTCTCAATGAACACCTCATGTGTCTCAGGATCCATCAATATATATGCCTTAACACCCTGAGGATATCCAACAAATATGCAAGGCCGACTCTGAGGTTCCAATGCCTTGCGTTTCTGTGGAGGTATGCGAGCCCATGCTGGACACCCAAAGACTCTGAAATGTCTCACAATCAGTTTCCTACCAGCCCAAGCTTCAAAAGGAGTAATACCTTGCAAAGCTTTGTGAGGAACCCAAATCTGGATGTGTGTGGCACAACTGATAGCCTCTGCCCAAAAGGCGGGATCAAGAGAACGTGCATGTATCATACAGCTAGCCATTTCTTTGAGAGTTCTATTCTTGCGTTCTGCAACCCCGTTCTGCAACCCCGTTCTGCTGTGGAGTGTATGCGACAGAATGCTGAAGATCAATCCCCTCAAATGTACAAAAATCCTCAAGGCTTTTGGTCACATATTCCCTTCCATTATCTGTGCGAAGAATCTTGACCACTTTCCCTAATTGCTTCTCCACACGAGTCTTGAAGTCCTGAAATCTGTCAAATACTTCACTCTTATGAATGACAAAAGTAGACCCAAGTGAAGCGGGAGTAGTCATCAATGAAGGTGAGGACATAGTGGGCCTTACTAAATGAAGGTGCTGGAAATGGACCTGCTACATCGCTGTGAACAAGTTGAAGAACTTCCAAAGCTCTCCAAGCTCTCCCCTTTTCAAACTTCTCCTCGGGATGCTTGCCCATGGAACAACCTGAACATACACCCTCTGAAAAACTGATTCGAGGTAGACCTGTGACCATGTCTTTAGTGCTGAGCTGCTGAAGATAGCGATAGTTGAGGTGACCAAACCGCTCATGCCATAGCTTACTTTCTGAATTTGAATGAGTAAGCAAGGCCCTAGAAGGTGAACTTGGCACAAAGTGGGAGAATGAATACAGCCTTGAGTTGTCATTGACTTGTCCCACTGCCACCAAGGCATCATCATCAAGTTCCTTTACCACAACTGAATCTGGTGTAAACTCAACCTTTTTCCCATTCCCATAGTGAGTGATTTGGTAGATAGAGAGAAGGTTGGTAGACAAGTTAGGAACATAGAGAACATTCTCAAAGGTTCCATCATCCATGTCAACTGAACCTTTCCCTTCAACCTCTACTTGAGTATCATCACCTATGTAAATGTGAGGTACCTTAGATGGCTCCAATGAAGAAAACTGCTCCTTTGTAGAACCCATGTGATATGAGGCACCCGAGTCAAGTATCCATTGCTGTGAAGAACCTGTTGTAGCCACAAATGCTTGCCCTTTTCCCTTAGACTGTGAGGAAGAGGAAGGAGATGAATCCTTCTTTGTGTAGGTGGATGGCAAGTTGATGTTGTTTTTCTTAAGAAGATTAGTTAACTCATCAACTTGCTTTGCGTGGCATCGATGCTCATCATGACCATACTTCTTGCAATATGCACAAGTTGGTTTATCCTTCTTAGGTGGTATCCCCTTCTTGGAAGAGGATGAAAAATTGCCTTGTGATGGAGAGGATGATTGTCCTTTTTCTTGTTGTGGCTTAGACTTAGAGTGCTTCTTCTTCTTGTTGGAATCTTTGCCTTGACTTCCTTGATTCCCTTGATTTGCCACCAAAGCCTTGGACTTTGAAGACTTGAGAAGTCCCATGTTCAACAACTTAGATTGTTCCAATATTAACATTTCTATGAAAGCATCAAATGAAGGCATAACATAGGAACTCCCCACTGTCAAACAATGAGTTTGGAAGCTAGACACAAATGCTGCATATTCTAGTGCAAGCTTGTCCAACAAGTTGAATATCAACTGAGCATCCTTTTTGTCAATTCCACAATCCTTAAGCTTTGCTCTTAGCTCATTTGCTTTGGTGACATAATCTTGGATTGTATCAAAACTCTTGGGATCCAAGTTGGTGAGCTCGTTGTCAATTTTGTAGCCTCTGATTTCATCAACTTCCCAAGCCTCGTTGATTGTTGTACACTTCTCAATGTGAAAAATGAGGTCATCTGATACATACTTGCGCAAAGTTCCAAAAGCCATGCAATTCTTGTGAGCCATTCTAACTGAGCATTAGGATCAGCCTTAAGATCAGGTGGTGCTGTTATTGTTCCATCTATGTAATGCGTGAGACCGTTTTCCATTAATTTACTCCATACTTTAATTTTCCATGATGCATAATTATGTGGAGTTAAAGGTGGAAATTTATGAGGACTCATTGCAACAAAAATGGAAAGAGCACGAACAGAGGCACAATCACACAAGACACCCCCCCAAATTCACTCAATCAAAGAACCCCCCCAAAAGTGATGATTTGGCACTTTATAATTAGTACGTATACAATGGGCCACTTGCAAAAAATGGCAAAGTGGACTTCTGATTACAATTTTACAACTGCCTCAATAAGGCCAAAAGAGACTCAAACTGATAATGCAAAAGATCTAAACTAAGATCCAAGCACATTACGAGTACCTAATAGGCCAAATAAGACCAATATCTGAAAGTACAATTTCCACTCAAAATCTCTAAAATCTGATCATAGATTATGAAAGTAGAAAAAACATGCACTTTCAAAAAAAAAGGGCAGCTAAAAAGGAGGTCGTATGAGCTCAAACGAGGCCTTTGAAGTTGCAGAATTGAGGATTGGACAGGTACAGCTGAGAGAATCCGAAAATTCCGAAAAACCTGTGCACCAAAATCAGAAAATAACCACACCACTGCGAAGATCACGAAATTTTAGCCCATTTCAAAAAAAATGGCACCAAAAAAAGAGCAAAAATGAGCAAGATATGGCCTTTCAAAGTTGGACTGCAAAACTGAAAAGCTCAATGAAGAGGGGGTCAAAAAATTTCAAAAGTCTGCTGATGTACTGCTGACGTCAGCAATTTACGAGCTTAAATTTGACGGCCGTATGACTGTCGCGAAAACTTCACCTCCCTGCTGACTGGGCGTCCGTACCGTACGGTTTGCTGACGTGGCGCAGTGACTGTGCAACTGACTGGACTGTCGTACCGTACGGACTGCTGACGTGCGTGGTCTACGTCAGCTCTGCGTGGCGGGTGACGTGGCAGCTGACTGAGCTGCGTGTATGCCGCGTGGCGGGGTCCCGGCAGCTGACCGGGCTCCGCGTGGCGAGTTGGAGGCACAGCGGCCGGCGGTGACTGGGCGACCGGCAGGTGGTCTAAGTGGCCAGCAGGAGGAGGTCTGGGTGGGAGCTGGTAGTCCTGGTCAGCAAGAGGCGTCAATGCCGGAGGGCCGGCGGCGTGCGGAGCGAGGCGACGGCGGGAGCTCCGATAGTGCAGGTACAGCCTGCAACACGCGCAGGGTACTGCGAAGTACGGGGGGGTCTGCGGACCCCCAAAAAACAAACAAAAATTTTTATTTTTATTTTTTTTATCGCTTTTTTTTTCAAAACTTCTCTTTTTTTTTTGGAAAATAATAAAAAAAATTTCGAAATCCGTACGATAATAGCCAAAATGGAGAAAAAAAAATTCTCACCAAAATAGGTAGACTTTATAGTCGAAATTCATGGAAACGGCCTCCCGGATTCAACGGTGATGTCCAAATCGCTGTATGACGCCCCCAAAAAATGAAGATCCCCAAATCCGAAAATAGAAGCCTCCAAAATGTCTCCAAAAAACTAATCAATGAAGCCCCAATGGCTCTCATACCATGTAGGATTTTGCCAAGATCAAGGGCACAATGAAAAGAATAAAAGAGAGACAATAAAATGATAAGAACAAACTATATTCTCATCAATATGCAAAATGATCAACTGGATTAACCAATACAATGAATATAGACCTGCTTATATAGGCAAGGCCATATGGATGTACGAGCACACAATTATGACATGTGGCTCAATGAGAAACAAGGGTAGGTAAGAAATACTAGGGGTAGGTAGGAGAAATAATATAATATTCTACAAGAGGTGGATGACACACCGAATGTGGAGTGTAATAGCAAAATAAGACTACAAAAGGTGGCACACTTCTCTAAGTGTCTCAAATCCAAACTACGAAGAGATGCATAAACACCAAGTACACATCATCGCAAAAGAATATGGGAAGGCCTGGACTTCTTGTTACTGCTCAAAGTTATTACAATGGTCTGTTATTCCTAAAAAAGTGTTACAAAAACATTACCCCTTGCAGAAAGAAACTCAAAAATTACAGTCTGCCAAAAAGATGAATGAAGAAGAACCCCTACAATGAATAAGGAAGGTAGTCTATATGCTTTCCAAAAAGCAGATAATGAATAATAAATTCCACCTCTTGGGCGAGCAGAAACAAAAACCCACCCTTAAAAGACCTGAAACAGGTCTGAAAAGGGAAAAGCTAGGCCAAAAGTCAAGCCAACCCATGCTGCAACCATAAAAGCCACAAAATGTATCATAAATGGTCCTAAAATATCTCCTGACAGGCCTGCAAGCCTTCATAAATGCAAAAAATATCTTCTTTGACCTCCTAATAAAGGTAAATAAATACCAAATAAAGTGATCTTTTATTATTATTATCACTTCATTAAATATTTATTCATTCCATTTTTACAACAAGGTCAAGATATTGATTTAATATAGTCATGATTTGTCTCACTTTAATAAACATTTTCGCACATTTAAATATTAGAATCCAAGTAATTCAAAGGTAATTCAATAAAGTGACAAAATTAATTCCACTTTGATGAATATTTACCTATTACATTTTTTATTTTATTTATCAATTTGTAATTTTCACATATAACATTTACTAAGTAATTTATAAACTTTCACTTAATACATATTTATTTTAATTACATTAATAAATATTTATTCAATGATAGTTTAATAAATTACTTAATAGATAGTGTATGTGAAATTATAAAATGATAAAATAAAATAAGAAACTTGTCCCTCCCCTGGGCATTTTACGGGGGTATTAGAGAGGAGAAAAAATAAACATCAAAGGCAAAAAGATGCCTTAGCAAATTCGATGGATAAAGGTAATGAAACCCTAAAGCGTTTCATTTCTTCTCCTTGACATTCGATATTTTCATTTTTCTGCTGCTGGGAACTCCACACCATGCTAGGGTTTGAATTGGGCACGAAAAGGAGGAATTTTGGGCAATTTGTTGTGTGCTGGGCATGATTCTGAGTGTTGGGCATGAAACATACGAACCTCTTCGTATTCTCTTTGGCATTTGATGTCTTCATTTCTTGCTGTAGCGTGATTTTTGCGAGCTGGGTGTATTGTGGCCGCCATGAGCTCTCACAGGGTTTGCGTTGAGGCTGCCTTCGTGTTTTGAAACTGCCGCTACAAGTAAGATTTTCCTGCTTCCATGCCTGGCAATCTGACTTTAAACAGTTTTAAGGACAGAAAAAAGTGGAAAAAGCTGTAAATTCCTCCCTTTTTTTTTCTTTTTTTTTTTTCAGACTGCACGAAATGCTCCTAGATATGAACGTGCTCTTGAGTTTGTAACTGTTTACATGGACGTATATTGCTATTGTACACCTCCTGCAGGTCGTGGGCTTTATTTTATTTTATTTCCATGTCTGATAGTATAAACTAGGCATTTTACTTGGAAAATGACTGCTGTTGGTTTCTCTTCTCTGGTTCGAAATCTGGAAATGGTAATGGTCCTTTACCACATGTAGGCTGCTTCATATGTGTATTTTCGAGGCATTTCATTTTGATTTTCCTGGCATATAGCAATAAACATGGGTAAAACTGTTGATTTCTTTTCTTTGGCATTTTCACCTTCCACATTCGCAAATAAAACCCATCCTCTAGTTTATCAAACTCCTTTACACTGCTTCTTGCACAATAAAATTGATGGCTGACCTTGAATTTGACAAATGATCTGTTGGAAGTTGACAAAATGTATTCTCGAATCTTGTAAAATCTGTGCCATACACATGCCCCTAACCCTGTAAATCCTAGCTATTTTGAATAGCAAATATTGCTGCGGCATTATTGTTGTTGATAACCTCAAGACTGCTCATAACATGGGCTCTGTCAGATCCTCTTATAGCTGCTATATGACTTTTTGACAGTGATACTTGTGAATGAAATCATGTATTTGCTGATGGTTCACACATTAATAACTGTCCTGCTACTCTCTTGGACTGTAACCTTGCCCTTTTCACTATACTATCGCCTTCTATAGGCTGCAATTCCTAACAGGGACTGCACTATCAGGCTGTTATATTCATACGGAGTATGAATCATTTTCTTGAAGTGATGACTGCGTACTCCCTTGACACTGCTTGTCATTACACAGTGAACCTGTAAGCACACTTGGTCTTTGCTACTATACTCCTTGTCTAGGCATAGGTCACTATGTTTTAACTATGATAATCATTGTCACTTGTACCTACTATCAATATCAGTTCGTTGTCCAAGTTTTGATGCTTGATTTGTTAAAGTTTTGTGACCATCTTGCCTTTTCTGTAACAGACATTAGGACTGCTCTTTATATCTTTTGTATAGCATTTGTCTGAACATTATTTGATGTTTGAAAGTGCCTTTTGACAAGATCTTTCTATGCCCTTTTGCTACTGTCTTTTAAAAACTTCCAAAAGACCTATGCATCCCTACCTTATGTGTTGTATTATCTTTTGTAGTGCAATCTTCTATAATTCTCCTGTACGATGGTCTCCGTGAATGAGTGCCCCTCGCTTATGACAGCATGTTGGTGATGACATTTAGGATTCTCATGTTCCTATCAGCCTAATGCCATGAGCGACATGTACTCCTTTATTGTGACCACCGTAGGAGACGGGTAAGGATTGTTTCACTGATGTCATAATAATCTGTCCCTAATGTCGTACATGCTGAGCTCAACCCCCGTGGGAGCCCATTTTTCCCACATGCACATATTTAATTGAAGTAATCAGCGATAAAATTTTACCTGTATCTGCACATTGGACAAATTGTTAGACAAAAACTATGTATTATCAGATATGTTTCTTGCTGCTTCTGATACGTACAATGATTGGGCTGGTATAATGCATTATAGGAGTAGATTGTGCATGCATTGATGATGTATATGCAAGGATATGGTATCCCGAGCTCTAATGCAATTCTCTTATCTTCTTGTAGACACTTGGAGCGGCACGGGACCTCTGCAAAGGAGCAGGATATGAAGCTACTCAACTGTGGGGGGTTCGTCATTATGAGGCAATGACGGATCCCTTATCTTTGTTTATATTTTATTTTTACATGCATCATTTTCTTGTATAATGCATCATAGGTAGTCACTCCCACGGCTTGTGTGGGAACATCTCATTTAACATTTATGAATAAAGAAAAATGCTTTTTTCAAATATGCAATGTTGTCTGGTTCTTGATTGGTTGTGAACACTTGCATCTACTTGGAACTCTTTTTAGCATTCTATAGTATCTCTTGGCAAAACACAAACAACAAACATGTTCCCTTAAAACTATGAAACTTGACCAGCTCCACTTGATTGAGCTGGAGAATGAAAATGGGTAAAAATAACCAAAGTGCTCCATGAAATAAATCTAAAGGACAACAGACAACCTCCAACACAACATTTGTCTCCACGTAAAATAGTAGTTGCAAGCTAGGTATTGCCAAAGCCAATGGCTTGCTAATCTTTTACTTGAATTAAACAAATGACTTTTGTTCAATTCTACCCCATATAAAAGACTTACCAATTGTGATTAGGGAATATAAAGCATTGCAATTGAGGAATATGATTTGAGAAGCTTTCTCAAATATTGAACTACCCCTAGCAAACTCCTTGCCTCAATCACAATGAAAGTCTTGGATCACTTCATAGATTTGCCGATTTTTGCCCAAATGATTTTTGCTGCTACGGAATTAAGCACTAGCCTTTAAGAGCAAATACATCAAATTGATATAAAAATGCAAACATTGAGTCGCAGTTTAGCATTAGATTTAGGCATTCTTCTATTGAAGTGCAAGTGTTCCTTAGCTCGAGTACTTTTGATATATCCATAGACAACAATTCCAAGAGAATGTAATGAAAGTTAGGAATTACATCTTTTATGCATTTATTTGCCATTTGGAGATCCTAGTTCTACAAGATTAGTAAGCTAACATGAGAGAAAGTTAGAGAGCTAGTCCTTATGAAAGGATGTAGCTTTCACTTCTCTTTAATTGTTTTATAGGATCTCTAGGAAGCCCCCCTTGATTTTGTAGAGAAAAAAGTGAAGATTGTTACCCAATTTCAACAAGGGCCCAAAACCACTAGTAGATTGACCATCAACCCTGCTTAATGAGTATTTCAACATTGCCCAAGAATTACTCAAAGGTGATCATCTAGGGTCACAAGCAAACCAATTTGCATCACCAACAATACTTTCATGTTAAGAAGACTCTTCTTTTATGCCATCACCATTGTTAAACCCATATAAGAAAATATCCACAAAAAAATTGTGATTAATTCATGCACGGGATGGACAGCAATCCAATCTAAACATCATGCCAGAGTTAATACTTGCGTTGGTACAATCCTACATCACCCAAAAAGTATATATTTCTTAGGCATTTTTGTTCTTGGCATGCAAGCCTAAATTGTGCACACTTGTGTTGTAGTAATTTTTCCATGCACCAGCTTATCACATCCATGTTATTGTGTTGCTTACACCAACTTTGACCTAGGTCTCATGTCTGCATCCAACACAGACCAATCCTCACCACACAAACTTTAATGTGTGTGCACTTTGGAAAAGTCAACAGATGTCAAAATGTCAAAGTAGTTGATCATTCATCAACACATTTATATCAAACAACAATAACCGATGAATAAAACAACAATAACCGGGAACGAGGGTACCTCATTCATCGGTTATATCATTGTCATTCATCTTTGATATCAAACAACAATAACCGGGAACGAGGGTACCTCGCCAGGGGATGCGTCCTCTTGGAGCAGAATTGCTCACTTCATATGGTTTGCACCTAGAAATACAATTGTGAATACGAGTAGTAACACAATGGGGAATCTCCGTATTCTATTAATAACATAAGATTGAAAGAGACATATTTAGGAGTTTCCTTCGCTATTAAAGATCTTAGATCTTTAATAACATAAGATTGAAAGAGACATAGTTTTTATTCATCAACACATGTGAAATTCCCCATTGTGTTAGTACTCATATTCACAATTGTATTTCTAGGTGCAAACAATGTGAAGTGAGCAATTCTGCTCCAAGAGGACGCATCCCCTAGCGAAGTACCCTCGTTCCCGTACTGTGGACAGTCCACGGACAGCCAGGAAACCTGCCATCCCCATCCCCTTTTGCCTACAAGAATCGGAAATGTTCGTGGCACTTGGAAAAATTTGATAGGGGACATAGGGGACGGCTAGTCGTCCCCAAGATGGCTAGGGGACGTCCAAATGTCCCCCATCTGTCGTGGGGACTATTGGTCATCCCCTAACATACATAGGCACAATTTTATGTAATTTTTTAAAAAAATTACAAGCTTTCAATGCTTGTTTGTTTTATGACATGCCCATTGGGATTTACAAAAAAATATGAAAATGGTGTTCATCATGAAGGTCTGTGTGGTCTTGAAGGTGTTAATTCGGGCTTGATGGCAGGGGGCTCCACCCCTCAATCCCACACTATATTGTGACAAGGCGCATGCCAAGGGCGCTACCCCCGCAACCTGTAAGGTGTGCTGTCCCTCGACACCATTCCGACACTACCCCTTGACCCCACTGGGGCCATTGCTTCCAAACATCCATCAAAATATAAGTCTAACCAAGTATTAGACCAATGATAATTAAAATCACAAACTTTGCAAAATACATAATCCCTATTACGAATCTCTGCATCTTAATAGTCAAAGCCACAATCAAGGAATATGAATTATCTAGTTTCATACAATGTCCAGCTTGTTTAGTATACAAGGACTGCCATAGACAAAGTTGGCATGCTATATTCAATGTACATTATAGTGTTGAATGCAAGTTAAGTCATAGTTGGCAAGAAATGGCATTTTCATAATACAAAAATGGTAAAATAGTAAAACCCATGATTCCTATTCAATTACCGATGGTCACAAAGGTTCTATAATGTCTATGATGAATGCTTTATCAATGTTATGATATTAACACTTGAAATTTCTCTATATTTTTTGAAAATTTCACTATTTTTAACAGTCGTCCCCTACCATCCTTGTCCCTGAAGCCCCACGGAACATAGGTGAGCAGGTGTCCCCATGATCATACATGTGTTTTTGCAATTCAATATTTACTACATTTGTTTTCATGAATAGATTGGGAATGCAGAATGTTCCTCTATCATTTAGTATCATATCCTAATATCCATAAAATTTCATTTTGGCATCTCATTGTTTCAGACCATCACTATAGATAACATGTCTGAACAAGTTTGGTTAGATGTAACAAACAATGTATTCAATGAAATCATAAAATCTACAGACCTGCAAAGTCTTTCCCAATCCCATTTCATCTGCAATCAGAGCACGTCCACCATGCTCCAAAACAAATCTGTTACACACAATCTTCTTAGATACACAAAGCACCAAAATCAAAATGTGAGATCAAAATTCAATAAGGGCATGGCAGTCAATGGGTTAAAAAGTATATTATCTCCTTACAGAAAATTTACTTCTAACACATGAAGTTCAAATTCGTAAAAAAATGGCTACTAATGAATTGGAAAATACAAAATTCAACCAATTAACATAAAATATGAGGTAGAAAGTCAACCAAAAAGTAGACTAATGCAGATTAAAAATCTGCCTAAACCTCCATTGAATCAATTTCTCCTTTTCTTTGAGAAACGATAAAAACAAAAAACAAAAAACTTTATTAATGTAGAATACGATAATTACCTATTTATGGTATTCAAAATAAGAACCCATCCAAATTCAATAGTCTAGAAAATATGGAGAATCGGATCACCTTACACCATCTCTTTGAAACGGCAATAGTACATTCTCCAAGAAAGCAGGTATATTGCTGTATGTTCCTGCATATCAAAAAATTTACTTTCAGTTAAAATTATATATAGCTTTTCTTCAGGAATAGGCACCACGTATGTCTAGTCAACTTTAATGACCCACACTACACTTATCTGTGTAATTAAAACAATCATTAACCCAAGCTTGGAGCATGAACCACCAAGATTCACAACCATAAATGGAAATAAAACTATTAGTTACTAAACATACTTTTCAACCATATAACAAACAGCAATTATTTAAACTAAAAAACGTTACAATGTGCTTCTATACCTATACTGCTGCACAAAACTCACTCTAAAATCACGTTAACAACTAGTTGGAGACAAATAATCTCTCTTGATATCATTTCCATGTACAGGAAACAATTATTTGGAATAAAAATTTGTTGTGAAATTGTAAACATATACATTATTAAAACATAATTCCCACTTCTGGCTGTTAAATGCAGGTAAAGAAACGTTACCTTCTAGCAAGCATAAAATTAAAAAGAAAAAAGAACGTATGACTTCGTAACTTTAGGTAATTGAAGGAAACCCTCATTAGTTTTTGGATATAAAACATACTTTTTATTCTCTCTGGTATATCTTAAAATGGTAATGAGAACTTGTTGCGACGTTTTCACACATCACCCCATTGCAAATGGGGACCCCCACTTTTTGCTTAGATTAGGTGTCTTAGTTTGCTTAGCTTGGTAACAGTTTCTTTAGTAGTTAACCTTTGCTAGTGAGTAAGAGATGTCAGGTTGAGGTCATGTTGCAAAATTGCTAGAGGTTGTAGGAAGTTGTCAATAATGTCAAAATGTTGTAGAATTGTCAAGGTTGGCAGGAAGGAGTTGATGATGTGTGTTTTAGGCACATAACATTACAGAATAAATTACCAAGATAATTTACCCTCTCTTGAACAAAATCACCTCAGATGCTAAGAATGAGATCAACTAAAATGATTCCAAGGTTTCTACATGTCAGGTCTTGACGAGTGGGTAACTCAATGGTCGATGTGAATTGTTGTGTTCACTTGGGGACTTACACAAATGTTTGGATTATCATGAATGATGCGGAGTAGGTGTGCTAACAAGTTAAGATTTATCAATATGGCTCTAGATTTACTTCTTACTAAAAAATGGGCAAAAGGAATAAGGTTCATGACGTCTATTCTAAGCCTAGGAATGTAGGAAATGATGAATGGATCTAGTGGAATCAAACCAGGAAAGGTCTCACAATCAGGTATTGACACAAGCTTAGTGCAATCGTCTAAGGTATACTTAAAGATTTTCAGGCTATCACCATCAAACATTGACACCATCCAAGTTGATGCTTGTTAAGGGACCCGTAATAGTTGAAGTTAAACTTACTTAAAATTCCAGTTGACAACATAAGGCGCACTTACCAGCGGCAAGAGGCTAGTGGTATGGATTAAGGATTCCACACAAATGAATTCAACAAATCTTTCACTCAATCTAACATACATGAAAATAAATTATAATCTAACTTGGAGGAATTGAGAACCATGAATGCAAATACAACACTTGAACAGCAAAATCACCAACAATTGAACGATGATTATGATTCAAATAGCTGCAGCATATACCAACAATTCTACAAAAACTCTCTCTTACAAATGAGCAAATGAGAGACAAGGAGGCATATATAGAGTCTCCTACAAAATGGATGGCCAAAATTGATCCAAAATCAACGACCGAGATCATGCCAACAAAACCCTAGAATTGCCCTAATTAGGGTTTACATCAAAAATGGTGCCACCAACATATGACCCAATGAAAAGATACCTAGTCATCAAATAGGGAATCTTCTAGAAGATTCCTCCCTGCATCTCTCTCTCTCCTAGCATACTCCAAGAATCTAGCCAATACTGAATCTAACTCCTCCATGGAAATGCTAGGTAAGGTATCCTGATGTAAATCAATCACGTCCAGTGAATTGGAGCAAGCATACAAAGTGTTCTCCCATTCTGGCATGAGCTTCTGTGAACTATGAACATGAATCAACAAAGAGACCAAGTCGTCTATCTGACTCTTCTTCAAAGAGTCCAACTGGCAAAAATACATAAATTTCATCTTGTCGCTTAATTTAGCTAAGTGTAAACCACTAGCATCACTAACATCGACACCCAATAATTCCTTAATCGAGGCAAAGATCTTCATCTGAATGTCCTGGATTAATCCTTCTATCTCCATACAACTCGACTGGGCGTTCTCATAAGTTGATTTCTTCACGGCTAATGAACAATACCAGCCATAGAAATCATATCTCTCTCCATTGTGCACAATGTTCTTGCTGACCAACGTGGAATTAGGAATCTTCTTCAAAGCCTGGAGGCATGGAATAGTCTTGTCTTGAATAGGCCGGAATTCTTCCCAAACTCCCTCCAAATACTGGATTCTGAATGTGAGCCCTGTTGTCCTATCATATGCATGGATAGACTGAGTAAGGAAATCATTTGCCTGCTTTCTTGTATTCTCAATCCACTTTTCCACCTCTGAGAGTGTACATCTCGCTGCCTCATAGTGTGAATGCATTTCATGGTCAACTGCAATAGGGGAAATAAGGGTGGGATCTTCACGCCCTATCCCTACAATATACTCTCTAAGTCTAATATTCTCTTCTTTGTACCTTTCTTTCTCTGCAATCTCTCTGTCTAACCTTGCATCGATTGCCTTGAGGTTTTCACCAACCTCCTGAAATTCTTGCTTTCTAGATGTATGACCAAGGGCGACTGAAGTGATCTGGAAATCCATAGGAGTAGCAGTGTTCGTTGTCACGCCTACAATAGGAACAGCAATCTGCGCAATCCACATTCCTGTCTCATCTCTAGCTATGTGCAACAAAATCTCCGCTCTCTTGGGCTCTTTCTCCTTAGCACTCCTAGCTAGGTAGTCATCAATGTCGTCAATAGACTGTACATCTATCATTTTCTTACTTTTCTCCATACTTCTCATCAGCCATTCAGGAATAGCGACCATCACCATACCATCATCGAGACATATTTCTCGATCAAGTCCTCTCAATGTCGAGATAACATCATCATTATCATAAAGATTATTCCTGGTCCAATCATATACCTCATTTCCCAAACTAACTTCCAAAAGGATAGTAGGGGATCCCGACTGATCATCATTCTCATTCGGAGGTGCAGATGTTGCTATGGCATGAAATTCTTGAGTATTCCCTGGTAGTATCACTATGTTGGAACACTGTTGAGTCTCCTTGTTATGTTCTGTTACTTCAATCACTTCGATTGATGAGACGCTGAGAGGGAGTGAAGGAATGATAAGTGGAGGAATGATAGTCTTTTGTTTCTTCTTCACCTCCTCAATCTTCTTCCCTCTGGCCTTGACTTCTCTTGGCGTGTTCTTCCTTCTCTTGGGAGCTTGACTCTCTTCGTCTGCATGAATCTTGACATCACTGATGGTCCTCTGACCATCCTCGAAAGTAGACTCTTCCAGCTTCATCCTTTCATAAGTGAAGGGAACACCCATATCAACTAACTTATTCATCTGTATATCTACCCATGCACAGGAGAAACTCAAGACCTCTCTCATCAATACATTCAGGTCAATCTCTTCTGACTCTGACCAATTAGGCAATAGGATTGCCTTCTTCATTTCACTCTCATACTATGGATATGTATGATCTCTGTCATCTAACACTTGATCAGGAATGAGGAAAAGTCCACACTTCCTCATAAAATCCACTGACATTCTGGACCACACTATTCTCTTCACGGCTTGCTTGTCCATCAAGTTAGCCCAATAATCTTCTATGTCAACTTTGTGAATGAACTTCTCTCCCCTAATCCTTCCTACTTTCTTGTCTAGATCGAATCTTTCTCTTTTCTTGTATGTAGCAAATCGATAGAATGCAAGCTCCTCACTCGCAGTGCTGGCGGCTGTAACAGACTGGCAAACCTTTGATGTCTTCCCAACTGAAATAGGGAATGTCATGCATGTCCTCTGCTTCTCTCTTTGAATAACATCGAACTCTAGAAGTTGTCTCACCACTTCCAACAAGATCATTCTGTCAGTCGGATTCCTAGGAAGTCTGTAGGGTTCAGATTGAAACCCATGAATCCTAAGGTACGTGAAAGTGGGAAACTGTATATACCACGATCCATATTTTTCTATTAACTCTGTTGCCTCCTTGGACAATCTTCTGTGGATTCTGCCTTGCAGCATCCATGTGATGTACATAGTGAATGCATCATTCACTCTCTTATAGTCTTCAATTCAATACATGCTCAATTGGGGGTAGCATTCATGACTCCTGAATTGTCCTTGCCCATTCTCGACTTCACCTTTGCATATTAATCCTCTGTATGAAACAAACCGTGCAAGCAGGTATACCAGGTAAGAAGTCATGGCGAATGACTTGGACCGCTCCACATTCCTCAGCTGAAAATCCGGATTGTCACTTATAATCTTAGACCAATTTACTAACGTTCTTCTAAGACAATCCTGGATGAAGTAGAACATCCATCCATTGAATAATGCTCCCTACGGCATCCCATCACTCTGTTGAGTAGGAATATCAGATCACTAGACTCCTCCTTGAAGTCTACGCACATGAGTGTCTTGGGAGCCTTGGAATGATGAGACCTAGGCTCAATCATCCACTCTTTGTTTATCAAATTCTTGCATACACGCATCTTCTTCGTGTATCTTTCTTCATATTCATCCTTGGTCACATCCTTCATGTCTGTTCCACGTGGAATTCCGAACACCTCTGCAATAGCATCCTCAACAAGGTAGGCAATGACAACGCCCTTAGGAGTCTTGATCATTCTCGTGAGCGGATCGTAACATCGTGCACACTCCAGGATAAGCTCACTACACTGTATGGACTGTGGGAATCCAACGGCATGAAAAAAACCACTGTTCATAATGTTCACATATGCTGGGTAAGGAACTTGATCTCCGACTCCGAACATCCGCTGCTGCATCTGGTCGAAGTCTAGGAAATGCATATTTGTATCTATGATCTCCTTCCATCTAGATGAAATCTTAAGCTCTGGATAAAATCCAGTCTCCAACATCTTCAATAGTTCTTTCCTTTCCTTATATCCAGACTTCGACATCGCACTTGTACAAAGCTTGAAGTTAGACTTAGGAAAATAAATAATGCTTTTAATCAAATTCCTGACTTTCTAAAGATTTTAGCTAAAAGAGCATGGAGTCAAAAAAATAATCCATACACTTAGTAAATTTTAACAATTAGATTCAAAGTGTGACAACGCTAGGGTATGGAAACCCTATATAAAATTCATTTGGTATGGAAACCCTATATAAAATTCTTTAATACCTCCTTATGCTTAAAAAATATGCAAGCTAAAATGCAAAGGAGTATACTGGATCAATGATAACTAAGGAAAGGTGTGAAAGGTTGTGTTTTCACACAAAGTATGTCTGAAAACACCTTCTGCGGTCAACAATGGAGGTCAACAATTCTGAAGACAACCTGAATATCAGACTTTTAAAACATGTTGTAATCCTTCAAAAATGTGCATAAACTCGATAAAAATCAGTTTTAATGATGAAAACAATCATATTCAGGAATGTAAGTGGGGCTGGTAAAAAATAAATTTCTGAGGACAAGTCTGAAAATTGATTACTTCAGACTTACCAGCACCTTGCAAAGTACTTAAAAATCCCTGAAAATGATGGAAAATAGCTAAGAAATCAGCTCCAAGCAAAATCGCCAAAGTGGTCAGGTGGCTGGAAATGAAAATTTCTGAGGACAATCGCCTAACAATGGAGTTTTCAGACCTGCAACAGCGATAATGGTCTGAAAATGCACAGAAAACTCCATAAAACGCCTCCAAATGCAAATCGCCTGAGTTGGAATTGGCTGGGCAATAAAAATTAAAGTCTGAAAATTAATGGGCAGCCATTAATGCAGGTCAAATCTGAAGAAAAACCTCAGATCTGAAGCGAATCAGCAAGCTGGGAATGATGGCAGCCACCAAATATGCATGAAAACCACCAAAATGTGGCACCAAACCCCTCCAAAACCAAAATCGAAATTTCTCCAACTATAGCGCCATTTTTTAAATTCTGAAAATGTCATTAATGGCAGCTTGGATCTGCAACAATGGAGGTCGAACAGCAAGGAAAAAATGGAGAAGAAAATCGCCAACTTTCCAAATACAAAAATCACCACCTTTCAACAAAAATCGCCAAGTTTGAAAAAATCGCCATACTTGGAAAAATCGAAAATCTGGAAATGGTCTTCAACGGCAGCAAAGGAATGGATCAGCAAGCTGGAAAAAATGGAGGAAAGAATCCTCTACCCAACACTTCACTTCAGCACTTTGCCAAAATTCGCCAATAAGGGAGAAAAATCGCCTTTCATGGAGACACCTAGCAGATTTAATAATAAAATAATGTTGGAAAACTCCTCTCTTATACTTGCTTTTACCTCTCACTTTCACCACACAAGCAATGTGGGATAAAACACTTGCTTAAATACTTGTTTGGTAAAAAACTAACTTGCTTCTAGAAGGTTAAAATATTAAATGTTTATTGCAAGTTATTTTTTTTTGCTTTTAAAATTTTAAATAATCATTAATCATCATTTAAAAACAATTAAAAAATGGGGCTCACTTATTAAATATTTCGATTTAAGTCCAAATTGAGCCTCCAGGAGAAAATCGACTTAAGTTGGGATTAAAAAATCCCTTTAAAAATCATTAAAGTGTCAAAAATTTCCCCACAAGGGAAAATATACCTTAGCTTGGATAAAAATCCATGCTCTAATTTCATCAAAATGCACATAAAACACTCCAGGGAAAAATCGATGGCAGTCTAGACTGAAAATCCACACTCCAAACTCATTTTACTTGCAAAAAATACTCCCTGGTGGAAAATCGACCTCTGTCTGGATGAAAATCCGGACTTAAAACTCATCAAAATGCTCTCAGTGGAAAATCGACTTGGGTTTGGACCTTAGTTACCGGTTCTTTGGGTTTTGGCTTGGGTCTGGGTCCAAGTCCCTGTTCGTGCCCGGTCCTGGTCCGGCCCGGGTTCCACCTGGGTCCACCTGGGTCCTTCCCAGGTGGCCAAGTTCCCTATGGGACAAGGAACTCGCCCACCTGGGAAGGACTCGGGTGGAACCCAAGTCGAACCCAGGAGGACCCGGGTGAACCCAGGCCCGTGGGTTCCCAAAAACAGGGCCCACATGTCAAAAAACAATAAAAACCAATTAAAAAGTACTTTAAAAAATAGTTAATTAATAATTAAACCCTAATTCGCCCCTTTATGATGCATTTTATGCATCAAAACATTCATTCAACTCATTCTATTTGCATTTTTGAAGATTTTTTCTCTAAAGCCGGGTTTCTTGGTTTTTGAATTTTTCTTCGAAGGTAGAGACTATGAAGATGTGAGACACGCATAAAAGGCATAGGAATCACTGGAGAAGGAAGATTTAGCCATCAAAGGTGAGTGAATCTGAACTTTTTACAAGTTTTCAAGAATTTTTTTAAGAATTTTTTAATTTTTTTTAAAGTTTTTCTAAAAAATTTTAAATAAGTTTTGTATATTTTTTTACACTTTGTATGCAGAGTATGGGGTTATAATGCCGAAATTTTATCAATTTTTTTCAATAATGTTGTGTTTTCTCTTTTTATTTTAGGTGCATTATTCATATAATCATACATAATGGCTGAAATTGGAAGTGCAAGTGCAAGCTCTAGTTCAATTGCCCATGCCCGAACTGAGAATAACGCCATTAAAATTGATCAAGATTCACCACTTTGGTATTATACAACAATGATCAAGCAAGTGTCTGGACGTGGGGGTTTTGTTTGGAAGTGTGGCACTGAGTATACCAGCTCATACTATCAAGTGAAAGGCCACCTTTGTTTCATCCCCGGGTGTGGAATAAAATTTTGTAAGGGATTAGATGGCAAGGGACTGCCAAAAGCTCTAGTTTTGGAATATATTAGAGAATAAGACAAAGTTGATAGGAGAAGTGGCAAAGCAAAGACGGATCATCCTCTTGTCCAGTCAAGCTCGAAGACTACGAGGCCTTCTAGTAGTATTGGCTCCACAAGACCAGCCGGATCGCATCCTTTCATGCCAAAACCAACAATTGCTCCACTAGAGAATCAAAATGTTGTGGCTTCACGGAAAAGAGGCCCATTGGATACTGCCTTCAAAAATGAAATGAGAGAGATTGCAAATCAGAGCATTGGGCGTTGCATTTATGGCAATGGGCTTCCTTTCAACCTTGTTAGATCACCTTACTTTCGGGACATGGTAGATACCCTTTGCAACACACCTTCTGATTATGTTTGTCCAGGGTATGAAAAGGTGAGAACCACCTTATTGGCAAAGGAGAAAGCATCCGTAGAGTCACAGTTGAAAGTCATCGAAGATACATGGCCGGAAACAGGTTTGACCATCGTTTCTAATGGATGGAAAGATTGTAAAAATAGGCCATTGATCAATGTTATAGCAGTGTGCCCTAAAGGGGCAATGTTTTTGAAAGCGGTGGATTGTGAGGGACAAGTGAAAGATGCAAGTTTCATTGCCAATATCGTCATAGAATGCATTGACATGGTGGGGCCTCAAAATGTTGTCCAAGTCATAACGGACAATGCTAAAAATTGTAGGGCAGCGGGGACTATAGTGGAGGCTACATACGGTCACATCTTTTCGACACCATGTGCAATCCACTCACTCAATTTAATCATGCAAAAGATTGGCACACAAATTGATTGGGTGAAAAAACTATACGAGGGTGAGGAGATTCAAATGTTTGTGACTAATCATCATATGTCACAAGCCATTTTTTATAATTGATATATGTTTTGTATTTTTTTATGTCATGTTAGGTAGCTGAAACACGATTTGCATCTCACACACTCGTCTTAAGACGACTTGTGAAGGTGCGAGAGGCCTTGAGTTCTATGGTCATCAACGGATTGTGGAGTGTATGGAAGCAGTCCCAGACAGAAAGAGCTCTAAAAGTAAGAGCATTGATCCTCGATAAGAAATGGTGGGATACTGTGGAATATGTTTTGAATTTCACTGAGCTCATCATGAGCATGATTAGGTATGTTGATATTGATTGCCCATGTTTGGGTGAGATTTATGATGGCATGGATTGCATGGTGGAGAAAATAAGAGAAGTAATAAAAAGAAAAGTAAATAACCCAACGGAAACATTTTTCAAGGTTGTGCAGAATATTATTGTTGACCGTTGGAACAAGATGACCAATCCCTTACATCTCTTAGCATTTGCTTTGACACCAAAATTTTATAGTGCAGAGATGCTTGCAACACCAAGGAGGGTCCCACCAAATAGAGATGCAGAGGTTGCTTCTGGCTATAGAGCTGCCTTTACAAAGATATATCAAGATGAGGAGACAAGAAATGTTGTCATGAAAGAGTTTGGCCAATTTGTATCCACAAAAAATCATGATGTTGTAGCTCTCAATGCTAGATATGTGATGGATGCTGATGAGTGGTGGTATGTACATGGTCAAGGCTCCATTTACTTGCAGCCTCTTGCAATTAAACTTCTCTCCCAAGTATGTATCTTTTTATTTTTTATAGTTTTCCAATTCCATTTGATGCTATCATATTTTTATTTTATAATTTATAAATTTCTAATAATGTTTTAACTTTTAACAGGTTGCAAGTTCTTCTTCAACTGAGCGGAATTGGAGTACATACTCCTTCATCCACTCAGTCAAACGTAATCGTTTGGGTGCAAAAAGAGTTGAGGATTTGGTCTACGAACACTCCAACCTTCGTTTGTTGTCACATAAGGACCTTGAATATAATGTGGGTGCAACAAGGAATTGGAATATGCCCCTAAGTGTGCTGATTTAGATGCTACAGTTGCACAACTTGCCCAAGTCTAGATAGACGAGGCAGCTATGGAACTTGAGAGAGACTTGGCTAGTGGGTGTGACATTCCGTTCGATAGTGGTTCAATTGATGCTGGATTTGAACCACTTGATGACCTTGGGCTTGGGTTGGATGGTTTAGATGAAGATGAATATGGAATTTAAATCCCATAGATGGCTTGTAATTTGAATTTTTATTGTGTCATGACATATTCACATTTTGAAACTTGAAACTTAAATATTATCTTTTTTGCAAATTATGAATATGATATTAGACTTTAGTTATTAGTTTACTGATAACATTTGCGATATATGGATATTTATTGGCATTGACCGCTTGGGTTGGATGGTTTAGATGAAGATGAATATGGAATTTAAATCCCATAGATGGCTTGTAGTTTGAATTTTTATTGTGTCATGACATATTCACATTTTGAAACTTGAATATTATCTTTTTTGCAAATTATGAATATGATATTAGACTTTAGTTATTAGTTTACTGATAACATTTGCGAAATATGGATATTTATTGGCATTGGCAATTATGGATTTATCATTTATCATTTATCATTTATGTATGGAAAGTCACATTGTATATTTTATTTTTGTATGGATATATATAATATATATGTATATATATAAATTTATAATTCATATATGTATATATGTACGGACGAACCCGTACCCGTACCCAAGAAAAAAAAAATTGCCGAACCCGCAAATCCGTACCCGAACCTGAACCCGAACCCGAATCCGAACCTAAACCCGAATCCGAACCCGAACCCGAACCAGTAACTTAGGTTTGGACTGAGAGTCTACACAAAAATCCGCACTAACTTGTCACAAAACATCCTAGTGGAAAATCGACCCAGGCATGGAATCATCCTCAACATTGTCCGCACTATAGTCTGCACTCCAATCCGCACTCCTAGTGGAAAATCGCTCGCAGTCTGGAAAAATCCTGACACTTAGCCAAATTTTAGCACGTCCAAGGGAAAATCAATCCAGGTATGGATAAACAATAGTGGAAAATAATAGCCAGTATGGATTTCAGCGGAAACCCATGTGTAGTGCGGATTTTGAGTGGGGGAAAAGGGTGGGTAGTCTGGAATATGAAGGGAAAAGCACCTTTAGCATGGAATTTGACCTTCTAACCCTTGGAGTATGAATTTCCCTTAGGAATTTGACATTTTAACCACTCAAAATCACTTAGAAACTTCAAATTTAGGCAAATTTTCCAAAATATTGAGCGAAACGCTAAGAAAATATTGGGATAAAGTGCGAAGTCAACTTAAATAATACCTTAGGAACGAGAAAACAACTCCAAAAGGTCGAGGAACATCATGGCACTTTAAAATCACTAATGCGCGTGTTTAAAAACACGTTAACGCTCAAAAGGTCAACACTTAGACAAAATTTAGGATCATTAAAATATCAACGTTTGCAACTTGATCCTAACACCTCAAAAACCCTAGACGGCACTAGGCATGATCAAAACTCTGAGACTTGGGCACAGGAAACACAAAATTGTCCACTAAGCAGCCAAAACCCTAACCTAACAACGCAGAAAGCAGGAAAAGAGGGGGTCCCCGTTAGCAATGGGGCAATGTGTGAAAAGGTCACAACAAGAGTCAAGGTGAATGAACTAGGAAATTCCCTTCTAGGCTTTGATTTTGGAAAAAATAATGATTTTGAAGGACATAAAACCTTCCTTGTATAATGCAGTCCCTCTCTTGTGCATTTCAATTTTCATCTTTAGGAGAGAAGAAAAAAAATTCTAAGGCAATAGAAGGTGAAAATTTAGCTCCATAAACAAGGGAGGGTGGGTGCACACTAGCCTCCTCAAACAAAGAAGTCGATCAACTTTAGACGGCGATAAAAAATATTAGGTTTGAAGGATCAATCAACCATCAAGGTAATAAAAATAAAATAAAATAATAAAATAATAAATAATAAAAAAAAAAATTTAAAAATCAACCTCCAACATCAAGCAAGAGCCTGCACATCAACATAAATAAATAAGGGCCTGTGCGTCAATTTAAGTTGATAGGAAGTAAAATTTTCCAAGTGAAGGCCTACGGATCAACTTAGGTTGGTGAGAAGGTAAAAATTGCTTAAGTAAAATATCAACCCTCAAAGATAAGAAGGGGCCTGCGGATCAACCTAGGTTGATGGCAAAGCAAAATTGCTTAAGTAAACTGTTCAACCTCGAACTCATGAAGGAGATGCGAATCAACCTAGGTTAATAAGAAGAAGAAATCGCCTAATTCAAATTTTAACCTCCTAAAACAAGGAAAAGCCTGCGCATCAACTTAAGTCGATAGGAAGTAAAATTTTCTAACTAGTAAGCCTAGGGATCGACTTAGGTTGATGGGAAAGTGAGAAGGGTAAGTAAAGGGAAATAAAATGTAACTTCCAATCATCAAGGGTAAGATCCAACCATGTTTCAAAAGGAAGAGAACTAGACGTTAGAAGAGAGAAAGTTGATTTGCATCTAACTTAAACACTAGCGAATTTCAAGAGGCAAAAGTAAATCGGTCCTTTAGGAAGATGGAGGATGAAACGTTTTAAGTTGCAAAGATGAGGATAGAGAATCATTAAATATCAAATTCAAACCTCTAAGGATGCAAGTTGGTAAAATTATCAAGTGAAGGAAAGTGCGAATTTATACCAACACAAGAAATTTCTACAAGGCAGATCGCTGGAAGGTGGAAGTTCGAAGTGTAGAGGTTGATGAGCGCTCCAAGGTAAGATGGCATTTCATCTATATCAAGTCGGCTGAATGTGAAGAGGTGCAATTCCTTATGGGAATTAAAAAATAAATAACACACAAAATAATAAAGGTTTTAAGTTGCAAGTCAGCTAGCATAAGAAGGTGAGGTGCGACTTCTAACTCCCAGTCATATAAGTAAAGGGAGAAAGACATCTTAGATGATACAAATGCAATTCGAATAACCTCTGCCATTGTAAATTTGCCCAGCAACAAATTCGCCCATTACAAGTTTGCACTGCAAGTAAAATGAGGAAATTCGTCCCAAGTTGATAAACATTGCACGAGGAAGGAGGCTCACTGGCTTTGGGTAAACAAACTCGCCTTGTATTAACATCACAAACTCATCTAAGGAACTAAAGAAATCAGAAAGTCAAGTGCCACGAAACTGCCTTGAAGAAGTAACAGTTGGAAAGAATATTTTTGGGAAGAATCAAAGGGGCTGGTCAAAGACCAAAGCCCAAAGAGTTTTAACTCTGATTTCTGACTGCCAATTAAAAATCATTCATCCCTTACTCAGAAATTAAATTGCAGAATTTGATCATTAGTAAAGAAGGAAAGATATGACTCAGATTTTCTGAGTAATAATCAGATCTCAAGGTTACAACATTCAAATTTTGAAATAAAAAATTACATGCACTATCATGACATTTTCAGAATTTAACATAGATGACTCTAAGTTCTGATTTTGTACATTTGAAAGCATATATATTACTTAATAAAATATCAGAACTTAGGAACAGTTTTTAAATTAAGTTTTAAATCGTCCTTCAAATGTTCTAACTTCTAGCTTTGTACAGTTTCTTGTCAAGGAAGATACCACGGCAAATCAAGGCAACTTGGAGAAGGCGAATTGGCATCATAGAGGAAGGCTAAAAGCTTGAAAGTGTAGAGATAAAGAGTATCACAACATCAACACGTTTGAGCTAAGTCAACAAGGAGATCCACACATTGAGGTGTATCTCAAGCACATGCTTCACATTTCAACATCAAGGTCATCAACATGATAGAAGATACCTCAAGGATGCATGAAGTATATATGTGACACATATTCCAAAGGATCAGACTCTACTTTTCAAGACAACATGTTCCAAATCCAAGACAAGGAATTCCAAGATCAAGGAAGGTTAAGGAAGAAACTACTTCATAATTCAAAGGTTGAGATTGTGAATGCATCACAAGGAGGAAACTTTTCAAGTTAGAGTAAAGAAGAGTGAGCGTGATCGAGGAATGGAGATAGTTTCAGAAGATATTGATGTGGCATCCTATTCGCATTCAAGCCAATCAAGTTACTTCCACATCAGCAAGTCCAAGTTCAACGAACCTGATTCATCTCATGGTGGAGCACGTGACACAAGGCGCCTCTTCAAATACTATTTTATGTACCTAGCCTATTCTCTCATTGGTTAGAAATCAAGATGGACATGTGTCCAATTCATTGTAATGATCTTATTGGTCAAGAGGAAGTTTGTTGTAACAAACCCTAATTAGGGTTTCAATCTCGACCATTGATCTCAAATCGATCTAAGCCTTTGAATTGTAATGAACTCTCTATATAAGGCTCGGTCTTCTCATTGTAAAGGTTGATAGTTAGTATTTGATCAATAGACATTAGATAGCAAGTAGCTAGAATAAAGTAGGAGAAAAGGAGATTGTTGCCAGGAATTTGTTGTAAAGAGCATATGATTTCATTGAAGCTATGGTGAATTTGATGTTTTATTTCAACAAGTTGCATGGTCTCTACTTCTCAATTCATTTTCATGTTGTTTAGATGAATGGAAGATCTTTGTGCATGATCAATGGTGAAGTTCATATATCCATACCACTAGCAAATTGCTGATTGTAAGTTTGCCTTGTGTGGTCAACTGGAATCCTTAAATAAGCTTAATTTCAATTGCTGTTCATACTTTGATATGCATTGCCTTGATGGTATCCTTGTTGTAAATAGTCATTTGACCATCATTATGCTTTCCTTAGAAGATTGCATTAAGCTTTGTGGAGTTGTTGCTTTGCATGTCAAAGCAAGGCTTAGTCAAGTTTCACCAAAGATTGTCCATCGTTCCTACATGCTCAGGATTAGAATAGACTCTTCGAACTTTATGTCTTTTGCGCTTTTTATTTCCAAGCAAGTAGCTAGAATCTAAGTTCCAGCAACATCTAAACGTTCAACATTCAAGTATTCAACGTAAGTCTGCTTGGACTACCAGCAATCACATTAACCAATTGAGTTATCCACATGTCATGACCTGACTATAGAAACCTTGGAGTTGTCTTGGTTGATCACATCATTTAGCATCCAAGAAGATTTTGATCAAGAGAGGATAGAATACATTTGATATTTTATTCTATGTTTGAGGTGCATAAAAAACACATCAACAGAACTATGCTTTGTTTCGACTCCTTATGTACAAACTGTTTAACTTTCTTTTTTTGGTCATTTGGTCATGAAAACTACATATTAAGCAGTTCTGATTTAGTCATTCTAGATTCACTATGTTGAGTTCTCATTACTGATTACTTAAAATAATAATGTACCCTATATCTAGATCTTTTCAATATCTTGAAAGCCATGTCCCCTAAAAGGACCAATTCCTCCTGAAATCTCATAGAATTTGGAAGATATACTCATTCCTCAATCCCCATATCCCACCACCCCTGAAATTGTTGATTTTAGGCAATCAAATGTTAATCTAGTTACTTCAATTATAAACAGACTGAGAATAAGCAGAAATAATAATAAAAGCACACAACACAAGACACAAGTACCCTCGGAAAACCTCCCTGTTGGAGGAAAAACCCAGCATCAAAGATTCAAATCAGTTCCTTTATTCATAAGCAGATTACATGAATCAGATTACTTATCTGATTGAGTGCCAATCTAGGGCAGACTGAACCTAGTATATGCAGCTGTAGTATGTCTTCAGAGAGAGCAGAATATCGACACCACTTGAAGAAGGAGATCATTGAAGTATAGAGCACCCTGTTAAATTTAGTCTCAGTCATAACTCTAAAATCGTAATCTGTTTTAGCGCCCAGAAAATTCGATTTTATACTTGCTATTTAATTTAGTATTAAACTAACATACTAGTTTGTTATTGTTATGTTTGGTTTAAGTAATCCCACCGGTGTAGAAGGATCGTGGCTCCACACAAGGGTCACGACCCTATGTGGAACCACGTGGTTCCACATAGGATCGCGACCCCCTGTGGAGGCACGATCCAAGGAAGACAAATGATATATATCTGCCACCCTTGTTGAATAAAATTACATACGATACATGTGGTGAACGTAGAAGATATAATTGCTTGGTCTTCACATCTGCAAAGGCAAACTGATAAGAGCTTGTGGATAGAATCGCCGACTGAGGCAATCCACATGAGAGCTCATGGATAGAATCGCCGACTGAGGCAATCCACATAAGAGCTTGCGGATAGAACTGCCGACTGAGGCAATCCACATGAGAGCTCATGGATAGAATCGCCGACTGAGGCAATCCACGTAAGAGCTTGTGGATAGAATCGCCGACTGAGGCAATTCACGTGAGAGCTCATGGATAGAATCACCAACTGAGGCAAACCACACAAGAGCTTATGGATAGAATTGCCGACAGAGGCAATCCACGCAAGATCTTGTGAATAGAATCGCCGACGGAGGCAAATTCACACCTTGAGACTATGGTCCCCTGTGATGAGCATCATATGGTTGATGGAAATACTCCCAATATCATGAGATGATATTTTTGAGTTATGGTGAATATCATGTGCCTTGATATTCTTGTTTATACCATACTTCCTGATATCATAGTGAGATAATATTTTCTCTATTCCATAATTAATCTAGACTTAATGCATTTGCATTGATTTTATCTTCCCTAGCTAAGAGGGAGTGTTAATTATGTTTTGTGTAGCTATGGTGAGGGCCATAAGTGTTGACATGGGAGATCACTACACATTATGTCTGATCATCCTCCCTAGCTAAGAGGGAGTGTTAATGTTTGTAGCTTCAGTCGAATGATCATTTAGAATACATATAATATATGTTGATTAATAATAATATATTATTATGTTATATTATTATATTATTATTAATCATACAAAATTTAATATTCAATATTAATCTATTATATCATTCTAAATTAATAATTGATTGATGAAACATTATAATATTGATTAAATTATTATAATTAAAGGAGAGACATGTCCGTTCAAGGACATGCCTCTCCAAAGGAATATATATAGTATAATGTTATTCAATTTGAGAAAAAATAGAATTCCAAGAATGCAAGTATCAGATTGAATCAGATATATACATTAAAATACATCCAATAAAACCTGGGAAAATCAACACACCACCTTGCCCAGCAAGTTGTCCAATGGATTCGCTCAAGGATCAGATAGACTTGCAGCAGCATGAAGATATGGATAGCTCTCTACCCCCTAGTTCGCTGACTGAATTTGCATAAGGCTAATGGCACTTGATAAAGATGTTTGTTGTGTAGAATGAATCTTGTTTATATATAAGATTCATGTTCAAGTTTTCCAAGTTGGCTTTAACCAAATTTCCTTTATTTTGCATATTTTAATTTGCACTTTTGGCGCCCAATTTGGGGCCTACATAACTTGCAAGTTGTGACACGTTTCCTTTTGGGCCCAGCCCTATTAGACATGAATTGCTTAACCACACGTTACATTTGGGCCCAGTCCTATTAGACATAAATCGCTTAACCTTATTACAATAAGATAATATTTTAATTGCCACAAGGCAACATTAAAATATGATCCGAACTAGCTAACCATTTCAACACTCCCTCTTAGCTAGAGAGGATTCTATGAATAATCAAGTCTCAAAGTGGCTACTCCCATGGATGAAACAAATGATACGTTCACCATAGCTACTCCCAGAGGGTGAATGAACTCATCATGGAATTTCTTCCATGATACCCACCATACCTACTCACAGAGGGTGGGACCACCATGCCTACTCACAGAGGGTGGAATTTCTTCCATGATACCCACCATACCTACTCGCAGCAAAGGGTGGGACCACCATGCCTACTCGCAGATGGTGGAATTTTGTCAATGATGCCCACCATACCTACTTGCAAAGTGTGGAACGAGGGCTTTCACCTCAAACTTCTCCCAGAGAAGAATGCATCACCACCATGCCTACTCGCAGAGGGTGGAACCACCATACCTACTCGCAGAGGGTGGAACGAAAACTATTACACAAAAGATGAGGCTTCCTCTGAAGCTGAAAGAAACTGGCTCCCTTTGAGCTTGACAAGCTCCCTCTAAAGCTAAAGATGTCAAGCTACCTCTAACATTTCCTCTTTTTAGAAAAGCAGGTCTTCATTTGACCTTTGCTCCTTCTGAGATGTCCCTATGCCAACTTTTGCAGAGGAAGCAAGAGGAGTGGACCTGAATTTGCAATCCCGAGCAAAATGACCATACTTGTCACACTTAAAGCATTGGATGTGAGATAAGTCCTTCTTCCTTTTTGATTTAGGGGCAGGATCTGAATCTCTGTCTCTATCCCACTTCCTTCCTTTGCCTTTAACCATATGCGAAGCAAGGACTTCATTGTCTACATCATAATGATCACGCTCAATTCCTCTTGCTATCAATCATGACTCTTCTTGTATGCAATCTGCTCTGAAACGATCGAACTTGGGAAGATCTAGTCTTGCACTAATTCCTTGAATGTAAGTCTCCCAAGATGTCGGAAGACCATTGAGAGCAAGCATGGTCAAGTCACTGTCATCAACAACCTTCCCAATGGATGAGAGTTGATCTCTCAAATCAGAAATCCTCATGAAGTATGCTATGACGGATTCACCTTTCATCATCTTGATGTGATGAAGTTGCTGCTTCAAAGCTAGGGCACGGCTGGTGTTGTTGATTTCGTACATCTCTTCCAATGTCTTGAACATTTCGCTAGCAGTCTTCAGCTTAGAGATGATAGGTACAATATGATCCTTCACGGAGTCAACTAGCATTCTCTGAGCTTGAAAATCTTTATTCCTCCATGACGTCTTCCTCTTCTACCTCAAGTTCAATGGAAGATCTCTCCACAAAGTCTGCAAGATCACTTCCATTTAATGCAAGCATGATTCGGAATCTCCATGACGTGAAGTTGGATGCACCATCCAATCTATCTTCAACCCTGAGACAGTTCAACATTTCGAATGAAGTAATAAGAGCAAATTGAGAAGAGGAGGAACAACTACAATCAATCTGATTACCCCTAATTCGAACTTGGCTTTGATACCATGTTGATTTTAGGCAATCAGATGTTAATCTAGTTACTTAAATTATAAACAGACTGAGAATAAGCAGAAATAATAATAAAAGCACACAACACAAGACACAAAACACAAGACACAAGTACCTTGGGAAAACCTCCCTCTTGGAGGAAAAACCTAGCATCAAAGATTCAGATCAGTTCCTTTATTCATAAGCAGATTACATGAATCAGATTACTTATCTGATTGAGTGTCCATCTAGGGCAGACTGAACCTAGTATATGCAGCTGTAGTATGTCTTCAGAGAGAGCAGAATATCGACACCACTTGAAGAAGGAGATCAATGAAGTAAAGAGCACCACCTTGCCCAGCAAGTTGTCCAATGGATTCGCTCAAGGATCAGATAGACTTGCAGCAGCATGAAGATATGGATCGCTCTCTACCCCCAAGTTCGCTGACTGAATTTGCATAAGGCTAACGGCACTTGATAAAGATGTTTGTTGTGTAGAATGAATCTTGTTTATATACAAGATTCATGTTCAAGTTTTCCAAGTCGGCTTTAACCAAATTTCCTTTATTTTACATATTTTAATTTGCACTTTTGGCGCCCAATTTGGGGCCTACATAACTTGCAAGTTGTGACACGTTTCCTTTTGGGCCCAGCCCTATTAGACATGAATTGCTTAACCACACATTACATTTAGGCCCAGCCCTATTAGACATAAATCGCTTAAACTTATTACAATAAGATAATATTTTAATTGCCACAAGACAACATTAAAATATGATCTGAACTAGCTAAACATTTCAACAGAAATTTGATGAGGTAACATTGACAAATCAAAAATCACAGTCAAACTCTGCACAGAATATCAATATAGCACACCTCTAAGGTCAGGAAATTTAGAAGAAGCATCAAGAGCATGTCGCACAAAAGGATCCAATGATTCCACCTGATAAAACCAAAAGTAGATATTAAACAACATATGGATGAGGTTGCATCTGGCACATCACTTCATTAGCATTTTAGCAGTATATAAATTTTGATTGTAACAGTAACTATGGTTGCATCCACTCTTATACTTACAACAACTTCCAAGCCGTCTATTTGAGCAAGAGCTCTTTCTGCATCTGGTAGGGATGATATAGGGAGAATCCATAGCCTATGGAAATGATTGCAAAATGAAAAAAATTGGAAAGTGATTCAAAATTCAATACAATTATATTATTTACATAGAAATTTGAAACACTAAATTGTTTGTTACATGCATATTAAATGTTGTATCTAAAGAGATATACAACAATATGATAGCATAAATAATAACCTTTCTTTGGCACTCCATTCAGCTTTTGGAACTGCACGAAAAGCTGCTATCACTTGCTTCATAATACAAACAACACCATCACAATTAGATTGAGAAATGCTACGAGGAAAAATGCCAGCCAAAGTTCAATGATATGCTACAAATACAAAAATATTTACCTCCTGGAATGGGAATCTTGCTGCAATATTCCCACTGCTATGTATAGAAAGGTTAACATAACACTTTCCATATTTTCCTTTTATTTGATCAGCATTCTGGAATAATTTTGTTCTTGTGGATGGAGTTATCCCTGACTTACCCTCAGGCTCCATAACTTTACCAAGCTCTGGAACACAATATGAAGAAAGTATTTTATATTTTAGAAATCAGCACAAAATTTAAAAAACAAAAACTTGTCTTTTCAAACATAAAAACAAGATAATATAACTCGGTATCATAAGAAAAATTGCTGCATTGAAACCAAGAGTCAACAGTCGATAAAAATAAGCACGCACAGTAGAGTTTGCTCCTATTAATGGCCTTAAAAATGAGGAAGCTATATATAAACAGTTCAACAAGTACAGAAATTTAAAGAAGCAGAGACTATGAAGACTATAAAAATTAGATGGAACATTCCATCATACAATAACTCAATGTGAAGCCTATAAAATTAGATCCAATGTTGCAATGTTAAATGAAAACACCTGAGGCCAGCACAATTTGAATGTACACATAGACAATCAGGTTTGCACTCACCAAGAGGCACAGAAGATTATGGTTATCAAAAAATAAAAGTGGCCCTTGATTCAGTACTGGTGTACATTTACTACTAGCATTTGAAAAAAGTTGCTTAAAATTAAAAAAAAATCCTCCAATTCAGCAGGTGTGTACATGTGCCATTTAAACAAGGTCACAAGAAGCTGTGTCTTCTATTGGTTTTAGTTTAGCTATCCAACAATTTTAAATTCAAACCAAGCAGCAAGCTGTCTGAGCACAGTAGAGATCTATTTAAGAACTCAAAGTATATAACCTCCATATTTGGTACACAGCACGCCATTGAGCTGTTTGAGAGGAACTTGAACATTTCTATGGCTAAAATTATGCACTAGTTGTCTGATTTAAAGGAGTTAACCAAGGTTGTAAGCCATGATTCCAGAAATTTGATTTTCATATTAAGGATTCTGTTATGGAAAAGAATCAGACCCCAAGATAATCCAGTTATAACATTTTGCTATTAAAAATTCAGGATATGAGAATAATAGTTTAATGGATAAAATTCTGGGCTGAAGACTTGAGGAAAAGACATTAAGGGGAAAGCAGAAGTTAGAGCCAATGAGCCATCCAACTACCCAAAGAATCATACTCCTATATAGAAAATTATCAAGTACATGACACAAGGAATTGTAGTGGGCATTAGTAAAGAATAACAAAATTATAGCACTAGCAAGATGACTTGACCAAGCTTTTCTTTGCCATGCCTTGAAGATTAATGAGACATCAGTTTTGATTATTTTGAAGGGAAAGACTAGCATTTTGTACATGCTAGAAGATTTCCACACGGTAAGGGGATTACCTCATGACAAGACAAAAAGTGGAGATCTGAAAGGATATCAGAATGGACAAAAATAACTTCACTGATGAACTATATCCCTCATCACAACCAGATGCAGTTATTGCTCCAACATGGGAAACATGGATTTGAGATCCAATATAGGTGTACCCCAGAGTTGCAGTATATTCATGACATGGTTTTAAGCAAGTCTATAAGTGAATACAATGTATAATCAATGATGTATCAAATTTACCAACGCACATGGTGCTATAACTGAACTAGATAATCAAAGGCACTATATTGAATTGGACAGAGTTTCTCTTTGTGAAGATCAGGACTCTTCTTGCCAGACCATGCAAGAGAATTTACATCTCCATATTTTAGCTTTGTGTTATGAAGCCATTCCGACAACATGAAGGCACAAACAAAGATACTGAGAGGCCCCCAGGGGGTGAATCAGTATCTTAAATACTTTTGAACCAAATTAAAGACATAAGAAGCCTGAAAACAAATCTGAAGATAGACACCAGTTTTATCTCGTGGAAAACCCGTCTGGGTAAAAAACCAAAGGTACAAAAGATATTTTTATTAATAACAACTGGGCTCCAACCCATTACAAAATGAGCACCAACTCAGTACAAGGACAACAATCTTACTAAGCACCAACTCAGGAGAGCAGATCAGAATTTTAAAAGAAAATGAAGCTCTTTGTTTTATTCTGAAATGAGTAAAACTCTTGTCTTACCATACATTAACATACACACTGATATAGTGATTCAGTACAATTCACTTTGCAAAAAGAAATTTCTGTGTGTGCAATCTGATAACAACCTGTCACTGTACTCGCAATATTCAGCACATAACATAATATTTCTTCAAATGCACTAGGCTGTAACCACAGACTCAAAACACACACTATTGAACAAGGTTCTTCCAGCAGTAGAAGAACACTCAGAAGATCTATCGTACTCCCAGAAAAAACTCAAAGTCACACCATTTTTTTTTCAAAAACGGCATGTTGTGACCTAATCACACATCACCCCATTCAAAATGGGGACGCCCTTCTTTTTAGGCCTTCTCTGTCTTTTGGTTTGGGTTTTGGGGTCTTTTCGCGACAGTCTCTGCAGTCTCTCTCTGTTTTGCAAGTGAGTGGGCTCAGTTTGATCAAGCCTGCTTTTTGTTTGAGCAATTTTGGCTGAGTCTAGGGCTTGTATTGTCAATTTTAGAGTTTTTTTACTTCAATCCTTGAGTTTAGGGGTTTCCTTTTAGAGTTTTGGAAAACTGACAGTTGCAATGGAGTCAGGACCTTCTAAAGAACCTCCCAGTGAAATTTGAGTGAATTCTGAGCAACTTTCTATTTTTTGAAAGTTCCTATTTTTTAGGGATTTTACTGTCTCCCGAAATGTCTTCATTTCACCAAAAATCAAACTTACTATTTTTAGTAATTTCTATTTTTAGTAAGTTTATATTTATAGTAAGTGTCTCTGCATCCCGTTTTGATCTAACTGAGACAATTTGAAGCACTTTCTATTTTTGGAAAGTTTATTTGTGGCAGGCTCCTCGCAGGCAAACACTAGAGACTGAGCATTCACGATCATTTCTAAATCCGGAAGTCAAGAAGCAAGCTAAATTGATCAAAAAATGGCAGAGTATAGGCATCTATTCCAAAAGTGGAAACTAGTGTTGAAATCTTCTAAAGTCTGGAAAAGTTCTTCAATTCCTCAAAATGGCACTTCAATTTGGAAATATTTGAAATTGGCTGAGTCAAGGAAGATGGATAAGTGTCAAATTCCTTGACAAGGTGATTTTGGCGCCCAAGATTAGGTATGGGCACCAAATTCAAGGCGTGATAAGATGGAAAATCATGAGATTCCTTGGCATGTGTGTTTTGGCGCCCAAGGATGGAGTAGGGCGCTAAAACAAGGTCCTCATGGAAAACTTAAAATTCAAGATTTCCTTCCTCAAAACATTTTAGTGCCCAAGTGGAGTAGTGGGGCGCAAAAATGGGTTGCTCATGGAAAAACGACAAAATGAAGATTTCCTTGCCCAGGTGAAACCAGTGCCCAAGTGGAGGGGTAAAGCGTCAAATTGAAGTGGTCATGGAAAATGTCCAAAACACCAAATTCCTTCCCTAAGAAGAAATGGCGCTCATGTCAAGGAGAGGGCGCCAAATTGGTCAAGGCGTGGAAAGTGTGAAAATGCCAAATTGCATGGCACAAAAGAAATAGCGCCCAAGTATCAAGAAGGGTGCTGAAGTGATAGGATCAAGGAAAACTCCCAAATTGACAAATTCCTTGTCCAGGTGGAAATGGCACCCAAGACATCACCAGGGCACCAAAACTAGGTGGTCATGAAAAACTTCAAAATCACAAAATTTGTCCCCAGTGCGGAATCAATGCCCAAGTGTTGAGGAGGGCTCCAAAATGACTAAGGCATGGAAATGATGAATTCCATCACAAAGTGGAATTAGCGCCTAAGTCAAGGAATTCAAGATTTTCCAAGGCAAAGGGGAAATTGAAGATCAGGTATGGGTTGAAAAAGCAGAGAATTCTCCTTGGGAAAAAATTTTTAAAATCCTTTTTCAGGTTGCCAAATCTCATCAAAATTTGAAAATTTTTGCAGATTTGGATTCGTGAATGAATTGTCTCTCCCCTAGACTCAGGACCTAAGTTTTAGGAAAGTTCCTAAAAATAGGAGATGGTGAAAAAACGTTGAAAATCTCCTCCAAAGCAAGGAAAGTTGAAAAAATTTCAAGAAGGGTCTTCCCGAGTCAAAGATTCTCTCTCCTAAAGTTATCCACCAAGTGGATGGATAAGGTGAAGAATCTTGAGTGAATCTTCCAAAATCCAAAAAATGGAAGGTTGGAGAGTTGGCAAAGAATATTCCAAATCATGGTGCATGACTTAATTTCATTTTCAAACTCAACTACAAGGATGGGGCCCATTCGCATGGCGTCATGGAGAGGAAAGTATGACGCATAATTAAAACAACTGCCTAAAATGATCTTTGCTAACTTAGCAGCATGTTGAAAAGAATTCTATATAAACGCACAAGCACAATTCATTCTTCACGTGCAAATTTGGAGAAAGAAAAGTTGGAGAGCAAGTGAAAAGAAGTCAGACTTCAAGAATATTTTATTCTTTTCAGGAAGCGTTGTTCGCAAAAAATGCTAATTTATTCCTGAAATGGCAGATTCAAGCAAGGTGGCAACCATCACCAGGAAGACGCAGATAAAGGCTGAGATGAAGGGATTCCTTCTAGAATCCAAGATGGTGTCCAGGTGGAAGGAGATCAGTGATACAAATTTAGTAAATTTCAACATGGCTGCCTTCAAAATCAGGATGTTTGGGACAGCAAGGCATAGTCCATCTCCTACCACTCCCAGAATTGTCAGAAGTGGAATTGTTGCGGTAGCTAGTTTTCCCCCTTCTATTCAATGTCCAGACTTGATCCTGGGATGTGTGAAACATTACAATCCGGAGAGAAGGACAATTTCAACATCAGATGGCAAGCTTTTGGCCACCTTGACTCCGGAAACAATCGGGGAAGCCTTTGGAATTCCCTCTCATTATTCCATGACCTACAGGACCATGAATGGAGCTAAGGCAGTGTACGAAGCGGGTCCTGACAGATGTGCAGATATGGTCAACAAGCATTGGTTGCAAAAGCCTAGACCGCACATCTCTAAAATGCCTAAGACACTCACCATTTTCGAATTCAAGCAGGAGTATGTGGACCTGATAATGATGTTGAGCAAGATAATGGGGTGTCCACATGCCATAAATTTTGAGCCATGGATGTTTTTCTACATTGGTGAAATCATGAATGCCAATGGGTTGGTGGACTGTGCAAGATTAATCAGCCACTACGTGCATGAACAGCTAAAAGAATTAAAAGAAACAAGGTCCCAATCCTTCTACATGAGCTCCTATGTAATTTATAAGCTTGCAAGGATGGGTGGTTTCAATGGTTTGCCGAGAAAAGGAGTCATGGGTCGCGGACTAGCACAGCTGAAAGTTCATGACTGTTATCCTCAACTGCACCTCTATAATACTAATTCTTTCAAGTCGGCAAATGATACTTTTACCATGTACCTGACCAGACTTATGCAAAATCAACTTCATACAAGAGTGTCACCTGAAGCCAAGGAAGTTTGGGGCCACATTCCTGCAATTTCAAAAGTTCACCTATAATAGGACGCAAGGATTTTCATACCAGTCATAAATTGCCAAGGTATCCCTCCAACAAACTGGTGCTGCTGGAACTCATGAGACAATTGACGGCCTATGATCAAATGCAAAAAAGGAAAAGAAAGCTATCCATCGAGTTCCTCGTCGTCCTCGACGATTATGTGGAAGTGTGCCCGAACCTGGCAACAGCTAAGAAGGCAACAGAAGAATTGGCATTCTGCCGCTTGTCGTTTTACACATCCAGATCACACTATGACCCATATCGTAAGATTAGAAAGGTTGTTGGAGTCAAATTTTTGCACAAATTTCACCTAGAAGACAATTGGACAGGTGACAAGGATGACCTTGAAGTCAGGAAGAAAATGTTTTCCCAACTGCCCCTTGATACAATCAAGATAGGTGAAACAATGCAGGTGTCGAATCAAGTAAAAGAGGAGTCGGACTTAGTGCAACCAAAATTCGAAAAGGTGAAAGATCAGTCCATTCAGCTTCCAGAGTGGTCAGAGCCTAAAATTGATGATCTGGACATCTTAGCCAAACCTGTTTTAAATTCACCAAACATTGGGTTGATCGGCATGTCAAGAAATTGAAGGAAGGAAATGTTCGCCTGAGTTACCAGTTAATGGGAAGTCTAGATTCCCATAGTGAAGCCACTGAAGGATCTTCACAAGCCCAGGTTGAAGAGGGAGAAGTTCAACAGAAAGGAGTTGATCTCGATAAAGGAAAGAGTATTCCAAAGAGGCCGAGAACCATCAAAGAAGAAGGAAGATCTGCAAGAAGTCCAACCAGAAATCTAGCAGGAAGTTCAACAAGAAGAACCACTGCAGAAAAGAGCAAGGGTGGAAAGCATGCAATCCTCAGATAACTCTTCTAGCGTGCGGGAGCTAGAAGTGTTTACGCAAGAAGATCCATTAAATCTACCTCAAGGCAATGTTCGTTACAGCGCTCCGGCACAGGATGTTCTTAGCATCAGCGCTTCACACAGGCCAAATCCGCCAAGGACGCAAAGACGAGAACTTTCCTCTCATCCCGAAGAGCCACGCCAAGATAATTTCATAGAAGCCATCCTTGGCGAAATGGAAGAAGTTTCACAAGAGCATGAGCAGATGGAGATTCAAAATAAACCAATTTCCGCTCCTGATTGGCTGAAGGATAGATTGAGGAAGGAACCAGAAAAAGAAATAGATCCACCACGAGAGTTAGAAGAACTCCTGAAGAGGATGGATAAACCAGCAAAGAAGAAGGCACCTCGGAAGTTCTCCAAGGTTGTGAGAGATGAGTCTGGATTCCGAACTTTGCATATAGTTGAGCCTGCAGCAGATAAGGACAGGAATGAAATCACGCCAGATGACTATGTAATCAGACAAGTTGATCTAGGGCATGCTTCCACAGGGCAAGTGATAGAAGACTTTGAAGGATCTTCTCTGGCTATGAGAGAAAATATGCAGAAAACAAAGGCAAAATGTAAAAGGTTGAAAGAAGAAAACAGGGCCTTGTGTGAATATATTAGAGGTCTCAAGTGGTCGCTTAGGGAGGTAGATCCACCCTTTATTCCTCCTTCCTCTCTCCCTAAGGAAGTCGATGTCACGGAGACAATCAAAGAAATGGCTCGATGTTCCAAGGAATGAGTGGAAGACGTCTTTACTACAGCTGGAAAGTTCGTTAAAGACTTGGATCATCTTCATTCCAGATTTGGTGCCTTTCTGAACAGATTGGAAGTAGCGGAAGGTCTATGGGAGGATGTTCACATCTATCACGCCTTAGCCATTCCACGACTCAAAGCTCTAATGAAAGTTCCAAAGCAAGCATTAATTGATGGGAAAGTGATTCAGGAGAATGAGATATGATTTCCCCCAATGGTTCTACGTCATTTTCTCCGGAAAGAATATCTTTGAAAGGTTTAACATGGAGTCTTTGACTTTAAAAGACTCGGTTAGAAGGGAAATCATGAGCATGATTGAAGCATTGTTCGGGAAGAAGCTGAATGAAGGAGTAACAGTGAACTTCCTGAGAGCCCAATTGCATGAATTCTTCTTTGTGGGGTCATTTTCTAAGCAACATTTTGAGAATGTTTCTTCATTTTCCAGCACGATGAAGAAGGCGCAGGAAATGATGGCAGAATGGGAGAACTTCTTCTCCAAGAACGAAGAGGAAATCACATTGATGGAATTCAATATTGAGAGTGTGCCAAGTGTCTCCATAGGAGAACTGGAAGCCATCATCGCCAAATTCATCACTTATGCAATTAATGAGCAGGACAACGGTCGTCCATTCCTAGACAAGAATCTTTTGACTAAGTAGTGGTGGCACACTTATTGCTGGAATATTTTGACCAAGCGGCGGCCTAGTCAATGCATGTTGAATGCATGAAGAATCTTTTGCATGCAACCGCCATGTTTATGATTTTATGACAAATTCCCTCCGCATGTCGTCATCGCATGGAGGAATGATGGGCATTTATTTCTGCATGGGGAACATTCATTGTATGTTGGGTGAACTTGACGTAAGTGGTGCATTTAATGCACAAATGAATGCCATTTTGGGCATGTTTGAATTAATTGTATATGGGTTTCATGGGTATTAATTGCTGATTCCCACCTTGTTGCATCATGTTTGGGGAATCTTTTGGGTCAAACCCTAATTAGGGTTTGCATGTCCTCATGGTCTGAGGCCTATATAAAGGAATGACCCCCCTCATTTGAAAAGAGAAGAGAGATTGTATTCTGAGATTGTTGCTTTAAGTTTTAAAGCAGTCCACTTAATACATTATTCGAATTGTTGGTGTGTTCTTGTGTTGTTTTAAGACTTGCATGGTCTCACTCTCTTCATTTAGATTAAATTTGCTTTCAAGTATTTAGATGAACGGGATTTGATAAGGGTGCTTGTTGTGAACTCCGTGCTCATACCTTTGGTTTGCAACTGATTGTTGCCAACTGTGCAAGGTTAATCTAAGCCTCTTATATGTGTGAACTTAACTTCAATCATCTAGTTAATGATGTTCAAATTGATGGCTTTCATTGGTGATGTGAAAAACTATAACACAATCGTTGAAGATTGCACTGCCTTCGTGTAGTTGTGCTATGTTGGCAAAGAAAAGTGTGGTTTGATTTCACGCAAGTGGTCCTTGTCTCTTTGTTCATGGGGTTAGATTAGATTTAGCATAGTTCTCTCAACCCTTTCCTCTTTACTTTCCGCATGTTTAATCCAAAATTCAAAAAACAAAAGAGAACTTTTACTACAAATCATTCGCAAAGTTGTCCTTGAATCCGCAAATTCGTCAGAATCTTCTTTGAGAATACGTAAGGCCACTTGGGTTACCAGTAAAACACATCAGTCGACTAAGTCACGTCTGTGCATGAAGGAACCTTGGAGTTAGGCATTTGATCTTATCGCAATCTTAGCATACGGTTTAACTTTGTTCAAGAGAGAGTAAGATGGCCGTTGGTAACTGTATTCTGTGTTAGACGTTGTCATAAAAAACACATCAACACGGCACTCTCCTAAAATTCGACCAACAACTGCAGATGTACATGAATCCTTCTTTTCAAATAATACGCTGTCTCTATCTAACTCTCAGACTGATCACCTCCATTTTTTCCACTCTTCTCTTAAAAAAACTTCTAAAACTCAACTCTACGACTTCATTCCCCACACACAAGAACATCAATGATGTAATGAATACTTCTGTTACAACTGATAATAATTGACCATTCTTACTTAGCAAGGATGCCAGACTGGAAATATTTAGAAACCGCTGACTCAACAGAGACCAACCTTCCCGTCTAGTAATATTCGGCCGAAAAGAAAAGAAGTTATGGCAAAAAAAAAAAAGTTTGTATCATCTTTGATAACCAAAAAAAATGCCCAACTTCTACGGCAAAAAAAATGTGTCGATACTCATTTCATTTCCACGTGACAAGTTGAGTGGAAAAATGTCCAGTTAGTGAGTCGGAACCAACATACATGATCGGAGAATATAAATTAATGCCCAGAGCTAGAATAAATCTAACAATTTAAAAAAAACGCCCAGACTGCAACTTGCGATAAGAGAATATATTTTTTGAACTGCATACTATACTGAAACCATATAAAACGAAGTCGCTCACAGATGAGACACGTAAGTCTTCAGTTAAAACAAAAACTGAAACATCCTCTGTAAATAACATCATATTAAGTAAAAGCATTATTCAGAAGGAGAAACGCATCCTCTTCTCAAATACTCTGATGAACAAAGGAAGCTGCAGCCCAAACATGTCTAAAAAAAAACCACGTAATTTCTGGAGTTGGCACAAAAAGTAAAGAAAGGTTCGGAGAGAACAAGACAGCTACTGCAGACATGACTCATACAGCTGTCAAGATGAACTTCGATTACCAGACAAAGATGATCACACAAAAAAAAATCCCAAAAAGTACAGCAGCATATACAACAAGTGTACCATTTGACCATCAGCAAAATGAAGTAAATTGAACCACGTATAACACAAAGAGCACCTTTGACATCAACGATAAAACACTACTACGCAAAGGGTGTCTAAGCTTGCAAGTCACAATGTACATTACCTAATTTGACTGAATGAACAGCTATATATTCAAAATGAATTCAATCATAAAAAAAAGTGACCAAAATTGCCAATAAAGTCAAAAAATATAAATATTCATTTGTCTATACCAATAAATCCTATAAAACAAATTGATAACAAATTTTGATTCAAGAATAATGGAAACACCTATAGAATGAACAGGTTAGAAAATAAATATACATTAAAAAAACCTTTTTGCCCATGTCCATGTTGATCCAAGGGATATTTTTCACTTAAAATTTAAGTATCTTCAATGCTCCAAAAATCAGCTCAACCAATCAGTGGTTGACACGTGGCGTGTTGAAATTAGAGCATTTCAAACTATTTGACAAAATTGTTATCCATGGGTTTTGATCCCGTAACCTCCTCCTTACAAATCGGCACTTCCACCGCTAGCCACATGTCCTCTTTACTGTTTTAAGCGGTAAAGTTTGTTTTATGCAATGCGGATAGGGACAAAACTAGTGTGTGCCCCGTGTGGGGGTTGAGCCTGTGACCCCACGTGGCCCAAAATAGGTTGTGACCGATGCGCCATTGAGGCCCTTGGAGTTAATTGCGGAGGTCACTTTATTTAAACAATCTTCATCAGCCAATCCTTATGTAAATAGGGGTCTTGGTATAAACAAACCCCTAAAATATGAAGATTGATTGAACCCCTAAAATGGTAACGGGGTTAATTCGTACTTTATTGTTAGGGGAGAAGATTATTTTTGTAGTTATTTGTTTTAGTCTATTTTAGACTTATTTTATGTATAAAAGGGGGGTAGTAGACCTTTTTGAGGTATCCAGGTGATGGGAAGGAGATGCTATGTTGAAGAGTTTGTTGTTATTTCTGCATGTTGGAGGTTAAATACTGATGTGCTTGAAGGGAATAATTTTTGTAAACATTTGTAATTGATTTCTTGGAGTGATCAGATCGGTCCCCCTATTGGAGCAAGACCCGGAGACGTAGTTCATCTGGATGAACTCCGTTATCAATTGTGTTTGCTCTTCTATCTATTTTGCTCTCTTTTCTTTCTATCATCATCTTTAATATGCTTTGTTGATTTAAACATTTTAATCATGTTAATTCGCTTATGTATGCTTTAAATTAACTTATGTAATTGCTATAAGCATTCTTATGCAATAGTCATAGATCCTAATCAGATCACATGTGGAGATGGATCTTTCAAATGAGTTTTTGGAAGAGATCGTTCAGAGGGTTGGTTACAAGATTTCCAAACAACCAATTGATTATGCAAAATTCAAATTTCTATGCAAAAGTTGTTTTCCTCAAGGGCATTTAAACTCTCAATGTGACAGGAAAGTGCTCAAATCTTTTCCAAAAATAGTTCTTGTTTAAACCTATCTAAACCATTAATTAAAGATGATGTAAATGTGTGACATAAATTATCCTTAAACAAATTTACCACCATTTCACATCCTAGTGGATCTTTTCCCTCAATTTTAGCTGGCAGACAATCAAGGGAATCCTCAAATTCAATATGCGTAGTAAAGTCCTTTGATCCTAAAGATGACATGGATTTTGATATTTTTTTGTATTTTGAGATACAAGCTTTTTTTTAGCAAAGTATCTAGTACGAGTTGTAATCATAAATTTTTAAAATGTAAGCTATAACTAGATTTGATGTTCGCCTTTTAACCAAACTTTGACCACTAAATTAGGTAAACTAATATTTTCTCTCTAATAATAATTTATAAAGAACTAACTCTATGTAATTATTCAAGAACTTTCCAAAAATGAAAAAAAAAAAAATTAAAGAATCCAGAATGTGGCCTATAGAATATAATATTAAAATATTTCGACCGAAGGCCAGTTACGGAATTGTATTTTGCCTCCACAATTACAATGAATTGACTATGCCAAATTTTTTACAAGCTTTCAAAAAATGTAAAATATTCAAAATTTAAAATTTGCAGCATAGAGGGCTAATTAAGCAAAAAACATAAAATTGTAATAACTTTTGTTAAAGTGATCTTAAAAAGCTAATTTTTTACCTAAACCTTCCTTGATTATTTACCTCAAAACCCCCCCAAATAAATAGGTCCAAATTTTCAAACGATTTATAAGTTATGGTGAAAAATAAGATCTTGGCCCAAATCATAGCTCTAATACATTGTTATGGTATTTCTTAAAAACAAGTACAGAAAATCAATAAAATAGAAAACCACTTTGAGGGGATAACCTCCAATAACCAAAAAATAATATATGGATTCAATATTGAAATTTATGATGATTTCATAGAGTCTCTCTTCCTTATTTATATGCATAGCTAGATAGAGACATACCCCTTCCTTATAACTATATCATCTTAATGAATAAATAAAATTAATAAATGAAAATATAAGGTTAAAGCATGCCACAAGTGTTTATCTTTATTATAGATAAGCATATATAATACTAGAGTCTAGGATATTAATGCTTACTATAATCAATTAAATGCACTAGCAATGTGAAAAATGCATAAAATAAAAGGGTAATTTCTGTATTCAAGTCAGAGTGATAAGATTAATATGCGTTATAAATGAAGAAATAAAAAACTTTAGGATTTCAATGGATTCTTTGTATTCAGATTATTTGGACACATTGTAAATAGATGCATTATCAATGGAAACCAACATCGAAGGAGATTTTCCACTAAGAGGGAGAGGACCAAGGGGAGGTGGCAATGGCAAATATGAAACAAGTGAACCATAACAACAGCCCACAAGATAGGGGCAATGAACGACCAAGGCATCAATGCAGCTCCACAATAAGGTTCGCCACTCCATGAGCACTAATGGGGGGAAAATTAGGAATTAGTCCTCACATGAATGTGTGTACAATAGGTTTCTAGAGATTAGTGGGTTGTAAATTATTGGGTAGTTATAGTATAAGCGCCATATATTTTTGCATAGAATGTTGAAGATGATTGATTGATTAATGTGTTTAAGTCTTTGTATCTCCTTAAAGTCTTAAGCACATCGTAATAGAAATTCAACCCTGGTTTGAAAATTTGCAAAATGCAGATTATCAATGCATGGTGAAATTGGGAAGTTTTCTTTCTTGGGAAGTTTGTAAGAAGAAACGGTGGGCATTTTGTCTTAGAAAACTGTTCTCATACTTCCCATTATAAACTATTTTAAACTAAAAATGGGAAGTTTTCTTTCTTCTGGAAGTTTGTAAGAAGAAACGGTGAGCATTTTATCTTAGAAAACTGTTCTCAAACTTATTAGTTTCAAAACAAACAGAAAAAGATAAAATGCTCAGGCAGTGGGGTGTCATATCCTGCAAAAATAGTTTCAACATTTGCAAAAAGTAGATTATAATTTCCAAGTTGTTTTAATGAACTATTTTAAATTGAAAATAGGAAGTTTTCTTCCATGTTAAAGATTGAAAAAAGAAAGGGTGAGCATTTTGTCTTAGAAATTGTCCTTGTACTTAAATCCATAAAAAGGAGAAAAGCGCAAAATGCTGAAGCAAACACAATTTGTTCCAGCATGATTGGAGGATCTTCTCCCTTGATAATCAAAAAAGAAAAAGCCCCTATAATGACAATTATGCAAATGCACGTCTTTGCCTTTTCCCTCTCAGAAAACTTATTCTCAAGTCTTTCTACAAGTACATAAAAACTAAAATATGATAACCTGACAATGAAGAATTTTTTACTCTAGACAACTCTCAAGTGCTACTGTTCATTTAATTCTTAATCATTGATCACAAAAGTGTGATAGAATTTCTTAACTGCTGACCAAACATTAGGATATCACTCAAAACTTTATCCAAATTTGTTGATAGCTTAGAATTTCTTTAATCAAAAGTCCCAAAATTGCTAGATAATTGACGATGATTGGTTTCAACTCACTATTCAGTTTCAAACTCAAAATGTAAACATGTACATAATAGAGAAATATTTAAAATGTAAAATATTCCTAATAAGAACTTTACATGAAGTCTAACAATAGATATTAAGGAAATAGTAAACATACTCAAATTTCTCGAACACCAAGTGTCTGGCAAAACCAATGGTGGAAGAGCTTCAACCTGCATAAAACAATTCATCCTGTAAAAGCATTGAAGATCCCTTACATTGACTTTCCTTATAATAACAATAAGCATAAAAACAAACACAATAACTGATCATAACATCTGTTTATAGAAATTTTGAGTGTCTTTTGTGTAAACCCTGTAGCTATTGTGTCTATATCTCCCTGATTTCCTTTTCGAAGAGTTATTTCAACACATCCCCTTGCTGGTTCTATCTTCATTTTACCTACTGTCCTATTGACTGACATTACACTCCTCAGCATCAATATAATTCCATTCCTTCTTTTCTATTTTCTCCAAAACTCATATACTCTTTCAGTCCATGGTCCACAAACATCGTAAAGAATAATTACCACCTATAAATAAAGGTCAGAGAGCCTATTCACTAGTAAATATGAATATTTAATATAGGTCCATCTGGGTCCACAGGCAATCTTGTAGCTCCCAAAAATATACACTAATAAATTTATTTTATTTTATTTAGTTTGTTTGGCAGGTAAGTGGTTCTGGTCAAAAACAAAAAAATCAATACATTTTTTTTACAATTACCAATTTATTATTGGAGTCAGACAATGAAATGGATGTTGAGGAAGGTGAATTTCAAGAAGGAATGATTTCCGCCCTTCAGGATATCATTTGTGAAAAAGGCAATCAAGAAGTGGAAGGCATTGAGCAGCCCACAGTTCCTGATTGGCTGAAAGAGAGGTTGAAAATAAAGACACTAGTAGTAGAAGAACAAGAAGAAGATGACATGGCTGATTTCTTAGCTAGGTTAGAGCAAACTGCAATAAAAAAGCCAGCCAAAAGATTTTCCACCATCCAGAGAGATGAAACAGGATGCAGGACAGTACAGATTGTCGTACCAAAAGTAGATAAGGCAAAAGGAGATATTGCTTCTCATGAATATGAAATCACTACATTCAATTTGGGACCAACTACCAAGAAGCAGGAAGTCGAAGATTTGGACAATTCAGTTGCTTCCATGAAGGCAAGACTGGATAAGAAAGTAGGAAAGAAGAAAGAATATAAGAGAGAAGTTGAACGCCTGAGGGAGTACATTCAGCACTTGACTAAACCACTTAACCAAGCCAATACAGAAGCTCCTCCACTCTTGAATCCACAAGAAACAGTCAGAAGTTCTGAAGAAGCAGTAACAGCCAGAGAGACCAAGGCATGGATGAAAAGCACAAATAGAGAGGTAGCCACATTTGTGGAAAGGTTAGCATTAACATATGAACAAACCTCTTCTTTACTCTCCAGGATTGCAAATATGGCAGAAGCATGGGCCGACCTTCAGTACATCCAAGAAAGAATCCGTCCCTGCCTTAGAGAATTGAAAGGAGTTTCAAAGCAAGAACTAATTGATGGAAATATAATTGAAGCAAGAGCTGCATATGACTTCAGCAGTTGGCACTGGACATTGGTTACACGCAGTGAAGTCTTGGAGAAAGTGAAGGCAGATGCTGACAAAGCAAAAGAGCGGATAAAAGAAATTCAAGACAAGGTTAACTTGTAGCTACAGAGGTACTTGAAAAAGAAACTATCCGAGAAAAGGATTAAAGTCAAATAATCTAAAAGCTAAGACACAGAAAATCCTCTCCACTAAACCAGTCCTGACGTAGAATTTGTCTAAGGCATCGAACCTCCTATCCATCAAAGATGCTTTCCAAAAACAGGAATTAGATGGGGAAATCACTTTTGTTGTATGTGCAGATGATTTGGAAGGATTAGCATTCAGAGTCAACGTGCTGCCACATGTCACGATGGAAAAGGTTGATCAGATTGTGTCCAAGTTCATTGAATTTTCTGCCTCTCAACAGGAGAAGGGGTGCAATCCTAAAAAAATAGCACGTTGTGCTATTTGTCTTGCGTGCATTGGATATTGACTTTATTTTGGGAGACTCTAATTAGGGTTAGGTTGTCCTAATCTCGACCGTTGATCTTAGATTGATCTCTGTCATTCATTTTTTTTTCAAAGACTCTATATAAACTCATTCTCTCATTTCATTTCAGTGTGGAGAGATTTATGAAATTGTTGCATAGAGCTACTTGGATAATAAAAAGTTCATTATCAGTATTGTTTTGAAGTCTTTTTTGTTATCAAGTGGTTGCATGGTTGCATATTTTCTTCAACACTTCGAATAGATTTGCTTTAAGTAATTTGCTTTGAAGTTGTTAGATCAATGAAGGATTGATAGTTTAGATTGGTGAAATTTTGCTCATACTTGTGTTGGATGGATGATTTTCATTCGATGTGTAAAGTTAGCTTGAGCTTTGATGTGGATGCTTAACTTCTACTTAGACTAATATTGTTCATTTGTTGGTATTATTCATAAGTGTGAAAATCTTAAGCACAACCCTAGAAGATTACACCCGCTTTGCGTAGTTGTCCAAGTGTGGCGCAAAGTGTCGTTACCAGTTTCACCCAGTCTTTACCATCTCTTGAGATCATAGGAATAGCTTAGAAGTAGCATAGAATTCCTAAACCCTCATCCTTTTTTTTTTTGAAATCCCGAATCAGAAAATCCAAAAACAAAGAGCATTTATTGATAAATTCGCCTAAGGCCAGCTTGTGAATGATACCAGTTGTTAAGTGTAAGTCCCCCTTGTATTTCAGCACACACTACCCAAGAAGCTATCCATATAAAGCCACTCGTTCACACATATAGACCTTGGAGTCGCCTTATGGTCTTTCTCGCAAACTTGGCACAAGTAGTGATTTTGTTCAAGAGAGGATAGAGTATCCTTGGATATTTTATTCTAATGTTTGGTATATGATAAAAAGTACACCAACAGATACCACTGACAGCTGATGTCAAGGCAGGTCGGAGATTAGGAGGCCAACTGGAAGTCCCTCATAACTGATCGGCCATTTTATCATGAAGTACAAGTAACAACTTTTGTCTTTTCATTATCTTTGAAATTGCTCTTACCTTTGCACTCTAGGTCGGACTTTTCAAGGCCAAGTGGAAATCATCTAAGCATGGCTAGGGTTTTGATAAGGCATTGGAAGTGACTTGGAAGAATCTTTGACAATCTGATCACCTTCTTGCCTTCTTATTGAAATCATTCCTCGCCTTTAGCAGTATAAACATCATTATCATGTCTTGGAGCAAGGTTCTAAGGGCTGATTAGGACTCTCCAAGATAGGTCGGACTTTTTGGTACCCACTGACAGTTCGGACTTTTCACGGGTCACTGACAGTGGTCGGACCTTTGATGCTTCACTAAGCGATTCAAACTTTTGGTTTCAAACTTGAAGTTCGGGTTTTGAAGGGGCAGAGGAAGTGATCGGGGTTTTGTCCCCTCACTGACAGTGACATCAACAAGTTCGTCAATCTAAGGGTCTACTAGCAGTCAATCAAAGATGTCAACTTCACTTGCCCAATCACCTTGTTTAAAACCTTTCAAGTCACTGCTAGAAGATTTCATCCATGTCAATCATTACTACCTCTTAAAACATCAAGCATTCTCCTAGATCAATGTTCATTATGCCAAGTAAAAAGACTTCCTCACCCTGGACAGATTTTTGGACACCAACTAGAAGTCAACTAGAGCTGGTCGGTCTTTTTTGAGGTCCATTGATAGTGGTTATGGATTTTGCTCCCAAGTGGAACCATGCGTGGATTTAGGGGTCCACTAGAATTTCACTCCAAAGCATCAATGTTACATGCTCAATTAGCATTTCAAGGCATTTCCACCCGCTCCTAGCTGATTCTACCAATCCCATACATCATTATCACTCAAAACCCTTAAGTATGGACATCATCAACATCCAACTCACCAAACATGCAAGCTTTTCAAGCTGATCGAACTTTGGGTAGACAACTGGAAATGATCTGAAGCAAGGTTGGAGATCTTACCACCTCTTGGCAGTGCTAGAAGAGGCAGGTCGGACCTTTAGGGGTAAAATGGAAGTGATGTCAGCATGTCAAAGATTAAAGCACTCACTAACAATGAAAGCAAAGGCAGGTCGGGGTTTCTGCCTTGAAGTGACAATGATATCAAGAAGGTCGGACTTTTTAAGGGTCACTGGCAGTGAGTGAAGGCAAGTTGAGGTTTAGAGCGGTCACAAGAAGTGACCTCTCTTGTTCAATTTTGTGAGTTGTGGCATTTAGCTTACCCATTTCAAGGGTCCTTCATCATCACCCAAGCCTCCTCATAATTGGCATCCATCAAACATCTCAATCCTTGTTGTCCTCATTTTTGTTTCCAAAAATGAAGGACCATTACATAATTTTTTTGTGAAAAAATGAAAAAAAATTACTCTGTGGCACACTTCCCAAGGCAGAATTTCGACTAATCCATGGACTGGCTTGATCCTCAATCCATCCTCGAACTATGTATCAAATTTCATCGCATACTGAATTTGTTTACTATGTCTTTCCTTCAATTTCGGGTTTTTTCTCTCTGACTGCAGGTGGAGAATTTTCCTTGAACTGCAAGTTTTAATAATTTCCATTGTTTTGGTCTTTGTAGGGAAATTTTTAGCTTATTACATGTGCATTTTATTAAAAAATGAAAACTTGTAATTTGTTTTAAATTTCCCCTTTATTGCTTTTATTGTTTTTTGGCTTTTTCAGTTAAAATAGGGATTTTTTGGTTAAGTTACAAGTAAACTTGTAGTTCTTTCCAAAAAACCCTACTTTAATGGTTTTTACATGTTATACAGATTTTAAACCCCTATTACATGTGTGCAAGTAAATTATAACTTGTTATAGGGATTTTATTTCCCCTTTACAAGTGATTTTAAACTTGCATCTATCTCAAAAGATCCCGATTTTGCCTTGTAAATGAAAAAGTGACAATTTAAAACTTGCACTTTGTCTCCAAAAACCCGATTTTGCTCATAAAGTTCATTTTTGACAATTTTAAACTTGCAATTTGGTCCAAAAAACCCGATTTTGCTTTGTTGTCGTAAAAGTGACAATTAAAACTTGTTATATGGAAAATAAAACCCGATTTCCTTTATGACATGTGAATACATGAATAAAACTTGTATTTTCTTCCAAAAAACCCGATTTTCTTCCCCTTGGTCAATTTTTCCACAAATTCTTCCTAACTTTTTGTGGAGAAATCCAAGGAGTAAGAAGGCGATTTTATAGCAAGGCGATTTGTGTAGATTGAAGAACACGTTGCTGCTGTTTTGTGATGATTTACCCTCATTCTTTGCTAAAAACGGTTTACCACGTGGTCCTTTGAATCCGCATTTTGGAGGATATTTTCTTTGCAAAACAGCAAACTCCTAAATCGTTTTTACTTGTCTTGCCTAGGCGTGGAGGTTGGGGGCTTTTAATGGACATTTTGATACATATGGTGTTTTTTCAAAAATGTGGCTAGGGTTTTGGAATGTGGTTGATTTATTTTTAAGAGTTCTCCTTCCTTCTTTCAAAGATCGATCATCTTTTTGAAGAGGCATTTTCAGTTTGAAGCAAGGTTTGATTTCTTTTCTTTCTTTATTTCATTTTCTTGTTTTTCCTTTCTAGTTGTAAATGGTTGTTTCTTCCCCAAAAATCGGTTTTGTGAGAGAGATTTTCCCCTTTGTAAAGCAATTTTAGAATTGCATTGTTCTTCCCCATTTTCCCTCTTTACTTGTAATCGGGATTTTAAATCCCGATTACAAGTTGGATGAAATCATTATTCTTCCCTTACGGATAAAAGATTTAACCATCTTTTGTTTAAATTCCAAGTTTCAAAGATGAAAAATATCCATTCTTTCAATTTCGGGTTTTTAGAACCGGATTACATGTTGAAAGTTCTTCCCATTTTCTTGAAGATGATCTTCCCAAAATCTTTGCATTTTCACTCATATTCATTTCCATCATTCGTACATACCATCTTATCCACTCATTTCACACCTTCATCCATTTTCTCCATTTAAAGTCTACTTGCGGTCAGCCATCCAGAACCCGAAATTGGTCCAAAATGCACTCAAAAAACACTTGAAAATGAGTTCTAAAGGTCCAATTACAAGTGCAAACTTGTAGTTACCCATTACACATATGAAGTTGCATGTTTGTTCCCCACAATTGTAAGTTAATGCTCTTATTTTGCAAGAAGATTTCAAGAATGAAGGATGATACAAAGAAGAGATACAACAACAATTCATGGTTGAGAGCATAGAATGCTTTCAAGACAAAGATGGTCATTACATGAAAAGAGGAAGGCGACCCTTTCCCTCCTAAAAAGATAGTACTACCCCGGTTCAAGATGTCTTTACCAATCCAAAATACTTCAAGTTCTAGCATCCTGAAGCAACATGAAGATCATCACTGACAAAGGATGATGCAGTTAGAGTCGTGTCTTTAGACACATGGAATAGTTTTAGTTATGCATTTGTAATTTTGTTTTGACAAGTTACATGTAAAAAAGATAACTTCGTAATTGCAAGTTAACTCATTACTTGCACTTTTGTAATTACATGTAAAGCAACTACAAGTTGTGTTCAATTAGGACTGTAGTTGGAATAAGTCAAAGTTAGTTATTGAATAAGTCTTGGTGGTTGAGAAAATTTCTCAAGTTAGTTGGGATCCTCCCACCTTTTTCTCATGACTCCTCTCCTATAAATTCTTGAGGGGGTCTATTGTAATTTTATCTTTTTGAAAGAGAGCAAAAACTCTGTCAAATTTGTAGCAAAGAAGTCTTTGAGCTTTCATGTGTGAATTCAAGAATTGAAAGGAATAGAAGAAAATTGTTCAAGCTTTGAGTCTTTGTGCTACATACTTGAGTTTATGTTCTATATTATCTTTCTTGCAAGTGTTTCTTAAAAAGCTTAATCACATCTGATTTGCAATCTTTGTGCTACAAGTAGTTGAGGTTAATATAGATTTAAATAAATATTTTGTTGAGAGAAGCTCCAAGTCTTTGTGCTTTCACTTGTTCTTAGGAGAATTTAGGAGTAGATTTTGTGACAAATAGTTGTAAGTCTTTGAGCTTATACTAATTCCCATTCTTTTAAGTAGAGAAGAATAAGATATTTCAGTCTTTGAGCTGTTATAATTTGTTCTTTATAGCATTAGTATAGAAAAGGGTAGATAGGACTTCACATAATCAAGTCTTTGAGCTTGATATTGCTGTCTCGTCCCGAAAGAAGTGACGGAAGTCTTTGCGCTTTCAGAAAACTTCATATCCTTTCTCATTTCATTTTGAAAGTGGTTACTGCTGTTTATATCAAATCACTATCCTTTTATGTGAAGAGAAAAGAATATTGTCTTTTTTGAAGGAAGAAGAAAGATTGCTGTCCCATCCTAATTTATTTTCAAAGTTGTAGTTAGATAGAGGGAGCCTTCCCTTAATTAGGAGAGTTTTACTCACACGCTGTGGTTGAAACCACAATTTTGTATATTTCCCCAAGTGTACAAAATTTTCAACCAACAATCCTTATGACTGACCTCCACACTCACACTTATCATTTCTTCCATCTCTAATGATGATGATCAAATGAAATGACCATCACAAATCGTTCATTTCTAAGATGTTGAGGACTAACTAACTCATTTCTTCCAAAAGAGAAAGACAAGTCCTGCTCATTTCCTAGCAACCTGGGGCACTGCATCCCCTCAAGCAAAAGCTTACTAGCTAACGACACTACTAGACGACTAAACTAAGACAACTATCCTAGAAAGCGTGAAAAAGTAGGGGTCCCCATTTACAGTGGGGCGATGTGTGAAAACGTCACAAGAAGTTTCTTTCCCAAGTTCTCAATTTAAGATTTTAACTTGAGTTTTTAATTAATTTCTAGTGTCTCATTAATACCTTTTCCTCTCTCCTCAAAGGGTGTTCACTCTCTCTGTAGACTTAAGTGAACTTTTGAGGATTATAACTTGGGTCTTAATAAAGTTTTAACTTGGCAACATCGAGATTTGGTAAATGATAATTGATGCCTCTCGCTCCACTCGAGAAAACCATTTGAACCCAAATTAAATTAACCCAATCATGTGTCCTTTATTCAATACGTTAGCCTACAAGGAACTGGTTATAGACAAACCCTAATACCAATGTAATGTCCCACCCCAATCTAGAACACTGAACAACTGTAGAACTAATAAGAACCTGCTTGTTCCCTGTATTATTATTTGTTTGATTGATTTTATCTTTCAGAACTAGACAAAAGTTGCACAAGGGTTTAATGTATTATGTTTGGAATGTTTTTTGGATTAATAATAGTAAACAACACAATTCCTGCAATAAATGAAAATTCTGAAAATAGCATAAAAATCTATGAAACCTGGGAACTTAATTTCTAGATTTCTTTATAGTTTCAACATTACAAGATTTGTTGCAAAAGAGAATGACCTCATACAGAAAATAGGTCTTACAAATCAAATTGAAGCATGTACAATATTTGCCTCCGAAACTTGATGAAGGTAGGCTCCAAACAATTGTCTTGTACGTCTGATTCACCAAGCTTGCAGCCACATAGGATACTCAGAAAACGCCAAGTTGGTAGCCACTTAGGTCACTCAGAAAATTACTTGTAACTCTTTCAAAACTGCCCTTTTCAACTCAAAAAACCTCTTATCAAGGTAGTCTGATCTAGGCACTCAAGAAGTGCAAAAAGAGTTATCAAAACCTAGGCAACTTAGCCTAGAAATCACCACTTTTCTATGGAGCTGGTATGGCTTGGCAGAAACTGATTTTTGCTTGAAATTACCGTTTGAACCTTTGCAAACTGTTGTAAAGCTGCTCCAAACTGCTGCCCATTACGTAACTGATGTAGCCCAATACCAAACAGCAATTGGGAAGCTGATTTCAACTCCAAAATGGCTAGGAAAGGGTGAGGCTAGACAGGCAGGCTGCTCACTCGGATAATCCGCATCAAATGCTCTTGGGTCTTCTCCTTTCTCAAAACAAGCCAAAGAAGGGATTGGCCTCACAAGAAAGCACCTCGCTCAGACACAACCAGCAAAATGTCTTCAAAACTGATTTTCTTTTGATGCACCAATGAGATCCCCGAAGTGGAATCTCCCTAGACACCTTGAGATGATCTTCTTCAGCTGCAGGTGTGATGACTTGTGAAAGGTTTCGTCGTCACAAGCTGCTCCAAACCCTAAGGTTCAACCAAGCTCCTCTCAAGAGGCCACAGAGAAAAAATATTAGCGAAGACATCCCCAAAATGAACTCCAAGTTGCTTTTTATAAGACTCCAAATCCAAACACCCTAATTAGGGTTTATTTTCCAAGTTCTCACTTTAAGATTTTAACTTGAGTTTTTAATTAGTTTCTAAAGTCTCATTAATACCTTTTATCTCTCCATCCTAGCACCCACCTTTTCTTTAACTTAAGTTTTATTTAATCTTCACTAATACTTTGGAGTGTAGCTTGGGCTTTAATAAAGTTTTAACCTGGCAACTTTAAGATTTGGTAAATAATAACTGATACCTCTCATTCCACTTGAGCAAACCATCTAAACCTAGAGAAAACTAACCCAATCATGTGTCCTCTATCCAATACGTTAGTCTACAAGGACTTGGTGATAGACTAGATTGGTTAACACTGGTTAGAAGAGGACATTACATAAAACTTTTAAATGTTGTACAAGGCTGCCCCAAAAGCTGAAAACAAACAATTTAAGGAGTTTATGCTTGTTTTTCACAGCTCAAGCCTATTTCCACAAGCTCTATACCCCATATTTTGCACTCCACAAATCAACAAAGAATACTAGATCAGCTAGTTACACATTGGCAAAGTATTGAAAGATGGAGAGACAAGAATATGAGTAGAGATCAAAAGTACTTGACAAATTCTATACTTTGTTGACTTGTGGTAAGAGAAATTTTAGAGCTTAAGTAAACTATGATGAGTAGTGTTTTTAACTATGACAGTTTCATTGAAAAACTTCAACTCATTATTGCTTTCGGACCCTTGAGGTTGGTTGAGATGGGTATGGTCCTTAAGTTGAGAGCAAATAAAAATTTACTTGGTTCTATCAATACAAGTTCTTGGCTTCATTCCTTGATGAAGTGGTTGCCATATTAGCAAATCGGAGCAATTAACTAGATGAGCTTTACACGGAAGGCAACCTCATTAGTATCATCTTTCCCATGTACTTTTGTTGATGATAGCTTCATTCAAATCAATCAAGATGAGATACAACCTATGTTCCAAACATTGATAAAAAATACCTTGGATAGAGCGCAATAGGATGAAAATGTACGTTGATTATCTTCTATTGCCATAAATATTGATGATACTAACGAGGAGGTAATCGAGACTCATATACTAGTCACTCAAAGTAGTATTTCACTCAATGTATAGATGATTTGTATGGATTCTAGACCATAACCTATCCTTGATTCGCCCCAACTGAAGACCATTAAACATTTGGAGGATTCCTTGGATTATGCAATTACGAACAGAGATTTCTAAAGGGGTTTTCATAGCTAACCGCACCCATTACAAATCTAACTAAGATGTAATCATTCTCTCGGTCAAATACAACTCAGCAAGTATTTGATTGCCTTGACGAGGTAATGAGCGCTTGTCATGTACTAGTACTTCCTAATTTCTCTCAACCCTTTCATACTCATCTATTAAAGAAAGAAGTGTGGAGTGCTCCCATAATGTCAGATTTGCATATGGACAGTAACATTATACTCATCTAGGGTCCAAGAACTCTATGCCACTACCAAAATACCTACCCCCTTAATGCTGGTGTTCTCCAAGAAAGTTTGAGGTTTCCAAGGACCTTGGAATGGACCAAAAGAAACATTATAAAATTCTATGCAATCAAATTTATAAAACCTCGTCTTTAGAACTATGTTTATCTTATAACGATTATTGTGACCATGACTCTCAAAACAGAAATTGATATGATGCTAATCCATGTATAAACCAAAAGCATTAAGGAATGTCAACATAATTTATTGTGTTATGTTAATGTCATCTAGACCATAAAATGAATCTTTCAAATAGAGATATAGATGAGGTTAACTTTATCGTAATCTATTAGAGATAGAGTAAATTTTATACTATTTGAAAGACTCGTGTTCCATTGGATGATCTCATCATCCCTAAAAAGATTGTAATATCCACTTCAATAAGATACTTCTAGGAATCTTGATCAATAGCATACTACAAGCAACCAAGAATAGATTAGGGTCAATCTTACATCATAATTATATCTAACATGTGCCAACTAGGATTAATCAATTCAATTGCAATATGCATAATTATCATTCATATTAACTACAATAGGAACCATTGGACCCTATTCAAAATCTAGAACCTCATATTGGACTGATATCCAACCATACAATATTGTATAAGGTTGCAGAGATAAGGCATGTCATTAGATTCCAAAGTTGTTTAGTTCTAGTAAATACCAATGAGTTCCCTTGCACACTACAAAGCACATCTTAAACACTAATTCAACATAAGAAATCTTTGTTGTAGTTCATAGTGCTAAGTTAATTGATTGTACAACAATACCCAAGGAAATCTTAACCTTGACTAATATATAAATAACAGAAGCGAGTTTTTTCTTTATCAACATGGAATTTGCCTGATTTTTATCATAATTTTCATATAAGCAACCTTCGACAAACATTTGCTATCCAATTACTTAGCTTTAAGAAGAGAAAGTTAGCTTTATTATCTTACACAAGTCAACTCCTATGAATTGAATATCTTGAAGATATAATTGAAATTCTAACTACTGGAATATAATGTGGAAATTGAGATAGAACAAGAAAAATATGTAAGAGGTTACTGCCATTAAAATCATATTATCACGTACAAATTTCTCAATATGCAAAGAGTTCACATAATTTAAAAGCATGCCATCTGAACGTTAAAATAATAATTTTTCCTTGATTAGCAGGATACAACTCTAAATATAATAGTTGCATATTTATATTACCCACGAAAATCATTAAAGAATAACTCACAGTTATTGAAGGTGAAGATATTTTATCTAAAGAATCCAGAAGTTCACCCAATGTAGTATTTGGAAATGTCCAAACTCTGGAAAAGAAAAACAATGTTTGCACAGTGGTTAATGACAGAGACAGATACACTATCCTAGTACGGCAAAAATAAATTAAGAATAATTCATAACGCATTCAAGAATAACCACAAAGACATGAAATAAGACTCAAATATGAGTACAAGTTAATGTCAATTACCTTTGACCCAAAAGAAGCAAAAACACATGTAACATTGAGTATATAGATTAATATCATCGCATATTTAGTGGAAAATTTTGTGGAAACAATGAAACTATGCCTATTAACCAAATTTGGGTTAAAACTTACCCCAAGTCTTTCACCAAGCGTGTAGCTCTGAGAGGTTGCATCAGAAATTTAAAAAACAAATGAACATTCAACATGAGCGATTGAATTAGGAAAGTAAATTTTATGAATAGTCTATGAAAAAACAAGTGGACAAACATTAATCATGATTACACGTGACCAAATGGAAAAATGCTCCTTCACTTGTCTAATTGGTTGTCAAAAAAAAAATCTAAGAGAACTCAATAAGTCTAACCACAATGTCCATGGCCTTCTAAAGTACGTTGATTCCCTACAAAGCAGCAATGCCCTTTGCATGATCTTTGGACATAAAATACATCCCTTGTTCTCAAATCATGATACATTGAGGAAAAATTGTGTGATATTAAAGCTAAAAAAAAATATTCCCTTGCCAACAAAATTTATCCAGATGTGAACGTCAAATGACGCTAAGTGGAAGAGTTTTGAAAAGCTCGCATTGAGGTCCTAGCTGCAAGGAAAATTAACAAATGGGCTGTCATCCATGTTAATGCATTAGTAGCTTCTGCAAGATAAGACTCTCCTAACTCATTAATCTCCTCTATTCTGTTATTAGTTTAGTCATTCATGCTTTATGTTTATCAGACTATAACATTGATCATAATTATGATATTGATATTGGATAATGATGGATTAGATTGACGACCTGCTTAACTATGTTAAGCGTCAATCTAAATGCTATCGGGCTATTAACCCGATAGCATATTAATGTCGATTCATATCGGCATTAATATGCTATCGGGGTATTAACCCAATAGTATATAATGCTAACAGCTATTGTTATTGTTTACTTTATATTGATCCATTATCATATGCTTTGATACCGATTCATTATCGGGTATGTTTATAAGCACTGTTACAATTAACAATGATACCGATTCATTATCGGGTATGTTTATAAGCACTGTTACCATTAACAATGATACCGATTCATTATCGGGTATGTTTATAAGCAATGTTACCATTAACAATGATACCAATTCATTATCAGGTATGTTTATAGCATCAATTCGTTATGGATCGGTTGATGGTTGTAAGAGTCACGACCAAGTGACATCTTGGTCAGACATGTCTAAAAGACATGTCCGATCAAGGTGCCACTTGATCGTGGCCATCTTACTATTTATACTTCATTCAAATTAAAGGAGATGACATTGAAATCGATACATGTTCATCCTCCTTACCTGCAGTAAAAGACAGATAACAATATTAGTGTCATAGTCATAATATAAAATAAAAAAGATACCATCCTGCATATAACTTGTCCATTAAATTGGAAATTACAATACTTTTACAGTCCAGGACTGTAAAGCTGCAATCTATGACTACCTCCAGGTTGGTTACTTCATTTGGCATCTATATGATTGAACTCCTAAGTATTAATTGGTGATGGTGGCATGTCTATTGCCAACTAGACTTGTAATGGTGCAGCATGATCTTTTCTTAATTCCTTGCTCTTACTCAAATCCATGAGACCATGAACAGGCTCTCCCACACTTCAAACTATTGTTGGGTCTCAGGCTTCCATTGTGAGACTCGTGAACCAATTAATTTGTGAATTGAGGTATGTGGCTTATTTAATTTATACATGTAGCTTCATCATGTCCCCTTCGTAATTGAGTCAGCGACAATCTAATTTAAGGCCCAATTACTGTTCTATTTGGGTGCTCCAATAAAGTACTTTTTTAATTATAAAGTTAACTTTAATTTTGGGAGGGAACACTAATTTAATTATGGGCGCAAAACTGTAATGCCTATAAACGCAAATCTAATGCCCTCATTTTGTATTCAAATTATTATTTTCAAACTGTGTTTTCTATCGAAGCTTTCAAGGACAGAAACCCTCAGGAGTGTGTTCTAGAGGCTGAAACCCCTCTGGAATTTGTTGTGCAATTGAGAACAGAAACCCTCAATCTTATAGACTGTTGGATGAAATCTTTATATAACATTGTGATGCAAATTATTGTCATTTGAAGTGCCTTCATCTGCTACACCAAATTGGATTGAATTCATATTTTTTATCTACTGAATTCCTGGTGAGAATCTCTGTGTTAATGTCAGTTATCAAATGTTTATGTGGGTGAATTAGTTCTGATCTGAGCAATGCACAAAATCAATATTAACTGTCAATGTCATCAAATGTGCCTAATTTCATTTTGTGCCTGGTTTAAATCATTATGATGCTGCACTGGTTGTCTTTGTCCATTGTCTCATCCTTGCGGCAGGAACTAATATCGTTGGTTTCAATTTAATTCTGTTTGAGGCATCGTCGTTTACCATTGGTCATAATTTTGTATGAGTCACAAACTGCCGCTACTCATTACATTGTTTAAAGTTTGCATATTGGCAATTTAGGGTTGTTTGAAGTCATTTTGATATTTTCATGCTTTCTTTACAGCCACCATGTTCGGATGCTGTTTCCTTAAAGGGAAAATTTAATATAAGGCTAAATAAAAAATAATACAATTGATCACTGCTGATCGCTACATTCATTAGTTCTGTAATGAGATGCTATTGATTCACATTTTGTGTGGTATTGCTAGAAATCCCTGAGTAAAATAAATAGTTTACATGGAGTTTGAAATCTACCTTTATTCTGCTTTAGATAATTAGTATTCAATTCATAAATCTGATTTTAACTTTCTGCTGTAATTTATATTCAAAAACCAAAAAAAAATACAAAAATATAAAATTCAAGAGTACACAAAATTTATATTCTGTCCTCCAGTTAAATTAGTTTACTTTCTTCTCATTTTATGTTAGCTGCTCAATAAAGTGCTGATTTTTCTATTTCATAGTTTAGCATAGGTATCAAATCAATCATCAAGCCCACAAAAAATTATAAAAACTAAAACTACCCAACAAGGATCATTACAGAATTCCCGGTACATGTTTCTTCAAATTTAGAGCATGTGCTTACTCTTTGAGCTTTCTTCCTTACATTGTGTTATTTTTCCCCTCTTTCCTCATCATTTTTGAAAGGCTTGATGCATCTCCTATTTTGACCTCTACCTAGAGATATCCATTATTTCTCATTCAATTATATCATATTTATAGAAAACTTAAATGGCTGCACTAAGACCTGTCAGAAACCAATACAAGATCATAAGAAAGGATAAGCTCTATTATCAAATGTTGGCTAACAAACAAATGGGGATGACCAGATGACCTTATCACAACCTATGGGAGTCATTAGTTCGATTTTCTGAGTCCTATGCCCTTCTCATTTTAATGTGTTATCTTGATCTGAAATTGTAGCATATTCACTTCCTTCCCTTGTAGTAGGGGTGAGAGCATGGTGGACTGTAGTCCCCAATGTCCCTAATTCCTCACTCTTAAGATGTTCTTGTCTACAATTCGCTATCCCATTTGACCATGTGATTTTACTTAATCTCTCCATATCCTGTCAGCCTTTTTCCACTTCCAACCATAAATCCTATAATATCCACTACATCACAATTTCCTATGATGCTTGATATAACATTCAATCTTTCATCATCCTTTCCCACCTTATGTATGTTGACGTGGCTAAAATCATATTGCTACAACTCTATCCAGCCAACGCAGAATAGAATGTTCTCGCTGAGTATCCTATCCTCTCTTGTGTAAAGAATCCCTAATGTTGTTTTAGTTGATCAAAGGGGACAACCTCAAAGTTCCAAATGTCAAGTCATGGCTGCGGGATAACTCAACGGTTGATGTGTTTTGCTAGGAGCACAAGGGGCCTTACGTTTGCAACAAGTTGGTCTGCATCTAAGATGCTGCATTTCTCAAACTGGGAAATAAAAGCAAAGGAAAAGGGTTTAGGAGACCTAAAATCAACAAGACTAGTGTGCGAGTAGACGGGTTCGACATAACCAATCCCTGCTTGGCCAGAATAACTCACCACCTCGCAATAACGGTGCAATCTTCAAGGGAGACTTAGAAAATTTTCAGACTGCAAGTGCATGCCTAAACACCCAATTTTGGCGTAGCTCAAACGAACACCAGCAATTGAACTAAGCATGATTTTAAAGGCTCAAGCTAACCATACAAAAGGATACACAATTAGCATATCCCCAATGGTATGAACCCAAATCCATCAAATACCTGCATACCAGAAAGATCTATCTAAACCTGCTAAAGGAAACCATGCAAACAAAAGAAAACCAAGATAACAAACACCATACTTCAATGTTCATATATTGATTTTGACTGTCATTACAACAATTTCTGCAACAATTCTACTCTATTCCTAATTACTAAATTCTAACCTTCTAACAATCTAACTAGAATCTAACTTTCTACAAAAACTCTAACCCTTTACAATGAGAAGCATCCTCCCTTTTATAGGTTTTACAGATTGAACCAGAGGCCCAAGATCGACTACATCCAGCAGTCCTGATTAGCCTTCTAGAAACTTAACAGCTTTAACCCATGCCCAATTAATCCTCAGTTATCCCCCCAACCACTTTCTCAACTGCCGACCACTATTTGACATCAATTTGGGTCAATATGGTAGTTGGAAATAACTATCTTGTGTTCCTTTGTTTTAAAATATCTTGAAAAGGTCCCACAGGCAGTCATGTACAATAAAGCATTTCAAATTTTAAACTGATTTTTTGGAATTACTTCCAGCCTGTGTATTTCTGAGCTTGTACATTTTGAATGTTCTTTCATCTTTGGTCTTCAGGATAGACTTCAACTTTGTGGTCCGTGGTGGCGCTCCCCATGCTTGGTTTTGATCCTTTGCAACACGCTCTTCATTGGCAGCACTTTTCGCTTTAATCGCGATCTGGTCCTCAATTTGCGTTTCAAGCTTTCTCCTGGCTCTTTCAGCGATGTCGTCGACCTGCAAACAATTAATTTCAAACTGGATTAATTATTTTGAAAAATTAAATAAATTAATTTAACAAATATTAAATTTTTTAAACATCCCCTATGAAATTAGGGTTTTAACGCCAAGACTTAAAAGGCGCGAGCTTTGACGTCTCCTTTCAACATGTGCTAACAAGTTTGGACCCTTTTTGACGTTTTGAGAGTTTTAAATTTAAAATACCCCCCTTTTAACCATTTTCAACTGTTAGACCCCTTTTGCGCGAACTTAGGTTCTTTTTGAAGCTTTTCCTTTTTGGCTCGTTGGTTCAATTTGAGTGAACCTTGGTCTTCTACTTCATTTTCGGCCTATGAAGTGACTTTGTGATTTTTAGTCTTGCTTTGGGCTCAAGAAACCTAATCGCGCAAATCTTACTCTTGAATGATTTTTCGGCCTACGAGTTTATTTGGGCGAATTAGACTCTATCATTCTCGGTCATATGAAGCCTTTGGCAAACTTAATGTCTTTTGGTTTTTCAATGAGGTAACTTTGCGAACTTGGTTTCATTTTCGACTAATAGGGGCTTTTGCACGAATTTAGACTCTTACTCCATTTTCGGCCTAAATGATGGTTTTGCGCGAATTGAGCTTTTGAGCCAAAAAGGGAAAGTGCCTTTGAATGAAATTAGGGCATTTTCTCTCTTTTGAGCGAATTTATTGCTTTAAAATTTAAACACATTCTTAGAAAATTCAAACCTTTTGATACAGATGAGCAATTTTGTGTTTTTGCAAACTTTGGCATTTCTCTTGCAAATTGCGCAACTTCTGCATTTTGAGTTGAAAGGTGAGCTTTTTAACCTACAAACTTGCAAAAAGAACCAAAATCCGGGCTTTAAGGCAAGAACACATGATTTTGGTTTTTCGGCCTATATGGTCATTTTGCGCGAATTTTAGATGGTCTCTAATTTCGGCTCGATGAGGCCTTATGAAAATTTTGGCTCATATGATGATATCACGCGATTTGAATCTATTGATCATTTTCGGCTCTTTAAGCCGATTTGTAAGCTTTTGAACTTCGTTCTTTTTCGGCCATTTTGAGGCATAATAGCACGATTTGGACCTTTTGTGCCTACGCGATTCCTATTTCCTCATTTCATCTTAGTGATTTTCAGGCCTACTGGTTGCCTTGCGCGAAGTTTTGGGTTTAGTTTATTTTGCAACTTCGGGTATTTTGGACAAAATGCAAACTTCGCCTTCCTTCACCCTTCATCGCAACCTGATTAAGGGACGCAATTTAGCTCCTAAAGCCGAATTTCATCCCTATTCGCAAGAGTTTTCAAATGCCTTACCCTCTCTTTAGTAATTTCAGGATTTTGAGAGACATTGTGCGAATATGGACTTTTCAATCTCGGCATTTGAAGCTTGATTGTGCGAATTTGCTTGATTTTGACTCAGGCTCTTTAAGCTGATTCTCTCACTCTTCACGGACAAGCAGATTGCAACAAAAAACCTTGGGGTTCCCTGTGAAGCAGGGCGATGTGTGCTTAACGCACAAAGATGTCCACATTACATTCCCTCACTAGTATGACAATCAATAACAATTTAGTGTCCTATATCATTTGGGAAGCATCCTTGACTCATTTTAAACCCCACCCCCATGGATTTTGTATTATGAATCATTGGTACAATAATGATTGTAACACTAAATTCTCCATCTTCCCTTCCCACCGGATGTCCAGTTATTATTCCCTCCCTACTAGGACAATAGATAACATTTTCTTATCCCAAATTTATTGGGAGAGAAACCTTGCCTCATTCCACTACAAGAGCTATCATTTTAAACCTAATCCACATGGCTTTTGTGTTACGGATCATTAGTAGAATAAAGATTGTAAACCCCTGCATGAGAGGCTATCTTTTTCTTCAACCCATGGCCCTACTTCAATACCCACCAGGCCTAGACAGTATCCTTGTAATGTCCCTTTTCTAAAGTAGGATATAAAATTAAAATATAAATAAATAATTATAATATAATATAATTACTAGTTAAGTTAACTAAGTTTAATGAAAAGTCAAGAGGCATGCTATGAAGGGTCAGAGGAGCTAGTAGATTGGTTAAATAGTATGGTGAAATTCTTTGAGTGGAAGTATAAGACAAAGGAAACGAAGGTTAAATTTGCATGCACCAAGTTGAAGGGTCATGCAATGATCTGGTGGGATCATTTATAAAAGGAACGAACTAGGAAAGGAAAAGATAAGATCAAGACCTAGAACAAGATGGAGAAGAAGTTGAAAGAAAAATTCTTGCCCATAGATTATGCACAAACCCTTTTTTGTAGGTTTCAAAATTTAAAACAGAATTTATCTACTATACAAGATTATACAGATGAGTTTTACAAGTTGTCCATTTGTGTGGAGCATAAAGAAAATGATAAGCAAATGGCTGCTAGGTATGTAAACGGCCTTAAATTTTCTATTCAAGATGAACTGTGCATGCATCAAGTTAGCAGTATGGAAGAGGCTTACTAGTTGACTCTGAAGGTAGAGAAAAAACAAAGCAAGCAGTATTTTCAAAGGAATAGAGGAGGAAAAAGAGGTATTGAATATCCATTGCAGGGTGATTTAAATTACAATCAAGGAGAACCATCTAAGGGAGGAGAAAAATTAGATGATACCCAACATGAAATGCACACTCAACAACGAGGGAGAGGGTTTCAAAGGGGTAGAGGTTATAATGGTGGTACAGGATAGGAAAATCCACATAAGTCTTTTGTTTGCTTTAATTGTGGAGAAAGCCACAAAGCATTTGAATGTTCAAATTATAGCATGCAAGAAAGAACTCAAGGAGGATCACCCAGGTTGAACCTAGCTCAAGCTAAGAATGTAGAAGAAGGAATTAGATCTCAAGTTTCACTAGATGTAGGAGAAAACCTCATGATGAGAAGAACCATGGTAGTTCCAAAGAGGGAGAAAGTACAAACTAAAAGTTTTGATGACTCATGTCTTCGAACCAATATCTTTCAAACTAGATGCACTTTGGGAGGAAAATTATGTTAAGTAATTGTTGATGGAGGTAGTTGTGAGAATATGGTTTCTAGGGAAATGGTACATAAATTAAACTTGCAGTGTAATATCCCCTATTTATAGGTTGTCAATTCCCAAAGCAAAAGATACATTACTACCTAGTATATTACATTAATTAGGAGTAGATAATTAAAGTTGTCCATAATTCAACTTAATATTGTCATTACTCCAATCCTAATTCCCAATCCCTTCTCTTTCTTAATCCCAGAAGACGTCATTGGCTTGTCTAGGGCGCTATGACACCACCTCCCTAATTCAGCCATACGTGAAGAACATTAGTCCTTTCATCCTTAGGATTCTTTCATCTTGGAGTGGATTTACTCTGCGTCTCCCTAAGAGTACTTGTCTCCCTTGGGAAATAGAATTAGAATTGATTAAGTACTTAGACTGCGAATATACTTGTCTTTCAATTATTATGAATATATATGAAATTAAATATGACTGTCATACATATTGCAGTCTATAATAATATTATTAATATTACTTCTAGATTCTGCATAGGAACATCATTAGGCTTCATATATTAAGCATACATATTAAGCACATCCCATGCATACCACCAAGAACAAAGATGTTACTGCCTGTAACTTAGTAACAGTTCTGATCTGATCGATGGTGTTCTCTTGGATGCTTTTGAATCCTTTCCTTTATATCTCTCCATGTGAGGGAGGCCACACCTCTTCATCACGTATGGCCTTTGGCAAGAGACACACCCTTTCACCATTAGCACCCTTTGAAAGAGTGCAACTTTTTAATATTTTGGATTCAAACCAACATCTTTCGAACTAGATGCACTTGACAATGTCAAGTAATTGTTGATGGAGGTAGTTGTGAGAATATGGTTTCTTGAGAAATGGTAGATAAATTAAACTTGCAATGTGAAAACATCGTCATCCCTATCATATTGCATGGTTCAAAAAAGGAAATGAAGTCACTGTTTATAAGAGATGCCTAATTAAATTTTCCATAGGAAAGATCTATAAGGATGAAGTATGGTGTGTTAATGCATGATAGCCTCGGTAAGATAAATGATTGAATGAGAGATAAATGAAGTCTCTCATTCAATCATCTATCCTATCGATAGACTATGATGAAGACTTCAAGCTATCGTTCCTTCATTTGATGATTATTCTTAGATTTATATACATTCAATCCTACTTGCAAATTCTGATCAATATTGGTTTCTTAATCAATACTTAAACTACCGATAATTATCGGTTATAAATATCATAGCACAGAATACCGATTGGTATCGGTTCATATTGAATCGTATGAATACCGATTGTTATCGGGTTTAGTTTATAACTATATACACCGATTGTGAACACCGATTGTTATCAGTTGACTTGCTTATAGTATACACACCGATTAGTATCGGGTGACTTACTTATGGTATACACGCCGATTAGTATCGGGTGACTTGTTAAATACACCGATCAATAAATACAATGATAATTGAAAGGTGCGATCAAGTAATATCTTGATCGGTCATGTCTAATAGACATGACTGGTCAAGGTATTGCTTGATCTCCCTTGCATACATATATATATCAATCGGCATTTGTGAGAAGGATATTGAAATCGATATATGCTCTTCCTCTATCTGCATCATACCAGATAATAATCAGATCCATTATTTAAGAAATAACATATACATCAAAGAAGATAACTAATCTTGAATATAACTTGCATTTTGGAAATTGAAAATCGAATAACATTTACATGGTGTGATGTCATTCCCATGGATGCATGTCATATATTGTTGGGAGGCCATGGCAATATGATAGGAAAATTATTCATGATTGTGAGAAAAGCACATACACCTTTTGGAAGAATGTATCTAAAGTAGTTTTGTTGCCTCTTAAGGATGACGGAAAAGGTGACACTATGTTGTCTAAAACACAACTTGTCCAAGAAATGAAGGTAACAGGTTTTTGTTATGCCTTGATGATGCAAAGAGAAGAAGGTGAAGGAATACTAGAAGCAGTTCCTTTCAAGGATGTTCGAGATTTGAAATATCACAGTGCAGCTAGAAATGAAGATGAGGATGTTGCAATAGCAATGAAAGAGAATGAGGTAAAATTTAAGTTTTCCAATTTCCTTTAAGATGAAATGCATGTGGAAGAAGAGCCAAAAGTAAAAATAGTGGACAAGAAGGCAGTTTACATTCTGCAAGGTCGATATAATAGATATTTGGTACAATGGGAAGGATTATCACTAGCAGATAGCACCTACATTACAGAGTGGGAGTTGAAGAAGTTGGATCTAGGCGAGTGGCAATAGTTTCAAGACAACTTGTAGGAGAAGCATTCTTTTCAACTAGAGGAGAATGATGCAGGGGCTTCAAAAAGAGGATTTTCTGTTTTTTCCTAGATTTTAGAAAGTTGATATTTCAGTTATTTTAGATTTTAGAATATTGATTTTTTAGTTATTTTTGAACTCATGTTTGTTATTAGTTTAGAAAGTTGGCAATTTGTGTCGAAGTTATAATTTTTACATATTTAGAAGTTTCTCATTATTTTCTGGATAAGTTTGGAAATTACCAAAAAAATGGCAAGTTCTGAAAGTTGTCAAAAACTGCCAAAAAGGGTAATTTTGGATTACAATAGATTGTTATTTCTTTGGGTTGTGGAAACAGTTTTAGAGAAGAATAGTGAAGGAAAAAATTGATCCATTCTAGTGTATCTTTGTGTTTTCATTAATGGTTTCATTTATGTTCTAAATTGGCTACATCGCCCTTCCAAGCGCTTCCAAATGAATCATCGCTCACTGCTACCCAGCCCCAAATAATCTTTGCAGCATGGCTCTCTGCCTTCCAATAGACATTGGTGTGTGCTTGCTCTTTCCTCCACATAAGGTCCAAAATTAAACTATAACAAAATCCTAAAACTCCAAGGACTTCGTGCTCCACATATCTTCAAACTAATGATTTCCACAACATGTGCCCACAAAGCATATTGAATTTGTCACAAATATTGCTCCCAAGAGCACCACATAAACCCTCGTGAAGAAAAGACTAACTCAATATCAGACCCAACCATAGAATTACATCAGAAACACATTCCTTTTTCCCTCCTTCCTCCTAAGCCCCTTCACGCCCCTGCCCCTGCCCCCCTCTCTATTTTGTGATGTGTGTGTATGTGTCTATCTATGTGTCTGTGTTTGTCTATGTCTGTGTGCCTATTGATGTGTCATGTGTCTATGTGTAATGTCCCCACTTTGAAATAGAATTTAATAATAAATAATAATAATAAAATTAAAATATAAAAGAATTAAATTTAAAAATTAAATTAAAATATAATTAAAAATATTAAAATTTAATTAAGTTAATGAATGGACAAAAGATACGAAATGAAAAGTTGTGAGTCCCTCAAACATGAGATATAAAGAGGAGAGTAGCCTTCCAGCAGTTGGAACTTCTGAAAGAGATTCAATATCCCTAGCAGATTACAGCATAAAAAGGAAGTATCTTTCTATAGGACAGGTACAGCGACCCCAAGAAGGATCGGTCCCATTTGTCACAGCAGAACTATACTTATTCCAGAATTACTACTAACAGTTATTGAGACTGGTAAATTAGATATCACTGTCATTTATTGCATTACATGTCTACATGTTATTTCTGCATATGTGAGAATGCATGAATTTATGATAAAATATGAAACATGATAAGTGACTGAAAACCACCTTGTAGGAAGGGGCCTGGGGTGTAAGCAAAAAAGGATGTACTAGGCTGGTAAGAAGCTGTTCTAAAGTGGATCAAGAGGGTCCCTAGAACCAGAGGGCACTTACCTAGAGGGCCAAGTATTCCACTTATGACCCCTGCCCAATCCCACAAGGTGGCAAGCGTATTTAGGAAGATGAGATGTCTATGAGGAATGCTGATACAAACCACCAAGGGAGAGGGCTGTGGTAGACAATCCTCTTAGGCTTGGTATAGAAAAGTGCTTCAGGCGGACCCTTCATGTACCTTCTCTTAACTTCAATATGCTTACATGTTTATGAATATGAGAAATTATCTAAATATTAAATATATCTAAGCGTATATCTGCATATGTTGTTTCAATTATGATTGCAGGTTTCAGACCTTGGACTGCACCATTTAAAGATATTTATTTGGTAAGATGTCATCCTGACATTAATTGGTTGCAAATGTGATCTTAGGGTGAATTCGATGGCAATATAGTAAGGGGACATTACACAGTGTCTGTGTCTGTATGTGTCTATATGTAAGTTTATAGGACAACCTTGCATTTCAAACAACATTTGTCAAGAATGATGTCTTGTCCTTAAATGTGAGGCTTATGTGTCTGTGTCTGTATGCATATTTATGTGTCTTGTGTCTGTGTGTCTGTGTGCCTATTTATGTGTCTTGTGTCTGTGTCTCCGAGTCTATGCGTCTGTGTCTGTGTGTGTCTATTACATAAGTTTATAGGACAACCTTGCATTTCAAACATATGTCAAGCATTATGTCTGCTCCCTAAATGTACTGCCTTCCAGATCAGAATACGAACTTTCTTTCCAAGATCTGTATGTCTGCTTACATGTGTTTAGTGTGTGTGTGTCTGTCTGTGTCTGTGTCTTTGTGTGTGTTTGTCTATGTCTATGTTTCTGTGCCTTTCTGTATATTATGTTTCTGTGCCAGATCTTTCTCAACATGTGCCACCTTCCCCAACCTAAGTCATGTAGGTGATAGTGTCAAGGAATGTATGCTTCCTATCCTAGGTTAGAAAGAAGTTGAAACCAAGAGTAGGAAATTCAAGTAAATCCCCTGAATCCTGGTTAAACAAAAAAATTGTGGAGCAGGGTTTGGACGCTATTGCACACTGATTATGATTCTGCATTGTAATGACTTACAGGTGTAACTTACTCTACGGATTGATACATTCTTTGGAAAAGATTATCTTTAAAAAATTATCAACACGTGCTATATGGCTGCTGGATTTTCTGGATATCTTAAAGGTTTGTATAGCAGGTACATCTAGAGAAAGGAAGGGGATTTTTGAATCTAGCTTAGTGGATAATTTGGCTTGTATGTCTGTCATTGAAAGCCATGACTATGGATAGTCAGAAAACAATAGGAAGGACAGAAAAAAAAAAATCTAAAACTAGTGAAGAGTGCTGGTAAAGGAATCAAGAAATCCTTTTGTATGAAAAGCTGCCCTCAATTGGATATTAGGAGTTGCATGGAACAGCTTCAATGAAGTGAATATGTATTGACACCAATAGGGTTGGTTACAAGCAGAGAAATACCTGTTTGAAAACCTAAATTGGAGAAGCAAAAAGATGGTACCATGCATGCTGCTTTAGTTTCAAATAAATCAACATGCAAACATGGCCCTACCAGAATGCACAAGAGAAGAGTACATATCTTTCGTGTATAAGGTTTAATAGAGAATGAATAAAGTTCCAAAGAGACATATTGAGAATCACAAAGATCCAAACAAAAATGAGAAACTACCATGGTCCCATATCATGCTGATAAAGAATAATTTATAACAGTGAACAGTAATACCTAAGTAAACCAGAAAGAAATTTCTGGAAAGGCAGAAAGTGTGAGGTGTCAATAAAAAATCTGCCAGGATAAGAAAATTAACTCATTTAGAGAGGGCTTCCTTTATTTTATAATAACCAAATGTGCATAGAAATGGGTTGACTTAGCTGTTTTTTGGTGAATCAAAAAACTTTGGCTATAATCTTCTATTTCCGAAGCATGCAAAGGTTACACGAAAAGCATTCAATACAAAGAGCCACAAAATTGACAATATTAAGGATAATGACTTACCGTTTGATGGTATGAACTAATCACGATTTAAAGGCTCAGGCTAACCATACACAAGGATACACAATCAACATATCCTCAATGGTATGAGTCTGAATCCATCAAATACTTGCAAACCAAAAAGATCTATCTAAATTGTTGAAGAAAACCATGCAAACAGACTAAAACCAAGATGATAAACACCAAATCAATGTCCATTATATTGATTCTAGCTTCCTATTACAATAATTTCTGCAGCATTTCTATGCTACTACTATAATTTAACCTTCTACAAAACTCTAACCTATTCTAACTGAAATCTAACAATCTAACTGCCTAAAAATATAACCCTTTACAAAAGAAAGGCCTTTGCCTTTTCTAGATTTTACAATTCAAACCGGTGGCCAGGATTGACTGCATCCAAGGGACCTGATCTGTGTCCCCTTACTTTGAATTCATTAGACGGGGCCCACAGGCAGCTCTCTTTTTACAATAAACAATTTCAGTTCTTTAAACTGAATTTCAGGAATTAAACCCAGTTGTGCATCCTTCTGAGAATGCACATTTTGAGTGTTCCTGCTTGTTCTTTGTCTTCGGTCTTGAGGGTGGATTTCGTCTTGAGGTTTGGTGATGGCACGCTTCCCCATGCTTTGTCGCTTCGACCTTGCGCCTTGCAGCACGTTCCTCATTCTTGCTTCCTAGCGTCGCTCGCGATCGCGTCTCCAATTTGCACTTCAGGTTGCCATCAATCTGCGAACAATGAATTCCACTTTTAATAATCATTTTGAAAGATTAAATAAATTAATTTAACAATAATATTATTTTTAAACGATGTAGGGACCGGGTTTGTGAGCCTTTGTCTAATGTTTCGGGCTTAGAGGCCGATTTTAGCCTTTTTAATTTCGGCCTAAAAGAAACTTTTGAGAATTTTGACTCACTATTCGCGATTTTTACATGGTCTCCATTTCGGCTTACAAGCAACTTTTGTGAGCTTATATGCTTTCGACACAAAAGGCAATTTTGTGAGTTCGAATTGATGACTTTGAAAATCGGCCTCTAAGCGCTTTTTGCACGATTTTCACCTTCATTGTTTTGAATTTCGATCTTGCCGACTGATTTGCCCCTTATTGTCTCTCATTTTGGGTTAAGAAGCCGATTTTGGTGAACTTTCTATCATTTTGACCCTTTAGGCCAATTTTAGAGAAACAACCTTGCAATTTGGGTCATTAGGCCGATTTTCGAGATTTATGACTTTGCATTATGGCCATTTAAGCCGATTTTGGTAAATGGAGCTCTCATTTTGGCCATTTAGGCCGATTTTGGCTTGGAAAGGGACTTGACTTGGATTTTCGGCCTAGGAGAAACGTCCTTATATCTCGCAATTTGGCCTTTTAGGTCAAATTTATAGACTTAATTTTAAATAATTTACTCCCAAGTTTTCTTGCTCTGCCAATATTCGCGATTTTACCTTAAGGCTCCTTATTCATCTTCCCTTTGCGAATAGAATCGCGATCGACTCTCAGGTTATGGAATCTCCAGGACTTAGGTCTCAAACCTAGCTCAATCACAAGTAGGATCATCCCCCTAACGCTCCAACCTCATCAATGTTGCATCTTCTCTCTGCGAATCTACCAAAATTTTGCTACTAGGGACTGTTAGGGTTTCAAGCAGATCCGAAGCAAATATGAACTAACAATTATATGCAGATTTAAATACAAAAGATAAAGGAATAAAATAGAACACAGATAACACAGAGATTTAACGTGGTTCACCCAGAATGGGTTACGTCCACCATACACAGCCGTCCAATCTTTCTTATTATCCAACAAAAATAGTACATCAACATTACAATGCCTTAAGCATCCCAGCCGCTTATAACATGCATTTTTAGGGCAACAAACAAAGTCGGCCTTTTTAGGGTTTTATTACAATGTCGGTTTTCATCAACAAAAAAACGGCAAGGATACGTGCTGAGTGTACAGTACTTTGCGGATCAGTCGCCACATATCAACAATCTCCCACTTGGAGACTGATCAGGCTCCACACCGAACAATCTCCCACTTGGAGACTGAAACTACACGACACCACTATACATGCAACATCCGCTGGAAAAAAAAACACTAAGACTCGACTGGTATACATTCCACAATTATCAATCAAGAAGACCAACAGAAACTGATGAAGAAATCAGCTTCTCCTGTGGAACTGCCTTCGTGAACATATCGGCAGGACTCTCGCTTGTGTGAATCTTCTCAAGCCGTAACTGACCCTCCTCCAAAACAGTCCGGATTAAGTGGTACCTGAGCTGAATGTGCTTTGTCCTTGAATGAAAAGCAGAGTTCTTCGCAAGATGAATGGCACTCTGGCTATCAGTATACAATAGGCGATCCTCCTGTGTCCGACCCAATTCCTCCAGAAAACATTGTAACCAAATCATCTCCTTGCTGGCTTCTATAGTAGCAACATACTCAGCTTCAGTGGTTGAAAGTGCAAAAACCTTTTGCAGCCTAGAAATCCAACTGACTGCAGTTCCCCCTATAGTAAAAACATACCCTGTAGTGCTCCTTAGTGAATCAATATCACCTGCCAGATCAAAGTCAACAAATCCACTCAGAGCAGCATTAGATCCTTTGAAACATAATGCCTTCGTAGTGGTTCCTTTCAAATACCGAAAGATCCATTTCACAGCATTCCAATGTTCCATACCCGAATTACTCATAAACCTGCTCACAACTCCCACTGCATGTGCAATATCTGGCCTTGTGCATACCATTGCATACATCAGACTGCCAACAGCTGATGAATACGGGATGTTAGACATTTTATTTACCTCTTCCTGTGCCTTTGGGCACATCTCCTTAGTCAATTTGAAATGACTAGCCAAAAGTGTACTAACTGCTTTTGCATCCTGCATGTTAAATCTTTTCAACACCTTCTTTATATACTCACTTTGGGACAAATTCAAGGTTCTATTTTTTCTGTCTCATGTAATCCTCATACCCAGAATTTGCTTAGATGCACCCAAATCCTTCATAGCAAATGACTTGGCTAATTTATGTTTAAGATCATTTATGTGTTCCATGTTAGACCCAGCAACAAGCATGTCATCAACATAAAGCAACAGGATAATATAACTGCCATTATCCAATCTCTTAAAATATACACAATGATCAGAATGACATCTATGATAACCGTGTTCAGCCATGAAGCTATCAAATTTTAAATACCATTGTCGGGGTGCTTGCTTTAGGCCATACAAACTTTTCTTCAACCTGCACACCAAGTTCTCCTTACCTTTGACCTCATATCCCTGTGGTTGCAACATGTAAATTTCCTCCTCCAAATTTCCACGGAAAAAAGTTGTTTTCACATCTAATTGTTCAAGATGTAAATCATCTGCAGCCACAAGACTAAGTACAGTTCTAATTGAAGTCATTTTTACAACTGGAGAAAATATTTCATCATAATCTATACCCTTTTTCTGTGCAAAACCTTTTACCACAAGTCTAGCCTTATATCTTTTCTGACCTCCTTCCTCCTCCTTTAGCCGATAAACCCATTTGTTAGGCAAGGCTTTTTTTTCTGCAGGTAAAGGGACTAAGTCCCAAGTCTTATTTTTCATCAAGGAGTCCATCTCCTCTTTCATGCCTAGCTCCCACTGTTGTTTGGCATCCACTTGCATTGCTTCTTCATATTCTTCTGGTTCACCAGAATCAGTTAATAATATAGAATACAAAGACGAAGAAAATCTTTCAGGGGGTCTACTTGACCTCGTAGAACGTCTAACACTTGCAGGAGTTTGTGGGACATTCTATTGTTGCTGAGCATCCAGTACCTATGGCATTTCATTTTCAAGAATCTCATCCAACACCACATATTCTTGTTTTTCCTGTTCATGCTTCTTTTCTTGCATTTGTTTTTTATACATAACCTTCTCATTGAATATAACATCTCTATTTCTAGTTATTTTCTTATTTTCAAAATCCCATAACCGATAGCCATATTCATCTATCCCATATCCAATGAAGGTACATTTATAAGATTTAGCATCAAGCTTGGTTCTATTTTCTTTATCAACATGGACAAAAGCTTCACAACCAAAGGTTTTCAAAAAAGAATAATTTACCTTTTTACCAATCCATGCCTCCTCTGGAATACCACCATCCAAAGGGGTTGAAGGTCCTCTATTTATCAAATAGACAGCAGCATATACAGCATCTACCCAAAAATGTAAGGGCAATCCAGCATGCAATCTCATGCTCCTCACGCGTTCCATGATAGTCCTATTCATTCTCTCTGACACACCATTTTCCTGTGGAGTTCCTGGAACTGTCTTCTACTTTCGAATCCCATTTAAGGAGCAGTAATCTTCAAATGCTTTGCTGCAATACTCACCTCCATTATCCGATCTGAGACACTTCAACTTATTTCCTGTCTCATTCTCAACCAAAGCTTTCCATTTCTTAAAAGTTTCAAAAACATCTGATTTTTGTTTCAGGATATATACCCATGTTTTTCTGGTTGAGTCATCAATAAAAATAACATAATAACAAGAGCCACCAAGAGATGATACCTGAGCCGATCCCCATACATCTAAATGCACAAGCTCTGACTTCTCACTCTTGTTCTCTTTCCCAAACTTGAGAAATCTGACTCTTTTCTGTTTGCCATAAACACAGCTTTCACAGAACTCTAAATCAATCTTCTTTAGTCCTGGCAATAGATTTTTGGAGTGAAGGATTTTCATCCCTTTTTCACTCATGTGCCCAAGCCTATGGTGCCACATTATCGAATCTGTTCTTGCAACATCTATTGTTGTTGTCCCTGCAATAACTTTATCTGTAGCAGCTAAGGTAGAGTAAGTGTTACCAGTACACAGATATAATGTGCCTACCTTCGCACCTTTAGCTACTACTAATGATCCTTTAGTGACCTTCCAGATACTGTCTGAGAAGGTAACTATGCAACCTTCACTACCTAGTTGCCCTGCAGAAATTAAATTTCTTCTTAAGTTAGGAACATGTCTTACCTCCTACAAAAACCAGTCATTACCATTCTGCAACTTGATCTTTATCTTTCCTTTTCCAACAATTTGACAGGGCTCGTCATCACCCAAATATACCTGTCCAAAATCACTTTGAACATAATCTAGAAAATATTTTCTATGGGGTGTAGCATGAAATGAAGCCCCAGAATCTATTACCCAGGAATCATTAACATTATCCAAACATAAGATTAAAGCATCTTGTAAAGTATTACTTGCAATATTAGCTTCCTTACTGTCGTTTTCATTTTTATCTCCTTCTTTGTTTTTCCGAGACCAACAGTCTTTCTTTAGATGACCAGGCTTTCCGCAGTACCAGCAATCTTTTTTTCCTCTAGATTGAGAGCGTCATTTCTTTGACTTCCCTCGTGACTTCTCATTCCAAGGGCCTTTTCCTCTTTCCTTTGATCTTCCTCTATTCTCCACATTCAAAACACTACTTGATGATGTTGGAGTCTCACCTGTGCTTTTCCTCCGCATTTCCTCGCTTAGGATAACACCAACAATATCATCAAATACCAAAGTATTTTTTCCGGAGACAGAGTTACTTACAGCCATAACCAAGCTATTCCAGCTTTCTGGCAAAGAACATAAAATCAAGAGAGCCCTAACCTCTTCTGCAAAAGTAATTTTTATCGAAGACAATTGACTGGTAATTGTATTAAATTCATTTAAGTGCTCTGCTACAGATCCTCCCTCACTCATTTTCAAATTAAACAAACGCTTCATAAGAAATACCTTATTCGAAGCCAAGGGTTTCTCATACAACTTAGCCAATGTCGCCATCAAATCTACAGCCATTTTTGCTTCTGTTATATTGAAAGCTACAAACGGTGCAAGGCACAATAGAATGGATCCCAGTGCCTTTCTATCTAAAATGTCCCATTCTTCATCTGACATTGTGGTCGCTTTCTTTGCTTTTCCTTCTAATGGCCGCCACAAATCCTTTTGATACAGGTAATCCTCCATCTGCATTTTCCATAACTGATAATTCTAACCGTTAAACTTTTTGACCTTGAATTTGGAATCCTCCATTGCTCCCACTCAAATCTAAAAGTCCTGCCAATTTACAGAAAACCTCGCTCTGATACCAATTGTTAGGGTTTCAAGCAGATCTGAAGCAAATATGAATTAACAATTATATGCAGATTTAAATACAAAAGATAAAGGAATAAAATAGGACATAGATAACACAGAGATTTAACGTGGTTCACCCAGAATGGGTTACGTCCACCATACACAGCCGTCCAATCTTTCTTATTATCCAGCAAAAATAGTACATCAACATTACAATGCCTTAAGCATCCCAGCCGCTTATAACATGCATTTTTAGGGCAACAAACAAAGTTGGCCTTTTTAGGGTTTTATTACAATGTCGGTTTTCATCAACAAAAAAAGGCAAAGAATATGTGCTGAGTGTACAGTACTTTGCTGATCAATTGCCACATATCAACAATCTCCCACTTGGAGACTAATCAGGCTCCACACCGAACCTCATCAATGTTGCATCTTCTCTCTGCGAATCTACCAAAATTTTGCTACTAGGGACCTCAGCGAGGACACGACCAACAAAATCAAAATGGTGGTCCCTGTCAAAAGGACGGGGATGTGGTGTGTATAACGCACAACAGAAAGGAAAGCTCAAGTCAATCTTTAACCGAACTTTATACTATTCTGGCTTATGATATCAGGCAAGAAAAAGTGACTGGCAACTAAATGACTAGATTTATTATAGCTAGTTTAATAGAGAGTTTCAATGGTCAGTATAAATAATAAGATAAATAAAAGAAAATCTCAGATGTACTCCCATCCAGGCTAATAGTGAATTAAGCTTCTATTGATCTAACAAAGACTAAATGTACAAATGTGATAACTGAAAGGCATCTATGTAAAGCGTATTGCAAATTTATCTTATACAATTCATCTCTATTCTAGTGATCTGTTTTTTATGACTGCTACTTCTTGTCCCTCAAGAACCATGTCTTGCATATTCACTGCAGTTATTTATATTCTAAGGAAAATGCAACTGATCATCACGATATTATAATGCAGATTATTAAACTTAGAGGGGCAAATCATTTACTTCTCTTCTGCATTCCAGAGTCTCCCCTGAACAGATTGGCAAGCTTCCTTAATTCTCTGCAAAAGGATCATCAGAAATCAAATACTTTTACCCTTCATAAATGTAAGAAGTAAATTTCATCCTATGTAGTGATTTAAAAACATTATCAAACAAAAATCCAATAAATTGGATTAAATAAATGAAAACATTTTTACAACTAGTTATGTTTAGCCACAATGGAGAGCAAATTTCAGAACAAACCTCATTATAAATACTTCGAGCAGCAATCCGATCCTGATCTATAAAATACAGTTGCACAGCAACAGTATTCTTCTGTGCCTGTGGACTTCCACCAATATGACCACCTGAATTTGCAAACAATTTGCAAGGGCTTGATTTGCTTGAACCATAGTGTTGTGACAACTGAAAGTTTACAGGATTTCTTTGCTCGGAAATGTTTTTTCCTGTTTACGACAACAATATAATAACTTTTTTCCAGGAGCATCTCCACAAACAAAACCACTCCTCTAAGATGCCTAATGTGATAAATAGTAGATGCATAAGAACATTACAAAAATACAGCAAAAGAATACAAAGTTGCTTATCAATTCACATGACCTTGTGCCTGCCTATTTTTAAAATATGAATATTATGATTTATCGATAATTTAAATTTAAACATGAATTTCAGTTTACTCTAAACACAAAACTTGAAACATCTTCTCTGACATGTAACTCCTAGGCTTGATTCAAGTACATTCTATAATCCGAAACTCAATTCCATTCCATCTGATTTCTTGCAGTTGGACATTACATGTACAATGCAAAATCACAACACAAAATTGTAACAGTTAACACTATAGTTACCAGGGAACTATTGAAATTTTGCCTAGTAATGGATCATAATTGTGCAAATCAATACTGAGACCTCCACTTCGTTAAAAATCTAGTGAGTTGAAATCAAGATGCTTGTAGACATTATGCATCAATAGAGGATTTAGTTTGCTAAATATTTGTTATTATTGGGGTTTTATTTAAAGCTTGCAAAAGGATTTGCTTAAGTTTGTGAAAGGGAAGAAATACTATATGGATATACTCTAAATCTAAGTTACCGGGTTCGCCCCTGGGTCCGGGTTCGACCGGGTCCGTGGTACGGGTCCGGGTTCGACCGGGTCCGTGGTATGGGTCCGGTTCGACCTGGGTTCGACCAGGGTTTGAAAAACCCAGGGTGGGTTCGACCCTGGTCGAACCAAGTCGAACCCGGGGTCGAACCCAGTCAAACCCGAGCGGCTGGGCGGCCCATAAAGTTAAAAAACAAAGCAAATTTTAAATTTTTTTCAGTTCCGCCTTTTAAAAAGTGAAAATTATAACCTAAAAAACACTTCTAAAACACTTTATTGACACATTTCACCTCATTTGTGTTGCAAACAAATTTTTTATGAGAGCAGGTTGAAGAAAGGTTGAACAAAATTTGGCTTCCAAGATCAAAGAGGAGGAGTTGAAGACTGATTTTAGAAGCTTCAACAAGTGTTGCAGCATCATTTCCATACATTTTCAAGCTTCCATTGGCTGCAAGAGGTAGGTTTTTAAACATTTTTTTCCAACTATTTTTGTTTCACAAATTGTCAAACATGAAACTTGAATTTTTTTTCATTATTTAGTTTTTGTTTTTGAATATGTTTATTTTATTTCTTGCCATAGGAACTAGAATGGCATCTACATCTTCCTCCATTGGCAATGAACAAATAATTGCAAAACAAAGAAATGATCCAAATTCTCCCTTATGGAAATATGTGGACATTATAAAACAACTTCCGGGAGGTGGGGGATTCCGTTGGAAATGCCATGGATGTGATATTGAACGTAATAGTTCATATTATCGAGTGGTAGGCCATTTGTGTGGAATAAAAGGAAGAGGCATCAAAAAATGCCCTGGAAAAAATGGTAAACCTATACCAGATGAGATAGTGATGAAATATATTAGGGAGCATGAGGCGGCAGAAGAGAGGGAAGCCCGTAGATTGAACCAAACCGCATCAAAGAAAACAAGGGGAATGCAAGGCCCTTCTAATCCCAGTATTGTAGTAGAAGACCACCCCTTCTTTGCCACAAATGAACCTCAAAGTGAACCACCCTTGACACGTAAAAGAACAAAGGGGCCTTTAGAAACCGCATTCCAAAATGAGAGTAGAGACAATGCTGATCAAGATATAGTAAGGTGCATTTATGCAAATGGGTTGTCATTCAATGTTGTTCGCTCCCCATATTGGAAGCAAATGATAAAAAGTGTTAATGAGGCACCAAGAGGGTATAAGGGCCCCAGTTATGAGAAGGTACGTGGAACATTATTGGAAAAAGAGGTGAAGAGGGTTGAAGATGCATTGAAACCCATAAGGGATTCATGGGTTGAGACAGGTGTAACAATTGTTTCAGATGGGTGGAAAGATGCTAAAAACCGTCCCTTGATCAATGTCATAGCGGTGTCCCCTAAAGGGGCAATGTTTTTGAGAGCTGTGGATTGTGAGGGCCAAATAAAAGATGGCCAATTTATTGCAGAAATTCTCATCTCTGCCATTGAGTCTGTGGGACCTCGCAATGTTGTCCAAGTCATAACGGACAATGCAAAAAATTGTAGAGCTGCTGGTTTGTTGGTTGAGCAACGCTATGATCACATCTTTTGGACACTTTGTGCGGTACATTCACTCAATCTTATGCTACAAAGGATTGGGCAAAAAATAAAATGGATCAAAGATGTGTATGCAAAGGCTGAGGACATCCAGATGTTCATCACAAACCACCACATGTCTCAAGGGATTTTTAGAACCTATTCGAATTTGGAGCTATTGAAGGTAAGTGAAATAGTAATTTAATTTTACATTTTCTGATTTTTTTGAATTTTCAATGTTAATAATATCATTGTGTAAGCTATATTGTGTATTTTTCTTTAAAGTTTGGCTTTATTTTTTAATCATTTGGCATTAATTTGTGTTATAGGTTGCTGAGACCTGTTTTGCATCAAACACAATCGTCTTAAGACGACTTGTGAAAGTTAGAGTGGCACTATGCAATATGGTGATCAGCACCAATTGGACTGTATGGAAGCAAAGTAGCACTGAGAGGGCAGAAAAAATTAGGGATAGAATATTGAATGAGAAATGGTGGGATCTTGTTACATATCTCCTAAGTATCACTGAGCCCATCATGAGCATGATTCGCTATACAGACATGGATAGGCCTTGCATAGGTGAGATTTATGATGACATTGATTCAATGCTTGAAAAAATAAAGGTCACTATAAATGAAAAAGAGAATGATCCTCAGGAGAAATTCTTCAAAGAACTGGAAGTAATTATTGTAGAGAGGTGGAATAAGATGACCACTCCTTTGCACCTTCTTGCCTATGCCTTGACACCTAAGTACTATAGCAATCAGTTTCTTGATAAACCGGGAAGGATTCCACCATGGAGAGATCTAGAAGTATCTGATGGGTATAAGGCAGCATTTCTTAGACTATATCCCAATGATGATTTGCGAGATGTTGTTACAAATGAGTTCATAGAATTCGCAAATGGGAATGGTCTAAGTGTTGATGCACTTCGTCATAGATCCAAGAAAGATGCTCATAGCTGGTGGTACTTCCATGGCACATGCTTCCAACACCTACAACCCCTCGCTATAAAAGTTTTATCACAAGTAAGTTTAATTAATTAAAATTTTAAATTTACAAGTTTTAGTTTATTTATAGTTTACTTTGTCTTCATAGGTTGCTAGTAATTTTATTTATATTAATGTATAACTTTAATTGTTTACTTTGTCTTCATAGGTTGCTAGTTCATCTGCTTCAGAAAGAAATTGGAGCACATACTCTTTCATCCACTCAGTAAAGCGCAATAGGCTGCTATCAAAAAGAGCGGAGAATTTAGTATATGTGCATTCCAACCTACGTCTTCTTTCACACAAACAACATGACTACACACAAGGGGAAACAAAGATGTGGGATATAGAGCCAGAGCATACTGATTTGGATGCTCCTGCTTCTCAGCTTCTTGCATTGACACTTGATGACTCGGAAATTGAGCCAACTTATAGTGCAAGTGCAAGTGGCATTGGCTCATGTAATGTCAATGTCAATGAGGAGGAGGAGGATGAAGAATTAGACGATCCATTTGATGATTAAACTTTAAGTTTATATTGTTGAAAGTTGAAACAATGATACTTGAATATTTTGTCATTTTGATATTAAACTTGATGTATATGATGCTATTATCAATTATGGTATGATCATGATGCTATGATTACAAGTTTATGTTTGTTTTGTTGTTCATATGATGCTATGTGACATGCATATTTTAATTCATGCTTATAGGCTTCACAAATATCAAAATATATATATATATATAAAAAAAATTTATATGTTTTTGTACTAACAAACCCAAACGAACCCAAACCCCTTTTCAAAATTTTGCCGTACCGGCGTACTGGGTTCTTCGAACCCGAACCCGAACCGGCAACTTAGCTCTAAATGAATGGAGAGCTCGTTTGGTCAAGAATCAATCTAGCATGCTCTTAATTATGCTAGCAATGGAAATTTGAAACCTAAAGCCTGATTGGAGAAATAATTTTTTATCCCTTGTAAAAAACAATTCTTTACAGAGTTGCCAAGCTTAATTCTTGATTAGTTATTTATTGCCAAGATCATGTAAGAAATCTTGGGAAAAATTATTCTTGGTTGATAGAAAGATTGCCAATATTGCACAACAATTATGTATCTAATTATATATCTTACTTTGCCCAACAATCGATTTTACAAAAATTGTCAACGTTTACTCAACCCTATCCACTTTTACAAACATTTTATTCTTTGTATTATGACTCATGTATGGAGCTGATCATTTATGGTGTTTAGATCTACTAGCAATGTACATAATTAATGAATTTTCAAAAAAAATATAAAAATCATGTGTACTTTGCATATGAAAGTCTTTTTCTTACACCTCAACCTCCCCAACCATGTTTCTCATTGTCTTTGTAGTCACATTTCTCATTCCTAGCAACATAGATGAAGAGCATCCAACCATGAACAATACGAAAGATTGCCAATTAATAGAGTATAAACATTAAAGAATAACAATATGCCATTAATGGCAAAATATCAAAGACAGATGTCCAAATATGTTGTCCACTCAATGTGATCAATGTTGTGTTATTGTGTAAAATGACCTAGAGATGGTTCCTTAAGTTGCATGCCCTAGACACATAACTCAAGGCCTTTTAGATGCCAGTCCCACTTAAAAGCATAAACACGTGAGTAAATAGGGTAATCATATAAGGGACCCTTAAGAAAATAAACATGTGTTGGCATGGTGTAAAATGAAAGGGGAAAAGTGCAAGGTATGTATTTGTCTCCTCTACTACTAGGAACTTGTGGTTGTGCTTGGCAATTCATGAATTGTTGTATTCGAAATATTAAACGATTGGAAAAAAACTTTTCATAAAATGTATAGTCTTCATATTGAATTAATTTTGTCTTTAACATTGATCACATGATTCTCCAACAAGAAATTGGACCAAAACTAGCTATGTTCCAAACCATCAAAGCTATCTTGGCATGCTGCCATGAATTTATGTTCAACATGGCACTGCTTATGCAAAAATCATTTACTTGATGAAACAAAGAAGAGCAATTCACTTTCTTTGAGTAATAGATAAGAAAGAAAACAAGAGACATCATAAGATATTCTTAAGTGGAACTATGATATTGATATTGAATCCTATGTGCCAACTAATATGGGCAATATAAGAGAACACCAAAGAGAAAGTGTTCAATTACGAAAAACAGTACAAAGATTGAAATCATGAAATTTCCACAGTCCATATTAATGGTTGCTAGTGTTTTCTGGATTTGACTGTGAATATTTTTATTACCAACGTTTCGGACCAAACTCCATGATCCATCATCAAGTTAAGATAGCAAGAGAAGAGAGAAAAATTGTTGCAATATACACATTTGTACACTATTCATTTAAAATCAATAAATAGTTTATAAACATACAAGACTAGCAATATGGCTCAAATGCATGCATGCAAAACAATATAGAAATGAGGCACATAATACAAAATGAAAAAACAAAGAGGATCATTCCAAGATTCTAAACTAGAATATATTCACATATGGAGTTGGAAAGATATTTACAAAGCAATAATGGGCATATGTACATTCAAAACTTCACTTATATTTGAGTTGACTTCCAATTCACATCATCTTTCAAAATCATGACTTATGTAGAACCTTACAGAATAAACCATTTTATATTCATCTAGATACATTTGACTCCCAATGAAAGAATATTCTCAATATTTTTCTTCAGAGAGAGCCATAAAGGTAACAAGTGGTCCTAGTGTAGAATAATCCATACAAATTGTCTTTTCGAGTCATTTGAGATCAATGTAAATAAGGGATAATTTTTTGTTACTAATCAAATTTTCCTTGGGTGTGACATTCACCTTAGCAGCATAGCTTACATAAATTTCAACCCAGAATAGCTTATAAGGTGCATATGGTATTTTAACAAGGTTGAACATTTATCATGTCATGGGGATTTCAACTTGGGAATTTGATTTGGAATCCCTGACACTTTTATTCCTTGAGCTTGTCTATTTTGACAGGACTTGAGACTATTAGATAATCTATTTAATTTTTTAAAATCTAAAAATCAATCTGGTTTTCCAACAATTTATGTTCTCCACGGCATAGAGACTGTTTTCCTCCTCAGAGGCAATCCAAAATAAGTTTACTGTGATGGCACTCATCTACTCGAATGTACATTACTGCTTTACTATGATGGCAACTTCTTACATGTGCAACTGCAGATCCAACCAAGAAGTGGCTGAAGCAGAAGAGAAACAGGCATTCATGTTTAGTCTCTTTCTTTTCCTCATTATTTAAGAAACTAAACCCTTTTAATTCCGATCTTAAAGTGAAAGTGTTAGTAAAAGAGAACTTGTGCTTTAACAGCATCATTATATTACATAACAGCATTATTATATTACATAACTTGTGCTAGTTTATCTGCCAAGTCTTAGGAATTTTAATATTTACTGCAGTTGTTTAGAAAGACATCAGATGGAAGAAATGTAGCCTGAACTAGGGTATTATTTTTGAAATGTCCCCATACAATTTTGTATTATTTTTTGTGTCCAGCCTCAGTACTATTCTGTCATTCTAATGTTTTTTTGTTTCTTTTCATACTTACATACTATGCAATGATAACACCATTTGCCTAGCCTAAACTCAAAACGTAAGCTACAACTTTGAAGATTTTTAGAATTAACCTATTCCTTGAATACCAGCAGAAACCACCTATTAAGCCTCTTTATCCTCATTGGTGCTCTCAATAACTGTTGATTACAAATTCCTAATCTGCTCCCATGCATTTATGATACACCTCTCTAGTATATTAGTTATAATACAAGCTTTGTTAAAGTAAGGCTATGAGCACCTGCATTATAATCAGCTTCTCTGGACTTCAAAGGCAAGTTAAGTGGAGGAACTGCATAAATCTGTAAAACAAGGAATAAATTGGAGTCAAGAATTCTCTGCATTATTTAACTTGACGCTTAAAGCAAGAACCGACTAGGGATCTAAAAGAAGTCAATAAGATCAATTAGCTGAGAGAATATACACTTGCTACAATATGGGGAAGTGAACTAAGAGCCTTTTCAACATTCTCAAGTTCACCCTCAGGATATGTCCAAACCCTGTCATAAAACAACCAAAGAACACATAATCCTTTCAACAATTAAATGAAAAAAAAAAAAAAATTGATGAAACTTAATTTTTGTTACATAATCACTGATGAAACTTATTTTTTGTCCCAAGTAATTAGTTTATTCAATATATCAAGAAAAGCTTCGGACCATCATTATTTACTTGAAGTGACATTATTCACACAGATTGGAAACAGCAAGTTCTAGATAAGTTTTGTTACCTAGATTCTTATCGTTACTAGAATCTTATAGAAAAATAAAAACATTTTTTCTTCAGTCAACTGAATGTGGACACTACATCAGAGACATTCTTAAGAAGTCATCAAATCCATGAAAAACATGTGCTTTGGATATGTTATGGATAAAGAACAACATTTCTGTTACAGAGTTTGATGCAGTAGCTTCAAGGGCTCATGCAGTGTAGTCGACATAAAATGCCTATGGTTATATTTGATAATATTTGTTATCCGACAATGTCTTAATTAATTGTATTAAGTGGGTTGTCACTCTTGGGTAGTTAGGTGTCGGTTGGTTGACGGTTGTGTACCTCTTGGCAACTGTCGGGTCCTTTAAATATGTTGTGTACAGCCAACGAAGGTGGTATGGTATAGTCGGGTCTATTAATCCTTGGCCGACCATCTCTAGTCTTCTTCTCTATAATAATTGCATGTGCGAATAAAGATATATTTTACTGTCGTGTCTAGTATGCATTGTCATGTACATTATTATTTCATGCACTTAATTTATCAGTTGTAGCAGTAAACATTTTGGCAATGTTGCCTTAAAAGAAATCGGGTCAGCCTTGAGTGATTCATGCCCATAGACCCCATTAAAAGTGAGAAGAGGCCACAAGGTGGTCAAGACCAAGCGATTAGGTGAGCCGCCAACCCTCGGCTGAAGGGAGCACAAGGATGGGTCAGAGCTTGAAGGTACTCGGAGTGTTGGGACGTTGGAGGTGGACGTGTAGAGGATACACGTGGCCGAGAGTGCAAGGAAAGCACCAAAATGTAGCGGTCAGAACAATCCACCCAAGTTCGGCACACCTTCAAGTACTCGGAGTGTTGGGGATGCTGAAGGTGGACGTGTAGAGGACGTCTGCGTGGTTGAGAATGCAGGGAAAATACCAAAATGTAGCAGTCGAAACAATCCACCCAAGTCTGACACACAAGGCAAATACACACGATACCTTCCGAGTGAAAGAAATGATGAAAACCCAAGAGAAGTAGAAACTCTCGAAGTTTACAGGGGATGGATCGAAGGATCCCGTATACCATTGCAAGACATGTATAACGATATGGGAGGCAAATGACCAAGATGACAAGGACTACTAGCTGAAGGCATTTCCCGCCACCCTTTGGGGGATTGCCATTGACTGGTACACAGACCTTGACACTAAGCACAAGGCAGGATGGACTATTCTAAAGAAGGAGTTCAAGGAGGAGTTCAAACTCTTTAGGGATGACAACGAGATTGTAGCAGAAATCTATAATACCAAGCAAAGTAAAAATGAGAGTGTATGCGCTTACAATTGTAGGCTCAAAGAACTACTGAACAAGATGGAGAACCAGCCAGTCAACGGGTTGAAGAAGAGGTGGTTCGTTGAGGGATTGATTGCTTCGTTGCGCAAGAAGATGAAAGTAGTGCCTCCATCCTCATACACTGATGCTTACAATCGGGCGATGGACATCGAGAGTGAAAACAAAACCTCCTCCCGAAGGAAGGGGAAGACCGACAATGACAAGAGCACCAAAGGTAGCAGTGATGAAGAATCCAAAATCGTAACCCTTCGACAGAATATGTTGAGAATGATGAAAGAATTGAAGGCTGAGAAAGGAACCAATAAAGAAAGCAATAGGCTATGGTGTATTGAATGCAAAAGCGAGGGGCACACGAAAGATAATCGTCCTAGAAAAATTTGCCAAGTGTTGGGGCATTCCATCAAGGAGTGCCCGTACAATTTGAAGATGAGAAGTACACAAGTACTCCACACAGGGAGAGCCTAGCCCATCGAAACCACAAAATGTATCGGCTGGCAGCAATGGAAATCAACGAGGGTGAAACCAAATACAGTAAGACTTCAGAGGACGTCCTATCATATAGTGCTGACTATGTAGTGAATAGGAACACTTTGCGACAGACTGCCAGAATAAGAAAGACAACATACAACTATTGTGCAAATGGTGTGGACCCGAGAATCATGAAGACACCGACTACCCAAAGCAAAAGGGTATTAACATGCTAGATATAGGGGAACAAGATGAGGCAGTTTTGGCAATCACAAGAGCACAGATGAGGAAGGCGATGTACCCGGACATTGGCACGGGGAAGGAACGACTTCAAGAAGCTAGAGCCGAAGTAGAACAAGTGTTGGCAAAGGAACGAGTAACCTCCAATGGAACTGCAAGTACGTCATTGCCAAAGTCAAAGAATAACATAGTTCGACAAGTGCTACAGACAACCATACCCATCAAGGTGGCAGACCTTCTTCAAACTATGTCGCAGCTAAGAATGGCAATTGCCAACACAGACGACACAATCATCCAGAAACAATGTAAGCCACAAGAGGAGGAACTAACGGGAAAACCACCACCTAAAGGGAATGAGGCCAGTGATCCAATGTTGCTAACGGTGAGCATCGAGAGGAAGCCAATTGTTGTCGAGATGGAAATAATGGGGCAAAAGTTGGCAAACACCATCATCGACGGGGGTTCAGGAGTTAATGTGTGTCAAAAGTTGACACTATGGTCATCGACCTTCCACTTGGTAGGTGTCGACTAGCACAACATCAACCCCTTGGGAATATTGAGGGCACAAAAAGTAATGATTGGGACACAACAATTTTTCTTGGACTTTGTAGTCATCCCACTCCAAAAGAAGGCGTACGACGTACTCCTTGGGAGAGGATGGTTGATTACGGCCAAGGCGAATTATAATTGGAAGAGGAACACACTCTCGATCGAGAGTGATGGGAGGAAGTACGTCATCGACTTGAGGAAACAGACAATGAGTGCAGAATTGGCAGCCCTCAACTCAAAGTCTGAGGGTGGAGATTTTGCGATGAAGGGAGGGCGGGAAACGATGGAACCTAATGACGAAGGGGTGCTCGAATATGAAGATTGCTCGAAGGATGAGACGAGTTCGCTGAATGGATTATTTCACTGGCAGATGGAGGGTTACGAAGTCTTCCACCCCGACTGTAACATGCTACTGATTGGCGAAATTGAGGAAGTGCAAAGTCCGTACACAGGCCAAGTCCGAACATTACGTATAGGAATAGGCTTGAGGAAATTGTATGGGGTTAGGCCGTATGAGAAGGAGAAGAGAAGTTGCAGGAACAATGAAGGAAACTGGGAAGCACGTCATCCATACACCATATAGGGGTTGTATGAGAAAGGGTCGTACAAGTAAAAAGCACATCATCCGTACAACAAATTGGTACGGAATTTGGAAGCACACCATCTACCTGAGAAGGGTTTGTACATTGTACGGAATACTAGCCGAACAAGGAGTGAAGATTTGGGGTCCAAAGGGTTTTGTACCACGAATCCGTATAGAGGCGGAATTCAGAAAAGCCACGCAGACAAACCTTACGTTGGCAGAGTCAAGGGCTGGACAAAGGGAATAAGGCTCAATCCGTACGGAAGGAGACACGAAGGCAAGCAAAGACCAAGACGTCATCGTACGGGCAGGGAACATTCCGTACATCAGTGACCAAGACGACACCACATCAAACTGCCAAGAAGAAATTGCCACCATATGGACAAGAAATTGCCAAAAGGAAATTGCCACTGTACGGATATCAAACTACCAGGTGGAAATTCAGTACAAAAAAATTTATTGCCAAGAAGTTGTCGTATAGACACTAAGCTACCAAGAATTTTCGTACAACTGACTAGTTGAAGGAAAAAATTTGTACAGATAGGATCAAAGGAATTCGCTGGGTGAAGGAAAAATTCCATATGGAAAGGACCAAAGGAATTTGTTGGGTAAAGGAAAATTTATGTACGGGCAGGATCGAAGGGATTGGCTATCTGAAGGAAAAAATCCATACAGGCAAGATCGAAGGGAATTGCTGACTGAAGGAAAAAAATTGTACAGACGAGGACGAGTTAAGACTAGACCATACCCTGAAGGGATTGAGCAACTTGCCAAACCTGCCAACCCGTACAAAGGGATACAAAAGTTGAGCACCATCAACCCGTACATGAACATAGTTGTATGGACACGAGCACGGGTGGAAGGTGATCCATACGTCAAAGGGATCAAGTCGTGCAGAACCGTACATGAGGAGCATCAAACCCTGCGAAGGGTGCATCTAAATTTGGTCGTACGTAAGGACAAGCCTAGGTCGTACGGGTCAGCTATTGAACCGTACATGCACATAGGTGTGCAGGTCGTACATGGCGAAGGGCAGACCGTATGTGTTATGTTCCAGATCGTACATAATTTGTATCAGACCGTACTTGATGCATATGAGGTCGTACTTGAGGTGAAGGGAATCGTACGTGGTCAAAAGCATGTGGAAGGAGTGAAATCTCTATTTTTTGGCTTCATCAACAATGTTTTTGGTGTCTTAATAAATCATGTACGCCATGGACCCCGCGAGGGGCGCTACCCCTTGACCCCGCAAGGGGCACTGCCCCTTAACGTTGTTGGGGGCATTGCCCCCAAACCCCCATTTGATTTGGCAGGTACACTACAAGTTGGGGTTGTCCAGTACAAGTCATTGCCTACACTCTTGTCATTAGTCTTTCCAGATATTACTTGACGTTTACTTGTCGTATGGAAAATGACCTTTTTCTTTTGGGGGGGATGATGCAGTCGACATAAAATGCCTATGGTTATATTTGGTATTATTTGTTATCCAACAATGTATTAATTAATTGTATTAAGTGGGTTGTCACTCTCGGGTAGTTAGGTGTCAGTTGGTAGACGATTGCGTACCTCTAGGCAACCGTCAGTTCCTTTAAATATGTTGTGTATAGCCAAGGAAGGTGATATGGTATAGTCGGGTCTATTGTAATCCTTGGCCATGTTAATTTAGAGAACAGATTTATGATTACTAACAGATATAGTTGCAGAAATCAGAGAACAACACATAACACAGGATACCCTGGGAAAACCTCCGTCTTGGAGGAAAAAAACCCAGCAATGATAGATCCTCAGATCTGATTAGATTAGGTTAAAGTAGCAGAGTTACAAAGTTCCCAGCTGGGGTAGAATAATCAACAACAAGTGATGATAGATAAGAACAGACTTATCTTAGTTTAATACAGCAACTGTGAACATCAGTCTGCAACCTTTTCTTTGCACTCCAACACACTGAACTTGAACAACTTTGTGGTTCAGATCTGACTTTTGTTTCTGCACATTCTGTAGCACAAGTTGCACTAATCAGCACTGTAAGAGCACACCAAGTTCACTCCAGATCTACACCTTGCTTTGGATGAGTTCACACACAGCTGGAGTGTTAACTTCGCTTGACTTGAAGAAGGGCTTCGCATTAATGGTTGAATAGATGACTGAAAGGTACTTCACTTCACAACTGAAGATTTCACACTTATACTGATTTTCGCACAGCAGAGGTAATTCGTATGTGTTTATTGTGTGTAATAAAATCTTTGTGGCTTGTAATATATATGGATAGGTGCCTTATTGGGTCGGCCCAATAAGGCACTTTTGGCGCTAAAGACTTTTGTCTTTTCCACGTTACATGAGCAAGATAGGAATAGGGTCGGCCCTATATCTCAACACCACGTTTCATTTAGTGCAGCCCTATTCTAGGGCGCTAATATAATACACCATACCTTTGGAAAGGAAGAGGGCCCAGCCCTATTTGTTGGTTACACTCCACGCAACCTAAAAGGTGCGATTACAAAGGGAAAGGGCCCGGCCCTTTTTGGGATGGGTTCTAATGTTGCCTTGCGGCAATTAGAACCCATCTCCTATTTATTTTACAACCTAGTTACATAAAACTAACAGGCCAGCCATCTCTGGTCTTCTTCTCTGTAATAATTGCATGTGCGAATAAAGATATATTTTACTGTCATGTCTGGTATGCATTGTCATGTAAATGATTATTTCCTACATTTAATTTAGCAGTTGTAGTGGTAAACATGCAGTCGTGCACAACAAAGAAAAAGAGAATACTCTCATAGTTTTGTATTTTCTTCCAGATTTTTGGTGTTACTTACATCTTTGCTCAGGATGTTTTTGCTGTTCCATCACCTGAATCTTCCCAAAAAATTGAGCATACCTGTACCTAGCTATTTTTTTTTCAATTCCTCCACTACCTGTTCATTGGAAGAGGCTCCTCAATGCTGTAATTATTACGAAAAATATAACACGACATGATTACCAAGATATTTGATATTCAACAAAGGAGTGAAACTCTCCTTAAATAAGACTTACAAAAGCTTTATCCATAAAGGATAAGAGCAACGACTAATTAAGCAAAGGATAAGAACTAAACTAGGAGAATAAAATGCTATTCCTAAAGTCTATTAAAGACTTAATCAACCATTATATACTAAATATTACAATATTACTTCAATAAATGCCCTTAATGGTCAATCTACTAACTACACCAAATCTATCCCAAAATTTTACAAATTCGTCAATACCCAAAGACTTGGTAAGATCATAAGAATGGCTGCAGTTTGATCCTCAAAAGGACAATAGTGTAACATCACCAATCCATCTTCTAAAAGTTGCCTAATGAAATGAGAATAAAGCTCCACATGTTTGGTACGCTTGTGGAACACTTGATTCTTGGCAAGATTTAGCAACCCTTGTTTGTCACAAAACAAGGGTTAAAACCCTACCTAAGACATTTTCATATCTGAAAGCATCCTTCTAAGCCATACTGCCTCACATGTTGCTTTTATTGTTCCTCAATACTCTACTTCTCTCGAGGAAAGAGCTACTACCTACTACTTGTTGGTCCATGTGACTGTACTTGTGCCAAGATTGAAAACATATCCAAAAATGGATTTCCTATCTGTTGTGACGTAATGACACATCGCCCCATTGCAAATGGGGACCCCCTCTTTTTGTTATGCTTTTAGTTTAGGGTTTTGGTCTCCAGTCTTTGAGACTCAAAAATGAGTCAAGTTTTGTGAAATTTGGGGGAGTCATCAGACTCAAAAAATGAAGCGATCGTCAAAAGGACATTTTGATGTTATGGATGGCCTCGGATGGATCGAAGGAGTGAAATCGAAATTCCTCGGGGTCAATTCTAACAACTTGCTTTTTTAGGAATTTTGTTTTTTTCAAATTTAGAAAGTTTTTTTTTGGCATTTTGGGACCAATCCGGGAACCTGCTTTTTCCGCCTGCTTTTTTTCTAAAAATAGAAAGCTACTTTTTTTTTTGCTTTTTTGGGTTTTTGTGGTTCCAGGTCCAGAAGGGGTGTCCAGAAGAGGTGGTTTCCAATGGCAAGAAAGCCCCTTTTTGATTCCTTTTGCTGACATAATTCATGATACAATATCTTCCAATTAAATGGCTATAGGAGGGGAAGGAAGATGCAGCACCAGTCTAGTATCATGTATGTGCCCTATATAGTGTCCAGTAGTTGAGAAAAAAACTATGAATGAGCTTTCTCACGAGTAAAGAAATTTCCAAACCTCCGATGTTGATCCCATTCATGTCCAGCAACAGATTTTAGCATGGCCACCAGGTGCTGTTCTGTATGAAATTAATGATTAGAAATGTATATATCTAAAAGAAACAAATCAAAGAAAAAGTCCACTTCAATGATTCACCAAGCTCAAAATTAAACATACCAAAAACCAAAAAGTAAATTAATAGCTGCATAGTAAGAATAGAATTATTAACTGCACTTCAAGATGAGTGAAAATTTTCTCTAAATTCAAAAGCTAATAGAAAAATTCTCATGTAGAAATTTCACATTAACAGTAGAATTAAAATGTATATTAACTCATTAACTGCACTTCAAGTTGAGTGAAAATTTTCTCTAAATTCAAAAGCTAATAGATAATTCTCACGTAGAAATTTCACATTAACTGTAGAAGTAGAATGTATATTAACTCATTTTCTATTGCATGTAATGTTTAGTAACCAAAAAGCTACAAAATTGAAACCTTCTTATGCATCCAATTAAGTCCAAAGAATGATGTTTTCGTTAGAATAAAATAATCTAACCACAACTCACATAGATGAGTTGACTCTCCCAGGCAGTTTTGGGAGTTATATGTTACTTATGTATACCTTTTGACATTGATTGTGTGAATTAATCAAGCATGAATGCCATTGTTTTTAATGTATATGTTCAGTACCTACGCAATGGCTCTAATAAGTGGTATAAGAGCCATTCCATTGCTTTTTCTATGTCCTCCTAGTTGTAGTAGTCAACACTGACATATTCATGTTGGCAGCCATTAGTAGGATTTTTTGCTAATCGATTCATTGTTAGGAATCACTTGTGGAACCATCTCCTCAGCTTTACAGTTCTGCCTTCTCAAAATGACACAGGTTTTGCACTTCTGTTATCAACATTTTCGGCCTCCCACCATCACTTAAATAGCCAAGGACTAATATATGCTGCAATAAGAAAGCACCTTCTAACAAACTTGAATTCTACTAAAGAGAGAAATAAATTAGCTTTGCCAGTTGATATTTTTATTTTCAATTTTCTTAAAAATCCACTTCCACATTTCTTTCAAAGAGAGACCAATAAGGAATGGCAAGTGTTTAACAATCTTATTAGTCAACTCCATTGCCAATTTCAAATGTTTAACCACTCAAGAGGAGAATCTATCCAACTAACCCAATTGAATTTTTTTTTAAATCTTAGCCCAAAAAGCATTAGAATATATGTTAAGTCTATCAACCACATTATCAACATTTACCTTGAGATGATTCAAAAATAATAGTGTCATCAAAAAACTATATATTAATCAAATTATCTTTCTTTGGAAAACAATTCCTTTCACTAGAGGACCAATTGAATTAGATCACAAAATATACTAAAGGCATTAGAGGCAAATTGTAATGTCCCCTTCCTAACCAGTTTAGTATGGTGGACCATTAACCTATTCAATTTGGTTCTTGTTGGCTAATGATTCAAGATTAGGAAACTTTGGAGGCAGATTATCTAGCAGGTTGGTAGTATCAGATATTTATTTGAGCTCCAACGGTTATGATGAGCATAACGCTTTTTTTTAGAATGGTTTCGGATGAGTTCTGTCATACTATTTTCAGTAAGTCAGGTGTCGACACCGACTAAGCTAGTTGTCAATGTTTCTATATTTAGATATGTCAATGGGAGCGTGGACATCATTGTCTCAATATTTGGTATAGTCTAGTGATTTAAATTTAAATAACGATAAATTAACATTTTATAAAGTTAAAATTAAATATTTAACTCTATTGTTATTTAAGTCAACGGGATTGTGTTGTAAAGGCAAGGCCATATGGTTCTCAAGATGGAGATCCATGTTCGAATCCCCAAAGCGACATCTAGTGTTGGAATTCCAAGTGGTGGCTCTTGGACTGCAATTGTGGCTTCTAAGTTGATAAGAGTTGAATAAGTGGCTTCTTAGTTGAATATGTTGATTGGGGAAGAGGTCCCCCTTGTGACCTCCCCTAGATTCGAGCCCTGCAAAAAAACTCGAAGCTCACCGATCAAAAAAAATACCTTATCATTATTTAATATATTTTAAATAAAAGACTATTTGGACAACAAGATTAAAGTAAAGTGCAAATTAATAAGGGGGCCTTTTTGGAGACATGGGCACACTTTATGAAGATATAGATCTTCTTTTAATGTTTTAAAAGGCAAACTAGAAGAGACCAAACCCTCCTTGTAGGCTATAAAAGAGAGACTAGGAGCTCATTTGTGTTATGCTGAGTTTGATATTTTGATATTGCTACTTGTCCTTGAAGGAGATTGTTCTTCTCAAGGTTTGTGAGGACGAAATCTCTTGCAGGCGACATTCTTCACGTTGTCAAAAGACACAATTTAGAGGATTCTTGATGTTTTCATTTAGGAAACACAATTGAACTGTTTGGTGATACAAACATTCAATCTTGTTGGAGTTTACACTAAATATTTGTTTTTGGTGGGCTGATTGAGAAATTTTTTGAGGAGTTTGTTATGGTTTATACTTCCATTGGCTGGCTGTTCCAATTCCTTTGCTGGCCATACTTCTTGCAGCAGGCCGTACACTTCTTCTTGGGATGTGAGCCTTCTTGGAGAGACGTTTGAGAGTTTTGTTGTGTGTATTTGCACATTTGGTGCAATTTTGGGTTATCATACTCAAAGCTACATCTTTCTTGGTCAATAGAGAAGGTTCTTGGGAGTGGCATCCATTTCCAAATAAGCCAGAATCCATATTTATTATTTTATGAACAACTCAAGCCATTTCACTGCTGCATTTTTTGGGTATGTTCGAAATAGATATATAATGCTATTTAATGATCCGGGTTGCTCTTACATTTGGGAAAAAGTGTACTTTCAGATCAGAAATAAAATCTGCAATTTTCAGCCTTATGTATTTCTAAATTTTGTCAATTTTTTTAGTTATTAGTTTGCTGCAAATATTTCTATTATTCTGCACTTCATTTATCATGGGAAAACCTTTGCAAACACAAATAAAACTAAGGCAAACAGGGCAGCATATTAGAGCAATAAATAACAATGCAAGTGCTAAAGAACACCCTTGTCTAATAAATCTTTGCAGAGAGAATGGCTCAATTAATGAACCATTGGTATCCATCTATGCTTGAACATTATTAAAGGGCATCTTGACCATAATACAAAATTTGGAACACTAAAAGATTCCACCACTAAAAGGATGAACGACCATTCCACTCTATCACATGCTTTTTCAAAATCAAGGATTGTCATACATATATCCTAATTATAATTTTTTGCTCATTCAATCAATTCCTAATTAGTGATCAAAATTTCAAGGATGAAGAAATCAATTTGAGTATCAAAGATTCTTTTTGGGAGGATATCAATCAATGCAAGGTCCAATAATGTGGTAATAAGTTTAAATGATGCATTAAGAAGAGTTATTGATCTCCAATGTTTTATAGGACAACGCAAGGTCCAATAATGTGGTAATAAGTTTAAATGACACATTAAGAAGAGTTATTGATCTCCAATGTTTTATAGGACATTTGTCCCCCCTTTTGGAAGCAAATTAATGATACCCATGTTTATCTCTTTTCCACAGAAGCATGCTCAATAAATCATCTCTGATCCAATTAAAATTAGTTTTGTAGATTCAATTGGAAACAATATGCACCTAGAGATTTTACATTTTCAAAAGACCTTATTGTTCTTTCCAATTCATCCCATAGCATCTTCTTTACTAAGTTTATTGGGGCTAATCTTTGCACAAAGGTCTCTAGCTTCTTTGCTTTTGTAGTTACCACCCTCCACAAAGAAAAGCTTTTCATAAAATTCCCTAAACATATCTTTCAATTCATTATTATTCTCATTTAATGTCTCATCAATCAAGATGGACCCAATAGCCTCCCTATTCTATTTAGGTTTCAGACTGTTGAAAAAATGTTTTGTTCCCTTATTCCCACCTTTAAGCCAATTCATATTTGGCCTAATTTTTACACCATGAGCTTTGTAACTTTGCAAACATCTTAAATTATGTTTTACATCCATAAGATTTCTTTGGAAGGTCTAATTTCCGTGATCTTTTTGTAATTGGAATTACAAACCAAAAGGGCTTTCTTCTAAATATTTTCTTGCCTTCTTCTAGTCCTATCTAATGTACCTTTTTCTAGTGGTTCTCACGAAATTTCTCCAACCCATCATAATATTGTTTTAAATTTTAAAATTTATAGCAGAACTATCATGAAAAATAGATTTATTCATGTTTCTAAGAGTGTGAGTGCCATTAATCACTCCTTGTCCCCCACATGCTAACATTTAATTCGGAATATTTTTCATTTCTACTCTTATAAGAAAATTTTATTTCCTTGATGTCATGTCCCCTTTCCAAGCATAGCTCATAAGGAGATCCTTAGCCTATTATTTAATTTCTCGTAGGCTATTAAAGTGGTGCAAGAGAAAAATTTAATTAGAGTTAAGTTGTCCAAAAAGTAACTTTATGATGTATTCATAACAAGGCAAATTTTGTTTTAATAAAGAGGAACAAAAAGTGTTGTTGAGAAAGGTATCCAAAAGTAATATTAATTAAAATACTTTCTAGACACTTTTCAAATATAAAGTTTTGGAGAAAAAAGAGAAAAAAAAAAGAAAATAATATTATTTTTCTTCAAAACGCCTGTATAAGGAGTTGAGCATTTTAGTGTAAATAGTGAAATTGTCTATCTATCTAGCTTTTAGCCTACTTGGGAGAAGTCTATTCACACTAGTTAAGTCTCCACTCTCTTGAGAACACGGTTATACTGAGAACACGGTTGAATCAGTATAACAAACTTTTACTTTGTCTACTTAATTCACAAGCATATAAATTAATCTCAAAACATATTCATTGCATACTAACTTTCACATGAGATCTAACTATCGTGAACACAAATAGAACACAAGGTATATACGTGGAAACCCTTATGGGAGAAAACCACAGCAAAATAGCTTCCTTATATACCAGAAACTCTTTTAAAAATTTATAGGTATCAGCCCACTAGAGGCACCAACCCCTCATTCTGTTTGTGAGACACTTTCCCACTAGAGACGCCAACCCTTCATTCTATTTGTGAGTCTTTACCCACTAGAGGCACCAACCCCTCATTCTATTTTCTACCTTCTCAAAGTTGCTTCTACAACAGATGATGGACAACCTTTTTCTCCACAAACTCTTCTTCAAACTGCTTCTATGGTAACAATAAATCTGCCACAAAACTGATCACAATTTCCTCTTCAAAATCTGCACCTAATCTCCTCAATCTGTTACAAATCTGACTACAATCACTTTCACAACCTATGTTGTACTCCTGCTCTATATTTCCCTTAAATTTGCCACAGATCAGACTACAATCTCCTCATAAATCTGTCATCAATTCTTCACTATACATCTAAGATAAAATTCTTTATTTAGTCTGCAGTCTATCTCCTTATCACGGATTCCTGGTGCAATGGTTTTATGTTCTTGAACCATGCATCACCACTTTTTACACACACCACACTCGCCAAACTCCCACTCTCAATATATTCTTATATCTGCCCCAAGAGAGGCGATTCTCTTAATGGTCATTACCCTTCAACCGAACAGACACATCCTTTGTTATTTTGGTTTACACATTTTACTAATTGCACCTCTTGATACAGATGTACCAATAGTCATGTTTTCTCTTAATTCTCTGGCACAACACTTTGTTTCATCGTGCCTTCTCTTACATTCATTTCTCTTTGTCTTAACAAATCAGCTAGCATCAATTCAAATTGCACTATTTCATTAAGTCTTCATTTGATTCGTTCTGAACGCTGTCTTAATTACTTATTCACATTCTTTAATTAGATCATGGCTCTTTTAGTAATATCGCACTCATTTGCTAGTGAAAGTTCTTCCTTAACAAATCACATTGTATTATTTCTGCCTTTACATTGGCCAACATATTAATCGCATCCTTTGCAAATCTTTGATTGGTCTTTAGTCCATCTATGTCATGTCTGCACATAGCATATTGCTGCATCTATTGTCTTCAAGCACAGCCTTTATAAAATACAATTGTTGCATATCTTCATTGTTGTATTAATATTATAATCGTTGCTTCTTATGATCACTGTAGCTGGAAGCAAAATAATTGTTATTTCCAACATCAAATAAAGAATCACCAAATACGAAAGGATGCTCTTACTCTCCTCTCCACTTACACAGATAATCACCACTGTTAAAGCTACCAAACAAACTCTAGAATCCATTGCTATGGAACTTTCTAAATTGTGTATTCAATGCCTTTTTCATGACTGCTGTAATCTGTCCAACTGTCTTTGACAAAGCCAACATACATATACTCCAGAGAGTTTAGATCATCTTCAAGCACACAATACCCATTGTAAGGAGTATTTCCTTCAGCTGTTAATATACTTTCTTTTAGCACTATCATTGGAGACTTATCAATTGCTGCCTTAGAGACTTGTTAATCGCTGCCTTAGAGACATGTTAATCACTTATTCATTTTCTTGTTCTAGACGCCATTTATATATAAACATCTTTACAATAAAGTTGGCCCATAACAAAATACTCATTAATTCTGGTCTTGCATATAGTGAAGTCGGTTGTCTGCTGCTATCATAATGTGGTCGATAAATACACTGGTTTCATCTTGCAAAGTCGGCCAACAATCTTATGCTTATGTCCTTCAATCACAGCTTTTGAATTTCTTTCAAAAGCAATTTCTGTCGGGCTTGATTCTTAACATTAAGCGCTTCCTTATTGATTTGCTGCATTATATAACCTCATTAACATCTGAGATAAATCACCACAATATGTTATCGTTGCATCCTCTAATTTGCTGCATCAACTTCTCTTTAAAAAGTTGCTTTGCCTTTAACATATATTGTGTTTTGCATCCTTTATTTGATTGCTTGGTTAGAATGATGAGCCACAAGTTGGATACAACTAAATCTATTTTGCAGTTATCCTTTATCATAGATATCCTTCACTGTCAAACCATTTGGTTCCAATTGTATCAACTTCATTATAAATATAATACAAGGAGCTTTCTCAAAGTATCAACAGAACTATTTTGTCTTATAAATTTATCACTGCATATCGACACCAATAACAATATTTCCACTCTTGACATCAATGACAACATTTCCAACACACTCAAGGACTTTTACCTTTTTGTCTCACTTCATGTGGTTGAGACGAATGTACTCACCTATTGGGACATCTATTGCATGCACACTTTACACATGCTCACACACTCGCCATATGAGGATACAAGTGATGCATCTTTGAAAGGATAGTCAATCGTTCAGTCATACCTTTCTACCCCCTCTACCTTGCATGTATATGCAAGGCTCTCATTGTACATTTTCACACTCTCATTCTGTATATGATAGATATCCTATTGTTGTCACATCTCATCTTTTTGGCTTGTTTAATTATTGAAATGAACTGGATTTTAATATTAGTTAATTATCTCTTGATTATTTGATTATGAATATATATGATCGAATTAGGGTTATAACTATAAATGCAAATGAAAAGATGATGTTTTAATTGTGATATTATTAAGATTCCTTACCATATACAGGCTTCGGCTATGGTTTTGAGAGCTAACCTATTGACATGTAACTGAGTGCAGGTATGAGTCGAAGGTGAGAACATGGTTGAGGAGAAGTGATCTATCCACTTGATAAAGAATGATCATGATGGAAACCTATTTCACACACCACGTAGTCTCATTTAGATCTGCCTTTTGAATGACTTGATGATTTCATTTTGAATGACTTAATGGTGTCTATCAATACTATTTTCATCATGATGCTTCAAATGGTTGATAGGAAAATAAAACTGCATACCTTGTTTATATATATATATATATATGCAAAGTTGAACTACTCGCCAAAAGCAAAAACTCACCAAGGCCCAAATAAAAAATTCGACGACAACTCAGCAACTTAAAAATTTGCTTAAATTTGATTAGAAATGCATTTGATGAGGAGGTGCATCCAATGAGTAATTAAATGAGTACATAAAAGAAACAAGCTGAATCTAGATATATTTGATTGATTTAAATGAAAAATAGGTACAAAATGCCATCCTCATGTGGAATGTTGATAGCTGATAGTGTGAAACAAAATGAAATAGCAAATACTCGTCGAGCAGAAAAACTTGTGAGTTTTTCAAGACTCGGCAAGTACTCTGCAAGTCTTCCATGTATATGTATATGTATATGTATATGTATATGTATATGTATATGTATATGTATATGTATATGTATATGTATATGTACATATATGTATATGTATATGTATATGTATTTATGTAGATATGTAGATATGATATACCTATACATACATATACGTAAACATGAAGAACTTCGAGGAAGCATAGCTTCAAGTTTAGGCAAAAAAGCACCTGAGCCATGTTCCTATCCTTCGGCTTGCAAATGAACATGTGGGTTGGTGGCGACCAAGGACATTGTTTACGAACTTGTATTTATCATTATTTGTAATTAGATTGATCGTTGATGTTTACATGGCATGATAGCCAATATTGGAACAATGTATTTCAAATGTAAATATGCTATTACCTGGAATAAGCACTTAAACTTGAAATTGTAATTTTGGCATTTTAAAAACATTGAAGTTAATTCTTTTATTTTCAATGATTATATGGAAAATCGATAATTATTTAATTAGTGAGATAATTAGGGTTTGGAAATATACAATTGTGCTCATTTTGTTTCACTAGTGGAAGGTTATCTTGTTCGATTCAAATCCTAGGTTTGAGTGTGTGCTTGTTCGTCTTGCATGGCTCAATCTGATATTGAAAATCATATAAAGATACTAGCAAACCCAACATGGTATCAAAGCAAGATTTGGTCGAAGGTGTTGGTTAAAATTTTGAGTGAGATTGCTTGTCTTTCTTGGCCTACCAAATACCAGTGTTCTATACATGTTTACACATTCCTTATAGCATCAAGGTGACTCCAACATTTAGCACTATCACCAAAGTGTCATGGAGCCAAAGAGACATCACCATTGAGTTAAGAATACCCAAGAACGAAAAACAGCTTTTCGTTAGGAAAAATCAGTAACTTTCAATTTTTTGCAATTTTCTATTCTTTGTACCTTGTTATATTGTACAAACCCGTACAATAGGAAAATTTGCAACAAAATGAAAAAAATTGGTAGAGAACCAAAATTGCCCTCTACCCATTTCCATTCTAGTCAAATTTTTGCAAGATTTTGACCTATTTTGGCATGTTTGGGAGTTAAAATCAATTTTTGGAGGCTCTCATGATATATTAGGGTTTATTGGTTTGTGGTCAACGGTTTGCCTAGTGTTTGGCCTACACAATCATTTGTCAAAGTTTTGAAAGGTGTTTTGAAGCACTCGCCCTTCTCTATCAGTGTTTGGCCTTTTGCAAACCCCATCCACATCTCCACGGATTCACAATTGTTGAGGAGGCATGTTGTTTTATTTCCTAATTTTCAGCTTCAAACCATGTCTTAGGGCTTTAGTCGCCCTTTGTGGACATGTAGTTCGAAGGAGATCGAAGACAAAACATCAACCTGTTCATAAGTTCACAACCTATGAAACACCACACCTCAAACCTACACTTGTCGCGACACATTTCACATGTGCTACAATTAGTATTTCACCAAAACGAATTCATTTGTTTGGCCACTTGTGAGTAGTGGATTGTTGATCCGCTATTTGTAATGTCCCCTTCCTAGGCACTTTCTATTTTTAGCAGAGTTAGCCTATCAGCAACGGTTCCAGTAGGGTAATACAGTGGATAGGGAACCCATCCGAAGACTAGTAGACCTTGCAGGAGCTCATTTGTGGCGTTTCAGGGGCTCAGAGCCAACTTCCTATATTTTAGGAGGTACTACTATTTTTAGGCATCACCAGTGGGCCACAGGTGCAATGTCCGTTGATAGTCTTTAGTGGCCAAGAGTTGATTTTCAATAAATATTTAAATATTAAAGTTAATATAATCTTAACTTTAATGTTTTATTTAAATAAATTAAAGTTACTATAATATAAAGTGACTTTTTAAATAAATTATAAAGTTACTTTATTAAATATTAATAAAGTGACTTTATAAAGTCACATGAAATCATTAATAAAGTGGACGCACATGTGATAATAATTTCATTAAATAATAATAAAGGCAATGGAAACAAAGTAAAATAAATTGCAAATTACAAGTTTGCGTGTGGGTTTTAGAGAGAAGTAAAAAAGGCATTTGGGCTCCCATTTTGAGGCATTCAGGAGATTATTCATTGGAGAATTTTGGCTGAGGCTGAAAGGGTTTTTTTGATCAGATTGTGAAGACGAAATCCTTCACAGTTGTTGATGCCTGCAGGAGTGAAACACCTTCCAAACGCTGATTATTTGGCAACAATTCACAGTTGCAGGAGAGCTGGATATCTACAGTTTGAAGGAGAATCTGAATTCTTCAGAGATCAGCAAACAATTTGAGGGCAGATTGGGAAGATCAGATTGCAAACTGAAGCATTTGATGGCCCCAAGAAACAGGTCATACATCTCCAAAAAGCCAAGCCCTACAAGGATAGAGGGCTGCATGGTGGTTTGTGAGGATCGTTTCAGATCCTTGTGACTCAAATTCAGGCTGTTCCAGACTGTCATAGCTAGCCGCCTTCATCACATTCATTTCAGCTTTCATAGGTGGGCATTGGAGTTATAGTGCAAGCAGACTTGAGGCGTGAGGTTATGCATTGGATCTGCAATTTTAGAATCATTATTCTTGCCTGTCGCAGATCTAGTATGTACATTGAATTCGTTGAAATAAATTTGAAGTTTAGGGTTTAAAGCTTTCATGAATTATCTGGAATCATTATTCAATTTGTAGCATTATTTCCAAGCATCTATTTTTCAGCATATATTTTTTTTTAAATAGAAAAACAGAAAAAAAATAGAAAATAAAATAGTAAAGGAAAGATTTAGAAGTCATACCCTCAGAACAAGGTGGACCATTTCAGTGGTATCAAAGCCCAGTTTTTTTTAAGTGTGACAAAGAGTTTCAGACTTACACTACGGAAGAACATCACGTCCAGTGGCAATCACCTCAGGTTCCAAAGGGAGAAACAATTTCTGGAATTCTTGGTATTAACAGGACTCTATCTAGTGATGGTGAGAGCATCACAGGTGCCATGGCAGAGAAGAGCAAAGGGTGTACTGGGTCCCTTAGTCCAATCTCCCGAGTAGAGCGTAAGTTTGACACCGTGATGGACATGATGTCACAATTGCTGGGGTAAATGAGACAGCAGATTGCTATGCAGCATACCTCTCAACACACCACACATAATAGTAAGTTCAGTGGGACTCAAAGTGGTGATTAGAATACTACTCCAATATGGAGTACCCAATCTACAAGTTCAATTTACTTGTAGGGAGACACCACCAGTAACATCAGTGCAGACACCAGAGCCACAAGGATCATTGCTAGATGAGATCAAGCTTCACTATGCGAAATACATGACCCTTCCGCCTGAGATCAGGGACATGCTATCATTGGAGCAATTCCTAAATCAGAAGAGACCAAGTACAGCAGCTAGAACAGAGCACAATGCACCACAGGGTCAGAGGGACTTACAGCAAGTTCTGAGTAAGCTTAGCTTGCCACATTTTGATGGCAGTGACAGGTGTACTACGAGATCATGGATCTAAAAGTTGGACAATTATTCATCACTGAGACCTATGCTCGAAGAAGATGAAATTAAGTTCACCACACTTTACCTTGATGGCATGGCACATGAGTGGTGGTATCATGGTCTGGTGACATTGGGTCATCATCTCATTACAACCTATGATGAGTTCACAGACTCATCGACCGTTTTGACAAGGACCCAGAGGAATATTTCAAAGAACTCGCATGGCTTAAGTCGTATGGGTCCTTGGAGATTTACATAGCAGATTTTCAGAGGTTGTCTGTGATGGTTCCCAGCACTTCTGAGAGGAGATTGGTAGTACTCTTAATAGAGGGGCTCACAGAGCCTTTACGTGTGTGGCTTAAGGCCTTTGATCCACTGACCTTACAGGAAGCCATGAAGAAGGCCAGGAGTATGGAACTTGCTGCTCCAAAGAGCAAGTTCTCGTCTAAACCTTTTTCTAGCAATAAGGACAAGAAACATTTCGACAAAGGGTCGGACCAGCAGAGGAAATCTTTCTAAAAAACTGATGATGAGCCACTAAATGACTTGAGACAAAAAATTATGTTTCGAGTGCAAGGGGCCATGGGATTCTAGTCATAAGTGTCGTCTAAAAGGGAAAGCAAACAAGATGGAATACTATTCTGCCGATGAAACTAATTCTGAAAATTCAGATCAGCGAACTAAAACATGTGATAGCGAAGCAGAAAGTGCATCCGAGGAGTCAGGAAAGGAACGGGAGGATGATAAACCTATTGCATGACTCTCTAGCATCTAGTGAAAGGGTTCTTTCAGGATACGGGGAATTCTTGGTGGCCAGTGTGTCATCACTTTGTTAGATACAGGTGCTACATATAATTTCATCAATGAGGGGTTAGTGGCCAAGAGAGGACTAAGGCTGACGAGTTTGAGGGTTTTAGAGTGAGAGTTACAAATGGTTTCACTCTCACATGCAACAGGATGATTCCCAACTTGACCCTATAGTTAAGTGATTGTGTTTCAAGCTAACAATTATGTGGTGAGTATGGGAGAGATGGGTATTGTGTTGGGCATGAAGTGGCTTCACATGATTGAGGAGTTTTACCTCAACGTACGCACTATGGAGATGAGGTTTGAGGTAAACGGCAGGAAACTTGTGTTGAGAGGGATGTCAAATGGGAATCTTCGCATGGTTTCCTTGAGGAGGATGGACTATGGAGAGATTGATCAGACATAATCAGGTAGAGTGGGTTGTAGAGTGTGTTGTGATACCTACAGCAATAGAGCAGCAAAAGTGGGATTATCCTCCAGACATCCAGGGACTCTTGACTAAACACAATAAGGTGTTTAGTGATATACCACATGGGAGACCTCTAGACAGGAACATAAAGCACATTATTGAGTTGGAGGAGGGTACAAAACCCGTTATTATCACCCCATATAGGCACCCTAAGCGTCTTAAGGATGAGATAGAGAAAACTATTAAGGAGCTACTCGAGATGGGACACATCTGGCCTAGCAAGAGCCCTTTTGCATCAGTTGTTGTTTTGGTCAAGAAAAAAGATGGGACACTACATATGTGCATTGATTATCGTGCTTTGAACAAGAAGACTATCAAAAATTGGTATCCCATTCCTTGCATTGATGAGTTGATAGACGAGCTAAATGGGGCATGTTTCTTCTACAAAATTGATTTGAGATCTGAATATCATCAAATTCAGATGAGGGAGGAGGATGTGGAGAAGACGGCGTTTCAATGTCATTGTGGACACTATGAGTTCTTGGTTATGCCTTTTGGCTTAACCAATGCACCTGCTACTTTCCAGTCCAATATGAACAGGGTTTTTTAGCATCAATTGAGGAAGTTTGTCCTCATTTTCTTTGATGATATAATGATTTTTAGTTGTACTCGGGATGAGCACTTGAGGGACCTTGGGGAGGTGTTGAGCATAGTAGAGAGGGAGTCCTTGTATGCCAAGGAATCCAAATGTGAGTTTAGTATGACAGAGTTGCTATATTTGGGGCATATCATTAGTTCAAAGGGTGTCAGAGTTGATCCAGATAAATTTTGAGCTATTGTGGATTGGCCTCAACCCAAGAATCTTACTCAACTTAAGGGATTCTTTGGGCTTTGTGGTTTCTACCAATGCTTCATCAAGGGGTTCTCACATCAGGCAGCACCACTTACCAACTTGACAAAGGAGGCAATCCTTTGGACAAATCAGGCACAACAGTGTTTCAAGAAGTTTAAGCAATTGATGAGTTTGTGTCCCATTCTTGCCATACTGAATTTCATCAAACCTTTTGAGTTGGAGTGTGATGCTTTAGGAGAGGGCATTGGTGCAGTGTTAATGTTGGATAAGCATCCAATAGCATTTGAGAGTAAGAAATTGAGGGGTGCAGAGCGGAGCTACAATATATATGATAAAGAAATGTTAGCCATAATGCACGCTTTGGCCAAATTCAAGCAGTATTTGGTGGTCAGCAAATTTGTGGTTAAGACAGACCATAATAGCTTGAAACATTTCCTGAATCAACAAGACCTCAATGACCGATAGCAGAAGTGGGTAAGTAAGCTATAGGCTTACGACTTTGACATTGTCTATATGTCAAAGGTAAGAAGAATGTAGTTGCAGATGCATTATCGAGAAGACCTCATTTGTGCTCCATTGGAGAGATTACAGCTGATTGGAGAGAGTGGATTTCAGCTTAGTATGCCAAGGACCAATGGGCCTCAAGCATTATTGATGGTATAGTGCATGACGACAGGTACACCATTGTAAATGAGTTCATCATTTACAAGGGGAGAATTTTTCTAGTAGAAGGATCAGAGATAAAGAAGATATTAAGAGCCTTTCACAATGTTCCCATGGCAGGACATCCAAGATACTTTAAAACTTACAGGCAAATTTGAGAACCATTCACATGGAATGGGCTCAAATCCACAATAGCTAATTTATCCATGGACTAGTGGACCTTGCAGGATGTCATTTGTGGTTTTTCAAGGGCTCAAAACCAACTTCCTATTTTTCAAGAGGTACTACTATTTTTAGGCGTCACCAATGGGCCACAGGTGTGGCGTCCGTTAACAGTCAAATTGATGAAATATGCAACTCCTCAATCGTGGTGTTACCTTACCTAATCATCCATTTCCAACACATACCAAAATATCATATGGTCTCACTCAAACATCTTGTGAAACATCGCCATCATTTGTGGATAAACAATGTAGCCCCATGACTTGCATTGAGATCTCATTACCTAATGCTACTTCAGGTTTCGTGTTGCTTCCTTGAGGGGCTTTTAGAGATTCCTTGCAAAAGGATATTGATATCAATTTTCTATATCATTGGGACACATTTCTACCTAACATCTCTTGCTTGCTTGTAGAGTTCCACATTTTGGATCTTGATGATAGTATTGAGGATGTCTTCTCTTTGAGGACAATTCTTGCACTACTACAATGTTCAAAGACGCTTCACTAAGGGCTTCAAGAGATTCTTTCCAACAGGACTTCACATGCGATTTGGATTACAGCCGTATGGCACGTATTGACATTCCACATATCACATTTTTGGATAATGTGCTGAATTAAAAGACATTCATCTTACTTAGTACATATTCCTATCTGGAATGAGAAGGCATCTTGCACATATTTGTGGTGTTGTTTCTTCCCAAAGAGAGAAAATGTTGTTCAATGTTAGTGGATCATCTTCAGTATCCAATGCCAAGCATCTACTAGCACTTGAAGAGGCATTTGGAGGGGAGTATTAGAATAATATCTTTATCATTTCTTATTAATGGTTAACAATGTAATTTATTGTACATATTAGATAGTTTCTATTTTTCTTCAGTTTACGATTGTTTCTTAATAGAAATATCGTCTTCATGAATGCTATATGCACATCTCTATTCTTTTAATAAAATCATTGCATTCCATGAACATGGTATCAGAGCCGAAATAAAAAATTTGAAATTTTTCGAAGTTCTTTTGAGATTTTCGGCCCTATTAATTTATTTTTTTTAAAAAGAGGGGGTTTCGTGTCTATAGATCGAATCTTTCCTTCTGTAATTTTTGTGGCTACATTTATGTTATTCCCTGCCCACATGATCTGATTTCCGCGCCATCCTATCTAATTCCCGGGTTTCATCGACCGGTTTCTGCATTCTTTGTCGCCCGCGTTCATTCTTCTGCAGCCTTGCAACGGATTTTATTGTGTGTTTTTTACGATCTCCTGTGTTCTACTCTACCCGTGTTTGGTCTCTTTTTTTTTGGCGCACGTGTTCGTGTTTTACTACAATTTAAAATCGCAACGGCTTTTTTTGCGATCATGTTTTCGGCTTCCCTCTACTCACGAAGTGCGTTCTTCCCATGCGATAGCTTGTTTTTGGAGATCTTCAGAGTTTCACAACGAGTTTTTCTGTTGTGTTTTCCGACCTATTTTTTTTCTTGTCTCAGAAAATCGTGGTTTGTTCCTGCGGGCCAACTCTTCTCTATTCCATGGCTAGGGCATGATTTTTTTTGTGCCTTTACAAATCCAACTAGGGTTTTCTCTAACGGGATTTCTACAAAAAGAAATTTAGAAAAACATGATCTGCTTTTTGTCGGCTAGGGTTTCGCAAAAAATCCTCTGATTTTTTTGTCAGAATTAATTTTCAATAGTAGATTCCTTGTGGGTTTTTCTCATACTTTTTTGGGTCTTCATTGAAATTTTCTGGGCCTATCAAAATCTGTCCCTTGGGATTTGTGTCAATTGTACTTCTTTTAGTCTCGAAATCTGTACTTGAATCTTCCTCATTTTTTGCATTGGGATCCGTGCCTTGGGTTCGGTACTCTTCAGGAATCAGTTTTTCGCCTCTTCAATGAATCTCGTTTTCCATGCCTCAGAAAGCATGTAAGATGGCGTCTTTGACCAACATAATGTTGGAAGGCAGTCAATAATTTAACGACAAAAATTACAACACATGGAACCAGCGGATGATGATGATCTTTGAATGTCGTCGCCTAGACGATCTCATTCTGGGTAAAGAGACTTTCAAAATCATTTGGCTTCCGAACAACGGAAGCAGGGAGGGTCTCAACCTAAGGCCAATGTTGCAGAGCACTCAAAGCAAAAGGAATCTGCCTTTTATGCTTTCATGGCGAAAAGACCTATAAATCAAGTGAAGTCTTTTGCTTGGTACATAGACTTTGGTGCATCTTGACACTTCACTCATCGGCGTGATTGGTTCACAAACTTCTTACCTTTCACTGATTCAGTCATTTTTGGAGGAGGTGAAGAGTATACTGTTGTCAGCAAGGGCAACATTCAAATTCAGTCTGGTGGGAGGAATCTCATATTCCTCAATGAATACTATGTTCCAGGCATGGAACTAAATCTTCTCTCCGTGAGCCAGATTATGCAACACTCTCCTCAACTTGATGTGGTATTCAGTTCACACAAGTGTTCTATTGTTGATCATGCGACTCACACTACTGTGGCTCACATACATACAAACATACGTATATATATATATATATACTCAAATTGTCAAACTTTGTATATATTTCAACTTCTTTTTACAAATATTGTTTACATAAAGCACCTTCCATTATGTCCCTTGTAATTAGTTTCTTGGATGTTAATTTTATAAATATTATTAATAGCCGTCCCATCATGGCCTATTAATGGGCCTAGGCGGGGGCTAATCCTCTTCGAGGACAAGGTGGAATGAAAAGCTCCCAAAAGTGATTGGATCAAGATCAACTTCGACAGGGCTTCAAAAGGGAATCCCAGTCCCTCTGGGGCTGGTTGTGTCGCTAGAGATATGCAGGGCTGTACTTTAGCATGGTGTAAGCAACAACTTGGCTCAGTTACTAACAATGTTGCAGAGGCTAGGGCAGCCCTTCTTGCGGTCAACTTGGCTAAAAAACTCACGGCCCTATTGGTTCATTTGGAAGGTGATTCATAGATTATCACTAATGCGATAATTAATGGTAGGTTAGATAATTGGAAGATTGAGAAGGTGGTGAAGGCAATTAAGGAACTTTTATTTTCTTTAAGGGAGTTTGAAGTCACACACATCCATCGACTGGGCAATATGGAGGCAGACGTACTCTCAAAGAAGGTGGAGGATTTAAATGCGGAGCATTCCCGAGACGATAGAGTGGATGTTGGGTTGGCTCCGTTGGGTGGTACGTAGGGCGTACAGACAGTCATTAATGATTTGTGGTTGATTGCGGCCGTTATTTGCTTCGCGCAGAGTGTGTAGTTAAGTTCAATGGTTAGGTTTATGTTGTGCTTGTTTGGCTTGTTGGAGAAGCTTGTTCTGTCTTCTTTGTTGCTGCTTGATCGTTGGGTGTTGTGCGAAAGGTGGTGAGGCACAATGCAAGCCAATTTCTCTTTGCAAACACTTAAGCCCATGGTGGCTTTCTGGGGCAAGATTACTGTGGACTAGCTTAAGAGGGTGTTTAAGTTTAAAGATGAAAGATTCATTCATTGGGTGACTATGGTGCTTGGGGAGTCGTTTTTGGAGGCGGTTCATAGATACCGTACTAATGTTGGCATTGCCTCCATGTTCATGGCATGATGCTTGGAGTTGTATTCTAAGGATGAGGTATTTTGGATTGTCTCGCTCTTTGTCTGGGAGGAATGGTGTTTGGGATTAGCGTCGCTCTTGACGCTTGCTCAGCCTAGCAAAAGTTTCGTGGCTCCTAGTGGCAATTGGCTGCATGTTGGGGAGGCTATTCCCCTTTTGCGGCCCTTCTTATGGGGAGCAGATCAGGATAAGGAGGTTTGCAAAGCTAAGGCCCAAATTGGTTTGGGGGAGATTAAAATTATTTGCACATGGTGGAGAATCATGCTCGTCGGGAAGAGATGGAAGCAGCATCACGGAGTGAAGAGGACTCGCAGGAGGTGCCAAGAAGGAAGCATGGTCAACCACCAGGTTCGAAGAGTGTAAAGCAGTGCGTCTTCTAGCGGTGGTGACAAGGTGGTAGCTTCCTCTTCGACGATTTGGGATGCTTGAGTCTGTTTTGGGCTCTCTCTGTTTTGGTATGGCCGTTTCGAGCAGGTGTTGTCAATTTTTTGTCAATGTTTCCCAGGGGGTTTCTCTTTTGCAGCATAGTGTTTGGGGTTCAGGGGGCTTTCCTGTGTTTTGTATTCTGGTTCATCGTATGGGTCAGGGATGGTGCTGCGATCTGTTCTTTCCTCCCCTGTGGGTGGCTGGCCTGTTTTGTGTTATTGTTGTTGGATCGAGACTGTTTTGGTGGTTTAGATGTACTCTTTTTGTTATTATGCTAAATTATTAATAAAATAGCTTTTGCCTATCAAAAAAAAAATTGCCGGCCCATCACCGTCCCCAAAATTCGGAAAAAAAAAATTGCCCTAAAACTATAACTATTCATAGGATTTCCAAAGTAAAGTCTATTTACCAAATGAAAACTTTCTGAAATACAACTCCTTACATTTGCAAGTTAGGGATAATTTTAAAAATCCATACTGTTCTACAAGTTCAGAATTTTTGGTGAGTCCGTTTAGTACTAGATTATTATAGATAAATCATTAGATGAATTTCTATTTCCTTAAGATTTAATATGTTTTCTACTAAGAATTGAATGTTTATCAAACTTAATATTGCTTCGTGGAACTTAAGGGCTGAGCTAAAGCGGTAAACGCAATAAGGCTCTTTGAAGACAGAAACCTGAATTCAACTCCCAAAGATATATGATAAAGTGTTGAAATTGGCTACAATACCCTAAGAAAAGAGACCACTAGACACGCAAAGGGGAGTTACAAAAGTCACAAAAGAAAAAATAAATCGGTTCACAGTAATTAAGGTAATTAACAAAATTGGTAGAAAAACGAACCGGGTTATACTGCGTTTCCAAGGCAATTTTTCCGTGGCAATCCTTGAAAATCTTGACGCTCAGTTGACTTCTGCCGGACATTCCAGGAGGAGATGAGATAAGTGGAGAAGAGGTGGCTGTGGATGATTGTTGGCGCTGGGCAAGGCGTCGAATAGCATCTTGCTCTAGGCAATCGAGCTCCTCCGCGCTCAAATCCCATTCTTCATCCATGTACTTTGTTGCTGATATGTTTCTCCTTGCTTTCCACCACCTCTCGTTAATCACTCCCTTCACGCAGTGTGCAGCGAAATTTGCATTTGCTCGCATCCCCGTTTTGAACATCCCCTGCGCGGGCTATCAAATTTTATGTCCGCCGTCGTCTCTTTAATCAACAATTTTCAGTAACGTCCACTAGACCATGGGACCAGGAGTTCCTCAAAAGACCACCGCGTTAGCTTATATAACTAGCGTACTCAAACATAAATTATTTTTCATCAATCTTCTTTTTCTTTGTCTTGAGCTAATTTTTTATTGCTATTTCTCTTATGTTTTTTCATTAGTATTAGTATTAGTACTTACTATTACATTCACTTAAAGCTTAATCGATCGATTATTTTGATGGATCAAAAAAGATTATTAGTACTTGTCATAATCATAAAACTTTGGCAAGGGTTGTTCTTTAACTAGTTATTAATAAACATCAAATTAACAAATTAAAATTGAAAAAAAAATTCTACCAAAAAAACTTTTAATCTTTATGAAAGTATAGATGCAAAAATTTTAATTAAGAATATTAATAAAATTAATTATCTTCAATTTAATTGGTTCTTAAATTTTAGGCGATATGGGAGAACTTTTTGAATCTTTTTTAAAAATTGAAGAATCGTTTTATGCTTTCTTCTCTTAAAATATTGGCTCTAATGACTAAATTGAATAATTTCTAATTTTAATCAAGAAAGTTGATTTTTTCAAAAGAATACTAAAATAATGAGTTTTAAGTGTTTGAAAAATAATAATAAATTGTTTCCACTTATTTTTAATGTTTGAATACTTTTTTTATATATTTAATAATAAATTATTTTCTAATGGCTTTTTAGATATCATTTTTTATTAGGTATATAGTATCATAAAATTGCGACCCTAGCAATTTTCGACTGCATTAGGGTCCTCACGCACGCAAGTTTGAATCCTCTAGCCTGATCGAAGAACGGAGAATGCTCAGCGCTCAAAAACAGCTTCTTACTTGGCCTCTGCACCACCCCATCCGCACCCTGCCCTAGAGAAAGGGGTAGGACAAGGGCGTGGCGCCATTGTCCCCCCTTGAACAAGGGTGTGGCGCCACTGTCCCCCCTTGGACAAGGGTGTGGCGCCCCTGTCCCTGCCCTATTTTGGGGCAGGACCCTTCCTAGGGTTGCATTGTTGGTTGTGCATCGGGCAGGAAACTCCCCCAATGTTCGCCCGTGACGAAAATCAAATCCGCTAACATGTATTTAAGGGGCATTCGCCCTCCCATTTGCATGAGTTGGATAGGTTGAAGTTGGAAAAATTCAAGTTACATAAGCGATCAACCATTCAAGAGCATTCAAGCATTCTTTTCCAACATTGAGCATTCTCAAGTCTCCCTTCAAGACTAGGTGTTGCATTCAAGTCAAGGATTCAACCATTGAAGAGGAGATTGATTTCAACATACAATTCCACACAAACATTTCTATCAACATTGCTACTACAACCTCCCTTGAGGTGATTTACAATTCAGTCTTTCATTTACATCTACTTGCAAGTACTTTCTTTCATTACTTGGTTAATTCTAAAACTGGGGTTTGACCTAAAGGCAAACCCCCAATCCCAACCCATTTTCCTCTTTTCTATGTGTAGGTTGCAAGTGCGCAACTGTACTTTCAGACTCAGGCTCCATTTGCAGAGGCAGAAAAACCCTTTTCGTTTCGCAGATTTTTTGGAGGACTGTGTACATTCTCACCACAGTCCGAGCAACTTTTCCTCAAATTCGCAGGGCACCTTCGTCTTGACATATTGTTGTCAGATCCAGGTGCACAACTCCATCCCATATTCCAATCTCAAGTTATAATCAGTTCTTTGTCACTTTTGCACTACATAAATCAATCAATTCCTTTCTATCTCAAACAAGGAAGAGGTGATCAACTTATCATTCCCATTTCATTCAGAATTCAATCTACCATCTTCTTGTGGAGAGATTGAATCAAGTGAATTATCCTCTCCTCTTCCAAATGTAACATGGTGAAAAGTGTTTGAAGGGTAATCAATAGTGAGACTCTCATCTCTCTTTGAGAGAAAGGGTAGTTTTCCTCTTGATCTATCATTCACCATTTTTCCACCATTACATTTTGGTGAACCCGACATCTTGCATGCTTTCCTTTGAACAAAACTGCATATTTTTAATTTACAAGTTTCAAATTTCTGCAAACTTAGTGGTTAAATAATTAAAACCCCTAGTTTTTTATTAAAATTGAACTTGTAATTTGTAAAAATTGCTTGTGGTTATCTTAGATCTGAAAATTGTTTTGTTTGTCAAATTCAATTTCCTTCTTGTCTTGTTCAATTTGCAAATAAAATTTACAAAATTAAAAGGTTACTTGTTAAAACCCTAATTTTCAAAAATCATATTGAACTTGTACAAAAATTGGATTTTAATTTAATTTTCAGATTATTGTTCTCAGATTTGTCTTCAATCCTACACTCCAAATTTTCAATTTCCCCCCTTTTTCCCAAAATTCAAATTTTAAAATTAAGTGGTTAGGTCATAAAACCCTAATTTTCAAAATTAATTGTTTGTGCGAATTTCAAATCAATTTCATTTCAATTCGGATTTCTAAACATTTTCCAAGGTGTCCCTATCCATTAGGTTTGACCTTTTTCAAATTTGCAATTGAATTCCTCTTTTTCTTCAAAACCCTAATATGGTCCTATCTTTACATTTGCGCCTTCATTTCGCCCATCTAGAGATCGTAAAATTTGCCAATTTTGGGGGGTTAGCTTTAAAATCATAGTAATATCCATCCCTGAAAAAAATTTTAAAAGTTGGTCAAACCATGTGCGTTCCTACCATGGTCCTAGGTTTTTTTTCTGAAATTTCGAGAAACCGTTATGACTGTATTTACTAGCCTGAATCCATAGGATTGGCTGATTTTATCGATTTTTTATCCCTCTAGAATCGGAAATACCTTCAAAATTCAACATTTCAATTTTCAAGAAATTTTTAAAATTAAGAGGATAATCATAGTCTGCCCTGATTTTAAAATTAAGTGGTCTTCTCTTTGCCCTAATTTTAAAATTCCAATTTCCTTTCATTTTTGGTAATTGTGTCATTCCCTTCCTCCAACAAAGTTCAAGTTGTGTAATCATTATTTTCTTAAATTTTTCATTACTCAATTTTATAAGCTTTCTTCCACAATTCAAAATTCAAATTTTCCCTCTGGTGCATGAGTTTTTCCACTATTAGTCCTACCTATCCTATCCCTGTTAGACAAAGCATTAGAATTAAGGCTTCCCAAGGTTTAATTACCGAGGAGATGGAGCCTAACTTGGGTGATTTGTTTAATGAGGATCATGCTTCCCATCCTAATCATGTGCCTATTCACACCATTGATGGATCCCATGATGAAGAAGAAGCTTTAACTAGGGTTTTTTTAGATCACATTTCTACATTGGACAATCAATTTGATAGCTTTGATCAATGGATGTCCCAAGAGTACCCTAATAGTGAACCTCTTCCATTAATTGAAGGCCTTAAGCGCATGATTCAAAGTGATAAGAATGGAATTGATATATTGTGTGGCATTGCACATATTGTTGATTCTAATGTCATGCCTATCAAGAGTTGTGCCAAAACCCTAGGTTATTCACAACCTTCAATACAAGTCAATCCTTCAATTCCTTTGACTACTCCTATGACTAGTATTCCTACTTTCACATCCAACATCATGGCTACTTCAACTCAAAATGTCATTCCTACAACCATGGGTCATGGGGGCAATCCCTCTTCTTCATTTAATCCTCCATCTTTACCTATGTCTTCCATAAGTATTTCTACTATTCCTCAACCAATCAATGCGACACAAGGGGGAAATTTCTTAACAACTTTATTCCTCCTTTAAGTGTCCCTTTTCCTACCCAATCATCACCCATGCCTACTTACCATAATGTCCCACCACCTTATTCTCAGTCCATGCCTTCTTTCAATAACATCACACCACCTTCCCAATCACCTATGTCTAACATCAATTCTTCTACCAAAGCGACAATTAACATTTATTCTCGAACCGTGTCTTCCTTACAACAACAAATAGCTTCCATGAGTCAATCCAAGTTTAGTGTGCCCACCTTTGATATTGCAAGACCACTTTCTCTTGATATTGTTAAAGTCAGGCCACCTAAACATGTTGAGATCCCTTCATTGGAACTCTATAATGAAAAAGGTGATCCTCTTACGCATGTCAAAACATTTCAAACCTTGTGCACTGATTTTGCTTATGATCAAAGATTGCTTGCAAAATTGTTTACAAGAACACTAAGAGATAAGGCTTTTCAGTGGTATTGCTCTTTGCCTTCTTATTATATCGCTTCCTTTCAAAAATTGGCAAATGCTTTCATTCAACAATTTCAAAACAACATTGGCCCTAAGACCACTTTGACTAATTTAATGCATTGTAAACAAGGTATTAAAGAAAAAGTGACTGATTTCATTGGTAGATATAAGCATTTTTGTGCTCAAATTTTTTTTAATGTACCTAATAATGATATTCAAAGAATTTTCATTTCTAATTTAAAAAAAGATATTAGGGAAAAACTTCTTTTGTCTGAGTTTACTTCCTTTGTGCAATTGTGCGCAAAACTCCACAATTATCAACTAGTTGTGAGTCAAATGGAGCAATCCACTCCTATGGCTCCAAGTGATAAGGGGGAGAGTGTTCAACAACCATTTGCAAAGTTCAAACCAAGAAAAAGTTTCATCAAGTTCAATGGTCCAATCAACAACAACCATGTGAATGCTACAACAAGAGTGCCTTCTATTTCTAAATTTTTCCAAAGAGAAAGACAGTTTACTTCCTTGAATGAATCTCTACATAGTATTATGTCTTAGTTGTTGCACAAAAATGTTATCAAACTTCTTCCTATAAAAAAAATGATCTTTCTAAACTTGCATCCCCCTGTTTTGATAACATTTTTTTTTTGGCCAATTCCATCGTCAACCTGGTCATGATACTGAGAAATGTTTTGTATTGAAGAATAAGATTCAAGACTTGATTGATAATAATACTATATTTGTGGCAGGCGTGAATGATAAAGGGAATAAATCAATAGCTCCTCCTAATCAAAATCTTAAGATTTTCACTAATCCCTTGCCTTCTCATACCTCTGACGTTATTGAGATTTTGCCTAATTCTCTCTCTTCTAAAGAATTCACTTCTATGGCTCCAAACTTGGTTAATATGGTAGAAACACAAGATACGCTTAAGGATCCTTGTATTACATTTGACCCTAGTGAGACCATTAGAGCACCCGATGGCCCTTTATACATAGTTGTGAAGGTTAAGGATATCCCTTGTCGTGGTGCCCTGATTGATCCCTCTTGCATGGTTAATGTCATAACTAAAAAGTATCTTTTCACTTTACGATTGCATAAACCAATATATGATGCTTCTAATGTGGTTGTATAATTATTTGATGGCTTCTCTTGTTCTACCATTGGCTCTATCACTCTTCCTATTGAAGTTCATACTAAAGCCATGGATGTTGACTTTGTTATCATACCTTCTTCTGAGCAATTCCGTGTGAAGTTGGGCTATGCTTGGCTATCTTCCATGAAGGCTATTGCTTCTCCAATCCACAAGTGTCTTAAATTTACTCACAATGGAGAAATCATAACCATGAACCATATCTTATTTCATCCATATGAAAGAAGCCCTGGTGTTCTTATTGATCTCTTTTGGCCTAAACAATTTCAATCTCTTCCATCAAGGAGCAATGCTCTTTTTCAATATTATCAACAATGGAATAACGATATGATCTTATCCTTAATTCAACCTAGATCCCCAACACTTGACATTCCTATTATTCTTCAAGATGAGGTTTTTCCCCTCATAGATAGAGCTAATCTCCCTCCTAAGGAAGATTGTCAACCTATACCTATGGATGTGACTTTACCTTCTCTTCAAGAAAACAATAATATTCCTCCTAAGGTTAGACCTATACCTCCTCCTCATGATGGACTTGGTCTCCTTCCTACACCTAATATTCCTCCTTTCTATGGCACAATTCCACCTCTTTCCTCTTATCAAGAGAAGAGGCCTACTTCTCCTCTTGTTCAACCTAAAAGACCTCAATCTAAAACTTCAAATATCAAGAAGCGAAACGTTCCTACTTTTTCAAGTGTTCTTCCTCCTTCTCAGGCTTCCACTAAAACTCAATGGAATAGTTATGCACAGGAACGCTGATGAAGACATCGTGTTCGACCTCGTGAAGCTATCCCTCAAAATATTCAATCTCCTCAGACTCTAATAGTTGACATGATTCCTTTTTCTCCTAAGCAATATGTTCAACCTACATCTCCAAATCATAAGTTGCATGAAACATGTGATGGTTTTACTCCTATTCATGTTCTTTCTCCTCTTTCTCTAAACTTTGATGAAGAAATGGGTGAAAATGTTATTCATAATGGCAATGCAACTCCTAATGCTTCTGATAGTGAGTATGAATATGTTGACGTGGACAAGCATTTATCGGATGAGTTTTCACAAACCCTAATCCTAGCTCCTAGAATCGAACAAAGTGACTTACAAAATGAGCATTGTCCTTATTTGGATCTTGTGATAGCTCCATCTGTTGTACTTGATGTCGCTCCTCTAGCGTGTTGCTCGCCTTCCCTAAATAGTGATCAACAAGATCGGGAGGCAGATGTCATGCTAGATTAGTAGTATTAGCACTGCAAATCTTTCTCCCTCTCCTTTCTTTCTCTTTTGTGACCATTCTTCTATCTCTATCCTTGTTCTTCTATTTGTTCCCTTAATGTCTACTTGGGGATGATGCAAAGCATTGAGATCTTTTTGTGGTCTCTTTCATGTTGACTCAAAAGACATCCTTTGTTCCCTTTCTTCTAAGGTAGTTTCCTTCTTTGGGGAATGACGATTATTATATGCATATACATACATGATATACATGAGTTATCATACAACATACTAACCTTGAGGAAAGTGACACTACCTTGTATTTTGTGTCCATTATCCTTGGGTTTATTCCTCAATTGGGGGTTAAATCCTTGCTATCCCCTTTCTTCTCTCTCTCTTGGGTGTATCCTACCTTAAAGCAATCGCTCTTGATAAGGTGCGCACGATCGCTTTAATGTGGGGGCATACCCTCCACTCATATTTTTCTTCTTGTGATACTTAGAATTACTTAGTGAACTTTGTTTTGCTTTGTAATCTTTGGTATCCTAGCTTTCATGACTCACAGTGAAGGAACCTTTGCTACTTGCAGTCATGGTTCTCTCCTTATCGATCTTCCCTTTTACTTTGTCAATCGAAGTCGTAAGATCCTAAGTCCACTGGGGGCTTGGCGCATCTTGCCTCCTTGACGTGGTAAAAGTCTTTCAATCTTGTTTCCTTGTACTTTACCAATAGTATTGGTGTACGCTTATACTCCTGCTAAAGTGGGGGCTAAATGTAGTATCAAAAAATTGCAACCCTAGCAATTTTTTGACTGCATTAGGGTCCTCACGCACGCGAGTTCAAATCCTCTAGCCTGATCAGAGACTAGAGATTGCTCAGCCCTCAAAAACAGTTTCTTCCTTGGCCTCTGCATCACCCCCTCCCCACTTTGCCTTGGAGAAAGGGGTAGGATAGGGGCGTGGTGCCACTGTCCCCCCTTGGACAGGGACGTGTCACCCTTGTCCTCCCAAGACAAGGATGTGGCACCACTGTCCCTACCCTATTTTGGGGCAGGACCCTTCCTAGGGTTGCATTGTTGGTTGTGCATCGGGCGGGAAACTCCCTTGATATCGGCCCGTGACAAAAATCAAATCCACTAGTTCATGTATTTAAGGGGAATCCATCCTCTCATTTGCATAAGTTGGATAGGTCTAAGTTGGAAAAATTCAAGTTGCATGAGCGATCAAGCATTCAAGAGCATTCAAGCATTCTTTTCCAGCATTGAGCATTCTCAAGTCTCCCTCAAGGCTAGGTGTTGCATTCAAGTCAAGGATTCAACCATTGAAGAGGAGATTGATTCCAACTTACAATTCCACACAAGCATTTCTATCAACATTTCTACTACAACCTCCTTGAGGTTATTTGCAATTCAGTCTTTCATTTACATCTACTTGCAAGTACTTTCTTTCATTACTTGGTTAATTCTAAAACTGGGGTTTGACCTAAAGGCAAACCCCCAATCCCAACCCATTTTCCTCTCTTTTCTATGTGTAGGTTGCAGGTGCGCAACAACTTTGAAGATAGGATAGACACTCTATCTCCCACCTCTAAGTAGTTTCCAATTTCTAGCACTCCTAAAGAAAATACTTCCACACCCAAACAGAACTACAAAAATGTAGATGGAAATATAATTAAAACTCCTTTCTTCACACATTCTTACTTCGTACAAACTAACTAACAAGCTGAACACCTAACTTGCTCCTACCATTGTATCACATTACTTCTATCTCCCAACCGTATCTCTCATGCCTTAAACTGCAAATTTTGGAAATCTGGCCACCACAATTCATCATTAGCTTCATTTAATGAAATTTCCCATTTTGATAAGGTGTTCGCCACCTTATTTTCTGTAGATGCTTAAATTAATTAATTAATTATATTTTATAATTATAATTTTGTATAATTTTTTTGAAATCATTCTATCTTTTAATAATTTTTAAAAATCATAATTTCCTTTTTCAATCATTTTAATCTATACAATATAATTTTATAACAGTTAATCATAAATTTAAATACTTTTCATTTAGTCATTAAAAAAATATCTATTTTCACTCTATTGTTTATATTATATAGTTTTATGACTATTAACAGTTACATAAATATAATGACAGTTCCTGGCTTCGTGAAGTTGGTTTGAGGTTTATGAATCCAATTTTACTAGGGGGTGTTGTGTTTATGTGTGTTCAATGTCATTCAACAATCCGTGTTTACAGATGCCTCTTTATCGAAAGACTATTTACTTATGTTTTTTAGCTCTACACATTGTTTCTTCTTCTAGATAATCTCTATGTATCATGGGTGCCTCTTATGTATGATTTATTTAGATTATTATATTGTCTGACTAATATTTGGTCTCAAGATCTTGGTAGGTGATGGTCATGTTGCAGGATCTATTATGTTGAGGCTGGCACAGTTGCTCAGGTTGGATCTCTGGGGTCTCATTTTATCCATTTTCGGCCTCTATCTTTAGGATCGACTACAGTTGTTTCCCCTTCTTTCAATTGAATGTATTTACGTGGTTTTATCATGCTATTGTGATAGAGCATTGTTCAAAAGCATCCTTATTGGGCTTGTATATTGATATGGCTTGGCATATAGCCAAGTAATCTTACTTGTATAGATTTGATTTTTCACGAGATACGATCGAAGGTTTTCCTCCTGGTTCTTTCATGTCAGTATGTTCACATGAACTAGGCTTTTGTAAACTTTTTTGAGTAATAAATTATTCGATTACGACCCATTATCTATCCAAAAAAAAAATAGTAACATAAATATAATTAAAAATATCTAATTTTAAACTAATAATTAATAATCAAGTTTAAAATTAATTTTATTATTATAAATTCTTTTATCAATAGAGATATATTTATATTATATTATTTATCAAAAATCAATATATATCTTCAAATCCAGTTCCAACTACACTATCAAAACCTTCCATTTTACCCATTTACCATACTAAACTACTATCTATTAGACAAACACCACCTTGCTAATATCACCCACTAACCTAGAATTAAGAGAGTCTTATAGTATAATGTGAACATTACAATTCGTTATGAAGTCCAACAAATTTCAAACTAAAAACCTAATAAATTGAAAATTCAAACCTTATCTAGTTGTGAAACCCAAGAATCTTCCTTCGTAAATTTGGTCTTCTTGCCCTTCTTCTTTGGGCCTCCTTCTTCCTTATCTCATATCACCTTATCCCTCTCCTGAATATATTCAAGTTGATAAACCTAACACCGATTTTCACCTCATATTTTTTGTCATCTTTATTATCTTCAAAGATCCATATCATAAATGGCCAAAGAGGAGAGGAAAACCTACAGCCTGCACCCATGTGCATGCTCAAGCTATAAAGCCTTTGTATAGTTTTGCCGTAGCTACGAATGCTCTGAAACCCAAACACCAATCCATTTTTACATGAGAGTCCATCACTCACTAAGTTTCCTCTTTCGTTCCTAGCTCCAGACACCAAGCGAGCATCGTGGACATGCTATCCACATTAGAGTGATATTTCTGCTTTGCCTTCATAAAATCATCTCCCAAAAGAATTCTTATGTATTGAACAAACATAGGGTCCTCATATTTGAAATAATTCTTTAAGTGCAAATCAGTGATCACCCCCATGAAGGAGATTTGTCTTATCCTTGATCTGAGATTGAAAGTGGCCTCCATTTTTCCTACTATAAAAGCAACCCAAGCTACAACAAAGCAACTTTGAAGAGAGGATAGACACTCTATCTCCCACCTCTATGTAGTTTCCAATTTCTAGCACTCCTGAAGAAAATACTTCCACAACCAAACAAAACTACAAAAATGTAGATGGAAATATAATTAAAACTCCTTTCTTCACACATTCTTACTTCGCACAAATTAACTAACATAATGCTCAAGGATGACAAATCCTTAAGTGATCCTCAATCTAATTAAAGCATGAGATGGGTAGAACACACAATAACAAACATGAATTGAAAGGTATTATGATATTCAACAAATTATAACAAGTTGTTGGTGAGTTTGAACACAAAACTAACATTAAAGATAGTTACAAGTGTGATCAATGCCTTACTGCATTGGGTACCTGAATTTAGAAGATGTAAAATAAAAATATGACATAATTTTATCTAATAGCATAGGACCTAAGATAATATTGTCTTACAATATATCTCATCTACAATCCCACCCAAATTACTTATCAAAATCCCTGCATAAACCCTACCAATCTGCAATTCCACTCAAGCATTTAATCGACCCCTTAGATCGAAGCATGAACAGAAAATACATACACCACAACAATGCAATGAATGAAAAAACCCTTGATTCTACTCATTCAAAATATGATAGAATTATAGACTGGAGAAATGGATTTAAAATATATTTTATAGACTTGAACAACTATCGTCTGTCACAAAACAATTTACATATAACTCCTTCAAGAACCTGCACAAATCTTGACACTAAATGCTTTTCATTGCTTTGTAAATGACTTTACAGATTGCTCATTTCATCTAGACTCACTACTGGAACCAGAAAAGGAACCCTAAATGAACCAAAATCCGAACCCTGTCTCATGGCCTTGAAATCCCTTTTATGGAAAGAAGGGAGAAAACAAGCTACGTGCTAGAGGACACACTTGTCATCAAGATGTTGGCATTGAGTTGTCATTAATGTCAACCAGTATAGAAGGGCTACTAGTATAAGAGATGTATGGGCAACAGTGTCATGGATGCATAAAGGATGTGATATCTTTGATATCACCTTGTGTTGCAGATCACTGGTAAGGAAAGAATGTCAACTGGTAAGAGTTGTGTTGACAATGAGTAGTTGCCAACCGACAAGATTATGACCAGTGTACAAGCATGATGAGCGAGGTGCTTGAGCTGTTGTTTTTTATGAAGAGGTGGAATGTTACCATAATCACATAAACACAAGAGGAGAAGAATGTACAGGTCACCGGTATACTGTGTGGATGCAGAACAACGGGACTCCCACTAGATAGAGATGTAGTCACCATGTGTAGAGATGACTAACAATGAATGTGCCCACACCATATCACATGTTCTTGTTTGAAGATATGTTGCACAAACAAGGAAGCCACATGAGTGCATTGAAGGATGTAGATGTCAAGGATCCACTACCACCGGTAAGGGGACCTTATCTCCTATTATGCATGGAATGCATCACTGTCCTTCGAGATAAGACAAGAGGTAAAGGCAGGTGTTTCAAGGCTCACACCTGATCTACTGGTGAATCAAAGGAATGCTCGAAGTTCATGAAATCAGGGATATGCACTGGATCGACAGAGAAGGCATGTTGAGCTGCCGGGATAGATGAACTGTGATGGGTTTGTCACTTTCAGAAATCGGTTGAGATGTGGTATGTGCTGATGAAGAAGAAGGCAAGGCTGAGTAGCTAGAGACAAAGGACAATGGCCAGAGTGAAGATGGTGTCAATTGAAGGTTGATGACATGGTGTTTACCGATAAGTATGTCCACCGGTAATGCTGACAAAATGCAGATGCAGAAGGCTCCCATTTGATGAAGGTGATCATGAGGTAGGTTGGCATATGTGCTAACCAATTTTGGTGCTTCACTGGAAGAGAAGTAGAGTGCAAGTTTGAAGGTAGACCAGTTGGGGTATAACCGATAGGGTCTGTGAACCGGTAGATGAACTCGGTTGTGTGGTTGGCCAATGATCTTCTCTGGACTGACATAGAAGACTTAGCAAAGGTGAATTTAGACAAAGGGGCCACATGGAGGTGATGCGACATGCATGCATAGGTCGGTGTGATGTGTCGATGAGGTCGTTGACGACTCATCCAACATTTATGACGACTGCGAGGCTCGAGGAAGAAAAGCAGAGGATTGCGGCTTGAGATGAAGGAAACAACAAAGATTTAGAAAAGACTGATCTTGCATATTGAAGATGGTGAAGGAAACCACATCACACGTGATTGATCAGACAAAAGGCCGAAAAACATGCTACAAATGGCTAAAGAGAGAAGACGTGTTTCGCAGCGTAGATAGATGGGCAATTCTCATTAATTGAGTGTTGAACATCGATCAAGGACATGATACCAGATTGGATTTGATATGTCACGGTGATCAGAGGTTAGATCAGATTTAGATTCAGTGTATGGTGGAAACCCTAACCGTACCAATGTTCAAACTCATGTCTTGACGGGAAAATCTAGATATATGTATGCGAGCCAAAGATATTGATTGTACTGCTGATTGAGAGAGTGTTGTTGCATGTGAGAAGAAATCGGTCAAGTACTCAATGGGTATCAGAAGAGAGACAATGTGAGAGAGATTAGGGTTGAAGAGTTCAACCAACAACAGTGAGGTAACCGCTGGTGACCAAACTGGCAGTGAAGGGTTGCATAAGAGTGCAAAGTAGGCAAGCGGAGAACCAACAAAAGATAGTACCGACAGAGAGCAATAGAGCAGTTGAGAGAAGAGAGAACTGACAAGGAGTAGAATCGGTAAACAAAGAACCCACAGTGAACTATTTAGAAGATCTAGTAGAGAGATTTGAAGAAGAGTTACAAAATCCATTTGTAACAAGAAGATAACTTTGGTATCAAAATATGTCTTTGTAATCACTGAGTTGTAGCTCGGTGCAGGGGATGTAGCTCCTTGGGTTGGTGCCCTAAACATTGTAATAAGAGATTCATTGTGAGACTGGATTAGAGTAGTAGTCTCCAACAACATTTCTCACTGAGGTTTTTTCCATCTTGGGTTTTCCTTATATATGCTGGTGTTATGTGATGTCCCTTTATTTGTGAATGCATTTGAGATTAGTCTCCCCTCTAACCAGTAAGTCTGGATTGAGTTAGATCTGATAACCAGTATACACACATAGGATAGTTAAAGGGAAAAAGATTGAAAACCACTGATTTAGCCCCCTCTCAATGGTGCATTGTGTCTAACAATTGGTATCAGAGCCTTAGGTTCCCGGTTAATAAGCTTTCTCTAGCTTGGGTAGAATCTGGATTAAGGACACAAATATTTGTTTAGTGTCAATCCCTCCTCCAATTTTTGATAGTTCAAACTATTCTATTTGGAGTTGTAGAATGGAATTCTACCTATCCTATCTAGGGTTTGATGTGTGGATGTTTGTTGTAAATGGTTGTCTTAGTAAAGTCAGTTCTCCCACTGATTCTGATACAGAAAGAAGAAACCATTGCAATGAAGCTGCAATGAAGGCTATACTTTGTGGGTTATCAGATGATGTCTCCTCGCAGGTGGACAGATGTAGATCGACAAAAATCTTATGGGACAGATTGAAGAAGCTCTATGGAAATGATCCCACTACCACAAAATCGACTTGTGATGATAGGATGAGAAATGTAACTCATGCATCTGCAGATGATGAAGGCAGATCTGTGAGCAGCCACAACAATGATGAAGAAGGAACCCATCTCTTCATGGCTCAAGAATTTGAAGATAAGAGGCACACATCTGAGAATGATCATGCAGATCACTCCTACAGGAAATATGTGTTTGGCAGTGATAGTGAAGGTGAAGAAGAAGAGGAAGTAGAAGTTGATCTTGAAGGTGAGCTTGTAAATGCACTTGAAGAACTCAGAAGAGTCGGAAATGAATACAATCTATTCAAGAATGCTACTATTATGGAGCAGAACTGGTTGATTGGATGCCTTAAAGAGTCTAAGAAGTGTGTCTTAGAGTTAAAGACTCAACAGGTAAGCACTAAGGAGTGTCGGTGTAATGATCTAGCATCTGAGCTAGAAGTAAAAGATAAAGAATATCATAAGCTATTTGGAGAAATGGAGATTCTTCGAAAAGACCTTGAGAAATGTCAAGATGATCTTAAGGTAAGAATCTGGTTTGATGGCAACAATGATGCGTTGGATAAGATGCTAAAGAAACATAAGTATGTCAAGGAGATCGAAGGTTTAGGTAGTGGTGCAGGTGAATGCTCCATCAACAAAAATGTCCCCCATAATGACATTATGTTTGTCTCATCAAATAGAGAGAACAAGGGACAAACCTTCAAAGTTAGAGATACTCCCTGAAAGAAGGTCGATCTAACCACAACCGGTGAAGACATGTAGACAAGAATGAAGATCAGTGCTGCAAGAAGGATGAACAAAGCAAATCCTAAAGGGAAAGGGAAGATGGGAGAAGACAGCTTCACCGGATGTAGGAACATGAGAAGACAACAAAGAGGACCTCCTACCAGTAGAGGACAAAGAAATGCTATCGCCCACATGTCAAGACAAGAGTGGAAGATGAAAGGACCAGATGGAGGAAATGCAAAGAATGGACAACCCAGGATCCATCCTAAGAGAAGGAGAAATGGAGATGCCAGACCGGTAAGATCTCCTCATGCATGGTAGAATAAATTTGTAAGTCATATACCATCCTTTACTGGTTATTGCTTTGCATGTAATGGCAATGGCCACAGGGCAGAAGAATGTAGAAAGGGATCTAGAAGGAACAATCTAGCATCTCATAAATATCATGCAAATGAGAAAAATGTATCAAGGAGTAGATACATGCATACCCCCTATCCCGATTATGCAAATAATGTTTGTTACAACTGCAATGGAATTGGCCATAGAAGCTATGAATGTAGGAAGAAGGACTTGTAGTCATATGGAAGCCGATATGGCAGCTATGCTCAACATAGAAATGAATACAGAGCATATTGAAGTTAGAGACCATCATGGAACCAAAGGAGAAATGTCCTTGCGGGATCAAGGGGTCCACCGGTTTCAGTTGCCAGTAATAACAACATGACCAAAAAAAGATAGTCAAATTGATATGTTAAGAGATTCCCCAATCATGAAGCTGGGATGGATACTGTGTGCTACTATAGCACTACTTTTGGTTATGTAGCAGAGTCTGGAAATGAAAGGATCCATCAACAGAAGAAGGTAAGACCTACTCCCATGACTGAAAATGGGAAGAAGAATGAGACCAAGCAGGTTTGGAGGAAGAAGCAAGAAGATGCAACCATGGACCGACACTATGCATTCAATGCACAAGCGATATCTCCTAAGGCTTAAAGGAGACGCAGGACCTTAGGGGGAGTAGTATATTGAACTTATCATTCACCCCCTCAGTGAAGAAGGACACATGTAAGAACAAGATGTTGTTGGTATGAAGGATGGAAATGGGAAGATAAGTGCGTGTAGAGGCTGCATTGGCTACACACCTACATATCAGAGTTAGATCACTATTGCATGTGTCTACAGGTGAATATTAACAATTGGAATCAAATGCAAAGTGACACATAATGTTAGGAGCTGCAGGGAGGTGCTCCGGTAGTGACAATGGACTGGTACAAGAAACCGGTATGTGCAGGATGTTATTGGTATGGATGCTAGTAGGTACTTGCAGGTTATGTAAGATAATAAGGTTAAAGATCATTGCATTAGCCATGGTAGCATCGAGTGTGGTGGTTATTGTGTGTGTGAAAGTTGAAATGTATCTGTATCTGAATACAAAACACTTCAATTAAGTCATTAGATGCATGGTTAGTAAATCAATAATCAATGAATAATAAACCATTACAAAGTGACCCATTGCCTTCTAGTAGATGTGAGTTTAGATTGCTCTCAGATTGCTAAGCTATCTAGTGACTAGACAACACCTAAACGAAGGATTTTTAAATCTATATGAGCATGAATATGAGCTAAATGGATGCAAGATTTAAGCTAGATATGCAAGATTAATCTAACATGATTTAAGCAATATATGAGTATTTAAGCTAAATGATTTAAGCAATATGAAATAACTAATATGCAATATCTCAATGCAAATTCTCAATGAACCTAGAGCAAAAACAACATAATAACAATATATTCTCCAGGATTTTTGAATGAGAGATGAGAGCCTGAATTTATAGAAAATTCAGAAAGAAACCAAAGGCTGAGATCAAATGATGATGAGCGGTCAAGATTTTCCAAGAGGAAGCACAATCCAGGTGAATTGATGTGATTGGATGCTTTTCTCAGTTTTAAAAGAAATTGAACTAAAATTAAGATAAAATCAGGAAAAAACTGATTTATTCTCTATTTTATTCAATTTTAATATTTAATTGTTTTAATTGCTTTCTTTGAGATTATCTATCAATTTTTAATTTGTTTTTTTCAAGATTATCTCCAATTGATTTCTTTTCTCAAATTTTAATTTTTTTTTTGTCAATTAATTCTTTTTTTGATTTATTTCCTTTTTTGAAGATTTGTGCTCATAATTTCCAATTCCTCTTTCTTGATTTGTTTCTTTTTTTTAAGATTTATGATAATTTTTATTTATTTTTCAAATTAATTCTTCTTTTTGATGATTTAATGGCAAATTGATTTATTTAATTAAATATGCTAGGATATTTAATAAAATAAATAAGATAATTGTTTAAAATGATTTACTTGGAATGTTTAATTAATTAAATAAATATTTAATTAATATTGAGTGATTAATTTTGCCATGTGACATTTGATGATTAAAAAATTGATTGTGTGCTCAAGATTTATTTAATTGCATTTGGTTAGGACCTTGGTGACGTTGTCGAGATTAGGGGCTCATGGTTTAGATGACTATTTTTAGGGTATTACAGTTATGTCTCAGGTGGTATTGGAAAAGAGCTGAATGGCATATGTTGGCCCGACTGATTGATCATGCATGCATGCATGTCTCTGTGCTAATCGGTTTTATTTATGGCATGATGATGACATTGCATGGCATTGTGTACATCTGGATCATGTCATATGTTGTGGTGAATATAATGGAGCTGAAAGATCATCAGATGATCACATTTGCAGAGCACAACTGGTATGAGGAGAATATTGAAGCCCCAGTATTGAACCTGATAGGCATTGTGGACCTGAGATGTATGACTCAGGGGGAGTTCAAGTGCTCATGAAGTTGAGTCAACATGCTTGAACTTGTGGGTGTACTAATTGCCTAACTACAAATGATGAAAATTGTTTTAGGAATACCCAAGAGAATTTCATGATTAAGGGTATCTACTCTTCATCTGGTTGGTTGTATTCATAGTACAATCACACTTGATGCTAAAGAAATTTGGGATCAAATGGGTGGTGATGCAGTCTGATCGACAAGTAAGTAGTATTCATTGACACACCCTTCAGCAAATTGAGAGCTTTAACAACTAGTATCAGTTTTGCATGCTCAATTGGTGTCAATTGATGGTTGAGTCCTCCATCTCAAGAGTTGTAACTTGAGAAATTGTACCAATCGGTATCAAAAGAGGAGATACATCCAGTAAAGAGAAAAAGGTGAGAAAAATATCTGACAGTGACCAAAAAATACAAGGAGGTGAGAGATCCTGACAGTGCCCTTTGCCATTATTGTCAAAGGGGGAGAAGTATTATGTAGTATACCACATACTACATTTGTAAGAATCCATGGATTATACGAAGGAGAAGATTTGGATCACACAAAGGGGGAGAGAGACTATGTAGTATGTCGGATACTACATGTATTGACATCAATGCCAAAGGGGGATATTGTTGGCATTGAGTTGTCATTTATGTCAACCAGTATGGAAGGGCTATCGGTATAAGAGACATATGGGAAACACTGTCATGGATGCATAAAGGTTCTGATATCTTTTATATCACCTTGTGTTGCAGATCACTAGTAAGGAAAGAATGTCATCTGGTAAGAGTTGTGTTGAAAGTGAGTAGCTGCCAACCGATAAGCTTAAGACCAGTGTACAAGTAGGATGAGCGAGGTACTTGAGTTGTTGTTTGCGATGAATAGGCAAAATGTTACCTTAATCACATCAACACAGGAGGAGAAGAATGTGTAGGTCACCGATATACTATGTGGATGCAGAACAACATGACTCCCACTAGATAGAGATGTAGTCACCATGTGAAGAGATGACTAACAGTGAATGTACCCACACTACATCACATGTGCCTATTTGAAGATATTTTGCACAAACAAGGAAGCCACATGAGTGCATTGAAGGATGTAGATGGCAAGGATCCACTACCACCGGTAAGGTGATCTTATCTCCTATTATGCATGGAATGCATCATAGTCCTTCGAGATAAGACAAGAGGTAAAGGCAAGTGTTTGAAGGCTCACACATTGTGAATCAAAGGAATGCCTTAAGTGCATAAAATCAGGGATATGCAATGGACCAACAAAGAAGACATGTTGAGCTGCCGAGACAGATGAAGTGTGATGGATTTGGCACTTTGACAAACTAGTTGAGATGTGGTATGTGCTGATGAAGAAGAAGGCAAGGATGAGCAACTGCAGATAGAGGACAATGGCCAGAGTGAAGATGGTGTCAGTTGAAGGTTGATGACATGGTGTCATCAAGGTGTTTACCGATAAGTATGTCCACCGGTAATGCTAACAAATTGCAAATGCAAAAGGCTCCCATTTGATGAAGGTGATCATGAGGTAGGTTGGCATATGTGCTAACCGGTTTTGGTGCTTCACTGGAAGAGAAGTAGAGTGAAAGTTTGAAGGCAAACCGATTGGGGTATAACTGATAGGGTCTATGAAGAAGTAGATGAACTTGGTTGTGTGGTTGGTCGGTGATCTTGCCAGGAGTGACATGGAAGACTTAGCAAAGGTGAATGCCGACAAAGGGGCCATGTGGAGGTGATGTGGCATGCATGCACAGGTCAATGTGATGTGTCAGTGAGATCCTTGGCGACTGGTCCAACATTTATGATGACTACGAGGCTCAATGAAGAAAATCAAGGATTGCTGCTCGAGATGAAGGAAACAACAAAGATCCGAAAAAGAATGATCTTGTAAATCGAACAGGGTGAAGGAAACTGCATCACGCATGTGATTGATTAGACAAAAGGCCAAAAACATGCTACAAATGGCTAAAGAGAGAGGACGTGTTTTGTAGGGTAGACAAATGGGTGATGCTCATTGATTGAGTGCTGAACATCGATCAAGGACATGATATCATATTGGATTTGATATGTCATGATGATCAGAGATCAGATCGGATGTAGATTTAGTGTATGGCGTAAATCCTAACCGTGCCAATGTTCAAACTCACGTCTTGGCGGGAAAATATGAATATATGTAGGCGAGCCAAATATATTGATTGTGTTGTTGAATGAGAGGGTGTTGTTGCATGTGAGAATAAATCAGTCAAGTACTCAATGAGTATTAGAAGAGAGATTGAGTGTGAGAGAGACTAGGGTTGAAGAGTTCAACCAACAATAGTGAGGTAACCGGTGGTGACCAAACCTACAATGAAGGGTTGCATAAGAGTATAGAGTAGGCAAGCAGAGAATCGACAAAAGATAGTACCATTGGAGAGAAACATAGTAGTTGAGAGAAGAGAGAACTGACACAGAGTAGAATCGATAGACAAAGAACCAATAGTGAACTAGATAGAAGATCCAGTAGAGAGATTTGAAGAAGAGTTAAAAAATTCATTTGTAACAAGAAGATAACTTTGGTATCAAAATACGTCTTTGTAATCACTCAGTTGTATCTTGGTGCAGGGGTTTTAACTCCTTGGGTTGGTACCCTAAATTAGGGGTTGGTGCCCTAAACATTGTAATAAGAGATTCATTGTGAGACTGGATTGGAGCAGTAGTCTCCAACAACATTTCTCATCGAGGTTTTTCCCATCTTGGGTTTTCCTCGTATATGTTGGTGTTATGTGATGTCCCTTTATGTGTGAATGCATTTGTGATTAGTTTCCCCTCTAACCGGTATGTTTGCATTGAATTAGATTTGATAATCGATATACACACATAGGATAGTTAGAGGGAAAAAGATTAAAAACCACCGATTCACCCCCCTCTCAGTGGTGCATTGTGTCTAATACAAGATGACGAAACACATCTGACTATGTTACAAAATATTCATCTGCTGCAAAATATCCTAACTCCATCCAAATATCGGCAACTGTTTCTCTGATACTTCATGCATTTTACCATCCTTGGTGTTGTCGTCGATGAAAATCTCATATGAGCCCACCTTATTGTTGCTCATGACACACTAGTGTTGCTCCCCGAGGAAACAACTACTGCAAGAATATAAAACTGCTTGCCAAATGGTTCAATTGCACCAAAAAAACCTAAATCTGTTGCGAGAGCCCGAACAATCTCTGTTGGTTCTTAAAATTTCTCTACTCATGCTTGAAATGCCTCTAGAACTATAGTTCTTACTTGTCTAATCAACCTCAACTCAGTAGGAACCTTAAAAAAAAAGGTCCCTCAGGAATGAGTTGACATCCAAGTGTCCTGACTTGTCGCTATCTGTTCCATGTCAATAAGCCTGCACTATGTTTGTTCTAATTTTCTCGCATGGGTGACAAACAATACCTTCAATTACCCTTTTTAAAATTTGGTTTGAAACTCCGCCATAGATCTTTCCCAACCTGGCGAATCATACGATCACCAATGGTCAATCTGACATTGACTTTCCATCGTGGTGTGCGAACCCATTAAAATATGTGACGTAGCAATGCCATCTCATCTTCTAACCTAACGTTGTCAACAACCCCACCATTGGTCTGCTTGGTCAGCTCAGGACACTTGGCATCATCTTATGATGTCGCGGTCCAAAACCTTGTTTCATCTTCCTTCACAGGGCTGCGAGGACCGTTGGATCTGTTCGTTCTTTACCTTGCGGCCATGGTGCCTGCCAACCTTTGTAAATTAAACATCAAGCACCTTTTCGCTTAGATAAGCATGCATAGTGTGAGGCCCTACCCCGACCCATCCTATCTCTTCAGTTATTTTTATTTTGGAACTATTTTGGATGCTAGTTTTGACACACTATGGATATAGAACTTTTCATGGTCCCGCGATTTTGGTAACATTGATATATGTGGATGCTTCATTTCTATGCCTTGTGGATTATAAAGTATTATATGATGCTAGATTAGGGTAATATTGTGATGATGCAGATTATTATCTGAATTTCAGGAATTGTTATAATGTTAGAAAAATATTTGCATATCTTGTAGATGGATCAAATTTTGAGGATTATGATAATTGCTTTGATTTGTGATAAATCATATTTTATAATGACAAGCCTTTGTGGAATGAATGTATTGCATTCTGATTTTGTGTTGTATATTATATGAGGTTATTTGGAAAGTACTAATGTTTAAATTGAGATGTGCAGGAAATTATCCATGTGACCATGGAAATATTATGGAGAATCAAGCCTAGGCCAATGTGCGTTAGTAAAACCAGGGGTTGTCTATTTGGAGAGACAACACCCCGTATGTACTGTATTTTATTCGTAAATGTAAAATGTTGCATGAGTGTAATTTGTATTTATTGGATTATTTAAATTGTTTAAGGGACAATTGCCATGTGTTTATTGTGATGTGGAATTATGTTGTAGTGTCACTTGACACCTATGTAGTATGTTGTGTTGGCAATTTGTCATGTCACCTTTTTGAAAGTTTTATTTTTGTTAATAGTTATATCCCCTAATTATCCTTGAAGGAACCAAGAAATCTAGGTTAGAGAGCCACAAGGAAGGTCAACTCAGAGTTGACCCGTAGGTTAACTTCAGGTGGACTTTCTGAAGGTCAAATCAACTCCTAGAGTCAATTTTAGAGCTTTTCTATTAGGCCTCATGGGGTACCTATGGGTGAAGGCCAAAATTGGCCATGTGTCTTTCCCTTAGGACTTGTTTAACCACCCAAAAAAGTGGTTTTCCCAAGATGGACGAATTCCATCTATAGGAGTGCCATCCTTGGAAGGAGAACCTTCTTGGAGATAGTAATCCCTCTTCCCCATTCCATTTCCCTTCTCTAGGCACCTAGGTTAGGGAGTGTGTAAGACCTAGGGAAGACCAACCCAATGGGAGATCACTCACTCTATCCAAGAGGTTGGAAGGAGTGAGAGAGGCCTTCTTAGGCTAAGAATGGAAGCTTAGTGAGCTAATCACCCACTCTCCATTCTTGGAGATTTTTGGAAAAACTTGGAAAAAAAAAACAAAAAAAAACCAGTTTTAGGAATTAGAGGAATTTGGGGGCCAAGGATTGCAGAAAGTTGTGTGGATTGGGCAGCTCATCTCCAACTAAGTTTAGCATACCTATTGGCAGAATAAGGTTGGTTGTTATCTCCTCTTGGTTTTGTTGTTTATGTTAGTTATGTTGTTTTGTTGAAGGAAAGAAATGCTTGTAAAGAAAGTGTGTATGTAAATTGTTGTTGAAGAAAATAATGTGTAGTTTCATTTCTATGTTTTTCTCTTTTGTGTTCTTGTTTTGGGAGTGTCCAAGATCTTCTACTCTTGGGAGAGTAGGATGATCTTGGGGTGGAAGAAGCATGACAGCCTTGGGTGAGGCTCTCCTTAAGGAGAGTGATCTCAAGGGTGTCCTTGTGACCCTTGCTGCATAGCCTTGTGTATGCATTTGGGGGTCATAAGGGGAGAGAAATGGCTTTGAGCCTTTGGGGGGCATAAGGTGGTTGGGATGAATTCTGTTGAGTATTTTGTGTTGCCATGAGGTGGCTTGTGTTATATTTTTGGCTGCAGTCTCCCCAACGGTACTTGGTCCACTTCCACCCATAGATTGATCTCCACAAATGTGGTGATAGTGTAGCTTGGGATGGGAAAGTGTATGTGTTGTGTGTTTGCCCTATTGTTGTGTTGTATTGCCTGACTGTAACCCGTCTAGGTCTTGATTCTCCTAGCTCGGGGGTGGCTTCTAGTAAGCCTAGGCTGGGAGGTGAGCATCCCATGGTCACAGTCCTAAAACTTTACTTGCAGGTGGCTTGGGGAAAAAGACTAGGAGTTGCAGATTTTGTGTTGCAGACTTCTATTCAGATTTCTTATTTTTATTTAAATGCTGAAAGGAAGAAAGAAATGTAAACTTATGCTTTGTAGCAAAAGAAAAAGAAGAGAAAGTGCATATGTAGATATAGGGCTTAAAATGATTCTGTTTCTGTTTAAATAAATGTAATTATTATTTTCTGTGTAAAGATTAGAAAAAAAAAAAAGGGGACTGTTAGATTATCTACCCATTTTCTTATTTGGGCTATTGTAACTAGCATTCTGGAAAAACAATGTAAATGTAATTCTTTTTATTATATTTTTATGTCTATTGTGTTTGCTGTAGTCTACATTTAAATCTGGTCTGTAACATGTTTATTTACTGCATTAGTAAGGAAAAGAAAAAGAAATGCAGTAGGGTTATTATTTACTTGCATAGCTTAAATTCTGTTAATTTTATGTCTGTTTTAAAAAAAGAGTGAACTAGTATTGTTTTTTTTATTTCTCACTATTTACTTGCATAGTCTAGATTTTGTTATTTTATGACTGTAAAAAGAAAACCAGAACTATTTTATTTCTGTAGCAAGTTTTAATGAAAGGAAGAAGAAGAAAATAGATCTATTCTAAATGCTGTTAGAAAACAAAAAAACAAACAAACAGAATGTAGATGTTTGAAATCTCAAAACGATATAAGGGTTTTTAACCCTATTACTTCAACATTTAGTCATATATACATTTCTATATGTATATAAGTATATATATTGAAAATATATACCTATATATATAGAGAATATATATATGTATAAGCTCCCTGTATGTGCATACCCCTGTAACAACAAAATAAAGGATGCATTTTGGACTTGTGCATCTCTGTTTCAAACATACAAAAGAATTGCAGAATAAACTTCGTATATATATATATATATATATATATATATATATATATATATATATATATATATCTGCATCTGAAAAAACATACCCTGTAGATGTCTGTAGAACAAAACCAACAAACACATTTATGTTATGATCTGATCATAACAATGGATATATGTGTATTTAAACATCTGAAAAAACATACCCTGTAGATGTCTGTAGAACAAAACCAACAAACACATTTATGTTATGATCTGATCATAACAATGGATATATGTGTATTTAAACATATATATACAAATATATATATATATATATATATATATATATATATATATATTCGATATATTCAAAAAAATCACATCTTATAACATGTTTTTATCAACCCACGAATATATTTAAATGAATAACAAAAAAAATCTTGTAATAACATTGTTGGCCGAACCACTGTGTGTAAACACAGTGGACGGCTCTCGGGCCGCGCCACTGTGTTTACCCTCAGTGGACGGCACGGCAAGGCCGAGCCACTGTGTGTAAACACAGTGGGCGGCGCTCGGGCCGCGCCACTGTGCTTACCCACAGTGGACGGCACAGAGGGTGCCGCCACTGCGTGTAAGCACAGTGGACGGTCTGCGGCCGCCACTGTGCTTATACACAGTGGACGACACTGCCGTCACTGTGTATAAACACAGTGGCGACCGGGAGAGCCCCGCGCCGCCTCCTCTCTGCGAAACCCTCCGCCGTGCCCTAGCTTGCCGTACCTGCAACCTCCAAAACCACAAAAAAAAAAGGGACACTCAATAAAATATAGACGTTTAATAAACCCTAACCCATTTCGGGTTAGGGTATAAAAGGATGAAAAAATAAAATAGGTCAAGTGTAAATTATAAAAATGCAACCCTAACCCAATTTCGGGTTAGGGTTAGCATTATAAGAATTATATATATATATATATATATATATATATATATACAAATAAATGTATTTATATATATATGTATATATATATATAAGTAAGAGAATTAAAGTAGAGCATCATAATTAATTTTGAAATTATAATGAGGGTTAGTATTTAAAAATATATATATATGATTTTATATATATATATATATATAAGGAATTTAAATGGGGATTTTTAAACATTGATTTTAATATATATATATATATATTTTGGGGGCAATTCAATAATGGGATTTTCTTTTATATGACCATTTAGATTGGAGTTTTAAACTTGGTTTTAATATATGAAATGGGGTTAATTAATGATAGGATTATTATACGTCCATTTACTCCTTAGGAGATTTGAAATTTTAAAAAGGGATTTAAGAATGAAGGGGTTATCAAAATCGGAAACACCATACATTAACTCGATTAATTTAATTAATTAATCAATAGACTTCCCTCATTATATTTGGGGTATTAGGAAAATTTAAAAAGGGGAATTTGTAGAACCAATTTTATGGACCATAAACCCTTGGGGGTAAGCTTGGGCCAAATTTAATTTAATCGACAAATTAAGAAGTTAGGGAAAATTAGAATTGGCCTTAGCTTATTGTCGGTTTTAGTGGACAAACGACATTGTAGTAATTCGAACCCTCATCAGTTGGATGTATATAATAATTTCGCAGGTGTATCAATTAATCAATAGCATTATCCTTATATGGATTGGGAATGATTTAATACCTTAAGGTAACCAATTATTCCTTGATTTAATTAGCGACAACTTGTCTTAGGTAATTGAGCTAGCTAACTAATCGGCCATGCAAATTAATCTTCACCAATCAAGTCACTCGCTCGAGTTGGTTATTTAACTTAACCTTAGTAAGTAAGTTAATTACATCCTAGATAAGACAAAACTTTAAATACAGTCGTTATGTATTAGGATTTATAGCGAGTTCATAACGTCAAAAAAATTTTGTTGTTCCGTTTTTGTGCCCTAAAGTTTGGGCACGACATTTTGGTATCAGAGCAAGGTTTCCAACACTAGGAACCTTTCTCCATTACGTTTCGCTTTAATTATCTAAATTAATCAAATATTTTCTTAAACGGAAAAATAAAAATAAAAATATATGAAAATTAAATTATTTAATTAATTGTTTATTTATTTTATTTCTTGTTTCCTCATAGGATGCCTCCGACTACGCGACAAGCTCGCAAGCGCGGAAGGGGTCCTAGGCGTACACGTATGGCACGCGAGGATGTTGCTAGGGAGGAACCGGTTCCAGAAGGGAACCCGGAAGCACCTCCCGAACCACCGGTTGACCCTAACCAAGACATCTTGCTAGCTCTTCGGAACTTGATTGGGATAGTACAGGACAGGCTTCCAGCAGTGGACCGTCATGCAGACAATCAGAACTCAGGGAGTCATAGATCAGTTGATAGGGAACGGAGTAGGAGTCCACCTCCTAACTCCGTAGAGGGTGAGGCAGAGCATGAGCCAGAGTCCGTTCACCTGCCTGAACCCCCTCCAGTAGCAGCACCTGTGTACTTTGAGAGAGCACGTCAGGAACCAGGAGACCTGATTAGAGAGGTTTTACGCCTCCAGCCGCCATCTTTTGGAGGAACTACTGACGGAGTAGAGGCTGAGGCATGGCTTTTAAGCCTAGATCGGTGCTTCGCATTGCGATCTTATGAAAGCAATCTGAAGGCACGCGTTGCAGTCCACCTTCTGAGATCGACAGCCTCCACATGGTGGAAGCAAGAGGAATTCAAGTGCGGACTCACTGCAGATACCATCACATGGGAAATCTTCACAGAGAGGTTCAGAGAGAGGTACTTGTCAGAGCACTTCCGGCAGCGTAGGATCGATGAGTTCCATGACCTCCAGCAGAAGGGTCTCACAGTGACCCAGTACGAGAGTAAGTTTATAGAGCTCCTACCCTATGTAGATTACCTGAAGGACGAGAAGCTACTCGTCAACCGTTTTGTTAGGGGGCTTAATGCTGGGATAGCAGGACCAGTGAGGATGGCCGCTCCAGGGAGCCTTCGGGTTGCCGTAGAGAAGGCCCTTATAGCCGAGGAGATTCAGATCAGGCCACAGGACACGAGGGATCGGTTCCAGAACCGAAACCCAGCTCCCCAGCCTTTCGGGTTTCAGAAACCCCATTGGAAAGGCAACCACAGAAATGTTTCGGGGTCCCATAAACCCCCTCCTCCACAGCAGTCACAGCAGAATCAGAGACAGAGGCCACCTCAGGGACAGCAGGGCTCCAGGCCCAAACAGTGGCAGTCACAGGGTCCTAGGCGTGACCAGAGAGTACAGGGTACATACACACCCCCGGCACGGGCTCAGCAGTCCTCCAGGGGTGGGTACAGTGGTTCTAGCCGGACAGGTGGGCATCCTTTTACTAGGCCTCAGGGTGCACAGTTTCAGGCACGCGGTGCTTGCTTCACGTGTGGAGCCATGGGGCACATGGCGAGAGAGTGTCCACAGGGACAGATGGCAGGGAATCAGAGGATGGCAACATCAGAGCCTACAGTTGGGGACATGGGCAAGTCCCATAGAGTCTTCGCAGCGGTTGATAACCGCCAGGCAGAGCACTAGGCCACAGTCATCGAGGCTGCAGGTAAGGTCAGAGGTAATAGTATTTCTATATTATTTGACTCAGGAGCGACTGACTCCTTTATATCTCCATTGGTTGTGGAGCGTTGCGGGCTAGTGGCAGTAAGGCAAAGTGTCAGCTGGGAAGTGGAGTTAGCTTCAGGGGCTAGAGTGTCAGTGGATTCAGAGGTTAGGGGATGTCCGCTCCAGATTGGTAATACCACCACCTTAGTAGACCTTAGAGTTACACCACTCGGATCTTATGGCGTCGTACTTGGCATGGATTGGCTTTACGCCCACAGAGCCAAGATGGATTGTCGCTTGAAAAAGGTTGAGTGTGAGGATGATCATGGTGCTCCCATAGTAATCACTGGGATTCAAAGACCCGTGTCTCTTCGTATGATATCCGCTATGCAGCTTAAGCGGAGCATGCGAAAGGGATGCCAGTTGTTTGCTATCACAATCAGTGACCGAGAGGAAGAAAATGAGAAGGAGCCGTCCATAGATGATCACCCCATCCTTGAGGCATTTGCAGATGTGTTTCCTGATGAGCTACCTGGTATGCCGCCCAGCAGGGAGATTGACTTCCACATAGATTTGGTACCAGGAGCCGAGCCAGTTTCGAGAGCACCTTATAGGATGACCACTCATGAGCTTAATGAGCTCAAGATGCAGCTAGAGGAACTCTTAGAGAAGGGTCACATCCATCCTAGCGTCTCTCCTTGGGGTGCACCAGTCATCTTCGTGAAGAAGAAAGATGGATCCCTTCGGTTATGCATGGATTACAGGCAACTGAATAAAGTAACCATCAAGAACCGCTACCCCTTACCGAGGATCGATGATTTGTTTGATCAGCTTCAGGGTGCCAAAGTGTTTTCCAAAATAGACCTGAAGTCAGGATACCATCAGTTGAGAATTGTGGAAAGTGATATCCACAAGACCGCGTTTCGCACCAGATATGGCCACTATGAGTTCACTGTGGTCCCATTCGGTCTTACGAATGCTCCAGCTGTATTCATGAGTCTCATGAATGGGGTATTCCGCACCTTCCTTGATCGATTTGTGATAGTGTTCCTCGATGACATATTGATCTATTCCGGAAATGAGCAGGAGCATGAGGAGCATTTGAGACAGGTTTTACAGTGTTTGAGGGACAACCAGTTGTTCGGCAGTTTGTCGAAGTGTGCTTTCTTTAGATCAGAGGTCAAGTACCTAGGGCATGTTATATCCGGTGATGGGATCTCAGTTGACCCATCAAAGATTAGAGCCATCATGGATTGGCCGGCACCTACCAGCGTGACAGAAGTCAGGAGCTTCATGGGTTTAGCAGGATACTATAGACGTTTTGTGGAGGGATTTTCCAGAGTTGCACACCCCATCACATCCCTCCAGCGAAAAGGGAAGAAATTCGAGTGGACAGAGAAGTGTGAGAGGGCTTTTCAGGATCTAAAAAGGGCACTTACTAGTGCACCTATTCTTATTGTGCCAGACCCCACGGCCAACTTCATGGTATGCACAGATGCTTCCTTTTATGGATTGGGAGCAGTTCTTATGCAGGAGGGTAGGGTTATAGCATACGAGTCTAGGAAACTTAAGACTCACGAGCTTAACTACCCTACGCATGACCTAGAGCTTGCGGCAGTTGTACATGCACTTGTGAGGTGGAGACACTTCCTTTTAGGTCATCACTTCGCGCTTCATTCGGACCATCAGAGTTTGCAGTATATCTTCACCCAGCCTAACCTTAATGCACGTCAGAGGAGATGGATGGAGTTCCTTTGTGAGTATGATTTTGATGTTCATTACATCAAAGGAAAGGAGAATGTGGTCGCAGATGCCCTAAGTAGGAGACGACATGAGGTTTACACCATATCCATGAGCACTGATTTGAGAGACCGTATTTTGCAGCGATTGCCAGAGGATGATTGGTATCTAGAGGTTTGTCAGAGGATCCGTAATCAGGAGACCCTGGAAGGGAAGTTTGTGGACTACTCTTTGGAGTTCGATGGTTTATTACGCCATAGAGGGCGCATTTATGTACCCTCTCCTGGGGGTTTGCGAGATTTCATTATCATGGAGGCTCATAGAGCTCCTTATGCAGCGCATCCCGGGGTTAAGAGGATGCATGCTGACTTGAGGCAGTTATATCATTGGCCAAGAATGCGGCAGCTTATCGCCGAGTTAGTAGCCCGATGCCTTGAGTGTTAGAGAGTCAAGGCAGAGCACCGCCATCCAGGTGGGTTACTCCAGTCCCATGCTATACCAGAGTGGAAGTGGGATACTATATCCATGGACTTCATTATTGGTCTTCCTATGTCATCGCGTCGCCATGATGCTATCTTGGTGACAGTTGAAAAATTGACCAAAGTAGCCCACTTCTCACCAGTTCGGACTACCTTCACAGCTCCAGCAGTGGCACAGGTGTTCTTACGAGACATTGTTAGGCTTCATGGTGTCCCATGCAAGATTATCTCTGATAGGGATTCTCTCTTTACATCTTCCTTTTGGAAGGCATTATAGGCAGCGTTGGGCACCAAGCTCAACTTTAGCACAGCCTATCATCCAGAGACAGATGGCCAGACAGAGCGGGTTAACCAGGTGTTAGAGGATATGCTCCGCATGTACGTCATGGATCATCAGACCCGATGGGAGGAGTACCTGCATTTAGTAGAATTTGCCTATAATAATGGGCATCACACTTCTTTGGGGATGCCACCCTTTCAGGATTTGTACGACAGACCATGCAGGACACCTTTGAGTTGGGATCGTATTGAGGACAGAGTGGCCATAGGCCCTGAGTTGGTCCGTGATATGGAGCAACAGGTAACTTTGATTAGACAGCGCCTTAGAGAGGCACAAGATAGGCAGAAGAAATATGCAGATGCAAAGAGGATAGACCGGAGTTACATGGTTGGGGACAGAGTTTTCCTGAGAGTGCGACCGCATAAGAGTCCAATCCGCTATGGAAAGGGTTCTAAGCTCGCACCTCGCTTTGTTGGACCCTTCGAGATCCTTGAGAGGATAGGACCAGTTGCTTATCGCCTAGCTTTGCCACCTAGCCTGTCACGCATCCACGATGTGTTTCATGTGTCAGTTTTGAGAAAATATATCTATTATGAGTCTCATATTTTAGATTGGGATGCCTTGCAGGTGGAGTCGGACGGGCAGTTAGCCTTGGAGCCCATTCGCATTTTGGCTCGCCAGACGTTGGCCCTTCGAGGTCGAGAGCTGGACCAGGTTAGGGTCCAGTGGGATTGCTATGATGAGGTTACAGCTTCATGGGAGGATGCAACACGTATGAGATCACAGTACCCTCATCTTTTTGATGAACTCCAGGAGGACGTTCATGCCTAGAGGGGGAGGGTGTGAGGCCCTACCCCGACCCATCCTATCTCTTCAGTTATTTTTATTTTGGAACTATTTTGGATGCTAGTTTTGACACACTATGGATATAGAACTTTTCATGGTCCCGCGATTTTGGTAACATTGATATATGTGGATGCTTCATTTCTATGCCTTGTGGATTATAAAGTATTATATGATGCTAGATTAGAGTAATATTGTGATGATGCAGATTATTATCTGAATTTCAGGAATTGTTATAATGTTAGAAAAATATTTGCATATCTTGTAGATGGATCAAATTTTGAGGATTATGATAATTGCTTTGATTTGTGATAAATCATATTTTATAATGACAAGCCTTTGTGGAATGAATGTATTGCATTCTGATTTTGTGTTGTATATTATATGAGGTTATTTGGAAAGTACTAATGTTTAAATTGAGATGTGCAGGAAATTATCCATGTGACCATGGAAATATTATGGAGAATCAAGCCTAGGCCAATGTGCGTTAGTAAAACCAGGGGTTGTCTATTTGGAGAGACAACACCCCGTATGTACTGTATTTTATTCGTAAATGTAAAATGTTGCATGAGTGTAATTTGTATTTATTGGATTATTTAAATTGTTTAAGGGACAATTGCCATGTGTTTATTGTGATGTGGAATTATGTTGTAGTGTCACTTGACACCTATGTAGTATGTTGTGTTGGCAATTTGTCATGTCACCTTTTTGAAAGTTTTATTTTTGTTAATAGTTATATCCCCTAATTATCCTTGAAGGAACCAAGAAATCTAGGTTAGAGAGCCACAAGGAAGGTCAACTCAGAGTTGACCCGTAGGTTAACTTCAGGTGGACTTTCTGAAGGTCAAATCAACTCCTAGAGTCAATTTTAGAGCTTTTCTATTAGGCCTCATGGGGTACCTATGGGTGAAGGCCAAAATTGGCCATGTGTCTTTCCCTTAGGACTTGTTTAACCACCCAAAAAAGTGGTTTTCCCAAGATGGACGAATTCCATCTATAGGAGTGCCATCCTTGGAAGGAGAACCTTCTTGGAGATAGTAATCCCTCTTCCCCATTCCATTTCCCTTCTCTAGGCACCTAGGTTAGGGAGTGTGTAAGACCTAGGGAAGACCAACCCAATGGGAGATCACTCACTCTATCCAAGAGGTTGGAAGGAGTGAGAGAGGCCTTCTTAGGCTAAGAATGGAAGCTTAGTGAGCTAATCACCCACTCTCCATTCTTGGAGATTTTTGGAAAAACTTGGAAAAAAAAAACAAAAAAAAACCAGTTTTAGGAATTAGAGGAATTTGGGGGCCAAGGATTGCAGAAAGTTGTGTGGATTGGGCAGCTCATCTCCAACTAAGTTTAGCATACCTATTGGCAGAATAAGGTTGGTTGTTATCTCCTCTTGGTTTTGTTGTTTATGTTAGTTATGTTGTTTTGTTGAAGGAAAGAAATGCTTGTAAAGAAAGTGTGTATGTAAATTGTTGTTGAAGAAAATAATGTGTAGTTTCATTTCTATGTTTTTCTCTTTTGTGTTCTTGTTTTGGGAGTGTCCAAGATCTTCTACTCTTGGGAGAGTAGGATGATCTTGGGGTGGAAGAAGCATGACAGCCTTGGGTGAGAGGCTCTCCTTAAGGAGAGTGATCTCAAGGGTGTCCTTGTGACCCTTACTGCATAGCCTTGTGTATGCATTTGGGGGTCATAAGGGGAGAGAAATGGCTTTGAGCCTTTGGGGGGCATAAGGTGGTTGGGATGAATTCTGTTGAGTATTTTGTGTTGCCATGAGGTGGCTTGTGTTATATTTTTGGCTGCAGTCTCCCCAACGGTACTTGGTCCACTTCCACCCATAGATTGATCTCCACAAATGTGGTGATAGTGTAGCTTGGGATGGGAAAGTGTATGTGTTGTGTGTTTGCCCTATTGTTGTGTTGTATTGCCTGATTGTAACCCGTCTAGGTCTTGATTCTCCTAGCTCGGGGGTGGCTTCTGGTAAGCCTAGGCTGGGAGGTGAGCATCCCATGGTCACAGTCCTAAAACTTTACTTACAGGTGGCTTGGGGAAAAAGACTAGGAGTTGCAGATTTTGTGTTGCAGACTTCTATTCAGATTTCTTATTTTTATTTAAATGCTGAAAGGAAGAAAGAAATGTAAACTTATGCTTTGTAGCAAAAGAAAAAGAAGAGAAAGTGCATATGTAGATATAGGGCTTAAAATGATTCTGTTTCTGTTTAAATAAATGTAATTATTATTTTCTGTGTAAAGATTAGAAAAAAAAAAAAGGGGACTGTTAGATTATCTACCCATTTTCTTATTTGGGCTATTGTAACTAGCATTCTGGAAAAACAATGTAAATGTAATTCTTTTTATTATATTTTTATGTCTATTGTGTTTGCTGTAGTCTACATTTAAATCTGGTCTGTAACATGTTTATTTACTGCATTAGTAAGGAAAAGAAAAAGAAATGCAGTAGGGTTATTATTTACTTGCATAGCTTAAATTCTGTTAATTTTATGTCTGTTTTAAAAAAAGAGTGAACTAGTATTGTTTTTTTTATTTCTCACTATTTACTTGCATAGTCTAGATTCTGTTATTTTATGACTGTAAAAAGAAAACCAGAACTATTTTATTTCTGTAGCAAGTTTTAATGAAAGGAAGAAGAAGAAAATAGATCTATTCTAAATGCTGTTAGAAAACAAAAAAAAAAAAAAACAGAATGTAGATGTTTGAAATCTCAAAACGATATAAGGGTTTTTAACCCTATTACTTCAACATTTAGTCATATATACATTTCTATATGTATATAAGTATATATATTGAAAATATATTCCTATATATATAGAGAATATATATATGTATAAGCTCCCTGTATGTGCATACCCCTGTAACAACAAAATAAAGGATGCATTTTGGACTTGTGCATCTCTGTTTCAAACATACAAAAGAATTGCAGAATAAACTTCGTATATATATATATATATATATATATATATATATATATATATATATATATATATATATATATATATATATATATATATATATATATATATATATCTGCATCTGAAAAAACATACCCTGTAGATGTCTGTAGAACAAAACCAACAAACACATTTATGTTATGATCTGATCATAACAATGGATATATGTGTATTTAAACATATATATACAAATATATATATATATATATATATATATATATATATATATATATATATTCGATATATTCAAAAAAATCACATCTTATAACATGTTTTTATCAACCCACGAATATATTTAAATGAATAACAAAAAAAATCTTGTAATAACATTGTTGGCCGAACCACTGTGTGTAAACACAGTGGACGGCTCTCGGGCCGCGCCACTGTGTTTACCCACAGTGGACGGCACGGCAAGGCCGAGCCACTGTGTGTAAACACAGTGGGCGGCGCTCGGGCCGCGCCACTGTGCTTACCCACAGTGGACGACACAGAGGGTGCCGCCACTGTGTGTAAGCACAGTGGACGGTCTGCGGCCGCCACTGTGCTTATACACAGTGGACGGCACTGCCGTCACTGTGTATAAACACAGTGGCGACCGGGAGAGCCCCGCGCCGCCTCCTCTCTGCGAAACCCTCCGCCGTGCCCTAGCTTGCCGTACCTGCAACCTCCAAAACCACAAAAAAAAAAAGGGACACTCAATAAAATATAGACGTTTAATAAACCCTAACCCATTTCGGGTTAGGGTATAAAAGGATGAAAAAATAAAATAGGTCAAGTGTAAATTATAAAAATGCAACCCTAACCCAATTTCGGGTTAGGGTTAGCATTATAAGAATTATATATATATATATATATATATATATATATATATATATATATATATATATATATATATATATATATATATATATATACAAATAAATGTATTTATATATATATGTATATATATATAAGTAAGAGAATTAAAGTAGAGCATCATAATTAATTTTGAAATTATAATGAGGGTTAGTATTTAAAAATATATATATATGATTTTATATATATATATATATATATAAGGAATTTAAATGGGGATTTTTAAACATTGATTTTAATATATATATATTTTGGGGGCAATTCAATAATGGGATTTTCTTTTATATGACCATTTAAATTGGAGTTTTAAACTTGGTTTTAATATATGAAATGGGGTTAATTAATGATAGGATTATTATACGTCCATTTACTCCTTAGGAGATTTGAAATTTTAAAAAGGGATTTAAGAATGAAGGGGTTATCAAAATCGGAAACACCATACATTAACTCGATTAATTTAATTAATTAATCAATAGACTTCCCTCATTATATTTGGGGTATTAGGAAAATTTAAAAAGGGGAATTTGTAGAACCAATTTTATGGACCATAAACCCTTGGGGGTAAGCTTGGGCCAAATTTAATTTAATCGACAAATTAAGAAGTTAGGGAAAATTAGAATTGGCCTTAGCTTATTGTCGGTTTTAGTGGACAAACGACATTGTAGTAATTCGAACCCTCATCAGTTGGATGTATATAATAATTTCACAGGTGTATCAATTAATCAATAGCATTATCCTTATATGGATTGGGAATGATTTAATACCTTAAGGTAACCAATTATTCCTTGACTTAATTAGCGACAACTTGTCTTAGGTAATTGAGCTAGCTAACTAATCGGCAATGCAAATTAATCTTCACCAATCAAGTCACTCGCTCGAGTTGGTTATTTAACTTAACCTTAGTAAGTAAGTTAATTACATCCTAGATAAGACAAAACTTTAAATACAGTCGTTATGTATTAGGATTTATAGCGAGTTCATGACGTCAAAAAAATTTTGTTGTTCCGTTTTTGTGCCCTAAAGTTTGGGCACGACACATAGATTGATGAACCATTAGTAACTCAGACCTTATCTGCAGGAAATGATAACATATCCGACGGTTCGAAAGGACCGTGGGGTAGTGCGGGCCGTCAGATATTCCCTACCTTTATTCGTTGGTCGAAATATTAAACTTTAGACTTTGGAAAAATTAAATAGGCGCTGGCATAAATAATAAAAGGGGGACCCGACCACAAGGCCAAAATAAAATATTTCACGCTAGACTTAGGAAAATATAAGGGACCGATAAAAGAAATAATTGCTAGGAAAACAACATGGCCCCCTTGACGATAAGCTAACCCTCAGTCTTAAGTGAAAAAAGGTAATGAGGAATTATAACAAGCTCAAGGTTTTTAATAAAAGACAATTAAAACACATAAACCCTAACCCCTGAACCCTAAACCCTGTGACATAGAATAGAGGGCAAAAATAGTCCAAAATGACCAATATTTTGACTAAGGCATGAAGATTTTTGCAGTCATTTTTAGGACTATCACATATTATGGAGTGTGGAGACAAGAAATGCCTTTATGGAAAATCTCTTGGTCTCCACACCATGTCCTTTCAATCCACCTCATCCATCTCTTTCAATCTTGGCCCTCCATTTCAAATCAATCTCAACTATACATTCCTCCTCTCTCAAATATATAAATTGGGGTCTCCTCCCCTTCATTCCATATCACATATCCATGCAACATTATGTCGCTATTATATCTTTTGAAATCATCCTTTGTGCATCCATTATAGTCAATCATAGGCATCCATATCCTCCATCCCTTTGCAATCATCTATTATCCCTTCATCCATTTGATCATTGTTGTTGTGTGTGGAGAGCAATCCACAACTTATCTTGGAGCTAATCCAAACAAGTTGGAGAAGGAGGTGCATCTTCAACTTAATCAAGAGCTCAATCTGAGGGAGACAACAAGATTTAAAGGTATAATGGTTTATATTTCGAGTGTTTGAATGTTTTATACTTTTGTTTATTAACTATTGTATCTCCTTGTAGTTTTTGTCCATCTCCATTTTGGCACGCCCGATGGGACCCACGTCCCTTATTACTAATTTCAACTTTGAGTTTTACGTGAGTTTCTAAGTTGTAGGTTCTAGAATAATGCCTGTGCTTGCAAATCAACATTTGTGATTTGTTGTTTCAACTTTGTGATTAGGATTGACGTTTGTGTGTAGAATTTGAATTTTGTAACCCACCATTATTCAAGTTCAAGGTGTTGCACCCCCAAATGCTCAAAAGGACTACAATGTGACCTCTCACAAGGAAAGAGTAACCATCCAGGGAGCTCCTTCCCCTCCCCCGCAACCTCCCATATCATCCACCCACCAATATGATATCCTTGATCATCTCAAGAAAAATCCTGGACAAATCTCCATACTTGAGCTCCTCAAGACATCCCCCATCCACAAAGAGGTCCTTGAGCAAGCTCTCCTAGAGTCCCGCATTCCCGACAATATCAATGCAGCCCAGTTCCAAGCCCTCATTGGCAACCTTGTTGTGCAACACCACCTTGTTTTCACATCTAAGGATGCACCTGCTAATGACCCATCTCACAATAAGCCCCTTCACATTGAGGCTATCATAGAAAAACACACAGTTAAGTGAGTCCTTATAGACGGTGGATTTGGTTTAAACTTGTGTACATATAAGTTAATCAAACAACTAGGAATCTCTGAAGACTTGGTTGACCCATTTAGAAAGATCACAATCAAGGCCTATGATGATGCATAAAGGGTTTCAAAAGGTACAATCACACTACCTCTTCAAGTGGGCCCTACTATTGTGGAAACAACATGTCAGGTCTTGGACCTTGACCTCCCATATAACATCCTTGTTGGACGACCGTGGATCCATTCTATTCAAGATATCCATTCCACATATTACCAATGCCTTAAATTTCCATTCAATGGTAGAGAGATCACCATTCACACTGACCCACAACCCTTCCAATATTGCAAGCTTTTTGAAGGGAAGCACCCCTATCACTCTCCGCTCAATTCACCTGCTCCACCACCCCTATCCGATCCTTGAAATGTCACCTCCACTTCATCTCAACCCAACGTCAAGGTTAAAATTATTGGTAATGGTTGTGGAGAGTATACCCTTCAAAATTCTTTCTACGTGGGTCAATTTTTGCCTTCTTTTAAGACATATGGTAAGCCAAACAAAAACAAGAAGCAAAAAAAACCCACTATAAAATGAAAGAAAACTACCTTTCAGCAGTGAGACCCACTTGATGAATAAAGCTTGGAAACTAATGTCACCTAGATTGGTTGTATCGGGAAGAAGATGAAGCACCAACTGACATCCCCAAGTAGATGTATCTAAAGGCATCTTCCATGGTAGACAAGATGGGTTATAAAGGACATGGTCTTGGACCAAAAGAAAAAGGTAGAAACGTACCCATCTCTCTAATCTCCTACAAGTACAATAGGGGCTTGGGCTACTCTCTCGTACCTAAGATCACTATCACTGGTGCTCAACTAGATCCTCCTACTGAAGTCAAAGATTCTTATGAAGAGGAATCTCACGAAATGCCTTTTAAATACCTTGACGATATATTTCATGATGCCCATGTGAATGCTATTACCCTTGTTACCCCTCCCAATCTATTTGAGCTTAAACTTGTACACCCCAAACTTATTGACCGGGGCTAACAAGGATAACCCGCCTTGGATATTTGTGTTGATGATGATGCCCTCTTGGCATTGCTAAGCATATAAGACCTTGAGAACCACACATTTGTCAATGCGATTCAACTTCATCCAGAAGCTTACTTTGGCAGCTTGATCTACTCCCTTAGTTGCAAAAATGAAAATAAAAATCAAAAGTCCCTTGGTAAAAACCTCTCCGAGGCACCTTTGGACACATAAAAAGTAAAAATAAAGGACACATCTTCTAGTGAAAACTTGGATTAGGTGCTACAAGATGAGGGACTTGACCTCCCTCCATGGTTCCCCTAAACCAGGAAAAATTACCTTTACTCATTGAGGAGACATAAATAATAAATTTGGGTACAAAAGACACTCCGAAGAATGTTCTCATAGCCAATTTGTTAATGGAGCAAGAAAGACAGAACTTTATGAGTTTTTTAGACGAGACAAAAAACAATTTCACTGTCATATGCTGATATGTCGGGCCTTGATCCCGACTTGGTAGTACATAATCTTGTTGTCCATCCGGATGCCAAACCAGTCAAACGGAAGCTACTCAAGATGCATCCTCAAATTGCTCTCCTAGTCAAAGATGAATTACAAAAGATGTTGGATGTCGGCTTCATCAAACCTATTGATTATCTTGAGTGGGTTTCAAATATTGTACTTGTTAGTAAGCTTGTTGGGGGCATTAGAATTTGTATTGACTTCAGAGATCTCAACAAAGCATGACCAAAAGATTACTGCCTAATATAGACATGATTGTAGATCTCATGACTAGACATGAGATGCTTTCCCTGATGGATGGTTTTTCTGGATACAATCAAATATAGATCGTTGAAGAAGATCAACACAAGACAACATTCACAACACCTTGGGGAACATTTTGCTATAAGTCATTCCCTTTGGTCTCAATAATGTAGGAGCAACCTACCAACGCACAATGACAACTATCTTCCATGACCTCTTGCACAAAATAATGGAAGACTATGTAGATGGTCTCTTAGGAAAGTAAAAAAAAAAGAGATGAGCATATTTCAATCCTAAGACGGATCTTCAAGATACTTGAGAAATATAAGTTGCATCTAAAACCAAATAAATTTGTCTTTGGAGTTACATCAGGAAAAATACTAGGGTTTATAGTTTCTTGAAGAGGCGTTGAGGTAGATCCCACAAAAGTGAAAGCTATAATGGAAATACCTCCTCCTAAGACACTCAGACAATTGTGCAGCCTATAAGGGAAACTCCAGTCTATCTGTAAGTTCATTGCACAGTTGGCAAATAAGTGTTACCCATTTACACATCTCCTAAGGAAAGATACTAAATTCAAGTGGGATTTTCTCTGTCAAAAGACCTTTGATATGCTAAAAGAGTATCTAGCTTCTCCTCCAGTTTCAATGCCTCCTATTCTAGGACAACCATTTTTTTTGTACATATCAGCAACTACAGTGGTACTGGGGGCACTACTTGCACATACATACAACCAAGGCAAAGAGCACGCAATATACTACATTAGTTGTACACTTGTAGGGTATGAGCTCAATTATACCCCCATAGAAAGAGCTCAATTATATGCTCAATAACAAAACAAAGATAAAAGCAAAGATTTATCCTCTTAAATATTTGCTATCCAAAGAAGGTTTCATAGGTCGCATAATTAAATGGGTCATGCTTCTCAATGAATTCAATATTGAGTACATAGACCAAAAAGCAATCAAAAGACAAGTAATTGCAGATAAAGTGGTTGATGCTGCACTGCAAGGTGACCATCCACTTATTACAGAGTTCCCTGATGACTCCATAATGACTGTCACAACATCATCCAACTGGTAGTTGTATTTCAATGGCCCGTGCACATAGAATGGACTAGGGGTAGGAATTTTTCTAGTCACTTCTCAAGGGGATTGTATCCCTAAGTCATACAAAATATCCTTCTCTTGCACTAACAACATAGCAAAGTATGAAGCCCTAATTATTGGACTTCGATTGGCTATTCAATGGAAGATAACAAAATTACATGTCTACGACGACTCCCAACTTGTCATAAACACAAGTAAAATATGAATATCAAACAAAAGATGACAAGTTACTCCCTTATCGCAACATGGTAGAAGACCTCAAGCAACATTTCACTCTTATTCAGTTTGATCAGATTCCTAGAACAAACAATTGTGTTGTCGATGCTATGGGTACAATTGGTTCCCTCCTCCAGATGCCAACAAATAGTCAAAAGTGTGAGTTCTTGGTTGAGAAACTCATAATTCTAGCATATGATATCCTCAAATCTGAAATGGTGTGTGTCCTCGTTGGTTCTAACTCCCCTTGGTATCAAGAAATCTTTGCCTACCTTTGAGACAACAACATCCCCCCGCACCTCACTAAAACCCAACAACAAAACTTCATCCGTCATTCCACCTGCTACACTATCCTTGGAGACACCCTCTTTCCAAGGCATTTTGACAAATCCCTCCTATGTGTTTAGACAAAGAGGAGGCTGAATGGGCACTACACAAAGTGCACAAAGATATTTGTGGAGCACACTCAAGTGGCCTTACATTGGCTAAGAATCTCTTGCACACGGGATACTATTGGCCTACAATGGATGAAGATGCATGCCATTATGTGAAGAAATGTGTCCCTTGTAAGAAACATGATGACAAAATTCATTCACCTTTGTAGAATTTGCAGTTGTTCATCACACCATGGCCCTTCTCACAATGGGCTCTTGATCTCATAAGGAAAAATCTCATAGGGAATATCCATCCCGCCTCATCCAATGGCCACAAATTCATAACAACAACCACTAAGTACTTCACTAAGTAGATGGAGGTAATACCCCTCACTTTCACCACTGGAAAACAAATTTCCAAGTTTATCCTGAACTACCTTATCACCCGCTATGGAATTCCTAAAGTAATCGTCACAAATAATGGAAGACCTTTCAAAAATCAGGATGTTAAGGAATCATGCCAAAAATCCTCCATCCAACACTGATTTTCCACTCCATATTACCTACAAGGTAACAGTCAAGCTGAGGCTTCAAATAAAACCCTCATCAAAATCCTTAAAAATATAGTCAATGAAGCTGGCCATGATTGGCACTTACAACTCCATCCCGCCCCCTAGGCCTACTGCACAAGCATTTGCACACCCATAGATGCCACCCCATATTCCTTAGTCTTCGGTTTCAAATTTGTCCCCCCCCTTGAGATCGAAATCCCTTCCCTTTGGGTCTCCCTAGAAAACATTCTCCTTGAGGAAGAATACAAAGTTGCTAGATTGCAAGAGCTTTAACTGCTAGATGAAAGGTGCCTCAAGGCCTTAAATCACTCCAGACATATTGAAATCGTCTATGGTTGAGCTATAACAAGAAGGTTCGAACTTGGGAATTTGATGTTGGTGATCTTGTGCTTATGGAAAATCAGAGAAACCTACATGAATATGAAAAGAAAGGCAAGTTTGAGCCTAATTGTCTTAGACCATATGTGATCACAACAAAATGTGGATCAAGTGCCTATCAATTGGCCACTCCTGAAGGAGATCATTTGGATGAGCATGTCGGTTCCCCAAAATGCACTTGGCAGGGTTATTACACTACCCCAAGGACAAAAACCAAGTTGGGCTCTCAAATCATGTGTGGAAAGGCCAACCTCTAGACTGTTCAGAATACTCAGGGACTTGGACCAACAATATAACAAGGATTTTGTTTTTGATTATCCTTCTACACTTCGGGCTCTGCAAAACCTACAAGGGTGTTCCCTTAATGTTTCTGCAATCTCTTCACCACACTTGCAGGTGACATTAAAACAAAGTAGATGGTCTCACTCCTAAAAGGGGGCTCAAACAAAGAGGGAGAATTCTACAGAGTGGCTAGCTCTCAGTGATCCTCAACCTGCTTTGGAGTGTGAGATGACTTTTTGACAAACAACATCATACATAGAAAATGAAAAGATATTATGATATCATCAAAGCTATAGCAAGGTGTCGGTGAGTTATGAGTAAAGAAATGTCATAAAAAAATGATTGTAAGCAACGATCAACGTCTTATCCATTGGGCAACTAAAATTGCACAATGCAAGATAAAAATGCAACAAAACCTTAATCTAATAGCTAAAGATCTCAAGATAATATTGCCTTACAATGTATCTCATCTGTCTATCCCAACCCAAAATACTTACCAGAATCCCTATATAAGCCCCATTAGTATGCAAATCCTATCTAAACAGTTTAACTGACCCCTTAGGTCAGAGCATATGATAGAAGAAATATGCATCACAACAATGCAACAAACGAGAAAAACCCTTGATCTTACTCATTCAAAAACATAACAGAGTCATACATTGGATAAAATGAATTCCGACAATACTTTCATTCATTTCATAAGCTATTTTCTATTACAAATTATATTACATATAACTCTTTCAAGAACCTACAAGAAACTAAGATGCAAAAACCATGTTATTTGCTTTGCAAATTCCTATTATAGCCTACTCATTTCACCTAAACCTACTATACATGACCAAGGATTTGGATCCAAACTTCTGGACCAAATTTCTTGACCCTTGTCTCATTGCCCTAATTTTCCTTTTATAGAAACAAGGGAGCAACAAGCTTTAGGCCAGAGGAGACACTTGTCACAAGCTTATAAGATCACTCGTTACTTTATTACAAAATATTCCTCACAATCTCCCAAAAGACTATTCATGCTGGTGGTCGTGATGAATTAGAACCAAAATTCCTAACTGTATTTTGGTAGAAACAAAAACCTTTGAGTTGTGCCACTATCACCCCTGATGCTTCTAGATTGAACTGTTAGATGCACCTTGATGTTTAATAGAGTATTTCCCCCTACTCAAAGAGGGTTTAGATCCTGACAAGAAGTAAAATCGACCCTCCACTAAAAGAGGAGTTCAAGCCTTTATGCCCAAGATCAGAGAAAGTGGAAAGAGAAGCTTGTAGAGGAACATAGAAGGAGAAGAAGGGGTTGCAACTTGCATGTTGTTGCAGAAATGACTGGCTGCCAACTCCTTCCCAACCATATTCTTCTCCCATTCCTTCATGAGGCTTTTTATTTAATTCTTTGCCAACGAGTCACATAGAAGAAACAGAGGATGTGCTATGCAGGGCTTGTTCTGGAAAGAAATAGATTACAAGCCTCCATCGACTATCCTCCCCACTTTGAAGACTCCATCAACTATAAGCATACTCATTTCCAAAGGAAATCCATCTGGTATCACAGAGCTCAATGTAACTCCTGGCATGATATTGCTTGAAGATCATTTTCATCTTGTTCAAAACCTTCTGAGAAGATAATGAATTCTCTGTTCTTTCTACCAATTGAAGACACCACACAACCATATTTATAATGAAAATACCTCTCTTGGAGGTGTTCATGCATGGGAAAAATCATCATTCCAATTCTTTTCTACTCAACCTTCCAACAAATGGATTCAAAAAATCATATTCAATGAATCAAGAACATCGTCAAACTCAAACTGCCAATTCACTGTCTTCTAACCAAGTTCACCTTACGTGAATGATTTTGTTCCCGATTTCTTGATTTTCTGCCTCACTGTGAGAATCTCTAACAATACACATACTATGGTTTTGTTGACAGGTCCTTGATCATCTCGCTTCCAGCTCATAAATCATCCTTATCCCTTTCATCTCTCTGAGGATCTTGATTTCTTTCCATGGTGACAATGAAAACTTGCAGATGTTGCCACCTCAAGTACTGCTAACTATGTCATGCTAATACAACTCAACCTAAGAAAACACCTCTCAAATTGGCATTTTGAGAGTTGGTCGACATCCATTTGTCTCGAATTGTCTTTGTTTATTCCATGTCGATAGACCTATTTCCTCCTGCCTTTACTTTCCCGCGTGAACGACAATGAAACAGTTTGAATCACTCCTTTTGAATTTTTTTGTTTTTTCCACCATTGACTTGACCAACATGACATATCACATGATCACCATAAGTCAATACTGATATTGACCTTCCATCGTAGCAAGTGGGCCCATTAAACGTTGGCAAAGCACTGCCAAATCATCCTTGAGTATCCGTTCTATCAGCTGCCCTGTTATTGGACTTGTTCAACCCTTCTAGGAAAGGTAGCATGATCTCATAATGCCATGGTACTTAATCTCCCTGTATCTTTCATTGTAGGACTGTGAGGGTTGTCCGATCTACTTGTTTATTAGGTGCATCTTACAAAGTCCGCCCAATACTTGTCGTTATCCTTCGAGCATCTTTTTTCGCTTGGGTCATAACATCTTCGTCTATTCAAAATACGTGAGAATTCATGGGACCTTTAGTTGCTCGGTATTTAATCATAGAAATATAAGCCAAAATATCAAAGTCGGACTTAGGGAAAATGAAAACCCGCTAAAACATAAAATGGGGCCCGACCATAATACAAAAGGCATAGAAAGGCCGGTAGAAGATAACACCTAGGAAAAGAATGCGCCCCCCTCTTGACGATGGAATAGACCCTCATGCTTAAAATAAAAAAAGGTAACACAATTTTATTACAGGTTTGGGTTTTTTTTTAAAACAAATCTCTCACCTAGGAACATAAAAACCTGAAAACCCTAAACCTTGAGGGCAAAAACAAAGAGCAACAATGATTTAGAATGACCAAAATCATGTCAAGAACACCACATTTTTGCATAGTCATTTTTAGGATTATCAGATCCTATGAACATCATGCATCTGAAATGATTCTATGCCTAGTCTTCAAAGGTTACCAGTTTTTCAAAAATCAGAAAAAATAACAAAAATAAAAAAACAAGAAAAAAACAAAAAAAAATGAAAAAAGCAAAAAAGTAAAGAAAATCAATTCGTCCATTAGTGAAAACCACTTTGTGGCGCTATGGGCAAGTACCTTGGTGAAAAGCTAGTTCCAAGAACCAAGGTAAATAAGCTAGATCCATCGGGTAAAAGCACAAAATTGTGTCACAGTTCAGGCCAACTTATCAGCACAAGTGAATTTAAGTAATTCTAACTAAAAAATAATTTTAGTCAAACATATGGTCTGTATAGATTCATAATAACTAATTTATATACGGGCCACAATGCTTCCAATTGGAAGTGTCTACTAAATGTATATTTTATACCACTTTGGGTCTAATTACCAAAAAAAAAAAAAAATTTTAAAAAACTCTATGTTTCAACAACTCCTACTCTTATAAATAATATTTTTTTGAAATGTAAAAATACCCTTTTATAGATCTATGAGTGAATTTTTTAAAATATATATCTCTTCATATTTTAATTAGTTTTTTATATTTTATATTTTATTTTTATTGAAAGTAGGTCATCGACACTAAAATATAAGGTTGATTATCTTGTCAAGGAAAAATAGTACAATTTTGAAATATTTTTGAAAAAAATATGATGCAATAGAGAAAAGAATCTATGTTAAGATGATATAATTCTTTTCTAATTTGGATAAATAATTAAGAAAAAAGGTGGTGGGAATTGGAAAGAGTTATATTTCAGCACACACAACTTTTCAAATTTATTGAAAATATACATGTTTATAAAAAATAGTAAAAAATATATCCATGCACTAAAGTTTCAAGTTATCAATATATATAAAAACATTGAAGAAAAAAGGTAAAATTTACTAAATAAAGTGGGGTGGCTTGTGTAACTTCAATTTCAACATTTTATCAGCAACTAATTTATAGTGTTTACAAACATAAAATAGACAAAGAATATAATTTTTATTAGTTTACATCATTTCAAAATTCAAGACATATATTTCACTTCCTATTGATTTAATTTAAAAAGTTGAATCAACATTGACCATTTCCTTTATAAAAGTGTGACACAACTTTGTATTTTTACCCCATCATCTATCCAGACAAATCTGGCGTTTTAGGGTTGAGACAAACAAATTTCCATCTTCCCTCCAGCAGCCTTGCAATTTTCCATAGTGTTCGCGAGAAATTTCTTCTTCATACCATCACATACCCCGTTCCTTCCACCCCCCCACCATTCATATTCCATCATAAAAATCGAATATTCTGACATCTTCTACACTTCCCTAGCGTTGCAATGAGGAGGATTGTATAACTTTGCTTACCAGATAAGGGCATCTGTGGAAGATGATTCCCCATCTTGATAACCCACTCCATTTACCTAGTGCCTTCTTGTACACTATGAAAGACATTAGCTTACTCCAAGGTGCAAACCCCCCCTCCCCCCTACTTGCTTGAAACTATTTGTCTCCTTCATTCTTCAATCCACACCACTGTATAAGCCTTCCAACACCTCACTGACAGATATCAAGGTTAATTGCATCTTCATTAAGAAAATTAATTCGTTGACCCTGCAAATCCCCCACCTTCATGAGATGATGAGTCTTTTTTCGAACTGTGAATAAGGATCATCCCATCACATTGAGCTTTTATCCCATCAAACTGAGTTTCACTCCCGATTTCTAAGCTTATCCTAGTAAACTGAGCTTCTTCTTGACTTGTGTGTTGTCCAAACACCCATCTACATGAGTCTAAATAAATTTTTGTATTTAGTACCACATCCGCATATTTGTGTCCATACCATCTGGTCTATTTCCTACTCTGTCCTATTAGTTACTCCTACCCAGTAGGATGCATCTTTCCTGTGTCTGACAATTTATCCATAGTCCCAAGTCCTACTCTTGGTGTAGCATCATAAAATTGCAACCCTACAATTTTCGATCGCATTTGGGTCTTCGCATTGGCAAACAAATGCCTAAGCCTAACTGGAGAGTGGAGACATGCTCATACCATTAGAAACTTGCATTTTCTTTCACCCTGCACTGCCTATCCTAGCTTAGGGCAAGATAAGGGCGTGGCACCCCTATCCTCCTAGGACATGGGTGTGGCGCCCTTGTTCCTGCCCTATTTTGGGCCCCACTTGGTCCTATCTTGCATTGGGCTTGTCAATTACGACTGGGAAAAGGTTTTCCTATGTCGACCTAAGACAAAAAAATAGTTAAAAACCCTAATTGGCAAGTATATAAGGAGCATTTTCGCCTCCTATTTGCATGGGTTCAATAAGTTTGATAAGTGAAATCAAGTGCAATCGTTCAAGCATTCAAGCATCCATTGAGCATTTCAAGTCTCCTTTCAAGGCTATGTGTTTCATTCAAGTCAAGGATTCAACCATTGAAGAAGAGATCCCTATGAACATTCAAGTAATTCAATTCCATATATCCTTTCAAACAACTCTATCTACATTTCAATTACATCCTCTCTTGAGGTTAATTCTACTTCAGAAATTTCCTTTCACTTAATTGCAAGCATTTTTCATCATTTGGTAAATTCCAAAATGGGGTTTGACCTGAAGGCAAACCCCCAATCCCAACAACATTTCTTCTCTAATCTATGTGTAGGTTGTAGGTGCACAACTATAATTGCAGGTTTGGACTTCATTTTCAGAGATGAAAAAACCCTTTTCGGTGCATGGATTTTTCGGAGGACCAAGTACACTTTCAACCCGACCCAACAACTTTTGCTCAAATTTACAAGGGAGCTTTGTCTCGACATTTTACTGCTAATTCCAGGTGCATGCCTTCATCCCACATCTCTATCTCACGTTATAATAATTGTTTTGTCATCTTCATGCTTAGCTTCAATTCATTTTATTCAACTTGTCTATTTTAAAAGAGGGTTATTTTAGTTTCCAAATCATTGTCAATTCATTTAGCATTCAAACTCTTCCCATTTGAGATTGGATCTAGTGAATTCAACCCCACTCTTTTAAATGTAATGTGCGTGAGAATTTAAAGGGAATCCTTTGTGAAAATTTTCATCTCTCACTTGAGGGGAGTAAAGCTTTCCACTTGATCTCCCCTCATCACCTTTTTTTCCACATTACACTTGGAAAGAGATGTCAGTTGGCCTTGTGCATTTTGTTTGCATGATTTGGTCTGTTGCTTTGATTTGCATCATTATATCATACAACTACTCCTATCTACAACTACCAGGATCATTCTATATCTTGGTATGTTTTGGGTGGGTGTATACTAGGGCATGTTTTTGTGTTATGGTGTGTTTGATGGTTTCCCTTGTATGAATCCACAACCCTGTACCTACATCTTTATGGTGTTTACATGGTTGTGTGCAAGGGATACCTATTGTCTAAGAGTCTAGTCCATGCCTTGGATTCTCACAATATTTCTATTTCTATAATTGGCGATGTAGATCATCCTTGGCAATATCAAAACTATGTTTGGTCTCCACATATACACAACAACAAAATCCCCCCATTTCATCTATATCACTTGCATTTTATCCTATCTCCCTCATCATTTTTCATTTTGGAAATCTCAATTTATTCACCTTTTCTATTTCTTCTATCTATTCATGTATCATGGTTGGCACATTCTAAAAAAAATAAAAAATGTCTCAGTTGCATATAGCTGCATCATCATTTTCATTATCATATAGTGGCATTTTCATATGGTTGCATTTTCACTTAAAATTGCATGTTCATTTTAGGTTCATATCTCACATGAAGGGTAAGGTGAGCCATTAATTGGCCTCCTTTATTTTTGCAATCATTAATAATCACACTATTCGATATAAAACATTTGAAAATAATCACATTTTGGTAAGTTGGTTGCGAACAAGTTTAACACACTTTTAGTCTGTTGTGTCTATGATACTAGTGGCTGAATAAGGGTTCTTATTACAGGGCATTGTATTTACATTCATTCATATAGGTGCATTATATTATTAATTATATCTTATTTGCATTATAGTAATCACATTTATTTTGAATTCATTGGATTGTCATCCATCATTTTAGTTGCATTTATTATCATGTTTTAGGTGTGTTTTATTATTAGGTACATTAATTCCATTTTTGCATGTTCATATGTAGCATCATTTCATTACATTACATTTGCATAATACATCCATCACATCACATGCATAGTACATGCATTACATACATATAGGACATCCATTTTCATTACATACATCATCAAGAACCATATTGCACAATCATCGGATCATAATCATACATCATAAGATAAGTAGTCCCCTGTAGTGATCCATATATGAATATCTCTGTCACCGATCCTGGACTCCCACTGGCCTAGTGACCGTGATGTGCTCCCATGCCCATATATGGAGAAGAGTCACACCTATGCCAAGGTTCCTGTAACCCTGGTATACACACATATGCATGTCATGATATAGTTATCCCAACATCACTGCTCCCCATGCGTAAACCATGTAGTCCTCAAGCATGTAATAGACACAACGACCCCATCTGATAGAGAATCCATGACTGATCAAATCAGGCATCATGCGCTCACTGATAAATCTATAGATGAACAAAACTAATCAAGGAATATGTTTAATCCACATGGCCTACCCGAGGTGCATCCTTGTCTTGTCCATCAACAGGTCATCATACTCACAAACCATCCAAAGGTAGTGGTCACCTCCATCCAACTTGTACTCAGGAATGACTCCTCTGATGTGGATCTTCAATATCTTCTAGACATCTAGTAGGGTGATGCTAGCCTCCCCCATCGACAAGTGGAATGTACATGTTTCACTATCTCAGCACTCTACGAGCGTTGTCATCATCATGGTATGTGCCTTGATATGCGACCACCTCCCCATGAATCCTAGTCCAACCACACTCCATATTTCCTGCTCGTCTCTTCTGAGTTGTCTGTAGAGAGCCATGGTTGGAGGCCAGTGTTCCCAAAATGTAAGAGGACCCTCGTATGCCTGCATCCAACAAATTCACCTTATTGACCCTCTTATTCAAGTTTGTTCTAGCCTATTTATACCCTACGCTATCCTTGGGGCATCCATGTGATCCCCCGACCCCTTCTCTCTCTTTCCTTTATCCCTTCATTTCCCTTTTCCTGCCTACCTGGTAGAGATGTCATTCCCCCTTGGCAGAGACATCAAGGCCATGGTAGAGACATTGTGCCATAGGCACAGATGTTAATCGATAGTCTCCACCCCCCTCTAACCCCCCTTCCCCACAGAACATCATTTGCATAGATGTTATTCATCTGCGTGGGTGGGGATCTGCTATCGAATCCATTTCAATGTCTATGTAGGTGTCGATCCCCCATGTAGATGCCAAAATGGTGATCGACGTCTGCACCCCAACCCCTTTTTGCCCTCATTAATTACCCTACTAATTACCCTAACCTACTAAATGACAAAGTGGGTTTGCGGTACATACCGGTGGGCCATACTTGTTTGGTCACTAGAATCATCTGACCCTCTTCGCATAGTACTCATGGTGTGGGATGCATGCCATCTCACTCCTAGGGCTTTGTGCTCTCCAATGGTGTATGTGACAATGACCCTTCCTTGGGCCTCGTGTGGCTTATATAGGGCCCTCCTTGGCCCCGTTTCTTTGCCCTTCTTCCATCCTGCTCCTTTTTTGTTCTCCTCATTATTTCTTTTTCTTCTTTTCTTCCTCTGTTCCATTCCCATTTATTTCTTCTTTTTTTCGAGAATTTTCCCATAAAATTTTAAAAAAAATCGGTTTAATTCTCGAGGGGGCATATACCACCCACGCCTTCACACTGGGGCATCGTTCTTTTTTCTTTTAACCACCACCAATTTTACCACTGCGTAAAAAAGGGGCAAAATGTAGACAGTTTAATTAATTAATTAATTTAACATTGCTACATAATTAATTAATTTAATTATGTTATCCTTATTCTTCTTAGTATTAATTAAAGTTAATTTAATTGATCTTGTCACTATAGTCCAAATAATTAATTTATCAAATAAATTAATTATTCTCTTTCTTTTAAAATCAGTCAATTAATTAATTCCTCTAAATTCCCTTTAGTTAATTAATCCAAATTAACTAACTAAATCATGTGATTCCTACAAATCACTTTCTTCTTATCCTCACTTAAGCTAATTAATTCTTCTAGAAGTCTGCTTATCATTATTTCCTAATTTTTTAATTCCTCGACTCATTCTCTCTCCTCTTGTCAAATCCTCCTAACCTATCTACTTGTCTTCTAATCTCTCACTATCCCACTTAATCACCCTCTCTAATCATTTGCTAGCACCTAATCCTTATGATTAGCCACAAGTCAACTAATTACCATAAATGGCTTGTCGCCCTCTCAACCCCCAACCTTAAATGTACCAACTTTGGTCATTTCAAGGATTTAAAATTTCCTCTCTTTTCTATGCACTCTCATCTTCCCAAGGAATTTTTAATTCATTTTCCCTTTTCATTTTCGCATGCACATCATTATTTGGGAATTTTAATTCCCTTGTCCTCCCCCAAGAAATTTTTAATTTCTTTTTGTCTTCCCAATGTACTTGACGATATCTTCCCCATTTACATTGTGGAGTGTGGAGACAAGAAATGCCTTTATGGCAAATCTCTTGGTCTCCACACCATGTTCTCTCACTCCACTTCATCCATCTCTTTCAATCTTGGCCCTCCATTTCAAATCAATCTCAACTGTCCATTCGTCCTCTCTCAAATCTATAAATTGGGGTCTCCTCCCCTTCATTCCATATCTCATATACATGCAATCTTATGCTGCTAGTATAGCTTTTCAAATCATCCTTTGTGCATCCATTATAGTCAATCTTAGAAATCCATATCCTCCATCCCTTTGCAATCATCTATTATCCCTCCATCCATTTTATCATTGTTTATGTGTGTGGAGAGCAATCTACAACCTATCTTGGAGCTAATCCAAACAAGTTGGAGAAGGAGGCACATCTGCAACTTCATCAAGAGCTCAATCCAAGGGAGAAGACAAGGTTTCAAGGTATAATAGTTTATATCTGAGTGTTTGAATGTTTTATACTTTTATTTATTAACCATTGCATCTCCTTGTAGTTTTTGTCCTTCTCCATTTTCATCCTTCCTAATATGAGTTATTTTAAAATTTTAAAATTGATCTAATTTGGCTATTAAAATTTTGATACTTTTTATTAATTTTTGAATGCGGTGTCTCTCTCCCTTAGCTATACCATTGACTATAATTTCAGAGTCACCCTCCAAATATAGATTAGATATTGACAACTTGCTTGCCAAAGTGACAACCATTAATGTCACATTAACTTTAGCTTCATTATTGGTCCCATCCTTGGGTTTTTTCGTCCCTATTGCCAGTGGATAACCCTACTCGTCCTTGACCACACAACCTGCTCTAGATGGCCCTGATTTTCCCTTGGAAGCCCCATCAAAATTAACTTGAATCCATCCTACATTTGGTCTAGTCCATTCAACCTCTTTTACCTTAAACGAAGATGGATTAGCCCATAAAGACCCATTGACAGGCCAAATTTATTAATATAATTATATAAAAATGTATTTTTTTATTATAAAGTTTATATTATTTTATTGAAGTGAGAGTTATAGTTAATATTACAAAATATAACTAAAATCATATAATTTTAAAATAACACTAATACAAAATCATAATTAAGAATTACAACAAATATTTTTATTACAATACTATGAATGCAAGTACTTGCCACTACGTGGCACTTGTTTTTCTTGCTTTCTTTCTGTTGGTTCTGTTAGTCTCAAATTCTGATTTCGCTCTTATCCCCTGTAAGAAAATGAATAACTTTGTCTACATATGAAGAGATCAGGGAAAAAAGAACCTTAAGAGTAACATATAACAAGGTTTTGAGACCTTCTACACTTTGAACTTATCTAAAGTTCAGGTGGGTATACCTTCCGTGAATATCTTCACACTTTAAAACTGAGATCCACAGTAAACCAGTGCTAAAAAACCTATGGACTTCATCACCTCAATGAAATTGAAACACTAAAGGAAAAACTTGCGTTCATTTTCAATATTGATCTTCAAGAAAAGATAGAAAGAGATCCTACAATCTGATACCAATGCCTTATCTGGGCTACAGGGTCACCTAAATCAATCATTAATTCTCAAAACAGAACACTCATATACATCTCATCATTTTGGCTTTTATGAATCCCATGCATGCCTAACATATATATAGATCCTCTCCCATTCAACTAAAACAATTCATCAGATTCATAGCAACAAACAATAGACTTGCCGACAGAAGTATTTCATGCACATTTAATCCCTCTCCCAAAGAGAAAAGCCAGAAATAACATCTACAAGATTGCCTTACAATCCATGTTCATTCAAACAACCTTAGATTATCCAAATGAAACCAACAAACTAAAGAATGCACACAAGAAGACAAAGGAATTTTAGGCCTAAAATTTTGATCTATATATTCATATTCATTCCTGAAAATATTACATAACTTAGAGAAATCTCCTTAAAACTAGAAAAATCTAAGTATATTTTGCAAGAGTTTCTTTACAAAATTCTTGTGATCCTCTTTTATACGAGTCCTGGTATCCATTTATAACATTATGGATGCATACAAGCTTTGGACATTCCTAAAAAAGTTTGTTACAAACTGCAATACTCTCCAAGAAACAGTTACAAGTCTTTTTCAATATCAACGACCTCTTTCGTTTGTTGTTCTGCTGCAACCTTTTCTATCTGCTTTGGAGTATCTTCTTGTTGTCCGATATATTTATCCTTCCACTCCTGGAACACGACATCACTTGGCCAAGAAAAGTTGATAATCTTTTGTTTCATTCCTTCTAGCCTTTTCCAAGTGACCCTTAACTGCCCAATTTCTGTTTCTATGAAACCATAATGTGATTTCACCTTTCAATCTCTTCAATTGTTTGGACAAATAAGGATGTGCCATCAGTGTTAATGAATTCATTAACCCTTTGGGACAATTTGTGGTCCAGCTCTTCTAGCCATACCTTCTCCTCTTTTAACTAAATTGGACTGACAAAACCACCTGGAAACAATTCATATTTGTGATCTGAATATTCTTTTCTATATAGTTGGGCTTTTCTTTTTACACCTGCCCTTTCCTCTAAGAGTATATTCATTTCTTTTATAAAATCACTAGTGGACCTAAGATTGTCATTTTCCTCTGCATCTGCATGGGATGAACACATGAGCTCTAATTCCTTACCTCTAGGCATCCACTTATTAAGGATTGGTTCCAAGGTGGTTTCATCCTCTCTTAATTTAATCGGGATATTCAGGATCCTTTTCATAGAAATGTGTACAACAGAGGCCTTGACAGAATCAACAAACTTCAAAATTGTGGCTTTTACCTTTTCTTCATACTTGTTTGCAAACAAGACTTGAGCTTGTTTCAACTTTTCCAACTCATGTTGGACAATTTCAGTCGATTGGAAACCAGAAGGCATAGGAGAAGGGGGATATTCTATAATAGGACTGGTAGGAGGAGGTCTTGCTGGAGAGGAGGCTATCATGAGAGTAGAGTGTTCACTTGGATGGTGCTGACCTGCCAACTGACTCTGAAGTTTAACAATAATACTGTCCCTATTGGCTATTCCTTCTTTGGCCTCATTGCAAGCCTTTACGATGCTTTCCAATTTTAATGGGAGATTGGCCTTCTCTTTTGCCTCCTTTTCTGCTACTGCCACACTGAACTTTGCAGTTTCCAAGACCGTGCTTGCAGCTTCCACCACCCCTGTATCTTGGACTCTTCTTACAATCATGCCTCCTAGGAGACTAGAATATGATACACCTTTCCTCCTTTTATTCTCATTCTTCTTCAGTTACCACATGACTAGAGCAACATTATCCTTGCTGAAGGTCACTCCTTCCATGGGTTTTGTTTCCTTCCTTACTATTTCAATGACCAGAGCATCAACTATATCCCATTCAGGGAGGATTAAAACACCAGCCTTAGAAACCATCTCTCTTCCCTTCTCGGGAGTAATAGTTTTAAACTCTTCAATCATTTCTTGCTTTACCTCTTCTTCCACCTGAGTGACATCATCGTGAGGCTGTTCACTCTTCCTTTGCTCACATCTGGCTTTGAATTGTTCCATATTTTGCTTCCACACAAATTGCATGAAAGCCCCTGTTGTAACAAAATTACTGTCAGCCAGGAATTCCTCATTGGCTTGCTTAACAGTAAGGTCTAACTCTTGGCCCTTTAGCTCACCATCAGTCAAGTTCATTTCAGCACTAGGTGGCTCTTCTGGCATCCCCTCTTGGGTCTCCTCATATGTGTAGGCAATCTCCCCAAGACTCCCTAACTGTAACAACTATTCAACCACCGCTTGCTCATCTCCTATGTGGATAGGAGATTGAGATGGAGAATATAAAGGCTCATTGGTTTGCACTTCCTTCCCCACTCTTTGCCTTTTAGGGGAATCTTGGATGTCAATGACATCTTCAATTGCTCTTTTCCCTCTTGAAGTGGAAGGCTTACTTGTCACTCGCATCATCACACTATACTTTGATTTCTTATGCATCACATAATGACCAAGTGGGATAGCCTTAGCAAAGGCAGGCTTAACTAGGACCAATTTAACCTTGTCAGGATCATTTTGCATTATAGCCTCCCTTTTTTCTTTCAAGGTTTGCATGAGGTCTTCAAAATAAAGAACCAAGAATTTGATTTTTTCCTCAAAGGGATTGAAACTAGAGAGAGGGTCATAACTGCTATCAAATTGATGAATGAAATCAAAAGCCCTCTTATATGCAACCCACTTCTCTATCCTCGGTTCTTGCTCATCCAAACTAAATTTATTTCTAATTAAATCTTCAGGGAATTGAAATTGGTGAGGCGTACCTTTACACACTGCCCTCTTTCTAAACATGCTGTTGAAAAAGTCCTCAGGATCTGTACATCTTGAAACTGCAGTTGACAACCTATATGGCTTAAAGAATTCTTCAAAATATTTCTAGCCACCTTTAGTGATGACAAAATGATGGGGCACGGTAATGGTTGGGAAAATGGTCCCTTTACCCCTATTTGTCAGCTCTGCCTCTTGTACACCTCCAATTTGCCTCAAGACTTCTGCAATCCCTATCTTCAATGGGACCTATTAAAGCAATAGATAGGGAGTACCTCTGAAACCATACACTCTGAAAAATGGTAGAAACAGGGTACAAATACATATCTCCCCAATTGTGAACAATCTTAATACCCTCAACAAACTCTTTAGGCCTGAGGAATTCCAAGAGAGCCTTAGGAATCCTAGGGTTTTCTGTGCACAAAAGAAATCTAATCTTAGATGCAAAGCATGTATCAAACTTTAAATAGCTCTCATCCTCTCTATCTCAGGATAAAATAGTGCTCTAAAGTTGAATAGGCATCTCTTCCTTATCTTTTACCTTAACCAAATCCTTTTCGTTTGCAAAATAATCAACACCTTTGAACAAAAACATGTGCATTAGAAGGGAATACCATCCAAATGGTTTGTCCACCTTACCATTTTTTATCCTTGCTAGTCCTGCATGAATTGCATTAGTAAGGTATGGTGCATAATCAAATGTTATTGCAAGAGAGGGGTTTAGAATTTGTGCAATCATCAGCATGTAATGGGTTGGCATGTTTTCTCAGCATCTTCTTCAAAAATCTGACACAGTGCCCAATACATACCCTTAGCTCTTAGAGTAAACAGATTAAGGGAGAAAGGTTCCATTGTACTGGGGCCTACAACTATTAACCCTCCTATCTTAACAAAGAACTATTTCAATGGGCCACTCCTAAGATGATCCCTTTGAGCATTATAGACCTGGGCTAATGACTCAAAATCAATAGGCTCTAACAAATTTGAAGCTTCATTGAGCTTAAATACATTTCTGAATTCATCATCATTTATTTCAATCAAGGCTGATCCCTTCACATGCCTGATACATATAGCTGTAGGGTCATAATTTTGTGCAATCAGAGTCAACAAATCTACATCCATGAATACACCAAGAACAATAAGCTTCCCCACATCCAATTCCCATATGCTATTTAAAGGGGCAAGGGAATGTCTCTAACCAAAACCAACTTTGAACAATCCTAAACCTGATAGCCCTATTTGTGGATCCTTTAACCAATTACCTTTATCATATAAGCCATCACCAATTATAAGACGATGGTTCTTTGGTACTAATTCTTTAGCTTTAGCCCTGACATTGGTTGACATAGTTAACTGTTCCAAAAAATCATCACAAATGTTTCTATCCTGGTAATTCACTTTTCCTATCAACTCCCTTCTTGGTGTCATCTTGATAATGCTACTATTTCAATTAAGACTCGCACAGACCTCTAATGAAACAATTCACACAACAATCACCAAATTCAGACTAGAATTAGCAAGAGAAAGCACAAAAACCTGTTATTCGCCTGAAGAAAAACCGCTCCGCACCAATTGCTCTGCAATAGACTTCGTTGAAATGATGCCAACATTCAAGTTGATGTGAACTCTAATACGACAAGTTGCCATTGAATTATAGAAATTAATCCCGCATGCTTCAGCCATCATTTCAGACTTGAATTCACAAATCAAATTCTTAAACGGGTTCCAACGGATCATAGATTCTTTGAGTATTTCCTCTATTTCGTTGTTTCACAAATCTTAAAACCTCCGCACCTTTCTTTCACGAAACAACGACAACCGTTGGATCACGGGAACTTGCACTACTTTTATTCCATCCGATCTTTCTGTGTTAGTGACGGGCCCTACCTTCTTTTTGCTATTTCGTGGGCCTTAAACCTTGTGCAATTTTCTTTCACGAAGAAACGCCAGCCATTAGATCATAATCTACCTGGCTGATCTTTATCTCCAACAACGACCATCAGTCTTATTAACTAACTGCGCATCACCTTGACGACTAACGGTTTTCGCCATTTTGCAGAGACTAAGCTGTAGGCATCTTCGGGCCACGAGACAACGACAACCGTTGGATTGACCACGAGATGAACACCTTTTAACATGCTTTAGACCCTTCAAGTGGGCCCTTTATCTTGGAGATCACTTGCTTTATCCCATCACCGGTTAACAAATGCCATGTGTCAGTCTACCATTTTCTCAGGAAGTTCCATCGAGTTCCATTCTAAAACGGCCACGTGTTTTACTTCACTATTCTCCACATAACTACCGGTTGACCCAAGGCGGGCCCTCATTCTACCCTTCAGAGCCACGCGCACTTGACATGTCACCCTTACACTCCACAGAACAAACCATCTGTCCTGCCATGTCATGCCTTCGTGTCCGCCACCTTAGCAGTTTGGTCTTAGTCTTTCGTTGGAATTTCTTCTTCGGCGAGCAGTCTATAGGTCTCATCGAACATGCATTTTCATCGAAACCGTTGGGCCCACCACCTTTTCGCTACTTTGTGAAAGGTAGAACACATGCATCTTCTGGCCGTAAATCAACGCGAGCCGTTGATCTTTTCTAAACCGATCATCCTTTAACCAGAGAAGACGCTCGCCTCTGGGACTCGCCAAGTCTTTCGTTGTTTCGCAGAACTTATATCACGTGCATCTCGGGCTAGCGAATCAACGTGAGACGTTAGATTTAAAACAAGATGCAGTCCTTTTATCTGACGGTCGGGCCTGCCTAGCCTTTTTGCTACTTCGTGAAACTTAACTTGCCGACATCTCTGCTTAACAAAACAACAACAACCGTAGGATTAACAATGAGTTGCATACTAATTTAGGAGCTCGACAAAATATTAGAACAGGACATAGGCGAAGGCGTAGATTTTGAAAATATTAAGGGACCGCCTAGGGAAAGAACTAAAGGGGGGGACACTTTTCACGATAGACTGACCCTTCTTTAAGTGGTAAAAGCAACACATAAATAGAACATGAGGGTTTTTTGCAAACATAGGAAGGGTTAAAACTCAAAAACCTTAAACCCTCTTCTGACCCAAGAAAATCAGAGGCAACAAGGACATACTAGACACATTTTTTGTAGACTTCTAGCCAATTGTGGAACAAGAATATCCAATTTTAAATAGTGATAACAACGACTCTGACTGGGGATGGTTGATTGCAAGATCAACACAAGAATTCAAAAACTCTCTGGAGAATAGACCAAACACAAGCCCAAAAAACAACAACAAAAGCATACCTAAATATGTACAGACTAAGACCTACTGTGCATGGACATTAAGAGAAGTAATGTTTCAGGAATTGTCCATGCACTGGAAATTCTTGTACCTCATCATTCATATTCTGCAAAAAATATGAATCCTTTCCATTAAGATCAGAGGGGCCTATCCATAGTGAGTCAATTTTTTTGTGTTTTCCCTTATCTTGTCCTTTCGCATTCCATTGAAGAACCACATCACCAATTTGAAACTTTCTCAACGAGGTCCTTTTGTCAAATAGATATTCTGACTGCAATTGGATCTTCAAATTCCTCTTGTGAGCCAAAGTTCTAATTTCTTCTATCTCCACCATCTGAATCATCTGGTCTTCCATAGGTTTAGATAACTCCATGTCTTCAGCTTGCAGGAACTTATACACTAGAAGAAGATTATTGATTGGCACCCTAGACTGCATACCATAGACCAACTCAAAAGGTGAGACACCAATTGCTCTCTTAACAGTAACCCTATCTGCCCAAAGGGCTAATTTCAACTTCTGGTCCCAAGACCTTTTATTTTCCTCCAGGATTTTCTTAATAATGTTCAAGAGGCTCTTATTACTTGATTTAACTTGCCCATTACCCCGAGGATTATAAGGTGAAGAGTAGGACATAACTATTCCATGGCTGGTGCAAAATTCAACAAACTCTTCTGACCTGAAGCTCATGGCATTGTCCATCACTAGTTTTACAGGGACTCTGAATCTAGTTATGACATTATCCATCTGGAAGTCAATAAAAACCTTACTTGTGGCTCTCCTAGTGGGTATAGCTTCAATCCATTTGGTAAAATAATCAGTAGCTACTATAATCCACCTATGACCTCTTCTTGATTTCTCAACGATTTCTCCAATAAAATCAATGCCCCGTTGGACAGAAGGGGCTTCCACTGTGACTGGGTTGAGGGGTAAAGCTCCCTCATACTTCAATTTTGATGAAAAATTCTAGCTTGGGTCACATCTCTGGACATGCTTATGGTCATCTTTAAACAAAGTAGGCCAATAATATCCAGCCCAAACTATCTTACCAGCAGTTGTCTTGGCAGAGTAATGACCTCCACACACTCCATCATGCATTTCAGTTAACAATCTCTTAGCCAGGGATTTATCCAAACACATTAGCAATGCCCCATCTCTATTTCGCCAAAATAGATCACACCGAATGAGGACATATTTCTGTGACTTCAACTTCAGAGTACTTCTCTGGTTATGGGTCATTCCTTCTGAAAATGTTGCATCTCTTAAAAAATGTACTATTTCTGAGTACCAGGGTTGTGCCTCAATACTGGTGATCAGGATGTTCTCAACTTCAACATCAAGAAGGTTTGATTCAACCATAAGCTTAGCAAGGCCTAAACCTCTCACCAATTTAGTGATCTTAATTTCTAAATCAAATTCCTGGATTCTGGTTATCCATCTGCATCTTTTACCTGTGACCTCAGATTGGGATAGAATATCTTTGACAGCCGCATGTGGGACATAATCAATTACTCGTGCATTTACAAGATATGGCCTAAAAGCTTTAACAACCTTGACCAAAGCATATGCTTGCTTCTCCATAATTTCATACTTTAACTCTGTAGCCTATAAAGATTTTCTATAAAAAGCTATAGGATGTTCATATCCTTCATTATCCTTTTGTAAAAGAACTGCAACCACTGTGTGATATGAAGCAAAAGAAAACAAAGAGAAAGGCTTACTGTAGTCACGGGACTTCAACACTGGTGCCTCCTGAATAGCCCTTTTGATTTCATCAAAAGCCTTTGAAGCTTCTTGATCCCAGTAGAACTTTGTATCCCTTTTAAGCAGTTTAACAATGGGCTTGACTATCTCTGCAAAATTTGCAATAAATCTTCTAACAAAATTTACTTTGCCCAAGAAAGATTGGATACCTCTAACATTCTTCGGCTCAGGCACATTTTTTATAGCCTCAATTCTTTCAAGGTCTATTTTTACCCCTTCTTAGGAGACAATATGCCCTAGCAGCTTCCCTTCAGTAACAACAAAATGACACTTTTTAGGATTTAAGGATACTCCAAATTCCAGAGCTTTATTGAAAACCTATTCTAAGTGTCCATAGTGGTCATCCACCTTTTTGGAGAAGCATGTCAAATCATCTTGATATACTACCATGATAATATTGATGAATTCCTTGAAAGCTACATCCATTGCCCTCTGAAAAGTAGCTCCAACATTCTTCAAACCAAAAGGCATTTTGACATACACGTATGTTCCCCAAGGGGTGGTGAAAGTAGTTTTGAATTGTTTAGATTCTTTTTCTAACACCTGGTTATACCCTAAGAACCCATCCATCATAGACAATAGGTCACAACCAGTTACTCTTTGCAACATCGCCTCCATATTAGGAGAAGAGTAATTATCTTTCAAGGAAGCAACATTTAGGTTCCTAAATTCCACACAGAGTCTAATGTCCCCATTCTTCTTTCTGACCGGAACCAAATTTGAGACCCATGATGAATGCCTTATAGGCTTAATAATTCCCCCTTCCCTTAACTTGGTTAATTCTTGCTGCATTTTAGATTCCAACAGGGGGTTGATAGGTCTTTGTTTTTGTCTAAAAGGCTTAGCATCTGGAAGCAAAGGGAGTTCATGCTGAAACAGATCCTGTCTATACGCCTTTAGATCTTCATAAGACCAAGCAAAGACATGCTTATACTTCTTTAATAAATTAATAAGATTTATTCTGACATGAGGAGGCAAATTTTTTCCAATATACACCAACTTAGGGGATGATTTTGTCCCCAAGTTTACTTCCTCTAGTTCATCTAACTTAGTGGTTGATTGCTGGTGCAGATGACTGTCACTGTAACTAAACATACCTTCCAGTTCCACCAACCCTTTAGGTATTTCATTAATTTCTAACTGAACTAGGTCATTTCCAAGCACAATTTCTCTATTTTCAACCACTTCCACCAAGGCATTGCAATCAATTTTTTGTCCATCATAGTCATCAATGCATTGTATAAACTTGAGAATATCTTCGTCATTAGCAAACACTTGCCAATTATATACATTGTCAGGAATGGCAAGCCTAGCTTTTACCTCGACTGTGGATATACCAGTTAGTGTTGCATCATCATTCTTTAATGCAACATTTGCTAAAAAATCTGCCATGATATTCTTAGATCTTTCTATCCAATTTATAGAGAATGCACTAAAATGCTCAATCACATCCCATACTACATGCTTGTATCTTTTCAATCTATCATTCTTAGATGCATACTTAGCTCTAACTTGAGAAACAACCAATTATGAGTCTCCTAACACTTTTAACAACTGAATACCATGCCTTTTTGCAACTTCAAGTCCCAATAACAAGGCTTCATATTTAGCAGTGTTATTTGTACACTGAAAGGCTAACATAAAGGAATATTTGAAGGTTATACCTGAAGGGGACACAAAAAGAACTCCTGCTCCAGATCCTTGTTTAGAGCAAGCTCCATCAAAATACATGTGCCACAAACTATGTTGTTGAGATTCCAATTCAGTCACAATAGAGTCAGTATTCTTCAATTGAGGTAAAATTGGCTGTAATCTAAAATTGTCAAGATCCACATCAATCATACAGTTGAGCATACTAGGATCTACTTTCTCAATTACCCTAGGAGCCATGGTTCTCTATACAATTTGACTTGGTTTCCATTAATTGGGATAGTAGCATATGACAGATGCAACTGAACATTTCCACCTACTGCTATAGCCCACTGTCTAGACAACAACATGCCATAGTGAGGTTTGGTGTCAGTTACAATGACATCCATCTTGTATGTTGCTTCAGGGAATGCTGCCATTTTTACTTCAACATCTTTCATTGTACCTATCACTGGCACTTCTATGTTATCCATAGCATAACATTTCCCATACACTATACTCATTGACAATCCTAATTCTTTCATGACACCATAAGGCATTACATTTGCAGCTGCACCAGAATCTATCATACAGGTTTTAATTAACCACTTATTTACTAACAAAGTAACATAGAAAGGATCAACCTATGAGGGTTCTTGTGTAATAGTTGTTCCAACATATACCTCTGGGGTTTGCAGCTCCTGATCCTTTTCATCCTTAGTTGAACTGGAAGGTGAAGCTGTATTACTGTCAGATATCTTAGAAAACAAAGATAGAGTAGCTTCTCTATGTTCCTTTATTTTCAATAATTCTATCAATGGGACAATGACCTTCATTTGGGTAAGAGCCTGAGTCATATCAAATGTGGAATTATTAATCAACTCAGTATTAGCCTTAATTTTCTCTGTCTTAGGCTGACTTGTCTTCTTCATTGTGGCAGTTCCTTGTATATCACTAGTAGCTTTATCATCCATACCCTTGGCTACCTCTTTAACTTGGTTCTTCTTTTCTTGACCATCTTGAGGTAGGGTGGTATTACTTGCTGCTTTCTTCTGGGATACTTCTTTTATAAACATCGAGCCAGGTTCACCTTGATACCCATCCTTCTTAGTACTTCTCAAATTGTAGTTGTGCTTGGCTTTGGCTATGACAGCCTTAGTGAGATTTCTTACTTCTTCATCACTGGGTCTTCTGAGATGAAATTCTTCATCTTCAATTATTACCACATTCAAAGTGGGATGCCAATCAAGTGACAACTATCCTTGGTAAGACCTTTTACTATTCAGCACATCACATTCACTAAGTTCACTTTGTAATGACTCATCATCACTTTCTATGATAGTTTCAAACATATTTATGTCAGGCTTAGCCTCTTGTCTCATGGATTCTTCAAGGGCTTGAGCTACAACACATTGATGAGGAGAATGTGGTCCATCACAAGCCATGCACGAAGGAGTATTCTCCATATTATGAACATTTCCTCCTTTTAAAGGATCTGGGGTATCCTAGTTCTGAGTATTCTTTGGCTTCTCATTTTGAGGCTTGCCATCCTTCCAAGTAGTGATGTAAGGCATGTCATGCAACCTAGGAGGCCTGTCTTGCCAATTGTAATGAGGCTTATCATTTTTACTCACCTTGGCAGTAAGATCTTTCGTAACAGTAACTAATTTCTCTATTTTGTCTTCTTCTTTAGCAACTTTATTAGGTTGCTGTTTTGATTCTTGCCATAGCCTACCATCAGTTCTTCTCCCTATTTTCCCAGATGCTTTTGTATTGCTCTCTACATTGATGGCAATTCTAAATGCATCTCTCAGACTATGCAGATTTTTATCCCTAGAATATAAGCCATTTTGGAATCAAAGGCATTGTAATAAGTATTAGGCACATATTGTCATCTAACCTCATTACCTGGTATAGCCTATGCATTGCTTTCTGAAATCTGGTATTAAAATTTGTGACAATTTCATTATCAGACTTTTTGATATTGTTGAACTCATTGAGCATGAAGCTCACATTAGTCTTGTCACCATATTGTTCCTGAAAGCAATTCTTAAAATATTCCCAAGACCCAATTTTATTCACAAGGAGACCTCTGTACCAGTCCCTTGCATCATCTACAAAAGATTGTACAAGCAATTTCATGATGACATCTTCATCTATAATTTCATAATCATTGATCAAGTCACCAAAAGATTTTAAGTGCTCTTCTGCACTGATTGCATTATTCCCAACAAATTTGTGAAGTATATCCCTCAATTTCGTAGGAACATGGTTAGGGTACCCTGGGATTCCATCAAAAAAGAGCTGCCTATAAAGTTCTAGATTAATAGGTCTTCTCTGGAATTGGTTAGTAGCAAGGTTATTTCCCATGTTCATTCTTACATTGGGGCTTTGAGTCAGAGAGATATGGTTACCTTGGTTAGTAACATGGGCTTGATTTGCTGTGGCAATGCTAATAGGCAAGGTTGGCTGAATTTTAACTGGGGGGAGTGAAGCTTGCTGAGGAACATGTTTATTTAGGTCTACTGAGGGAAACATGATAGGAGGAGCCTTCAGATAGCTAATATTTCTCTTAACTTCTTGGTTGGCTGCTTCCAATTCAACTTTCTCTAACTCCATTTGCAAATCCTCTTTCTCTTTCGTCATCCTTTCCATCTCTCCTTCATGTGCAGATAACATGTGAGAGATCTCCTCTATAGTCTTAGATCTAGACCCACCTTCAATGCATTTCTGCTTTCCTTTGTCAACATTATCTCTAACAGGTTGTGGGTCACTAAGGACTTCCCTATTTGGTTGCACTACTAACTTGTATGCAGGTTTGGTCTTAGGAACTAGGATTTCCCTAATCACTCGACCTTTGTCCTCACTCTTGGCTTTTTCTTGGGTAAATAGCTCAAGGTCAGCAATTTGTCTTAGAAGCCTGTCTCTCTCCATCAATTTTGCTTTCACCTCTCTCTCTTTACCTGCTTACTTTTGTGTTCTTAAGGAAATTAAATGATGGACTCTTCTATTCAAGACTTCAATTTCTTGGGATACCTTATCATCCTCAGGGAAGATTTCTTCAGAGTCTGACATATTGACTTGGTCAATATCAATTAAAGTGATGTTTCCATCAATTGTCCTAGGTACAAAATCTCTCTTAATGTTTGAAATACTTCTCTTTCCCAGAAAAACTAGCATGGGAGATCCCCTGATTTGAAACTTGGACATCTTCAATATTCCCAAACAAACCAGAATAGTTTGCATAGACGGGTCTCTCAGATGACTTACCCATATTGATGCTCTTCTATACCCAAGCAACATTAGATGGCTCATGTACAACTGATCTTTTCTAGCCTCTGTGACTATTTAGGTAATCCCTCTTGCAATGTCTAATGAGGATGCTTCTTCATGAAAGACCTGATGTTCCTTCCTCTCTGCATTATGCTTGTTTTCTTATAAGAATTTCACTTATTTAAAAGGATTGGTTATACTTGTCAGAGTCGCCACCCACAAAGACAGTGGGAAATAACAAAACAAGCTTAATACAAATTACTTGCCAATTTTTTTAAAAAAAAATCATGAAGATTTTCAAAGAGACAGATAAAACAAATAAGAGATCAGGGAATTTCCACAACACAGATATCCGAACAACTTCTGAACTAATTCAGGCGCCAATCTGCAACATAGATACATACTATGACTCTCCCCAGCAGAGTTGCCACTTTTGTTAGTCTCAAATTCTGATTTCCCTCTTATCCCATGTAAGAAAATGAATAACTCTGCCTGCATATGAAGAGATCAGGGAAAAAAGAACCTTAAGAGTAACATATAACAAGGTTTTGAGACCTTCTACACTTTGAACTTATCTAAAGTTCAGGTGGGTATACCTTCTGTGAATATCTTCACACTTTAAAACTAAGATCCATAGTAAACCAGTGCTAAAAAACCTATGGATTTCATCACCTCAATGAAACTAAAACACGAAAGGAAAAACTTGCATTCATTTTTTGTATTGATCTTCAAGAAAAGATAGAAAGAGATCCTACAATCTGATACCAGTGTCTTATCTGGGCTACAAAGTCACCTAAATCAATCAATAATTCTCAAAACAGAACACTCATATACATCTCATCATTTTGGCTTTTATGAATCCCATACATGGCTAACATATATATAGATCCTCTCCCATTCAACTAAAACAATTCATCAGATTCATAGCAACAAACAATAGACTTGCTGACAGAAGTGTTTCATGCACATTTAATCCCTCTCTTGAAGAGAAAAGCCAGAAATAACATCTACAAGATTGCCTTACAATCCATGTTCATTCAAACAACCCTAGATTATCCAAATGAAACCAGCAAACTAAATAATGCACACCAGAAGACCAAGGAATTTTAGGCCTAAAACTTTGATCTGTATATTCATATTCATTTCTGAAAATATTACATAACTCAGAGCAATCTCCTTAAAACCAGAAAAAGCTAAGTATATTTTGCCAGAGTTTCTTTACAAAATTCTTGTGATCCTCTTTTACACTAGTCTTGGTATCCATTTATAACATTATGGATGCATACAAGCTTCAGACATTCCTAAAAAAGTTTGTTACAAATTGCAATACTCTCCAAGAAACAGTTACAAGTCTTTTTTAATATCAACGGCCTCTTCCGTTTGTTGTTCTGTTGCAACCTTTTCTATTTTCTCTAGAGTATCTGTTTGTTGTCTGATATATTTATCCTTCCACTCCTAGAACACGTCATCACTTGGCCAAGCAAAGCTGATAATCTTCTGTTTCATTCCTTCTAGCCTTTTCCAAGTGACTCTTAACTGCCCAATTTTTGTTTCTATGAAACCATAATGTGATTTCACCTTTTCAATCTCTTCAATTGTTTGGACAAATAAGGATGTGTCATCAGTGTTAATGATTTCATTAACCCTTTGGGACAATTTGTGGTCCAGCTCTTCTAGCCATACCTTCTCCTCTTTTAACTGAATTGGACCAACAAAACCACCTGGAAACAATTCATATTTGTGATTTGAATATTCTTTTCTATATATTTGGGCTTTTCTTTTTACACCTGCCCTTTCCTCTGAGAGTATATTCATTTCTTTTATAAACTCACTAGTGGACCTAAGATTATCATTTTCCTCTGCATCTCCATGGGATGAACACATGAGCTCTAACTCCTTACCTCTAGGCATCCACTTATTAAGGATTGGTTCCAAGGTGGTTTCATCCTCTCTTAATTTAATCAGGATATTCAGGATCCTTTTCATAGAAATGTATACAACAGAGGCCTTGACAAAATCAACAAACTTCAAAATTGTGGCTTTTACCTTTTCTTCATACTTGTTTGCAAACAAGACTTGAGCTTGTTTCAACTTTTCCAACTCATGTTGGACAGTTTCAGCTGTCTGGAAACCAGAAGGCATAAGAGAATGGGGATATTCTATAATAGGACTGGTAGGAGGAGGTCTTGCTGGAGAGGAGGCTATCATGAGAGTAGAGGATTCACCTGGATGGTGCTGACCTGCCAACTAACTCTGAAGTTTAGCAATAATACTATCTCTATTGGCTATTCCTTCTTTGGCCTCATTGTAAGCCTTTAAGATGGTTTCCAATTTTAACTCGAGATTAGCCTTCTCTTTTGCCTCCTTTTCTACTACTGCCACACTGAACTTTGCAATTTCCAAGACCGTGCTTGTAGCTTCCACCACCCCTGTATCTTGGACTCTTCTTACAATCATGCCTCCCATGAGACTAGAATATGATACACCTTTCCTCCTTTTATTCCCATCCTTCTTCAGTGACCACATGACTAGAGCAACATTGTCCTTGTTGAAGGTCACTCCTTCCATGGGTTTTGTTTCCTTCCTTACTACTTCAAGGACCAGAGCATCAACTATATCCCATTCAGGGAGGATTAAAACACCAGCCTTAGACACCATCTCTCTTCCCTTCTCAGGAGTAATAGTTTTAAACTCTTCAATCATTTCTTGCTTTACCTCTTCTTCCACCTGAGTTACATCCCTGTTAGGCAGTTCACTCTTGCTTCGCTCACATTTGGCTTTGAATTGTTCCATATTTTGCTTCCACACAAATTGCATGAAAGCCCCTGTTGTAAAAAAATTACTGTCAGCTAGGAATTCCTCACTGGCTTGCTTAACAGTAAGGTCTAACTCTTGGCCCTTTAGCTCACCATCAGTCAAGTTCATTTCAGCACTAGGTGGCTCTTCTGGCATCCCCTCTTGTGTCTCCTCATATGTGTAGGCAATCCCCCCGAGACTCCCTAACTGTAACAACTGTTCAGCCACCGCTTGCTCATCTGCTATTTGGATAGGGGACTGAGATGGAGAATACAAAGGCTCATTGGTTTGCACTTCCTTCCCCACTCTTTGCCTTTTAGGGGAATCTTGGATGTCAATGACATCTTCAACTGCTCTTTTCCCTCTTGAAGTGGAAGGCTCACCTGTCACTGGTATCATCACACTGTACTTCTATTTCTTATGCATCACATAATCACCAGGTGGGATAGCCTTAGCAAAGGTGGGCTTAGCTAGGACCAATTTAACCTTGTCAGGATCATTTTTCATTATAGCCTCCCTTTTTTCTTTCAAGGTTTGCATGAGGTCTTCAAAATAAAGAACCAAGAATTTGATTTTCTCCTCAAAGGGATTGAAACTAAAGAGAGGGTCATAACTGCTGTCAAATTGATGAATGAAATCAAAAGCCCTCTTATATGCAACCCACTTCTCTTTCCTCAGTTCTTTCTCATCCAAACTGAATTCATTTCTAATTAAATCTTCAAGGAATTGAAATTGGCGAGGCCTACCTTTACACATTGCCCTCTTTGTAAACATGTTGTTGAAAAAGTCCTCAGGGTCTAGACATCTTGAAACTGCAATTGACAACCTATATGGCTTAAATAATTCTTCAAATTATTTCTAGCCACCTTTAGTGATCACAAAATGATGGGCCACGGTAATGGTTGGGAAAATGGTCCCTTTACCCCTATTTGTCAGCTCTACCTCTTGTACACCTCCAATCTGCCTCAAGACTTCTGCAATCCATATCTTCAATGGGACCTGATAGGGCAATAGATAGGAAGTACCTCTGAAACCATACACTCTGAAAATGTTAGAAACACAATACAAATACATATCTCCCCAATTGTGAACAATCTTAATACCCTCAGCAAACGCTTTAGGCCTGAGGAATTCCAAGAGAGCCTTAGGAATCCTAGGGTTTTCTGTGCACAAAAGAAATCTAATCTTAGATGCAAAGCATGTATCAAACTTTAAATAGCTATCATCCTCTCTATCCTAGGATAAAACAGTGCTCCAAAGTTGAACAGGCATCTCTTCCTTATCTTTTACCTTAACCAAATCCATTTCCTTTGCAAAATAATCAACACCTTTGAACAAAAACATGTGCATCAGAAGGAAATACCATCCAAACGGTTTTTCCACCTTACCATTTTTTATCCCTACTAGTCCTGCATGAATTGCATCAATAAGGTATGGCGCATAATCAAATGTTATTGCAAGAGGGGGGTTTAGAATTTGTGCAATAATCAGCATGTAATGGGTTGGCATGTTTTTCTCAGCATCTTCTCCAAAATCTAACATAGTGCCCAATACATACCCTTAGCTCTTAGAGTAAACAAATTCAGGGAGAAAGGTTCCATTGTACTGTGGCCTACAACTATTAACCCTCCTATCTTAACAAAGAACTCTTTCAATTGGCCACTCCTAAGATGATCCCTTTGAGCATTATAGACCTAGGCTAATGACTCAAAATCAATAGGCTCTAACAAATTTGAAGCTTGACTGAGCTTAAATACATTTATGAATTATTCATCATTTATTTCAATCAGGGCTGATCCCTTCACATTCCTGATACATCTAGCTATAGGGTCATAATTTTGTGCAATCAGAGTCAACAAATCTACACCCATGAATACACGAGGAACAATAAGCTTCCCCACATCAAATTCCCATATACTATTTAAAGGGGCAAGGTAATGTCTCTAATCAAAACCAACTTTGAACAATCCTAAACCTGAGAGCCCTATTTGTGGATCCCTTAACCAATTACCTTTATCATATAAGCCATCCCCATTTCTAAGACGAGGGTTCTTTGGTACTAATTCTTTAGCTTTAGCCCCGACATTGGTTGAAATAGTTAACTATTCCAAAAAATCATCACAAATGTTTCTATCCTGGTGATTCACTTTTGCTGTTAACTCCCTTCTTGGTGCCATCTTGATAATGCTACTATATCAATTGAGACTCGCACAAACCTCTAATGAAACAGTTCACACAACAATCACCAAATTTAGACCAAAATTAGCAAGAGAAAGCACAAAAACCTGTTATTCGCCTGAAGAAAAATCGCTAAGCACCAATTGCTCTGCAATAGACTTTGTTGAAATGATGCCAACATTCAAGTTGATGTGAACTCTAATACAAAAAGTTGGCATTAAATTATAGAAATTAATCCCGCATGCTTCGGCCATCACCTCAGACTTGAATTCACAAATCAAATTCAAAAACGAGCTCCAACGGATCATAAATTCTTTGAGTATTTCCTCTGTTTCGTTGTTTCACAAAGCTTAAAACCTCCGCACCTTTCTTTCATGAAACAACGACAACCGTTGGATCATGGGAACTTGCACTGCTTTTATTCTGTCCGGTCTTTCTGTATTAGTGACGAGCCCTATCGTCTTTTCGCTATTTCGCGCGCCTTAAACCTTGTGCAATTTTCTTTCACGAAGCAACGCTGACCATTAGATCATAATCTACCTGCTTGGTCTTTATCTCCAACAACAACCGTCAATCTTATTAACTAACCACGCATCACCTTGACGACTAATGGTTTTTGTCATTTCGTAGAGACTAAGCTGCAGGTATCTTTGGGCCACGAAACAATGACAACCATTGCATTGACCACGAGATGAACACCTTTTAACATGCTTTAGACCCTTCAAGTGGGCCCTTTATCTCGGAGATCACTTGCTTTATCCCGTCACCGGTTAACAAATGCCACATGGCAGTCTGCCATTTGCTTAGGAAGTTCCATTGGGTTCCATTCTGAAATCACCACGTGTTTTACTTCACTATTCTCCACATAACTGTCGGTTGACCCAAGGCGGGCCCTCATTGTACCCTTCAGAGGCACGCACACTTGACAGGTCACCCTTACACTCCACGGAAGAAACCATCTATCCTGTCATGTCATGCCTTCGTGTCTGCCACCTCAGCAGTCTGGTCTCAGTCTTTTGTTGGAATTTCTTCTTTGGCGGGTGGTCTATAGGTCTCATCGAATAGGCATTTTCATCGAAACCGTTAGGCCCACTGCCTTTTCGCTACTTCGCGAAAGGTAGAACACATGCATCTTCTGGTTGCGAATCAATGCGAGCTATTGATCTTTTCTAAACTGATCATCCTTTAACCAAAGAAGCCACTCACCTCTAGGACCCGCCAAGTCTTTCGTTGTTTCGTAGAACTTATATCATGTGCATCTTGGGCTAGCGAATCAGCGTGAGCCGTTAGATTTAAAATAAGATGCAGTCCTTTTATCTGACGGTCAATCCATCTGGTCAGGCCCACCTAGCCTTTTTCTACTTTGTGAAACTTAACTTGCCGACATCTTTGCTTAACGAAACAAGGACAATCGTATGAGTAACAATGAGTTTCATACTAATTAAGGAGCATGACAAAACATTAGAACAGGACATAGGCGAAGGCATAAATTTTGAAAATATTAAGGGACCGCCTAGGGAAAGAACTAAGGGGGGGGGACACTTTCCACGATAGATCGACCCTTCTTTAAGTGGTAAAAGCAACGCAAAAATAGAACATGAGGGTTTTTTGCAAACATAGGAAGGGTTAAAACTCAAAAACCTTAAACCCTCTCCTGACCCAAGAAAATCAGAGGCAATGAACATGGACAGTCAAGGACTAGATCCCTCTGCACTTTAGGCTCCATTGAACCTAGGTGGGTGTGCCTCTTCCTCTCAAGCACAAAAGAGGTTATTTATAGTGGATTTAAACCTTTTAGCAAGTTTACACAACTGGCAAATTATTGTTTTGCAACTATGCTTTATTACGTGCTTTAACTGAATGCTTTGAAAATAAATGATTGTAAATGTATATTGAAAATGAGCTCGCTTTCAGGACTTTTAAATAAAATCTGCATAGATCAGTTCTTATAGGATTTGGGAAGAATGTTTCTCTATCAAGGATCTTGAATGCATACAGATCAAAACCTTAAAATATCAATAACAGAGCAGTGCCTCTATCTAGGAATATATATGACACTTTGTGGACAAATATCTTATCAACTCGAGAGACGATTTCTCATCAACTATGAAGGTTCATTATGCGTTACACAAACAATAAGAACTCAATCTTTCACTTAATGCAATGACATATGACTCACATCATAGCGAGTCTATAAACATATTTATCAAGAGGACAAAGATAACTCATCAACACAAAAGTGTACACAATATTTGGAAAAGAGACAATGAACCTTGGATATTATTCTTTAGGAACTAATTGCATACATAAGCTGCACTTGTAAATATTTCATTACAGATTGCTTGCACAAAATGATACTTCTTCTTCCTATAGACTTCTTTGATATAGAATGATATTCAATCCCTATAGCATGTCGTCCTTATGACTTCCCCCTCTTTTACATAAAAAATGACTACCTCTAAGTATGTGAATCAAAAGGCTTATATGAAAGGACACACCCTTTCATACACAAAAGGGAGTTACAGATAGTTTCCCTCCAAAGGACACACCCTTTGGTTTAATAAAAAAATATAAATGAGAACCCTTAAAAAATACTAAATGATGCTTTAATAATGTGCCTTCTAATCTTCGTCTCGATAAAATTCTTCAGCAAATATTCTTCATCCTCTCATTATTTTATGCACACAAAGATAAGCCAATCAAATTCCTTGGTTTGAAAATTAAAATATCTCACCTTCAATTAGGTCTTAATTGGAAGGATCAACAATCTTTATTCCCTTATACAAATACTTTTTAAAATAATTCATTTAAATCAAAGTATTAAACACTTGTAATTATTTATTTAAATAAAATAATTAACCCAAATGATAGTTTTTTCATAATCTAAGGTAAAAGATTTTATATGATAAGTAAAATAAAATACTTCCCTTTTAAAGATGACATATGTGAATCAATATTCCAGCCACATTTTCACCCTACAGTCTGAACTATACATTTAACTTTAATTTTTTCCTTTGCTGCACATCTATTCGTGCCACGTATATGCTTTTGATTGGCTCCGGGGTCTTTATCCTGCCACCTTAGTACGACCTGGACTCGCCCTCGAAATGAGGCTTTTTGAATTGCTTCCTTAGCAGGCCCCACCACTCAGTTGCCATGTCACGACGAATATACATCAAGCACCTTCTGATCATGGTATAGCAACCACCATTGGATCAATTTGTCAGACCATCCGATCGTCCTCATCTGCTCGGCCTTTAACCCTATTTGAGTAGCTCTCTCTTTTCTTTGTCTATCTGTGTCGCATGTCACTTTTTGGTTCGCCTACGGATCCACCTTGACTGCCATTGGACCCGATCTATCTTGCCATTTCATCCTCCTCTGGACTTGGGTTCTTCTTCTGTGCTCCACCACATGGCACATCTTGATTCGCTTGTAGATCTACCAGGATGACACCTCATCTGCCACCTTGGTAGTTGCTATATCACAGGTGATATAGGTCATGCATCTCTATCTTGTGACATAGCAACGATCGTCAGATCCTCTATGATCATCGTCCGATCAATCAAACTTGCTCGATCTTTAGCCTCCACTTTTTCGCACGTGCTTAGTCGGCAAGTCATGGGTTTAAACCAATGTGCATCTTTATCCTACGACATAGAGATGACCGTTAGATCCTCCGCGATTGCCGTCCGATTGATCAAACTTGCTCGAGCTTTAGCCTCCATCCTCGCTAGTCTGTTGTAAAACTTTGGTTTCCTTGGGATATGCGCATGCGTGGGGTCCACCAGCTTCAACCTTCTTCACACCAAAAAGCCTTTTGTCTTTCGACAGTTATCATACGAGCCATTTTGAACTTAAACGTTAAACAAGCTTATTTCACAAACAATGGGCGATAAAGGCTTTCCCTTTGCTAGTGCAACACACTTGAAAGTTTCCAAAGCCTTTTCCACCATTCTGTATGTGCAGGTTTGGGGGTCTTGGCGATGTTAGTTAATCTTTGGACAACTCCATTCTATTCAGTATGCTCTTGCATATAAAACACCCACAGTAAATGTTCGAATGATAAGAAAAAGGGCATCTAATATAGCACAAAGTATTTTGTAAAATATGTGCTAAGAGTGGCTCTTTCTTGGGATGCATGTTCTCTTTAAGGACATAGAAAGATCCTAGTTATCTCTAGAAAGTAGACCAAAATGAAAATTGAAAACATATAACAGAAAACAAGAGAAAAAACTGTATTACTATAATATAAGAAATACTCCTTGATCATCAAGAGAAGAAGTGTTTGAGATATTGAGCATGAACTGGAAACTCCAGCACTTCTCCACCAGTATCTTGCAAGTAATATGATCTTTCTCCACCTTTTGCAAAGACAATATAAGGTCCTAGCTAGAGTGCATCAAATTTTCCATGTTTTCCTTTGTCTTGGTCTTTGGCATTTCATTTTAGTACCCATTCTCCCTCCTCAAAAGTTATGTCACAAGCCCTTTTATCATGTAAAGAGTTAACCATCTGTTGTTTTTGAATATTTCTTTCTTGAGCCTCTTTTCTACATTCATCCAACTCAGCCAAAGCCATGAATCTACCCCCCATAAAGTTTACTTCTTCTGAAAATGCCTCTGTAACAAATTTATAAAGTAGGAGCAAATTACTAAAAGGTAATCTTTTATCTTTGCCATACACAAGCTCATAAGGAGCAAATCCTGTGGACTTCTTAATTGTCACTCTATCAGCCCATATTGCTAATATCAATTTCAAATCCCAAGCTCTTTTATTGTCACCCAACATCCTTTTTATAATCTTCGACAAGTTTTTATTGCTGGATTCTGCTTGCCCATTTCCTTGGGGATGGTAAGGTGATGAATAGGACAAAGTGATGCCATAGTTTTCATAGAAATCATAGAACTCATTGGATTTGAAACACATCCCATTATCCACCACAATTTTCTGAGGTACCCCAAATCTAGTAAGAATGTTTTCCAAAAGAAACTTTATCACAACTTTGCTGCTAGCTCGTCTTGTAGGAATGACTTCAACCCACTTAGTAAAATAGTCAGTAGCCACCAAAATCCATTTATGCCCACCACTAGATTTGTTTGCTATTTCCCCTATGAAGTCAATACCCCACATCTCGAATGGTTCCTCTGTATGCATGGGTATGAGAGGAATGGCTCCATTATATTTAAGTTTTCCTGAAAACTTTTCACATGCTTCACATTTTCTGATATAAGCATGACTATCTCTGAAAATTTGGGGCCAATAATAACTAGCATTTAGAATTTTATGGGTAGTGGTTTTAGCTAAGAAATGACCTCCACATACGCCTTCATGCAAGTCTCTCAAAACAATAAATGCTTGACACTCATCTAGACACAATAAAAAAATACCATCTCTATTTTTCCAATATAGATCTCCATTAAGTAACACATACTTAGATGTTTGAAGCTTTAAAGTCCTCTTCTGACTATCATTTAAACTATCCAGACATTTCATGTATCTTAAGTAATATACATATTTGTATACCAAGGACATCTCTCAAGGCTAATTTGTACATTTTCCAACTCTACCTGATTTACCTGTGCTGCTTCAAAATTTGATTCTGCCATTAACTTTGCCAAACCCTAACCCCTTACCAATTTTGTGATTTGTAGATCAATATTGAATTCTTGGATTTGATTTATCCATCTGCATCTCCTCCCAGTAGTTTCTGACTGTCTGAAGATGTCTTTAACAACAGTATTTGGTATATAGGTGTGAGGCCCTACCCCGACCCATCCTAGTATTTCAGTGATTTTCATGTTGGAACTATTATGGATGCTCTATTTTATTGTATTATGGATGTAGGACTTTATATGATCACAGGAATTTGATAACATTGATATATTGATGATTCATTTCTATGCTTTGTGGATATAGAATTTTATATGATTCTAGAATAGGATAACATTGAGACGTTGTATGTCATTATTTGATTTGTAGGACTTTATTATGACGCTAGAAATATGGTTGCATATCTTATGAATGGATTAAATTATGAGGATTATGATGAATTTCTTATGTGAATTGCCTTGATATGTGGTAAATTGTATTGTATAATGTCAATTCTATGCAGAGTGATTGAATTGTATTCTTAATTATGTGTTTAATATTATATGAGGCTATTGGAAAGTACTAATGTTTAAATTGAGATGCGTAGGAAATTATCCATGTGACCATGGAAATATTATGGAGAATCAAGCCTAGTCCTATGTACATTCGTAAAACCAGGGGTTGTCTATTTGGAGAGACAACACTCCATATGTATCACATTTTATTCGTAAACGTAATTGTTTGCATGTGTATAAATTGTATTCATTAAATTTGTTTAAATCATTCAAGGGATAATTGCCATGTGTATAATTGTGATGTGGAATTATTTTTGTAGTGTCACTTGACACATATGTTGTATGTTGTGTTGGAAATTGTCATGACATTTTTGGAGAGATTTATTTTTGTTTAATTGTTATAGCTCCTAATTATCCTTGAAGGTTCCAATAAATCTAGGATAGTGAGCCATAAGGAGTGTCAACTCAGAGTTGACCCATAGGTTAACTTTAGGTGGACTTTCAAAGGGTTAATTCAACTCCTAGAGTAAGTTTTGGAGCATTTTTATTGGGCCTCATGGGGTACCTATGGGTGAAGGCCAAATTTGGCCATGTGTCTTTCCCCTAGGGCTTGTTTAACCACCCAAAAAAGTGGGTTTTCCTAGATGGTCGAATTTCATCTTTAGGAGTGCCATCCTTGATTAGATAACCTTCTTGGTAGGTGTTATTCCTCTTCCCCATTTCATTCCTCTTCTTGAGGTGCCTTGGTTAGGGAGTGTGTAAGACCTAGGGAAGACCAACCAATGGGAGTCCCTCACTCTATCCAAGAGGTTGGAAGGAGTGAGAGAAGCCTTCTTAGGCTAGAGATTGAGGCTTCATGAGCTAATCATCCACTCTCCATCTTTGGAGATTTTGGACAATTTTTGGAGGAAAAACCAGTTTGAGAATATGAAATTTGGCTAAGTGTTGCAGAAAAGTTTTGTGGATTGGGCTGCTCTTCTCCAAGCTATCCCTAGAAAACCCCTTGGTAGATTCAAGGTAGGTGCATTATCTTACTTGTATGTTAAAATCTGTTTGTAGATATGTTGAATGTAAATATTGTATCTTTCTTTGTAATGTATTTGTGAAGGTTTTTATGTGGTTCTTTCCTTTTCTTTTGTTATGCATTTTACTGTGTTTTGGGAGTATCCAAGGCCATCTTACCCTTGGGAGGGAAAAATGGTCTTGGAGGTGGAAGGAGTTTGACAGCCTTAGAGTGAGAGGCTCTCATCATGAGAGTGATCTCAAGGGTTTGTCCACGTGACCCTTGCTGCATAGTTTTGTTTATGCATTCGGGGGTCATAAGGGGAGAAAAATGACATGTTTGCCTTTGGGGGCCATAAGGGTATGGGGGTTAAGAATATTTTTGTTGTGTTATTGGATGCCATGAGTTGGCTGTGAGTTACTATCTAGCAGATCTCCTCAAAGGTACTCGGTCCACTTCCACCCTAGTAAAACATCACATTTTGTGATGAAGTTTCAGCTTGGGATGGGAATGTGTTTGTGGTGTTTTTCTCCTTGTTTGTTTGTGTTTGCTTGAGTGTAACCGTCTAGGACTTAGTTCTCCAAGCTCGGGGTGGCTTCTAGTAAGCCTAGGCTGGGAGGTGAGCACCCCATGGTCGCAACCTTATGTTTTGTACGCAGGTTGCTTGGAAAGAGGAAAGAAAAAAGAAAGAAAGCTAGGATGTTGCTAATTTGTTTTTAGTTGCTGAAAGAAATACAAATGTAATTATTGTAAGTATTTTGAAAGATAAAAATGTGTTATTTAGTTAAGTCCTCATCTATTAAGGATGAGAGACTAATTGGGTATTTTACCCATTTGTAAAAGTTGACAACTTGAGTTCATACATTTTTATCAGAAAAGCATTTTTATTTAAATTCTATAATGTATTATGCTGCTGTTAATTTTATTTAAATCTGCCTTAAACTGAAATCTGTTATTTATTTATCTTTGCAAATTATATAGAAAAAAAAAGAAGGGAAATGCAGAAAATGTTATGTTAATGTTATAAGTATTTTCTGTGCTATTTATATGTTGCTGCAAATGTATTTACTATTGTCATTTTCTTAAATAAAAAAGAAAGAAAGGAGAAAATAGAAAGCTAAAGTAGATAGTTTTATTTTCTTCCTACAGATGACCTTATGACATAGAAAGTAAATTTGAAATGCATTTATCCCACTATGCAATTAGACATATGCATTCCTTACATCTATAAATAAAATAAAAATAATAAAACCTATTTATAGTTTTTTTAGCTTGCTGCTATCATTACTATCATAAAATGTATTGCTGTTTAAAAAAGAAAATATTTGCAGATTTAGTCTTAGACAATGAGGGTATAAGTTAATCTATTCATGTTAAATAAATCATTTCAAAAAAAACAAAAAAACTATATCTATCTAAGGGCTGCCTGTACATTTCTAACATTCCTGCATGTTAATGTCTAAATTTATTCTTTGGAAAAGAGAAAAAAAAAGAATCCTAACCCTAAGAGATTAATATGCATATATATATATATATATATATATATCTAAAAATGCACATAAATATAAACAAAGATATATGTTTGAATCTATATATATATATTTACATCTTAAATATTGCAAATAGAAAAAAAAAAAAAAAGGGGCTCACGGGCCGAACCACTGTGTGTTAACACAGTGGACGGCTCACGGGCCAAACCACTGTGTTTACACACAGTGGATGGTGCGGGAGGTGCCGCCACTATGTGTAGATACAGTGGATGGCCCGGGCTGCCACTGTGCTTACACACAGTGGACGACACCGACCGCCACTGTGGGAACGCACCGTGCCTCCGCCCCTCCACTCGGCCTTTTCCCTTTCACTCAGTCGCTGCCATGCCCCATTTCGATCGTAGCCTCATGGCCTTCGAACCTACATAACACACACAACATACACACGCACACACTCAAAATAATAAAACATATTATAAACCCTAACCCCATTTCGGGTTAGAGTAAAAACAATAAAAAAAGACAGTAGAATACTTGATGCAAAGAAATGCAACCCTAACCCAATTTTGGGTTAGGGTTAGCATTTAAATAACAAAGTAAAATAAAAATGCAACCCTAGCCCATATTCGGGTTAGGGTTTGCATGTAAAAATATATGAGAGGGAATTTGAATTAAGTTTTTAAATTATAACTTAAAATTTAAGGTTATTTATGAGTTGCATTTTAATATTTAATGGGCATAGTTGGTTCATTTTATTAAAGACATATACATGTATAAATAAGTTTAAATATAGATTTGTTCATCCAAATTGTTTATATATATATATGAGGGTAAGTGAAAACCTATTTAATTTAATTTTATTAATTTTTATATAGTTCTCATATCACATAATGACGTAATTTTATCAAGTGTTTTTAATAAGGATATTTCATAGGTAATTTTTGTATTTAATTAAATAGGGACGTCAAGATAAAATTAATTTGGGGAAAATTTGTAAATGAGAAATGTTAATTATTCTAAATGAATTTTTAACCTATGAGGCCAATGTTGGCCAGATTATTTAATCGTCAAAATTTGAAGGATTTAGGGGGAAGTTAAACTTGGCTATAGTATAAATTAGATTTATTTGGAAAATAACATTATTGGTTAAATTTAAATAACAAATTTGCATGCGCCCAATTAATTAAATTTTAAATTTAAGATAGCATATCCTTGTTTTGGCCTGGGATGTCTTAAATGCAATTGAGATATTTAAATACCCCTCGACTTTAATTAGTGGCAATTTATTTAAGATAATTAAATTAACTAATTAAATTTGTGACAACCCTCTTGGGAATAATTAATCTTCATTAATTAATGTCGCTTAATTGAGTTAGTTAATTAATCCAACTTTAGAAAACAATTCTATTACATCTTAGTTAAGACAAAACTTATTTGATTCCACTTTAAATGTAGATTATTTTGTGAGTTTATGTTGTTAAAAAAAAAAATGTTGTTCCGTTTTTTGCCCAAAAGTTTGGGCACGACAATAGGCAATGATAGTGGCACCAAGTAGGTAGGGTCTAAAAGATTTCATAGCTTTCACAAGAGCATAAACTTGTTTTTCATTTAAATCATAATTCAATTTGGATGCTTGCAATGTTTTGCTAAAAAATGCCACTGGTTGTTCATGACCTTCATCATTCTTTTGTAATATGACAGCAACAATAGCATGGAATGAAGCAAATGAAAACACTTGGAAGGGTTTAGAGAAATCAGGTGATTTTAATACGGGGGCTTCTTTGATGGCTCTTTTGATATTTACAAAAGATTCAAGAGCCTCATTAGTCCATTTTATTTCAGCACCCTTTTTCAACATTTTAGCAATAGGATTTATGATTTCAAAGAAGTTTGAAACAAATCTTCTTACAAAGTTAATCTGACCAAAAAAAGATTGAATTGCTTTAATTGTTTTTGGGATTTGAATTTTATCAATAGCAACAATCCTTTATGGATCAATTCTTACACCATCTTTTGAAACAATATGGCCTAACAACTTTCCTTCAGTAACCCCAAAGTGACATTTTTTAGGATTCAAAGATATGCCATATTCTAATGCTCCAATAATTTTTTTTTCTAAGTCGTTACAATGGTTTTCTGCATTTTTAGAATAAGCAGTCATATCATCTTGGTACACTACTAAAATATGATCAGTTAACCCTTCAAAGGCTACATCCATGGCCCTCTGGAATGTAGCTCCTGCATTTCTCAACCCGAAAGGCATTCTTGCATATACATAGGTCCCCCATGGTGTAGTAAAGGTTGTCTTATATTTCTCTAACTCCTTGATCTTAACTTGTTTATAGCCTGAAAACCCATCCATCATAGACAACAATTAATTTCGTGTAACCTTCTGCAACAGAGCTTCCATGTTAGGAAAAGCATAGTTATCCTTCAAAGATGAAACATTTAGATTTCTAAAATCTACACATAACCTAATATCACCATTTTTCTTTCGTACTGGTACTAAGTTTGACACCCATGTTGAGTGTCTTATAGGCTCAATAATCCCTGCATTTCTCATTTTCATTAACTCCTCCTTCATCTTAGGAGCCAAGGTAGGGTTTATAGGCCTTTGTTTTTGCCTGAAAGGTTTAGCATCTAGTTTTAATGGTACCTCATGCTGAAAAAGGTCTTCTCTATATGCTTTAAGGTCATCATATGACCAGGCAAAGACATGACTATACTTCCTCAATAAATTTATAAATGCTGTTCTAATCTTTGGTGTGAGTTTTTTTCCAATATACACTTCTCTTGGATTGCTCTCACTTTCCAAGTTTAATTTTTCAACACCTTCACACCCTCCTGAACTAGGTCTAAAACTACTCATGTCTTTATCATCAAACATTCTTTCCAACTCTACCAATCCCTTTGGGATTTTATTTGTCTTCAGCTGCAACACCTCCTGCCCAAGTACCATTTCTATCCCATCCTTATCTTCTACAAGTCTATTCCAATCAATTTGTTGGTCTACATACTGATCTTCACAAAAGAGAAATCTTAGCAGATCCCTGTCATCATCAAACACTTTCCAACTCTTAACATTATCAGGAACAAATGGTCTTGTTTTAATTTCAACTTGTGTAATATCATCAAAAGGGATATCATTATGTTTAACTGCTAGGTTAGCCACAAAGTCCGCCAAAATATTATTGGACCTTTCAGTCCAATTAATAGAAAAAGCATCAAAAAGTTCAATATAATCCCAAACCTCATTCCTATAACTTTTTAATTTTGTATTTTTTGCAGCAAATTTGCCTCTAGCTTAAGAAACAACTAATTCTGAATCACCATAAACTGTTAGTAACTTAATGCCATGCCTATTTGCTAATTTAAGTCCTAATAAGAGAGCTTCATATTCGGCAATATTATTAGTACATTCAAAAGCCAATGAGAAAGAGTATTTAAAAGATTTTCCATTAGGTGAAATAAACACAACTCCTACTCCATTTCCATCCGTACTGCAGGCACCATCAAAATACAATTTCCAAATTAAACTTTCATTGTGTTTAATAGCCTCTGCAATTTTTTTAACTTCTAAAGGTTTATAAATACTTACCTGAAAGTTGTCCATGTCAGAATGGCAAAAGCAAGTTACTTGATTTGGATCAACTTCTTCTATGAGGTAGGGAGATCTTGGTTCTCTGTTGATTCTTACCTTTGCTCCTTTGACCAATATGGTAGCATATGATAGATATAATTGCACATATCCACCTACTAAGTTTGACCATTGTCTGGATAGCAGCATTCCATAGTTTGCAGACACTTGTACAACTGTTACATCTATTTTATAAGTAGTGTCTGGACAAGTTGGAAACCTGAACTCAACATCCTTCATGATCCTGACCACTGGGACTGACCTATTATCCATTGCATAATATTTTCCATAAGGGGTATCTACCTTCATTCCTAGCTCTTTCATGACATCCTCTGACATAATATTCACTGCTGCTCCTGAGTCTATCATGCAATTTTTTACCATCTTATTGTTTATAAGCAGTGTTAAATAAAAAGGATCCACTTGTGTGAAGTTTTTGGTAATGGATGTGCCTAAATATACCACATGAGGATCTTCTTTTGATTTTGGATTTTCTTTATTGGCATCACCCACATTTGATATGATTTTCAAAGTCTCATTCTTGTAATCTAGAAATTTCATCACTTCAAGAAGAGGCATATAAATTTTTACCTGAGACAATGCTTGAGACATAAAAGTTCCACAGTTTGAAAAAGGCTTATTGATTTGTTTTTTCTCCATAGGCTTGAGCAACTTCAGAGCATTAATCTTCTTTGCTAGTTCATTTGGATCCTGTTTTCCTTTCTTGTCATTTGCCTCCTTGTTCATACTTTGTTTTGAGACTTTTGTGAATATTCCTGCAGGCCTCCCCTGTTCAGGATTCACTGTTTTGTTTCTCAGCTGGTAATTACTCTTGGCTTGGGCAACAACAACCACTATGAATTATCTCTTCTCCTCCTCAGTCAAGTTCCTCAAAGAGGGCATTGCTTCCTCTTGAAACAATTTTCTCAAGGCAGGGGTATCTTGATCATCATAAAAAAAAACCTGCTGTATGCTATACTGCTAATGGTTTCTCATCCTTTGCATATCTGAATGTGTCTCTTCCTCAAATGAATCCTCATCTCTACCCCACATAGGATCTGATGACAAAACATTAATTGTAGGCTCACATTCCTCTTCTTGATGCCAATCCTCTGTCAGACCCCATGCAATCATGCATTGATTTTCATCATGGGGAAGATTGCAGACCTCACACCATGGAAAATCTCCCACAAAGTTATTTGCTCTCTTCAGTGGATCTGGAGTTTCTTTACTCGGACTTTGTTTTATTGGCTTCCCATCTTTCCAGTTGGTGTTATAAGGCATATCATGGAGTCTGGGCCTATTGAAATTCATTTGCTTATTATTCCTATGCATCTTCATTCTAAGGTTATGTAATCCAAACAATCAACATCTTCACCTTCTTGTTAATGTCTACTTCTATCTAATTTTTTCACAGTGATCAAGGTGGGGTTAAATGCTTTGATGGTGCAGGAGCACTCTAAGGGATTGGTGATCAACACCAACCAAAATATTCCTAATTTTGGCTTGATTTGCTTTGTCTTGGTTTGATTAGCATCTCTCTTTTCAACTTTTGCATATTGAAGAGGCATCCACATCCCTGAAGTTAGAAATTAATCTCCATAATGAAAAGTTCCTTTTGAAGAGTGAAGAATGCATTTTTTTCCCCTAGAAGGGTTATTGTTCCTTGGTTGGATGACATCTTCATATGTCACTAATTGCAAGAAAAAGAAACTTTTCATGATTACGTGAGCATTGTGATGTCCATGAAAAGTCCATGGGATCATTCAAAAACTCTCAAGCCTTAGGAGTTTGGGTCTACATAAATTGGGATGTTATTCTCGGGGTATGGCAGGTGGAAATTTATATTCAACCTACACCAAGGGAAATGGTGATCTTGGAAAAACTGAAAAAGAATATGTCACCAACTTGTCTAAATCAAGGGTAGTAACATTTGAAAGTCTTCATGGTTCAATTGCTCTAGTACTGTTGGCAACTAGTTGGAGAAAAAGAAGCAAATGAGAAGTATTAATATTTTTACATTATTGAAAATTTTCATTTTTCATTCATTTGCAGTGGTTTGCATTGGTGGTTACAACTAATCTCATTCAAATAAAACTCCACAAGAATGTGAATCAATGTAAAAAGAGGCAGATTAGGAATGTGAATTGATGCAGGTTATTAAATGTGATAAGAATAGAGAGGTGGCAAGTGTGGGCTGCGTAGTAGAAGAGTAGGACTATAATGAAGAAGAGGGAATCATGTGTGTGGCCAGGTGAGGAGAGATAAGAAAGACAATGAGGAAGGTAGGAAGGGACACATGGGTTAAATTAAACCTGATTAAAATATAGATGAAGCGGTGGAATGAATGAACGATTTTACTGACGTCCATAAGACCGATTAGTCTAGGGGACCAAGAAATCTAGCCTAAACTATCTTCACATTTCTTTTGATGTCATATCTCCTACTATGTATCTTGACTAGAAAGCTACCAGTCTAGTTGATCTTATCCTCGTCAAATAAATGGTGCATGTTATCGGTCTTCAAGATGATCTCATATTGAGCACGAATATCATCATAGGTTGTGTTCAAACTATTAATTTATGTGAAATTTGGCATTTCCTATGAATGAAAAAACATCAAAAATCTTACAAATGACTACTTTCCAAGATATTGTGCACAAATAATCACCAAGCTTTTGTATTTGATCTCCACAAAGGTTGAAGCTACAAAAGTTTTCTAAAAAAGATCTCTAGAAGTAGTCCCATAAACTATTCTTGTGTCATCTGAGAACCATAAATTTAGTAGACACACTTTCCATTTTAATCCTTTATATAAATAGCTCTCCATCGGCAAGACATTACATAAGTCCCCTCGATATTGAACATGACATGTGATAGTTAACAACTCGACATTTTGAAATATTTGACAAACCGAATCATAGAGACATTACTCTGCGGGTTGTGATGATATTAGTGGAAGTTTTTAGAGTCTTGAAGATGAAACAGGCTATGGTGATCCTTTAGTTTTAGATGATTTATAATATGGAAGTGTTATGTGCAGATCCTATTCCTAGAAACAGTTATTTCAAACACAAAATGTTAACATTTAAATCTTTATTGAAAAATCCTTGTTCTGTATCAATTAGTTTCTAAGGGGGTTTAATTAGTTAGTTATGGGTGACTAATTGGTTGAATGGTCACATTGTTCTGTAAAGAGTTGTAACCAATCTAACGGAGATTTTCTTGTGTTTATAAAAGGGGAGAGATGGAAGATCTCAGAAAGGGAAAAATCTGTAATATACGAGTAACATTTAATTTACCTTTTTATCAAAATTTATAATACAATATAATCAATTCTTTTGTTCAAATGTGTCCTTGAAAACTTATGTTTTAGATATCAGTTCTCCTACGATATTCATTTCCAGTAAATGAATGTTGTCTTAAATTTTCTTATGAAAAAATTGCTGATTATCATAATAATTTGTTAAAACAAAATCATTTGTGATGACCATATCCTTGTGATTTTGCTAATTGGTCTTTTCAAGGAGAAGTTAAACTCAAACATACTTATTTGTTGTGGGAAATAGTAGTTCAATTAGTATTAAGAATTTGATATGTTGACAGATCCATCCAAGGGGTTGGTTTAAAAATTATCTCACAGGGGTTATACATGAGATTCTAGAAAAGAGTGACTATGTAGCCCAAGAGATAGGAAGACACTGATCAATTATCAAATCTTACTTACTATTACTCAAAACATTTACATTTTATGTTTCAGTTTGAAGATAAAAGTAAGATATAAGTGTAGGAAGTAGGAATAAAGAGAAGTTAGAAGAAGGTATAGAATAGATAATTTTATTTCAAAAGCAATTGCCATTCAAAGATAAATATCAGAATCAAAATACAATATAAAGTATAATCTACTATAAAAAGCATCAGCCTAAGGAAGTCAATTAGTGAATAGGTATACCCACCTAGGTCCTCCATAGCCTAAAGTGTAGGGAGTGAGTAATCCAAAGGGTTCACTCTGATAGTTTTCCAAGTCAGTTGGAAGGTTTGAACATAAAGCTTGGCATCCTTTTAGAAATTTCCAATTTTTTGATTTGGGAACCAATAGCTTGGCGACTCTGTTAGGGAGACAGTTGATAATTCCATTTGGAAGAAGAGTCAAAATATTAGAAGAATTTGAGATCACCTTAGAGGAATGATTACAAATTGAAGAGAGGACTTTGCTATGGGAAGGAATTCAAAATAAAATGATTTTTTTTTTCCTCTTTGAGAGAGGTGGCGACTCTATAAAAGGAACTTGATGAACAAAAGAAGAAGTAGTTGCAATAATCCCAATGTATCAGTACACATATCCTCATGAGATTTCAAGTTCAGGAATGCAATACCCACAACAACAATGGTAGTCATGTACACAGAGAAAAGTATGTCTTCTTGAAGTATATAAGCCATTGGATTTTGATAATATCCCTGGTGGTCAGAATGATTTTCCTCTTGAGCTTAAAAAGCATGTGTTAAATTCTAGGGAAGGGAAGGTGAGTCCGCAGTCACACATTTGCAAACATTTTATGAATTTATTATAAATCATCAAATTTATGCCGAAGATGTGATTATGAAATTGTTTGTAATATCTTTGATGGGTGATGCATATCAGTATTTCATTGTGTTACCTTCATAGAGTATTTCATCATGGAAAGAACTGGAAAAATGGTTTCTAATTTTTTTCCATAATCCAAAAGAGATTTCATGTGATATATTTCATACAGATGAAAGATTGCAAGATGAGATCATGGTGTTAGAAGAGACAAGGAACATGTTGCTACAGAAAAGGGATATGCTAACCCAATTATTTTCTAACCTAAAATCATAATACATGCAATACTATTCCCATCACCAAATGTCTCTTGAAATACAACAAAACATGCCCATGGTATATACTCACTCATCCCAAATTCCTTTGATTAATATAAGTCATGGTGAAACAAGTACACCTATTTTTTAAAATACAAATTCACAACCCCTCAAAACTAATACATCCTCCACCCCAATGGAACACCAATATCTTAGATATCATCCTTACAATAAAGCTAAGAAATATTGCAATCAAAAGAGGCATAACTAAAATCTACAAAGATTTCAAAATGCTCAGCCTCAGGGACCTGATACATTTATGAGGGGATCAATGAATGCAGATAAATATCAACAAATGAAATTCATAGGAACACAAGGATATCCAAATACCATGTCCAATCCTAACATTGAAGAAGTGCCAGATAGTGAGTATGATAGTTAGATTTCATTACCAGTTGAAAACCCTATAATGATGGAAGAATCTATTGAGGATCCGTCTAATGAAGAATTTACTGATCATGATGATAGTGAGGAAACATGCCCGCTTGAGAATGAAAAAATAATCGATTCATTCATACAGGAATATTATGATGACATAACAGGTAAAGTGGAAGCATGTGAGACAAATGAGGAAGCATTTTCACTAAGTAGTGAACAAATTTCAAATCTACTAGACATAGAATATTAGAAATATGCTCATAGGAGTAATTCATGTTTTACATAACCTAGACAGATAAATTTTGATGGTGAAGAGCCTACAAAGAAGAAAGAATTTTCAAATAAAATTTTGGAGGGCCTGTCTAATGTAGAAATGAATGATCATGATCATTTTTGTCCAATGGATAGTAATGATGTTCCTAATAGGGAGCCAGATCCTGAAGAAAGTACAACTAATTTAAATAATGAAGAATGGTTTCAATTATCTGACGCTCACAGTGAAAATAAAGAATATATTGAAAGAGAAGATATAAGTTCACTTGATAGTGAACAAATGATTAATTCTTTCATAAACCAGGATGACAATACTGATGAAATAGAGACATATACCAATGAAAAAGAAGATGAGAAGGTATGTATGTTTGAAACAAAAATAGAGGAAAATCAAACCACATCTCGATAGGGTGTCTTTAAGGATGATTTTTGTATATTCCTGAATCCATTGTATAAAAATGAAGAAATATGTTTAGATGATCAGGAAATCACATTGAGAAATGACATAAATGACAATGAGGATGGAATTGAGACATCAGATAACCTAGAGTGTTATTGTGAATCAAAAAAGTTACTTTCTCTAGAGCAAACTTTGAATGCTAAAATTGATAATATATATGTTTCAAAAATAGAAGAAAGGAGGCATGAGAAAAATTTAGGGTTAGAAAATGAATTTTCTCTCTAGTATAAAGTACAATTTCAAAATAAGCCTGGATATAAGTTTTTAACTTTTGGCTTACATAAAATACATGAGGGAATAGAAAAAGAAGAGGACAATTATTTTTTGGTTCCTGATGTGGATATTACAAAGATAATTTCACTTAGGGATGGAATAAAATGCAGAGGTAAATGTATCTCAGATGATGTGGAGCATGATTGTAAAACAAGGAAAGGTGATATGAGACCCTCTCAAAAGGTAAGACTTTATAAATTAAAAAATATAATGATTCATAAAAGTTTGATGTCCTGTGTAGTGAAAACAAAAGGATAAATTTATTACCCCAGTAGTTACCTTAAAAGTCATTACCTAAATTATAGGACCAAATATGGAGTAGGTAATGAGGGACACTATAATACATATGGAAAGTATGATAAATATTTTCAGTGGGTATTTGATCTTGGAAATAATCATGATGGAACAAACACAATCAATGGCATCTGCAAATCTGAGATATTGTTAAATGATGCGAATCAAGTATTTGATAGAGGAAAGAATTAGTGCTCTTTTTGGGGGGCCTGGGGCCAACAAATGAATTTTTAACCCAATGTGTAGAGGAAAATAATTAGCACATGGTCTACTCATACCATAAATTTTCTGGATTCTTGCCATGCCCGTAGGGGGCATAAGTCCCCAAAAAGAGCCACTGTTGGAACTATAAATTTATGCGAAATTTGGCATTTCCTACTGTAAAGCGGAAAATCGCGATCGAACCCTAGTTGCTCTCCCCTCTTCCAACTCCAAGGAGAGAGAAGGGAGATTCACTAGGGTTGATGGTTTTCACTTAGGGGAGAGACTTTACATTCAAAAGAGGGGTTGAAACCCACAAGATCCAATCCCACACAATGCAAGATTGGATGCTAAATGTGTTTCAAGGGGTTAAGAAAGCAAGGCTACCCTCTTTTGTAAAGAATGTGCATAGAAGAATTAAGCTAGGAATGCATAGAAAGTGAGAAAGATTCGCTTATAAACTGAGATAGGAATACAGTATGAAGCTGCGGACCTAGAATTAGCAGTAAAATGTCGATACGGCGTTGTCCTGCAAATTTGAGCAAAAGTTGTCGAGACGATGGCGCCCGGCGCCACGGTCCTCCGAAAAATCCGCGAAACGAAGGGGGATCTGTTCGTCTCTGCACAAGGATTCCAGATCTTCAATTTCAGCCGCATACCTGCAACCTACACACAGAAAAGCGAAGACGATTGGGGGGTTAGGGATTAGGGGTTTGCCTTTAGGTCAAACCCCGGTTTGGAATTAACCAAGAAATGAGCAAGTGCTGTAAATGTAAATGTCTGTAATGTAAAACAAGTACTAATACCTTGTTGTAAGGATGTTTGTATCCTTATGTGCGAAGGTATAGATGTTGTATGTTGTATGTTGTAGTAGTATGTAGTAAGTGATCTCCTCTTCAATGGTTGAATCCTTGTCTTGAATGCAACACTTAGCCTTGAATGGAGACTTAGAAGGAATGCTTGAATGCTTGAATGCTTGAGTATAGTTTCCACGCTTGTACACATATGTCCTTCTTACCCAAATGGGAGAGGCAAATTTAGTTTATATACTTGTCATTTAGGGTTGATAGACTGATTTTCCCGACCTTAGGCCAACCAGGAAAGATAATTTTCCAATTTGCAAACATAAAGACCCGAAGTCCAAAAGAGACCGGGCCCAAAATAGGACCCAGGGACCAGGGCGCTGGGCGCCATGGTCCTGGGGCACCCTGGTCTTGAAGGACCAGGGCGCTGGGCGCTCTGGTCCCACCTCCCGGGACAGCAGGGTGCAAAGGAGGTTCAGGCCAGGGTGCAAGAAAATGCAGTTTTCAGTGTCATAATCAGGTTTCGGGGTCTCCATTCAGGTTGCGTGTTGCGTCGCCATCGTGAAGACCCAAATGCAGTCAAAATTGCAAGTGTCGCAATTTTAGGACGCTACACCTACGAATGAAAAAATATTGAAAATACTACAAAGGTTGAAGCTACAAAAGTTTTCTAAAAAGATCTCTAGAAGTAGTCCCGTAAACTGTTCTTGTGTCATCCAAGAACCATAAATTGACTAGAGACACTTTCCATTTTAATCCTTTATATAAATATCTCTCCATCGGCAGGACATTGCATAAGTCCCCTGTGATGAAACCTTGCTGGTTCAATTCTTCAATCTGCTATAATTTAATATTTTTTTGTTTTTTAATTATTAGAGATGGTCTTTTAGAAATAGACATAAGTTGCAGAAGGGGGTTTCTTTAATTTTCAATACATATGGAAAGAATACATGAAATTAATCAACTGCAACAATAAATTGGAGAATTTAGAAGCATACCCATAGGTCCTTAGCCAATTTATTGAAATTAAAAGATTCAAACCATCAACTTACAAAGTTCTGATTTTTATTCTAAAAACAATTCAGATCTACTCTTATTTCATAATAAGACACTGAAACCAGTAAGAAGATGGTACCAATAAATGAGCAAGCTGTGTGTTTGGGAAAGAGACTTCTAAACCACATATAATTATCAACAATAACAACAAATAGAAATCCTACAACAAATTTGCCTTGTAAGAAGCCAAATCTGCCCCAATTTGATTCAATTTGACTTCTGAATGAAGCCAACCTAGCTGCAAAAATTCGATTAATCTTTCACAATCTCAAAGCTACTGAAATAGGAAAAATGCACACTCTCCAAAATAGGTCCAAACCCTAGCCGCCATAGCCAAGTGCTCAGAAGAAATGTCAAATGCTCAATATCTAATTAATAAGGTCTAATTTCATCTTGGCTGCCTAAATACCCAAAATGTGCGATTTTTTAGCATTTAGGGTTTTAAAAATCATAACTTACTTTTAGGGTTCCCAACTTAACCCTAAAAGGGTCACCCAACTTAGGAGATATAAAAATTTCACTTAAATAAATTTAAGTGATGCACTTTAGGATTTTATTTTAATATTTCATTAAAACATTAATAGCCTCTGAGAACCACTTAAAAATTCATATCTCCCTTGTTATTGCTCATAAACTGAATCCATTAGAAGCTGGGGCCACAATTCGCCATGCCAGCGAAAATAGGACCATGTCTATTTTTAGCAGTTTTTCCCTAAAAAATAGGAAATCCTCAGATGATGTTACAAACTGATGAAATGAAGACCAAAACTGAACTCAACACTGAACTATAACAAATAGACTAATCACTCCTCAAGATAATGCATCACTGAGCCCCTTATCCATACCCTATTAGCCTAAAAGGGTCCAAAAATAGGCTAACTCCTCAAACCACTGCCTGTGACTAGGATGGGGACATTACATCCCCTTGATCCCATTTTACCATTTACCAAAGGTTCATACATATCGGGGTAGGAACAACCTATTTTCTTGATCATAAAATCTCAAAATAAGTAGTCATATAGCTCGTGGTAATAATCGAAAGAAGACAACATATGTTATCCCGATGAGAAGATCTACACATGGTGCAATGTAAATCGCATATCAACATAGGCCCTAGAAGGTTTCACTAATGTAATATTCATCAACAAGCTATAACCATCGAAACATAAGAAAGAGCCAAACCCGATGGCACATCTTACCCCGATGTGCATAAGAAGATTGTATCGATGTCATATCTCAAAGGTTATTCCAATGAGACAAGTGTCAAGGACTTCATGCTTACTTGATGAGAGAGTTGCTCATCGGGTGGACAATGGATAAGTCTCATTGAAGTAAAAAGCATCATGAAGACAAATACCCTTGGTGAGATATTAGAAACTCACCCCTAACCACCATGTCTCCCTGATGGATTAAGGTGAAGTATGTGAAATATCATGAGTAGGACATTATGCTTGTTTCATCGGTGACAGTCATCGACATGATTTAAACCAATGGAAGCCCAGATTATGTGCCTCCCGATAGAGCATCTTTCCTCGATGAGGGCAGGAATAGCTTCATTAGTAGGAAAATTAAGAATCTTCTCAATGAATAGTGAAAAGGCTCATCGACAAAACTTAGATAGTCGGGAGGGACTTAAAAAAACTTTTCGAAATGGCATACTGTGCCGATGAGATCTAAATGATTGCAGAGGAAAACCATTTTTCAGGAGAATATGATTATGCTAGCGATGTTAAAAATAATGAAATGCTGAGGAGGATGGACAAGATAAGGGAGTCCCCAAGCGATGTGAACCCATATACGGAGAAAACCTCGTCTGTGAACTGTTTGACACAATGTTGTGGGTGTGGAAATGGCATAGACATGACCCGATGTCTACAAAAAATGAATATGCCGGTGGCACATGAAATATGCTTGTAGTAATAGTACCTACTGGGAGAGCAAGGAATTTTTAAGGAAACGTTTGCAAGCATCTGATGAGAATGAAATATCTATTGCTAAACCCCATACATGTGATAGTGAACAACTCAACATTTTGAAATGTTTGACAAACTAATTCATAGAGACATTACTTTGTGGGTTGCGAAGATATTGGCAGAAGTTTTCAAAGTCTTGAAGATGAAACAGGCTATGGTGATCTTTCAATTTTATATGATTTATAATATGGAAGGCTTCTATCAGATCCTATTACTAAAAGTAGTTATTTCAAACACAAAATGTTTATATTTAAATCTTTATTGAAAAATGCTTGTTCTGTATGAATTAGTTTCTAAGGGGGTTTAATTAGTTAGTTACAAGTGACTAATTGGTTGAATGGTCACACCATTTTGTAAAGAGTTGTTTGTAACCAATCTGAGGGGGCTTTTCTTTTGTTTATAAAAGGAAAGAGATGGAAGATCTTAGAAAGGGAAAAATCTGTAATATACCAGTAACATTTAGTGTACCTTTTATCAAAAATTTTAATACAATATAATCAATGCTTTTTGTTCAAATGTGTCGTTGAAAAAATATGTTTTAGATATTAGTTCTCTTGTGATATTTATTTCCAATAAATGAATGTTGTCTTAAATTCTCTTCTAAAAGAATTGTTGATTGTCATAATAATCTGATAAAACAAAATCATTTGTGATGACCATATCCTTGTGATTTTGCTGATTGGTCTTTTCAAGGACAAGTTAAACTTAATCAGACTTATTTGTTGTGGGAAACAATAGTTAAATTAGTATTGATAATTGGATATGTTGACAGATCCATCCAAGGGGTGGGTTAAAGAATTGTCTCACAGGGGTTATATGTGAGATTCTAGAAAAGAGTGACTGTGTGTAGCACAAGAGATAGGAAGACACTGATCAAATATCGAATCATACTTACTATTACTCAAAACATTTACATTTTCAGTTTCAGTTTGAAGATATAAGTAGGATATAAGTGTAGGAAGTAGGAATAAATAGAAGTTAGAAGAAGCTAAAGAATAAATAATTTTATCTCATAAGCAATTGCTATTTGAAGATAACTATCAGAATCATAATATAGTGTAAAGTATAATCTACTATAAAAAGCATCAGCCTGAGGAAGTCAGTTGGTGAATAGGTATACCCGCCTAGATCCTGTAGAGCCTAAAGTGTAGGGAGTGAGTAATCCAAAGGGTTCACTCTGTCAGTTGGCCAAGTCAGTTGGAAGGTTTGAACATAAAGCTTGGCATCCTTTTAGAACTTTCCAATTTGTTGATTTGGGAACCAACACGCCATGCACTCAATGAGAAAGTGTCATTCTATCTCAATTTCACCCATCCTGCAGAACAAGCAAGTTCTCTCCTCATACTTCTTTGGGCCTTTTCCGCCTACCCATTTCACACTTGAGATGATGTGAACCTATCCTCAATTGTGTCACTAACAACCTAGACTTCCCTTTATTAACCCTAAATATGCTTTCTCTTAGTATTCCCAAGTTGGGTTAAACTCTTTGATGCAATATGCCTTTTTACGTCCAATGTTGTTAGTCCACATAGCAGTTCAAAAAATTTCTATGACAAACTTTTTTATTTCCTCATTGGTATTAGGACATTCATGTAGCTTGACGCTCCACTTGTTCAACCACTTTTTGTTTTGTTTCATCCAAGTTTTCTTCCTACAGTAAAGACCTTCTTCCATCTCAATTTTGGGCCACTGGAGGTTATCCATGTTTTCAACCTTCTTTAGATAACTTCTTGATTAGGTTATCGCTAACGCTTCCAATGGAAAATTACCTACTTCTGCTAAAAGGATTTCATATGTTAGTTAAGCTTTTAACTTTGGTATTGATTGTGATTATGTGTTTTTGAATTCTCTCTAACTATCTCCATCCACAATTTAACATGTTGCCTCGCCAAACTTCACAACCATAGAGAACAACTAGAGTGACCAGGAAACCAAAAAAAGTTTTCTTGGTTTTCCAATTGCACAATTCAGCTTTTCTGCACCTATTTTGAAGTAGATATGATGCTTTCCATCCCCTCTATATCCTTTTTTATCTACAAGTCTCCCAGCTAAGCTTATAGTGGAAGTCAATCCCAAGATATTTGTATTCGTTCATAATTTTCAACGAGTTGTCATTAAAAAGGAATGTGATATGTTTTTATTTCCTCTTTAAAGAGAAGATCATGATCTTGGTTTTGGCGATGTTCACCTGCATCCCAACCTCCTGACAAAAGTTCTCTAGGGCCCTTAAGTGATCTCTTAGTCCATGAGCTGTTTTAGGAATCAGGATAAGATCATTGGTGTATAAAAGTAAATTTACCCTATAGCCTCCTAGTTGGACACCTTCTCCATCCGTTTTGTTTAGCCATGTTTCTAATTTATCAACATATAAACCAAAGAAAGTGGTGGATAGAAGGCATCTCTACTTAATGCCAATGTCACTACCAAAACATCCATACATTCCTTCACTAGTTCTAATTTTAGCTCTAACTCTCTCATAAAGTCTATGCATTACAACTCTACACATGTCAGAAATACCCAATTATTTCATTTTGTTCCATATCTTGTTTCTAGGCATTGTGTCAAAGGCTTTCTTAAAGTCCATAAAACAACAATATACTTTTTCCCCTTGATTATCCCGTTGGTTGAAAATTTTGTCAACTTAAGAAGAGTTTACAAAATTATGGTTTCAACCACAACAACACAAGATTAAATCTCTCCTAATTATTAAGGGAAGGCTCCCCCTATGATTCACTACTCTATTCTAGTAAAATAAGATATAAATTTATACTTCCTATTCTAACATGGGCAGTACATCATCCTATCCTCTTTTTTCAAGATAGATGTTATTCTCTTCCTCTATTTTCAGGAAAAAATTTACAATATAGAGCAACCTTATTTCTTACAATTTATTTGTTACAAATTAACTTGGAAAGAAAGAACAATATAATATAGATAAGAAAAGAAGCAAAGTGTCCATAAAGGCACAAATTTCTCCATTGCTTCTCCGGGATTGGAAAGAGTGCTTAAGCTCAAAGTCTTAATTTCACTGTTGTCCTATCAAAATTTTTAAAAATTATTTTGTAACCTAGAGAGTTAACCAAGAAAATAAAAAAAAGCTCAAATTCTTTAAAATGATTCTTAGCTTCACCTTTGATAATGCTTTTGTGAAATAATAATATGAAGCTCAAACTCTTCATGTTATTGTTTCCTTTTCCAAGATTACACAGTCAAGCACAAAGTCTTGTAAGTGAAAAAATATATAACTCAAGTCTTTTTAACTTGAAAATACCAAAATGAAGCACAAAATATTCAAAATGATATTACGATCATCAATTCCTTATTCTAAAAACAATAGTCAAGATATGACACAAAGTTCACAAGTTAACAATTGCCTCTACACTTTAATGATATTCTCTCAACACACCTTTACTTGAGTACATAATAATTTACAATAAAAAATGACATAAGAACACTCTCACTATATACACAAATGAATCCAACACAAAGTCTGGATGCCAAAGCTTTCTTCTTATTTCATCAAATTTGCAAAATCAGAAGAAGAACACAAAGTTTCACTTTTGCTCTTCACTTTGGCAGAGTTTCAAGATATAGATTAAAGATAATAGATTAAATTACAATGATAAACCTTATATATATAGGAGAGAGGTGCAACATAAAACTAGGAAAACAACAACTAATTTGTGACCAAGTCAAAGGTAGAGTTTGATTTGACTTAGGACACGTGCATTGCCTAAGTGCAAAAACTAAATACAGAATTGACACTTAAGGTGTCAATATCTTATTAAAAACTGTATCTACTATGAAAATTACTAAGTGTCACCAGACGCTCCCTTTTGAGCCTGTTTCATGAATTCCTTGAACTTTTGGAAAGTTACTTTCATCTATTCCTGATCAGGTCCTTTAGTGTGACTTGTGATGACCTTGACCCGGGTGATAGAATCTCTGAGGCTCATGTATCATTTATTGTGTTTCTTAAAAAGCGAGGCTACATCATCCAGATTCACTTGGATATCCACCAACTTATCAATAGAGGATAATTATAAAGCATGCTTATCAACCTCTTCACCAATTAGCAAACTAAAATCTTTGATGATGACATCTTTGTGAAGAGGCTTCTTGTTCTCATTAAGGAAAATGCAAGGAAGATATGACATCTTTTTGATGATGTATTTGCCTTTATCATTACATTCTTTCTATGTTTTCCTCAAATCTTTGATAAGCACCTCAAGTGTGTTCATTTGATGTTCTAGTATTTCCCGTTGTTCAATGTATATATCCCTTGATGTGATCACTCTATTGTCAACTAGAACATCCAATTGGAAATCCTCTAACTTCAACCAAGAATTGAAGTCCTTTTCATGCATTTCTAATTTATTTGAAAATAAATTCTCAGTCATCAATTTCAACCTTTATCTCCTCCAAGTTGTTGAGAAGAGTAACTGTTGAACATAGAAGGTGAGTTCCTTGACTCAACAATCTATGCATCCATTTTCCCATTGTTCTCCCTCAATAATTTACCTATTCAACTTGTTTAACAACTTGTTCATCCATGAAAGAAGTGACTAACTCAATTACCTCTGATGATTTGGTAATTTTGATCAAAAAATTTGCGAGTTGATCAACTTGTTTCTTTAACTTGTCTTTCTTTACCTTTTATTCATTGAACATGGCCACAAGATTCTAGAAAGAAGCTTGAGAATCTTCAAATGTTCCATCATGTGTTTGTTATCTCAAATCAATTCTTCTGATGACATAATCAGTAGACTATACTTTATCAAGATTTGTATCTAGAGGAGGAATAAGCATCTCCACGTACTTGTTCTTTGATTCATCCATCTTCAATCTAGATAAGTTTTAGGCTTTTTCTTACCTTTGGGCTTAAAATCCACCAATTGATTAAAATTAAAATCAACTGGAGATACAACTTGCTTCTTCCTCTTGGGAGTTTTATACACTAGCCAAGGTGACAATGATGAATCTTCATCTACTCTAGCAGTCAAAACTTGTGTAGCTAACTCATGTGACTGAACACTAGTAGTAGCAATGGGTGAAGAGAAAGTAACAATGGTAAGTGTATTTGAGATGGTCGAAACCTTTGGAGGAACTTCAGTTTCTGACATAAAACTTTCAAAATATTCCAACATTGAAAAAGTAACCTTAGACAAATTAAGAAGGAACACGGTATCAAGATTGTGTTGTCACCAAGATTGCACCCATGATGCTTAAGCTGAAAGATTAGAAATCTTGTGAAACATTGGAAGATTTCCAAGCCTATGGGTTGCCTATGGTGGAAATCAACCTCCAGAGTGAGCTGGTTCTCTTTGATGAAATACCCTGCAAAGTTGGCTTGATGGGAAAAGGGATAGGAAAAGTTGCTTGAATGGAAACCTATCCTAAGAGGTGATGCACCAAAAATTTGGGAAGGCTAATCAACTATATTGACTCACAATAAATCTCAATAAAAGAAATATTTTTCATCACAACTCAACTAAGCTTGCAATACATCAATATTTTATAGAAAAGTGCTAATATCAGAGCTTGCTTGAAGGAAAATAAAGTATTCTCGCAACTTCAAACTACCAATACTAGTTGAACACAATCTATAACTTGTATTACTATGCATCTTCTTGCATATGTTGTTTAAAAGAGACAACATGAAAGGATTCTAAGAAAGAATCACAAAAAAAAACATCATCAAATCAATTAATCAACACAAAAACACAAAGTATTGAGAAGGAAAACTGCTTGCTATTATTGAAATATAAAAGAATTTTATAGCTGAGAATGCTTCTATGAGCTTCAATCTTCATGACCAGCTGAAAAGCAAAAGCGGAGAAAAAAGGAACTGTCGAATAATGAAGAAGAAAAGAAGTTTTATACAAAAGGAACTCCATTTCTAATTGAAAGATATGACCGAGGTTGAACTCTAGCTCCAACCGATGGTCTTCTTCTTGGAATCTTATTCATCTTGCATGAAATATCACTTTGGGGTCAAATTTGAGATAATACCATGCAAAAAGGACTTTGTAACTGCTAGAAAGTGAAGTCTAATTGCTTGAAAATCCAAATGAAGTGATAACCAATAATTGAGGAGTTTAAACTGATCATGAACTATTGTAAACTCACCAAAAAACTCCTCTTTCTTAGCCTTTAACTTAGATGTCTTTGACATCCCTACTAACTGATTGTGAATTGGTGGTTTTGCTTTTCAAACTCCTTCAAATCTCTTGAACTAATCATAGATTACTACTACAATTTCTACTTTTGACATTGACAAGAGTTTCTTAAGAGCTTGTTGTGCTCACTGCCCTATCAAATCTTTCAAATCTTTATAGGACTGTTCATACATAGTAATCTGGAGAGTATGCCTTCACAACAAAACCTCTATTTAGAGAGCCTTCACAACAAGACCTCTGGATGTTGATTTATCAATTATTGTTGATGGTTAATATCAAAAGACCACTGTGTTTTGTGTTCACTATGATAGTTATAATCACTGCTCTTATTGATGCCCCTTTCACTATCATCAGTCTACTAAAATTGTCTTTTGTCATGATTACTGAGTATGCATTTAAATGAAAGCTCTCCTTGATTCTTTTTTTTACTGCAACATTGATGACTCTTGGTTGCAATACCTATAATCCAATGAATTTCATTGACTATTATGACAGATTTAAGAGCCATTTTATCACTGCACCGTGGCATTCTTCTCACTATTTTTAAAGGAATATTTCTGAAAAGGACTTCATAGGGTTGTCAACAATATGTTTAAAGTATGAAACAAGGTTTTGATCTTTTAATGTCACAAATAACTTCCCATGAATGTCATCCTTTCATCTTGTATGCTTCATGAACCTGTTGCTATGTCCTAGACCTGTCATTTATGTGATACTCTTAATGTCTATACTATGGGTATACCCTTGCTCATAGTGTGCATGTAAAGATTATTAGGTCTAATTTATTATCAAAAAATCTTATCAAAATCCTGATACTCATTTGTAAATGTTGTAATTAGTGTCACCAAGATTGCACCTGAATGCTAAAGCTAAAAAAGCTCAGCAATCTTGTGAAACATTGGAAGATTTCTAGGCCTCTGGGTACAATAAGCTCTTAAGCAACCTCTTGTCAATGTGAAAATTAGAAATCACAGTAGTAATCTATGATCAATTCAAGAGATTTGAAGGAGTTTGAAAAGTAAAACCACCAGTTCACAATCAGTTAGCAGGGATACCAAAGACACCTCAGTTAAAGCCTAAGAAAGAGGAGTTTTTTGGTGAGTTTACAATAGTTCATGATCAGTTTAGACTCCTCAAGTATTGGTTATCACTTGAGTTGTCTTTTCAAGCAGTTAGACTTCACTTTCTAGCAGTTACAAAGCCTTTTTTGCATGGTATTATCTCAAATTCGACCCCAAAGTGACATTTCATGCAAGATGAAGAATAGTCCAAGAAGAAGACCATAAGTTGGAGCTAGAGTTCAACCTCAGTCATATCTTTTAGTCAGGAATGCAACTCCTTTTGTATAAAACTTCTTTTCTTCTTTATTATTCGACAGTTCCTTTCTTTTTGCCCTTAACTTTCAATAGGGCATAAAGTATATCTGCTCAATAGAAGTATTTTTAGCTTGCAACAACAATTCCTTTTAGTTTTAATAAAGAGCAGCAGTTCCTTTTCAATATTTTCTTGATTTTGTGTTGTAATTGAATGATTGGATGTATTTACTGTGATTTATTATTAAATCCTTTGTTTATGTCTCATTCAAACAATGGTGAAACAAGGAAATTCATGTTCAATTCAGGTCATAGATTGTGATAGGGAATCCTAAGGCATTGAGGTTGTGAAAATTGACATTTTCCTTCATACAAGCATAGATCTAATCTTTTCTGTGAAATATTTATGGATTGCATGTCCTTATTTGAGTTGTGAATTTAAAACACTCTTTGATCAAAGTTGGTTGTGAGTTATTACAACTTATTAGTTTTCTTAGATATTTGGTGCATCACCTCTTAGGATAGGTTTCAATTCAAGTTTTCTTCCTATCCCTTTTCCCATCAAGTCAAGATTGCAGGAGATTCATCATACAGCAAGCTGACCTATAATCCAGAGGTCTACTTTCAATCAACTTAAGCATCACAGGTGCAATCTTGGTGACACCAATAATCTTTATGCACTATCTCCAAGCTTTAAGATTCCGTCATTTGTTTGTCTTTTCCATTGAGGATAAGCTTTTCCTCTATCTCATTGTGTTCTCTCATGACTGGTTTAGTTGCTTGGCATATGTATCCTTTTAATCACAACATGAGTGATAATCCTTGTGATGGTGACTGTCTCCTTAGGCATGGAGTAACTGTTCTTCTCTATTTTGATGGAGGATGATATCTTTTGCTGCATTTTCAAATTTTATTGTTACTCATCAACACACCTTGATTCATCAATGCACCTTAATGACTACTCTGGGACTGCATTGTCTAGGGCTATTATTACCGTGATTTTCTTTTGTTGTTGTGTGATAGTCACAAATGATTGTCTTTAAGATGTTCACTACAAATTATAACTCCAAACTTTAATGCTCACTATCAAAGGTTCTTTACCTTGGATGGGAGATTGCTATTATTTTCCTTGATTGCTATATTGCTCCACTATTACCAATAATTCCCTTTTGGAGTTGCACCTTGTGCCGGTTGCATTCTTATTGGGAGTTGTGACTTGGGAGTCTTTATGACCTTATTTCAACCCAATGTTGGATACTAATACTACTTGTTATGGTATTTGAAACCTTTTGACAATTACTCGTGGTCACTGTTGTAAGGATATCCATTTTGCTTTATCACTATGGTATGTCTGTTATGACTGTAGTTGCTCCTAAAAACTATCTTTTGGAGACATTCCCCTTTGCTTTGAAAGCCATATTTGAATTTGAAGATATTCATTGGTTTATGTTGACTGTGATCTCCTATTATGACATTAATCTTGTCATTTAATTGGCATAGTCTTTTGAGATTTCAAATGTGATTTTCTTGCCTTCTATGTTGATCTTTGTCTCAGACCTTTTGTGCAATTCTCTTCATTCATGGCTGTGTAAACGCTTTTGCATTGGATTTATCTTGGTAATATTATCCTTTGTCTACATGGTGTGGTTAAGCAAAGAATCTTTGTGACTACATGGTATCTTTTGAACACTGTCTACTCCTCATTTACTCTCTCCTCATTATTGACCACAGTCTTAAATCCCTCTATACTCATATAACTGTATTTTCCAGTGATATCATTTTTTGGCTACTTAAAAGATGTGTTGTCTTTTTGATTTGGATGTCCTCCATTCATGACTGCTAAAAGATTGCTCTTAGATCAAATTGACCACTAAGACTTTAAATACAATGATTTCCTTGTTGCCTTGAATATTAATGCTTTCTCTTCTTTTTGGTCATGATTAGGTGCTTGTGTACACATTATTGATAGTGCATACATTTTAATTAGGTATGGATTGTCATACACTCTTTATTTGTTATTAACAGTCAATATTATATCATATTTTCTTGGTCATATATCTATGTTAATAGCTCTTATCTTGAATTTGACATTATACTGGTGGAACTCTATCCCTTATTCTTTCCTTTGACTGAGACAAACCCATATTAATCATATTTCTATCATCACATTTGATGGGATTGTCTTTCTTACTAATTTGATAGCTTGTACAGTCTTTTCTTCACATATTCAACCTTGATACTCTCACTTGACTATGTAATTACTTTGGTTGATCTTAATATCTATATGACATTGCTCTTTTTGAGTGTATATTCCTGACTGCACCAATGGGTTCGAAGTCCTCTTTTTCATGATACTGCTATGAGATCTTCGATTTAGACAATGATCTCATTGCTAATTGTATTAGCCCATTTCTTGTGTATTGCTTCCTAAGTGCACTTGGGTTGCTTCTTTGACTGTTTTAATAACCATTTCTTCATATGTAAAGGTTTAGCAATCATGCCTCACTGTCTTTTTAGCTGATATCTTGGTGTGTGCCACCATATTGATTACTGTCTTAAACCTTTGGCCACTTGAATCTTGGGCTGCTATACTTCCTTTATCCTCTTGGCTCTATGCTTTCATTCTTTAAGGGTTGTTTTATGATATAGGGCACTTGGATAGCAACAATGATTGCTTCTCTTTATTGCCCATATACTACTCTAGCATTAAAGTCTTGTGCTCTTTGTATGAGGCTATTGTGCTTAATGATTGTGTATCTTCCCTAATGGGCTGCTTTAATAGCTTCTTGAACTTCCAAATCTGCAAACCTGTATTCTCCCTTTGCTTCATGGTCTTCATAGAGTGTTATGTCATGAGGTGCTTCCAAAAGATAAAAACCTCCATGGATCTAAATGAAAAATACAATAATTGCATCACATAATAAGTCTCCTTTTCTATTTTGCACTATACAAAAGTCTATTTTTATCTTTAGAATGGAGAGAGAGGGTTTGTGTACCACTATTACTATATCTTCAAAAATGTTGACTGTATAAGATTTTCAAAGAAAAGTCTACCAAAATATAATAATATCAAAAACCCATTAGCCTTTATCAGGGCTGTCACAACTTATAAAAATAAATCATAGATCTTCTGTGTACAACATAGAAATATCCATCAAGCTTCTTCAAGTAACATGCAAATGACCTTGGTTTTTTATGACAAACAATCAGAAGAAGATTGGGAACAAGGCTGACCTAAACTATCAGTATGCATCGGTTTTGCATGTTCCTCTCACTGTCATAATGCTAATTTCATGCCCAAGACTCTAAATGCTGTAAATGCATTAAAATAACTCTTCCTTCCTCTCAAAACTAAAGATATAAATAGATGCATGTCTGAAAACCATTCTCTCCCTGCGTATTACTCCTCTTACACAGAGAACTTCATTTCTTATGGTGAAAAGGGGAAGATAGAAGGGGAACTTTAATAAGAACACATAGAAAACCTAAGAGCCACACATTATTCTTTTGAGTTTTTTCCCTTTTGACTTCCATAAAATCTTGGGTTGGACTTGGGTACGTGGAAAAAATTTAAAAGTATTCCCTCCAAGCATTTCTTTAAAGATTAAGCCTTATTTTTCCTCATGACTTAGTTTGGAAAGGCTTCATTTGTACACCATGTAGGCTCAACCAAGCAGTGGTATTATCAAGGACCTTTTGAAACCTGGCCCTTGTAGAAGTGTTCTCCTTTTGAGACCATTGTATGAGAGAAAGAGGTAATCCAACAACTTTGTTTCTTTCATATGTAGGATCAAGGATATCACCATCTTCTTCAAGATCTTCAAGAACATCAACAAGATCAAATTTTTTAATTTGTTCTACTATCAAACGACAAAAATCCATTATTCAAACATCTTCTTCTATCCTGCAATCTACCCACACATCTTCAATTCAATGGATATGAGTATGGTTCTTCTTAATCTTATTCTTGATGCCCCTATACTCAAAGAACTTTCTGGCTTTGAAGAATGTCATAGTCATTCTCATCATCTCCTTCTCCATAGCATAGGACTTGTAGATGGAATTGATGGAATATCTCCCTATAGTGATGGAGAACTTGAGACCTATCTTATGAGCTTCAGATTGACGCTAATGGCTTGAAATCATTTGGTGAGCCATATCCATAAGTATGATCTTATCAGATGGATATCTTGAGATCATGAAGGGTTCTCTATCAAAACATCCAATTCTAATATATGTTAAGGTAGGAAATTGAAGGAAAATGCAACCATATTCACTCACCACCTTCCATGCTTCATTTGACACTCTTTTGTTATGAAGTTCCTTGTCAAATAAACACATGTAATGAGAAAATAAAACATCATTTACCCTCATGAAATGATATAAACTCTCTGAGAGACTTAGCTAAGAGAAATACTTGTAAATAGGAACCCGACTTCTGTCACCTATAGTTGATAGACCTGGAAAATGCCTCATCGAGGCAACTGCATAGACAAGATAAGAAGTCATATATAATTTCAAGGTGGTAGGCACCTTGGTCAATTGTTCACATAGAGCATTTGCAATTTGCTTGCTGTATAAGATCTTCTTCTTATTCTGCATGATGATATGAATGTATTGATACATCCATTTGTGATAAGTATTTGAAGTTGGAAGGCCTTTTACTCCACTGAGAAGAGTAATGAGATCATTGAATTCTTCAATGAATTCACTACGGGGAAGAGTTTCTGACCATCTAGAAATTGTAGGCCTAGGCGTTTTTAGCCAATTATCATTCATATTTCTCTTGCATTTCTCTGAATTCTTATCAAAATATACCACTACTGATTGCATATCAATATCTGTATATTGATCTATAGGAGAACACTTGAAAATTGTATCAAATAAATCCTCATCAAGCTTAATGAGTGTTTTCTATCCATCAACATCATTTATTGATTTAGTTATAGGATCATATCTATTGGTGAGAGCCAACACAAATTCTGGATTTTGAGCTGACATGGGAAAGGCGGCCACCAATTTCACTGTTTATGGTGGGCTTCATCTTGTAAGACACTTGTGGTGACTTTACCCTCTTCAAGAACTAATTGAGATTCACATGACCAATCTCGATGTCTCTAATATTGTCAATATTTGATGTCACAGAAGAAGAAGGAAACACTAGATGTATTTCTTGCTTCTTGAACTTCATTATTTTTTTGCTTGGCATCAACTCTGACATTTGCAATGGATGCACTACGACATGAAAAGATCATTTTTTGAAATTATTAGCCTTCATAAAAATCTTCATTTGATAGGAAAAGTCTATCGATCGATCACAAATTGATCAAAAATCATCAATTTGTATGTGTGTGCATTGGGTGCAACTTGGACTTAAAAGTCCGATTTGCTTTTAATCATAAGTGTAAAATCAAGACCAAGTGCATATCAGACTTAGAAGTCTGATTTGCACTTCATATAAATCAATATAAAAAAGTAAAGTATATGAGAATTATAACTCTGATTTAAATCATGGAAAAACTCACAAAGAAGTGCAAATCGAAGTTGTAAGTCTGATATACACTAGTTTAATGTAACTGAGTTAAGTGTATATCAGACTTAAAAGTCCAATCTACACTTGATATATAGGGAAAGTCATGGATGAGTGTCGGGTAGGGTTATAACTTGGATCAACACTTCAAAAAGGAAAGGCAAACTAAATCATATCGGGCGGGGTTATAACCCCGACCAACACTTATACAAAGAAAATAAAAAACAATGTCAAATGGGGTTGTAAACCTGTCTGAGACTTAGAAAATAGCTTAGACAAAAATATCGTGGTGGTCAGGTTTGTAACCCAACCACCATCACTGCAAAGATAGTGGTGGGTGTTGGGGATATGGACCCGACCACCATCATTGCAATGAAAGGTAGAACAAAGGGGTGGGACAAGGATATGGCCTCGACCGCCAATGCCCCCACCCAAGCATTATCACTGCAAACAATAATGAAAGGTAAAGATGGCAAGGGTGTGTGCCCGCCACACACCATGAAGCATGCCATGGTGTGTGACGGACATACAGTCCCATCTCCACCGTGAAATAAAACTTGGAATATAAGAATCGAATCAGATTTGTAACCCGATACATGTTAAGATAATTCTTGATATGTATCGGGTTTCAAATCTGATCTCTACTAATGCAAAAAACTAGGGTGCGACAAGATAAAAATCAGAAGCTTAAAGCCTTAAGAAATGGATACATACCACAATTTCTATGCATGAATCTTGAGAAAAATTGAGCTCTTCAATCCTCCAAGAAAATGATAATGAAAAATTAAGGCTATAATCAAAGAATAAATGGGTAAAGAAACTTGATTTGAAATCGATACCTCAAACATTAATTGCAAAATCGTGCATAATAAACGTGTAAATTGGACCTATGGGTCTGATTTGCACTTGATAGAGAAAAAATGTGTATGTCAGACCTATAGGTCTGATTTCCATCTAAGATTGATTACCAAGTGAATAATTGGGGTTAAAACTCAATTTTACACTTAATGACCAAAAAATGATGTGGAATCGGAGATAAAACTCGATTCTGCAACAAAACAGGAAAGTTCAGTTTTTAAGTTAATATTTTAATATTTTAACTGAATGAAGGAATTTCAACATCAAATAACACATATCTGGGGATGAATGAGATGACAAAAATGTCTCATTTTCTTGACTTTAAAAGAAAAGAGGACGAATTATGAAAAATTCTTAGGGGTTCTTTTGTTTTCACACAAAACGAAAACGAGGACAACATGTCCCATATTTTATCTATCAAATGTTGAAAAGTGATGTAATGATCAATGGTGGATTTTTTAGGTTTGAAACTAGCTTAAACCTTGGCTCTTTTTCCTTCACCTTCTACCCAACTATTGATTCTACGTTCTACCATGCTCCCAAAAAGTTTGCCAAGAAGGGGGTTGACCATAATAGTGTGATAGATGGATTATTGATATCATCACTTTTAAAGAGGGGAATAACCATACTAGTTGTCCAATCTACTTGAAAACCATCTCGAATGACACTATTGAAGATTTCCTTTATGTGAGGAGCAAGAAGTTCAACTCCCCACTTTAAAAAGTCATCTTGAAGCCCATCAATATTACTTGCCTTACCATTTGCTAACTTCTTTATTCCTTGTTTGATATTGTCCACCGTGAATAGCTCTACCGATGTGTTCACTATGGGAGGGAAGTTCTTCTTGTGTAACTTCTCATAAAGAAGCTTTGCATATTCTAGCCATTGAGCATCTATAATACTATTCTTAGTTTGTTTTCTCCTTTGTTGTAGTTCCTTTCAAAAATACTTGGGGTTGTGTTTACCAAGATAGATTAACTCCTTCCTTCTTGCATTTACATATTCTTCTAGTTTTGTTTGAATCAATTTTGTATACGTCTTCTTGTTTTCCCTGATTAGATCTTTCCCCTTTAAAGATCTCTTGGCTTCCTTACACTCTTCATCATACCAAGGGTTTCCTGGAAAAGTATTTGCGATCCTCTTCCTACTGCAAGTCCTTTTACATGCACTCAAAGCCTTGTGGATTATAGGGATCAAAAAACTACTATGAGCATTGTCACTCTCCTTATTGACCCTTTCATCAGCTAAAGAATGATTTATTTCATGAAATTGTTGCTTAATAACAATAGTGAAGATGTCCTTGTTTTCTTGATTTATGAGGATTTTGCCTTTAGTAGTTGTTTTCTTTTGCATGTGAAGAACTTGTTTATTTTGTGGATTGCTTGGGGCAACGTCCAACTTAACAAAAAGAGCATATGATTAGATTTAATTTCTATAGGGAATTCTCCAATGTCAAACTCCAACACTCTAGATGTAAGGTTTTGAGAGTAAATAACGTAATCTACCATACTTTGACCATTATAGGTTTTACAATTAATACCCCCTGAATTTTTCCGGCCACTCATTCCATTGTATATAACCATACCAAAAAAAGTACACATCCCCAATAATTATACCTCAAAGTGCAACACCTCCCCATTATTATCTTGTGAAGCTCTTTCCAAAAATTGACCCCCACCTTCTTCCAACCATAGAGGATTATTTTCTCCATTTTCACCACTACTCAAATGTAAATATTTATTATTAGTTGTCCTTACATTAAAGTCACCTATTAGCATTATTTCTCCTAATATGGTAAATATGAAGATATCTTTTTTTGAAAGATGCATACGAGTCTTCATTGTCTAAATTCCATCTCTTGTTGAACTTAGAGTTTTTAGGAGCGAAGTAACAAGCAACCATATTGAAAACTATCTCATTCATTGTTGTTTTTAGCCAAATGTATTGTTTATTTGGGTCCTCTTTTTCAACTTTTACAATTCCATACCACTTCTCATTTATAAGCATTGTGACTCCACCATGTCCTTTACTTTGTCTTATTCCCTTTATTCCAAACTGAAAATTTCTTGTAACCTTCAAAATCTAGGACCTTGTAATTGTCATGCTCATGTGTTTCAACAAAAATGATAATATCTTTCCCCTCTGCTATGGGCCCCACCTTAGGGCCTCTTCTCCATGGATAGCCTCTACAGTTCCAACTCACTACACTTAAGCAGTCCCATGGGACCCCTATTTCCTATTTATTATTCGAGAGATGCTCCCTAATTTGAGCTTTCCCATTCTACAACCATGCTCACTTTCCCTCATTTCTTATTGTCTTTAGTTTATCCCACTCCTTCCTTTGTTCATCTTGCTGAGAAAAATTCACATCTTCATCTAGATAGAATTGTGAACCTCTAAGTAGTCTTCTATTTCGAAGGATCATATACTTATCCTTTGTATTTCCCATGATAACTATTATATGCCTATCTCTTCCTCTGTCTATCTTCTTTCCTATCTATTTTCTTGTTGAATTTCCCCTGTCCAGTCCATCTTATCTCTAAGAAATTCCCTCATTTGAATGTCGGTTCTCTTTTTTATCCTAATTGTTTCAACCCTTCAATAATGATATTTGCAGCCTTGACACATTTTTCTTGTTCTTCCCTTATTTGTATTTTGATTTACTACTCAATGATTCCCTTTTGTTTGTTTGTTGACCCGTTTACAACTTGTGACCAAGATTTAGCCTCTTCTATTTGCTCCCTTAATTTAGACTCTTTATTTTCCAAGTCAGCAAAGGCTAATTGAATTTCCTTTACTTGTGTAGTGTCATCTCCTTCTATCAATACCGATCCCTTATCCTTATTTGATTTCCATTGTTCTAGTTCATGTTTGATGGCATCCAACTCTTGTTGTCCTATTTCCATTTTGATTTGCATGTTTGAGATTTTCTCTTTAAGATTTTTGCTCTCTCTCTCTCTCTCTCTCTCTCTATTTTGCTTGTATACTCTATTGCTCTGTATACTTTGTTCTCCTCTTCCCAATTCCTTGCTTCTAGGGTCTCTAGCCCCTTTCTTACATCCATGAGCTCCTCCAGTATAACTCAGAGGACCACAATAGTGGTGTTGTTGTTGGACTATAATTTTTTTTGCCTTATTTATCGTCCATGTCATCATCTTTTCATGATGTGCATACTTCTACTTGGAACAAATTTGACTTGGGGTTCTCATTAATTTTTGCATGTTCTTGTTACCCCTCATTTTTGTTTCCTTTATGCACTGCTTGCTCCACATCGGTTTGGTAAGTTTTGCTAGAGCTATTGCTCACTCTCATCAAAATCATTGAAAATTGTTTCTTATGTGTTTGCTTTAGTTTTTGAATTTGTCTATATCTTAAAATATCTTTGTATTGTTTCACATTTACCAGTATCAGTCTTTCATCAACATAAATACATAATATATATATATATATATATATATATACACACACACACACACACACACATAGATATATACATATATATACATATATACATACATACATATATATACATATATACATATATACATATATATATATATATACACATATATATGTATATCTATGTATATATATGTATGTATGTATATATGTACATACATATACATACATACATATATATATATATATACATATATACATGCACAGATACACACATATATACACATATATACATATATGTAGATATACATATAGACATATATATATATATACATATATACATATATACATATATGTATATATGTATATATGTATATATGTATATATATGTCTATATGTATATCTACATATATGTATATATATATGTATATATATATGTATATATATATATGTATATATATATGTATATATATACATCTATATATTCATATATGTATATATGTATATATGTATATATACATATATACAGATATATATGTATATGTATAGATATATTATGTATATATATATATCTGTGTTGCCTGCCTATCTTTGGAGAAAATCTACCATGACAGATTCCTAGGACCCTGTTAAACCCTCAAAATTTGCCATAGGATGAGGTGCTTCAGGTTGAGTTGCAGAATGTTTCCAATCCTCTTGGAATAAAAGGTTTAAAATTGAGCCCATCAACTGAGCTTGGAGATTACTATTGAAACTTTTCCCCACCATTACCCTCGGGTGACAAAAAAATATTTCCTATTGAAAAATGGGGCCCCTTCATACTGAATTCCTGACATACCACTGCTAAGTTTCCCTCTGACTCACCATGGTCAAACCCCATGTTGTTTTGTGTTTGTTATTGTATCATTTTGTGCCAGTTTTTATTTATCCCATTTTGAAAGAAAATGCAAAATAGATGATTGGAGATAGAAGAAAAGAAAGCAGGGAGATAATTATTGGCACACCTTGTCTACGTCTAGGCCCAACCAAGACATTGAAAGTTGAAAAACCTTTAACTTACGAGGTGGATTTGGGTCCCCTTCCTCTAACCTTTGGTCTGCATTTCCCTTGAAATATTTACCTAAAAGTTAATAATGTAAGGGTTGCACAGGATAGTGAGTAGCAAGGTGTGTAGGAAGTGGTTAACGTATGTAGAAAGTGGCTAGGTGTTGCACAAAGAATGAGCCAAGTTTAAAGAATGAGGAATGATAAAATAAGGTGTGTGGATAGAAAGATATGTTACGCAACTCAGATAACTAGCAGACAACTGAGAGGGGGGGTGAACCAGTTGTAAACAAATTATATAACTTTAAGCATTAAAACATTATTATCGGAATAACAGATATAACAATTAAGCACAAATATAAACCACATAACATTTACCAACCATCCACAAAAGATAACACCAAGATTTGTACATGGAAAACTCGGTAAAGGGAAAAACCACGGTGGGAAGCCTACCCACAGTTAGATAATACTTTTGCAGTAAGTATGTGATTATAAAAAGAGGGACATGCACATGTAGGAAGGCCAATGACCTAGAGCACACTTCTCATCACAAAAGGAGCCTCATTGACTACAAAATAAATCCAGACTACAATCTGGAAAGAAGAGTGAACTACAAGAATAACATCTCCTATACTTGAATATAGTTCTAGTTAAGCTCAATACCAGAGGTCTTAAACCTCTTTTACCAACCCAATTCGATCACCTATGATCAACCAAAACCTCTTCATATGATTACAACCTTATTCACACATAGATAATCCTATAACCCAAAAACCCACGAATATGCCCATGATCTACAAAGAGATCTTACATCATATTTATACCAACCTGAGACCTAAACAATTAGGTCGGCCACCTAAAAGATAATATAATAAATTCATAACATAAACCCACAATCCAATGATCAAACAACTTGGCCAAAGAACAAAACAACATAATCCAATCAATAGATCCAACCGGAAACACATCGGGATCATCCACCAAAATGTTACATAAACTAGTCCATAACATAGCCGAATAAGATAGCATTAGGTCCAGACCCAAATCCAAAACCATTGATCAACAGAAACATGAACAAGATAACCAACAACATCTTGAAAGCCATCTAGAAGCCATGCCAACACCACTTATGAAGTGCATCAAAAGATCTTCAACAAAGCTCTGCTAGTAAAACCCTTACCAGTGACCAAAAGGCTTACTAGAACAAATGATAGTTCCTAAGTCATTAAATCCTATACAAACTAATTGTGGTACACATTTGAATAGCATGAATAAAAAATCCAAACCAATTCCACAAACCGAAGCATACCAGAGCATACCGGATCAATATCATAATCCAACCGCTCTACCAGAAACCGGTAAACAACCAAAACAGCTGGTGTTTCCATCAATGACAAAACATCAATGCAACACATAATCAATTCCTCCAATTTTCCAACAATCTCCCCCTTTTGCATTGATGGCATTACTAGATGTGAAAAACATCCAAGTGCCAAGAAATGCCAAACAATTGTTGGCAAATTGAAGGAATTGATTATGTGTTGCATTGACATTTTGTCATTGATGGCAACACCGACTATTTTGGTTTGTGGAATTGGTTTGGATCTGTCATTCATGATATTCAGATGTGTATCATGATCAGTTGGTTCAATATTTGATGACTCAAGAGGTATCATTTGTTCTAGTAAGCCTTTTGGTCACCAATAAAGGTTTTACTGACAAAGCTTTGTTGAAGATATTTTGATGCACTTGATATGTGGTGTTGGCATGACTTCTAGATGGCTTAGAGGATGTTGTTGGTTATCTTGTTCATGTTCTTGTTGATCAGTGGTGTTGGATTTGGGCCCGAACCTAATGTTATCTTATTCGGCTAGGTTATGGACCGGTTTATGTAACGTGTTGGTGGGTGATCCCGATGCGTTTCCTGTTGGATCTATTGATTGGATTATGTTGTTTCGATCTTAGGCCAACTTGGTTTATCATTGGATTGCGAGTTTATGTTATGAATTTATTATATTATCTTTTAGGTGTCTGACCTAATTGTTTAGGTCCCGGGTTGGTATAAATATGATGTAAGATATCTTTGTAGATCATGGGCATATTCATGGGTTTTTGGGATATAGGATTATCTATGTGTGAATAAGGTTGTAATCATATGTAGAGGTTTTGGTCGATCATAGGTGATCGAATTGTGTTGGTGAAAGAGGTTTAAGACCTCCAATACTGAGCTTAACCAGAATAGTATTCAAGCATACAAGATGCTATTCTTGCAATTCACTCTTCTTTCTGAATTGTAGTCTGGATTTATTTTGTAGTCAGTGAGGTTCCTTTTGTGATGAGCAGTGCGCTCTAGGCTGTTGGCCTTCCTGCATGTCCAAGCCCCTCTTTTTGTAATCACATACTTACTACATAAGTATTATCTAGCTGTGGGTAGGCTTCCCACTGTGGTTTTTTCCTTTACCAGGTTTTCCACGTACAAATCTTGGTATTATCTTTTGTGGATGGTTGGTAAATGTTCTGTGGTTTATATCTGTGCTTAATTGTTATATTTGCTATTTCGGTAATAAGGTTTTAATGCTTAAAGTTCTATAATTTGCTGACAACAAATTCACACCCCCTCTCAGTTGTCCTCTGGTTATCTGAGCTGTCTAACAATTGGTATCAGAGCCTAGTCCTCTCTATAGAAGCTTAACTAGTTGACGAAGATCCTATGGCATCTAATAGTTCAAGTTCATCAAGTTCATCTGCAGTTGTTTTTCATAGAGAAATTCCTAGACTTGATGGAACAAATTACAAAGAGTGGAAGATTCAGATGGAGACTCATATGAGATGTCTTGGTAAGGAGATTTGGGAGATCAATGAGAAAGGATATATACCTCATAGTCCGACATCTAGGAATCCTCCTCTGGCAGGTCTGGATAAGGACATTGAAAATGATTGTAGAGCTAGAGAAGCCCTTTTGTGTGCACTTTCTGATTAGCAAGTTATGAGACTAACTGATAAATCAACTCCAAAGGATATATGGGATAAATTGGAGATTCTGAATGAAGGTGACCCTACTGTTAAAATTGATAAACTTGATGGTTACCGAGTGATGTATGAGAACTTGAAGATGGAAGAAGATGAAAGGATTACTACTTTTATGGAGAGAGTTAATGAAATTGTTCTAGGAATTCAGTGTTATGGTGGATCTCTGAGCGAAGATGAAATTGTTTCTAAAGTATTGAGAGCTTTGCCATCGACTTATAAGATGAAGGCTACTACAATTAATGAGTTGAGAACAATGGAAAACACCTCTGTTAATAAAGATACCTTGGTTGGGAAGTTATGTTCTTTTGAGCTTGAGGAATTTGGTCCTTCTGGTGTTGCAAAATCTGAACCTGCTTTTCATGCATCTACATCATCTACAGGCAAGAGTGATTGGAAAGCCTTATATGCTAAGGAACTGGAGGAAATGAAGAAAGAAGATGAAGAATTTGAGAAACTTGAAGCCCTATTTTCTAGAAGAGTACCTAAAGGTTCGATAGGAAGTAAGTATGAAGGAAAATCACCTTTTAAATGTTTCACATGTATTAAGATAGGTCATTTTGCATCTAGATGTCCTGAAAGGAATTCAAGATTTGAGGAAAGAGCTAGAAGATCTTTTAAGCCTAGCCTTGATTATCAGAAAAAGCACAAGTACAAGAGGAACAAAGACAAATCAAGCTACTATGTAGACGAGGAAGGTGTGAGTGATTTTGATGATGAACCGACACAAGATTCGGCTAGTGGATCCGACAATGGAAAGGAATGGATATTCTTGGCTATCAAGGAAAATGATATGGTACCTGAAGAAAAGGCCCTTGCTGATAAAGTTGAAGACAAGGATGAATGGGTGATAGACAGTGGATGTTCACATCATATGACCGGAGATAAAAGGAAGTTTCTATCTTTGTAAGAATTTGATGGCGGTTTGGTTAGATTTGGAGACGACAAAGCATGAATGATCAAGGGAAGAGGAACTATATCATTGGATGGTAAGCATGATACTGATAATGTTTATTATGTTAAATATTTAAGGCATAATATTTTGAGTGTAAGATAGTTGGTGGATAAGGGATTTCAGTTACAATTCAAGGATGAAAAATGCAAGATTATCAACAAATCTAGATTGGAGATTACAATCGGTACTTAGACTAAAGGTAACATCTTTCATTTGAAATCCGGTGAAAAGACATGTTTGATTGCACAAATTGATGAGAGTTGGCTATGGCATAAGAGGTTGTGTCATGTGAATTTTGATTGCATTGTAAAGATCAATTCTACTAAGGCAGTTAGAGATATACCTAAGATTGTGAAGCCCTATAATCCTGTCTGAAAGGAATGTCAAATGGTAAAGCAAGTCAGAACTTCTTTTAAGAGTATACAAGACAAATGTAATGACGTCCTTGATCTTATTCATACTGATTTGTGTGGTCCTGCTAGAATCAATTTTTTTTAGGGTGATAGATATTTTATGCTAATCATTGATGACTTTTCTAGAACGACGTGGGTTACTTTTCTAAGGGAGAAATCTGAAGCATTCAAAAAGTTTAAAATATTTAAAGCTAAAGTTGAGACATAGATAGGATTAAAGATTAAATACTTAAGGTTTGATCAGGGTGGAGAATTCACATCCGGTGAATTTAACAGTTATTGTGAAAAGAATGGGATAAGGAGACAATTATCTGCACCCCAGACACCTTAGCAGAATGGAGTTGTGGAAAGGAAGAACAAAACTATCTTGGATAAGGCTAGAACTATGATGATGGAAACTAATCTGCCTCATATCTACTGGAGAGAAGCTGTGAGCACGATGATATACACATTCAACAAAGTTCATATAAAAGGAGACATCGGTTAGACACCTTATGAGTTATGGTTTGGTCATACACCTACAGTTAAGTATTTTAGAATCTTTGGTAGTAAATGCTATATCAAAAGAGATGATTCCATTGGAAAGCTTGATCCTAGATGTGATGAAGGGATATTTATTGGTTATTCTAATTAAATAAAAACATATAGATGTTATAACAAAAGATTGCAGAGAATTGTGGAGAGCACTAATGTCAATGTGAATGAACTGAACATAAGTCAAATCAGAACTTATGAGAGAGAACCGATAGTGGAAATGATCATAACTGAACCGGTAGCACCTACACGGGAATAGAATGTTGAACCAGTTACTCCGATAGTATCAAAAAATTCAACAGTAACTGCTAATCAGAGCAAAGGAACATAAAATTAGAAGACTCCTAAGAATGTTAGGTTAAATCATTCAGAAGATTAGATCATTGGAGACAAGAATAAAGGAGTGATGACAAGAAGAAGGTTGGCAGCTGATGAGGTATGCTTAATTTCTGAAATTGAATTGGCATCAGTAATTGAAGCATGTAAAGATGAATGTTGGATAAAAGCTATAGAAGAGGAATTAGATCAGATAAAAAATAATAATACATGGACTTTAGTTCCTTGGCCTAAAAATAAGAATGCTATTGGGACTAAATGGGTTTTTAGGAATAAATTTAATGAAGATGGACAAGTTTTTAGGAATAAGGCTAGATTGGTTTGTAAAGGATATTCTCAGAAGCAAGGAATTGATTATGATGAGACTTTTGCTCCGGTAGCTAGGATTGAAGCTGTGAGATTATTTCTTGCTTATGCTGGCCATAAGAACTACAAGGTTTATCGGATGGATGTTAGTGTGCATTTCTGAATGGATATCTTGAAGAGGAAGTTTATATTGAGCAACCTGATGGATTTTCACTTTCAGATGACAAAAACATGGTTTGCAGGTTAAGGAAAGCTTTATATGGATTGAAACAAGTCCCTAGAGCTTGGTATGCAAGATTGGATAAATATCTTTTGAAGCTTGGTTTCACTAAAGGTAATGCTGATAGTAATTTATATTATAAGATCACTGATGATGATATATTGATTGTTGAAGTCTTTGTTGATGATATCATTTTTGGAGGTGAGGATAAGTTATGTATGGAATTCTCTAGTAATATGAAGAATGAATTTGAGATGTCTATGATTGGAGAGATGAAATTTTTCTTAGGTTGCAGATTACTCAGATTGATAAAGGTATTTTCATCTGTCAAACTAAGTATGCTAGGGAGTTGTTGAAGAAATTTGGTATGGAAAATTCTAAACTGGTTGGTACTCCTATGTTTACAAGTGATAAATTGACTAAGATAGATGCATCAGCACCGGTAAATCCTATAAGGTACAAGTCTATGATTAGAGGTTTGTTATATCTAACTCAGACTAGACCGGAAATAATGAATGCAGTTTGTATTGCATCAAGATATCAGAGTGATCCTAGAGAGAATCATGAGAGTGCGGTGAAAAGGATTTTTGGGTATTTGCAAGGAATAACTGAATATGGTTTGTGGTATCCTAAAAATGATGATTTTACACTATGTGCATATACAGATGTAGATTGGGTTGGAGATGATAATTGGAAGAACACATCTGGTGGAGCTTTCTTTCTTGGAAAGAAACTTGTTTCATGGATCAACAAGAAATAGTCATGTACCTCTTTATCTACTGCTGAATGATAAGTATGTTGTTGGTGCTACTAATTGTACACAAGTTCTATGGATGAAACAATTGTTGAAGGATGTAAGGGTGGATTGTATTTAACCAGTAGTTATTCACTATGATAACTCTACTGCTATTGACATATCAAAGGATTCGGTATTTCATTCTAAGACAAAACACATATCTATCATGTATAACTTTTTAAAGGAGAAGGTGGAAGAAAATGAAGTCAGACCGGTTTATGTGAACACTAAAGAGAAGATTGCAGATATCTTCACTAAACCTTTGCCTAAGGAATCATTTGAGTACTTCAGAAATAGATTGGGGGTTTGTGCCCCTTTAGTAGAGACCTGAGTAATGTTGATTGGCATTAGTCCGGTATGCATTTAAAGAACTACTATGCATTCCAGATTGATGTGGTTGTGCTACTACTCAGGTGGAGTAGTTAGCTATTGTTACTATTTACTAAGTTGTCATTAGTTTTATGTCCAAAGTCATTCTATATACTCTAGTCGGTTATTACTACCAAAATATTTAGTCGGTAAGCACAGAGCAGTCGGTTACAGAAGTTACAAGTCATAGAGTTTAGTATACATCGAGCTGTCTACCGAGTAACATTTTATGACTACCGAGCAGCAAAGATGGTATACTGAGTTGATACACACCGAGTGAAACGTGTTACCAGATTCATTGAACCTAGACACATATGGGAAATGTGTTACAAAGATCGAGGAACAAGAAACCGTTAACACATTGGAAATTGCACATTAAGATTTTGTATGATTTTGAGGACATCTATCCAATGAAATAATTTGTATGGTTATTCATTTAATGAATCATGTTTGTAAGATCAAAGCATGAACAAGACCACCGCTACAAGAGATCTATTTATACAACATGAATTGAGGATCAAATATGTGTGCGAAGCAAGACATATGTGAAAAGCAAAATCATGGGAAAGCACTGAGTGTTATGACTGTTACAGATACACGGAGGTCATCGAGAAGGATTTCAGAGAACAGTCAAGGAACAAAGTAAACAGAAAGGTTTACCGAGTTAATTTATGATTTACCGAGGTATGCTATAAGCAAGGTAATTTCATTTTGAGCATATAGAATCTGCTATAACTGAGCAACCTTTATTATTGCAGTAGTAAAGTTGTGGGTGCCATCCCCACCACAATTTTTCTCTCTAACAAGGAGTTTTTGTGTAACCAAAATATATGTGTTATGGAGTGAATCATGTATGATTGTTATCTATTTGTTTTAGCATTATTTTATGTTTCATCAATATTCAGTTTATGCTTAACAGTAAAGTTATTGTTGAAGAAAAGATTTGAAGTACTGATTCACCCCTCCCCTCTTAGTACATTAGCTTTCCATATTGGACCTAACAATTGGTATCAGAGCCTGAATCTTGGAAAAGGGTTTAATTGCCTAAAGAGAAAGATCTTATCAATGGAAGGCTACAAACAATCTCAGAGAATTGTGAATCTTCAAAATGAATTGGATCATGCTAATCAAGTGATTGATGACATGCATAAACAAATGAAAAGATCACTAAAAGTTAGAAGAAGATTGTCTGATGATTTGCAGGACTCTCAAGAGCTGGTGGAACAAATTGAGACATCATCTGAGAACAATATATCTGAAGAGACTGAAGAAATGATTGGAGTATCGAAAGAAAAGAATAAAGCACTGACTGATCAACTAAAAGAAATGAAAAGAGAACATGAACATTTCAGCACACAGATGACTGAAAATCTTGATGCATTGAGGATAGCCGAGGATAACATAAGAGATATGGAAAGGGAAAAACAATAGCTAGAATCATTAGTGTTTGAAAAGAATGATGAAATCACAAGGATGACTGGAATTCAAAGTAATCTGTCAGATCAACTGGGTTATGCACATCATGAAGAAAATCTAAAGGAAAATGAGAATCAAGCATTGAAACTTGAAGTATCAAAGTTGACCGATGAAGTTGAAATAGAGAAGAAATCCAAAGAAACACTAAAGAAGAGTTATGATGCATCAAATATGTTGGATGAGCAACTGAATACAAGAAGACCCAACAAAGATGCAGGACTCGGTTACAAAGGAAAAGACTCTACCGAGAAAGGAATCCACACTACCAATAGAGGAGAATCATCAAAACAAGCTGGAAATAAGAAGAACATCAAAGGAAAGAAGCCTATTTGCAACTATTGTGGAAAACAAGGACATACAGCCAACTTGTGCCAAATTAGAAAAGGTAAGCAACCGAATGTCACTAGGTCTAATGGTTATTGCTACAATTGCAATAAGTATGGTTACACATCTTATCAATGTAGGACAAAGTCTGTTAGCAATTATCAGAAGGAAAAATTCAAAGGGTTTTGTAAAAACTGCAATAGATATGGACACAGTACCGAGAAGTGTTGGTTTAAGTAGAAGAACTATATGTGGTCTGCACACCGAGCAAATACTAGAGGTTATCGAACTCACGCAGATCTTAACCGACAGTATACTATAGTACCATGGGATTACAATACAAGGATATGGTGTGAATGTTGTGGAAGATATGGACATATAAGTGCCAACTACTTTATAAGGTTTGGAATGAACAACAGATCATGGAGAAATCCTGGTACGACATGTTTTCATTGTCACAAAGTTGGACACTTGGCTAGAGATTGCAGAGATCAACTTAGAGGAGATATTGAAGAAATAAAAAGCAAATACCCAATGATTTGGAAAAAGAAGGAAATTGTGTCAAATGAAGAAAGCACCTTACCTACTGAGTTAGGTGCATCTATTCCAAATTAATCGGTAAAGGTATGAAGGGACTGCATTCTCTCAAGGTTAAATCTTAACAATTCCTATTTTATGATGTACTTAATTTAAAATCTGCATAACTAAGATGCATTAGCAAGTTTGAAATTTTATCAAGTCTTTTGGAGCAATAGTCAAGTCAGTAAAGGAAGCCTGTCAAGTCGGTAAATACAAGAAGTCTGGGTACTCAGTAAAAGCACAAAAATAAAGGTAAATTGGTTTAGTGGAACCGAGTGCATTTAATGTTTTCTGATCTAACTGCATGGATCCCGATAAGGTAAAATGTGTACTTAAAGCTTATGCGTGGTCATTTTTACACTTACCAAGTTTTTCAGAAAGCAGAGCGATTCGATTCAAAGGCGATCAAATATCTTCCGAAGCGAAATTCAAGGTATTTATATCAATCACAATGCATTGTCAAGCAAGTTAACCGATCATATCAGTTGTGTTATATTTACTAAGTGGAAAGCGTCTATTGGTTAAAAGATTTCAAACCCTAAGGCTCATTCGTTAGTGATTATCCAAAGTTTGAAATGGCTCCTAAGATTTAGAAACCCGTTGTTGTTGAGAACATTGAGAAGCCCGTACTAAAATACTCACTACCTCCCAAAGTAGCATCTTAACTAGATGATAAAACCGCATTCACTCATTCCAAATAGGGTTTTATTAGTTGAGGATGTCAGATTCTTCACTAAGTGTCATGTTGAGGAACTAGATCACATAGAGATCAAGGACACATATGATGAATTGTGTACCGATGGAAAACTGGATAGCAAGTTTGAACATATTAAAATCAAGGGATTGACCGAAGCCCTAGCCTACCCACGAGTCTTCAAACCCCAATGGGTCAAATTTGTTTTGAGCAGAGTTCATGATGACTTTATGTGGTTAGAGGAGAAACCATTCAAGATCACCAAGGAAATCATCCACTTGATCACCAGTTACCCTATTTTCGACCATGCCCAAGCTTAGAAAATGATTTCACAGAAAGAATTGATCACTTTAACCGGAGTTGAATTTGATTGCAGAGGTCTGAAATTGAACAATGTCACAGATTCAGAGTTGAAGTTTGCAATTAGAGTCATATGTTATTGTTTCTTTCAATCGGCAGGGGAAAACAATGTACCCTGTGCTGCTATTGATTTAGCCTATAAAATTGTGAAGAAAGGTATGAAGATTGATCTATGTGAAGTGTTGAAAAATCTATTTGAAAATCTCAACACCATAAGGAAGCCGAAGAAGAACAACTCGACAAACACACTGAAGTTTGGATCACTTTTGGTATGCATTTTTTTCTATTTTGAGAAATTCTTTCGATTAGTCGGTAATGTAGTTTGGGAGCTACATCGACCAATCACCCATCAAATCAATGACTTCATCAAACAGCTAGGTGATAACTTCAATGAGATTATGGATGATTATTTTAGCAAGTTTCAGGAAAAGATGCATAACAGGCACATAATACCACCCCAGTTAGTTGAGAAATACAAGGATAGTATATGTTTGAAGTGGATATTGACTACTGCTATGTCAATGCCGTAGAATCGAGAACTCAATCTTTGCCACCTATGGGTTATGAGATTGATTTTGACATTACACAGTAGCAGATAGATGCTTTTCTTGCACTGTCAAGGCATGCTACCGAGATCATATACGGTACATATGAAGAAGTTAAAGAAAATTTCAAAATGAGCATTGTAGTACCAAAGGCTACAAGGAAAGCAACAAAAATGATTAAAGCATTAACAGAGAAATTTGGAGAAGGTTCTTCCTCCACTCCTGTCAAGAGCGTTCAAGTCATCACCGAGGAGGAATCTGAAGCCCAAGAAGCAACTATTACATTGAGCACCGAGTTTCTAGAAGGGAAAATTTTGAAAATGAAGAAACATGATACATCACAGGTATCACCGACTCCTCCAGTGAAGCGCCCAAACACTAGATCATCTGCAGTGTCACCGAGCAAGAAACAGAAAAATGTTGCAGTTCCGAAGGTAACAAAAACTTATAAGAAATCTACTCGGAGACTCATTTTGAATAAAGAGTCCAGTGACACCGAATCTAAAGACGTAAGTAAATTTCAGATTGTTAAGAGCAAAAAGGAAGATGTACATAGTGTTGATAATTTTTGTGCAAATCTGAAGCAATATGGTGGATTTGGAGCATTTAGATATGCAAAATATGACTCCAGGTCTGATGTAGAAAAGAGACAAATTGAAGAAGCTGCCATCTGCACTCTTCTGAAATTCTGATTGGTCCCATTGGAGTTAACTAATTCTCTTCCAAAAGCATTGTATTTACATATTGATAACATGTGGAAATATGTCATGGACTCGGAAAAGAAGATGAGAGAAAGAAGTCTGGTACATCTCTTTCCAGACATGTTGGTAGATGAGATAATTGAACATCTGAAAAACTACCACACAAACTTCCTAGTCAAGCAAAGAGCCTTGAAACTGATGAATGACCTTTATTTTGATATAGAGAACGAGACAAAAGAAAAATGGCAAGAAATATTTTGAATCAAGAGTACTGATGAGCAAGGTGAAGTTGAAATAGTGGATATCATCGAGCAAGATCCCACTAAAACTATACAACATGATGAGGATATCATGGATATTGAGGTACACGAACAAGAAATGATAGAAGGGAATGCTTATGCCAAACTGGTATCAAGTGAATTAGTTTTGGAACAAGTCAAGTCCTATCCTCCGATAAGTCAACATGTTTCAACTGAGACACCTCAGGATATTGAACAAGGCAAAGAGGGTCAAAAGTCTACCAAAGGAGAAGCTACTTCTCATACCATCGAGGAACACACTTCTCAAGCCCCTTCAAGTATTGAAAATGTTACAACTGAGACCCCGAGCAAGGATTCACCAAGGCTACATCTGAGGCTAAAGAAATTGACAACAGTGTTTCCTCTACCGAGCAAGCTACTAAGGGTAAACAAGCCTCCCAAGCCATTGTATTAGTTCAACTGGTGAAAGCCTCCTCCTCTAAAGAAAAGAAAATGAAAAAGCATAGTTTCAAGTTAGATTTGTCAAAACCAATCGTGTTGCCGAATGTAGACATATCCAAATTAAAAGGGAAAGCACTTATTGAATTCAGTGAACTATGCAAAGCCAAAGCTGAACAAGAGAGACAAATGGCTATACAAAAGAAAAATAGAGTACTTCAGAAGGTCAAAGCACTATTAATAGATATGCTACCTGAAGCTACAGTAACAAAAGATGCAGCCATCCATATTCAACTGGATGAACTCCTCAATCAGATCGAGACAATTTTGGAGTAGACGCATCTGAATACTTGAGAAAATTGAAGGACAAAGAGCTCACTACAAAAATGATTGAAGAGGTACATAAAGCCATCGCTATCGGTAAAGTAAAACTTGTCAAATTTATTACTGAGTTGTCCCCTCAAATCAAGCACATTCTTTATTTATTTCAGAAACTCTGTACATTTTCTTTATTCCTTAAAGATATCAAGGATAAAACATAAGTAATTGAGAACGAGATCACTGATCTCTCCAATAAATTAACCACCAAGCCAAATTCTATTCAGAATTTCTATACCGAGTTACAAATGCTCATGGCTCAACAATTAGAACTTAGGAATGAAGAGCACAAAATAAGGATGGACATTATGACTCTTCAAACCTTATTCATTCCACACTTGTCCTCCGTCCAAGAACAGATCAACAAAGCTACCTCCTTATCCACTCAGCCAGAGGGAAGCACTTTAGATGGACTGATTTCACTATTAGTTGATATTACAGCTCAGAATTCACTCATGGATAGTGTCAAGGATGCACTCTCTGCCGCTCTCACTGATGCAAGAACAAAGTATAAATCCATTTTTGACCACTTGCCTCCACCGAATGGTAACTAGTTTTGATGTTTTTCAAAAAGGGGGAGTATAGTGTATACAAGAGAAGTATATCGAGCAGATCAACATATTCAAGTATACAGATAATTTTGACAGGGGGAGCAGTGATCACCGAGCAGTGAACTGAGCAGTGAATACTGAATATTGATCACAATGCATGCATAATCAGAGTTATGTACAGTATATTGATAAGGGGAGTATATCCGAGTATACTATTTTATTGACAATTGTATATACTATCAGTTTAGTCAAAATTTTGTAAGTATATAGATTTTTTGAGTTATGAATTTGAAAGAAGTTTTGTCAAACATTTCAAAACTAATGTCAAAAGGGGAGATTGTTACTATTTACTAAGTTGTCATTAGTTTTATGTCCAAAGTCATTCTATATACTCTAGTCGGTTATTACTATTGAAATATTTAGTCGGTAAGCACAAAGCAGTCGGTTACAGAAGTTACAAGTCACATACTTTAGTATACACCGAGCTGTCTACCGAGTAACGTTCTATGACTACCGAGCAGCAAAGATGGTATACCGAGCTGATACACACCAAGTGAAACGTGTTACCAGATTCATTGAACCTAGACACATATGGGAAACATGTTACAAAGATCGAGGAACAAGAAACCGTTAACACATTGAAAATTGCACCTTAAGATTTTGTATGATTTTGAGGACATCTATCCAATGAAATAATTTTTATGGTTATTCATTTAATGAATCATGTTTGTAAGATCGAAGCATGAACAAGATCACCGCTACAAGAGATCTATTTATACAACATGAATTGAGGATCAAATATGTGTGTGAAGCAAGACATATGTGAAAAGCAAAATCATGGGAAAGCACTGAGTGTTATGACTGTTACAGATACAGAGAGGTCACCAAGAAGGATTTCAGAGAACAGTCAAGGAACAGAGTAAATAGAAAGGTTTACCGAGTTAATTTATGATTTACCGAGGTATGTTATAAGCAAGGTAATTTCATTTTGAGCACATAGAATCTGCTATAACATTTCAGATGTGAAGTTGCAGATATTTTGTAAGATTTTGAATGTAATATTTTGAGTTGTAAGAGAAACCTTTAATAGGGTAAAAGACTCTAACAAAGTCTATAAATTGTAAAGCCTTTAACTAGGTGCAACATTTTAGGATAAGTGTTGTAAAATCCTTTAGCAAGGTAGATCTAAAGATCTTGATACTCCTAACAGGGTGAGTTATCAGAAATAGCTAAACATGTAGCTCTAACCGAGCAACCTTTATTATTGTAGTAGTGAAGTTGTGGGTGCCATCCCCACCACAGTTTTTCTCTCTAACAAGGAGTTTCTGCGTAACCAAAATATATGTGTTATGGAGTGAATCATGTATGATTGTTATCTATTTGTTTTAGCATTATATTATGTTTCAGCAATATTCAGTTTATGCTTAATAGTAAAGTTATTGTTGAAGAAAAGATTTGAAGTATTGATTCACCCCTCCCCTCTCAGTACATTAGCTTTCCATATTGGGCCTAACAACTGTGTGGTTCAGTGGATTTATGATTTTTCTTTGATGTTTATGTCAGATTTTTGGCATTGATGTCAAAGGGGGAGAGATATATGTGAAAAACAGAGCTTAACAGTGAAATCATTCACAGGGGGAGTTTGTTAACTACATTGTAATATCATCTTATGGGAGATTGTTGGCTGTCTTCCTTTGGGGGAGACTTGTTTGGTATTTCTTGGTACTTGGATGTTTTTCACAACTAGTGTTGCCATCAATGCCAAAGGGGGAGATTGTTGGCAAATTGGAGGAATTTCAATTATGTGTTGTATTGATGTTTTGTCATTGATGGCAACACCGACTGTTTTGGTCGTTTATCGGTTTCCAGTAGGTTCTGGTAGAGCAGTTGGATCATGATATTAATCTGTTATGCTTCGGTATGCTTCGGTTTGTGGAATTGGTTTGGATCTGTCATTCATGCTATTCAAATGTGTATTATGATCATTTGGTTCAGGATTTGATGACTCAGGAGCTATCATTTGGTAAGCCTTTTGGTCAATGATAAGGGTTTTATCGACATAGCTTTGTTGAAGATATTTTGATGCACTTGATAAGTGGTGTTGGTGCGGCTTCTAGATGGCTTTCTGGATGTTGTTGGTTATCTTGTTTGTGTTCTTGTTGATCAGTGGTGTTGGTGCGGCTTCTAGATGGCTTTCGGGATGTTGTTGGTTATCTTGTTTGTGTTCCTATTGACCAGTGGTGTTGGATTTGGATATAGACCTAATGCTATCTTATTTGGCTAGGTTATGGACCAGTTTATGTAACGTGTTGGTGGACAATCCCGATGCATTTCCGTTTGTATCTATTGATTGGATTATGTTGTTTCAGTCTTAGGATGACTTGGTTGATCATTGGATTGCAGGTTTATGTTATGAATTTTTGTCTTATGTTTTAGGTGGCCAACCTAATTGTTTAGGTCCCGGGTTGGTATAAATATGATGTAAGATCTCTTTGTAGATCATGGGCATATTCGTGGGTTTTTGGGTTATAGGATTATCTATGTGCGAATAAGGTTGTAATCATATGCAGAGGTTTTGGTTGATAATAGGTGATCGAATTGGGTTGGTGAAAGAGGTTTAAGACCTCTGGTACTGAGCTTAATCGAAACTGTATTCAAGCATAGGAGATGCTATTCTTGCAGTTCACTCTTCTTTTCAAATTGTAGTTTGGATTTATTTTGTAGTCAGTGAGGCTCCTTTTGTGATGAGTAGTGCGCTCTAGGCTATTGGCCTTCCTGCATGTGCATGCCCCTCTTTTTGTAATCACATACTTATTGCAGAAGTATTATCTGACTGTGGGTAGGCTTCCCACCGTGGTTTTTCCCTTTATCAGTTTTCCACGTACAAATCTCGGTGTTATCTTTTGTGGATGGTTGGTAAATGTTCTATGGTTTATATTTGTGCTTAACTGTTATATCTGCTATTCCAATAATAAGGTTTTAATGCTTAAAGTTCTATAATATGTTGACAACTAATTCACCCCCCTCTCAGTTGTCCTCTAGTTATCTGAGCTGTCTAACAAGATATACAATAGCATGAGTGAGAACAAAGTGATGGAAATATTAGTAAATATGGGAAACATTAGAATATATGAGTTTTTCAATGTGGTAGATGTTGGGATTAAGGTGTTTCAACCTTTGAAAACTATAACATTAATTTTGTTATATTTATTTATTATTTTAATTTATTTATTTCCTACAAATGTCTAGTCATCTAGTGAGATCCACACTTGGTGGCATCCTATTTGGTGATGACTATATGACACATATGTTGCATATGTTGAGGTAGGCATCCCACTTTGAGGATGTTGACAAGTATTAGCTTATGATAGAATGGACAAGTGGCAAGAGATACCTTTTGCATGGAGAAGGTGGGAGTCCAAGTTGGGTTATGACAAGTTGTAAGAGAATAAGCTGGTAGTAGCCATTTATGACAAATTCTCTTATAGTTATAAGTGTTGTAAGTTATGATAGTTGTAAGATGCATAAGAGCATCTGTCATACCTCCAAATAGTAAATTTTGGGTGGCCAACTTAGGAGGTTTGAATGGGGAGTCATTTGGAGGTGTACATGTGTCATTTGCATATTTTTCAATGGCCAAAACATAGGGTTAAATGCTTTTCATAACCCCATCTTCTTGATTCATCTAGAAACTTCCTTTGTTGTTGTATTTCTCTATAAAAGGTAACCTTGGAGAGTATTAGTCATGTTGTGTATTGTAGGTGAAAGTGGTATGTTGCTAGAATTAATCCAAATTGTGGGTTGTTGTAGACTCTTATTGAAGAAGCTAAGAGTTAATATTATATTGTAAGAATTTGTTTACTAGAATACAAAGTACTGTTCTTTTGGAGTGTGGGGGTTTTCACCCAAAAGGGTTTTCCATGATATATCTTGTGTTCATTATGTTTATCTTTATGCATGTTCATTATCTCCTTGTAAATGTGTTTATTATTCTATAATAGTTAAGACTTGTAAAGAAAGTTTGCATTATAATAGTCAAGACTTGTAAAGAAAATTTGCATTATCTCCCCCATTAGATTAGTGTTAGGAAGCATTTTTCGCACTTTAGCTTCCTTTTAGTAGTAAGAATAGATGAGCGAGGAATAAAAAGGAGTGTATAGAGCTTAGAATTTGTAAAGAAAGTTATCATGTAGAAATGAAGGACAATGAAGACAAATATTGTAATAGTGTAATCACTTATTTTTATTGGAATAAAGTTATTTTCTTTTAATTTTACAAGCAATGAGTTGAGGTGAGAAACAAAGAGACTTTGTTTCTAAATTGCAAATAAGAGAGTATGTCCTACATCATTTGACACAATACACTTTATTTTGACCAATTTATTTTGTCCCGATGGTGTAGTGTCATAAAATTGCGACCCTAGCAATTTTTGATTCCATTAGGGTCCTCACATACATGAGTTTGAATCCTCTAGCTTGATCGGAGACCAGAGATTGCTCAACCTTCAGAAACAACTTCTTCCTTGGCCTCTGCATCACCCCATCCGCACTCTGCCCTAGAGAAAGGGGTAGGATAGGGGTGTGGCACCACTATCCCCCCTTGGACAAGGGCGTGGAGCAAAGAGAAAACACAAAATGAAGCTGGAGGTGGACATTATTAGCTTGAGGATGAAAGACAAAAAATTCACCCATGACTTAGCTAGAACAAACAATCAAATCAGGAAATGTTTGTTTGCAATTTAACATTTAGAGAGCGGTCATGTGCGAAGTGATTAAAGGAATAAAAAAACACACTGCCAATCCAAAACTGAACAACGCATGGAGAAGAAGAGGTGGCCAAAAATATTGGAAGCAGTACAAGACCATGACTACTTCATCAACCAACTTAATATGTGTCCAAAAGAAAACAATTCATTTGCACAAGCCAATATACGAACCCATGCACCGACTTCCATAAGATGTAAAAGGAGGCATCTAACTTGACAAAAAAATTGATGAAAAATGGAATAACTTCCCTTTCAAGGCTCTTTCAAAAGAATCAACACACAAATACATGTACCGAAGAAAGATTAGAATAAAAAATGGATATGATGTGATTTTACCACCTGTCGCCACATCACGTTAGCTGGAAGATGATATAACCAAGCTCAAATAAAACTCAAATCCAGCCTAATAATCTGGAGTGAAAGAGAAATCTTTCAACTGACAATGAACACTTAATACTCTCATTTTACTAACTCCACATGCATAAGTTTTTTAAGATCTGCCTTCTGCAACACATCCGAGGGAGATATAATATGTACCCCATCTTTCATCCTTTTATATTACCACTTCATCTACAACTAGTTTGTTAAGGTCTGCAATCTCCTTGACTTCAATGGGAGATAAGATCTATTCACCTTCCTAAAGGCTGCAACCTTGATATATCCAGACAATTTGCAACATGGTTAGCTTCTCTAAAACAATGCATAATAGAATAATGCTTAATTTTTTTGAAGATTGAGACGGCTTCTTGAATAATGTAGTTTATTTTCCAGCTTGGCAACTCAAATTCCTTAAGAGCCAAAAAACATTCATGGAGTTCCCCTCAATCACCAGGTTCTGAATATGGTACCCTAGGGCAGTTTGACACCCAACAATAATGCTTTAGCCTTTGGTAAATCATTAGTTCCATTTTGAATTCTTGCTTTCCCTATTGTGATGACATATCTTTTGTGGTCTCTAATAACACACCCAATTCTTGAGACAGTTGGGTTGCCTTTAGAAGCACCGTCAAGTTTAGTTTGCAGAACTCAATTGGAGGGGGAGTCCATCTAATCTCCTTCCTATTTATCCTCATTTTTGAGTTGTTCATGAAACTTCCTTTGAAAGGGAGTTTTACCAACTTCCATTTTGAAAGAATCTCACTATCTCAAGAAGTAAATTGTGAGTCTAGATTCTTATTATTCATTGTATGAGCATTTACAACCTCTGAGATGTTATTCTCAATTCTGGAAGTTACCTCCTCAAAGCTACCTTTTCCCTTCCGAATGATCTGCTTGTTTCTTTCCCACCAAACATTTCAAATGATGAGAGTAGGAGAAGCTTCCCAAATTACTGAGAAGAAAGACTCTCTAAACAACTATGGCCAAGACTTGAATACATCTTTCAGATTCAATTGCAATGGGGATTCCCAGTGAAGCTTTCTCATAACCCATTTCCAACAACCTTGAACATAGTCATAATTAAGAAGAGGGTGGTTCATTGTCTCAATAATTTAATCACACAAAATAAATTTAAAGGGATGGGTGGGGCCAAGCAATGAAAGTCTATCACTAGTTAAAATTTTGCCTTTTAGATCCAACCATGCAAAGGCCCTCGCTTTTTGAAGGTTGGCCCCATTCCAACAAAAGGAAAAACTTCTAGATACAACGTCAATGTCAGAGGTCATTAGAGACTTATAACCCTATTTAACTAAATATGCACCCATGTTGGAGGTTAACCAAATAGGTTCATCTTTATAATTATTGAAGTGAATCACTCTCTTTTTGAGTTCCTACCATAAGAGCTTCTTTTTAATACTAGGAGCCGTAGCAAGGTCCAAAATTTTCCAATGTACTAACCAATACCCATCCATCCAATAACTAAGAAAATAATCCTTAACTAGACAACATCAAGAAGACTTCAACTGAGCTTTGAGATCCCCAATATCTTGTAATTGTTCCAAAGTGGGGAGACCATTCCAAGAGTCCTCCAAAAATATTTTTTACTTACAATCATCTACAATCCAAGATAGGTTTGGTAAAAAAATTGTTCTACATTTCACCAAAAAATTCCACATCTGGCTTCTAGAAGGAGGATCAAATATAGAGAAAATAATTTTTGGGTCCTATAAGTCTATATACTTTTCTCTTATAATTGATGACCAGAACGAATCACCTTCCTTATACAATTTCTAAACAAGCTTACCGGCCAAGGATAGATTTCTCTCATCAAAATTGTGGATCCCTGCTCCCCCCAAGTCCTTTGAGAAACAAACAAAATCACAAGCCAACAAGTGGATTTTATTTTTACTTTCCCTATTCCAATTCTATAGATTTTTTTTCAGAATAGATTCTAAATCTGACTTAACCTTCTTAGGCATAGGAAGGACAGACATGACATATTTTGGTATAGCTAGCACTTTTTTGATTAGAATAATTAAACCTGCTAAAGAAACCCAGGTATTCTTCCAGGATACAATTCTACTCTTAATTGAGTCTACAATGGGAGACCAGGATCTTGATTTATTGGTCCCTAAAAATAAAGGGATACCAAGATACTTACAAGGCAAAGTTCCCTGTTTGAAGCCAAGGATATCAGTTAATCTATTCATCAATGTGGAGGAGCAATTGAAGAAAAAAACATTTAACTTAGAAGCATTCACATTATGACTAGAACGATCCAAAATTAGAAGTTTACAAAACAATTGCACTCAACTCCTAATTGTAGATTTTTCCTGATCCAACATAATTGCGTGATTATGTATTTTAACCGTTGAAATTACAGAAAATTAGAGTTCACTTATTCTTTATCCAGATTAAAAAGACATAAAAAAAAACTTAAATATTGTAATTAGAAAACTCAAAGAATCAAAATACTGAAAAGAATTATGAGACATAAAAGAAGAAGAGAGATCATGCTTGATAATGGAGTTTTATCATTTAGAGCTATGTCTCTGAGTCCGCTTCTCAATGAGGAACCACTTTATTAATGATGCCAAGCAATTACGACTTCTGTACATCACTCAAGCTTTAGTCCTGCACCAGAATCTCTCACAGTCTCTATTTTGCACCTAAAGTCACCTTCTTACTCTTCTGCTTAGGTTAGGCTTCAATTTTGCCTCATAACCCAGTTACAAAGGAAAATATTACAAAATGACAATGTCTTTTTGCTTGGAAAAATCCTCCCAATTGACTAATTCTCTTCAAGAGAATTTCTTGTCAAAAATCACTTCAATGAAAAATCAAACACATACACCCCCCTTTTATACATAAACAATATGCCATATGGGGTTAAACCACCATAAGTAATAAAAATAACCCCCTTACAACAAAATAACCTTCATATCCCATTTACAACCCTTATTGTTTTTATGGTTTTTGGCCTTATTCAAATTAGGGGTTGGTTTAAACCATGGGAGGTTTATTTGTTTAGAAATTAGTTTAATATGGGAATGAATGTTTAAATATAAAAAAATCTTTGTCCTTTTTAAATCCAAAAACCACAAGTAGCTCAACGGTTAGGCACACGATCTGGGATATTGGTGATTGACTGTTCAAACCGTCAGGCCCCACTTTTTACCTTAAATAGGCTTTTACTTAACTTCAAATAATTAAATGTGCCTCCACATAGCTGAAGCAGTCACCGGTAAGGAGGGACCTCAAAGAGATCAATCCGGACCGGTCAGCAAGAGTAAACACAACGAAAACACACATATATGATGGAGACAATGCAGAACAGGTTATTTTATTGCATGAAATTTGATTACATCCAACTGGTAACAATTGGGTTACAACATACCGACACACAAGCCTGGTAGAATAGGTCTCACTGGGACCTTGAATCAAAAGATCTATCTTCTATGTACAGTCTAGCTATTTGATTCTTTGATTGATTCTAATTTCCCATTGATTGCATTCTAATTTCCCATTGATTGCATTCTAGAGCATAATTATAAATATATATATCGATCCAAAGGATTCAGTCGGCCCAAAATGGATCAAAACCCGAAGAATAAGACCTAACATGAAAATAACAAAGGTCGGCCTCCGCCAAGAGATTCATCTGGAAAATCTAAAGGATGAAACATAGAAGGTCGGCCATATGCCAAGGAACAACGAGATCAATGTCCAAGACTCCACAAGCTACGAAATGGGTTCCGGTAGATCACCACAATAGGTTTCAGGAAACTAGTAACAAAGGAACAACCAGTAACAAGAAACTGTCATGGTAACCGGTAGTGGTATCTTGCTGGAAAGTGTTCCAAATGTGATGCGGTCTGAAAGCAAGAAAGATGATCAAGTCTTCAAGTAGAATCCAACTCCATAGGATCCAGTGAGCCAAAAATGAAACACACAGAAAGGAAAAATGAAACTACAAATAGAAAACAAAACATAAAGGAAAATGTTTTTGGTTGATGCAAGATTGCTGTGAATCGGGGATGCTATTGCATTAGACATCTGGGATTATTGAAAAAGTGAGCCTCTCACTTTGCTGGGTCAGAGGAAAACCAAGGCGGCTTGCCTCTGCTTGATAAATCCAAGATAAATCTTCAACTGGTCTATCCTTCCACTTCACAAGATATTCCTTATACTCACTGCTTCGGGTATTACACCCAATTATACTGTCCAAAATCTCTTCAATCTGATCTGGTTCATTCCGGGGCAATTGTTTCTCTAAGTCTGCAACACTGTCCTTACTGAATTATGGTTCATGGTACTTATGAAAATTTGCAATATTGAATATAGGTGACATACTTAGACTATCCAGTAGCTCCACTTCATATGCATTTCTAGAATTGAACTTCCTCAAAATCTTACAAGGTCCAAACTTCTTCATTTGCAACTTATTATAAGTTCCAACTGAGAATCTCTCTTTTCTCAGATATACCATTACTTCGTTGCCAACTTCAAATTGCTTATGTCTCCTCTTCTCATCTACCTTCTCCTTATATTTGTTGTTCATGTCTGCCAAATGCTGTTTAACCTGAATGTGCAATGCTGCCATGTGATCTACAAAATCTTCTGCTTCTGAACTCTTCTTGTCTTCACTGCTAATGTCTCTTAATTATGCTATACCTCTAGGGTTCTCTCTGGTAACAATCTCAAAAAGTGTTTTTCTAGTACTTCTATTCACTGAATTCTTGTAGGAAAACTTTGCTTGTGCAATGGTCAAATCCCAACTTACAGTTTTATCTCCCACTAAACATCTCAACAAGTTTCCCAAACTCCGGTTAACAAATTCTATCTATCCATCAGTCTATGGATGAAAAGTAGAACCGAACTTCAAATCTATCTTCATCTTCTTCCAAAGTGTTCTAAAAAAATAGCCAATAAACTTAGTGTCTCGGTTTGAAACTATTCTCTTAGGTAATCCATGCAATCTCACCACTTCCTTGAAAAATATGCCTGGTACATTTAATGCATCTGATGTCTTCTTACAAGGTATGAAATGAGCCATCTTCGAAAATCTATCGATTACCATAAATATAAAATCATTCCATCTTGCTGTCTTAGGCAATCCAAGTACAAAATCCATGCTTATATCCTCCCAAGGTCTTACTGGTACTATCAAAGGTTTATACAATCCCATATTCTGACTACTACCTTTTGCAACTTGTCAAACTCTACAACTCTACACATATCTCTTAACATCCTTATGAATCTAGGGCCAAAAGTATTGCTCACTCACCAATGCAACTATTTTGTCAATGCCAAAATGTCTGGATAAACCTCCACTATGTTTCTTTTTTATTAGATTCTCTCTCATGGAACTCTTAGGTATGCACAACTAAACTCCCTTGAATAGCATCCCATCCTGAATGAAATAATCCAACCATTTGCTTCTATCTACCACAATCGGTTCTCTACATGGTTTCCAAGGTTCTACAAAATTTGTGTCTTCATCATACAAGGTCTTCAAATCTTCAAAACCTAATACTGTCACTCTCTTCTCAGTCAGCAAATTTCTTTTCCTACTCAATGCATCAACAATTTTATTAGATTTCTCACTTCTATGCTTCAACACAAAGATGTAACTCTGCAAGAATTCTACCCATCTCATATGTCTCTGATTCAACTTACTTTGACTTTTCAAATATTGCAAATCTTGATGAACTATATAGAACACAAACTCCTCAGGCAACAAGTAATGTCTCCATTTATTCAAGGCTTAAACTCTGGCATAAAATTCCTGATCATACACTAAATATCTCCTCCGGGCATCATTAAATTTCTCACTGAAATAGGCTACTGCTCTCCCTTCTTGACTCAAAACTGCTCCTATTGTTGTTCCACTTGCATCACAATCCACTTGAAATAATTTATTGAAATTCGGTAAAGCTAACACAGGCTGCTCAATCACTTTTTGCTGTAACAGTTCAAAACTTTTGTTTGCTTTGGTGGTCCACTTGAATTCCTTCCGATCTCCTCTCATGGTCTCAGTCATAGGGTTACAAACCGAACTGAAATTCCTGATAAACAACTGGTAAAAACTAGCCAATCCATAAAATGATCTTACCTCTACAATGCTTTCCAGTGTAGGCCACTCAACAATGGATTTCACTTTCTTAGGGTCCATCTTCAAACCATCCTCAGATATCACAAAGCCCAAATAGACTAACTCATCCTTCATGAAAGTACACTTCTTGATATTGATCAACAACTTTTCTTCTCTCAACTTCTGCAAAACTTGTCTTAACTGCAACAAATATTCCTCTTTTGTCTTATTGAAAATCAAAATTTTATCTAAATACACAATAACAAACTTACCCAATAATTTCTTCAATACGTCATTCATCAACCTCATGAAAGTACTCATTAAATTAGTCAATCCAAAAGGCATCACCAACCATTCCTATAGTCCTTCATTTGTCTTAAACGTTGTCTTCCACTCATCACCTTCTTTGATCCCGATATGATGATATTCACTCTTCAAATCTATCTTTGTAAAGTATTTTGCTCCACTCAAATAGTCTATTATGTCATCCATCCTAGGAAAAGGAAACCAATATTTCATTGCGATCTTGTTTATTGCTCTTGAATCGGTACACATCCTCCATTCTCCATTCTTCTTAGGTGCTAATACTGCTGGTACTGCACAAGGGCTCAAACTCTCCCTGATCAAACCTTTCTTCAACAACTCTTTCACTTGTCTATTCAGTTCTTCATTCTCTGCCAGTGTCAACCAGTGTGCAACTTTATTAGGCAAACTAGCTCCGGGAACCAAGTCCATGCAATGACTAATACTTCTAATAGGTGGCAATCCATCAGGTACATTATCTAAAATGATATCCTCATATTCTGTTAGCAAATGTCTTATCTCTTCTGGGTGTTCTCGTTCCGGTTTCGGTCTCTCAGTCTTCTTAGGAATTAAGGCAAAACACACATTCTCATGTCTCAGTCGATCCATGAATTTCCTTCCATCTACTAAATAGATTTTGGCATTTGTACAAACTTCATTCTTCAAAGGCTCCTCCAAAGGTAACAAGGTTTTCTTCATCCCATTGACCATAATAGTGTATGTATTCTTCTTTCCATTACGTATTGTCTATCTATCAAACTACCAAGGTGTACCCAACAAAAGATGACAAATATCCATAGGCATAATATCACACAAAACTTCATCATGATAATTCCCAATTTTCAATTTCACCAAACATTATTCACTTACTAACAACTTATGTTCATCCTGAATCCATGCTATCTGGTAAGGCTTAGGGTGTTTCAATCTCTCCAATTTCAACTTATTCACCATCTCTTCTGAAACAAGATTATCTGAACTATCACTCTCAATAAGAACTTTACAACACTTACTAGATACCTTACATCTGTCCTTGGACAAATTCTTCCTCTGCAAGGGCTCTTCATCTCCTCCAGTATGACACAAAGCAGATCCTCATCATCAATAGTAGATCTTCTGGTTTATTGTCTGATCCAGTGGGATTTTCTTCCACCATTGTTGCTCTTCGGATAGTCTCTGTCTTCTTACACTCAAATGCACGATGTGCTTCTCCTCCACACTTAAAGAAAGTTCCTCTAAATGCCCTATTGTCTTGTCTTCCAAAGTTCTCATTCCAGTAACCATCCGGTACGAATTACCTTATTTTCTCACTTCTTTGTCCTTGTTTTGATCTGTCGTGGTTCCTCTTCCTCCGGTAAACCTTCCACCTCTACCTCTCTGTCTCTTCTCATGTCTTTTGTTCAATTTCTCTTCAACCTTAAGGGCATACTGGTAAGCCTCTTCAACATTTTCCAATCCGATCATAATGAGTTCATCCTGTATAGATATCTGCAATCCATTCAAATATCTTGCAATTTGTTCAACTTCATCATCGACATGTCTGGATCTGATGTTCAGCTTGTAAAATGCTTCGGTGTACTCCTTCACACTAGATTCCTTCTATCTTAGATTCTACAACTTCCAGAACAAATCCATTTGATAATTTGCCAGCACAAATTTTGATTTCAACTTAGCAATCATCCTATCCCATGTTTTAATCTTTTCTTCACCTCTTCTCTATCTATCAACCTACAAATGCTCCCACCAAAGAGACGCATGACCTTTCAACTGGGTACAAGCATATTTCACCTTCCTCTCTTCTATAGTGTTTTCAAAATTGAAATACTTCTCCATCTCCGAGATCCAATCCATCAATTCATCCGAATCTAACTTCCCATCATATTCCAGTGGGGTAAAATGATGGTTAGTGTTCACCCTACTCAAAACCCTTAAAAACCTTTCTTCATCCAGATCAACTGCCGATAGGTTTACTTGTTCTGCTGCGGCTTCTTCTCCTTCATCTTCACTTACATATTCAATATGTTAGCCTCTTCTCTGGGCTATCTCCACGGCTTCTAGCTAGGCTGCTATTCCTCACAACATCTCCATCACAATAGGGTCTGCATTCCCATGCGCTCCACCATTCCTAGTTCCTCTTTGTGCCATCAATTCATGCTAGTCCTCTGCAATTGCAGCGATTGTAGGCCGGATCCGTAATCTGCTACCCTACAACAAAATTCAGGACACACAACCTCTGAAATGAAACTTCGCTCTGATACCACTTGAAGCAGTCACTGTCAAGGAGGGACCTCATAGAGATCAATCTGGACTTGTCAGCAAGAGTCAACACAACATAAACACACATATATGATGGAGGCAATGTAGAAGAGGTTATTTTATTGCATGAAATTTTATTACATCCAACCGGTAACAACCAGGTTACAACATATCGACACACAGGCTTGGTAGAATAGGTCTCATCGGGACCTTGAATCAAAAGATTTATCTTCTATGTACAGTCTAGCTATCTTATTCTCTGATTGATTCTAATTTCCCATTGATTACATAATAAAGCATAATTACAAATATATATATCGGTCCAAAAGGGATCAAAACTCGAAGAACAAGACCTAACATGAAAATAACAAAGGCCGACTTCCGCTAAGAGATTCCTCTAGAAAATACAAAGGATGAAACATAGAAGTTCGTCCACACGCGAAGGAACAACGAGATCAATATCCAAGACTCCGCAAGCTACGAAATGGGTTCCGATAGATTACCAGAATAGGTCTCATGCAACCAGTAACAAAGGAACAACTGGTAACAAGAAACTATCATGGAAACTGGTAGCGATATCTTGCCAGAAAGTGTTCCAAATGCAATATGGTCTGAAAGAAAGAAAAATGATCAAGTCTTCAAGTAGAATCCAACTCCATAGGATCCGGTGAGTCAAAACTGACACACATAGAAAGGAAAACTAAAACTGCAAACAAAAAACAAAACATAAAGGAAACTGTTTTTGGTTGATGCAAGATTGCTATGAACTGGGGATGCTGCTGGATCAATAAGAAAGTAGAGCATGTCGTGCAATAGTGAGGGGAGATTGTAGTTTAAGGGAGGTTAGTGGTTTGACTCCCACTATCATCTATTTTTGTTGAAGGCCGATTCAACCTTGCTACCACACAGGTACCACGTGGTGCCCAACCATTGGGTACGTGGCACAATATAATTTGTTTTCAGATGATACATGTCATTCCTAGATTGGGCCAATTGTGTCTCTTGCCACATTACCCTATCTTCCATGTTAGCGCCACGTCACTTTCCATGTCATGTTGATGTCCTCATTTGACCTGGTCAACTCATTCTTTTTGACAACTTTGACCGGCCATAACTCACTCATACGGACTCCATTTTGTGCAATTCAAGTGGCATCAGAATCGTCTTGATGAGCACTTTCAATTTGATGCTGATTTTGACCAACTTGGAGATGACCAATTTTTCACCTTTTGAACACCTAATTCACCTATTTGACCGAACCTTTGACTGCACATAACTTCTGCATACAAACTCCTTTTGAGCCCGTTCAAGTTGCATCAGGATTGTGTCAATGACCTCTTTCCAATGATGTTGATTTTGATGATTTTTGAGTGTGAATTTTTTAGGTTCTCTGGATCAACCTGGATCATTCCTCCCCATTGAGAATCTTTTGGACCACCAAAAGTCTGTTTTTACAAATAATTGAAGTGAGGGCATTTTTGCCTCACTTTCCCGATATCATTTGTCCTTCCTTATTGGAACATGTGCATCTGACTCATCACAACAACGATAAAAAATGTACTGACATTGTTAAGTACATTGATCATATTTTCATCCACATTCATTGCTACTGCTACCAACCATACACTGCCGAACAATAGAAAGATGAATAACAAAACTGAATATGCAGACGAGAAAAATATTTTACCAACATCATGCTTGTCTTTCACAATTGGAACAACCTTAGAATTATATATGCTTTTATGCAATGACACTTCTTGTGGTACAAACATAAGTGGCAGATTATTGCTTGCATTAACTACCCTTTTCAATTGCCCTGTTGTCACAAAAGATTTATCAGTCTTAATTGGATAAGAATGCACAATGTATTTAATTCTTTCCTTAAACAAGTGATACTAATTATGTTCCCTATAGAAGATTTATTTTATATCATATAAGTATGGGCTACCTAACACAATCCCACATATATCAAGTGGAACTACATCAAATTCAACCTCACTGACTTCATTCAATTTGTTCTTGAATACCTATTTAGTACCAATAACATTCTTATCCTTGGGTCTAGGCACAAGCTCCCATGTGTTATTCTTTTCAATCTGATCTAATTCTTCTTCCATAGATCTTATCCAATTTTTATCTTTACAAGCTTCAATAACATCTTTAGGTTCAATTTTGGAAATCAAACATACCTCTTCAGAAACTAGCCTTCTTCTAGTCTCACACCTTTATTTTTATCACCAATAATCTGATTTTTAGAATGATTCAATCTTACATACCTCGGGGTCTTCTGATTTTCAGGTTTCTGCACCTCTCCACCGACAACAACAATATTTGGATTAATAGTCTCTACCGGATCAGTCTGCTTCAATTCCTAAGTCTGAATAGGAGTTATAACAACATGCTGACCATCATCATATCCACATGCTCTGATATCTTTTCCAAGGTTCTCATCAATCTTCACATTTGCACTCTCTACTATCTTTGTTAGTCTCTTATTGTAGCACCAGTAGGCTTTTCTCTTTGTTGAGTATCCCAAGAAAATTCCTTTATCACTTCTTGCATCAAACTTTCCTATATTGTCATCTCTCTTGATATAACACTTGCTACCAAAAATTCTGAAGTATCTCACAGTAGGAACATGACCAAACCATAGCTCATAAGGAGTCTTACCGATATCACCTTTTATATGAACTTGGTTAAATGTGTAAACAAAAATGCTAATATCTTTTCTTCAGTAGATCTTTGGAACATTACCTTCAATCAACATAGTCCTTAAAGAATCCAAGATAGTTATGTTCTTTCTTTCAACAACTCCACTCTAGTGAGGGGTTCTAGGAGCAGATAATTGTCTTCTAATCCCATGCTTCTCACGGAAAGAATCAAACTCACCAGAACAAAATTCTCCTCCTTTGTCAGATCTCAGACATTTCACCTTCAATCCTATCTCAGTCTCAACCTTTTCTTTGAATATATTGAACTTGTCTAATGCTTCATATTTCTCCTTCAAAAAGACAACCCACATCATCCAAGAATAATCATCAGTTATCAACACAAAATATTTGTCTCCTTGCACACTTCTAACATTTGTAGGTCCACATAGGTTAGTATGCACAAGATCTAGCAGTCCATTAGATGTATATTTCTTTCTCTTGAAAGAAATTCTTGTTTGCTTACCCACTTGACATTCTTTACATACAAGATTAGCAGGCTTAGCAATTTTAGGCAAATCTCTAACAGCTTGAGTAAAACTGATCTTAATCATTGAACCAAAATTAACATTGCACATTCTCCTATGCCACAACCAACTTTCATCAATCTGAGAAATCAAGCAACTTTTCTCACCATCATTCAAATGAAAGATATTACCTTCAGTCTTAGTTGCTAATGCAATCTCTATACCAGAGGCATTTAAGATCTTGCATTTACCATTCTTGAATTGTAAATCATAACCTTTGTCAACCATTTGACCAACACTCAAAATATTATGCTTCAAACCTTCAACATACAAGACATCATCAATATTATGCTTACCATCAAAGGAAATGGAACCTCTACCATGGATCACACAGGCTTTGTCATCTCCAAATCTTACTATTCCACCATCATACCTTTCCATAATCACAAATTTACTTTTATCACCGGTCATATGATGTGAACAACTGCTATCAATCACCCATTCATCTTTCTCTTCAATTTTAGCAGCTAAAGATTTCTCGTCAATAGTACAACTTATGGAATCAACAGTTACTGGTCCATCTTCTTTGATAGCAATAAATACAACTTCATCTCCTTCTGATTCTTCATCTGTAACACCTTCATCAATAATATAATAGCAGTTCTTTTGATGCTTATACTTCTAGTTAGACTTGTAAGGCTTGTCATACTTCTCATGCTTCTCATATCTATTATTTCTATCATGCTTATCAAATTTATGATGCCTATCATACTTAGCCATTCTCTCTGGGCATCTAGAAGAAAAATGTCGTATTTTATTGCAAGAGAAACATTTCAGAGGTAATTTTCCATCATACTTACCAGCTCCCTTAGGCAATCTTTAGACAATCAATGCTTCAAGCTCATCCAATTCTCTTTATTGCTCCTCCATCTCTCTTATCTCTCTTTCATATCTGGATATTTTGCACTCTTCAGGATCATACTTCTGCTTTTTGGATATAGATGCTCAATGTTGTTTCAGACTTTCCATGTGATTCACCAAACTCACTCATCTCAAAAGCAACAATCTTTCCAACCAGCACATCTCTTGTCATAATAGTCACACTTCGGATTTCATCAATAGAAGCTACCTTATGTTTGCAAGCAGGAGGCAAAGATCTCAACACCTTAGCAACAATTTCAACTTCTTCAAGGGTTTCGCTGACACATCTGATACCTAGGACAAGATCATTCACCTTAGCCATGAAAGTGTTTATGTTCTCATCTTCTCCCATTCTCAACATCTCATATTTCCTTTTCAAGATTTGCAACATAACAACTTTGACATTTTTATCTCCTTCATACAAGGTTTCAAGCTTCTCCCAGATCTCATATGCAATTTGAAGTCCCATTAGATTAGTCATCTCTGAATCAGTCATGGCACTCAACAATGCTTCCTTTGCTGTAATGTTATTTCCAACTTCCTTGATCTCATCAGTAGTAATCGGTCTACTCTTAGGAACAAAATAGGAATTCTTTGTAATCTTCCAGTAATCTTCTCCAAGACATCTCATGTGCACATCCATCTAGTTCTTCCATATAGCATAGTTACTACCATGAAATCTCATACTCTCCTTCTTAAAGATAACACTTCCACTTCTAGTTGCTATCCTGGATCACCTCAAGTGATTAAGATTCTTCTAGAGGATCTAGCTCTGATACTAATTATTGGCAACAATAATGAAGAAAAACTGAGAGGGGGGGTGAATCAGTTTTCATTGGATCTACAAACTTAACCACAAAAATAGATTAGATAAACTACAACAATAACAAAGATAAGAAAGTTGATAGCACAACACACAACACCAATATTTTGATGTGGAAAACCCAGTTAAGGGAAAAACTACGATAGGAACCTACCCACAATAAGATGACACTCTTTAGTAGAATGTGAATATATTATAATGGGGAATGTACATGCATTCAGGAACACTACCTAGAGCTTACAACTGAAGAAACAATAACCTGGAAGGCTACAGCCCTCAGGGAAGGTTCACTACCTTACAAGGAAGTCTAACTGACTTACAAAATGATCAGACTACAATCTAGAAGAAATGAACTGAAACAATAACATCTCCAAATGCCTAATGACAGTTTCAATTAAGCTCAATTGTCTTCTCTGCAACACTAATCTCTGCTCAATCACAATGACGAAGGATGAATCACTTGTTCGCATATACACTAGTTTCTAATAATGCAGATACCACCTCTACATCTAAATTACATAACAATATCACCTATTTATACAATTCATCTACCTTGAAAAGAAGGTTGGCTAAACCCTCAACTCACAATTACAAAATTACATCACACAATATAAAGATCGACCACCAGACCAATATAATGATATACATGACTTAACATGGAACTAATTCAAATATCCAAATGCTCATCACCACCGATAATCATGCCAAGATCAACCGCAACATGCTAGACCACCAAGAATACTGCATAACACGAAGAACATCATCGGTTCGACAAAATCACCAAGAACATGCACAACGATCAATGTGGATAATCCAAACAAATAGGACACAATTAGGGAACACCAACAAGCAGGTTAGAATCATTAGTAACAACTGCACCAACACCACTTATCAAATCTTCATCGATCAACATCTAAAACTCAAGAACACTCAAACAACAACAACTATCATGAAAAAAAGATAACTTTTGGAGCACCAAATCACAAACCATATGCAATAAAGATACACAAGACCATACAAAACAATATCTTAAAATATCAGCTCAAGATCCGATCACACCAAAATATACCGAGGGAAATACTGAACTCTGTAAAGCACTGATTAGATAAACAAACTGCAAAACTGGCTCATTTGATATGATCAATTAAGCTTTCCATATCAGCAAAACCAATATAAAATAATATAATGATACTATAAATATTCCATACATCAAACCATGATCCCAATAAAACAATTCACAATCATGGGAGCAGGAATATGTTGATATCAATGACAATAACATATCCTAGTAGCAATAATGCCCAACAAAACCATCTTAGGGATGGTGAATTACAGGCCCTAAAGCATGAGGTTTAGGAGTTGTTGAGTTGCCTAGATAGACACAAGATGAATGTTGAAATTTAGGTCCTAGAGAAAGAGATAAAGGATATGAATAGCAGATGGGATGTTAGAGACAAACAACTAGCCAACATTAATAAATTTTGCAGTAGAGTTATGCACAGTTTGGTTACGACTTTATGTCTACTGCAGGACAAGGTTGCGGATGAGGATGCAGACAAATAGTCTTGCAAGGAACTCTACAAGTTCCTTACTAAATATTGGGATAATGTTCCTGGTTTGGCTAGGCTTCATAAACTAGCTTCTGAGTTTTAGGCTTAGTCTAGTTTTTAATGTTTATTTTCGTTCTCTTTAGCTCTTTGGACTTATGGGGTGCTCCCCTGGTTGCTTTATTTCTAGATTTCTATTAAAATCTCTCTCATTTTGATCTTGCTATTAATTTTATACTAATGACCTTTTGGATATGTTAAGGGTCAATGCCCTCGTTAACGCTTCTTTTATAATAAAGAAACATTATTCATTCTTTCATATATAGATTCCAAATATTACCTTAAGACTAAGTTTTACAATGACACTTCGATTAAAAATTTCTCTTTCTCCCCCTTTTTGAATATTCAAAGAATCCCTTTGTTTATACATGAAAATAATTATAAGAATAATCATTGAGTTCTCTTTGAACTAGGGTTGTGTCTCCCGATTTTGCTCTAGTAAATCTTAATTCATAGAGTTGAAAGTGTTCAAGGATCATGATTGTTTTCTTGTATTTTGAGAATACCTTTTTGAATTGAAAGTTAAAATATCAATAGAATGAAAACTTTACCTATAAAAAAAAAATAGAATGAAAACTTTAACAATGAAATGGCTCTAAAGAAATCTAAGTATGTTGGACCTCAAAAGAATTCGACCAACAAAAAAGGAAGAAAATATTAAATTTGTTAGCTCTCCTTAAGAGCACATTTTCACGAACTATTATTGGGAAGAATGATCATTTATCTTCATGGTGTAACCACCGAGAAAGCTAAACTGGATCCCACATTTAATGGTGAGATGATATAAAGTTTTCAAACTAACAACATTTATATATTACATGTGTCATGGATCTAAGAAGTTGATCAACGAATCCACTTTTTTGGCTCTCATTTAGATGACTTGGAAGATAACAATACACCCTTAACAACTAAACACATCTTAGCCAATTTATAATTCTCAAAACCTACCAAAATGAAAACTTCAAAACTTTGTTCAATGACACCATATAGCATTTATAACCTCACCACCCTTTTTTGTTTAAATTTCATAAAAGATATTGGGACTCACTATAGATACCAACTCATAATGCTCCAATCAATAGAGAAATAACATTAAGTTATCACACTAACACATTTTTATGTGATTCCTTTATAATTAGATTAATGACAACGAGATGATCTTCAAATGTGTTTTATTTTCTTATGGGGCACGACCCACTATTTGATAAGCTAAAAACTTCATCCAATGGCATGAAATTGTAGTCCAATTACTTTAACAATGTATAAAACCTTGTGCAAATCTTTGATGGCCAATATAAAATCATCTTTTCTCAATTAAAAATGGATTCTTATAAAAAATCAAAAGTATATTCTAGTCTAAAATTTTGTTAGAATTAGCCAAGGAAAAACTAGAATTTGTAAAATAAAGGAGTGTACCACAAAGAAATATATATATGAAGCTAAGCCAAAAAAAAATAAAAAATTGAGCTTGCGAAAAGGGTGAACAAAGAGAAAAACTATATAGCTTTGGGAGCCTACGGAGGGATCTTTACCAACATAGGTGAATCTAAAATTCTTACCCATTGGAAACTTAATAGTCTTCTTGAAAATTGTTTAGTTAACAAAATCAAGAGAACCAGCTCCTTATATCTTTTCTAGATCAACTTGAAGGAACACTCAACATCAAAAGTACAAACAAAGATATTTTAGGCTTCTTAAGTATTTTCCAAATCAATGATAGCCTTATTAGGTACTCTTGAGATTTTCATTAGTAACCTTAACCTAAAAGTCTAATTAAGCTAACTCAACCCTACTAAATGTATAGTCTTCTTTCTTTCTCACAAGATTTATTTTAAACTCTTCAACTTTTCTAGAACCTTATTTCCATCTTGAAATTAGAAGATGAGTCATTTTTGCACCAGTGAGACAATGTGTCCCTTCATTATTTGTGTGAAATGACATAATATAGTGATTAACTAGGTATTACAAGTTAGAATGACCTATTTTCTTCTCAAAAAATTCATTCACTTTGATTGCAACTTCCTTTCTATCGTTAAAACCTACAACTTGTATAGCCTTAACGAATAAACTATAAAATTTGCCAGCTAGTGATAAAACATAGGAGAACTTGGGAGATAGTAAGATAAGGGTCCCATTAATCATGTATTTATCTTAAACTCATTCAAATCTTGGGAAAAAGCGATAAACTTGAAATAAATTTTGAGTTCTATGTCACTTGATGTGATCTTTGCCCAATAATAAGTATACAACTATTTCACTATAGGAATCACTTCAAGCATTTTCTTTGGCACTTGCACTGATGCTTATAATTGTTGAAATGATACCCTTTATATTTAAATTCCACCTTCATTGAATCAATTAAATTTATTAGCTCAATCATTTTGGTGTGTAACTATATTGCTTATATTATCATAACATTTTCTTGCTCCTCTACCTTTTGTAAATCCATGTTGTGCCCCTTTTGAGTGATTTTCAACTTGTCTAACTCAAACTACTTTCAATCTATTTAGACTGTTCTACTTGTAATTATCTATTGAGAACCAAGCAAAATATTCCCTATTCAATTAGATGATCTCTTGGTATTAATCATTTATCCATGCTCAAAGATAATTTATAGTAGCTTTTGTGCATTTCAGTAGAGCTTAAGTTTTTCAATCTTCTTATTGAGCTTTAAGTAGTTTGTAGTAACTATTTTTTTGTGTACCTTCCATTAGCTCCACCAGATCTTTTAAATGTGCTTGTATCAAGATCATACATAATACATGCATTAAACATTTTATAAAGTTTGTCTTACCCATGGTTTATCTATATTTGTTGTAACGTGGACGATCATGAGTACCTATACTTATCACTAGAACATGCACGCTGTGAACCTGTTTCAACCATTCAGTGAAACATGAGATCACCTATTAGAGTGTGGGCTCTAATTTTAGAGGTCAACCTCTAGAAAAGGTTGGTCCCTATTGATACTTCACCTAAAGCCTATTCTAAACTATTATTTTCTTGGTGGAAAAGGAGAAGAAAACTTTGGAAATGACTTTGATATTCTTAAAAGATGAACCTACATTTATAATGGTGATGCATTAGATTTGCATCAGACCTGTACTTTATTGTTTTAGAATCATAATAACTCAGAAAAAAAGTCTTTTGATTCCACAACTTCTAGTTTTACATCACATACATCAATATTATGTAAAAAGGATACTAGTATATTGTTGTTTTGAATGAAAATAGTAGATTATACATAAGTGGATAGCCCTACATGAGCATTTCATAGTTTACAAACCATATGTAGATGTATTTGTTTGACTACATGTGTTTGTTTGAGACATATTTCAAAGGTTTTATGCTTAAAACACAAGGAAATAACTCATTGGACACACAATAGTAAGGCTTTGGAAAATATGTTTTCCTTACTTTGAAAGATGAAACTTAAAATGAAAATCAATCATTAGGTGATTGAAACTGAGTTACAAATAATTATTCTACTTTAAATAGCTCTAAATCTATAATATTTTGAAAAAATGGAAAGCAAGAACTAACTCAAAATTTAGTCCTAAGTGTTCTTTTGTAGTCTACATTCCTGTCATAAAAGCTTGCAACATGTGCAATAAAGAGAGGAAGGCATGCGTCTTACCTTATTGGTTATAGTTGTCATTTGATGTTTGAAAAAGTCTTCAACTACTACCCTGGGTCAAATAGAACTGATTTTGGCTATTAAAGTCCTCTTAAAGTGCTCATGTGTCATGTGTTATAAAAGAACGATTTGATTGTGTCTATACCCTTGATAGACTTTTGCACATATCAAGATATCACTTAAGGGTGATAATATTTCTCCTAAATGCTTGCATTATGTTGTCCAACTAGCTCCTAAATCCTTGGAATAAACTTCAAACTAGGTCAACAACCTTCAAGCTACCCCTTATATTTGCTCATTTGTTTGAATGATTCAACAATCATCTCTAGGATCAGGTAGAACTGAAATAGGCCATTAAAGCCCTTTTTAATTGCTCCAAAATGAGTAATAAAGGCTTGAAACTGCCTTTTGAATGCATATCTATCTTATGGGAAATCTTTCATCATGATAAAATGACTCCAAGAGTCATAAAACTTTTCTTTTATGTAGACTTTGTGCACTTGTCTTCAATTGGCTTCAACCTTCAATATTCATTGTATTCTCTTATCTTTTCATCATATCATGCCCCAAAATTATCCATGAGTTTGTTGTAATATGGCGTCCTTCATGCTTACTATCTTCTAGGACTACTAATATCTCTCTATAACTATTTTCCTTCTCATCATGAGGCTATCCCTTTTGTAGCTCTCTTATATTCTCCTTGTTGTAAGTAGTCTTCATGGTCCTTTGTGGATCAATATTCTCCCAATCTTCTATGAAGGCATTGATCAACTTTTCGTTGTCTTTTGCTTTCATGAGGACTAACTTTAGGTACTTGGGATCTTCTTTTATTTTCCTTATTGATGTAAACTTTGATGGTTATCATCAACATATTTTAAAGTTTGAAAGATGAAGTAAAATTTTAAGACCATCTCCTTGACATGCCTCCATAGTTATCTTATGGGTAACAATATGCTTCATATATAATAACTTGAAAGCTACTCTTCTAAATTTTCTCTTGATGGTATGTAATGACTATCCTTTTTGGACTATTTAAATTTCCCGTTTAAAGATTTTGATACTTCTATTCACTTGTTGTAGCAAACCCTAATAGAGTACATTTTCCCTTAATATCTCCTTACCCCATATTTATAATGCCTTAAAATATTTTTCTCCATGCTAGTCATACATATGACCTAGTTTCTTTTCCTCATGACATGTGAATAGATTACAAATTGTAATTTATCATATTAGTTTTAAAAACTTGTCTTCTATCCATTATTATTAATAAATCTATACCTTTGTACCATCGAAGCTACACCTTTAATCATAAAGTATACATATGGTTATGAGTAGTTAGATTGTGGCTACCTGAACTTTTAATTAAGTCATATTATCATTATTAAATTGATATTTATCTATTTAGGTCAGCCTTAGGCATATATATTCATATTTAGGTCGACCAAGGTGGTATACTAGGCATATATAGGGTCTATATAAGAGATAGTGAGTTTTATTTTAGCACCATATTATGAAGTGTGTTCTCATTAGAGATATTTGGAGGTCTACCCCGTCTAAGTGGCTTATTTTTTTCTTTCTATTATATATAATTCTCAACATATTTCATATTGAATTCCTCATTTGTGCAAGTTATTTCATTACAAGTGGTATCCTGGAGCATGATCTTCGCATCGTGAAGGCAAAGAATTCTTCTTCAAAATTAGAGATCATTTTGGAAATCACATATCTTTCAAATATGTGCAAATTTTTTTCTTATTTTTAAAGGTTTTTTTTAAGAAAATATTGAAGCACCTTCAATCCAATTTTTTAGACAAGTTGAAGCTGAATTGGGCGAATTATTTCAGAATTAGGGTTTTTTTTGCTAATTTTTTGTAGACACCCTATCTCATAGATTCAAGACAATTTATTCTTAATTTTTAAAGGATTTTTGGGGATGTCATTGAAGATTCTAAAGTCTAAGTTTCAAATACATTAGAGCAGAAATAAGAGATTTATTGAGAAATTATGGTTTATGATAATTTTACTCTCAAGCCTGCAAGTATAGCTATTTCATGGAGATATATCTAGGTAAGTGTTATTTTTAACCTATAAAGTTACAGTAAAATTTTAAGATCATTTAAATTTTATTTGTGTGATTTATTGCAAGATTATTATATTCTATCATGATGGGGCCTTCTACAAGAGATAAAAAGAATTTTTCCACACTGGGAAAAACTCCTAATAAGGATGATGGAATAAGTGAGGACATAATCCATAACGAACAAACAAGAAAGGTTGATGAAGAAATATTATCAATGATGATCGATATATATTGACTGCAAGGAGATATGCAAAACCTAGGAGCATATTTATCCGATATAAAGAGCACATTTTATATGAATGGGTTAAGAAGGGATGTCTCAAACAACCTAGGTGAACCATACATGTTAGTGAATTTTGATTCAAATTATAATACTCATTTGGTATCTAGGAATTAGATACTAAAAGTTGATATGCATAAGTTTGATGGCAATGATCCACTAACATGGATAAATCAAATGTAATTTTTTTATTATGTGCATCAAATACCAAGTGAACAAAAGGTGACTATGGCATCCTTATATCTAGAGAAAGATAAATTCATTTGGTCTCGATGGCTATGTACTCAATGATAGAAAAAGAGTCTCATAGTCTCATGGTCATTTTTTATAGAGGAGCTACAAGCATAGTATAGAAATAGTGTGACCAACAACCTCTTTAACCAACTAGCTAAAGTTCAACAATCAAGATCTGTAAAGGATTATATTCAAAAATTTTAACATCTATCCATGATAGTTGATACAATTACGAAGGAGAATTTGAATGACTTATTTTTGGGAGGTCTGAAAGACCACATTCAATATGAGGTACACAAGTTTAATCCTACCTCTACAAATGAGCCTTTTCTCTTAGCACCACAAGGTAGAAGAGAAATATTTAATTTCTAAAAAGAAAGGGGTTAGTGGGATAAGAGATAAAGGGTTATCAATGCCTCATTATTAACCCACTAGATTAACACAACAAAAAATTGAGGAAAAGAGAGAAAAAGGTTTATGTTTTAATTGTGATAGAAAATATAGTTGAGGACACAAATGCAATGAGTTGTTTTATATTAAAAGTCCAAGTGAGGGAGACGAGGAATAACCAATATTGTAAAGTGATAAGCAATTAGATGAGGAATAAATTGATTCTCAAATAATCATTTCTTTCCATGCACTTATTGGTTTTACTACCCCACAAACACTCAAAATAATGGGTTTTTAAAGAAGGAGAAAGTAACAATGTTGATACACTTGGGTAGTATTTATAACTTCATCAACAAAAAGTTGGCTATGCACCTATTAATTAACTCTGAAGTTTTAGGTTTTGATTGTGGATGGTTGTATGGTTAGTTATTCTGGAAAATGCCAAAACATTAAGTTATCCATGGGAGATTATAATATTGATACTAAAATGTATGCTATCTCCATGGGTGCAACAAAAAATATTTTTGGAGTACAACGTCTTACTATCTTGGGAAAAATTGAGATGAACTTTCAAGAACTATTCATGAGATTTCAATCAAAAGGAAGGAAAGTGGAGCTAATAGGGTTGTGTGCAAAATCCTGAGAAATGGTGAGTTCCAATCAAATGCAAAATTTTCTTAAGAAGGGAGCTAATGGATTTGTGGCCCAATTATGTTCATTAGAAGCCTATCAACTAAATGCCCCTATCAATCTAGATTTGCAAGAAATTATAGATCATCACTTAGTGGTTTTTCGGGAGATTTCTAAAGGAATTCCACCTAAGAGGGATCATGATCATGCCATACAAATAGTGCCAAGAATCCAATCACCCAACATTAGGCCTTACTAGTTCCCATATATACAAAAAAGTGAAATTGAAAATATTGTTAAAGAAATGTTAGAAGTAGGAGTTATCAGGTATAGCCAAAGTGCTTACTCCTTGTGAGTTATAATAAAGCATAAGAAGGATGACACATGACACATATGCCATGAATATAGAGTGATCAACATGTACACTATTAAGGAAAGGTTTCCTATACTAGTCATTAATGATAATTTATTAGATGAATTGAATGGAGCTACATTTTTTACAAAATTAGATCTTAGATTTGGTTTCACCAAATTCAAATTAATGAAGAAATTCCCAATGCAACATTTAGGACCCATGAGGGTCATTATGAGTTTTTGGTAGTGAATTTTGGGCTTACTAATGCATCATCTACATTTCAAAGTTTGATGAACTCCATATTTAAGAAATTTTTGAGGAAGTTTATATTGGTGTTCTTTGATGATATATTAATTTATAGCAAAACATGGGAGGAACATTTACATCATGTTGATATAATGCTATAAGTTCTTCAAGATCACCAAATACACATAATTTCACATGAAGGAATAAAGGTGGATCTTAACAAAATTAAGGCTATTATGGAATGGCCTTTTCCCAAAACCATTAAGAAGCTAAGGGGTTTTTTGGGGTTGTAGGAGATTTGTGTAGAACTATGGTCATATAGCACATCACTCTTGACTTTATTAAAGAAGGATTCATTTCAATAGGATGAGTTAGCTAATGCAACCTTTGAGATATTGAAGGAGGCTATTGCACTACTCTAGTTCTTGCTATATCATATTTCACCAAATATTTTATTATGGAATGTGATGTTTTAGGTAATGGTATTGGAGCAGTTCTCTTGCAAGATGATTGGCCCATTGCTTTTGAGAGTCATCAATTAAAGGGTAATAATAAACTCAAGCCTATTTATGAGAAGAAGATGTTACATATTCTTCATGCAGTCAAACAATGGAGGCCATATCTAATGGGAAGACACTTCAAAGTTAAGACAAATAATGATAGCCTAAATTATTTTTTGAAACAGATATTATCATTAAAAGAGCAACAAAAATGGGTTAGTAAGATGTTCGATTATAACTTTGAGATCATATGCAAGAAAGGTAAGGAAAATATTGTGGCGAATGCATTATCCAAGTAGGAAAAAAAGATGAGGCTCTAGTGTGTGGCATTTCAATATTACAAGAAAATTGGATAGAAGAAGATAAAGAAAAGTGGAAAAATGATGTTGCTACAAGTAATCTCATTCAAAAATTATAGAGTGATCCAATTAGTTCAGATAAGTTTTATTGGAAGAAGATGCTTTTTGGTATAAAGAGCGATTATACCTATGTAATAACTCCAATATCAAATAAAATATTCCCACATAACTTCATGAGTCTCCAATAGGTGGTAATTCATGATTTTTGAAGACATATTATCGATTCAAGCAAGACTTGTTTTGGGAAGGACTATGTTAGGAATTTCATAATTTAGCTAAAATTTGTTGAAATTGCCTCTGAGTATCCCTAAGGTTGCAAAAAATTGTTTGTGTAAAAACCCCTTAGGCCCTAATTGGCTATTTGTTGCCCTTTTGTTCTATTTCTTCAATGACTGGATCAGTAAATCACCATATTTGTAAGTTACAACTTGAGCCCATTTAAACATTTTGATAATCGACCTCTTCTACTAGATTCATGTTTTTTTACCATATGTCCAAGTTATGTCATGTAAAATCTATATCGCTTCATATTTAGCTAAGTCCTAACTCCATGATCCCTTTCCCCTTTGTTAATTTGTTAATTTATGCACGTGCCCAATCATTCGTTTAAGTAATTACCTACCCCATTTCCCTGTGGGGGTAAAGACTTTAATGTTGATGCAGCTGCGAGTATGTGGGATATGAAAAGTGCTATTTTTTTCTTTCACCCTGTTACAAACCTCAAACCTCAAAAATCCTTGAAAAATCATAAAATTTTGAGTCTATATTATTTCCTTTATACTTTTCAAGCTCTAAATTACCCTTGTGCAATGCTTCATGTTTCAAGTTTCCTACTATTGTGCCCCATAAACTTCATAAGTTTCCTTTCTGGTCATCACCATCTCATTATATTGGCTCAAAATTGCCCCAACATGAGTTACCATATTCCCCCAAATATTATATTTCAAAGTAGCTAGCAAGATGTGGGACTGCGGTAAGAAGAAAGATGCAAATCCTGTAAGGTCCTTTACACTGTTTTATTAGTATTTGGAAGTGTAGCAGTAAAGGAGGTAGGCTATTGGCTTACCGTGATACTGCAGATCCTTACTCATAGTTCTTTAGGTGGATTGTGAGATAACGGTAATGGATAGAAGCAGTGTAAAAGTTATCGCATGTATATCATAAATCTATACACCTCGCGGTAGAGCGATAACAATATAAGTTACCGCAAAACTACATGATATTGGTCACTGGGAAAAAGTGGTTTAGTGGGGGAGCGATAAGTGAAAACATTAATATCGCATTAGTACAATATAAAAGAATATTGTGGTAATGCGGTAACCATGGTTACCAAATTATCATAGAGGTTTAAAGTAATGCTTGGGTAAGGTCTGAGATATAGCGGTAAGAAGAGAAATAGAAAAAGGCTAGGTAGGGATGACATAAGCATATCATAGCTGTATTTTTTGAAAAGGGTGGTGGAGTTATAAGGTGGTAAATCAACATGAAGGAATTAAATGATGAAATGGCACTCATAGACTTTCATAAAATTTATAATTCTCACTTGAGAAATTTATTCTGCATCTGAGGAGTTGATAGTTGGAGCTTTGCGATGGTGAAGCAAAGCACAAAATCAATTGTGAATTCAACAAGTACTAAAATTTACCAAGGCTTTGTGAGTTGCAAATAATTTAGAAAGTAGCTCAATTGAATTTAACCTAGGATAGGATAAGCAACAATGCCTAGGAAGGAAAAGAGCTGTAAGAAAAAGGGAGAGTCTTCAAACCCTAAGGAAGAAAAAAGGCCACTTCAAAAGTCTCTGCTAGACATTTTACCCCAATTAGAAGACACTGGGACTAGGAAGGTTTCCAAGGATAGTTTGTAGGGTTATAGAGATACTCTAATTCCCATTGTCGGGTGGGACTTGTTTTGGTATTTTTATAAAAACCAGGATGGGAAGGTACCAGTGTCGCACCCATGGACATTGGACTTGGCCAACTTAATTGTGCCCAATTTATTTGTTAATGTTGAGTTGATTCAAGTGTTAGCTAAAAATTATCACCCTGTCACTAGAACAGTGAGAATGCCTATTGGGAACCCTTTATTTGTGATAACTAGGTCTGCAATTGTAACTGTTTTATGTTGAACAAGCAAGCCATGGCTAAAATTGAATTGGGGAAGTTTGAGGAGGACTACATGAGGTTGAGAAAAACATATAGGAAAGATGAGCTCCCACTCTACAAAAAAGGGAGCCATAATAACAAAATTGTGGAGGTCATGGGGAATGAACCCTTTGCTGTGGATGAATTTCAACTTTATTTCCAGAGAACATATTTTTCTTTGTGTCAGATCTTAGGTGAGGATGCAAAAGACAAGATGTCAGTTGCCATGATGTATATGGCTATGAGAATTCAAAATTATGAATTGAATCTAGAATTTGATTTTGCTTTGGAGATTGAGAGAAGGATCCATGTGCATCTTGTTGCTTTAAAAGAAAAGAAGGGATCATGTAACTTCCATCATTACTCATTGTTGTTTTATTTGATATTATATCAAAATAGACAACCACTGAAAAAGAAGATGGAATTAGGCATTGTTGATAACATGGGAAATAGGATGCCAGTGCAACTATGGTGTTACATGTGGAACAAGAGACACACAAATAGTGATTACAAAACTTTTCTTGAGCTATGCGCTCTTTAAATCATCTTGTTGATAGATTATCACTCAAAACTCAAGAATTGATAAGACCTATGGCTATGAAGCCAGAAGTAGGAAATACTCATAACTTTGGAGATTGGTTCTACACGGTTGATCACACTTTGATGAGGGTGTATTGATGTCTGTAGACTCCCCATCAATTTCCAATGTTTATTTCAAACATAGTTGCTTTCTTGGAATTTATGTGGTAGATAATGTGGATGAAAAAACAAGTAATGGAGAGATAGAAGGGGACATTTCTACCCCATGTTGCTAGATATGCACGATTCTATTGGAATCAATGAACACTGGAGAGGGGGTTGAATTAGTGTTTTACAATTTACAAACTTATTAAGCTAATTCTTAAACCACTAGATGCATAAGAATAAAAGTGAAGTGCATAAACATAAAGAAAAGAACCACACAACCATAACACCAATATTTTTATGTGGAAACTCGAAAAGGGAAAAACCATGGTGGGATTTGAACCCACAATATTATTATACTATGACTAGAAGTATGATAATATTACATAAGGGGAATGCACTTGCATTTAGGCACACTGCCTAGATATCACTGCTCAAATACAAAAGGGCTACAACCCGGAGGAAGGCTCACTGCCTTACATGATATTACAATTGATTACAATAATGAATGAACTGAAGTGTAGAATCTACATATGCCAAACAGTGGTTCCGGTTAGGCTCAACTTGACTTCTGCAACTGCTCTTCTTATCTGCTCTTTTTTCCTACTTTGTCTTACATCAAAGCACCTAAACCTTCAATAACACTTACCAACCTTCACAAATTCACTCATACAAACTTCTCACACTAATCTCATCGATCAAAATGCTCAAATGAATTGATCTTATATATCCACATCAACAAAATGAATCATTTACCATGTCGGGTTCCAAAAACCGCATAACATGCAACATGAAATGTGTAACCTTAAGTCGACTCAATCCATCCACAAATCCATATGAGGACCTAAACAAAATGATAACAATCTTAATTCAAGTCGGTCCACTCACCTCAAACATGAAACCAATCACCGAAATCAACCCAACAATTCTGAATCACACGTTACACCAAAATATCTCTGCTCTAACTAAATTACCAGATATCGGACCTTCAATCTTGCTCATGAATCAACAACAGATATCGGGATCATAAGATAAGCAACCTTGGACCTTGAATCATCTGCCTTAATCACCACAACCAAAATTACATAATCAAAATCAAGATATGCACACTATTGTTCTACTAGTTACTATGTTCCGCCTTCTAGACTTATGCCTTATAAATAATATGACTTCCGATACATCAAATCTATGTACACCGAATGAGATTTATGAATTGGGTTGACATGAATGACAACTCCTAAGCATCTCTCATGCATCGATCTTCACCAGAATAATGTCTCTTGCCAACAATCCCCCCCTTTGGCATCGATGGCAACACTGTGAAAAATGAATTGTACACTCAAGATTGCAAAACTTCAAAATTTCAAACTCTTCCAAAATTCTCCAAGACTCTACAAGCTCCCCCTGAGGATTTGCATCATTTTTCACTCCGCTCTCTCCCCCTTTGACAACAATGCCAAAGATAGGAATCCACCAAAAATTATATAGGGGGATATGTTTAGCTGCTTACAAAAATTTGAAAATATCTGCAAAAATTATTCTTAAACTCAACAAGTGGTTATCCCATGCCTTCTTCAAACTCTCCAAAATGTTGATCATCCCACTGAATAGATAGGCATGCATCTTTTCTCCTCTTCTATCTACCAAAACACTCTTATTTAGAGCATCCTTAGAATCTTGCATGCTACTCATTAGAGAGTCTATCCAGGGAGTAATAAGACTCCTTGCTTGTCCTACTCTAGCCAAAATTCCATCCTTCTCCTAGTTTAGACTCTTAATCTTATCCAATATGCTCACAAATTATGGTTCAAAACTGCTAGGCTGGAATGACTGAGGTGCATATGACTGAGATATGCTAGCAAGATGGCCTTCACATTCTTTTATTTTCTTGTCAATATCTATAGTAAACTTAAGCAAAATTAGGCATGACATATATTTGGCCGCCTTCATCTAGAGCATCTTGAATACCCTTCATAGTGGTAATTAAACTGACCCTATCATTCTCAATCATCTTCAAAAATGTTATCAATCTCATAGCATTAAATTAATTCAAAAATATAGTATCAGCCGCCTTCTCCAAGGACTCAAAATGAGAATCTACGACATTCAACATACTCTTAAGCTTACCAGAGGGGTTATGAACTATGTCCAGTTTAAATGATGGCAAAATTTTCTCAAATACCTCTGCTGCCAAAGTTATCAACTCTTTATCTACAGTATGGGACTTGAGTAAGTCCTCACTGGCTTTAGATTGTGCAAGAGTTGCTAGCTTTAATGCCTGAATAGGAGATAAAGAACTCAGATCAATAGGTCCTTGAGAAAAATCATCTGAATCAGTAACAACCTATTTTCCCTTGTCAATAGTGTCTCTTTTCACTGTCACTGGAGCTTGATCATCCTTCTCCTCTCCTGCCACCTCTGCACTTTCATCTTTCTCACCCTTCTCACCATCATCTATCTCCTCAGCTGCCTTCTTTGAAACAAATTCTATCACTGGAGGATCCTATACAACTTCACCAGAGTTACCATCTTTAGCATTATTAGGATCATCTGCTACCATGGTTTGTTCATTTGATTGCCCTTTCAGAATGACCTTCTCAAATGTTTTATCTTTCTGCTTATCAAGAATGACTACATGCACTTCTAAAATATATGTATCCTATGGTTTCTCTTCCGGTTGAGTGTCATCATGTGCCGAGTTTACATCATACCTCCGCTCTATCAAAAATTGTCTCAAAAATACTTCAGTCTCTTTAGTTACTTCATTTATTTTGCCGAGCATAAGTTTATTGACTCTCTTCTTGCTTCGAAATCTCTCCTTTGCAAGCTTTAACAATCTAACAACTTCAATTTTAGAAATGACAGAGGATAAATTTACTAATACGTACTCCTTTATTCTTTCATCTTCTAAACTTGCAACATGCCTCCTTGCATCCAAAATGTCATACATGCTTTTGGGTATCATGGATGATAATTCTATTAATGCTTTGCTATAAACATCCATGAACTAAAAAACTGCTTCCTCTATAGCTCTTTGATATTTATCATCAAAATTTTCATAGTATACAAACATATTTTTCAAGTTACCATCCTTAAGCACTTCATCAATTATTTCCTTCAAGGTTATTAGGGGCACAACTTCATATGTACTTTCAACTTTGTCAGATTTCAGAGCTCATCCAATTCAGATTTCTGTTTCTTGCTTACTCTGGCTCTACCAGATGGCTTAGCTTCTGATTTTGATTTCTTGGCAGGTTGGGCCCCACTGGATTGAGACTTCTTCACTACTCTGGCATAAGTAGCTGTATTCTTTACCTCTTTCACCGCTTCATCAGACTCAATATCAATAGCCTCAGCAGTGACTGCAACACATTCTCTTTGAGGCTTCTCCTTCTTCCTTTTCTCTGCTCCACCAGTTGACTTGGCTTAAGGCTTGGGTGGAGGATTAGGCTTCTGAACACTAGAGGTAGGTGCATACTGAGACTGCCTTGGCTTTGATTTCTCAGGATGAGTGGAGACTAGTTTTTTTATTTCTTAGGCTTTTCCATATCTTCCTCCTTTAGTATAATTTTTTCCCTTGCCCTTTGCACAACTTCTTTTGAAATACCCATTTGTTCAACAAGCTCCTCAACTTCCTTTCTGACTTTCCTCTTTCTTGCCGGTTTAGTAAATTTCTTATACAAGTCAAGATCCTTCTTTTTATATGTACTGAACCTTTCTTCTTTCTCATCCACCGACTTACTCAACAAGTGTTGAGCATATACATCAAGTGTATTTCCATCTACCTCATACCCCATGGGCATGATCCAAACTATTCTATGTTCAACTACCTCCATGTGACATTGGTCTTTATCTATCATAAAGCATATTGTATTCTCATATTTCTCAACAATCTATTTAGGAATCCTTTCTCTGCTCTCCATCATTGCTTGGAATGATTTAAAGTAATCCCATAAAACAAATTTATGAGCTACAGTCCCAATCCTTGAAAACCTTCCTTGATTTGGACTACCACCATTGTATCATAAGCCCACCGAACCTTTCCTATACCAATGATTTCATTCAAGAAATAAAGTGCTAAACAGATAATCAAAGAGCCAAATTTAAAAACATGTTTCTTATCTTGCTTTATCTTCTTCAGGTTGCTCATTAGCTCACTGAGAAGAACTCCACAAAGATCATACCTTTTGTCTTCCTTAAGAATTTGATAAGATGCAAAAATAGCAGTACCAGATACTGAATTCTACCTGCTATATTGGTACACCTCGTATCCCATTACCATTGAAGAAAATATCATATCATGCTCTATGATATCACTGATTGTCATCGATCGGTTGTCATATTGGGATCTGGTAATAGATATCACTATTGTGTTCTAAAATTTCCTCAGACTGGGGATCACCGATTGCATTCAAAATGGTTACAACTTCAATGACTTTCTTTGTTATCTTGTGAGGTTGATCCAGCTATAGGAACTCATCTTGGATTCAACTCAAGATATATCTGACCCATTCGGGTTCATCAAGCACTAGAAAATGAACAAACTGGATAAAACCCTTATCTTGCAATGATTTGTATTCAAGATTCAGATTTCCCATTCTATCCATCATATGCTTAGTGTATAGTGATATCATGTCTGCATTACCAAGCTCCTTAATGTTGCAGTGAATATATGCCCTAATATTTCATTATGTAGCATGCCATACAAGACAAAGGAAAAAATGCCTTCCAAATCATCTTCAATGAATTTGAATGGATGTCTCTTGAACACAGGCCTTTCTCTCTCAGTAATCTCAACTACCAATGGAGTTGCAACACTAGATGCAGATGCCATTTTGAATTTAGGGTATAAAAATAGTTCGAGCATGAATAAATACCTTCTTAAATTCAACTGGATGCTAGGAATCACTGATTGATTGCTTCAAGCTCTGTTATCAGTGTTCAATCTCATTCACCTCACTCTTTTTCTCTTTCTCTTTGTTCACAATGTGAAGAATGAATGATTGAATGCCTTATTATCCACTGAAAACCTAACTTTAAGTTTTAATAAATGCACAACCCTAAAGGCTTTCCAAATACCCTTCTTCTTCAAGAATTCATCACCGGATACTCTGATAGGCATGAAATCTTCTGGATATCAATTGCACAACTAATCTCCATCTTCTACAACCATCCTTGACCGATTACAGATCTCTGAAAGAGGGTTTTAAGTATCTGCATGAAAAGATTCCCCTGAAGGCATTTGGCCTTAGTTACTGGATGAGGTTCCAACACTGAAATCAGGTGTGGAGCCATTCTGAACATTTGAATCTTCCTTCTTAACCCATATCTTCTTATGCTTCTCTCTAACTTCTACAACCTTTGCTTTTCCCTTTTCATTTGATCTGTTCTTGTCTACCAGAGCTTTCTTGCTTACATTTTTATTTCTAGAATATTTTGCAATGTGACTGGATTTGTTGCATGCATGGCAAACAATATTTCCTTGCATACACTTGAAGTTCATCTGATTTGGTCTCATCTTGCATTGGTTAGAAATGTGTCTAAACATTCCATATGCATAACATCTCTTATTTTGGAAATTATTCATCATTGTTTTGCACATGTTTGACTTATGACCAAAATTGTTGCATATGAAACATTGACCAGTAAAGTTAGGACCATATTCATCACATTATTCATCATCTCATTATTCATCTTATTTTTGCACTGACTTGCCATATGACCGAATTTACCACAAAAAAAATATTTACCTTTGAATTTATAGGCATTAGGCTATCTTACTAGAGGTTTCTTGTTTCTTCTGATGATTTCTTTGTCCGTAACTGGAGGATTCTCCTTTCTTGTATCCAAGTCCTTGCATGTCTTTCCCATGTCTTTGACTTTCCAGCATCTCATCTAACCAGGTTGATCTAGCTTTGAATTTTTCTTTGTACTCATTAGCAGTAGAAAGCTCATCTCTCAGAATTATGATCTGCCTTTCAAGTTCTTGTACATCATTATTGCATTGTAACAATTCAAGTTTCAAGTGATCATTCTCATAATTCAATCTGCAACATTCATTAGATTTATCCTTCAATGACCTCATCAAATTTTCTTCTTTCTTCTTCTTGTCTTCAATCTCCTTTGTTAGCTATATCACAATGGATTGCATCTCATTCTTCAGGACTGCATTCTCTCTAGCAATATTCTCACACTCATCTGTCTTGCCTTGTAGTGCTTGATTGTCAATGCTTTGTTCTTCTTTCTCCTTTAGTTTATCCATCAGTTCCTTTCTCTTCTCTCTTGATGTGTTGACTTGTTGCTTCAGAGATTCGATAAAATTTTCAGCTTCTTTCAAACTTCTCCTTAGGTTAGTCTTCTCTTTCATAGCTGCATCAAGATCTTCAAGTGCCACAGTAAGCTACTTCTACAAACCGGGGTCCATTGATTCAATCTTCTAGATCTTCCTCAAGATTTTAGGCTTATTCCAAGGAACTAAGCTCTGATACCAATCGTTGGAATCAATGAACACTGAGAGGGGGGGGAGAATCAATGTTTTACAATTATAAACTTATTAAGCTGATTCTTAAACCACCACATGCATAAGAATGAAAGTAATATGCAAAAACATAAATAAAATAACCACACAACCATAACACCAATATTTTTATGTGGAAACATAGAAAGGGAAAAACCACGGTGGGATTTGACCTGACAATCTTATTATATTATGGCCAGAAGTATGATAATATTACATAAGGGGTATGCACTTGCATTCATGCACACTGCTTAGAGGTCACTGCTCAAATATAAAGGGGCTACAACTTGGAGGAAGGATCACTTCCTTATAGGCTATTAAAATTTATTATAATAATGAATGAACTAAAGTATAGCATCCACATATGCCAAAAATTAATTTCGGCTAGGCTCAAATTGACTTCTGCAACTATTCTACTTATCTGCTTTGTCTTACACCGTGCCACCTAAACCTTAAAATAACATTCACCAACCTTCACAAATGCACTCATACAAACTTCTCAACCTCTTCTCATCCATCAAAATGCTCAAATGAATTGGTCTTATATATCCACATCAACAAAATGAATCATTTATCATGTCGGGTTCCAAAAACTGCATAACATGCAACATGCAACATGTAACCTTAAGTCAGCTCAATCCGTCCACAAATCCATATGTAGACCTAAAAAAAATGATAAAAAGCTTCATGCAAGTTGGCCCAATTACCTCGAACATGAAACCAATCACCGAAATCAACCCAACAATTCCGTATCACATGTTACACAAAAAATATCTCTTCTCTAACTGAATTACCGGATACCAGACCTTCAATATTGCTCACGAATAAACACTGGATATTGGGATCACAAGATAAGCTACCTAAAACCTTGAATTATCTTCCTTAATCAACACAACCAAAATTACACAATCAAAATCAAGATATGCACACTGTACACATGTTCTATCGGTTACTGTGTTCCACCTTCCAGACTTATGCCTTATAAACAATATGACTTCCGGTATATGAAATTTGTGTCCAATGAATGTGATTTATGAAATGGGTTGCCATCAACAAAAACACCTAAGAATCTCTCATGCATTGATCTTCACTGGAAAAGTGTCTCTTACCAACAAATTCTTCATTGGGTCAGATGTGCTTGAAGAATTGTAGAGTTATATCAAAACAAATTATTCTTTGGAAATGGGCCAAGAGAGATTCTTTGACCCAGAGGGCCACATTAATAATGTCAAAAGGAAAGTACTTACCAACAGAGGGGTTACTCATGAAGTTCTCTTGGATGAGGATGTAATGGGAAACTATCACTTTTGATGAAATTTTCTAAAGAAAAAGAAAATGGAAATTTTTTGATACAATTGGAAGAAGAGAAAAGAAAGAGGGACCCAAGCTTCGTTGTATTTTTTAATGAGGAACCTAATATCCTCAAAAGAATTATTTTGTAAATAAATAATTTTGAAAGGTTATATGGGAAATCAATTGGGGGTGATACCTCACCCAAGAAGGCAAAATTGCTATGAAGAAACCCAAAGGGGTTATGATTGCTGATGCTCTAGATGTTGTTTCTGTTTAAGAATCTTCACCAAGTCCACCTCCACCAAAAAGACAAAAGAAAGATGATCCTATGCCCTTAGTGCCATATGATGACATTGAAGGTGTAGGTGACATTCATGAAGCTATTAGTGCTTTGAAGTCTTTGAAGGATGATGAGGGAGGTTATCAACCACAAGGCTCACCCCCTAGGTATGAAGAAGAAGCACATGGGAATGAGGCTAGGATTAAGGAGGATGCATTGCCATAAGATCCTGAAGATGAGAGAGTTGTATTTTCTTTGAGATTTATTGAAGCTGATGAATCCATTAAGACACAGGTGAATTTAAAGACATTTGGATAAAAATAAAGATGAAATAATTTGAAGAAAATAATCAAATGAATATTATGAGTGTCAATGAATCACAACATGATGAAACTGCAATGAGGACCTTCAAGGAATTGAGATTTGATGAAATAGATGTCACCCCTAATGAGGCTAGAGATATGGTGCTAAAGAGTAACATGTTGATTATTCTTGGGATGATTGTTGAGCAAATATTTCTATTGGAACAAGTCACACATCAAGAAGACCCATTGCTAGTGGCAAAATTTGACTTTTAACAAGGGGTAATTGGGATAGGTTACAACCCCAGGATTGAGACTTTAACCATATGGGTAAGATTTAAAAGTACTGATAAGCCCAAAATAGTTGATATGGTCAAAGAAACAAAATGGGATGCAATATTGAAAACACTTAAAGATACCTCCCCCTTGGAGGCGGCCACTATGATAATGCATTCTGCAATGTTCACCAGAGATGCTATAAAAAATATGCAACATAAATTAATTGAATATGAAAAAGTTCAAATTGATATGAATGAGGAGATAAACAAATTGTTGTGTCGACTTGAATTTCAGCTTCAGAAAACTACCTACAACATATTAGCTTCACAAAATACAAAGGAAATAATACAAGAAATCCAAACTCAACCAATGAAATTACATGAAATGAATATAAAATAAAAACATTATTACCTTCATGGTTTAAGTCTCATTGTGTCCTAACTCCACTGTTCCTGGTTGTAGATAATTTGCTCTCAGACAAGCACTGGTAGCTTCCAAGATGGCATATGAAAAATTGACTGATAGTTAACTGATACTATGATATGCACATGCAAACGATTTAAGTTAACATGATATTAAGCTATGATAAGAATTATAAAAATGCTAATTGCTTCAAACTCAAACTCACAGATGCAAGATGAAGACTCCTAAAATGACTATATGATTATCTATTAGTCTATTAGTTTCAAAATGGCTTAGGACACCTCTTTTTTATATATTTTTGAGTGCATGAGCTTAGGTGGAAGAGATCAACGACCATGATTGAATCTTGCAAATTGGATGGCTATGAGCAAGAAGTTGAAGGTTGAGAGAAAGGGGGAAGGAGAAGACAAGTGTCACTCATCTCACCTTGACTGAGCTGAAGACTTGAGAGGATATAGGATAGTTGGAGAAGATGTAGGAATGAGAGGACAAGTGGACTCAAGTCCTCCTAAGATATAGGGATGTTGGAGAGAATATAAAAGAAGGTTAGGAAATATGTGTACATACACAATATTTCATTTATTTTGGAAGTTAGAGATAAGTGGCAAATAAATGATTTAATTTAATTTAATTTAATTTTGTTGAATTAATTTAGCCACATGATGGATGAGTTGCAAAGGAAAGATGAAGTGGAGATGAAAATGAATTAAATAATTAAGAAATTATTTATTGTTTGAGACTATATGATAGAAGAATAATTAAATATTAGATATTTAATTAATTGATTAGAAGAAAAGGATATCACGAATTAATTAATAAAATGTTTTAATTAAATTAATTACTAGAAGGACATAAAATGAATTAAATAAATTAATATTTTCAAATTAACTATTTAATAGAAGAATAATTATTAAATAAATATAAAATATTTATTTAATTTCTCATAGCCAATTTTATGTGTATACATTTTGCCCCTCTTTGAAATGATGTTGATACAACATTGTTTCAAAGATTAAATCAAGTCTCGATAATGCACCTGATGGAGATAAAAATCTTGATTGTGTGCCCCCTCAGGAGATTGATCGTGAAATTATTGAAAAACTTGGATAAGGGATTAATCTCACGATAATTAAAAAGGTCCCTCAATTAAATTAATTTGTGAAAAATAAATAAAATCGCCCCACTGAAAAGCATTAATTACCCTTTCAAATGGTAATTATAAAATTAGCCTAGGTTAATTTTATCCTCTTTTGCATCCTTGTCAGCTTGTGGAGTGAAAAGAATTTTCTTGCTGAGCTGGCAAAATGGTTATCCCATTCGCGAACCATCGATTTGAGCGTGTATGACGTTATCAGGGACCTCCTAAGTATGGTTATTCGGTGTGTACCTTATCTTGAGCTTGTTTGCAACTTTCCGTACAAATTTCCTTGTTTTTCGACACGTGTGAGGTTATTTTTATTTTTATTTATTTTCAGTATTTCGTTTTAGCACTTTTGTCTTCAATGTCATCGCATATGCATTTTATGTTAGAAATTTTGATAGTCTAACATTTTTTATTTGTATGTTCACTCTTTCGTTAGAAATGTTCAGGCTTATGCATGCGTATCACTTTTGTTTGGTTTGTTCACTCTTTTGTGTGTTATGTTAGGGCAAATGATTATTTTCACACTTTTTCTTTGTTTGTTAGCGCTTTCATTATGTGGGTTCACACATTTGTGTGTTTCAATGCCTGTGCTTAATAGAATAACGCTTTTGTTTTGACGAATAGCGCATTTGGTGAAAAAATTAAATTTGTTTGATTTTGACTATGTTAAAATTCATTTAGACGACTTGAATTGATATTTTGATGCGTGGATTTGATAGATAGGTATGTTGATTGATGTTTGATTGATAGAGAATTTGATAAATTTGATTGATAGGATAAATTATTAATTGATTTGATTAGGAGATTAATAGATTATCTCTAAGAGATTGATCCAGTCTCTGATAAAGAGCTTGATAGAGTTAATTGAACTTAGTGATTTATAGAAAATCATTGGCGATGATCTAAAAGTTGATTTGATAGCCTGATTTTCTTTGTAGAAAAGATTTAATCAATTATTGATGTGATTGATGGATTAGCGATCTCTTTGGATTTGATAGATAGATAATTGATAGAGATCAAATTCTCTTGTTAAACAGGAGAAGCCTGACGTTCTCTAGTGTCGAGAGAAATTCCTGGCCATGCACCATTTAGTGCCAAAGCTTAACAGGCCGAGATTAGACACATAGATGCCTGTGAATTACGTCATTTGTTGTAGATGTATGATATTACCCATAATATGGGTTTGTTGACTTCCTTAGCAAAGAGATGGCATAGCAAGCATAACACTTTCCACCTATCCACTGGTGAGATTAGTGTGACACTCGAGGATGTCTACAGGATTATACACATCCCCATGACTGGTGAGTTAGTCCAGTATGATTTTCAGGATCTTGGAGGGACAGAGGCTTGCAAAGCCGTATTTGGTGATGAGAGAAATTCTAGAGGAGAGATCTGATGGGAGGATATGATCATGTACTATGAGACTCTCCTAGTTATTCTTGCAGGATTGATTGGCGGATTCATTTGTCTAGATAGGAGATCTTGAGGTTTCGCTGTTAGTTGGGGTGAGATTCTATAGAACATGATGCAACATCAGACTTGATATGCGTGGGGTGTTTGCATGCTTTCTTATTTGTATCATGATCTTCACCAGGTTGTCTTTGATGACAGTGCTAGTATGTCTACAGGATGTACACTTTTACAGATTTGGTGCTGGGAGCACATTGCTGTTACTTGGCCTATCCATCATAGAGTTCGTGGTGATGGGAAGCAATATGTCTATTTATATGCAAGTATCCTTACTCAGCATAAGCTGGGTAAGATGGAGTATTGGCGTTGGGTTCTAGATTCACTAGATAGCATCATTTGGAGACCCTATATCGATTGTGAGCCGTGGATGGATGATGCACAAACATTACCATATATTTTATAGAGTAGATATCTGATTGGTCGTACTCCATACATTGTTGAGTGACAGTTGACTAGTCACATTTTGAGAGAGTTTGGTATCATTCAACACATGCCTATTGGTGTCACCATGTATGCACATCGGTACAAGGATGGGCGAGATTGGGGACCTTATTTGTCTTTTGAGATAGCACTCACAAAATTTTTGGCTACTCCTATGGTAGCTAATGATTTGAGATTACACATTTTGGATCCTAGTGTGATTATGGATTATTCTTAGTACATGCTTGCACACCCTTTTCCTCGTATTACTGATTCAACAGACCCTTCTCCCATCTCAGAAGATGAGGAGGATGATTCAGATGATCCCATCATTAGGAGACATAGACAAAGACGAGAGCTTAGAGCTACTCGAGAGGCCAAAGATGAGGGAGATGAGGGAGGAGATGGAGGCAAAGGCGGTAGGAGACCTAGACGAAGAGGAGGTTGATTGAGAGTCCATGGAGGACCTTTTAGACCAGTTGGGAGGGTTGGGAGACCACTCTCTATGGGAGGGAGAGATGCAAGATGGATTGGGAGGGATACAAGAAGGATGCGTATGCGATTAGTGAGAGGATTACCCTCTACAGGAGGAGACATGAGCACTAGATTGGATAGGGGCCGTGGGAGAGGCATTGATTTTGGTCAGATTCAGCCAGATCTTATGGTTATTGCAGCTCATGGAAGAGAGGAGGAGGATTTAGAGGATCATGTTCCTCTCTTTAGATGATGGGTCTTGAGGGCTACTCGGGTTGAGATTCCAGCAGGTGGAGAGGGAGGCAGAGGTGAGGAGATTCAGGATGCACCTCAACAGGATGTACCAAAGCAGGATACCTTGGACGATCTCAGAGCACATATAGATCAACTTAGGGTATAGGTGCAAACACTTATGACAGAGAGAGACATGGCTATTAGGATACAACATGATACTCAAGCCCTTCTTGATAACATTCAGTAGGTTGGATCTGGCACTCTCTCAGCTGATATTGTCAGAGCACTATTTCGGGTTGGGAAGAAGACAACACACTGGCGATGATTATATGAGGATTTAGTCGCAGAGAGTCAGAGAGCAAGTAGCTATCACACTACTATGAGGATGGATACTAGTAGTGGTGGGGTCATGGGACCTCCTCAGAGGAGTGGTGATCAAGGGGGACAATCATCTGGAGGATCTTCTTGCCCATAGCCACAGAGATGGATAGAGTCAAGTGTTAGTGGCATAAGATAGCCTTGACTTGTAGACGTGATTGATATTGATGAGGCATTTTGTATTTTATTATTGATCTGATATCATTGTATACTTGAACTTTTTATTGTTTTATGGTGATCTATATGCAGACATGGAATCTATATGATGATGATCTATGGTTCATTATGCATGCTACTCTATATGATGATGATCTATATGCTTCATGATTACTTAGATTATTTTTTGATGATGTATATGAAGTGATGAGATGGTTGATGTTATGATAATGTTTTTTTTCCTTTATTTTAAGATGATGATGTTCTATATGATGCAATGATGATGAAATGAAATGCAATTGATCATGGATGCAATTTAATAGTACTAACTCAAATGCCATTCTTTACTTAAATGATGTAAATGCAATGATCTATATGGGAATGCAAATGAATGTTAATTTTTTAGTTTAAAAGTATACATATAATGATTTTAAATGCAAATGATCTACATGAAATGTTTTCAATTTTGATGATTTAAAAATAAAAACGATGATTATGAAATGCAACTTATGGATGTTTATATGTAATGCTTATAATGATAAATGAATCAAAGTGCAAAGATGCAACTAAATGACTTTAATGAAGTAAAATGAACTAAAATGATAATGAACCTAATGCAAATAATAATGATGATATGCTACATGATTAATGAAATACACTTAATGAAATTCAAACTAATGCAATGCAAATGATTATGATCAAAATGCAAACCTAATGAAATGAATGAACCTAAATGCAAATTGTTTTGGTTTTTTCAAGTATACTCAATCTTTATTTATAATAATTGATCTCTAAATGGAAGGAAATGCTTATAATGCAACTGATAATGAATGCTTATAATGCAGATGAATAATGAGATAATCTAAAAATAATCTAACTAAAATGATACTTCTATTCTTCATATGCTGTCTTATAAAAGTGTTTGATTTCATCATTGAGCTTTTGAATGTTGTAAGAAAATACAAGCAACTTGACATAATGATTCAAGATGACCTGAGTATTTCTTACATGGATTTTGATATAGAAAGTTTATACAAGCAACTTGATATAATGAATCAAGTTGACTTGAGTATTTCTTGCAGAACAGACAAGGATTATCTCCTTTCATGCATGATTCAGAATGTCCTCCTTGATCTTTTGCTGATCATATCCTTAGACAAGTACATACCTTAATAAGAGGTAAACCACATACAACAAACATAGAAAATAATCATGCCCCATCATAGCTTCTCTAGTCATGGACATCCTTGAGTCGCATAGATTACATGATTAGCAATAAAATCAAGATATAAACACTAAATCGTGTATGTCATGCACATGTTCTCATGGTCATTAACTGATATAATAATCTTGATGAATGATCATTGATAATCCTTTATTACTTGCTGGTTGATTCTTCATTTTCTGAGTTTCATGATTCAGTTGTTACAAAATGCCTTGATCTTTGTTGCTTTGTTGCTCGTTATTTGTTTCAAAATCCTAGGTGTTTTGGTTTTTTCCTAAGTTTTCTAAATGTTTTGGATTTTCAAAGATTTAAAAGATCACCTTAGCAAAAGGAATTGGGATTTTCCCCCAGTGGAAACAAAACTTTATAATGGATGTATGAATTGATCAAGATCCAAACCATGGGAGGATATAATGCAGATATGACTGACTCTGATAAAATCCAAGACAGTGACTATGATAAGTATGTCAAAGATTGATAACTATTGGTAAGCTGCATATTTCCCACTAAATGGTTCAAAGAAATCGATGTGAAAGATGAAATGGATGAGCTAGGATAGATGGAAGTGATAGATGCAAATAGGATGGAGTGGATAGGTGCGCAAAGCAATCTCATAAATGGAAGAACCCACTTTTAGATAGCACCTGTTTACCAGGTTTTCACTATATAAATTTATTGCACTTTTTTAATGTTTGATTTTTTTCTTCTGTTTTCGCTTTTTTATGCTTTTTAAGGATTTTTTGCTTTTTTGATTTTTACTGATTTCCTTAGGACTTTATATGCTTTTTACTAATTTCTTCAGGACTTTATATTTCAAGCATAAAACTTCTTGATATGGATGGAATTGATGGGCTCATAAAACCAATCACCTTCAAGGGTAGATAACTTGTATGCTCCTGAGCCATATGCTACTACTATGACAAAAGTACCTAACCAATTTGGTTCAAATTTTCCCTTCTTTTCTCGGTCTTGCTGATTTCTCGGATTCTCCCTTAGAACTAGATCTCCAATTAAAAAAATGTGTGGCTTGACTCTGTGATTATAACTTCTTGCCATTCTATATTGATATGCCTTCAAATGATCCATTGCATTTTGGCGACATTCCTAAATCAACTCAAGTTCTTGAAGTCTAGAGAATCATTTTTCTTCTTCTGGTATAAGACCATTCAAGGAAACTCGTAGAGAAGGTATCTCCACTTCTACTAGTAATATGGCTTTTGATCCATAGACTAAGCAATATCAAGTTTCCCCCATTGGTGTGCGAATGTTGGTTCAGTATGCCCAAAGAGAAGAATTTAGATGAATGTGGCAGTCTTTACCAACTTCATTGACTATTTTCTTCAGGATTTTCAAGATTGTTTTATTTGATGCCTCAACTTGACCATTTCCCTGTGGATAATATGGTGTAGAAAACCTATGTTGGATATGGAATCGCTCACATAGTTCCTTCACATCTTGATTCTTAAATGGTCGTCCATTATCAGTGATAATGGTCATAGGGACTCCAGAGTGACATATTACATAATTCAAGATGAATGATGATATTTGTTTTCCTGTCACTTTCGTCAAAGGTACTGCTTCAATCCATTTAGTGAAATACTTAGTAGCAGTCAGAATGAACTTGTGTCTATTAGAGGATGAAGGATTTATCTTACCTACCAAATCAAGACCTGATTGAGAGAATGACCATGATCCTTCCATAGGATGCAATTATTGTGCTGGTGCGTGGATGAGATTCCCATGGATCTAGCATTATTTGTATTTCTTGGCATATATAAATGAATCTCTCTCTATAGTAGGCCAATAGTAACCCAAATGAATAAGTTTATTAGCCAGTGCTAATCCACTTGAGTGTGTGCCACAAATACTTGCGTGAACTTCGTTAAGAGCTTTCTCAGATTCTTCTTGTTCAAGACATCTCAATAAAGTGCTATCTAGAGCTTGCCTATATAAGGTATCAACAATGATAGTATAGTGGGATGAATGAGAGATAAAATTTCTTCTCTGATTACAGGATAGGTCAGGAGGAAGGATAATCTCTTTTAATTATTGATAAGTTTGGCCGTATATAAGGATTGATCAGTTCTAGATATATGGCAAATTATGTGTGTATTTTGGAATTCAATGGTAGAATTCAAGATATCTTCCACCAGAAATTCATAACATTGTTGATTCTCCTAATTTTGCAAAAGAGATGCTATTGTAGTCATTGTATCTGCTGCTTTATTCTTATTTCTTGGGATCTGAGTAAATGACATTTCTTCAAAATGTTCTTTAAACCCTTCTACCAACTATTTGTAAGGCATGATCTTGTCATCCTTAGTTTGATAATCATCATTTATTTGGTTGATTATAAGTTGTGAATCACCATAAACATATAATTCCTTAATGTTCCATTCAATAGCCATTTTGAGCCCAATAGTGAATGCTTCATATTCTGCAGTATTGTTTATGCATGGAAACTGCAGTCTATATGATTTTGGAATTGTGTGTCCCTGAGGTGTAATGAACAAAATTCTAGCGCCTGATCCATATTGTGTATAGGAACCATCAAAGTACAACTCCCAAAACTTTGAGCTTATTGTCAGAATGTCTGCATTAGGAAATTCAATGTGTAATGGTGTGTCATCTTGTAAGGTTGATTCAACTAATTGATCAACAATGACTTGTCCTTTGATAGCTTTTTGATCAACATATTCTATATCAAACTCACTTAGTACCATAACCCATTTTTCTAGTCCGCCTATCAAAGTTGGCTTGTTCAAGAAATACTTTAGTGGATCTATTTTTACTATCAGTTTCATAGAATGAGTCAGCATATAATGTCGCAGTTTCTGAGTTGCAAATACAACTTCTAGGCATGTCTTCTCAACTGATGTATAATTCAATTCATAGCCTACAAGTGTTCTACTGATGTAACATCATGTTGTACTAAAAGAGCTCCTAGTGATACATTTGTTGCTGAGATGCAAAGCAAAAATGGTTTCCCTTTGATTCTTGATACAAGTATTAGAGGATTCATCAAATATTCTTTGATTTGCATAAAAGCTTCTTCGCACTTCTGATCCCATTTGAATGAAACATTCTTATGTAAAAGATGAGTGAATGTATGACATCTATCTGCTAATTGAGAGATAAATCTTCTGATTGATTGCAATTTCCCTTGTAGAGAACACAATTGACTTATGTTCCTAGGCGACTCCATTTCCATGATAGCTTTGACCTTTTCTGGATCTACTTCAATTCCACGAGCTGATATAATGTACCCAAGAATTTCTCCAAAGGTTACTCCAAATGCACATTTCTTTGGATTCAATTTCAATTGATATTGTTCAAGCCTGTCAAAGATCTTGCCCAAGATGTTCAAATATTCTTTCCTTGTATGAGATTTTGCAATTATATCATCCACATAATCTTCCATAAATGTATGCATCATATCATGGAAAATTGTTGTCATGGCTCTTTGATAAGTTGCTCTTGCATTCTTAAGCCCAAATGGCATAACATTCTAGCAGTAAGTACCCCATGCATAGGTGAATATTGTCTTTTCTTGATCTTCAAGGGTGATTCTTATTTGATCATACCCCAAGAATCCATCCATTAATGAAAACATTTCATGGCGTGCTGATAAATGTACACTTATATCAATGTTGGGTAGTGGGAAATCATCTTTGGGACATACCTTGTTCAAATATCTGAAATCAGTGTAGACTCTTATGCTTTTATTTGGCTTTGACACTGGCACAATGCTGGAAACCCATTCTAGATAGGCAATAGGTCTTATGAAACCCACATCCAAATAGTTTCTTTAACTCTTCTTTTACAAGGAGAGGGATGTGTGGATGCATCTTCCTTAACTTTTGTTTAACTAGTTTTGCTTTAAGATCCACTTTGAGATGATGCATGATAAGATCTGGAACAAGTCCTGACATGTCTGCATAGGACCAAGAAAAAAATATCTATCTTTGTTTGAAGAATTCTATGTATTCCTTCCTTTCTTCATCTGATAATGATGCAACAAGATGAAATACCTTGGGATCCTTTGCTGTGCCAATGTTTATTGCTTCTGTTGGCTCTATTAGAATAACAAATCTCTCCTAAAAATATGCAGGGAGGATGTCAAAATTTCCATTTTTTGGCACCTCAAAGAGGTTTTCACCGCCAGATGCGTCCTTTATTTTTCCTCTTGATTGATCTAGTGTTGCCATGAAAAGGTTTTCAGCACTAGGTCTTTTTCCTTGTTTTATTTAAATTTTGGACTGGAAAGTTTGGCATTCCCCTGACTGCAAGAAGCATTACTTGATTCCATGATGGAAGATATCTTAGATGTTATGGGTTCGACAATATTAAGATATACAACTAAGTCATGATCATTGGAAAAAGACATCCAATTCATGATTTTCTAGGTTATCCCAATCAATTAGTTCTGGATGAAGAAGGGGAAAGTCATAGTCATCATCATTGTTAGGTGCTTCAAGGTTCATGACGTAATAATCATAATTTGGTGTAGAGTAGGTAATTTCATAGATAGAACTCTCTTAAGGATAGTCTCTCCCAAGTGCTCTCCAATCAACTCTAACAAAATCAGGATTGGTATTTTGTGATTCACAATCAAGTGACTCTTCATCTGATGTTTGTCCCTCAAATGAATGGATTATATAAACACATAAATATTTAATACTGCAAGTTCCTTCTTGATTAATTTCAATAGATTCATTTATATTTTGAAGTTGACATACTTGTGTACATGACATAGAGGATTCTTTTTCTATCTCATGTCTTCTCTTAAACTTAGCTTCTTCTAGACTAATAGTCAATCTTGCTTGACTATCTATTAGTTCTTCCATACCTTATTATGTCTTGCTCAACATTTGATAGAAATATGATATTTTGTTGATCTTCTGATATTTGATTAAAACTGTTTATGTTTCTTGTGGTGTTACTTCTTGTTCTTTTTCTTCCTCTTTCTTTTATTGTTTTGTATAGGCCTCTTTCCTCTAAATTATGATTTCTTCTTGTCTTCTTTTCAATTCTATTCTTTGTTTTGTGAAAGATGAGTCTTCATTTGTAATAGCTGCTTGCTCTTCATCCTTTTCTTGACTTGATACACCAGATGATAAATCTAGACCCCATTCATATTCATTTGAATCTATCTCTGAACCATTATCTAGAATTACACCACTATATCTAACGAGAATATTATATGGTGAGAAAAGTTCTCTGATTTTGGCCATTTGTTCTTTCACTGCTTTTGGAATATCTTGATCAGATTCAACACTTGTTTGTATTCCTTGAACTTGTTTGCAAGATTCTTCTTTTCTTTTGATTGCAAGTTCTTCCTGTTGTTTATCATATTCTTCTTGTTTTTGTTTGTTGGCTACTATTTCTGCTGCTTGGTGTAGCTTTTCTTGCCATGATTGTTGTTTAGGGACTGCTTTCTTTCTCCGCCTTAGATGTTGATAATTTTGTTGTTTTTGCTTTGATTTTGGATATCCAAGTCTTGATTTATCTTCTTTAGATTGTGTGTGAGGACAAATAGGTTCTGAAATACCTTCTTGTCACTTACCAATTGGTCCTTTTCCTTCATATCCCATTTTTTGCATGATCTTATAACCATTGACATATTGCTCTATGGGAATATTGACTTCTGCAGTTGTTGCTATAGTTTCATTTTCATCTTTGTACAACTAATTAAGAATGTCTTTGTCTTCGGTTTATTTTGCAAGTGTTCTAGCTTTAACAAATGCTTCATCAATATTGATTTTTTATGAGATCCGTGGTTGGACATTTGTAGGATTTTCATATGATTTAGGTGAAAGTGGCAAGCTATGTAAATAATATTTTCCCATTCCTTCATCATTTAATTTGAGCTTCTTCTCAAAGGTTTCCCATAATCTTTCTTGAATTTTTTTTGGTGGGATAAACTAATTCTTTGTTATGTGGAACTCTTGTATCTTGTGTTGGTTTCAGATTATTGCAATATTGGCTAAAGTCTGTGACTATAGTGACTTCTTGTCCCTCACGAAGAAACTTTACACACTGGTGATATGTAGAAGGATATGCTTACATGTTGTGAATCCATGGTCTTCCCAAAAGAATTTTATAGGGTAGATTCAAATCTAAAACCTGGCATAATGTATTCCTTTCCACAGGTCCTATTTTGATTGGTAACACCATAGTTCCTTTATAAGAACACTCTTCTTCATCATAAGCCTTAATAGTTATTTTCTTCTTTGGATCTATTGCATTTTCTAAATATCCCTAAGCCTTTATTAAAATTAATGCACAAATGTTTAATCCATCTCCACCATCTATGAGTATGCATTTGATACGAGTTTTATGAATGGTAACTTCAACATGTAAGGGAGAATTGTGAGGATATTGCAAGGATGCATCATCATTTTCAGAAAATGGTAAGCAATGAGGGGCTATAAGATGTCCTACTATGTTTTGGAACTGATCCACATCTAGGTATTTTGAAACTGTTGTTTCTGTTAGAGATTTTCCCAAAATTTCCTTATACATAGGTGAAATTTGAGGAGCTCTAAAATTGATATTTGAGAGGGTATCCTTTGCAATTGTTCCACTAAGTTGTATTGTCTTGAAGTGGATGTTGATTCATTTTTTATACCTGAAAATGTAACCTTCTCTTTGCTTCTCATAATGACGTTGATTGGTTTTGAAGGTATATAATCTTTAACGATGATGGCATTTACCACATCATCATACGTATAAGTGTAATTCACTTTATCTTTTCCTTTGTCATCTTTTGATTTATATTGTTCACCTTTTTAAGAGTTTGGAAGTGGAGTTTTGAAGGTTAGATGTGATTTGTTTGTCGTATGACTATCCACTATGATAGTTCCATTATCGATAAATCTTGAATAAGGTGCTTCAATCTTTGACAATCATTAGTTTGGTGTCTTTGTTTCGATGGTAATTGCAAAAATGATTGTCATTCCACCAATTAGGTTTGACTGGAGGTTCATAATTTCTTGCGTCTGGTAAAGTAATCAATTTATTTACAAGAAGAGTTTTCAAAGATGATTCCAAGGGTTCTCCAATGTTTGTGAATTTCCTACGAGGATTGGAGAAGAAAGACTTGGATTTACTGTTCTCCTGATTGTTATTGCTTGGGATTTGACTTGATAAGTTTAAGATTGGTTGTTGTTTTGTAGCATTACTATCATCATTTCCTCCATGGGTAACATTCCTATTCTTTACCAGAATTTAGGTTTGTCATTGTTATTGTTGTTGTTGTTGTTATGATTGTTATTGTAGGAATTGTTGTAAAGCTTTAGATCTCCTTTGTTACCATTGCATCTTCTATCTTTAGACCATTTTCAATCTTCTTAGAAAATGAAGGAGGATATTGCATTTTAAGATGGTAACTCATTTCATTGATAAGGTTGTCAATGAATATGTCCATTTTCTCTTGATCAGGTACATCGCTTGGATACCTATTGAACATTCGTTTCCATTGCTGTAAAAAGACCATGAAAGATTCACCATTCTTTTGATTAACATTACATAAATCTAGTATTGTTATCTCATTTCTTACATTGTAGGAGTATTGTGAGATAAATCTGTTTACAAGTTCTTCAAAAGATTTAATTCCAGATGGTAGTCTTGAGAACCATTCCATTGATTGTCCATTTAAACTCCTAGGGAATAGATGCATTGGGTAAGTTTCATCATGTGCAAAATCCCTAATGTGATCTTGACGATCAAATTTTCCATCATATTTATCGTATTTATGGATTTCACAATGCTGTGGGAATGGTATCGTGTTTAAACTTTTGTCAAAAGGATATGGACAAATGTCCTCCAATGAATATTTCTTGGAACTCCTTCCATTCTGCATATCTTGTATTTGTTGTTGTAAGGTTTTCATTTGTTGAGTGAGAGTTAGCAAAGGATTATCAACATGGGTTCTCCTTGCATCCTTATAAGTTCTTCTATCACCACGCTCTCTTCTTGTATCATCATGGTCTTTTCTTGTTTTTATCTCTTCTTGTTTCCTCATGATTTACTTTATTTACATCCTCGTTATTTGGATCATTTGTATTTTGATTGTTACTTGTCTCCGCATCTTGTTTCAAACTTCCTACGATAAAGTCTTGTGGCAATTTAGCTCCCAAGTTTGCCAACATTAGAAGGTATTTTTCCTTTTGTTTCTCCAATAACTTTTTCATTAGTTTGTCAAATTTAAAATTTTGTTCAAGGTCTCTAATGGTGTTATTGACCACTTCTTCATCAACATCTATGTATCTAATGTTTGTAACATTGAATTATCTTCTTCCATTTGTTTTTGTTGTTTTTTGAATTGCTTGTACTGAGTTCTAGTCCAAACTGGCATATGATTGATGCGGAAAAATTCTCAAGTTTTGACCTTCTAAATACAACTCAATAGGTGATTATTGGTTTAGGAAGATAAGCTTTGTTGATTTTACCACTATTATTGGTGCGTTGTGATAAAGCGTCTTGTTGTTGAAAGGCACATCCTTGCAAAATTTCTCTATCAAATTCTATCCCGTAACCATGTAAATAGTGATGAAAACGGTGTAGGAATGTCCTGTGTTTTAACAAGATCTTGTGATTGATATACAAGAATCTTATCCTCTTTTGAGTAGCCTTATAACTGGGTTATCTTTTCTCAAGGTGATATTTAAAAGTCATATAAGCATATGATGGTTTACAAATTTGCTTGATTCCAATGTGAGTGCAATTATGATTTTGATATAACCTAGGTTCAAAATAGGAATGATATATCCAAGATAATGAACAAAAGGTGGGTATGATCAAGTTTTGTGGTAAAGGATTCGATATATCCTGATGAGAAACTGATAACGATGTTGATTTTTGCACTTGAGATGGTTGAATCACTAACTTGTTGAATGTTTTATGCTCATGAAAAACCTTTGGAAATAGCCTGTTGGATTGGTAATCTGATTATCATACTAGTTTGAAGGTCTATGATAGTTTAAAGACAACTCTACTTAAAAAGGGTATCTGACACTAATTTTGAAATCTTGGTCTGATATACAAAAATGCCCTCTGTCTCAGGTGTGAGAAAATGTTTGCGCTAACCTTTTTGTCAAAATCACTAATTTATGGGACAAATGCACTATTCTATTGCTTGAAAGTGCTATTCTTTGACACTAAAAGCGGAAAATTGTATTACAAAAGCGCGGTTTTATGCTTAAAAGCACTAATCTGCTGATCAAATGTGTGAAACTATGACATAAAAGCGTTGCACTATTTTTTAAATTCACTATTTTGCATAATAAATGCGTGGTTATGCGCAACAAAAGCGCTGTTTTGACTATGTTACAAGGATTTTTTAATTTTTCTTGCAAGTTGTTAGATTTTTGTTCATTTCTAGATGATGGTTTTTTTCAAGTTTTTGACCATGTTGAGCACATTATAGACATAAAAGACACAATGTTTAAAAAACAAAATGCACAAGCAAGCACGAATCCTATGGTAGGCCGAGACAATAATTGCTGAATCTCACATGCGGCTTCTCCCGAGGCTACGCTATTCAAAGCAAATATTTAGATGCTTGACCCCACTGGCTCCACCCTTGACACTCACTTCTTTGGGATAGCCAAGCACCAGTTTCCATGAAAACTCCCCATGGAAAAATTCATATCTCTACTAAGAACCATATGTGTGTGAGTCGCTCCAGAGGTCCGACCTGTTGTGCCAACAATTAGAAGGATTTTGGCAACTAGTACAAGTGGTTTTTTAGTAAAGGATTCTGGTCATGTGGCCATACATGCAACACTCTACACTCTATAAATACAGAAGGTTCCCAACCTATAGAGGTTATGCTCCATAGGGTTTATGGGGAAACATAGTGTCAGTATGAACTAATCAACATATGTTGTTTATGAATTTTGTCACAAACACAGTTTATTTAGAGTGGATCAGAAGGACTCAGTATTAGCCCATTTCCACTTGGGTCATTCCCATCTCATTGGCCCCCTCATGGTAGCTCACAAAGGCAGGCCCTCTGAAGATTACACATAAAAGAAAGTACGTCTGGTTTTTTGATCACCATATGAGGGTGAGAGCATACTTGCTTACTACTTCATCAAGCACATAACACACAAGTTTATTTTTAGCCTTCTACAACCTATGTGCAACTAATTTAAAGAAGTCACTCAAATTGCAAGTTGCATGTTGTTGATTGTCCCCCTAGTTAAGATAAATGAGAAAGGTATGATATATTACTCTCCAAAATAAAACTCCTAATTAACTATGTGAGGAAATGCATGAAATTTACTTCAAAATAACCCTACACATAGATATATTAGTAGTTTGAAAATTTTCAGTTCTTGGACATTCTGACCTGCAGAAGAGCTTGTTAGCTAAGAACAAAAGCGCTATCCTAGAAAATGTGCTGTCTTCTACCTCAAAAGCGCTAACCTAGGTGAAAAATGCTTGAACCGGAGAAACAAAAATGCTGCTCTGTGGACTAGATGCATGAATTTGTAGACACAAGTGCTATCCTAAATGCCAAGTGTGTTAACCTGTGAAACAAAAGTGCTAATCTGAGGACTAAATGCATTGATTTGCAGACAAAAGCACTAACCTAAATGTCAAATGCGTTAATGAAAGTGCTAATTTATTAGATGACTGTTCTATTAGAATTCACATAGGCATGAATCTAGATTACAAATGCATTAAATTTATGTTTATGAGAACTAGACATGATGTTAGAAAGATATATGTGAGGCCCGAGCCCCACGGTGGGAGCCAAAATGTGTCGACTTGAATTTCATCTTCAGAATACTACCTGCAACATATTAGCTTCACAAAATACAGAGGAAATACTACAGGAAATCAAAAATCAACCAATGAAACTACATGGAATGAATATAAAATAAAAACATTATTATCTTCATGATTTAAGTCTCATTGTGTCCTAACTCCACTATTCCTGGTTGCAAATAATTTGCTCTCAGACAAGCATTGGTAGCTTCCAAGATGGCATATGAAGAATGGACTGATACTTAACTGATACTATGATATGCATATGCAAATGATTTAAGCTAACATGATATTAAGCTATGATAAAAATTCTAAAAATGCTAATTGCTTCAAACTCAAACTCACGGATGCAAGATGAAGACTCCTAAAATGACTATATGATTAGCTATTAGTCTATTAGTTTAAAAATGGCTTAGGATACCTCTTTTTATAGATTTTTGAGTGCATAAGCTTAGGTGGCAGAGATCAACGGTCATGATTGAATCTTGCAAATTGGATGACTATGAGCAAGAAGTTGAAGGTTGAGAGAAAGGGGGAAGGAGAAGACAAGTGCACTCATCTCACCTTGACTAAGTTGAAGACTTGAGAGGATATAGGATAGTTGGAGAAGATGTAGGAATGAGAGGACAAGCAGACTCAAGTCTTCCTAATATATAGGGATGTTGGAGAGGATATAGAAGAAGGTTAGGAAATATGTGTACATACACAATATTTCATTTACTTTGGAAGTTGGAGATAAGTGGCTAATACATGATTTAATTTAATTTAATTTTGTTGAATTAATTTAGCCACATAATGGATGAGTTGGCAAAGGAAAGACGAAGTGGAGATGGAAAGATGAGTTGGAAATGAATTAAATAATTAAGAAATTATTTATTATTTGAGACTATAGGATAGAAGAATAATTAAATATTAAATATTTAATTAATTGATTAGAAGAAAAGGATATAACGGATTAATTAATAAAATGTTTCAATTAAATTAATTAATAGAAGGACATGAAATGAATTAAATAAATTAATCTTTTCAAATTGACTATTTAATAGAAGAATAATTATTAAATAAATATAAAATATTTATTTAATTGCTCATAGCCAATTTTATGTGTATACAATTATATATTGAAAATGTCTGATTGAAGGAACAAGTGAGGGGTGGAGTGGCTAGTCAGAGTAAGACACTTGTCCTTCATAGGCATGCACCACCTGTTGGGTGAAAATTTTGTAAACTGATGAAGGTTTACAAAATGTGTGTTTGACGACAACACACGTAACGATATCTCTTAGAAGGCAAGATATAATTCCTTCTAATTATTACGGAAGGCTCCCCCTTGCTACTGCAACTATTTTCTATTTTTCCTACCTGCTAACTTTACAGTAATCCAGGGTACAACAACAACTTGGTTCTCTTCTTTCAAAACCAGTTATATCCAATTCTCTTTTAAGAATAGACTTTCCCTTAACTTAAATAACTTTAAAAACTTGTAGTAATATTAGACTAACTAATTTGGAAAGTAAAGTGTCCGTGAAACAACAAAGTCTTCCATTACTTTTCTTTTCTGAAAATTATCTAGGGATGGGAATTTGCACACTTAAGAACTCAAAGATTCTTTCTATGTACGAAGATTCCTATCAACCACTGTAACCCAAATATATTGTCAGCTCAAAGGCTCACAAATATATTAAAAGATATTCTACCCTAGCCAGATAGTTCGTATAGCACAAAGACTCTACTTTCTATCCTTCAAATACAACTTCCAAAGATGGCTTGTATAAGCTCAAAGACATAAAGTAATTTCTTCTCAGCTAATTCCCAATTTTTGAATTTCTAAAGTAACTCAAATATTACTTGTAAACACTCAAAATTTATTCGATATTCAACACTAATAACTATAACCAACTTTAATCATTCAAGAAAATATGATATCAATGATATAAGAACATTCATACCACATAAAATATTGAACTCAAAAAAAAGTTTGAATGCCAAGCTCTTCTGTTTCATGATTAAATTGTAAATTTACAAAATGAACACCAAGTCTCAATTTTCTCTTCACTTTGGGTAGAGTTTTGTTGCATAAACAAAGATGTTAAAATGATCCTGATTACAATAATAAACCTTATATATATGGGAGAGGGGTGTAGCATGAAAATAGGAAATTATAACTAATTCTATGACTAAGTCAAAAGAAGAGTTCAGTTTGACTTTGGAATTGTGCACTCAACAGGTGCACATGCACAGTTAGAAAATGACACTTGAGGTGCCAATAGGCATAATAAAATGCCACTGGGAAAACACAAAAATGACTAATTTTCATTTCCTTTAGTTGAATCTCACTTCTGGAACTCCTCAATCTTCTGCAAAGCATTCTTCACTCAAATTTTATTAGGTCCCAAGGTGTTTCCGGTGATGACTTTGACCCTTGTGATAGAATCTTCTAACTCAGTACAACACTTCTTATGTTTCTTTAGAAGTGAATCAAGAACATCCAGAATAAATTGAAGATCAAGTAATTTATCAATGGAGGACAAATATAGGTCCTCCGTATTAACCTCAAAAGTCAAGAGTAAGATAAACTCTTTGGTGATTTCATCTTCATTGAGCACCTTTTCCTTTTCATCAAGGAAAGCACATGGGATTTCAGAGATTTTGGCAACGATCTTTGTTTTCTTATCAACACATTGTTTTTGTGCCTTCCTCATATCCTTGACCAGATGTTCTAGGACATTCATTTGATGTTCTAAGGTCTCCCTCTGTTCTATGTACATACATCATGAAGGAATCACACCATTTTTGATGAGGTCATCTAAATCATTGTCTTGAAACTTCAACTTGGCTAAAAAGTCCTCTTGTGTTTCAAGTTCCTAGGAGAAAATTCTGATGGCATTATCCACCTCTGTCCTTAGAACATCTAGTTTTTGGACAATGGTGCAAGCTAAACTCAGTTGCTATGTAGCTTGGCTTAAGATGAGATCCATCCATTCTCCTATAGTTCTACTTCATGACGCTGCTTGCTCAGCTCTTTCAACAACCTGTTTGTCAGAGGATGAAGCCACTGGTTCAACAACTTCTGAAGATTTGGTCTTTGATAAGAATTGAGGTGAGTTTCTCAATTCGTGCCTTAAGCTGATATTTCTTGATCTTATCCTTGTCATACTTGGAAAATAAAGCCTCCAAGGTGGACTAAGCGTCCTATGCCAAAAAATCATGAGTCTACTTTTGTAGATCAATCCTTTGAATACTATAGTCTGAGTCTTGGACCTGTCCAATGATAGCAACCTGAGGAGAAATATAAATCTCAACATATTTATTCCTATTCTTATCAAATTTTACCCTCGACAAATTTTTGGCTTACTTGATCATCTTGGGTTTCATAGGAGCAAGCTGACTAAAATCAAAGTCTTCAGGAGAAACAACTTGCTTCTTTCTTTTAGGCGCATTCGACATTAACGGAGGAGGTAAAGCTATATCATCATCCTCACCTAGTATAATCTTCTGAGAGGGATTGATAGAATCCTGAACTGTGGTGGTTACAAGAGGAGAGGTCATGCTAATGACATGAGGAGGATTCTGAAGGGATGATTAATTGGATTTAGGGAATGCTTCATTCATTAAATTTTTCAAAGTCATCCATCATGGTTGCAGACACTTCAAACAATGAGGGAAAAGTTAAGATTACATTCTTGATATTTTCATGAGTTGTGTCTAAAGAGGACACACTAGCACTAGTGGAAGATACATGAATAACACTTGAAGGGGAAACACATGTGACCACTGGAGGCCCAGGCTCAAAAGTAGAAATAGGAACTTGTAACATAGATGAAGGAGAAGATACCAGAAGTAAGGATTCATTTTCTCATGACATTTCTTCTTCATCAAATTCATTTTGTTTTTGATCACCCCCTTGAGAAGAAATTAACTCTTCATTAGGATGCTCACCCTCCTCTTGTTTATTCAGTACTTCTAACTCTGATATCTCCTCAACATTAGAACTTGAGGGTTCTACTTGAGCTTTTACTTTCCTAGACCCAACTATGAACTTTGACTTAGGAACCTTTGCTGGAATAGGAAGGTCCTGCTTGTTCTTAGTTCTAATCTTTCATCTTCTTTTGATTGGGCCAATAGTGTCATCATTAGAACCAAAAGAGAAAGGTTTCATGGGAACACCATACAAACATAACCAAATATTAGTATTCGTAAGAATACTTTGAAATCATTCCCTCATGGAGGTACTTCTATTTTGCGAACATTTAATGAGAGGCAACGAAGTAGAAGAAAATTTATTCTTCTCATAGATAGGATCCAAGATATTTCTATCTTCCTCCATATCATCAGGAGCATCAACAAGGCCAAAGTTTTCAATCCGTTCAATGGTCAACCGATAATAGTCAAGTTTCCTTACATCATGCTCAAACGTACAATCAAACCAAACATCTTCATTTCGATACACATGTACATACACCTTCTTCAACTTATATCTCATTCCTTTGTAATCAAAGTCCTTCCTAGGTTTGAAGAACCACATGGTACCCCTTCTCATTTCCTCCTCCATTGTTCTGTCTTTGAAGATGGAAGTAATGGAGTATCTACCAATGGAGAGAGAAAATTTCAAACCTGTCTTATGAGAACCTAACTGGGCATCATGTACAACATTCATCTGATGAGATAGTTCATTCAATACAATCTTATCAAAAGGATACCTAGGGAGCATGAAAGGCTCACTAGTGAAACAACCAACCCCGAGATATGTGAAAGTAAAAAAATGGAGGAAAATGCATCCATATTGGTTGACCACTTCCCAAGCATGATCAAACACCATTTTATTGTATAAATTCTTGTTCAACATATTTATATAGTAACCAAATAATACATCATTTTCTCTTTCATAAATGACTATGACTATTTTGAAGAACCAACTGGGAATAATATTTATGTACCTCGATCTGTCTCCTATCATCGGTTGTAGATAATCCATGAAAATTTCTCATTGAAGCTGCAACGTACACCAAGTATGAATTCATATAGAACTTGAGCGTGGTAGGTACCTTGGTGGGATGTTCACAGATGGTATCACTGATTTGTTTTACCCAAAATATCTTCTCTTTGTTTCGTTTGATCACTTGAATATATTGATACATTCATTTATATAAGGTATTAGAGGTAGGTAGGCCTTTTACTCCGCTCAAAAGAGATCAAATCATTGAACTCTTCAATGAAGTCACATTGAGGAAGAGTTTCTTTCCATCTTGCAATGGTAGGTCTTAGGGTCTTCAACCAGTTATCATTAATGTTCTTTCTACGTTTGTCAGAATTTATATCAAAATAAGATATGACTAATTGCATTGTAATATCAATATATCTCTCAATACCAGGACACTTGAAAACTGAATCAAAGAATTCATCATCCAACCTGATTTATTTCTTTCCATCTTTATCCTTTACACTTCTACTGATGGGGTCAAAGTGATTTGCAATTGTCACTACGAACTCGGGGTCCTGACCTGACATTGGGAAAGTGGCCACTTGATGAATTCCACTGTTGATAACAACTTCCATGTCATGGCATGAGGGTGGTTTATAAATCCTCTTAAGAAACTTAGCTAGGTCAACATGACCTATCTCTATATCTTGTATGTGATCAATGTTTGAACTGACTGAAAAAGGAGGAAAAATCGGATGAAGGTCTTGCTTCTTGAATTTCATCCCTCTTTTGTTTGGAGAAGCTTCTGTAATTGATACATTAATAACACTGAGAGAAAAAGACATTCATTAGTATTATATTGATACATTTCATTAATCATTTTTTTCATATGACTTGAACAAATTCTGAAAAATAGTTCAATTCAACCATTAGGGTTTTCAAAGCCCTCTTTGAAAACTTTGAAATCACTGAAATAGATGGATCACAAAAACTTAACTTTTGTGTGTGATAAGTAAAATTTCAAGATGATAATATAAGAAATCTACTGATTAAAAAAGTGTGGATGAAGGTGTAATTCAGGTCCATAACCCCGAATTACACTTTGGAAAATAAATATAGGTGTAATTTAGGTTTATAAATCTGAATTACACTTTAAAAAGTGAAATTACAAAATAGGTGTTGGGCGGGGTTAAAAACTTGCCAAGCACCATGTTTGAGAATTTAAATAATGCAATATAGGCGAGGCTCAATTTTAAAAACCCGTCGAACACCTAAAAGACAAAGGAAGAACAAAAGGTGGTTGGTAGGGTTACAAACCCGCCAAACACCATTTTTAATGTATGGCGGGTTTGTAAACCCACCACCCACCAAGCTCGGCTTGTAAGGAAGGTAAGGAATAAATAGTGGTGGTTGGGGTCGTCGACCCACCACACACCACCATGTTGTGTGGGGTTGGCCAATTGCCCCACCCAACACCGAAATGGTTTCGCAAGTAAAAAGAAATGGTGGTGGTGGTAATTGGAGTCTCCGACCTGCCACACATCACAATATGCGTGTGATGGGCTGGGGGCTCCGCCCAACACCACAATATGTAGAAAGAATAATAACATGAAGGGAAGTAAGTTTATGGTGCAGGGAGTAGGTCGCAGACCCATCATGCACAATTTTGTGGTGTGTGGTGGGCCTATGGTCTCTGCCTTGCACCACTGCATGGATAGTGATGGATAAAACACTATAAATTCAAAAATAAAAAGGGTTTTCAAAACCCTAAGAATCAGGAAAAACAACATACCCAGATTCATTGAAAACTCCTCTCCCAACTTCGAACAAGATTAAAATAAGGTGAATGAAGATTAAAACAAAAAAGGAAGTTTTAAAGAATCAATGAGTGAAAGTTGGGTTTGTAAACCCGATTTGCACCTACAACATGTAAATTGTGTTTACAAACCCAATTTGCACCTAGATGGGTAGAACATGAAAAAGAAGTGTAAATCGGGTTCGTAAACCCGATTTACACCTAAGTGAAACTTGGTGTAAATGGAAAAACAAGGGTGAAATACATGCTAATGACAATAATAATGTCTCAAAAAGTGTGTAATGAGCATAGAAAATACAAATAAGCATAAAATTTGTGGGGTACCCTCAATTTTTGCTAGCACTAAAATCGAGGATAACATTGGCTCTGATTGGGGAACATCCTTTGACCATAATTTTAGAATGAGTGAAGGGTGTAGAATCTCAATTCTTTATCTTCCTTCATCCATCCACGAGGTTCGAGTCAGGCGATAGGGAAAAACCAAGGGGAAAGATAAAATAAAAGGATAGATCAAATCGGCTTATCAAAACTTTCACTGAGCAAATAATTTAAGATGCCAACCACTATGTGGTAATGAAAATGGAGTTCCATCATTGTATGCATGAAGATAACTACCTTCACCATAATGTCGATGAATGGTGAAAGGTCCTATCCACAAGGAATCAAACTTGCTATGCATTCCTTTAGGCTCGTGCCTTGCATCCCAAAGAAAGACAAGATCACTAATTTCAAGGTCTCTCTACTTTGATTTTTTTTGTCAAAAAGGGCATTGACTTAATTTTGATGTTTTGAAATATGATCATCCACCTGAACTCTCTTTTCTTAAAGCTGTAAGGGAAACATGATGCACTTATCTAGTGAACTCTCATATGCTTGATCCTCAATAGACTTTACCAACTTCAAAGCCGATAGCTCTAAATTACTTGTAATCTCCACATTAGTACCATAAAGAAGTTGAAAAGGGGATAACCCAATTGCTCTCTTTGGTGTAATTTTATCCACCCACAAAGTATCAATCAACACTTTATACCACAGGTGCTGATTTTCATCAACCAACTTCTTAATTATTGTAATTAGATTCTTGTTGCTTGATTCCGCTTGACTGTTACCATATGGATAATAGTTTGAAGAATTAGCAAGAGTAATATGATACTCAAAGAAAAATTGAGTAATTTCATTTGAAGAGAAATAGGTAGCATTATCTGGTACTATCTTGTTTGGAACACCAAACCTAATGACAATGTTTTCTTTTTTAAAATCGCACACCACCTTAGATGTAGCATGTTTGATAGGAATTGCTTCAACCCATTTAGTAAAATAATCCATGGTAGTCAAAACATAGTGGTGACCTGCACTGGATGGGGGATTGATCAGGCCAATAAAGTCAATACCCCACTATTGAAATGGTTCCTTAATCACCATTAGTTTAAGAGGAAATGCTGCAAGCTTTGATTTACCAACAAACTGTTGACACAAATCACACTTTTTAACCCAATCATAAGAATCTTGAAAAAGGGTAGGCCAATAATACTTGGCTCTTAAAATCTTACAAGCTATCACTGGAGCTGAAAAATTTCCACCGCAAGTCAAGTTATGAAAAGATTCCAACAACTTAACTTATTGAGCTTTATCCATGTTAGGTCCCAGAGACAACTGAGAGGGGGGGGGGGGGGGGTGAATTAGTTGTCCAATAAAGTCAAACCAAAATTAACTTAACCAAAACTTAATGCTTAATATTGATAAACCAAACTTTATGCCGATAGACGGTTTTATTAGTTAATTGCAGTACCTGTAAAGATTAATGCATGAAATAGAAAGACAAAAACATCCACAACACAACATAGATATTTGTATGTGGAAACCCTGTAAGGGGAAAAACCACGGTGGGAAGCCTTACCCACAATCACATGATACTACTGTAGATAGTATGTGTGTACAATATGGGGTCTGCACATGCAGAAAGGCCAGCTGCATAGAGCTCACTGCTCAATCACAAAATGGGAGTCACACTAACTACAATTGGATGGTTAAATCCAATGATAATGTACTACTCAATATAGCATCTTCATGTGCTGGATTTAGTACCGGTTTAGCTTTGATATGCCTTCTTCAAACCTTCCTTCAATCTTGAATGATGTCTGTGTGTATAGTTCTGCTTATATTCACATATACCTTATTACAATCCTTTTTCCAATCCCATATCAATCTCACAAATGATATCTTACATTTATACCATAACCTAAGAACAATTGAGTAGGTCGACTCACTAAAGATATTACAATAAAAACATTTAGAAATGAATCAATATCTGATGCATCATGTCGGCTCAATGCATTTACAATAATAACAAATCATCTTCCTAACATGCCGTGCTGATCCGGAATAGATATGCTTGCCGATGCATAACCTGGACCTATTTACCGGTAACAACAAATATGCAAACCCGAATAGACCAATGAACAAATCACCATAACAAAGTGTCCAAACAATGTCTTTGACATAACCAAGTAGTCTCCAAGTCATTCCAAGTGCCAGTGAACAATATAACCTACCGGTGAACAAATATCGGTGACTGTGCATAAGTCACTGACTTGCCCGTGAACATAATCAAGAGTCTCCAAGTGCTGATAAATGTTGACAAGTGTTGACATCAATGACAAAACCATATCAACATATCCAAAATACCAACAGTCCACACACTTTAAGAAAGTACCATCAAGACTTCTTTTATACAAACTATATTCCCAAAGAACATAGTTTGCAACTTTTAACTTTAAATTACTTTTCTCCTTATATGTGAGATGTGATGGACATTCACCATAAGTGAGAAAATGAGAAATACTAGAATACCATTCATCTATAGTAATCACAAACAACACTGTAGGGATATTTCCTTGTGATTCCTTTTCCAGGGGAACAATTCCTCCTGGTTGGTTATCTACGATTAATTGACACAAACCTTTACCTTAGAACAACTTGGTAGGTCAAATCTCCAAGTCATGTTCCTAAATATTTTCTATCGAATTACCTCTTTTAGTTCCAAAATCCCGTTGTGTCAAAATTGACTTTCTTGTAGTATCTAGAATTAAACATATGACATGTGAATTCAAGATGTAGAATCGAAAATGCTTCACAGATTTGACCAAAGTATAAGCATGATTATCCATTTGAGAGTATTTGAGTTCATGAGTCTTGAGAGGACAACTCATGAATGCTATTGGAGACTCAATACCTTCAGAATTCTTCAGAATTCTTCTGAACTAGAATTGCAGAAAGAGTGTGATCTAAAGCATAGTTGTACATTATGAAATATTTAGTATAATCAGGACATACCAATACTGGAGCATGAGCTATGCCTTCTTTTATTTCCTCAAAATCTTCTTTCCCTTCTAAAGTCAAATGAAAAGCAGTCTTTCCTTTCATCATATTCACAATATGATGTGTTTTCTTTGCAAAGTCTGGTACAAACCTTCTCAAGAAATTAACTTTACCAAAGAAAGAATGAACAACTATTTTACTTGATGGTAGAGACAAACCTTGAATAGATTTGACCCTTTCTAGATCAAGTTTGGTACCTTCCTTACACAATATATGTCTAAGAAGCATACCTTCTATTACTCCAAAAATTGATTTTTTTTGGGATTTAAGGAAATTTCGTGTTCACAACATCTCCTTAAAACATCTTCAAGATGATTTTCATGTTCTTTCAAGAAAATGGTTAAGTTGTCAAGATACACAACAAGGTACCTTCCAATAATACCTCAAAAATCCATATCCATAGCCCACTGGAAGGTCATGTTTGCATTAATCAACCCAAAAGGCATCCTTTGATAAGCAAAGGTACCCCAAGGAGTAGTGAAGGTGGTCTTATGTTGGTCCTCCTTTCTCACTTCAATTTTATTATAGCCTAAAAACCATCAAGCATGGAGAACATCCGTGAACCAGTGATTGTCTGCAAGACTTGATCCATCACTAGTAAAGGATAATTATCCTTTAGAGAAGACTGATTAAGATTACAGAAATCCATGCAAATGCAAATTTCCCCATTCTTTTTTCTTATAGGTATAATATTTGCAATCTAGGATGAATGATGAATGGAGAATATTATTTTTGCATTCAATATCTTTTGAGTTTCTAAAAATATAGTACTTGATATCTTGGGATTGTACTGTCTTTGTTTGTGTTTTAAATGCATTTTCCCTAACTTAAGCAAAATATCATACTGTACTTATTTAGGCTTGAAAGATTTCAAGTCATCATATGAATATGCCAACACATCAATGTATTGGTACAACAATTGTAAAAACTGCTCCTTTTCAGTTGGGGTACAACTATTACCAATATTAACATATTTGGGATCACTTTATGATCTGATATTATATTTCTCATAACCCATGGTGTTATTTAATGATAATTGTTGTTGTTGCTTGACATACCTATTATGTTTATCAAATAACTTTTTCAGTGACACCAGGTCTTTTGGAATCTTGTTTCCCTTCAACTGTAGGAAACCTTCATCATGTGAGGAGTCATTACTTGCGGCAGAATCTGAGCAATTACTCCTATCAAAGTTAAAGTTATTGAAACCATCACTAGTTTCAAGGAAGTTCACAATATGCTTATAATCCTTGAAAATTTGCCAGTGATCTCAATTATCTGGAACACTTGGTCTACAAATTATTTCGATGGAATAAATTTCTTGGGGAAAATCATAATGAGGAATCAAAAGAGTTGTTGACTAAGGAAGTGAATCATCTCTAGAGTTAAAATCCCCTAATACCACCGAGATATTGAAGGAATCAAAATTCTCAATATTTTCCCAAATGAAATTTATGATACTGTTTCAATCGCTCATTTCAAGTTTGGTAAATATTCCTGATTTGGCAATCTATCAATTCATCATCTCACCATGCATGTAGATTCTTAATACCTTTCTTTTGAGCCACTTCCATATCCAGTAACAAAGATTCATACTCTACAGTATTATTATTATTTGAGAACTGAATCTTGAAAGAATATGCTATTGGCAATATTACAAGGATATTGAGAAGGTTGTTGATGATTATGGACATAACTGATTAAAGATGTTTTACTATCTTGATATTATTATTTTGTCATTGATGTCAAGAAATTGATTTTCTAATTCAGTATGATGTTTCCATATCTTAAGAAATATGATATGAAGATTATAAAGAAGTCGGTAAAGACACAGGAAAGAATATGATGAATAAGGGGATAAGTTATTCAATGGGAAACTCTACCGAGTCAGACAATGATGAGATCTTGATGTTTTAGATTGTTTTAACATCATACATATGTTGTAAAATGTAAAGGTTAATACTATACTATGTTATCAAGCAAAGAACCTAGTCGGTAAACCCTAAGGAACCTAGTCGGTAAACCCTAAGGTTATCACAGTCAGTTAATGAAGACAGAATGTTTACCGAGTGAAGTTTAGTATTCACTGAGTTGTAACCGAGCTATAAAAGAATGCATTAAATGTTTACATGTGATATTTAATGAAAGATGCTGATGAGCTGCAACAGATCAATGATTGGCAAGACGTAAAAGAAGTTTGTTAAACAGATCTAAGGCAATGGAAAGTCGGCAAGAAGATCTATAGCTCAGATTGAACCGCATTACCCTAACACAAGTTCCAAGGTGATTGTGCAAGTTCCAAGGTAGGGTAAAACATTTTCAGATCGAAAGATACAATGAACCTGAATAAGATTGAAGATCTGATGGCCATGATTGATCATGGGAAATGTGATCAAGGAGATTAAGCGGTTAGAAGATTGTTTATAAATAAGGAACTATTTATAAACAATGAATGCAGGTAAGTGTATGCACAAGGATGCTACATAGTGATTACCGAGCATAGAAGCTTGAAGACCTGTTAGAATAACAGAGTATTGATGCCCAACAGATAGACAAGATTAGTTCTATGTCTAGATTGTATTGAACAAATAGGAATCTGCTTTAGCATTTCAGATGTGAAGTAGCAGATAGATTGTATTACTATTATTTTGTGAAAGTGATAGGAAATCTCTTAACCGAGTGGACTTAACAGTCTTATATGTAAATCCTCTAACAAGGTGACATTCTGATTGAGTGTTTGAAATCCTTTGACAAGGTCACTTCTAACAAAGTGAAGATCCTAACAGATCTGAGGGAAATCCCTTAACTGGGTCACATCTAGCAATGTGTTTGTAATCTTTAACAAGATTTTCTTTTAAACGAGCATACTCTAGAAGATTATATTTCTTAGTGGGTCCGAAATCCCACAGTGGTTTTTCCCTATTTGGGTTTCCACGTTAAATCTGGTGTTATGAGGTTTATATTATTCATATGCTTTTGAGTTTGCATGTTTGATAGTTTTTGATTATATGACTGATATATGTTACCAAGGTTGAATATGATGTTTTTATGGATGATTAAGTTTGTATGATTCACCCTCCCCTCTCATCTTGTTGGCTATTGGATCTGTACTTATATTAAGTATTAGAACTATCATATGCAGTTATTTCACCTTGTGGAGAAATGAGAACCACACCTATACCAGAACTATCAATAATACAACTACCATCAAATTCCGTGAACCATATCTGATTATTACTATTCACGATAGAAGATCGTGAGCTGAAAAATTCATAATTAGAAGAAATTGACATAAGTTTTGAATTTTCAACAGAGGGAGAAATAGACATAAAATCTTCGGTTAACAAACTATCTTCATTACTAGAAGACTCATATGTCTCACAATTTGAAACTTCTGCCCAATCCTCAACAAACTTAGAAACTTTGTCAATATGGACATAGTAGTTTCCCATTTCGGATGATTCAAATAAAATTTTAGCTTTGTGATCATCTGATTTAATCAATGAAAATTTAACTTCCTTCTAAGGGAGTAATCTCTACATTTCATCAGTCCATGTTAATTTCAGCTCCAACATCCTTACAAAAATTTCTTCCCAAAAGCATACCGTAGGAGGCTAGAACATTAGCTACTAAGACAATCATCTTGATTCTCTTGTCAAGATATGTAGTGAAAGCAAACTGAGCATCTTTGATTTGACCAATCAAAGGTACTTATTTGTTTTCAATTGAAATTTATTTACCAAAATTCTTGGTAAGGGTAAGTCCTAAGGCATTAGCCACCTTAGTGGGCATTACATTATTTGAGGCTCCAAAACCTATCACACAGTTGCTAAGTTTATACCCATTTATAAGAAAAGAAATATAAAAGGTTTTAATTATACTTGACATAATAGATGGGACATCAACTAAGTTATTTTGAGATGCTACAAAAAATTGGGCAATTTCCTTTTCTTTGACAAATTTAGCTAACCTATCAAATTGTTCAGGATTAGCCTTAAGGTAATCAACTTCTAACATTTGGATTTTTGTTTTCTTTGCATGATAAATAATATAAAAAATGTTCGTATTGAAAATTATGTGGGGAAATAAATACATCACTAACAATTTTGGAATTGATTGATACTTTTTTAAACACATTAGATGAAAACAGGCTAGGTGTACCTACTTGATTATTAGTAGTTGAATATTTAGGTAAAGTAAGCAAATGAGTACCTCTCTTTGCAAGAGTTACCATCAATTGAGGTGTACTCTTTACTTTATATTTATTACTAGACTATTGATCGGGCTGGTTTGGAACTTGTGAATGAGTGAAGACTGCAAATGCTTCACTCTCACGTTCTATTTTAGCTTCCTGGTACTGCAAAAATTGGATACTATAGTCGCTAAATAATTCTCCTTCATCCTTATGAAAAGAATTAACTATGTCTTCAAGTGGAATATCTTCAACAATAGAGTCACCTTTCTTAGTCTCATAATACCCCATTGAAGCATTAATAGGAGGTGCCTCAAGAGACAGTCTCTCAGGAGGAGGAGACAAATTGATATAATTTCTAGATGCATAGATAGAAGCATTATTTGGGTAGGTCCTTCATGGAACATCTTTGTATGGGGCATGAAAAGATGATTAAGAAATCTGCTTCTTCAAAGTGAGAACCTCATTTGCAAGTCTCTGCACCATGGAATTAGTAGTACCTGCAGGAGAAAAACTTGAAGCTTATGGAGTAGAGAAACTTACTTTTCTTTTTTTTATTAGGATCTTTCTTAATCTTTCCAGCTAAGATTAAGTGGTCCTCCATCTCCACTGCTTGAGTTTGAGCCACTGACAGATTTGATAGAGGTGTTCTCCTTAATAGTAAGATAACTTTTGGCAATCATGTATTTATAAGAAAACATTTTAATTTTTCCTCAGTAGGCTGAGAATTAGTAGGAATTCGATTCTTCAATCTATTAAACTTAGCCACAAAATCCCTCATGGGTTCATGTGGCTCTTTTCTCATGGAAGTTAGATGAGCCAAAAGAGCATGGGCATCTTCTTTTGGCTTAAAACATGCTTCAAATTTAGTCTTAAGTACGCTCCAAGTTGTAATCATTTGAGGTGCCAAGTGATAGAACCAATCTGCAACAACACCTTGTAAAATCTTGACAAAAAGACGTATAGCTACATCTTCATATTCCACACCAAGAATCCCACATGCAATATTGAATGATGCAATATGTTTATTTGGGTGTTTCTTACCACCCCCAAATAATTTGAGAATATTTTTCCTCAACCATTGTGGAAGAGGATGAAGGGGTGGAGTTAAATTTAGAGGATAAATTTTTTGTCCCCATGGCCCTTGTGCAACCATAACAATTGTTTGTTTTGGTTGAAAAGGAGGAATCATAAACCTTGGTACTTGTGGAATTACCAACAACCTTGCTGCACTTGAAGCTTCACTTGGAATAAGATACCTCTAACTTGTAGGTAGAAAAATCCTTGTTCTCTGAAGGGAAGAACTTTCATGCATGAACAAGTAATCAAAATGATATTTTTATAAGACTTCAAAAACTGGATCAACAACACCTTGATTTCTACACCCCTGAGTATAGCTTTGTCTGACTAGAGTGGAAACTGGTTGGAGCTCGTATCCCCAACAAAGTTTCCAAAAACCTATTGGGTGAAAATTTGGTAAACTAATGAAGGTTCACAAAATGTGTGTTTCACGACAACACATGAAATGATATCTCTTAGAAGGCAATTATAAGGGAAGGCTCCCCCTTGCTACTTCAACTATTTTCTATTTTTTCTACCTGCTAACTTTACACTAATCAAAGATGAGAGACAATGGTAGCGATAGAGGGTAGTGAAAATGGTAGAAGTTTGCAAAAGGATGGAGGTGTTGAAGGTGATGGGTATTGAAGGAATGATCTAGGACAGACAACTGATTTTCCACCCTTTGTTGGAACTATCATGGGCATCAAAACGAAGAGCTATTCTGTGGCTCTCATGATTCAAGGCCTCAGGTGGACCCATGTAAGGAGTTGACTTTTAAAAATGGTATGCCCCCTCCCCAGGGGGATTCATGCTCTCGTGGGGACCCTGGTAACAAAGCTCAAGATGGTCTTTTCTTGGCACCCAACAATAGAGTTTCTGTCTCTGGCAAGAAAACTCAGAATTCAAATTTGAATTTGGGTGGGAAAGAGGCTAGGGGTAAATTACCTTGGGTTTCTCTCTTTGGAGTTAAACCAAATGGTAAATCCTCTTTTCCCCTTGTATGAATTTCTTGTATCCCAATAGCGGTTGTGTTTCAATCTCGGTCCTTGATCCAGTTATTGACCATAACATCTCTCTGATGGCTTTATCTTTGGTTGGGAAGTTTATGGGCCCAAGGCCTAATATCAAAATTGTTAGAGAGTTTGTGAGAAAGAAATGACATTTGAAAGGGCAAGTAGAGGTAGCAGTCTTGTCTAAAGGTTTCTTCTCCTTCTCCTTTTCACATGAAGAGGATATTGATGCTATTCGCTGTGGTGGGCCTTGGCTTATAGGCAAGTCATCATTGGCTTTAAAGAAATGGACTCCAAAAAGAATTAAATTTGGAAACTTCTATGAGCCTATTCCAGTCTGGGTTAGGCTCCCTATGGAGTTTTGGAATGAGGATGTGTTTAGAGGAATTGTGAGCTCTTTTGGGGAGTTATTATCGATAGATCAAATGATGACGACTAGGAAGAGGTTGGGTTTTATCAGGATCTGTGTAAGTGTAGCTCAATCCACCAATATTCCTTCTTTGATTGAGATTCTCTCTAAGCTAGGGAAATGGGTTCATCTGGTTGAGTTTGAGACCCTTCCCTTTGTTTGTTTCATTTGTAAAAAATTGGGTCATTGGGGAAAAAACTATCTGAAAAATACTGTGAAATCACAAGGCAAGGCAAAAAAAGTCTAGAAAGCTAAGAGGGATCATCCAGAAGGAAATAATCCTAAGGAGATTCACGGTACTAAATAAGTGAGGGATGGAAATAGTTCTACCCTGGAGGGTGGAGGGAATCCAAATGAGGCATATAAAATTTCCCAACTTAAAGAAAAAGAACTGGAAGCGACTCCTGGTGAAAAAGGAGAAGAGAATACTAAAGATCAAGCATAAAATGTAGACAATGGCCCTAGCTCTGCTGGAAATTAGAATAGAGAATTATCATGAGGAGATCCTTGACTCTCCCATACCATCCTCAATGGAAACATTGAATAGCCTAGATAAAAAGATGTCTTCTCGCTCAAATGAATCTTTTAGTTGTGTTAAATATACATACCCCCTGATGGCCTAAAGTGTATGGGAGAATTCTTCCCAACACACATTAGAGGAGAATAGCGAGAGTCTAATACTGGAAAAGGTAATAGATGGAAATTACAAAGAGCGAAATTATGATTCAGGCAAGGAGAATTTGAGTGTAGAAGAAACAGATTATGAGGAGGATAATGGGTTTACTATAATCATCAAGAAGAAAAGTTCCAAGAAAAAGCCAACACCTGGAATGACTACTAGAAACAAAACAAGAGCTAATGTGGGATCAAGAGGAAGTGTTGGGAGGAAATATTAAAGATGGCACAAAGAGAAAGATAGCAACAAAGATATTGCAGATGGGATACAATAAATTATCCTTGAGATTTGTAAGAATCTAACCCCTAGTAAGCAATTAAGATAATGTCTTGGAATATGCGAGGGCTAAATAGCTCTCATAAACAAGAAATTTTACGTAATCTTATTAGAGATCATAAACTAGATATTGTCTTAGTTCAAGAGTAAAAAATGGCAAAGGATAGAGTGGAAAAATTGAAGTTATTCACCTCTAATGGTGCTCATGGTAATAGTTCTAAAGGATCTTCTGGAGGAATCACCTCATTTTAGAATCTTAATATTATTAGTGAAACCTTTGTTTGGGAAGGTTATAATCATGTTGCTACTAAATTTCACTATGTTAGAGATAATTTTAACTAGATTCTTTCAAACATTTATGCCCCAAATAGTAAATCAGCTAGAAGAAAATTCTGGAATTCTCTGGCTGAATTTAGAGATAAATTCTCAAATGATGCCTAGATTGTTATAAGTGATTTCAATACCCTGATCAATGATTCAAAAAAATTTGGTGGATCCCAAGTGCAACTGGATAGTAAATTAGATCTTATGGAATTTATAAATAATCATGGTCTGATTGATATGGACCTTAAAGGTGCATCCTTCACCTAGACAAATTGAATATTTGGCAATGATCTTATACAGGTCAAACTTGATCATGCCCCGGTCTCTAATGATTGGCTATGCAATTATTTTTGTCCTCTTTCTACACTTTCAAGAATTGCCTCTGATCATTATCCTATTAGTTTTGTTGCTGACTCTTTTTCAAGGAAAATGAATTTCCCATTTAGATTTGAGAAAATGTCGCTTTCTCATCCTTCTCTTCATGATAAAATCAAACAGTGGTGGAATATAGGTGTTAATAGTATTGCCATGTTTAGAGTTGTGAAAAATCTAGGAGAGGTCAAGAAGGACATAAAAAATTGGAATAAGGAGTCCTTTTGGAATATATTTGTCAACAAGACTGCTATCTAGTTGGATTTGAAAGAAATCCAAGATAAAATCTAGGAGGAAGGTTATAAGGATGGCTACCTAGCAAGAGAAAATGATATATTATCTAAATACCATGACATTATCTCTAAGGAGGAGGAATTTTTGAAGCAAAGGTCAAGATCTACCTGGCTTTCTTTTGGTATCAATAGGAATACCAAATTCTTCCACCTTTCTACAATGAAACACATGGCATCCAATAGAATCAACCACATTTCTAGAAATGGCAGCAAGTTTGAATCTGAGAAAGATAATAATTGTGAAGCGGTCTAGTATTTCAGTGAGCTTTTATTTGTTGACACGAGACTGAGACCTGAGCCTCAACGATGTCTTATTGATTCTATTCCTTGCATTCTTAATGAAGAGCATTACAAAATGCTCTTAGCTATTCCTTCTAGTCAAGAAATTAAAAAAGCTATTTTCTCTTTTGAAGGCAATAAGGCTCGTGGTCCTGATGGCTTCCTAATGTTCCTTTTTCACAACTTTTGGGACATTATTGCTGAAGATGTTTGTAATGCAGTGAAGGATTTTTTTGGAGCTAGAAGAATTTTAAAAGAGATTAATGGTACATTCATTGTTCTTATACCCAAAACTCCTGGTGTTGATTCTTTTGATGCTTTTCATCCTATCAGTCTCTGCAATTCTTTTTATAAGATCATATCCAAAGTACTCATGTCCAAATTGTTGATTGTTCTTCCTCTTCTCATATCCTCCCAAAAGACTATGTTTGTTTTGGGGAGACAAATCTTAGATTCAATTGTTACTATGCATGAAAATGTTCATTCTCTTGTTGAATCTAAGAGATAAGGTTTTTTGTTGAAGCTCAACTTGTTGAAAGCTTATGATAGAATGGAATGGAATTTTCTTCTCAAGGTCTTGGCAGCTTTTGGTTTTGAAAATAAGGTTTTGGAGCTAATATGGCAATTGATTTCTATGACCAACACTTTGATTATTGTTAATAGTTTCCCCTCTCCTTTTTCCAGTCCTTTAGGGGAATAAGACAGGGGGACCCCATATCCCTAATCCTCTTCACTATAATGACGGAAATTATTTGAAGGTACTTGCAAAAGATGGTGAGAGATGGTTGTTTAAAGGGGCTTCACCCCTCATCTGATAGAACAATCTATTCACATCAACAATTCATTGATAATACTATATTGACGGGAACTTCTATAATTGGAGAGGCCAAAAATTTCAAAAAAGTCCTCATCACCTATCAAGAAGCTTCAGGATAGTCCATTAATAGAGGTAAATGTTCCCTCTTTTTCCTAAATACTCCAGTTGAAAGGCAACAAATAATAGCTAATATATTGGGGTGTATAGTTGGAGACTTCCCTTCAATTTACCTGGGTGTTCCTTTAGGGACTGCACCACCAGATTATCTTTGGATATCTCTAGTTGATAGATTTAATAAGAATCTTGCTGGCTAGAAAGGTTCTATTCTCAATCAGGCTGGGAAAATTCAGTTGTTAGAGGCCACCTTGCAAAACCTTCCAGTCTATGCCTTGAGCCTATTCATAATCCTAGATAAATTTGTCGATTTAATCAATAGTATTTAAAAAAGGTTCCCGTGGTCAGGAAATGAGAATAAAAAGAGAATTCTCTTGATTGCCTGGAATGAGGTGTGTAAACTGAAAAAATTAGGAGGTCTTGAGTTGAGGGATATTATATCTTTTAATGAGGTGCTCTTGGCAAAGCAGGTTTGAAGGATTTTTTCAAAGAGAATGGAATAGAATTCAATATTGCATAGCAAATACTTAAGTCAAGTTACTTCTTTCAAGGAATTCATTACCTCTGATTGTTTGCCTCATGGATCCTATCTCTAGAACAACATAATCAAGGTTAGAAGTCTTGCTGCTAAAGGTGCTGGTTGGAAGCTGGGTAATGGTTCTAGCATCAATTTTTGGGAAGGATTGGAAATGAGCCTCTTTATATCAACTCATAATTCAACCCCTTTAGAGAAGAGTGTATTAGAATATTTGGTCACATGGTAGTGGATTATTAGAGGAATGGTTGCTGGCTTAATCTGGTTCAGACCCGTTATGAGTTACACCCTCTTCAAATTCTCTTAAATTTGACATATGTGGACCAGTCAGATGATTTGATGGTGTGAAAATTTGATCCTTCTAGTTTGTATTCGGTTTGTTCTGCCTTTGCTATTTTCTCTCAGAATCATAACTGCTCAAACCCAATTTGGGCCAAGGCCTGGATTAAAAACCTTATCCCAAAGGTGAATATATTTACATGGATTCTTCTCCAAAATAAGATCCTCACCATTGATAATTTATGCAAAAGTGGATTACACCTTCCCAAAATCTACCTCCTTTCTGTGGCCAATCTAGAGTCTTTTTCCCATCTTTTGATTGGGTGCCCCTTTACTTAGGAAATTTGGGGGAGATTGCTTCAATTATGGGATCTATGTTGGGTCTTCCCTTCCTCTATGCTAGATCGGTTCCTTCAATAGAGATCCTAGCAAAAATCAATCTATCAAAAGACTTTGGTGTTATACTATTCCTCATCTTGTTTGGGGCATATGGAAAGAGAGAAACAAAAGAATTTTTAGAGACTCTGCATTATCAGTTGATATCATTTTCCACCAAATCTAGAGAGTTGTGAAGGAAAATTTTAATTGTCTTAATAGTGCCCAGTTTAGAAATGAGGTTCAAAGTTGCACTGATTATGACTATAAGGTTGCAAATGCTTGGCATATTCAAATAGATATTGCCATAGTTTTCAAGCCAATAAGAAAGCAGCGCGATGGTACTTGCTGGCATGAGTCTCCTTTGGGTTGGGTAAAAATAAACTTTGATGGGGCGATGAAGGGTAAGTGAGGTCCTGTTGGGTGTGGGGGAGTGATCAGGGATAGTAGTGGCAATCGTATTTCTACTGTGGTTCTCCCTTTGGGTTGTCAAACAAACCACATTGCTGAAGCCATTGGAGCCTATCAGGTCCTTTTAATTTCTAAACAGATAAATTGCACTAAGCTGTGGATTGAAGGGGATTCAAAAAATATAATTCAGTGCCTCAAAAAAGAAGTGAATCCTTTATGGAATATTGCAAACTAGATTAGCTTATCTCATAAAATTATTGACTCTTTTGATAAGTATCAAATTTCCCATACTTATAGGAAAGGTAATAAATTTGCTAACCATTTTGCCAACCTTGGAGTTAAAGCCCATGTTAAAATTATTTGGCAAAAAGGGGATCATCTAGATGATGAAGTGAGGGGGTTAATAAGGCTAGATAGCCTAACTAGCCGAAAAGTTAATGTGCCATGATTATCTTTAATTTGGACAAGACTCATTTTGCAATGACTATTAGTTGTGAGTTTTTGTGCGAGGGACAAATCATGGGAATTTTGCATTATTACTATTATAGAGCCTTCTCCTTGCATGTTTTTTGGGTGCGGTTGTATTCTTATTGTATTCATTCTCAGTTTGGGGCCATTTCTTGTTTGAAAAATTCCTGTGCTTCAGCCATTTACAGACTTCTTTTTGGGTACAATGGTGGTTATCAACTGGGTGGGGATCTGAAACGAGTGAAGCCTATGGAATGTACCATGCTGAAAAACAATAAAACTATATGGAGAATCCTAGAGAAAGGTGGTTTCACCACCTATATTGAAAATTTGCATTGGGTTAAAGCCAAGGTGATGAGAGGGTTTGTCATAAATTACAATAAGGGGACGGTTAACCTTCTTGGAAGGGAAATTGCTATGAATGAGGACCTCATTACAGTTGTCACTGGTCTCTCAACCGATGGGGCAAAGTTTTACAACGACCAAAAATTCTCTGAAAAAGTGGTTAAGCTTTTCTTGAAAGAGGAGAAGGAGAAGAAAGACCTGGTAAGAGACGGGACAACTAGCTATAATACTGTGTAGATTAATACCATTTGGGGCGATGTCCTAAAGGTGCTTGTGAAGTATGTTACTCTTGATGGATAGTATACCAGAGCTTTTGCTTATCATTTTGCGCTCCTAAACCAATTTCGACATAAGGTGAGAATTTCTTTTCCCTTCTTTCTTGCATCCTCATTGAATGCTACTATCACTGAACATAAGAAGGATTCTATCAAAAACCCTATCTTGCATGACGGTTCGATCCTTCTTATTTTTGAATATGTTAAATCTTTGTCACCTGTGTCTTCCTCCCCCCCTAAGATTAATGTTGACTTAGGTGATTTTCAGTCCTTGAAGGATGATTACCACACCAACATTGATGATGATGAATTTTCTCCCACTGCGTTTCCCCCTAAAACAAAAGGGAAATACATTCCTACAGAAATCCCTAAATCTAAAAAGCATGACACTTCCAGCTCCCCTTCCCCTGTCTGGAATCTTCAATTGGGTGCTAAGAATGTTGGCATTTTGGTTGATAACCCTTAGAGCTGGGATAATATTTCCTCCCCTTTGACTTCTAGTGAATCTTATCTTGACCAAAATAGGGAGATCTGTCAGCCCTTTCTGAGTACCCTTGATCCCTCCTCGTATTTGCTCAATTCTGAGGAGACTGTGACTGATGTCCTAGCCTTAGCTAGAGATGGGGTAGTCAATACCTTTAAGATCTATAAGTGGATTTTCCATGAGATAAAGGATATACAGCTAAAACAAAGAGCCAACAACAACAACTTGGAGATAGTTAAAGATAAAGTTAAGAAAATGGATAATGTGCATGTTTCCACTGAGAATAGCCCTTGGTCTAAAAAGGAGAAGGCCTTTGTCATCAACAACATTAAGATTACAATAGAAACTTTTGATAACTTAAAAAAGACTATGAAATTAGGATGGCTACTCAAGAAGAGAAAATTGCAAAAATTTAAGGAGTCCATCAAAGCTGTTGTTAAGACTAGTCGTGGTGTGATTGGTGCCATAGTGGAAAGGTTCAAGAACATGATTTTTAGCCTTGAAGAGCAGTTCTAGCTGAAAGATGTGGTGGATGTGGAAACCAATAATGAACATGACATATCCACAGGCCCCAATAAAAGGACAAGAGGCAATTTGAAGAGAAAGGCAGCGGGACCTCCTCCTAACTTTTAGATGCTTAAGATGATCATCAACACTATGATTGGTGCCATAGTGGAAAGGTTCAAGAACATCATTTTTATCCTTGAAGAGAAGTTATAGATGAAAGATGTGGTGGATTTGGAAACCAATAATGAATAGGACATATCCATAGACCCCAATAACAGGACAAGAGGCAATTTGACGAGAAAGGCATCGGGACCTCCTCCTGAATTTTATAAGCTTAAGAAGATCACCAACACTATGATTGAGATAAAAAAAGACATGGAACAGTCTATGAAGCAACTGGAGTAGTGCTTGTTGGAAACCAATAACACTAAGAGGGGGGGTGAATCAGTATTATAACAGAATAGTAGATTTTAGCCTTATTAAAACATTCATACACTAATCGGTATACTGGTATAAACATAATTGAAAGAAGTAAAGAAACTAATAAGCCAATCACATAAATGAGAATCATAACACACAGATTTATACATAAAAAACCTCAAAGAGGAAAAACCATGGTGGGATTTGTGACCCATAATATCAATCCACTGGCCATATGAAGATATATTACAAAATATGAGGGGCCTGTACTTGCAGGAAGGCTTATAGCCTAGAGCACACTGCTCAATCACAATAGGAGCCTCACTAACTACATAAATTTCTAGACAATAATCCAGAGAAGTGTGAACTGTTAAGATAGCATCTTCTATGCTCGAATACAATTCCGGTTTAAGCTCTATCTGTTCTGGTTTGAAACCCTAAACCCCTTTACCAGAACAACCCTTACAATAAATTCCTCACATACATAATCTCTCCGAATAATATCGCATCATATTACATTCGCATATCCATAATCTCCTATCTCATGTATATCCCTGTATATCAAAATGATTTAATCAAACTACCTTATATACCCTATACAACTTTTATGCCTTATGTTGACTTACAAATATATACACAATATCAGATTACATGTCGGCCAGATAAAATAAATGTATAAACATTAAAACAAGTTGCCGATGCCGGGTCCAAGATGTGTCAGCCTCCAATACCAATAACCTTTACTATACCATGTCGGCCTGCATTGTGGGTGATCAAATAAATCCTCTGTCCTATCGGTGCTGGTGCTGGTGCCGATGCCGATGCAGAATATGTGAAGTGTCTATCAGTACACCATAGAATCAAAACATGAATCCGAAACACAAAATCATGTTGCCATCAATGACAACATAGTGAAACCAACCAATAGAGTGTCAATTGCCAACAATGTTGGTTTTCTGTTGTCCTTGTGTTGTTTCTGGTTCCACTCGTGTTTCTATTTTTGATTTTATCTGCTAGTATCTGGTTTTGCAATTTTGGTTTGTTTAGCTAATTACCCTTTGATGTAATGTTTATTTTTGTTTTTCTATGGGGCTAGTTGGATCTTGAGGTCTTCTTAGGCTTAACAGCTTATTAAGTCTAGACTACACTCTGCGTTTCTGTTAAAGGGTTTCAGGTCTTATTATGCCTTGCATAGCACACCCCAACTTTTTGCTTCTCAAGATGCCCCCCACTTTTTTCTTCTCTTTGTTTTCTTCCCATTTCCTTTTCATTTTCACTTCAGAACCTTAGGCATTGCTTCTATTTTCTATCATTTTTGTATGTTATGAAATACCTACCTCTGGGGCACTACCACAAAAGTGAGCGGTGAGTGCTAGTTTAGTAACAGTTAAGTGGAACCCCGAAACCCTGAAGTCTCTGTTGTGTGTCTTCTCCTTGGTCGTTAATGTGATCCTATCATTGCTTGTTCGTGTTTCTGTGATCCTTCCTCTTCTAGGTTGGTCTTTCGTTTCCTTGTCCTTGTTTTCTCATTTTTTGTGTTTCTTGTTTTCGTAGTTTAGGGTTTAGAGTTAGATTTCATGCTTTCAATAAAATCAAATTTTATCGATCCATGGGTTGTTGGCCTTGTTTCTTAGGTTCCCAAAATCCCCAATAATGGACCTCAAAACTCTGAAATCTCAAAATCCTCAATAATGGACCCCAGAACCTCAGAATCCCAAAATTACAAAATCCCTGCCTCTGGGGAACTGTCACGGAAGTGAGAGATGAACGCTAGTTTTATAATAGTTAAGTAGAACTTTGGAACCCCAAAATCCTGAGATCCTGAAAAATCCTCAATAATGGACCTTGGAACCCTGAAATCCCGAAATCCTCAATAATGGACCTCGAAACACCGAAATCCTGAAACCATTAATTATGAACCCTAGAATCCTGAAATTAAGAAATACCTTCCTTTGGGGCACTATCATGAAATTGAGCGATGAGCGCTAGTTTCATAATAGTTAAGTATAACTCCAGGGCCCAGAAATCCTGAAATCATCAATAAATAGACCTTGAAACCCTGGAATCCTGAAATTTCAAAGTCCCTTATGATTTTGCTAATATGATGAAGCTAATTATGTATCTTTTTTTGCATGTTACTAAATACCTGCATCTAGAGCACCATTACAGAAGTGAACAATGAGCGCTAGTTTCACAACAATTGAATTAGACTTATGGAACCTTCCACCTCATCCCGAAAGAAGACTAGAGAGTACAGAGGAGGTGGTGCTTAGAGTTTTTAAATTCAGAATGGAGTATATTGCTGACCCACCAATCGCTTCCATAAAATGTTTCATCAGCAACTACTAGAAGTACAAGAGGAATAAAGGACAAACATGCGGTTAGAAAAAGCAAAATGCATGTTGAAGCAGTGCCACCACCACAACCACTATAGATTCAACTGATACTGGATGTAGCAATTGCTTTTTGGGCATTATTTTTGCATGTTATTAAATACTTGCCTTTGGAGCACCATCACGAAAGTGAATAGTGAGCACTAGTTTCGTAACAGTTAAGTGGATTTCACAGGAAATGACTTGCATGTCTACTACAACTCCCATCATTTTGTAATCCTAGTTTATAGACATGATCACTTGCTTCTATTTTGTATCATTTTTGCATGTTATGAAATACCTGCCTCTAGAGCATTGTCATGGAAGTGAGTGGTGAGTGCTAGTTTCATAACAGTTAAGTGGAGTTCACAGGCAGTGACTTGTATGTTGATTGCAGCTCCCATCATTTTGTAATGCTAGTTTTGCATGTTGGATTACCATCACCACCATTACAACTAGGCCTTCAACTGACACTCTAAGACATACTTCTATTTTAGGCGAGATTTATACATGTTACGAAATACCTGCTTCCAGAGCACTATTTTGGAAGTGAACCTTGAGTACTAGTTTAGTAGTACTTAACTGGAGTTCAAAGGTAGAGACTTGCATGTCAACTGCGACTCCTTTCTTTTTGTAATCCATAATTTAGGCATGATTCCTTCCTAAGGTGTAGGGGAAAATTTCTTTAAATTGTAAAATTTGGGCTATTTAGAGGGTCCGCGAATTAATGATTCGAGGTCTAATTAGAGATTCTTTTAGAGATTTTTATGCATATTTTTATAAGTTTAAAAGATTTTGTGACACTTTGAAGTTTAATACAAAAAGAAGCTTGTAGATTTCCTGACCTACTTGGGTGTTCTAGATGGTTATATTCTTCATTATCTAGTAACTTCTATTATTTGGATCAACAACTAGTTCTTTTGGATACTTTTTTATTTTAGGAATTATATTGCACATGTAAATGGTATATGAGGATTAAATTGATAGGGTGATTATTGGTTTGATGATATTCATTTCTGTTGTTATGTGAAGTTGTCTGACTTTATATATTTTCTAGAGTTTGTCATTTGAATGTTGATTTAGTAATATTGATAATACGGGGTTATGAAATTCTAACCATGTGGATCATTTGATTGCTATTGTATTGATTTCATTGTTATTTCCTTGTTCCCCCAATCTATCTTTTGCTATTTATTTTTGAGAGAATCCAAATAAGAAAATACAAAAAAAAAGTAGGTAATTTGAAATTGTTTCAACCTGGAGTCCCCTTGACAAGTACAATCACATCAACCATTGAGCTACCCATCATCGTCGAGACTTGACTATAGAGACCTTGGAGTAGTTAGTTCCCCAAAATTTATTGATTTTTAGGAGAGGTGGTGAGTGTTCACATAAACTACCTGACAATTGGTGAGTGTGTCAAAACACCCGTCAACAAATACTAGTGCTAGAAGGACGACCGGTAGTGATTTATGAATTATCTTCTTAAGTTAGAGTGAGTTAGACCTTGGGAAAGTTTAACTCCAATGGGTAGTCCATTGTGCATACCCAGTATTGTACATACAATTCCTTATCATGCGTATAATGGGCTTCCCATGTTCTTTCCTGAAAATGGACAAAGTGCTTCAGACCATGTAAATGTGTTTAAACATCAAATGTTTTTTCTTCAAAGCACACCGGAGTATGTTGCTTGCAACTTGTTTGTTCAAACTCTTCAAGGTTCGACATCACAATGGTATGCAAGTCTTTCTCCTAGCTTGATTTGTTCATGGCATGAATTTGAATTCCTTTTCTTAAGTCAATTCGACCTTTCAGAAGATTGGAAGATGCACTAATTCAATTTGCAAATGTGAAAAGAGTATCCGATGAATCAATTGCTCAATTCAATAATATATTCTTGCTTATGTATCAAAGAGTTCAATCTACAAGCAGGGTAATAGATGCAAGATTTTTGAAAGGTAATTACTTTTGGGGTATTGGTACTATGTTTGCAGCGAAGATTAAAAGTTTTGGTAAAGTCAATGATGTACATCAGGCACTTGGAATAGCCTTAATCTTAGCACAATCTAGATATGAAGCTGTGAATAATAATTTTTACCATATTAATGAAATTATGTTAGAGGATTGTTTGTATGTACAAACTTGTGCTCCAGCATACACCACACCTATCCAATAACAAGCATTCAAAAGCTACAACTTCCCAAATCTGCCTACTATGACTTCAAATTACATGATAGATCAACCTAGTTGTAATCAACGAATACAACTCTCAAATCTGAATGAAAATGCTACATCTACTAATGAAGTTTGTATGGCTAAAACTTCTTTCTTTGGTCATGATTTGGGAAGAAGAAGAACAAATTATAATGAAGTTGTAGCTACAAAAGTCAATGATCAGTCATGCCACATGAACCACTTGTTTTAAAATAAAGAAGTGGCTGCAAATTATGATTACAAACAAAAAATCAGATTTGGAGGTGATTCAAAAACCACTTTTGATAGAGATTTGAGAGAATTTGAAGTTGCCAAAATGCTTCCCCAACACTGTGAGGCCCTACCCCGACCCATCCTATCTCTTCAGTTATTTTCATATTGGAACTATTTTGGATGCTAGTGTTGACACACTATGGATATAGAACTTTTTATGATCCCACGATTTTTGGTAATATTGATATATATTTGATGCTCCATTTCTATGCGTTGTGGATTATAGAATATTATATGATTCCAGACTAGGGTAATATTGTGATGATGTATGTTATTATCTGAATTTCAGGATTTGTTATAATGTTAGAAATACATTTGCATATCTTGTAGATGGATCAAATTTTGAGGATTATGATGAATTGCTTTGATTTGTGACAAATCGTATTTTATAATGACAAGTATTTGCAGAATGGATGTATTGTATTCTGATTATGTATTTTATATGAGGCTATTGGGAAGTACTAATGTTTAAATTGAGTTGTGCAGGAGATTATCCATGTGACCATGGAAATATTATGGAGAATCGAGCCTAGGCCTATGTGCGTTAGTAAAACCAGGGGTTGTCTATTTGGAGAGACAACACCCCGTATGTATTGTATTTTATTCGTAAATGTAAAATGTTGCATGAGTGTAAATTGTATTTATTGAATTGTTTAAATCGTTTAAGGGACAATTGCCACATATGTAATTGTGATGTGGAATTATTTTGTAGTGTCACTTGACACCTATGTGGTATGTTGTGTTGGCAAATTGTCATGTCACCTTTTTGGAGAGTTTTATTTTTTGTTAATTGTTATATCTCCTATTTATCCTTGAAGGAACCAAGAAATCTAGGTTAGTGAGCCACAAGGAGGGTCAACTTAGAGTTGACCCGTAGGTTAACTTCAGGTGGACTTTCTGAGGGTCAAATCAACTCCTAGAGTCAATTTTAGAGCATTTCTATTAGGCCTCATGGGGTACCTATGGGTGAAGACCAAAATTGGCCATGTGTCTTTCCCTTAGGACTTGTTTAACCACCCAAAAAAGTGGTTTTCCCAAGATGGACGAATTCCATCTATAGGAGTGCCTTCCTTGGAAGGATAACCTTCTTGAAGGGAGTAATCCCTCTTCCCCATTCCATTCCCCTTCTCTAGGTACCTAGGTTAGGGAGTGTGTAAGACCTAGGGAAGACCAACCCAATGGGGGATCCCTCACTCTATCCAAGAGGTTGGAAGGAGTGAGAGAGGCCTTCTTAGGCTAAGAATGGAAGCTTAGTGAGCTAATCACCCACTCTCCATCCTTGGAGATTTTTGGAGAAATTTTAGAGGAAAAAAAACCAGTTTTAGGATAGCAGATTTGGGGGCTAAGGAATTGTAGAAAAAGATTAGAGGATTGGGCAGCTCTTCATCAAGCTTTCCCTTAGATATCCCTTGGCAGGTCAAGGTTGGTGTTATTTTTTTCCCCTCTTATGTAAATGTAGAAATGTTATAAAATGTTTGAATGGAAATTGCTGTAACTCTTTATTTGTGTTGTATTTGTAAAATTTATGTGTTTCTTGTTTATTTCTGTTTTATGTAATGTTGTGTTTGGGGAGTGTTCAAGACCATCCTTTCCTTGGGAGGAAAGATTGGTCTTGGGGGTGGAAGAAGCTTGACAACCCTTAGGGTGAGAGGCTCTCATTTGGAGAGTGATCTCAAGGGTCTGTCCATGAGACCCTTGCTTCTTTCTTTTGTGTTATTTCACTTGGGGGTCATAAGGGGGAGCAAATATGGCATGCTTGCCTTTTTGGGGGTCATAAGGGTGTAGGGATTACTGATGAATTCTAGTTATGCATTCATGGGTGCCATGAGTTGGCTGTAAGTTTGAATTAGCAGATTTCTTCCCTAGGGTACTTGGTCCACTTCCACCCTAATAAGGCATCACAGTTGGTGATGGAGTTTTTAGCTTGGGAAAGGGTGTCTCTGTTGTGTTATTTTGTTCCCCTTTGCTTGTTGTATTGCTTGGTTGTAACCCCGTCTAGGTCTTGATTCTCCTAGCTCGGGGGTGGCTTCTGGTAAGCCTAGGCTGGGAGGTGAGCATCCCATGGTCACAGTCCTAAAGTTTTATATGCAGGTTGCTGGGAAAAGATCTAGGAGTTGCAGATTTGTTTGGTTGCAGATTTTATTTCAGATTCAGATTTCTATTTAAATGCAGAAAAGCAAAAAGAAAATGTAATTTTATGAATTGTAGCAAAATAAATATATGTGAATAAGGAGTTTTAGGTTGTTTTCTTTTATTCTCTGTATCAAGATTAAGAATGAGAAGACTGGTTAGATTATTCACCCATCTTATATATGGGCTATTGTAACTTATTATTCTGTAAGCAATGTAATTTTTTACTTACATTTTGATGCCTATTATGCTGCTGTAGACTACATCTAAATCTAGTCTGTTATCTTGTTTATTTTCTGCAATTTAAAGAAAAAGAAAGGAATGCATTAGGTTTCATTATTTACTTGCATAGTCTAATTACTTCTATTTTATTGCTGTGAACTCTGTTTAGACATAGTAAAAAAAAAAAGAACTAGTATTTTTACATTGCTGTAGAAAGTATGATGTATGACTGTTAAAAAGAAGAAAAATAAGACCTATTCTTAATTCTATTAAAAGACTAAGATCAGAATGTTTAGATGTTAGAATCTCAAAACAAAATAAGGGCTTCCAACCCTATTGTCTTAAAATTTAATTATATATATATCTATAAATATATAAGTATATATATTGAAAAATATATACCTATATATATATAAATATATATAAAATTCTATATGTGTATATCCCTGCAACAACAAAAAAAAGAGACATATTTTGAACTTGTGTATCCCTGTTACAAAAAAATATATAAAGGATTGCATGTTGCTATGTTAAAAATAATTCAAAATAAACTTCCTAATCCTAACCCTATATATATATATATATATATATATATATATATATATATATACATCTATCCCTGCATTTGAAAACATACCCCAGGGATTCACAAAAAAAAAAAGAGATATATGTATAGATCCTGAACATGACAATGGATATATATATATATATATATATATATATACATTTATATACTTATAAATTTTAAAAAAAATATATAAAAAAAAAATGGGCGAGATCGTAGCACCGACCGAGCCACTGTGTGTAAACACAGTGGACGACTCTCGGGCTGCGCCACTGTGTTTACCCACAGTGGACGGCATGGGAAATGCCGAGCCACTGTGTGTAAACACAGTGGATGGCTCTCGGGCCGCGACACTGTGCTTACCCATAGTGGACGGCACAGGAGGTGCCGCCACTGTGCGTAAGCACAGTGGACGGTCCGCGGCCGCCACTGTGTGTATACACAGTGGACGGCACCGCCGTCACTGTGTATAAACATAGTGGCGTCCAAGAGATCCCCACGCCGAAACCCTCCGCCTCTTCCCACTTCGAAACCCTCTGCCGTGCCCTAATCCGCCTCCGTACCTGCAATCACACACTAAACACAAAAAAAATGGTATAATATACCCTAACCCATTTCGGGTTAGGGCATAAATTTAAAAGAAAATAAACTTTGGGAATAAATAGAAATGCAACCCTAACCCAATTTCGGGTTAGGATTAGCATTTTATGAATTAAGGATTTCTTTATTTAAGGGAATTTAAAATTGGAGATGGGAAATTTAAATGGGTGTTTTAAAAAAATTTAATTTTAACTAATAATTAGGGTTTTATAAATAATTGAATTAATATATGCTTATATTCTATAGAGAATTAAAATTAAATTATAGTTAAGCCAGAGGGATTTAAAAATAAAGAATTAATATAGTTGGATAAACTATACGTTAAATCAATTAATATATTTAATTAATCAATAGACTTTCCCCAATATATTTGGACGTTAGGAAAATTTAAAAGGAGAAATTGTAGAATTAATTTCATGAACCTTAAGCCCTTGAGACCGATTTTGGCCGGATCGAAATTAAATCATCAAAATTAAGGGTTCAGGGAAAATTAGAATTGGCTTTAGCTTATTGTCGGTTTTAGTGGGCAAATGACATTATAGTAATTCGAACCCTCATCGGTTGGATTTAAATAATAAATTTGCATGTGCATCAATTAATTAATAGCATTATCATTATATGATTGGGAATGATTTAATACATTAAGATAACCAATTAACCCTTGTTTTAATTAGTGACAACTTGATTTAGGAAATTGAGCTAGCTAACTGACCCGTGATGCTAATTATTCTCCACCAAACAAGTCGCTCGTTTGAGTTGGTTAATTAACTTAACCTTAGTAAGTGAATTTATTTACACCCTAGATAAGACAAAACTCTAATAAAGTTATTATATTGTAGGATATGTTGCGAATTCATGATGTCAAAAAATTTTTTTTGTTGTTCCGTTTTTGTGCCCAAAAGTTGGGCATGACATCAACACTTTTATAATGAAGAATCAACAAGTGGAAGGTTTAATATGCATTGTCAAGGTGAATTCTATGATGATCAACCACATGATGAAGGTGCGCAAAATTCTGGTTTATGGTTGGATACTACACTTGAGCATAAACATTTGGATGAAAGGTTGAGACAGTTGAGTGTCTCTAAGTCTTTGGGGGATTTTTCATGGATAGATAGATGTAGAATACACTGCACAAATAAACATTATGAGATTAATTGTTTTGTTTTCCTTGAGAGATTGGATAGATATTTGGAACACATGATTAAACTTGAGGATGTATTCACTCCCCTGGAAGATCATTGGGACCTCAAGTTGACAAATGAGTTGAGAGAACAATTCCTACTACTTAAGGCACAAGAGGATTCACAACCATTCACTCATGAAGGCAATTTTCTTGATGAAAGCCAGTATGATGGAGAACTTATGACAAGTACGAAGGAAGCTAGTAAGGAGGTGTTTATGCCTTCCTCTATCAATGAACATGAGAGAGATGTTGAATTAAATTTACCATGTAAAAACAATGTTGATTGGTGTTCGGATTTGTTGAATAAAGAAGTTGAGTTGATGACTAATCTTGATGTGATTGGAGTAAGGAATGACAGTCCCATTGGTTTCAAAAGCGACAACACTGATCTATATATTGATTTTGTGAGTAACGAGACTAATCTTGCAAAAGATTGTGAAATTGAAAAGGTGAATGATAACTAAATTTGTGTTGACAAAGGTAATAAGTTTGATATCACCTGCGTAGATGGTGATAACAAAAGTTTATCACTTGAATTCCAAGGCCAAGATAATTCAAGTAAGTGGAATTACAATGATGAGAAGGAAGACACCATATTCCTTGATGAGGTTATAGATGATCTTTTCTTACATTTCAATGATTAGTTGGTGGATCAAGCTTTTAAGACAAACATAGAGATGAATCTAAATCAGAAATTCCTTGATGATTGCCTAAATTAGAAATTCCTTGATGAATGCCTAAATCAAAAATTCCTTGATGAATGCCTAAATCAGATTTACCTTGACCATGAAAACAAACCAGTCAATGTGATGAATGTTGATGAAATTGATTTGTTGTATGAAACTAACCATTTGTTGCAGCAAAATGTTGATGATGAGGTTGAGGATGGTGAAGGTCAAGCTGATCGAGAGCATACTTCCAAAAGAAAGTCAGAAGTTGAGCTACCTGTACAAATCCAATAATGGGAAATCAGGGAGTGTTTCCACCAATTTGATTTTATGCATTCAAATGAACTTTTAGGAGAAGTTTCATATTCTGAATTTGCTAAGGTTTATGAATTTAAAGATAAAATACCTAATGTTGATTTCTCTACTTTTGTTGATCCCATCCAAGAAATTGATGAAGTTGATATTGTGCAAGAAGACGGGAATCCCCAAGCTTTGCAAGTTGAAGGTCAAGGTTATATTCAACTCACTACAGAAGATGAAGTGCAAAGAATGATGAACCTTGTGCCAGAGCTAAGTGCTAAAATGGACAACCCAAGATACTCTGGTAATATAGAAGATTTTACGGTATGTGATTCATGTAGAATCTATCTTACAAATTCGTACCCGGAGGTATGTTGTTCTGATTTTATACTTGCATGGGAGATTGCTGTAAATTTTAAGGTGGATACTAAATAAGGTAATTTGAAGAAGAAAGAACATTACATTTCTTGTTTATTAGAAGAAGGCTTTGAAGTAAATAGTCCAGTGGTAGTCGAATGTCTTAGTTCACTGCTTGGGATCTCTATTCATGATAAAGATGTATTAGAAATTGAAGCTAATCTTGTTGACAATTAGCATAACACGTCACTGACATATGTTTCTTTTCTTGACATGTATGAACTTGAGCGGGACACCAACTTCTACCTTGAGCTAGGACCTCATAGCAACGAAGTAACTATGTAGGAGCATTCTCCTACAATGCAATCAAATTAGGTGGCCTCCTTCCTTTTCCCTCCATATGTTGATTACTTTGTGCTTGAGTATGAGGTGGGGGAGATTAAAACTTGTTTATGGGTAGATCACGGTCAAAATGAAAACCCACAATTAGTGATCTTCAAAGTTTTGTGCTCTCAAAATGAATTAAAATTATTAAAGCTCTACATTTCTGAGTACAAAAATAAATTTGCTAGACTTAGGACTTGGCCAACTAAGTTGTTACTGCTGAACATAATGAAAAATTAGTCAAGAAGTGGTCACAATTTTTGTTATCCCATTCTGTTAACATCGAGTCTTAAGCCATCTTAGTGATAGTTTAGGCTAGCCAGGTAGGTTTAGTTTAGTTTCCTTTTTGTTTTCATTGCTTTTCCTTGCTGTTTGGTCTTTCCTATCTTTTGGTCTTCTTGCGCATCGGTGTTGTGTCTTCTTTTGTTTCTTGTGTTTTTGTTTTGTTTTCTTGTGTTTTTGTTTTGTTTTCTTGTTTCCTCCTCCTTTTTCCTTATTCTTTTTTTTTTCACTTGGTGTTGTTTTTCTCTTGTGTGTGGTTCTTTCCTATTTCCTTGTTCTTTTCTTGTGTCCTTGTTCCTTCCCTTTCTTTTGTTTGGGGCTCCCTATTCTAAGGTGGAAGTTGGATTGTCGCGTAAAGGGGTATAACTGAGAGTGACTTAGTTGGGAGTTTGCTATAGGTATTTTTGGATACTCGATCAGTCACTTGCCTGAGAAACTTTATTTTACTTTCATACTTTTCAATATTGATGGTGCTAACATGTATCTTGACTTAGTACATTTCTAAGTTTCTAGGAAGTAGTTGAAGACCTATCACGAGCTACACATCTTAAGAAATTCATAAGTTAGTTTATATTAGGTTTGATAACTCTATCCAAGGTGAAAAATCTGAAGGTTTATGTTTTCTTCATGATGTCCACTGTGGTTCTCTAACTTCTTTGTTTGAGGATTGAGAAAATTGAGAAAAGAATGTAATCATTAGAAAATAAGAAAAAAAAAGAAAGAATAAATAAGATTACAAAAAGGAAGGAAGAAAGAATTATCAAATCTCAATTCACAAGGGTTGTTCATGTACCTCCACCGGGGCTATAGATGCCTGGTTGGTAGTGGATCAATACTTGAGGGGAACTACAGGTATCTCTGTCAGGGCTATAGATGCGTAGCTGGTAGTAGAGCTATGCCCAAGATATCATTACACATTGGGAACTACATACTTCACCTACATAGCTTGGATAAAGTCTACCTTTCTTGGTTGTAACAAAACTCAATGGATGGTTAACGAATAATTTGCACACACTTATGGTTTCAATTGTAACTTGGGCCTCTTTGGTGTGTTGGGGCTGGGTTATGTTGGTTTTCTTTGAGTTTTCTTGTATGACCATAAACTGGAGATTATAGGTTCTTGAAGGGCTAAGTGATTGAAAATGCGTGGAAATATTTTCCTAGTTGAGTCGCCATTTGTTATGCCCTGCATAACACACCCCAACTTTTCACTTCTCAAGTTGGGGGACCCCTTTTTTGCTTCGCTTTGTTTTCTTCCCATTTCCTTTTTGTTTTCACTTTGGAACTTCAGGTGTTGCTTCTATTTTGTATCATTTTTGCATGTTACAAAATACCTGCCTTTGGGGCACTGTGTAATGCTCGCCAAAATACCCTAAAGAAACTAAACAATAATATACAAATGGAGAAATTTTTTTTTAATTAACATCTAATAACAACTAATGCAACACATAAAATCTCCATCTAATTACATTTGTTCATTAATTAACCAATATGAACATATATCATTACTCATTTTATGAATTAACGCAAGCGGAAATAACACAATATCATTAATCTTTCCCTAGGGTACTTTAGCATCATTACTTAAATTCATTTCCATAATAGCATACTACACACGAAGAGAGGTATATTTCACCTTCATTATTGCATCATAATCTAATTATCTACTCATGAGATATGCAACCTACAACATTACTTACTTCCTATGATATGCATAATTTTCTTTCTACCAATGCATCTATCCATTTAACATCCTATAACATATTCATTTATTACTCCATGAACATTCCTTTTTCAATATTATTTAACATTCTAACTAGCCTCTAATCATTCCATGAGATAATACAACTGATCCATAATGCAATTCCATTCTATTCCATTCTATTTCAACTATAATCCATTTATTTCCATGACTCATAAGATCACCTCTCTACAATAGTACAATACAACTAGGCCTTAATTCCAATTTCCAACTACAATTCATCTAAAAATATAAGTACATTAAATACATCATGAGCATAGCTCTTTCTACTACAAGATTCCATCTATGATATACACAAGTATTACATTTCATACACTTTATCTTATCCATTACATAAATCTGCTACAAGGTACATCCATAGTACATCATGAAGAAGAATCCACATCCACACAAGAAGAATCCAAAAGAACATCCCAATGGCTAAAAAGCACCAACCTCCCGACCATGTGGAACCAAAGGAACCACCCCCCGTGCTAGGAGATAATAAAAGGTCCCAACACATACTCTAAACCTAAGCTAGCACCTATAACCAAGGAGACTAAGCACACAAGGACTCTCAAGAAAGAAATTACACAATATAACAAGAATGAACTCCCAGAGGCATAAGATTTATCAAAATATAAACACATCCAATAAGCATAATCATAAGTCATAAAGGGGAAACACATGTAGGAGTGGAGTGTCATCACATGCCATCCTCATAACATAATAACACAATAAAACAAGGCAATAGCCTGATGGACATGTAGAGCCATCTCAACCTATGAGAGACCAAGGGAGATTAGATTACCATCTTCATGACCTTCTCATGCTTATCCTAAAACATCCTCCCTAGGACTAAGTCATGAGTTACAAATCAATTTATCATCTTATTAATTAATCTAACTACCCAACCCATCAATTATTAGGTTATCACTTATTTACATATCACGGAAAAATCCAATGTGCCCTAGTGGTCTAGACTTCATGCATCCTTACAAGGAACCTCATGCAAGCCTATATCTCGTGACCCCGGTCATCACAAGGAAGCCCACTCCCCCCTAACATGGTCTCAAACATGACAACACAAGAGAGGCTCTAGAATCATAATTAGATCTGAGAACATACATAAATCTGAAATCACAAATAATCCATATGCAAACAACAATCTCATCTCATAATCATGAAACATGTGAAAGTTAACATCATGAGAACCAAAAATAAATGAGTCTCTTGGCCAAATAAACATATCAAGGCAATAAGAAATGCTATCAAATCTGAAACGAAACATCAAATAATCTCAGCAAGGCCTATCCACTTCTGGCGCATAATCACAAGAATATCAATCTCTCTCTTGGCACATCAATAAGAGAGGAAGCAAAAACAACTCAAATGGAGTAAAATTCATACAAAACTCAAAAATAGATCATATGAAGACATTACCAATAAAAAATCAACACTAGACAACATCATAAATGCCCTCAAAAAGCCTCTGGTATGGGCCCAAATCCAACTGACATCAAACAGACTTCAAACTAGGAAAAACCCTAAAAATACACATAATGGCACATACGACTGATACCTTAGCACATCTGGGTGATCTCTTAGTGCATAGGGTGAGTATATTAGCACATACAATCATTCCTTTAGTGCATAGAAAAAAGTGTAAATTTCGATAGAAAACTGCTTAAGTGCGGGATAAAAAATGCTCGAAATATAATCAGCCAAATATGACGTATTTATAATCGTTGGAATCAGCACGAAAAGAACTATAAGAATATGTGAACAAAATAAAATAATAAAATTCACCCAAAGAAATCCAATTGAAAATATAAAGCAGACTTTTGGATGAAGAAAATCTCCAGTACTGACAAAATTGAGGCAATACTCAACAACCTTGAATCTAAAACATAGAAAGAATAATAGTTGACTCAAATACATTTAAAAAGACATTCCACATAACAATAACATCCATACACAAGAGGATGAGTGAAATGAGAAGGGAAAAGTCCTGTGAGTCTCCTCTACGACAGAGCCAGATTGGGAGCTCACAAAGACTCCTCTTTCCCAGATTCACAATCTCCATAAGAACTCATCTACCAGGTTAAAATCTCCTTAATATATGATAAAAATATATTAAAATAATTCATACAAGACATATACAAAATCTGAAAGATATTCCTCATGTCGGACATACACAACAATGCATGTGAAACATTATTTCCAGAACTATAAACCAAGCAAAGAATCCAGAATCTGATGGCTACCCATTCCAAATTTAGGAAGGCTAAAGAGAATACATAAACCAAATCTTTTTTTAAAAAAATAAATCAAACACGAAGCATACAAGTTTCAAAACTTTGAAAGCAAAACAAGAAACCAATGGAGAGGAGGCCTCTAACCTGCAACCTGTGTGATGGTTTGTAGCTGAAGAAGAGCTCCCAGAAGCCAAACCAAAATCCAACCAAGATCCAGCCAAAACCAAGAGTGAAGAAATCCAAAACCAAGGAATAGCCAACCCAACCGAAAAACCTCACGAGAATGAAAATCAAAAGCAACAATAATCCAAAAACCCTAGCCTCAATTTCGGCCAATCAAAATATTCCATTTTGGAGTATATTTTACCAACCCACCATATAATATAATTTATTCACCCATTTTGAATTTAACCAATGAGAGTGAAGGGTAGGTAAAGTAAATAAAATATACTTATTCAACTAAGTGGGATTGTTTTTATTTCGTTATTTAATTTATTATGCTCATACATCCCACTTAGGAATAAAAGTCAAACTATTAAATAAATATAAGCTGAAAATAAATTTATTCCAAAAAAGAATTAAAATCAAATAAACCAAAAGTTAATAAAATAAATTAAAGAACCAAATAAATAAAAGATATCAAATAAATATTAAACCATAGAAAGTCAAATAAATAATTAAATAGTCAAATACCATTAAAGATTAAATCACAAATATTAAACAATAATAAAGCTTATCAAATATTAAAATAATCATAAAATCAATAAATGTTAATTATCAAATAAATGTAAATACCAGATAATTCAAAATTCAAAACTTATAAATTAAATACATAAAAAAATAAACATTACCAAATATAAAACCACACATCAAGAGCCACATAATTACTCTAACATAATCAAGTAAATCGACTGGCATAAATTGGACTCACAATACCAAAGAACCAAGCTTACTAACCGACATGGCGAATTATGCCAAGACGCTGACTACTCATGGTGAACAACTTAGACCTAGAGTATGTGAGGGGAAACTCATGCCATCTCCGAACCACATAAGGCATTGGAACTAAAGACACGCTCATACCTATGAGGCCAGGTGGAGTCGATGTCTGGTACCTGCAAAATCCTGCAACCACAAAATGATAACACAACATATACATATACATATATAGAACAAGCAAGTGATAGAGAATCGCGACGACACATCCCACTCACAATGAGTGATGTGGAATCATCTATATCACGAAGACAGTCAAACAATAGTCAAACACATCTCATAAAGTAGGGTTAGCGTAATCATAATCATCATCAAAACCATGATAAATCTAATCTATATATAATCCATCACATAATGAGCATATAAAATCCATCGACTACATATATCATCAAATCACATGATCAATCATGATAGTACCAACATCCATATAGATAATCAAAATAACATATGTCCAATAGTATCTAACCTCCATAATAAGTCACCGAGGCACATGAGTAATCATCATCCAAATCATCAAAATATAGTCTAGATAAGTCTATCAAGCATAATATAAAAGTCAACTCTAGTCAAAATAAGTCGAATCAAGGGTGGACACTACACACTGCCACGGAAGTGAGTGATGAGCGCTAGTTTTGTAACAATTAAGTGGAACCCTAGAACCCTGAAGTCTTTGTTGTGTCTTCTCCTTGGTAGTTGTTGTCGTCCTGTCGTTGCTTGTTCATGTTTCTGTTATCCTTCCTCTTCTAGGTTAGTCTTTCATTTCTTTGTCCTTGTTTTCTCATTTTTTGTGTTTCCTGTTTTCGTAGTTTAGGGTTTAGAGTTAGATTTCATGCTTTCAATAAAATCGACTTTTATCGATCTATGGGTTGTTGGCCTTGTTTCTCAGGTTCCCAAAATCCCGAAATCCTCAATAATGGACCTCGGAACCCCGGAACCCCGAAACCCAAAAATCCTCAATAATTAACCCCTAGAACCTCATAATCTTGAAATTACGAAATCCCTGCCTTTGGGGAACTATCACAGAAGTGAGCAATGAGCGCTAGTTTCATAGTAGTTAAGTAGAAATTCGAAACCCCAAAATCCCAAAATCTTGAAAAATCCTAAAAAATCCTTAATAATGGACCATAGAACCCCGAAATCCCAAATCCTCAATAATGGACCCCAGAACCCCAAAATCCCGAAATCATCAATAATGAACCCCAAAACCCCAGAATCCTAAAATTACAAAATACCTGCCTCTGGGGCACTGCCACGAAAGTGAGCAGTGAGTGCTAGTTTCGTAACAGTTAAGTATAACTTCGAAACCCCGGAAACCTGAAATCCTGAAATCATCAATAAATAGACCTTGGAACCCTGAAATGCTGAAATTTTGAAGTCCCTTATGATTTTGCTAATATGATGAAGCTAATTATGTTATTTTTTTTGCATGTTATGAAATACCTGCCTTTGGAGCACCGTTACAGAAATGAACAGTGAGTGCTAGTTTTTAACAGTTGAATTAGACTTATGGAGCCTTCCACCTCATCCCGAAAGAAGACTAGAGAGTATAGAGGAGGTGCTCAGAGTTTTTAAATTCAGAATGGAGTATATTGCTAACCCACCAACCACTTCCATATAATGTTTCATCAGCAACTACTAGAAGTATAAGAGGAATAAAGGACAAACATGCAGTTATAAAAAGCAGAATGCATGTTGAAGCAGTGCCACCACCACAACCACTATAGCTTCAACTAATACTAGATGTCACACTTTCTTTTTGGGCATTATTTTTGCATGTTACGAAATACCTGCCTCTGGAGCACCCTCACAAAAGTGAATAGTGAGTGATAGTTTCATAACAGTTAAGTAGAGTTCACAGGTAGCGACTTGCATGTCAATTGCAACTCCCATCATTTTATAATCCTAGTTTATAGACATGATCACTTGCTTCTAGTTTGTATTATTTTTGCATGTTACGAAATACCTGCCTCTGGAGAATTGCCATGGAAGTGAGTGGTGAGCGCTAGTTTCGTAACAATTAAGTGGACTTCATAGGCAGTGACTTGCATGTCGATTGCGGATCCCATCATTTTGTAATGCTAGTTTTGCATGCTAGATTACCATCACCACCACTACAACTAGGCCTTCAACTGACGCTGGTAACACACACTTCCTTTTTGGGCAAGATTTATGCATGTTATGAAATACCTGCTTCCAGAGCACCATTTTGGAAGTGAACCTTGAGTACCAGTTTAGTAGTACTTAACTGGAGTTCAAAGGCAGAGACTTGCATGTCAACTGTGACTCCTTTCTTTTTGTAATCGTTAATTTAGGCATGATTCCTTCCTAAGGTGTAGGGGAAAATTCTATAAATTGTAAAATTTGGGCCATTTAGAGGGTTCATGAATTGATGATTTGAGGTCCAATTAGAGATTCTTTTAGAGATTTTTATGCATATTTTTATAAGTTTAGAAGATTTTGTGATACTCTTTGAAGTTTAATACAAAAAGTAGCTTGTAGATTGCTTGATCTACTTGTGTGTTCTATATGGTTATGTTCTTCATTATCTGGTAACTTCTATTATTTGGATTAACAACTAGATCTTTTGGATACTTTGTTATTTTAGGAATGATATTGTGCATGTAAATGGTATATGAGGATTAAATTGATAGAGTGATTATTGGTTTAATGATATTCATTTTTGTTGGTATGTGAAGTTGTCCGACTTTATATATTTTCTAGAGTTCATCATTTGAATGATGATTTAGTAATATTGATAATACTGGGTTATGAAATTCAAACCATGTGGATCATTCAGTTGTTATTGTGTTGATTTCATTGTTATTTCCTTGTTCCCCTGATCTATCTTTTTCTTTTTATGTTTGAGAGAATCCAAATCAGAAAATACAAAAAAAAGGTAATTTGAAATCGTTTCAACCAACAGGCCCCTTGATAGGTACAATCACATCAGCCATTGAGCTTCCCATCACCGTTGAGACCTGACCATAGAGACCTTGGAGTAGTTAGTTCCCCCAAAATTACTACTTTTCAGGAGAGGTGGTGAGTGTTCACATAAACTACCTGACTATTGGTGAGTGTGTATAAACACCCGTCAATAGGTCCCTTCAAAGCCTGTTTTTGCCTTAATCAAAAAGTTCACACTAATCCAGGGTACAATAACAACTTGGTTCTCTTCTTTCAAAACCAGTTATATCCAATTCTCTTTAAAGAATAGACTTTCCCTTAAATAACTTTGAAAACTTGGAGTAATGTTATACTAACTATTTCAGAAAGTAAAGTGTTCGTGAAAGAACAAACTCTTCTGTTAGTTTCCTTTTCTAAAAATAACCTAGAGATGGGAATTTGCACACTTAAGAAGTCAAAGATTTTTTCTATGTACGCAGATTCCTATCAACCAATGTAACCAAATATATTGTCAGCTCAAAGAATCACAAATATATTAAAAGCTATTCTACTCTAGCCAAATAGTCTGTATAACATTAAGACTCTACTTTCTATCCTTCAAATACAAGTTATGGAGATGACTTGTATAAGCTCAAAGACTTAAAACAATTTCTTCTCAGCTAATTCCCAATTTCTGAATTTCCAAAGTAACTCAAAGATTACTTGTAAACACTCTAAAGTTATTCAATATTCAACATTAATAACTATAACCAACTTTAATTATTCAAGAATATATGATATAAATGACATAAGAAAATTCATACCACATAAAAGATTGAACTCAAAACAAAGTTTTAATGCCAATATCTTCTCTTTCTTGATTAAATTGTAAATTTACAAAATGAACATCAAGTCTCAATTTTCTTTTCACTTTGGTAGAGTTTCTTTGCATAAACAAAGATGGAAAAAATATGCTTATTACAAGAATAACCCTCATATATATAGGGGAGGGGTGTAGCATGAAAATAGGAAAATATAACTAATTCTATGACTAAGTCAAAAGAAGAGTTCAATTTGACTTAGGACTTGTGCACTCAATAGGTGCACATGCATAGTTACAAAATGACACTTGAGGTGTCAATAGACATAATAAAATGCCACTGGAAAAACACAAAAATGACTAAGTATCATTCCCTTGAGTTGAATCTCATTTTTGGAACTCCTTGATTTTCTGCAAAGCATTCTTCATTTGAATATTATCAGGTCCCAAGGTATTTCCAGTGATGAATTTGATCCTTATGATAGAATCTTCTAACTGAGTGCAACATTTCTTATGTTTCTTTAGAAGAGAATCAAGAAAATCTAGAATAAATTGAAGATCAAGAAATTTATCAATGGGAGAAAAGGATAAGTCCTCCCTATCAACCTCAGTAGTCAAGAGTAAGATAAACTCTTTGATTATTTCATCTTCATTGAGCACCTTTTCATTTTTATCAAGGAAAGCACATGGGATTTCAAAGATTTTGGCAACGATCTCTATTTTCTTATCAACACATTATTTTTGTGCCTTCCTCATATCTTTGACCAGATGTTCTAGGACATTCATCTGATGCTTTAACGCCTCCCTTTGTTCTATGTACATGCATCACAAACAAATCACACCATTTTGGATGATGTCTTCTAAATCATAGTTTTCAAGCTTCAACTAGGCTTCAAAGTCCTTTTGTTTTTTAAGTTCCTGGGAGAAAATTCCTATGGTATTATCCAAATCTACCTTTATAGCGTCAAGGTTGTTGACAATGGTGCAAGCTGAATTCAAGAGTCATATACCTTGGTTTAGCATTCAATCCATCCATTCTCCTATAGCTCTACTTCATGATGCTACTCGCTCAACCCTTTTAACAACACGTTTGTCCAATGATGAAGGCACTAGTTCAACAACTTCTGAAGATTAGGTCACTTTGAGAAGAATTGAGGTGAGTTTCTCAATTAGTTCCTTAAGCTGATCTTTCTTGACCTTATCCTCATCATACCTAGAAACTAAAGCCTCCAAGGCGGACTAAGTGTCCCGTGCCATAGAATCACCAGTCTTCTTTCCTAGATAAATCCTTTGAATGATATATTTTGAGTCCTAGACCTATCCAATGATAGTATACTAAGGAGGAATAGCAATATCAATATATTTATTCATATTCTTATCAAATTTTACCCTCAACAAAGTTTTGGCTTTCTTTACCGTCTTGGGTTTCATAGGAACGAGATAACTAAAATCAAAGTCTTCAGGAGAAACAATTTGTTTCTTTCTATTAGGCGCATTTGACATACACCAAGGAGGTAAAGTTGTATCATCATCCTCACTTGCTACCATCTCCTAAGAGGGATTGGTAGAATTATGAACGGTGGTGATTACAAGAGGAGAGGTCATGGTAATGACATGAGGAGGATTCTCAAGGGATGATTCATTGGATTTAGGGACTGCTTCATTCATGAATTTGTTGAAATCATCCATCATGGTTGCAAACACTTCAGACAAAGAGGGAATAGTTGAGAATATAGTCGATATTGTCATGAGGTGTGTCTAAAGTAGACGTACTAGCACTAGTAGAAGAAACATGAATAACACTTGAAGAGGACATACATGCGACCACTAGAGGCTCAAGCTTAGAAGTAGAAACAAGAACTTGTAACATAGATGAAGGAGAAGATACTTGAAGTAAGGATTCATCTTCTCATGGAATTTATTCTTCATCAAATTAATTTTGTTCTTGATCACCCCCTTGACCAGAAATTAACTCTTCATTAGCATGGTCACCCTCCTCTTGTTCATTTGGTACTTCTAACTTTGATATCTCCTAAATATTAGAACTTGAGGGTTCTCCTTGAGCTTTTCCTTTCCTAGACCCAACTCTGAACTCAACTTAGGAGCCTTTTTTGGAGTGGCAAGGTCCTACTTGTTCTTCATTCTAATCTTTGATCTTCTTCCCATTGGGCCAGAAGTATCATCATTAGAACCAAAAGGGGAAGGTTTCATGGGAACACCATGCAAAGATAACCAAATATTAGTATTTGTAAGTGTAGACACTCAAAATTGTCATGTCTAATTAAATAAATATTTTATTTATTTAATTATCTAAGCCTAATTCTTCTATTAATTAAATAAATCTTTATTTATTTAATTAATTCATTTATCCTCTTCTAGCCTTATTTCTCATTTAAATAAATACATTTATTTATTTAAATTATCCCTTTCCATAAATTAAATAAATATCTTATTTATTTAATTATCCTACTTCTTCTATTAATTAAATAAATCTTTATTTATTTAATTAATTCATTATCTTTTTCTACACATGACACATGTCATTCATCTCTTAATTCCTACACTACCTACCTCTTTCATTATTTTGGTATTTCTTATACCTACCCTCTAATCCTAGCCGACCTCTCTTTTTTTACACCTCTTAATCTTAACCCTCCATTTCATATTGTGTCTTCTATTTAAGGAGATGCTTTCTTCATTGTCAAACCCTAATGACTGATTTTGGAGTACTTGGCTACACTACGATCCTACTTGCAACCACATTCCGTTCTTTGTTGAGCTCTTGTGCATATAAAATCTGAGAGCAAATATATCAAGCAAGATCAATGGAGATAGGAAGAATGGAGATCAAAACCCTATTGGACATGTGATGGTATAATCTTTGTGATTTCATTTGATTTGCATTGTCTTAGGTAATCTTCATATGTTATGGTGGATCTTTGTTCATTGTTAGGCTAGGGTTTGGTGGTTGAATTCATTTAGCCTTTCAATATTGTTATTATTGTTATCCATTTTCACCATATACAGTAAGAATACTTTGAAATCATTCCTGAATGGAGGTACATTCCTTTTGTGACCATTGAATGAGAGGAAAAGGAGTAGAAGAAACTTTATTCTTCTCATACATAGGATCCAAGATATTGCCGTCTTCCTCCAGATCATCAGGGACATCGACAAGGCCAAAGTTTTCAATCTGTTCAATGGTCAACCAATAATAGTCAAGTTTACTTACATCATGTTCAAACCTACAATCATCTCAAACATCTTCAATTTAATGCACATGTACATATGCCTTCTTCAACTTATTTATCATTCCTTTGTAATCAAAGTCCTTCCTAGCTTTGAAGATCCTCATGGTAACCCGTCTCCTTTCCTCCTCCATTGCTCTGACTTTGAAAATGGAAGCAATGGAGTATCTACCAGTGGAAAGAGAAAATTTCAAAACTGTCTTATGAGAACCTGATTGGTCCTCATGTACAACATTCATCTGATGAGTTATTTCCATCAATACAATCTTATCAAAAGGATACCTAGAGAGCATGAAAGACTCTCTAGTGAAACAACCAACCCTCAGATATATGAAAGTAAAAAATTGAGGGAAGATGCATCCATATTGGTTAACCACTCCTCAAGCATGATCAAACACCCTTTTATTGTATAAATTATTGTTCAACATAATCATATAATAACCAAAGAATACATCATTTACTCCTCGGAAATGACTATGACTATTATGAAGAACCAATTGGGAATAATATTTATGTACCTCAATCTATCTCCTATCACCAGTTGTAGACAATCGAGGAAAATGTCTCATTGAATCTGCAACTTAAACTTATTATGAAGTCATATAAAATGTAAGCATGGTATGTATCTTGGCGAGTTGTTCACAGACGACGTAATTGATCTGTTTTCCCCAAAATATCTTCTCTTTGGTTTGTCTGATCACATGAATATATTGATACATCCATTTATAGAAGGCAATATAGGTAGGTAGACATTTCACTTTTCTCAAAAGAGTTATAAAATCATTGACCTCTTCAATGAAGTCACATTGAGGAAGAGTTTCTGACCATCTTGCAATGGTAGGTCTTGGGGTCTTCAACCAATTATTATTCATGTTCTTTCTGCATTTGTAAGAATTTATATCAAAATAAGCTATGGTTGATTGCATTGTAATATCAATATCTCTCTCAATACTGGGACACTTAAAAATTGAATCAAAAAATTCCTCATCCAGCCTGATTAGTTTCTTTCCAGCTTCATCCTTTACACTTTTACTAACTAGTTCAAAGTGATTTGCAACTTTCACTATGAACTTGGGGTCCTGAGTTGACATTGGAAAAGAAGACACCAGATGAATTCCAATATTGATAACAACTTCCATGTCATGGTATGAGGGTGGTTTCTCAATCTTCTTAAGAAACTCAGCTAGGTCAACATGACCTATCTTTGTATCTCTTATGTGATCAATGTTTGAACTGACTGAAGAAGGAGGAAAACCCAGATGAGGGTCTTGCTTCTTGAATTTCATCCCTCTCTTGTTTGGAGAAGCTTTTATAATTGATACAATAAGAACACTATGAGAAAAAGACATTCATTATGATGCAGGAGCATCCCCAGTTCACAACAATCTTGCATCAACCAAAAACATTTTCTTTTCTATTTTGTTTTCTGTTTACAGTTTCAGTTTTCCTTTTTGTGTGTCCTAGTTTTAGCTCAGTGGATACCGTGGAGTTGGATTCTACTTGAAGAATTGATCATGTTTCTTTCTTTCAAACCACATCTCATTTGGATAACTTTCCGACAAGATATCGCTACCGGTTTCCATGATAGTTTCTTTTTACCAGTTACCCGAGACCTATTCTGGTGATCTACGAGAACCCATTCTGAAGCTTGCAGAGCCTTAGATGTTGATCTCAATTTTTCTTGGCATGTGGCCGACCTTATACGTTTCATTCTTTGTATTTTTCAGAGGAATCTCTTGGTGGAGGCTTACCTTGTTCATTTTGCACGTTAGGTCTTGTTCTTCGGGTTTTGATCTTTTTTGGGCCAACCGAATCCTTTGGATTGATATATATTTGTAATCATGCTTTAGAATGTTATCAATTAGAATCAATAAGAGAATCAAGGAGTATCAGAGAGATAGACTTTTCCAAGAAGATAGATCTTTTGATCCAAGGTCCTAGTGTGACCTATTCTACCAGGCCCATGTGTCAAATGTTGTAACCCGATTGCTACCGGTTGGATGTAATTAAATTTCATGCAATAAAACTATCTATTCTGCATTGCCTCCATCATGTCTATGTGTTTCCATTGTGTTTACTCTTGCTGACCAATTTGGACTGATCTCCTTGAGGTCCCTCCTCATCGATGACTACTTCATGTGGTATTAGAGAAAAGTTTCATTCCAGAGGTTGCTTGTCCTAAATTTTGTTGTAGGGTGGTGGATTGTGGATCCGACCTGCAATTGCAGAGGACTAGTGTGAATCAATTGCGCGAAGAGGAACTAGGAATGTTAGAGTCTATGGGAATGCAAACCTTGTTGTGATGGAGATTCTATGAGGAATAACAACCCAATTAGAAGCTGTGGAGACAACCCAGAGAAGAGGCTGACATATTGGGGATATGAGCGAAGATGAAGGAGAAGAAGCCCCAATAGAACAAGTGAACCTACCAGTAGTTGATCCAGATGAAAAAATATTTTTAAGGGTTTTGAGTAGGGCAAACACTAAACCTTATTTTACCCCTCCTAAATATGATGGGAATTTAGACTTAGATGAATTGATGGATTGGATCTTGGAGAAGGAGAAATATTTTAATTTTAAAAATATTGTAGAAGTGAGGAAGGTGAAATATGCCTGTACTCAGTTGAAAGGTCACACATCTCTTTGGTGGGAGCATTTACAAGTTGATAGACAAAGAAGAGGTACAGAAAAGAATAAGACATGGGATATGATGATTGCCAAGTTAAAATCAAAGTTTGTCTCGACGAATTATCAAGTGGATTTGTTCCAGAAGTTGCAGAATTTGAGAAAGAAAGAATCTAGTGTGAAGGAGTACATCGAAGCATTTTACAAGTTGAACATCAGATCCAGACATGTTGATGATGAAGTTGAATAGATTGCAAGATATTTGAATAGATTGCGGATGTCTATACAAGATGAACTTAGTATGATCAAATTGGAGAGTGTTGAAGAGGCTTACCAGTATGCAATAAAGGATGAAGAGAAATTGAACAAAAGACATGAGAAGAGACAAAGAGGTAGATGTGGAAGGTTTATTGGAGGAATATTTCAAGGAGGAAGAGGATATACCCAAGGAAGAGGAAACAATATAGATCATAAAAGGGGTAATGAAGTGAGCAGAGAAGGTAATTCATACCAGAAGGATGATAGAAATTTCTACCGAAGGAGAGAACTTTGGAAGACAAGACAAGAGGAAATTTAGAGGAACCTTCTTTAAGTGTGGAGGAGAACAACACCATGCATTTGGATGTAAGAACACATAGGCTACCAAAAGAGTAGCAGTGGTGGAAGAAAACCCCACCAGATTAGACAATAAACTAGAAGATGGAGAACAATTGATGATGAGGAGAGCTTTGTGTCATACCAAAGGAGATGAAGAACCCTTGCAGAGGAAGAACCTGTTCAAGACTAGATGTAAGGTATCTAGTAAGTGTTGTAAAGGTGTTATTGATTGTGGTAGTTCAGATAATCTTATTTTAGAAGAGATGGCGAATAAGTTGAAATTGGAGAGATTGAAATTCCCTAAGCCTTATCAGATAGCATGGATTCAAGATGAAGATAACTTGTTAGTAAGTGAATAGTGTTTGGTAAAATTAAAAATTGGGAATTATCATGATGAAGTTTTATGTGACATTATGCCTATGGATATTTGTCATCTTTTATTGGGAAGACCTTGGCAGTTTGATAGACAGGCAATACATGATGGGAGGAAGAATACATACACTATTGTGGCCAATGGGATGAAGGAAACCTTGTTACCTTTGGAGGAACCTTTGAAGAGTGAAGTCTGTACAAATGCCAAAATATGTTTAGTAGATGGAAGGAAATTCATAGATGGACCGAGGCATGAGAATGTGTGTTTTGCCTTAATTCCTAAGAAGACTGAGAGATGGGAACCGGAAGGAGAACACCCGACAGAGATAAGAGATTTGCTGACAGAATATGAGGACACCATTTCAGATAATGTACCTGATGGATTTCCACCTATTAGAAGTATTAGTCATTGCATGGACTTGGTTCCCAGAGCTAGTTTTTCTAACAAAGCTGCACACTGGTTGACACCTGTAGCGAACGAAGAATTGAATAAACAAGTGCATGAGATATTGAAGAAAGGATTGATCAGCAAAAGTCTGAGCCCTTGTGTAGTACAAGTAGTATTAGCACCTAAGAAGAATGGAGAATGGAAGATGTGTACCGATTCAAGAGCAATAAACAAGATTGCAGTGAGATACCAGTTTCCTTTGCCTAGGATGGATGACATAATGGACTATTTGAGTGGAGCAAAAGACTTTACAAAGATAGATTTGAAGAGTGGGTATCATCAGATTAGGATCATAGAAGGTGATGAGTGGAACACAACATTTAAGACAAATGAAGGACTATATGAATGGTTGGTGATGCCTTTTGGATTGACTAATGCACCAAGTACTTTCATGAGGTTGATGAATGAGGTATTGAAGAAATTCTTGGGTAAGTTTGTTATTGTGTATTTGGATGACATTTTGATTTTCAGTAAGACAACAGAGGAATATTTATTGCAGTTAAGACAAATTAAGACAAGTGTACTTTCATGAAGGATGAGTTAGTGTATTTAGGATTTGTAATATCTGAGGATGGTTTGAAGATGGACCCTAAGAGAGTGAAAGCCATTGTTGAGTGGCCTACATTGGAAAGCATTTGAGAGGTAAGATCATTTTATGGATTGGCTAGTTTTAACCAAAAGTTTATCACAAATTTCAGTTTGGTTTGTAACCCTATGACTGAGACCATGAGGGGTTTTTAGAAGGAATTCAAGTGGACCACCGAAGCAAACAAAATTTTTGACTTGTTGAAGCAAAAAGTGGCTGAGTAGCTTGTGTTGGCTTTATCGGATTTCAATAAGGTACTTCAAGTGGATTGTGATGCAAGTGGAACAACAATAGGAGTAGTTTTGAGTCAAGAAGGGAGAGAAGTAGTGTACTTCAGTGAGAAGTTGAATGATGCCCGGAAGAGATATTCAGTGTATGATCATAAATTTTATGCCATGGTTCATGCCTTGAAGAAATGGAGACACTACTTGTTGCCTAAGGAGTTTGTGTTGTATACAGATCATCAAGTTTTGTAGTATATGAACAGTCAGAGTAAGTTGAATCAAAGACATATGAGATGGGTAGAATTCTTGCAGAATTACACCTTTGTGTTGAAGCATAGAAGTGGGAAATCTAACAAAGTTTCTGATGCATTGAGTAGGAGAAGGAATTTTCTGACAGAGATGAGAGTGACAGTATTAGGTTTTGAAGATTTGAAGCCCTTGTATGATGAAGACCCCAATTTTGTATAACCTTCGAAAGCATGTAGAGAACTGGTTATGGTTGATAGAAGTAAATGGTTGAATAATTTTATTTAGGATGAGATGTTATTCAAGGGAGTTAAGTTATGCATACCTAAGAGTTCCATGAGAGAGAACCTGATAAAAGAGAAGCACATTGGAGGTTTCGCTAGACATTTTGGAATTGATAAAACAATTGCATTGGTGAGTGAGCAGTAATTTTGGCTCCAAATTCATAAGGATGTTAAGAGATATGTGCAGAGTTGTAGAGTTTGTCAAGTTGCAAAAGGTAGTAGTAAGAATTTGGGATTGTATAAACCTTTGACAGTACCAATAAGACCTTGGGAGGATATAAGCATGGATTTTGTACTTAGATTGCATAAGACACCTAGAGGGAATGATTCTATATTTGTGGTAGTGGATAGATTTTCAAGGATGGCTCATTTCATACCTTGTAAGTAGACATTAGATGCATTGCATGTAGCAGACCTATTTTTCAAGGAAGTGGTGAGATTGAATGGATTACCTAAGAGCATAGTTTCAGACATAGATGATGAGTAAATGATGAATAGTTAGTACCAAACTGATACTGAGAGGGGGGGTGAATTAGTACAGGCAAAAACACTTCTCCTGAACCGGTTTGACTGCAAATAGTGCACTTTGACTAGAAAGCACTAACACCGATTTAATCTAGATTACTACTGGTAAAACACAGTAAGAATGTCAAGGACTTAAACCGACAACCCTTAGCTTTCCATACAATCTAATACCTCATTTCCACTTCACCATTATGCATAAATAGGTAATCTATCATTAGAAATATAATGACTGCTAGTTCAACATATTTTACCAGCTTGACATAAAACACTAAACCATCACATGAAAGGCATCACACATGACACATTGATTTTTCACGTGGAAATCCAATTGGGAAAAACCACGGTGGGGATGAATACCCACAAGCTATTCTTGAACTCTTTTGAAGTCCGCTCTATTAGGAGCCTAGTCTGGTTAGAGACTTTTACAATAGGTTTTGCTAGGAACCAATCCTGCTAGGGATCACCCAGTCAAGGGATGGCTAAATACCCAGTTAAAGGTTAGAACCCTGTTAAAGGTTACCTTGCAAGAGGATTTGAAGAAATCATTTAATTGAGTCACCTTGTTAAAGGATTTACACTAAAGCCTATTAAAGCTACCTGGTTAAGGGATTTTCCAACTGTTTAAATGGTTAGAAGTCAATAGGTAATACACTGATCTGATAACAACACTCAATGCCAAGGTAGATCCACTTAAGTTCCTTTTCTTCTGTAATCACACTCTGTAGGTATCAACACACTTCTTTGGTCTAGCAAGAATCAAATATCACTCACTGGGATACACACATACCAGTTGCCAACAACTTCAAAATGAAAAACATCATCTACCTTATTGGAAACAGATAGGTCGGTAGCATAAACCCTAAACCCTAAGCATTTAGGTTTTACAATCCAGTCGGTTCAATCCTAACCGTTAATCATACTGCATTGAATACAATAGTCTTGAACATATCTCAAGATGTTCTCCAACGTTCATTCTTTGCTGCTCCAGGAAGCTGATAACTCATCACGCGCTCTCCACCATTTACAGAGACTTCACACATTCCCGAGGTAGATAAGATCACTCTCTATGCAAGATCCTCAAGGAAATCCTTCACGCGCACAAGGATGACGTGGCAACACTATCTGGTCTTCATACAATGCTAACTCATCACAAGATGACATCGGTTGAATTGCACAAGCTTGGAATGCATCAACCAGAAACCCTGAAGCTGAGACTACCAACTGGTAGTCATGAAACCCCAATACAAAACTTCCATTTACTGGTTCTTATTCCAACATACCGGTTCACCTTGAACAAACATACCGCTTCACTTTTTCACAAATACCGATTTACATCGACATACCGGTTCTCTTGCTAGTTTGCTTACTACACCATACCAGTTCATACTTCAGCATATTGACATCAATGACAACATACAATATCATCATGTCATCATGCTTTGCACATATGCCAACAGTAGATACTAATTTTGCTGGCTATTTTTGGAGAACACTTTGGAAGAAGATGAAAACAGATTTCAAGTTCAGTTCTACTTTTCATCCACAGACTGATGGACAAACATAAGTAGTTAACCAAAGTTTGGGAAACTTGTTGATATGTTTAGTGGGAGATAAAACCAGAAGTTGGGAATTGATCCTTGCACAAGAAGAGTTTGCCTATAACAATTCAGTGAACAGAAGTACCAAAGAAAACACCTTTTGAGATTGTTACCAGAGTACATCCTAGAGGAATAGTAGAATTGAGAGACATTAGCAGTGAAGATTGCAAGAGTTCAAAAGCTAAAGAATTTGTAGATCACATGGAAACATTGCATATTCAGGTTAAACAACATTTGGAAGACATGAATAGCAAATATAAGGAGAAGGCAGATGAGAAGAGGAGACATAAGGAATTAGAAGTTGGTGATGAAGTGATGGCATACCTGAGAAAAGAGAGATTCCTGGTTGGAACTTATAATAAGTTATAGGTGAAGAAGTTTGGACCCTGTAAGATTTTGAGAAAGTTCAGTTCTGGAAATGCATATAAAGTAGGGCTACTAGATAGTCTAATTATTTCACCTATATTCAACATTGCAGATCTTCATGAGTACCATGAACGAGAATTCAATGAGGATAGTGTTGCAGACCTTGAGAAATAATTGCCCCGGAAGGAACTAGATCAGATTGAAGATATTTTGGATAGTAGGCTTCGGCATAGTACCCAGAACAATCAATACAAATAATATCTTATGAAGTGGAATAGCAGACCAGTTGAAGATTCATCTTGGATTTCTCAAGTAGAGGTAGACCACCTTGCTTTCCCTCTAACCCCAACAAAGTGAGAGGGTCACTTTTTCATTAACCCTGGATGTTTGATGCAAGATCATCCCTAGTTCACAACAATCTTGTATCAACCAAAAACATTTTCTTTTCTATTTGCAGTTTCAGTTTTCCTTTCTGTGTGTCCCGATTTTGGCTCACTGGATCCTATGGAGTTGGATTCTACTTGAATACTTGATCATCTTTCTTTCTTTCAAACCGCATCTCATTTGGATCACTTTCTGAAAAGATATCACTACCGGTTTCCATGACACTTTCTTGTTACTGATTGCCTGAGACCTATTCTGGTGATCTACCAGAACCCATTTTGAAGCTTGTCGATCCTTGGACATTGATCTCTATGTTTCTTGGCATTTGGCCAACCTTCTACATTTCATCCTTTGGATTTTCTGGACGAATCTCTTGGTGGAGGTTGACCTTGTTCATTTTTCATGTTAGGTCTTTTTCTTGGGGTTTTGATCCTTTTTGGGCCAACTGGATCCTATGGATCGATATATATATTTGTAATCATGCTTTAGAATGTAATCAATTAGAATCAATAGGAGAATCAAGGAGTAGCAGAGAGATAGACTATGCCTAGAAGATAGACCTTTCGATCCAAGGTCCCGGTGTGACCTATTCTACTAGGCTTGTGTGTCGGTATGTTGTAACCTGGTTGTTACCGGTTGGATGTAATCAAATTTCATGTAATAAACTATCTGTTCTGTATTGCCTCCATCATGTATCTGTGTTTCCATTATGTTTACTCTTGCCAACCGATTTGGATTGATCTCCTTGAGGTCCCTCCTCACTGGTGGCTACTTCACATTAGTATTATATTGATAAGTTTCATTAAACACTAAAAACTTTGAAATCAATGAGATAGATCGATCACAAAAACTTAACTTTCGTGTGTGATAAGTAAAATTTCAAGATTATAATCTAAGAAATCTACGTATTAAAAAGTGTGAATGAAGGTGTAATTCGGGTCCATAAACCCAAATTACACTTTGGAAAATAAATATAGGTGTAATTCGGGTTTATAAACCCGAATTACACTTTAAAAAGTGAAATTACAAAATAGGTGTTGGGTGGAGTTACAAACCCATCGAGCACCATGTTTGGGAATTTAAATAATGCAATATAGGTGAGGGTTGGGTTTACAAACCCATCAAACACCTAAAAGACAAAGGAAGAACAAATGGTGGTCGACATGGTTACAAACCCACCAAACACCCTTTTTGGTGTATGGCGGGTTTGAAATCTGCCACCCACCAAGCTCGGATTGCAAGGAAACTAAGGAATAAATAGTGGTGGTTGGGGTCATCGAATCATCACACACTACTATGTGGTGTGTGGTGGGACTATGGCCCCTCCAAATACTGAGATGGTAGCTAAGCGAGCTGTTTCTGAAATTGGTGGTGGTCGGGGTCGTCGACCCACCACACACCACCATGTGGTGTGGGGTGGCCCTATGACCCCACCGAACACCGGAATGGTATTGCAAGTAAAAATAAATGGTGGTGGTGGTAATCGGAGTCTCCAACCCGCTACACATCACAATATGGTGTGTGATGGGCCGGGGGCTCTGCCCAACACCACAATGTGTAGAAAGAACAATAACACATAGGGAAGTAAGTTTTTGGTGCAGGGCATAGGTCCTAGACCTTCCACACACCATTTATTGGTGTGTGGCGGGCCTATAGCCTCCGCCTCGCACCACTACATGGATAGTGATAGATAAAATGCTATAAATTCAAAAATAAAAAGGGTTTTCAAAACCTTTAAAATCAGGAAAAACAACATACCTGGATTTGATGAAAACTCCTCTCCCAACTTTGAACAAGATTAATATGAGGTAAATGAAGATTAAAATGAAAAAGGAAGTTTTAAAGAACCAAGTAAAAGGCTTCTATTAGAATTATTGAAATGAGTAACTAATGACTGAAGTATAATAAATGAGTGTAAATCGAGTTTGTAAACCCGATTTGCACCTACAAGGTGTAAATTGGGTTTACAAACCTGATTTGCACCTAGATGGGAAAAACATGAAAAATAAGTGTAAATCGGGTTTGTAAATCCAATTTACACTTAAGTGACACTTGGTGTAAATAGAAAAAAAAAGGGAGAAAGACATGCTAATGACAATAATAATATCTTGAAAAGCATGTAATGAGCATAAAAAACACAAATAAGCACAAAATTTGTGGGGCACCCTCGATTTTTGCTAGTGCTAAAATCAAGCATAACACCACCAAAGCGAACTGATAAAAATGTTGATACCAAAAGCTAGATTGTAGAAAAGGAAAAGTATGAAAAAGAAATTGAAGAATTGAGGAAAATAAATGAGGACAACAAACAAAAGATGTCCTTTGAATCTTGTGTAAAAAATAAAAAATATTAATAAAAAAGTTTAGTGGAATAATCCACTTTTATTGAAAAAAACAAACAAAAAAAAAATGTCACAACAAACCCTTTGTACATTTAAAAAGATATTATCACATAGGGTGGAATATGTTATTGATAAAATAGAGGATGTGTACAAAAGTTATGAGTCACTGTTGAAGGCATTGGATATGTTGAAGGAAAACAAGCCTATATTGGAGCCATTATCCAAAAGGTGGCAACCAGTGCATCATAAACTGGTCACATTGTGCAAAAAGTTGCAAATAGATCCAAGTGCTCCCCCTACCATCAAAATAATTGAAAAAATGGTGAAAAATGTGATTGAAGAGCTCAAGTATATTTCTGTAGAAGAACCTAGGGTAAAGGCCAAAATCGATTCTTTCCATAAATTCAAACATTGGACGATCCCTTAAATTGTGGATAAGGATAAACATATCAAAGATTTCAATGATTGGAAAAGTGAATTCAATTAGATGATGCCAAGGATTGTTTCTCATATGTAAGAGGAAAAAGACATCAATGTTCAGATTCTTAATCTTGAATTCTCAGTGTTCTTGGATTCCAACAAATGAATGAAAGGTGACATCCGCAAGAACATGGGGTAACACAAAACAAGAGCAACAAGGTTAATGTTTTACTCCTCACCGCCATGGGAATGGTAAAGGTATCTCAAGACCCATGAGTATGCGAGGTAACACAAAAAAGATAAATAGAAGCATTGGCTCTACCCCATATTCTTGTAGGTTGAATGAGGTGACAAGAAGATGGTTGATGAGAATGTGAGGTGACTTAGATGTAGTCTTGTGGGCTCAAATGTCAATGACATAAGATTTCCACAATGGAGGGTGATTACCTACTTGGACAAATTCAAACATATGTGACTAATCTGGGCCATCTATGATGTACACATTGCATCATCAATGACTCAAATTCAAAGGCATACACAATTATCTAATTTAAACTATTGGCATGAGTTTAATAAATAAAGATAAGACCTGAATTGAAGTGTAATTTGACCAAAATAAATTTGAAGACCAAGGCATTTTTTCTCACTTTGCATTCAATAATTTCAAAGAGAAGATGACCTCTATAGATTTCATTCAACCAAGCTGCTAGGATTTTTAGAAAAAAGTGATCAAATTAGTAAGTGCATTAATCCTTCCCGTGTTGTAATTATGTTAAAATAATTGTTGCTTTCCTCGCTTAGTGCTCCATAATTCTTGAGAAGAATATAATTAAAGTGAAACCCTAGTTCATTTAAACTTCCAAAATACCTAAGAAAGGAGAGTCTTCCCATAAAAAGAAAGAAGATATTCCTAACGAGATTGAAATCCCATAAGAACCTTGTGCAAGTCAAGTTGAAGCCAAACCAAAAAGGCCTAGGGATTCTTGTAAGAGAAAAGACCCCTATTATATCTCATAAGAACAAACACATAAGAAGCCAAAGGCCCCTCACAAAAATAAAGAACCTACTCCCACAGAGGAAAAATTCACAGCCAGTGTAGTGGAGGCTACTAAAGAAAAGAAAGATAGAAGTTCATATTACCAAGATATAATTGATGTTCTTCTTGAGTCAAGCACAAATTGGATGGATAAGGGGTTTTAAATATAATTATGCACAATGTGGAAATTCTAACATTCCTATCTTTGGATGGGATGTCTTATCTTATTTTTACCAGAGAAGAAATGAACCCATTCATCTATCTAATCCACGGTCCCTTGACTTGGCTAAACTCATTGTGCCTGGTGTATTCATGGAAGCATACCTGATTAGATTTTTGGTTGGTAACTATGATTATGCTACCAAAATTGGGATGACACAATTTTGGTTTATGTAAATAGGATGGAAATTGTTGAATGGTTTGGTTTGAGTAGGTAGGTTTTAACTGAGATAAACTTGGTAAAGTTTCAAGGGGATTATGAGAGACGAAGAAGGACCCTTAAAGAAAATGAAGTGCCTCTCTTCAAAAAGAAAGTCTGGGACAATAGAAGGACAATTATATTTTATTTGGAAAAGGAGCCTTTCTTTCTGACAAAGTTTGAAAAGGATTTTGTTAAAACATACTACCCTATACCAAGTCCTAGGAAAGGACCCTAAAAATACCATGCCAATTGTAATGATGATGATAGCCATGAGAATTCAACATAAGTATGTAAACCTTGAATATTATTTTGCTTCCTAGATTAAGGAGGAGATTCACCAATGATTGATTAAGGTTATAGATAATGGTAGAACAATTGAATTCAAGTATTACTCTCTACTATGTCATTTAATTTTATATCAACACAAATATGAGTGGAGTAATAAGATGAAGCTGAAATTATTTGATAACAAGGGGAAGGAATTACATGTATAGAGGTGGTTCTATTTCTGGGATAGTCAATGTGAAACAATTGACTATCTAACTTTTCATGAATGCTTTGTTGTCAAGGTGGTCATATGGTGTCGTTATTCTTTATATGGGCTACCTAAAGAATTATGCAATGGATGAGGCATAGACTAGAAATGATAGATAAATTTGGTGAATAAAATCACGGTGAATGGTTCTTATTCTCTAATTATACCATTATTGGGATATATAGTTGCCCACAAACACCACATCAATTGCTTATATACGTTTCTCCCAGATTGTTTTTTTTAGAATTTATGTGGCAATTCATGTGGAGAGAAAAAGGGTATAGAAAAGTAGAGGAAATGTACTTTTCTTTCTTAGTGTGTAAGATATTATGATTTCTCTATTGGTGTTGATACCCTAGAAGGGATGCAGAATCATCTAAATAGTATAAATTCTTTGGAATTAGGACAACGATGAATTAAGATCCTGAGGGATTTATGAATCGATAAAGAGGTGCATCTGAACAGAGGATCTTATCATTATCAGTTGTGTTATGCAAAAAGATTTAATAAGAAATTTATATGATTCAGGAGAGGTTGTACAAAAGAGGAAGAAATTGACCATTCTATTAAGTATTGAAATAGAGAAAAATAAATGGGATCCAATTTTTGTAGGCTTTTATCATGTGGAAAAAAATGAAGTAAAAAAGATTGAGCTTGTCACATCCCACTTGTGTCCTAACTATGTTAATGATTCTTTCATATTATACACATGTTGTTTTGGATATTGAATAAGTAATTGAGATGCATACACCAGGTTAAATTATATACATTTTTTGGATGTATGTCATTATCATAGGATTTTTGGCTAAGAATTTGAATTTGGCTGGTAGATGTAGGACCTTTGTCCTTGAAGATGGAGGGAAAGCATCACCAGGTTTAGAAAATCTGTTGACTGAGAATCTAATGCCATCTATACTCTAGCGTTTCATGCTCAAGGCTAGGTAGGCCAATGGATACTATTTGATCCTTAGTTTGAGTCATCAAGAATGAGTGAGGTCATCCTTTTAGGTAAGCCGGGTTGGTCATGTTGGTCCTAGATATGTTTCTTCTTTTGAGAGTCTGAATGTTATTATTTAAGTAAAGACCTGTCTTTGCGTGAGTGTAAAACCAAACCTTTTAAATTGTTAAATGCCAGATTTCATCATTTAGGATGATAATAAAAGAATTAAATTTGTAATTTTGGATCAAATAATTTATGAGAGTTAGAATATATAAATATATATAAATACATATCGATAATTATATATATATGGTAATATAGAAAAATAAATAATAGATAAATATGTGTGTATTTGGAAATACACACATACTTACCTATTAATAATAAATATAACACACACACACACACACACACACAAACATATATACATATACATATACATATACATATACATATACATATACATATACATATACATATACATATACATATACATATACATATACATATACATATATACATACATACATACATACATACATAATTATTTAGAAGTATTTATATATATAAATATATATTTGAATAACATAATGAATTTTTAACATTGTAATACAATGACTTTTTGGATGGAAACTAAACCACACATCCAAAAAAGGACGAGTGCGATAATATTTGGAAGAAGAGAAAGTTAAATATAATCATATAAGCTTTGACATGTAATATATCGAAGATCATATCATTGAAATTATTTTCATGGCTAAAAAATTAAAGGCAAAGGAAGTTGACTTATGAAAGCAAATGTGATAACTTTTATTTAAATTTTTTTCTTTAGAAACTACCATGAAAAGAGAGTGGAATGGAAAAGGTGGAGAAGAGAGTGGAACAGAAAAGGCGAAGAAGAGAAGCTAGTAGAAGCTCAATAACCGTATGGTTAGAGATAAATATAATTTATTTTGAATTCCGTAGATATATTAAAAAGGACGTGAATTAAAAAATGGGGAGAGTTTTCTTTAGTTTTTTTAAAGGAGTAAGAATAGAACAACGATAGGAGAAAGGTACAGTCTGTAGAAAAAACACTTGAGTTGTGGGGAAGAAAGTTGGCATTACAGGTCTTGATTGTTGAGAAAGGTTTTGATTTCTTGCAAGGAAGCTCAGGTTTTCAATGGTATTCAGGTCATGTTACTGTCTTCTTTCTCTGGTCTAAATTATTTAATGTTGAAATAGTGAACATGGGAAGTAGTTTATAAACTAGATGCATAAGTAATTTGTATAGCTGAAAAGAATTGAGAACAAAACTATTTTGTTTCATATAGAAGAAATAAAATTTTTGCCATCCGTTAAGGAAAAAATTTGCTTTTAGTAGATCTGTAAATGAGAAATTGAAAAAGCTAAGATAGAATAGTGCTAGTAATTGGTTCAAATGAACTTAGAAATTACAACATTACTTTGGTCTATTTCATGCATAGTTATAATCTAAAATGATAACCTTGTATACATTAAAAATTATAAACCTGTTAATCACTGTTGATTGAGAAATTCAGTATTACTTTAGTAAATTCTTAATAACATAAATGCTGGAACGATATGAAACTACTCTTCGTTATGAAAAATTCTCTTGAAGAGTTTTTGAATTTTAAAGAATTTACCTTGATAAAAATAGGTGTTTAGCCTTGTAAGTTTAAGGCCCTTACTTGAAAGTATGCAGAAGTACAAACTTTTTCAATTTCTCAAGTATGAGAACTTGAGAAAGAGAGCTTAGGTAAACCCTCTAAGATGGTAACCACCAAGTTAAACTATCAATCTGATTCGATTTCTAGTTCGAGTAACTCAACTAGAGGAATAATTAGTTTACCTTCATGGCCCGAATGCAGTAGCATAAGAGGACCAACATATGAAATGTAAAATTCTTGCTACCGTGTTCTGAGTAGGGTGTTGAATGTGACAACACATACTACGTGTTTGTAAAATAAAATCCTTTGGCCAAGGTTTCTCTTGTGTATAGCATTAGTCAGTTTGTTTAGCCCAAATATCCAACTCAGTTAGAGGTCATGCAAAGTAGGAGTAGCATAAGTGTGTGGCTGACTAGAGTTGCTTAGGGTTGACACATTAGTCTCAGATGACATCTTGATTCCAATTCTTGGATTCCCTGTGAAGGGTCGGGTCTACCAATTTTTAGACACGGGAGGCTAAAAAGTATGTGGTTGGGTAGAAAATTACCCTAATGATTTTTTCCCTCCCCAATTTCAAATGATCAACTTGTTAGGATTAATGACAGTCCCAAAGATACTGAGAGGGGGGGGGGGGGGGGGGGTGAATCAGTATCTAACCTATTAACAAAATATTTTGCTTTACTAAATATTTTGCATTCCAAAATAGTGTACCGGTAAATAAGAATCAATGCAGTAAATAGGAACAATAAAGACAACATAGAAAGCACACCATAACACCAGATTTTAATGAGGAAACCCGGTGTGGGAAAAACCTTCATGGGATTTGTAACCCACAATACACTCACTGACCAATGAATAGATATTACTTACAATGTGGTTCCTGCACATGCAGGAAGGCCAACTGCCTAGAGCTCACTGCTCAAATACAAAATGGAAGTCTCACTGACTTACAAAATGGATTATGAGAATCCAATATAATGTACTACTACAAATGAGCATCTGCTATGCCAGGTTCAGTACCGGTTTAAGCTCATACTATAACCATAACCTTATAGAAAATCTGCCTTACTATTCGCTCATCATTTCTACCATATTCATCTTCTATATCTATCATTCATATCAAAATGATTTACAAGATCTCATACATATATGATTCTTATTACAATATGCCATGTCAAATTTACAAAAGATATTTATAATTAAATACAATAATCAAAAGTTGTTCTTGTTGGCTGGGGTGCCGGTATACATTGTTGTCGCTGCCGGTGAAGTGTCTACCGGTGCCAGTGCTTGCCGGTGCTTGTGCCTACCAGTGGTTTACCAGATGAATGCCACAAGATTTCCTGAAGGTATCCACAAGGTTGCAAGGTTTCCATCAATGACAACACCTTCAATTACCTTCAACTACCATTAGAGTGTGCAATGCCAACAATCTCCCCCTTTGGCATTGATGGCAACACTCATGAGAAAAATCCAAAAATCTGTATCCAAAGATGAAGACCAAAATTTTACCAAAATTGTGTGCTCCCCCTAAGAAGATGATCTCCTTTGATAGTCATTTTTCTCTGTCCCACTACTCCCCCTTTGACATCAATGACAAAGGTTGTCAAAAATTGTCAAATGAGTGCAAAATTTCAACTTGAACTTTGTAATCGGTTGGTTACAATTTGGAATATGTCTGCTAAAACCAAGTTTAAGCTCTGAATAAACTTGTTTCTGTCCTTCATGGATGCCTCAGTTCTCTAATTGTATCAGTGAGATGATGCATATGTTCCTCCAGTGACTTTTTTCCTTGAATTAGTGCCTTAGATATCTATATCCTTAGAGAGATAAGGTTGTCCAGTTTAGGACTAAGTTTGCACTTAAGCTCTCTAGCTTTTCCTTTTATCCTTTCTTTCTCTTTCTCTAACTTTTCCAGTTTCTCTTCAAATCCAGCAATTTCTTGTTCAATAACTGATATAGGTTCAGATGAACCAATGATATTATTAGCTATATCATTTATCTCCGTTTGAACTTTGCTAATTTCCTTATCAATGTCTACTATTAACAAATTTGTCTTGGAAGTATCTCTGTACATTTCCTTATACTCCAAAATTGTTGTGTTTAGTGCCGGTAAAAGTGTATTGATGTGTTCCATGCACTTGCTTATTGTTTCCTCAAAGAATTTTCCTTTTTCCTTTTCCATTTTCTCTTTGAATGTTTCCTCATTTATTTGATCAATGGTCAATATATTTCCAGTAATATATTTAGAAAATGTGTCTAACTGACTCAAAGAATCCTTTACATTAACTACATTGCATTTGGGTGCAATCATCTTAAGAATGGGTATTGTGTCATCAATTGCCTTATAGGCCAATGCATTACAATCTGTTATTTTCTTTATTGAATCCAAAAGTACTTCAGTCATATTAGTAGGTCTAAATTCAATTAGTGAAGTACTAGATGTCTGCCCAACTACCTTTATAATTTCTGTGCTTCCGGTGGGAGTAACCAATTTGCCTGTCTCGACCTCTAGTGGATCAGTCTGAGTTTGTATTTCAACTAGTAATGGTTTAGACTTACCAGTGATTACTGTTTGTGCTATCTCAATGTGTACCTATGAATCAACTGGTTTCTCAGTTGGTTTCTCTGCACTATCTGTTGCTGATATTTCTGTCTTTGTTCGTTTCTCTGTGCCAGCATCTACACTACCAGTATTTATTTCACCGCCCAAAGGTTTCTTTGTTTGAGTTTCATCCTCAATATTTTCTGCCAGTGTTCCAACCTCAATATTATCTGTCAGTTTCTCAGTAGAAACATCTTTCTTTTCCTCTGTGTTCTCCTTATCAACTACAATGTTTACTTCCTGAGTGTCAATATTCATAGTGTACAAATTTTTTGACTCAGGGTTAGTATCTTCATGTGGTGTGTCCACATTCTCAGTAGCCAGTATGATATCAGTTTGTATCAGTGGAGTAACCAAAGGTGGTGGTAGGTTGTCAGTTACTTTAATGTTGGGTAATCCACCTACTTTACCTTTTCCCTTGTCTCTGTCCTTTTGATAAACTTTGAAAGTTTTTAGTCTTTTCAACTCTTCCTATTTTTATTTCTCAACAAAGAAAATGTCCCACTTGTCTGTTGTTTCCTCTACAATTTCATTTACCCTACCAGCCATTAGGCTCACATGCCGGTGTCCACTTGCAAAAATTGATTTGTTAGCTTCATTGATTAATTCATCAATTTCCTCTATAGATTTGACCATATGTACAGCTAGTAGTTTCTCAATTTTAATTTTCTTATCTATCTCCATAATTGCTAACCTCTTAGCATCTAACCGCCTATATAATTCACTAGGCAAATCATCTACAACTTCAACTAATACTTTCTTGTAAATGTCAAGATGTAAAATAATGATGTTCTCAATACTTTCTTTTTTTGCATCAGTAAATGTATTGTATAATTTGCTCACATTAGATAGTTTGTCGTCATCAGTTATTTCACTCAATGGGTTGTCCAATGGTGGTATGACCTATTTTTGTTTCCTTTTAGGTGTCATTTTCTTTGTCAGTGGCCTCACAGCCTGTTGTTTCTTCCTTGTCTTCTTTGGTGTAGGAGAGGGTATCAATGAGGGTTTTCTCTTCCTATCAACTCTTTTAAACTCAACAGGAATTTCACTCTCAGATGATGTACCAACCGGTGAGAGATGTGCCTCCAGTTGTAATCCTTCAAGTTCACTTTCCTTTATACCAGTTATGTTCATAATGTTTTCTTTTATTTCCTTCACTTACTTGGTTGCACTTCTTATGAAATTTTCCCTTTTCTTCCTTTGTTTCAATGTTTGCACACCACTCTCTATTGTCTCTGCATTTTCAAAAACCTTTTCTTCTGGTTCTCTAGGGGCTTCTAATAGGGCTTTGGCATAAGTTTCAATGATGTTTACATCTTCCTCATACCCCATTTTTGTTACCCATACAGTTCTAGGAAGAACTGCCTCCATCCAGATTTCATCCTTTTTAATTACAAAGAAAATTTCTTTTTCATATTTGTCTACAATACTTTGTGGTAATATCTATCTTGTTTTCATTTTTTCTTTGAAGGTTTTGAAGTACTTTGTTATATTGTTATCCTTTTCAGTGCCCGTACCGGTAAAGATTTCTAACAGTTGTTTGCCTACCGATATATCATAACCAAAGTCTTTCTTACCAATACCGGGAACCTCTTTTGTGAGATACAACATCAGACATACCAAAAGATTGCCAAAACGAAAAAGTTCCTTTCTTGTCACCTTTTATCTTTTTTAGATTGTCTCTTAATTCATCCTTTAACCACTCACATACATCTATTTTTGCATCATTGTTGACCATATCATAAGCACTTTTAATACAAAGACTGGAAACTGAGTTCAGTTGGTTTGCATGTGTGGTTTTATAGCCTAAAAACATGCTTATGAATATGACATTCACATCCTTAACATCTTTTACTCTTAGGGATCTGCTATCATAGGGTGCTCCTGTTAATGCTGTTATCACTGTTTAAGAAATGGGTTTTCTTTTCCCATGATTGGCTAAGGGTTTAGTTTTTAATCATTCAAATGTCTGATAAAAAACCCTCTGGCTTCTATTTCTGCATTACTTTATTCACTTAAGTAATGGGTCTTTAAGCCATGTAAAGTGTCCCCCGCCTTGTTACTTGCCTAGGCGGTCATTAAATAATTGTAAAATTTTATGCCTTATGCCTTTTTCTAATGTTTGTCAGGCTCAATAAGTATCACGCAACTCTCAGATAGATCTATGACTTTCGTTGTTTCATTGGGCGGAGTTGCTAGTGTGTTAGCCTCTACGAAATAGCGAAAGGCATAAGTGCGCCCGACCAGTAGATTAAGATCCAGCTTAATGAGACTCCATCTTGCTTTGAATCTAATGGCTTGCGTTGATTTGCAGCCGAAATAAGAAAGTAAGTTACCTTTCACGAAATGGTAGAAAGGTTTCGTGGGATCTAGCAGTGAAGACTTTTCCACGACTAAGAGGCGATCAAGTTTAAAAGAAATTGACGGCTCTCATTGTTTCGTGGCTGAGAGATGCTCACAATTTATTCTACGTGAAATAGCGAAAGGTTTTTTGGGCCCAGTTCTATGTTTATAAAAGAGGTTCCTAAAAGGAATAACAAATGCATAGGTCCTCGAGATCTAACGGCCAGCGTAGTTTCACGGGAGGAAGGTGCTCAAAAGATAACTTTCATGAAATGGTGAAATGACATGGCATTCCAAGCAAGCAGTCCAGCTGACTGAGATATCAGGTAAGAATTTGACACGTAAGTTCAGGAATGACCGAATGCTAGGTGGATAAAGCTAAGTCAGAAGACCCATGTCTGCTAGTTTTAAGTAAGCTGTTAAGTATCATGCAAGTTCTTAAGATCTGACAACTCACATGAATTCATGAAGGTAAGATGCTAGTAGTTTAAAGCCTGCAAAATGGCGAAAGAGCCAGTGGGCCAAAAGGATAGGTAAGGCATAAAGGTAAAGGCCGATCAAGTCTGTTTTGATCCAACGATTCCCGTGACTTCATGGCCGCAAACCAACCGGAGATCAATGTTCGCGAAGTCGTAAAAGATAGACAAAAGTCACATGAGGGCATGACGTGGCATGACAGTTGCTGATTTTTGCGGGGCTCGATGATGATGTGTCAAGTGACACATGGTTTTAAAAGGAGATTGAGGGCCTGCCTATGTGTAACCGGCGATTATGTGGGAATTATGAAGTAAGACATGTGGCTGGCTTAAAACTGAACCCGAAGGATCTTCTAGGGCTAATGGCCGAGTGCCACGTGGCATTTGCTAACCGATGGATAAGTGGGGTAAGTAATACCCAGATAAAGGTCCCACTTAAAAGGTGTTCATCTCAAGATTGATCCAATGCTTCTCGTTGTTTCATGGCCCAAAGATGGAAGCTGATTAACCCCTGCAAAATAGCGAAAACCGTTAGCTGTCAAGTTGAGGCGCGGTTAGTGAAAAAGGTTGACGGTCCCAGTTGGAGTTACAGGCCAGGTGGTTAGAGTTCCATCTAACACTTGGCGTAGCTTCACGAAAGAAAAATGCTCGAGGGTTAAAGCTTGCGAAGGGGCAAAAAAGAGGTTGCACCTGATGCTAAGGCAAAGAGGTTAAGATGATGTAAAGACCGATCAAGTCTCATCTGATCGGACGACTGGCGTAGTTTCGCTAGGTTAAAGTGCATAAATGTTATGCCCTGCAAAATGGCAAAAGAGCGGAAAAGAAAATACACAGGTTTGTTATGACCCGTTGGAGCGAAATTTTTGAATTCTTCTATGAATTCAATTCTGAAGGGATGACCGAAGCATGGGGTATCAATGACGTAGCTAAGAGCCCGACTACCGTATATGATCTCACATCAATTGAATGAAGGCATCATTTTGAAGAGTTGTTGCAGAGAAGCGGGTGCAGAGCAAATTTTTTTAGGTGCAGAGTAGAATTCTTCAACCCAAGAATAGGTTCTCTTGTACTCTTGCTTAGCAATTACTTGACAGTTTGTTTAAATTGGGTTTTTGATCTGTTACAGAACTATTGTGGTTAGTAATTGAGTTGCTTGCATAGTAATTTTAAGATGGCACCTAAAAGGGAGTTCTCAGGAAAGGTTAATTACCAAGAGAGGGCAATCTGTGATGATTTCCTAGAACAGTTGACCATGTCAACTAATGTGGCAACTAAGGTAAAAGAGTTAGTGCCAAGAGCTCCTCGCCTGAAAATAGGAGAAGGATTATACGACAAAGGCAATTGGCTAAGAGAACCACAGATTGGGTTGTCTAGGATGGGTATATTCAAGGTTGGGTTTGGTAAGAGACACTCCCCAACCCCAATGAATAGTATTTGGGAGTTGGATGTAGGCAAATTGGTAGTCGCTGGAGTATTCATGGATGTGGATCTCCTAACTTAGATTGCATACAACTATGACCCAATTACAAGGAGTGTTAGGGATATAAATGGAAAAAACCTCATTGAAATAAATAATGAGGAGTTCAGAAATGCTTTCAAGCTTAGTGAATTTTCCAATTTTTTAGAACCCATCAATTTTAAATCACTACCTCAGGTTAACAATGCACAGAGGAATCACCTGAGGAATGGGCCTCTTAAAGAATTCTTTGTGAAGATAGGTGGATTAATAGTTATAGGACCCAATAATATGGAGCCTTTCTCCTTAAATCTATTCACCCTTAGAGGCAAGCGATTGTACTGGTCACTCTACCAAATTTTAGGAGAGGATGCTGAAGCAAAAATGCCAACTCATTTTACATGTTAATGATTGCTCAAATTTAGAATCCTTCTCTGGCAGTGACTTTTGATTATGCCTCCTATGTTACTGATGCCATCCATGAAGGCTTGACAGGGATAAAGAATTGGAAAGTGGATAGGCCTTTTGGATGGTACTCCCTCCTTATGCACTTATTTTTATTCAAAGGTGGAGACTATTTTGCAAATGGAATGGATCTGGTGAAAGAAAAGGATGGAGAGATGATGCCAGTTCAGTTATGGAGTATAGTGCTTTCATGGGACAGAGAAGATGCTAGCTACTTGAGATTTGATAAGTGCTTTCCATCCAGATTAGGACTCTTATATGTTCAGAGAATCCAAGAGTCCCTAAGGTTCTTTTGGAATTCATTAGGCCAAAAGAGTTTGCTGAAAATATTAAAATTGTCCACAATTGGGGTAATATGTACTTATACCCTGCCTCCACAACTTTCAGAGTGTATGGTTTCAGAGGCACTCCATTTTTGTTGCCATATTAGGTCCCTCTCAAAGTAGAAATTGTAGAAGTTCTCAGGCAAATTGTTAGCATGCAAGAGGCAGAGCTAACAGGTAGAGGTAAAGGGACCATTTTCCCTACAATAACTATAGCTCATCAGTTTGTAATAACTAAAGGGGGCTGGAAGTGCTTTGAATATTTCCTTCAAGCATACCATTTATCAATTGTAGCATCAAGGTGTGCCGACCCTGAAGATTTCTTTAACGACATATTCAGAAAGAGGGCAGTATGTAGAGGTAGACCTCACCAATTCCAGTTCCCTGAAGACGTCATCAGGAATGAGGTTGATTTGGATGAGCAAGAGATAAGGAAAGAAAAGTGGGTGGCCTACAAGAAGGCTTTAGATGTTGTGCACCAATTTGACACCAGCTATGACCCTTTGTCCAACTTTCACCCCTTTGAAGAAAAGGTAAAATTCTTAATTCTTTGTTTTGAAGATGTGATGCAAACATTAAAATAGAAGTGGGAGATTGTAATTAAGAACAACCCTGAGAAAGCAAGACTAGTTTTAACTAGGTCTACATCTGCCAAAGGAATTCTTCCAGGTGATTACATGTTACATAAGAAGTCCAACTATAGTGTGTTGGTGCCAGAAATAGGGGAGCCTTCTACCTCAAAAGGAAAGAGGAAGATACAAGATGTCATTGACATTCAGGAGAGCCCAAAGAGGCAAAGAATGGGAAAGGAAGTACAATCTGATGAACCCTTGTACTCCCTATCTCAATCGCCTATTCACATAGGAGATGAATAGGCAGCAGCTGAGCAGCTGTTACAATTAGGCAGTCTTGGAGAGATAGCCTACACCTATGATGAAGGGGAAGAGGGAATGCCAGAAGAGCCCCTTAATGCTGAGATGAACATAACCACTAATGAGTTCAAAGGCCAAGAGTTGGATCCTGAGATCAAACAAGCCAGTGAGGATTTTTTGGCTGATAATAACTTTGTCACATCAGGAGCTTTCATGCAATTGTGTGGAAGTAGAATATTGATCAATTTAATGCTAGGTGTGAGAAGAGGAAAGGTGAGCAGCCCCACAAGGATCCAGCTGTGGTGGAGGAAGAAATAAAGCAAGAAATGGTCATTGAGTTCAAGACCATCACTCCTAAGCAAGGAAGAGACATGGGTGCAAAGGCTGGTGTACTTATTCTCCTTGAATGGGACATAGTAGATGGCTTGGTTTTAGAGGCAGTAAGGAAGGAGACTAAACCTATGGAGGGAGTCACTTTCAATAAGGATAATGCTACCTTGGTCAAGTGGTCTCTGAAAAGAGACGAAAATAGAAAGAATAAGGACACCCCAGGGTCAAGTTACCTTGGAGGTATGATAGTGAAAAGAGTACAAAGCACTGAGGTGGTAGAAGCTGCAAGCATAGTCCAAGAGGCTGCAAAATTCAGTATTGCAGTGGCAGAGAAAGAAGCAAAAGAAAAGGAAGATCTCCAAGTTAAGTTGGAGACAGTTTTAAAAGCTTATAATAGTTCCAAGGAAGAGGTAAGGGGTAAAGATAGCATCATTGCCAAGCTACAAAGCTAGTTGGCAAGACAATACCATCAAGGTGAGTCCTCAACATTGATGATCTCCTCTTCCCCTGCAAGGCCTCCACCTACCAGCCCCATTATTGAATTCCCACCATCTCCAACACCATCTAGTTCCCATTTGATTGAGATCACTCCCCATGAATTGGAGAAGCTAAAATAGGCTCAGGCCCTGTATGCAAAGAAATATGAAGAGAGGGTAAGGGCTACAATTTTGAGTTTTGCTGATAGCATAGGGTCCTCACTAATGTATAATAGCATGAGTAATATTTTGGAAATGTGGAATGAGCTAAATGGAGACAAGGCTGTTCTAATGCCTATTTTTGACAAGTGAAAGCCCAAAGAGCAGGATATAGAACTTATTTGTGTATCCTATGATGAGGTAGGGGCTGATCCCATTATTAAATCTACCAATGATATGACAAAGGATTTAGTAAAGTTAGCAGAAGGAGTAGATAATGCATATAGAAAGATCAACTTGTACAAGAAAGAGTACACTGATCAAGTTTTTGAATTACTCCTAGGGGGTTTTGCCAGTCCCACTCAATTAAAGGACAAACAAATATGGCTTAAGGAATTAGAAGCCAAATTATCATTAAGAATAAAATTAATTATTAATTTAGAGGATGCCTCCATATTTATCAAAACAATTGAGGAGATTGAGAAAATCAAATCTCTTAATGGTTTTCTGAATTCAGAGGTCAACAAAATGAGGAACTCTTGGAAAAGATTAGCCAAGACAAAAGGAAAAGTGATTAACTTCTCATGGCTTGCTGATGATGTGTACTAAGAATGGACAAGAAAATATGCAGTAGTTGATGTAGAGCAGCTAGAAGATGTTGCAAAAGAACAACAAGTAGAAGAAGCCGCAGATGTTGAAAAGACTTGTAACCGCATTTGGAAAAGGTTTTGTAACTACTTCTTAAGAGAAGTAATGATTGTAACAAACTCTCCTAGGAAAGTTCGAAGCTTTGTATGCATCCATGTTATTATAAATGGATACCAGGACTAGTAAAAAAAGGATCACAAGGAATTGTAAGGAAACACTGCAGACATTTATCTGAGCTTTTTCTAAGTCTTAATGGAGAACATTCAAATGTTTTTGTAATACTTTCTGAAATAATATCAATACACAGACCATCGATTTTGAGCTTAAACTTTGTGTTGTCTTCAAGTATGTTTTGCAAATATTTACTATTTCATTTTGAGTAATCTAGGGTTATTCCTTTTGAATATGGGTTGTAAGGCAATTTCAAGTAGATGTGCTTCTTAGATTTTCTCTTCAAGAGGGGAATTAAATATGCGGGAATCATTTCTATTAGTAAATTCTTTGTGGGATACTTTGAATTTGTTAAATGGAGTTTGGTTTGGTATGAGTGAAATTCTTACGTATGTCAGGCATATGTGGGTATCTGTAGAAGCCAAGCTAATAGGTTGTGTGGAGATATTTGATTATGGGAGTATTGTTTAAACTTAGATGACTCTGTGGTCTGGATAAGGCACTGGTATCTATTGTGGTTGTCTTTTTACACAGCTTGTAGGTCAATACTGAACATGAGTACAAGTTTAATTTCTTTGTTTCAGTTGGTTTTAAGGTGATAAGATCCACTGGTTTTCGGACTGGTTTACTGTGGATTTGTCTTTTAAAAGTGTGAACTCAGTTCACAAAAGGGTATACCCACCTGAACTTTGGACAATTTCAAAGTGTAGAAGGTTAATCAAAGCTTATCATATGTTGTTCTAAAAGTTTCCTTCTCTTTCTCTTCTACAGACAAAGTTTATCATATTACTATAAGGGTATTAAGGGGAATTAGATTTTGAGAACAACAAAAGTGGCGACTCTGCTGGGGAGAGTCACAGTGAGAATCCAGACGCAGATTTGTGCTTAAAATTTATAAGGAAAATCATTGTGTGTTTGCGGAATAGATTGGTGCTTCAGTGAATTTAGCAGTGGTGTCTGGAAGTCTTTATTTGGAAGTTCCCTCTATTTCTTTTGATATATGATTTTGGTCTGAAGATTTGCAACATTTTATTTAAATCTTATTTTCATATTTCCCATAGTCTTGTGGGTGGTGACTCTATTATTTTGTAACCAGTGCTTGTGAAATAAATATAATTCTAAAAGGGAGACAAGCATAATGCAAGGAGGAAAAAACACCAGATCATTCATGAAGAAGCATCCTCGTGAAGCCTTGCAAGAAGGTTTGCTTGAATAGTCACGAAGAGGTCAGAAGAGATCAGTACTCCATGAACCATCAAATGCTGCTTGGGTGTAGAAAAACAACAATACCAGTAAGGTACCTGATCGACCTATTTATGCAAAATCTAATTCTTCTTCCAGAGAATCTAAACATGATATATTGGGTTTCCATTCTGGATTATTTGGAAATATAGATAATGTTCATGCTTTAGATCATGATATATCTCATGTTAGCCTTTCTGGGAGAGATAGGTCTAGTTCAAATGCAATCAGACATTCTCTGCCTAGAACAGTTGATGGAAACATCATCTTGATTGATATAGACCAAGTTAATGTATCTGACTCTGAGGAGAATTTCTTTGATGAAGATAAAGTGTCACAAGAAATAGAATATTTAAATAGGAAGGTTCATCACTTAATTTCCTTAAGAGCCCAAAAGGAAGCAAATAGGGAAAAAGAAGTCAAAGCAAAACTAATGGAGAGAGATAGGCTTCTTAGATAGATAGCTGATCTTGAATTGTTGGCCCAGGAAAAGGAAAAGAGTGATGATGAAGGTCCTGTGATTAGAGAAATTCTAATCCCTAAGGCCAAGCCAGCATATAGTTCGGTAATCCAACCAAACAGGGAAGTGCTTAGTGATCCACAACCTCCTAAGAATAGTGTTGATAAAGGGAAACAAAAGTGGGTGGATGATGGAACTGGATCTAGAAATATAGAGGAGATCTCTCATAGATTATCAACACATGAGAGAGAGATGGAAAGAATGAGGAAGGAAAATCAAGATCTATAAATGGAGTTAGAGAAAGCTGAGTTGGAAGTGGCTAATCAAGAAGTTAAAAGGAAAATTAGTTATCTAAAAGCTCCCCCTATCATTTTTCCATCAAAAGATCTCAGTAAGCCTGATTCTCAGCAAATTTCCCTCCCCCTAGTTAAAATTCAGCCTACTGTGCCTGTTAACACAACAACATTTAGTCAAGCCCCTGTAAACAATCAGCATAACCAAATCTCTCAGACCCTGATCCCCAATGTCAGAATGAACATGGGTAATAATAATGTTGTTAACCCTTTCCAAAGGAGACCCATCAATTTAGAGCAGTATAGACAATTGTTTTTTGATGGGATCCCAGGATATCCCAACCATGTTCCCACTGAGTTAAGGGACAAACTCCATAAATTTGCTGGAAATAATGCAATTAGTGTTGAAGAGCATTTAAAATATTTTGGTGATTTGATAAATGATTATGAGATAGTGGATGAAGATGTTATAATGAAATTATTTGTTCAGTCCCTGGTAGATGAGGCAAGAGATTAGTACAAAGGTCTCCTAGTTAATAGCATTTGGTCTTGGGAGGACTTTAAGAATTGTTTTCAAGAACAATATGGTGACAAAACAAATGTGAGCTTCATGCTCAATGAGTTTAATAACATTAGTGTGGCGTCCTAAAATTGTGACACTTGCAATTTCGACTGCATTTTGGTCTTCACGATGGCGACGCAACATGCAACCTGAATGGAGACCCCGAAACCTGATTATGACACTGAAAACTGCATTTTCTTGCACCCTGGCCTGAACCTCCTTTGCACCCTGCTGTCCCGGGAGGTGGGACTAGAGCGCCCAGCGCCCTGATCCTTCAGGACCAGGGCGCCCAGTGCCCTGGTCCCCAGCACCATGGCGCCCAACGCCCTGGTCCCTGGGTCCTATTTTGGGCCCGGTCTCTTTTGGACTTCGGGTCTTTATGTTTGCAAATTGGAAAATTATCTTTCCTGGTCGGCCTAAGGTCGGGAAAATCAGTCTATCAGCCCTAAATGACAAGTATATAAACTACATTTGCCTCTCCCATTTGGGGGAAGAAGGACATATGTGTACAAGCGTGGAAACTATACTCAAGCATTCAAGCATTCAAGCATTCCTTCAAGCAATTGATCATTTCAAGTCTCCATTCAAGGCTAAGTGTTGCATTCAAGACAAGGATTCAACCATTGAAGAGGAGATCACTTACTACATGCTACATACAACATACAACAATACAACAAACAACAACATCTATACCTTCGCACATAAGGATACAAACATCCTTACAACAAGGTTGCAGGTACGCGGCTGAAATTGAAGATCTGGAATCCTTGTGCAGAGACGAACAGATCCCCCTTCGTTTCGCGAATTTTTCGGAGGACCGTGGCGCCGGGCACCATCGTCCCGACAACTTTTGCTCAAATTTGCTGGACAACGCCGTATCGACATTTTACTGCTAATTCCAGGTCCGCAGCTTCATACTGTATTCCTATCTTAGTTTATAAGCGAATCTTTGTCACTTTCTATGCATTCCTAGCTTAATTCTCCTATGCACATTCTTTACAAAAGAGGGTAGCCTTGCTTTCTTAACCCCTTGAAACACATTTAGCATCCAATCTTGCATTGTGTGGGATTGGATCTTGTGGGTTTCAACCCCTCTTTTGAATGTAAAGTCTCTCCCCTAAGTGAAAACCATCAACCCTAGTGAATCTCCCTTCTCTCTCCTTGGAGTTGGAAGAGGGGAGAGCAACTAGGGTTCGATCGCGATTTTCCGCTTTACAATTAGAAAATCTGATAATGAAATGGTCACCGATTTCAATGCTAATTTCAGAAAGCCATGCATAGATTGTATCAGGTGATGAGGTTAGATGATAACATGTGTCTGAACACCTATTATAATGCATTTGATTCTAAAATGGCTTATATCTTAAGGGATAAGAATCCACATAGCCTAAGAGATGCATTTAGAATTGCTATTAATGTGGAGAGCAATAGGAAAGCATCTAGAAAGTTAGGAAGGAGAACTGATGGTAGGCTATGGCAGGAAACAAAGTAGCAACCCAACAAAGTTGCTAAGGAGGAAGACAAGATAGAAAAGTTGGTTACTGCTATGAAGGATCTAACTACCAAGGTAAATAAAAATGATAAGCCTCATTATAATTGGCAAGATAGACCCCCTTGGCTGCATGATATGCCCTATAATGCCAACTGGAAAGATGGCAAGCCGCAAAATGAGAAGCCTAAAAATGCCTAGAGTCAGGATACCCCAGATCCCTTAAAAGGGAAAAATGTCCATAATATGGAAAACACTCCTTGGTGTATTGCTTGTGATGGGCCACATTCTCCTCATCAGTGTGCAGTAGCTCAAGCCCTTGAAGAATCCATGAGACAAGAAGCTAAGCCTGACATTAACATGTTTGAGACCATTGTAGAAAGTGATGAGGTATCTAAACAAAGTGAATTTAGTAATGTATTGGATAGTGAAAGGTTTTTTCAAGGACAACTAACACTGGATTGGCATCCTATTTTGAATGTGGTAACTATTGAAGATGAAGAAGTTCATCTCAGAAGGCCTAGTGAGGAAGAAGTAAAAAATCTCACTAAAGCTGCTATAGCTAAGGCAAAGCACAATTATAATCTAAGGAGCACTAAAAGGGATAGTGATAAGGGTGAACCAGGTTCTATGTTTATAAAAGAGGTTCTTCAGAAAAAAGGCTACAAGTAGTACCACTTCCCCTCAAATCGGTTAAGAAAAGAAAGAGAAAAGTAAAGATGCACCCAAGAGTGTAGATGATAACAGTACCAATGATATACAAGGAGCTGCCACAACAAAAAGGGTGAGTCAGCCTAAGGTAGAAAGAATTAAAACTAATATTGAGTTAAGCGTTAATTCCACATTTGATATGGCTTAGGCTCTTACACAGATGAAAGTTACTATCTCATTAATAGAATTACTGAAAATAAAAGAAAATAGGGATGCTGCATTGTCTTTGTTTTCTAATATATCTGACAGTGACACAGTCCTACCCACTGGTTCAGTTAAAAATGGAAAGGATCAGGAGTTCCAAACCCCAGAGGTTTATGTTGGAACCACTATTACTCAAGAGCCTTCACAGGTAGATTCTTTTTATGTTACTTTGTTAGTGAAATAAAAAACTGTATGATAGACTCAGGGGCAGCTGCTAATGTAATGCCTTATGGTGTTATGAAAGAACTAGGACTGTCAGTAACTACTATATATTGAAAATGCTATGCTATGGATAACAGAGAAGTACCTGTGATAGGTACAATGAGAGATGTTGAAGTGAAGATAGCAGCATTTCCTGAGGCAACTTACAAAATGGATGTTATTGTTACTAACACTAAGCCCCATTATGGCATGTTGTTATCCAGGCAGTGGGCAGTAGCTGTAGGAGGAAATGTCCATTTAGATTTATCTTATGCCACCATCCCAATCAATGGGAATCAGGTCAAGTTGTATAGAGAACCACGTGTTCCTAGAGTAATTGAAAAGGTGGATCCTAACATGCTCAATTGAATGATAGATATTGATCTTGATAATTTTAGAGTGCAACCAATTTTACCCCAGTTGAAGAATACTGACTCCATTGTGATTGAATTAGAATCACAACAACATGGTTTATGACAGATGTATTTTGATGGAGCTTGCTCCAAAGAAGGATCTGGAGTAGGAGTCCTTTTTTTATCCCCATCAGGTATAACTTTTAAATATTCTTTTCTATTATCCTTTCAGTGCACAAACAATACTGCAGAATATGAAGCTCTGTTGTTGGGGCTTGAAGTTGCAAAGAAGCATGGGATACAACTGTTGAAAGTTTTAGGAGATTTAGAATTGGTTGTCTCTCAAGTAAGATCCAAATATGCATCAAAAAATGATAGGTTAAAGAGATATAAACATGCAGTTTGGGATGTCATTGAGCATTTTAGTTCATTTTCTATTAATTGGATAGAGAGATCAAAGAATATCATGGTAGAATTTTTAGCCAATGTTGCATTGAAATATGATGATGCAACACTAACCGGCATATCCACTGTGGAAATAAAATCTAGGCCTGCCATCCTTGATAATGTGTATAATTGGCAAGTTTTTGCCGATGATGAACATATTCTTAGGTTCATTCAATGTGTTGATGATTATGATGGACAAAAGATTGATTGCAATGCATTGGTGGAAGTGGTTGACAACAAGGAAACAATGTTCGGAAATGACTTGGTCCAGTTGGAAACAAATGAGATACCTAAAGGGTTGGTAGAACTAGAGAGTATGTTCACCTACAATGACAGTCACCTGCATCAGCAGTCTACCACCAAGTTAGAAGAATTGGAGGAGGTGAACCTGGGGACTGAATCATCCCCTAAGTTAGTATACATTGGGAAGAAATTACCCCCTCATGTCAGGACTAATCTTATTAATTTATTGAAGAGATATAAACATCTTTTTGCTTGGTCTTATGAAGACCTAAAGGCGTATAGACAAGACTTGTTTCAGCATGAAGTCCTTTTACTTCCAGATGCTAAGCCTTTCAGACAAAAGCAGAGACCTATTAACCCCCTGTTAGAAACCAAGATGCAGCAAGAATTGACTAAGTTAAGAGAAGGGGGGATTATCAAACCTATAAGACATTCTTCATGGGTCTCCAATTTGGTCCCAGTAGGAAAGAAAAATGGGGACATAAGATTGTGTGTGGATTTTAGAAATTTGAATGTTGCTTCTTTAAAAGATAATTACTCTTCCCCCAATATGGAAGCCATGCTGCAGAGAGTAACTGGTTGTGATCTTTTGTTTATGATGAATGGTTTTTCAGGATACAATCAAGTGTTGGTGAAGGAATCTGAACAATTCAAGACTGCCTTCACTACTCCATGGGGAACATATGTCTATGTAAGAATGCCATTTGGATTGAAAAATGTTGTAGCTACATTTCAGAGAGCTATGGACGTATCCTTTAAAGAATTCATCAACATTATCATGGTGGTTTATCAAGATGATCTAACTTGTTTCTCTAAAAAGGCCGATGACCACTGTGGACATTTGGAAAAGGTGTTCAGTAAGGCTTTGGAGTTTGATGTGTCATTAAATCCCAAGAAGTGTCATTTTGGTGTCACTGAAGGAAAATTATTGGGGCATATTGTTTCCAAGGAAGGGGTAAGAATAGACCCTAAAAGAATTGAAGCAATAAAAAATGTGCCTGCACCAAAAAATGTCAAAGGTATCCAATCTTTTTTGGGCAAGGTTAATTTTGTTAGAAGATTCATTGCAAATTTTGCAGAGATAGTGAATCCCATTGTAAAATTGCTTAAGAAGGATACAACATTTTGTTGGGACCAAGAAGCATCAAGGGCATTTTATGAGATTAAAAAGGCCATTCAGGAAGCACCATTGCTGAAATCTCCTAATTATAGTAAGCCCTTTTCTCTGTTCTCTTTTGCTTCATACCATACAGTAGCTACAGTTTTGTTACAAAAAGATAATGAGGGATATGAACATCCCATAGCTTTCTATAGTAAGTCTTTGCAAGCAGAAAAATTAAGGTATGAAACCATGGAAAAACAAGCTTATGCTTTAGTTAAAGCTATTAAGGCTTTTAGGCCATACCTTGTGAATGCAAAAGTCACTGCTTATGTCCCACATGCTGCAGTTAAGGATATTTTGTCTCAGTCTGAGGTTACAGGAAGAAAGTGTAGATGGATTAATAGAATCCAATAATTTGCCTTGGAAATAAAGATCACCAAACTGGTGAGAGGTTTAGGTCTAGCCAAGCAACCCTAGTACTCAGAGATAGTGCCTTTCTTAAGGGATGCAACATTTGCAGAAGGGATGACACACAATCAAAGAAGAACCCTGAAATTGAAGTCTCAGAAATATGTTCTCATTCAAGGTGACTTGTTTTAGAGAAATAGAGATGGAGGGTTATTGATGTTTTTAGATGAATTCCAGGCGAAGAGAATGCTGATTGAAATGCATAATGGAATATGCGGGGGTCATTACTTTGTTAAGACAACTGCTGGAAAAATAGTCCAGGCTGGGTATTATTGGCCTATCCTATTCAAGGATACTCATGAATATGTTAGGAGATGTGACCCATGCCAAAGGTTTTCATCCAAGCTAAAATATGAAGGAGCTCTTCCCTTGAATCCAGTTACAGTGGAAGCCCCTTTTGTCCAATGGGGGATAGACTTTATTGGAGAGATTGTTGAAAAATCGGTAAGAGGTCACAGGTGGATTATAGTAGCTACTGATTATTTTATAAAGTGGATTGAAGCTATTCCCACCAGAAGAGCTACAAGGAAAATTGTTATTTATTTCCTGATGGATTGTATCATAAGTAGATTTGGGGTTCCTATGAAATTAGTAATGGACAATGCTATGAGTTTTAGGTCAGAAGAGTTTGTCAATTTTTGTACTAGTCATGGGATACTCATGTCTTACTCTTCACCCTATCATCCTCAGGGGAATGGACAAGCAGAACCCAGTAATAAAAGCCTCTTGAACATTATCAAGAAAATCTTAGAAGAAAACAAGAGGTCATGGGATCAAAAGTTGAGACTAGCTTTGTGGGCAGACAGAATCACTGTCAAGAAAGCTATTGGAATGTCACCATTTGAATTAGTATATGGTGCACATGCCAGAGTGCCTGTAAATAATCTTCTTCTAGTGTATAAGTTCTTGCAAGCTGAAGACATGGAAATGTCAGAGCCTATGGATGACTGAATGATCTAGATGGTCGAAGTGGAAGAAATCAGGTCATTAGCCCACAAGAGGAACTTGATGATCCAATTGTAGTCTAAGTACCTTTTTGATAAATGGACATCATTGAGGAAGTTTCGAATTGGTGATGTTGTTCTTCAGTGGAATGCAAGAGGACAGGACAAAGGAAAGCATAAGAAATTTGAATCATTATGGATTGGCCCTTTTATGGTATGTGATTTAAATGGAAAGGATTCATATTTATGAAAAATATGAATGATGAAGTACAGGAATTTATAGTGCATGGAAAATTCCTGAAACATTATTTCTCTTGAAGTCCATGCACAGTAGGACCTCTTTTTGTATATATTTGGTTTGCTTTATGTTGTTGTTGTTTGGGTTTGTGTTTTGGTTAGTTTCTCCAGAGTTTTCTGAGTTTCTTGTGTTGACCTTGCGATCAACCATCCCCAGTCAGAGCTGCTGTTATGACTATTTAAGAAATGGGTTTTCTTTTCCCATGATTGGCTAAGTTTTGAAATTTTTGGGTCAGGTACGCTATTAGTTGCTTCAAATCTATTCTAGGTCTTTAAGGGTTAAGGGTTTAGTTTTTAATCATTCAAATGTCTGATAAAAAACCCTCTGGCTTCTATTTTTGCATTACTTTATTCACTTAAGTAATGGGTCTTTAAGCTGTGTAAAGTGTCCCTCCCCTTGTTACTTGCCTAGGTGGTCGTTAAATATTTGTAAAATTTTATGCCTTATGCCTTTTTCTAATGTTTGTTGGGCCCAGTAAGTATCGCACAACTCTTAGATAGATCTACGACTTTCACTGTTTCATTGGGCGGAGTTGCTAGTGTGTTAGCCTTTGCGAAATAGCAAAAGGCATAAGTGCACCCGACCGAGTACATTAGGATCTAGCTTACCGAGACTCCATCTCGCTTTGAATCTAATGGCTTGCGTTGATTCACAACCAAAATAAGCAAGCAAGTTACCTTTCATGAAATGGCGAAAAGGTTTGGCGGGACCCAGCGGTGAAGACTTTTCCACGACTAAAAGGCGATCAAGTTTAAAAGAAATCGATGGCTCTCGTTGTTTCACAGTCGAGAGATGCTCACAGTTTATTCTACGTGAAATAGTGAAAGGTTTTTTGGGCCCGGTTCTATGTTTATAAAAGAGGTTCCTAAAAGGCATAACAAACGCGTAGGTCCCTGAGATCTAACGGCCAGCGCAGTTTCACAGGAGGAAGGTGCTCAAAAGATAGCTTTCACAAAATGGCAAAATGACATGGCATTCCAAGCGAGTAGTCTAGCTGGCTAAGATAGCAAGTAAGAAGTTGACACGTCAGTTCAGGAATGACCGAATGCCAGGTGGATAAAGCTGAGTTAGAAGACCCACGTCTGCCAGTTTTAAGTAAGCTGTTAAGTATCATGCAAGTACTTGAGATTTGATGGCTCGTGTGAATTCGTGAAGGTAAGATGCTAGTAGTTTAAAGCCTACAAAATGGCGAAAGAGCCAGTGGGCCCAAAGGACAGGTAAGGCATAAAGGTAAAGGCCGATCAAGTCTGTTTTGATCCAACGGTTCCCGTGACTTCATGGCCACAAACCAACTGGAGATTAATGTTCGCGAAGTCCCGAATTACAGACAAAAGTCACATGAGGGCATGAGGTGGCATGATAGTTGTTTCTTTTTGTGGGGCTCGATGATGATGTGTCAAGTGACACATGGTTTTAAAAGGAGATTGAGGGCCCACCTATGTGTAACCGGCAGTTATGTGGGAATAATGAAGTAAGACACATGGCTGGCTCATAACTGAACCCAAAGGAGCTTCTAGGGCTAATGGCCGAGTGCCACATGGCATTTGCTAACCGGTGGACAAGTGGGGTAAGTAATACCTAGATAAAGGTCCCACTTAAAACGTGTTTATCTCAAGATTGATCCAACGCTTCTCGTTGTTTCATGGCCCAAAGATGGAAGTGGATTAACCCTTGTGAAATAGCAAAAACCGTTAGCTATCAAGATGAGGTGTGGTTAGTGAAAAAGGTTGACGGTCCCGGTTGGAGTTAAAGGCCGTGTGGTTAGAGTTCCATCTAACGCTTGGCGTAGCTTCGTGAAAGAAAAATGATCGAGGGTTAAAGCTTGCAAAGTGGTGAAAAGGAGGTAGGGCTCGATGCTAAGGCAAATAGGTTAAGACAGTGTAAAGACCAATCAAGTCTCATATGATCGGACGGCTGGCGTAGTTTCACTAGGTTAAAGTGCACGAATGTTATGCCCTGTGAAATGGCGAAAGAGCGGAAAAGAAAATACACAGGTTTGTTATGACCCGTTGGAGCGAAATTTTTGAATTCTTCTATGAATTCAATTCTGAAGGGACGACCGAAGCATGCGGTATCAATGTCGCAATTAAGAGCCCAACTACCGTATATGATCTCACATCAATTGAATGAAGGCATCATTTTTAAGAGCTGTTGTAGAGAAGCGGGTGCAGAGCAGAATTCTTCAAGCAAAGAACAGGTTCTCTTGTACTCTTGCTTAGAAATTACTTGACAGTTTGTTTAAATTGGGGTTTTGATCTATTACAGAACTGTTGTGGTTAGTAATTGAGTTGCTTGCATAGTAATTTTAAGATGGCACCTAAAAGGGAGTTCTCAGGAAAGGTTAATTACCAAGAGAGGGCAATCTATGATGATTTCCTAAAACACTTGACCGTGTCAACTAATGTGGCAGCTAAGGTAAAAGAGTTAGTGCCAAGAGCTCCTCGCCTAAAAATAGGAGAAGGATTGTATGACAAAGGCAATTGGCTGAGAGACCCATAGATTGGGTTGTCTAGGTTGGGTATATTCAAGGTTGGGTTTGGTATGAGACACTCCCCAGCCCCAATGAATGATATTTAGGAGTTGGATGTAGGCAAATTGGTAGTCCCTGGAGTATTCATGGATGTGGATTTCCTAACTCAGATTGCACACAACTATGACCCAATTACAAGGAGTGTTAGGGATATAAATGGAAAAACCCTCATTGAAATAAATAATGAGGAGTTTAGAAATGCTTTTGGGCTTAGTGAATTTTCCAATTTTTTAGAACCCATCAATTTTAAATCACTAGCTCAAGTTTACAACGCACAGAGGAATCACCTTAGGAATGGGCCTCTTAAATAATTCTTTGTGAAGATAGGTGGATTAATAGTTGTACGACCCAATACTATGGAGCTTTTCTCCTTAAATTTGTTCACCCTTAGAGCCAAGGGATTATACTGGTCACTCTGCCAAATTTTAGGAGAGGATGCTGAAGCAAACATGCCAACTCATTATATGTAAATGATTGCTCAAATTTTGAATCCTTCTCTGGCAGTGACCTTTGATTATGCCTCCTATGTTAATAATGCCATCCATGAAGGCTTGATAGGGATAAAGAATGGGAAAGTGGATAGGCCTTTTGGATGGTACTCCCTCCTCATGCACTTATTTTTATTCAAAGGTGGAGTCTATTTTACAAATGGAATGGATCTTGTAAAAGAAAAGGATGGAGAGACGATGCCAGTTCAGTTATGGATTACAGTGCTTTCATGGGACAAAGAAGATGCTAGCTACTTGAGATTTGATAAGTGCTTTGCATCCAAGATTAGGACTCTTATATGTTCAGAGAATCCAAGAGTCCCTAAGGTTCTTTTAGAATTCATTAGGCCAAAAGAGTTTGCTGAAAATATTAAAATTATTCACAATTGGGGTGATATGTACTTATACCCTGTCTCCACAGTTTTCAGAGTGTATGGTTTTAGAGGCACTCCATTTTTTTTGCCATATCAGGTCCCTCTCAAAGTAGGAATTGCAGAAGTTCTTAGGCAGATTGGTAGCATGGAAGAAGTAGAGCTAACAGGTAGAGGTAAAATGACCATTTTCCCTACAATAACTATAGCTCATCAGTTTGTAATAACTAAAGGGGGCTGGAAGTTCTTTGAAGATTTCCTTCAACCATACCATTTATCAACTATAGTATCAAGGTGTGCTGACCCGAAAGATTTCTTCAATGACATGTTCAGAAAGAGGGCAGTATGCAGAGGTAGACCTCACCAATTCTAGTTCCCTGAAGACCTCATCAGGAATGAGTTTGATTTGGATGAGCAAGAGCTAAGGAAATAAAAGTGGGTGGCCTACAAGAAGGCCTTAGATTTTGTGCACCAATTTGACACCAGCTATGACCCTTTGTCCAGCTTTCACCCCTTTGAAGAAAAGGTAAAATTCTTAATTCTTTGTTTTGAAGATGTGATGCAAACATTAAAAGAGAAGTGGGAGATTGTAATTAAGAACAACCCTGAGAAAGCAAGACTAGTTTTAACTAGGTCTACATCTGCCAAAGGAATTCCTCTAGGTGATTACATGTTACATAAGAAGTCCAACTATAGTGTGTTGGTGCCAGAAATAGGGGAGCCTTCTACCTCAAAAGGAAAGAGGAAGATACAAGATGTCATTGACATTCAGGAGAGCCCAAAGAGGCAAAGAATGGGAAAGGAAGTACAATCTGATGAACCCTTGTACTCCCTATCTCAATCGCCTATTCACATAGGAGATGAATAGGCAGCAGCTGAGCAGCTGTTACAATTAGGCAGCCTTGGAGATATAGCCTACACCTATGATGAAGGGGAAGAGGGAATGCCAGAAGAGCCCCTTAATGCTGAGATGAACATAACCACTAATGAGTTCAAAGGCCAAGAGTTGGATCCTGAGATCAAACAAGCCAGTGAGGATGTTTTGGCTGATAATAACTTTGTCACATCAGGAGCTTTCATGCAATTGTGTGGAAGCAGAATATTGATCAATTTAATGCTAGGTGTGAGAAGAGGAAAGGTGAGTAACCCCACAAGGATCCATCTATGGTGGAGGAAGAAATAAAGCAAGAAATGGTCACTAAGTTCAAGACCATCACTCTCGAGAAAGGAAGAGACATGGTAGCAAAGGTTGGTGTACTTGTTCTCCTTGAATGGGACATAGCAGATGCCTTGGTTTTAGAGGTAGTAAGGAAGGAGACTAAACCTATGGAGGGAGTCACTTTCAATAAGGATAATGCTGCCTTGGTCATGTGGTCTCTGAAAAGAGATGAAAATAGAAAGAATAAGGACACCCCAGGGTCAAGTTACCTTGGAGATATGATAGTGAAAAGAGTACAATGCACTAGGGTGGTAGAAGCGGCAAGCACAGTCCTAGAGACTGCAAAATTCAGTGTTGCAGTGGCAGAGAAAGAAGCAAAAGAAAAGACAGATCTCCAAGTTAAGTTGGAGACAGTTTTAAAAGCTTATAACAGTGCCAAGGAAGATGTAAGGGGTAAAGATAGCATCATTGCCAAGCTACAAAGCTAATTGGGAGGAAAATACCATCAAGGTGAGTCCTCAACATTGATGATCTCCTCTTCTCCTACAAGGCATCCACCTACCAGCCCCATTATTGAGTTCCCACCATCTCCAACACCTTTTAGTTCCTAGTTGATTGAGATCACTCCCCATGAATTGGAGAAGCTAAAACAGGCTCAGGCCCTGTATGCAAAGAAATATGAAGAGAGAGTAAGGGCTACAATTTTAAGTTTTGCTGACCTCATAGGGTCCTCACTAATGTACAATAACATGAGTAAGATTTTGGAAATGTGGAATGATATAAATGGAGACAAGGCTGTTCTAATGCCTATTTTTGATAAGTGGAAGCCCAGAGAGCAGGATATAGAACTTATTTGTGTATCCTATGATGACGCAGGGGCTAACCCCATTATTAAATCTACCAATGATATGACAAAGGATTTAGTAAAGTTAGAAGAAGGAGTAGATAATGCAGATAGAAAGATCAACTTGTACAAGAAAGAGTACACTGATCAAGTTTTTGAATTACTCCCAGGGGGTTTTGCTAGTCCAACTCAATTAAAGGACAAACAAATATGGCTTAAGGAATTAGAAGCCAAATTGTCTTTAAGAATAAAAGGAAATATTAATTTAGAGGATGCCTCCATATTTATCAAAACAATTGAGGAGATTGAGAAAATCAAATCTCATTATGGTTTTCTGAATTCAGAGGTCAACAAAATGAGGAACTCTTGGAAAAGATTAGCCAAGACAAAAGGAAAAGTGATTAACTTCTTGTGGCCTGTTGATGATGTGTACAAGGAATGGACAAGAAAATATGCAGTATTGGATGTAGAGTAGTTAGAAGATGTTGTAAAAGAACAACAAGCAGAAGAAACCGCGGATGTTGAAAAAGACTTGTAACCGCATTTGGAAAAGGTTTTGTAACTACTTCTTAAGAGAAGTAATGATTGTAACAAACTCTCCTAGAAAATTCCAAAGCTTTGTATGCATCTATGTTATTATAAATGGATACCAGGACTAGTAGAAAAGGATTGCAAGGAATTGTAAGGAAACGCTGCAGAAATTTATCTGAGGTTTTTCTAAGTCTTAATGGAGAACTTTCAAATGTTTTTGTAATACTTTCTAAAATAATATGAAAACACAGACCATTGGTTTTGAGCTTAAACTTTGTGTTTTCTTCAAGTATGTTTTTGCAAATATTTACTATTTCATTTTGAGTAATCTAGGGTTATTCCTTTTGAATATGGGTTGTAAGGCAATTTCAAGTAGATGTGCTTCTTAGCTTTTCTCTTCAGGAGGGGAATTAAATACGCGGGAATCATTTCTATCAGTAAATTCTTTGTGGGATACTTTGAATTTGATAAATGCAGTTTGGTTTGGTATGAGTGAAATTCTTATGTATGTCAGGCATATGTGGGGATCTGTAGAAGCTGAGCTGATAAGATGTGTGGAGATATTTAATTGTGGGAGTATTGTTTAAACTTAGATGACTCTGTGGCCTGGATAAGGCATTGGTACCTATTGTGGTTGTCTTTTTACATAGCTTGTAGGTCAATACTGAACATGAGTACACATTTTATTTCTTTGTTTTAGTTGGTTTTAAGGTGATAAGATCCACTGGTTTTCAAACTGGTTTACTATGGATTTGTCTTTTAAAAGTGTGAACTCAGTTCACAAAAGGGTATACCCACCTGAACTTTGGACAAGTTCAAAGTGTAGAAGGTTAATCAAAGCTTGTCATATGTTGTTCTGAAAGTTTCCTTCTTTTTGATTTCTCTTCTGTAGATAGAGTTTATCATATTACTATAAGGGTCTTAAGGGGAATTAGATTTTGAGAACAACAAATGCCATCATTGTGTTATGGGGTACCTTCTTAGTCTTATCTATCTTGCTACTGGTGGAGGGTAAGCCAGTCACTGTCCTAACTACTTCCTTAGTGATTTTGCAAACAAAATCTAGCCAAAAGAATTCTCCATGAATTCTGGTAAGGACAATTCTTACTACCTCCTTAGGAAATTAGGGGATGTCTAAGATCTTCACAAAACCTAAAGTTTCAATAACCTTGTGCTTGGGTTTTACCTTTCCACTTTCATCCCAGATAATAGTTCTAAACATTTTCAATATTTTCTCAGAACCTAATTCCTCAATATTTCAATGAATATAGATTCTAGGGTCTTCTGCATAAGCAACTCCTTTTGGAATTTTTGAAAAAGCACCTAGGGAATCATCCTGTTTCGCTATTTCAGGAATAATTTTAAAAATGAGCCTAGGGCACTTCACAACTTCTACAATAGTAGGGTTTGCAATAAATTCCAGAGCAGAGGAGGAAGCCATTAACAAATACCTTAATTTGCTTGATAGGTTTGAGTGCTTGAAAGAACTTACTTCACTTCTTCGCTTTGGATGCCTTTGCTTGGTTTTCACACTCTCTGAAAGTTTGAATTCTCGGTGAATTGAAAAAGAGGAAAAATCAATGATTTATAATGTCTTTTCTTCCAACAACCGTATTAAATGCTTGCCGGGTAAGTGAAACTTAACACATCTGCCAGTAGAGAAGAAGTCCATCTTCTCACCATCAACCGAGGGTAAAGTTACATGAAATTCAACTTATTGCAATACCCCAAAAGGGTCACTTTTTAGTTGGATGAATAATCTCCTGCCGGTGGAGTAATACTCTATTCTACCGGTGAAAGAATAGTCTCATCAACATTATGATCTCTCTTTCTAATCCACTGTTTTGAAAATTCTTGCTTTACCTCATCTACCTTCTCTTTGCTTTTCAAACTGGGTCCTTTATTATTTGTCGGTGAAGTCTTGCTTCTACAAATTTTTTCAATATGTCCAATCTTGTTACAAGCATAACAATTCACATTGTTCTCTAGAATAGGCTTTCTATATCTTATGCCGCTTTGTGTTCTGCATTGATTAGATAAGTGCCCAAATCTTCCACAAACATAACATCTTACATTCATTCTGTAGTTGTTTGAATTATGACCAATTTTGTTGCATTTGGAACATTTATCAGTGGGTGTATTAATGTTCTGATTGTTTCTAGATCTACACTGATTTTCTCTATGACCATACTTGTTACAGTTAAAGCATTTCCCATTAAATTTGTAAGCATTAGGTTGTCTTACCAGTTTATTGTGATCATGATTGTTTGCAGTACCAGAGCTTTCACCAACTTCAAAACCAAGTCCATTTGTATCTCCATTAGGTTTTTGACTTTTCAGCATATCATCAAGTTCATCTAAACTTTTCTTGAATTTCTCTTTGTGTTGATTTGCAGTAGCCAACTCATTTTTCAGAATTCCCTTCTGTCTCATAAGTTCAGTTTTATCATGTTGCATGTGAATCAGATCTGTCTTCAACATATCATTTTCATAACTAAGTCTTAGATTTTCATTTCTAGCATCATTGAGTCTCCTGGTCAAATCATCTTCATTCTTTTTCATGTCTTCAATGTCTTCACAAAATCTCATAGTCATGTCTTGCATTTCATTCCTCATAGTACTATTTTCTTGCCTCAATTTGTTCACAAGATCATTAAGAGTTTCCTTTTCATCATCATCACTTTGCATCTTCTCATGAAAGTCTTTTATTTTATTTCTAGTAATAGTAAGATTCTCCTGAAGTCCTTGAATGAATTCCTGTGCAGTCCTCAGATCATCTTCAAGTTTGATATTCTTCAACTTTTCTGCATCATAGTCCGCATGAGCTCCTTCTAATTGCTTTCTCAAGTTGTCCATCTATACTGGTGTCAGAATCTTTCTCAAGCTATTAGGCTTTTGAAAATAGAGGACCAGAATCTAATACCAATTGTTAGGATTAATGACAGTCCCAAAGATATTGAGAGGGAGGGGGGTGAATCAATATCTAACTAGTTAACAAAATATTTTTCCTTATTAAGTATTTTGCATTCCAAAATAGTTTACCGGTAAATAGGAATTAATGGAGTAAATAGGAACAATAAAGACAACATAGAAAACACACCACAACACAAGATTTTAATGAGGAAACCCGGTGTGGGAAAAACCTCGATGGAATTTGTGACCCACAATATTCACTTACTGGCCAATGAATGGATATTACTTACAATGTGGTGCCTGCACATGCAGGAAGAACAATTGCTAGAGCTCACTGCTCAAATACAAAATGGAAGTCTCACTAACTTACAAAATGGATTATGAGAATCCAATATAATGTATTGCTACAAATCAACATCTGCTATGCCAGGTTTAGTACCGGTTTAAGATCATACTATAACCATAACCTTATACAAAATCTACCTTAATATTCGCTCATCATTTTTACCATATTTATCTTCTATATCTATCATCCATGTCAAAATGATTTACAAGATCTCATATATATATGAGTCTTATTACAATATGCCATGTCGGCTTTACAAAAGATATTTACAATTAAATACAATAATCAAAAGTTGTTCCTGTCGGCTGGGGTGTCGGTATACATTGTTGTCGCTACCGGTGAAGTGTCTGCTGGTGCCTATGCCTGCCAGTGGTTTACCAGATGAATGCCACAAGATTGCCTGAAGGTATCCACAAGGTTGCAAGGTTTCCATCAATGACAACACCTTCAATTACCTTCAACTACCATTAGAGTGTGCAATGCCAACACAACTCAAAAAGAAAAGACATAATAACTGCAACATTACTCCATAACACAAGTGATATATTATCTCTTCCTATTTTAGTTTGATCATTATAAATAGTATGTTCTAGATTATAAGTAGATTATGTGATGTAATTTCTTTCAAAAAAATTGTTGTTTAAGTTATTAATACTATAAAATGGAATCTTGTTAAGTTTGACATTCATTTATTTTCATTTCATGATAAGTTTTTTATTTAGTTTGATTTCAAACTATAAGATAGGTTCTTGTTATAAATCTCATGATGAATTTTTTTGAGAGAAATTACACTAGAAGTGTTGCATCAAAAGGAAAGAGACCAATGGTGGAAGAAAAGAATGTGGTAAAAGCACTAGTACTTGAAAAGATATCAGAAGATGTACTGTTGGCAACAACAATGAAGGAAAATTTTGGGGGGGGGGTGAATCAGTTTTCACTGGATTAAACAAATTAAGCACAATCTTAGATCTAACCAATTGCAGCAAGAATAAAGATACAGACAACAACAACAACACACAAAACACCAAGATTTATGATGTGGAAAACCCGGTTAAGGGAAAAGCCACAGTGGGAACCTACCCATGACAATAAGATGATACTCTGTAGTAGTATGTGTAAATATTGCAATGGGGAATGCTAATGCATTAAGACACACTGCCTAGAGATTAACACTCAAAACATAATAACCCAAAAGTCTCCAACCCTCAGGGAAGGTTCACTACCTTAAAATAATATTCGAATTGCAATCTGGATTACATGAATTGCAAAGATAACATCTGCTAATGCTTAATGATAGTTCTGATTAAGCTCATTTGTCTACCTTGCATTAATCTCTACTCAATACACCATACCAAAGGATAAATTTGGTTATGCGCACATAAATCACTCTCTGATAATGTAGATTCCACATTGACACCCATAATGCATGAATATAACACCTATTTATACAATTCATCAACCTTGACTACAAGGTTGGTCAAACCCTCAACCCTTAATTACAAAATTACATCACATGATACATAAATAAACCACTGGACCAATACAAAACCATAGATGACATAGCATGGACCTAAATCAAATCCTCAAAGATGCAATACCACCAGAAATCTTGCCAAGATCAACTGCAACACATTATACCACCGAAAATACCGCATGACACAAATAATATCACCAGACCCAAAAGATATTCAAGAATGCACACAAGGATCAATTCTGACCACCAAAACAAATAGGACATGATTTGGAAACACCAACAAGTATATTACAACCATCCGCAATAGCTGCACCAACACCACTTAATCAAATCTTCATTGATCAACACACTAACACTCAAAAACACTTAACAACAACAATTCAGACTAGAAAGATAACTTGCAGAGCACCAAATCATGAACCATATGAAATGAAGATACAAATGAACATCCAAAACAGTCTCCTAATCTACAACCAAAGCTCATATCATACCAAAGCACAACAAATCAAATACCAAATTCTACCAACCACAAAATAAAAGAATAGTCTTCATATTGGTATCCACAACTCAACCAAATCACCACATAACATCATGGAATTGATAAAAAAAATTGAGGTATCTCTTGTTGATTCAACATCCCAAATAAATAAACCAACCAGATCATCTTGAGACTTTACAGCTCCAAAAGATCCAAATTCTTCAAGCTCAAAAGCAGATAATTTCCCAATCAGAGTGTCTCTATTAACTGAAGAGTTAGCCATTGTTCTCACCTTATTAATTGCAGTTGCTTTCATCTTTCAAGCCGGTGGAAGGGCTCTCAAGAATTTGGAAACTACTTCACCTTCACTCAGAAATCCTCCACAACATTGAATTCCCATAATAATCTCATTTACTCTTTCCATAAATACAACAATTCTTTCATTATCTTCCATCTTTAAGTTTTAATATCTTACCCAGTAACCATCAAGTTTAGCAATTTTGACAGTAGGATCACCTTAATTTAGAGCTTTCAATTAGTCCCACATAACCTTTGCTGATGATTTATCAATTAATCCCATGATCTGCTATTCAGTAAGTGCACACAAGAGGGCTTCTCTAGCTCTGCAATCATTCTCAATATTCTTATCTAGTTCTGCAGGAGAAGGAATGCCAGATGCCAGATCATAAGGGGTGTATCCTTTCTTAGTGATCTCCCAAATATATTTGCCAAGACATCTAAGATGAGTCTCCATTCGAATTTTTCATATCCCATAATTTGTTCCATCAAGCTTAGGGATTTCTCTTCTGAAAATAATTGCTGGTGGATTAGAAGTGTTAGCTGCCGTAGGATCTACCTCAAGTGGTTAAGCTTTTGCAAAAGAGGACCAAATCTCTAATACCAATTGTTAGGATAACCGATAAATAACTGAGAGGGGGGGGGGTGAATCAGTTATTAACAGATAATAACATTTAATCCACTTAATAACAATTAATCTGATTAAGTACCGGTAAAGGAGAAACAGATACCGATAAACAATACATCTTAACAATTAAATAGATAATTAATGCAAAGCAACCATACCACATAACACCATGATTTGTATATAGAAAACCTGGAAAGGGGAAAACCATGATGGGAAGCCTACCCACAGTCAGATGATACTTCTGTAGAAAGTATGTAATACAATGAGGGGCCTCCACATGCAAGAAGGCACACTGCCTAGAGCATACTGCTCATTACAAAAGAGTCTTACTAACTATAGAGAGACTACAACCATCTCAAGATAAATGAACAACAATCCAATAGAGTGAACTACTAGAAATAACATCTACCATGCCTGATTATAGTCCTAGTTAAGCTCAATACCAGAGGCCTTTGACCTCTTCCTTAATCCCAATTCGATCACCTATGATCAACCAAATCTCCTTCACATATGATGTTGCATTTCAAGACCATGACTTCTTATTCCATTTCCATGCCACACATGCCACAATCTACAATGATATCTTACATCATTTTATACAAACCCTAAGGCCTAAACTAATTAGGTTGGCCACCTAAAAGATATTACAATAAGATCATTACATATATCCATATTACAATGATATGCCATGTCGTATTAAGACCAAAAAACAACAATAAATCCATAGATCATCCCAAAACATCCCGGTAATGTGTAGAGTACACGTTAACATGATATCGGTCCATAACCTAGATAGGAACCAAACCTATTCTAGGTCCACCATGCGAAATTTGTTGAAGCACAATCAAAGAACATCTTCGACATTTTGAAATCCATCTAGAAGCTGCACCAACACCAATTATGCATCTTGTCAAGATTCCTCAGTGAAAGCTCTGTCGTTAAAGCCTTAAACTAGTGCTGGTAAAGGTTTACCAGAGTGTATGATAGCATCCAATTACCAAGTCTATACCAACTGACCAAGACATGCTCTAGAAGCACATAGCACATGTAACCAATCACATTCCATAGATCCAAACATGTCAGAAGTGTCCAACAAATAGTCTCTTCTACCGGTAACACTTGATCTTCTACCGGTAATGAAAACTTGTCTGTCGGTAACCAACCATAATAGCTAGTGTTGACATCAATGATAAAACATCAATGTAACACATAATCAATTCATCTAATAATGCCAACAATCTCCCCCTTTGGAATTGATGGCAACACTAGATGTGAAAAACATCTAAGTACCAAGAAATGCCAAACAAGTCTCCCCCTGTGGAAGAAAACCAACAATCTCTTGAATATCAATTACTCTCCCCCTAATGTATACAACACCTTTTCTTATTTTTCACATCAATATCTCTCCCCCTTTGACATCAATGCCAGAAATTTGACAAAAATATCAAAGCAATAATGTAAACCTCTGAATCTCAAAGCTGACTACTCCCCCTGAGTAGTAGCACCACTCATCAGTTCCAGAATGAATAATATCTCTGATAATGCATGTCAGACTAATGACAAACTGTGTCAATCAAGTCTCTGCTGGAGGGGCAGAAACCCCAAACCTGTCTCTCAAATGCTCAAATTATTCCTTAGACAATAGTTTAGTGAATATATCTGCAATCTGTTCTTTAGTATTCACAATAACCAATTTGACTTCCTTTGCTTGTACCTTGTCCTTCAAAAAGTTATACTTTATTGATATATGCTTAGTCTTAGAGTGAAATACTAGATTCTTAGACATGTCAATAGCTGCAAAGTTATCACAATAGATAACTACTGGTTCACTACAATTTACCCTGCTATCCTTCAACATTTGCTTCATCCATAAGACTTGATTGCAATTAGTTGTTGCTGCAACATACTCAACTTCTACAGTAGATAAATAAATGCATGACTATTTTTTGCTGATCCATGAAACCAGTTTCTTTCCAAGAAAGATAGCTCCACTAGAAGTGCTCTTCCTATCATCAGTATCTCTTGCCCAATCTAAGTCAGTATATGTACATAAAGTGAAATCATCATTTTTAGAATACCATAAACCATATTCTATTGTTCCTTGCAAATACCAGAATTTCCTCTTTACTGCACATTTATGATTTCCTTTAGGATTACTTTGATATCTTGAAACAATACTTACTACATTCATAATATCTGGTCTAGTTTGAGTTAATTATAACAAACCACTTATCATAGACTTATACCTTGTCAGATTTACAAATGTAGAAATATCCTTGATAGATAATTTCTCACTTGTCACCATAGGAGTACTTACCGGTTTGGAATTATCCATACCAAACTTCTTCAACAATTCCCTCAGCTACTTAGTTTGACAGATAAAAATTCCTTTGTCAGTTTGAGTAATCTGCAAACCTAAGAAAAATTTCATCTCACCAATCATGGACATTTCAAATTCATTCTTCATATTGTTAGTAAATTCCATGCACAATTTATCTTCTCCTCCAATAATGACATCATCAACAAATACTTCAATAATTAGAATATCATTATAAGTGATCTTATAACATAAATTACTATCAACACTACATTTAGTAAAACCAAGCTTCAAAATATATTTATCAAATCTTGCATACCAAGCTCTAGGAGCCTATTTCAATCCATATAAAGATTTCTTCAATCTACAAACCATATCTTTATCATCTGTCAGTGAAAATCCATCAGGTTTCTCAATGTATACTTCTGTCATGCCCAAACTTTGGGCAAAACACAGACGACAATTTTTTTTTTTAAACACTAAATTTCATGCAACAATTGCTTAATTAGTTAAGTCATCTAACCAAATTGTTCCAAATAAATTCCTAATTGATCTTAAATTCGGACATAACTAATTACGATAACTCCTATTATTAAATGGTACAAATAAATTTTATAAGGGTAATATTAAATTTACTTGATAGTCCTTTTCATTTTAGTTGCGCTTATTAGTACTTAATTAGATCCATTTATTTTAATAGGCATTAATAAACTTGGTTCGATATCAATTGTTTAACAAATATCAAGTTTCCATCATCTGGTTTATACATTCTTTCTTAATAATTTAATTTAAATGCGGAATACTTATGTATTATTTTATTATCTCATCAAATTTAATCAATAGATTGATTTAATCAAAACTCTCTAAAATAATTGACAAAGACATTAATAATCTTCAATAATCATTAATTGATTTTAGGAACTAATTAAATTAGTCCTAACATTCAGTTTCTAAATGTCTATATTTTATTTTATTTTTCATAGTTAAAGTGTAGTTTAAACTAAATCAACTGAAGGGTCGATCAAATCTATAATGAAATTCGTTCTATAAGGTTTAATCTCTAAAACCTATATTTAGATGGACTAAAACATTTCCTATAGTCCTAATATTTATCAAGTTATTATAAGTTTTCTAGTAATTAATCTCCATGAATAATTACAATTGTTCTTAAAAATAAACATCTTATTTAATGTCTATATAAAAAGGTCATAAATTATGAGTATATCAATTAAATAAGTAACCTAGGATATCAATAAATTAATTAACATTATCCATTAAACCTACTCAATATATTAATAAATAAAATTCTCATTAGAAAATATGAGTGCACCAATTATATGGTTAACATCACACATTTAAACCTAATTAATTTATAATTAACAAAACCCCTCTCAACTCTATTTCTCTTTTAATATCTTATTTTGCCCTAACACTCAAATTATATTAACTCTCTCTCCACACACACACACACACACACACACACACACACACACAGATATATATATATCCCACTATTAAAAGTTTATTAAAACCCTAATTTAAAAATACATTATAAACCTACCCTGCACCTTTAATCTCTTCTTTTTCTTTTATATACCCTAACCCTACTCGGGCTAGGGTTTATTCTCTTTATTTTTCTTGTGTTACGCAGGGGCCGAACTCGCAAATGGGGGAGGGCATAGGAAGGAGCAGCGGAGGAGTGTCTCGCAGGTCTCACGTAGGGGAGGAGGGAAGGAGGCTGAGTGAAAGGGAGGCAGAGTTTGCGGGGGGGGGCTCCCCACAGGACGGAAACTGTCGGGCCCGCGGGTGACAGCCCACAGAGGCGGCCTTGGCCGCTGCTGTGGGTCGTGGCCCGCAGCCGGCAGCGCCGCCGCTGCAGGGTCGCCGCCCACTACAAGGAGAGGAGGCTGCCCTACGGGACTATCCGTAGGGGCCGAGCCATGCCCAAGTTTTTTTTTTTAAAAACAAAACTTTATTTTGTAATTAATTTTTTTTTTTTTATATTAAACAAATCACATATATATATATATATTAATCTCTTTTTTTTTATAGATTAAATCATTCATTTTTTTTTTGTTTTAAAAAAACAAAAAAAAAACAATACATTCATTTAAATAAAGGTATATATATATATATAATCTTTCCATGGTTATATCCTGAGTAGATTAATAGGGATTTAAAAAAAAAATAAAAAAATTGTAGGAAATTATTGCATGACAGATTAGATCTAGGCAAAAATTCCTATTTCTTATGTTAAATCTAGGCATAAAACTGTAGTGCAAATACTAGATTTTAATTTTGTAATAAGATAAGGAGAAATATAACAAAGTTGATTTAATTTAAACAACAATTATATTAGACTAGAATTTATTGAATAAACCTTAGAGATAGACAACTAAATTTTAGATTTGCTTTCTGCAATAAATTAAATCAAATAGGCTATTCATCTCTAGATTTTATTCTTTGCAAAAAGGTAATTAACAGAGTTTAATAATTTTAACAGCAACTATATAAATATGTGATTATTTAAAATAGATAGATCATTTGATTTCTAGGCTTGAATTTCTGCAAATTAATATGTGATTTTAATTTCTGCAACTTTATTTATCTAGGATGATTTGAATCTATCCTTAGAGATATGCAAGTGGGAATTAAAATGGATATTTACTTTCAAAGTAATCATGCATGCATTCAGTTAAATTTTTCTAAGAACAATACAAACTAAATCCCAACAAAATCATTTCATTTAAGCAATAATAGATTAATAGCAATAATACATTTATTTAAGGCATTTTTTTAGAGTACAATATAGACATTATTACAAGAGGGAGAAAATACCCAAACTAGTCTCTCATTTGTATCAAATGAGGACTCTAACTAAAATAATTACATTTTCTTTTTCAAGTAATTTATAACATATAGTTTCCCTTTACATTTCCACAACTTTAAGTATAAACTATATCTTTCTCCAGTACCTTTTCTACAAAACATGAGCCCAACAACTTCTACTTGTCCTTCTCCATTCTTTCAACAACCTACAATAATTCATAGGCTATGACCATGGAGTGCTCACCTCCCAGCCTAGGCTAACTAGTAGCCACCCCCGAGCTTGGAGAACCAAGCCCTAGACAGGAACACACATGCAAACATAATAAACAAGGGAACAACTAACACAATCACATTCCCAACCAAGGCTATACAACACCACATATTGTGATATCTTTTCAAGGGTGGTAGTGGACCAAGTACCCTGAGGAGACTACAAGTATGGTAAAACATATAGCCACCTCATAGCAAACCAAATACATCAAGTATAACAACCCCATATTCCTTATGCCCCCCAAGGCATTCATGTCTTATTTCCCTCCTTATGACCCCCAATGCATAAACGAGCCATGTAGCAAGGGTCACATAAAATCCCTTGTGATCACTCTCATAACAAGAGTCTCTCACTCGAGGGCTGTCACTTCTACCACCCACAAGACCATCCTCTCTCCCAAGAGTAGGAGGTCTTGGTTACTCCCAAAACACATACATTGCATAAACACCAACCATTAAATAAATTTCCAAGAAATGCATGCAAGAAAACAAGTCTTTTACACAAGCATTTCTTTCAAAACAACATGCAATAAGAAAATGTTACAAGAAAGGTGAAACCAACCTTCAACTACCCAAGGGTATGCTAGTTTTGTTGAGGATGAGCAACCCAAATCCACAAGTCTTTCCTTTCTACACTTAGCCAAAATTCTTAATTCACAATCTATCTTTTTCCTTTCAAACTTTCTTGTCTCCAAAAATGGAGAGTGGGTGATTACCCCCAAAATCTCTCATTCTTGCTTAAGAAGACCCTAGTGAGAGTTCTCACAAGTTTTTAAAACTGAAAGGGGAAAGTAAGGTAAAATGGGAAAGGGAACTCTGATTCAAAAAGGAAGGTTAACAACTTAGTTCAAGCCTTCTAATTTCAATTTTCGCACAACTTAGAAAAGTCACTTTTTAGGGTGTCTAAATGGTCACATGAGAGTTGATACATGCCTAAAATTACTCCTAACCCTTAGGTATACCTTATGGGCTTTAGGAAACCCTATTAAACTACCCCTAGGTGTCCATTTAACCCCTTTTAAACCCCTTTGAAGTTAATTTTTGGGTCATACCTAAGTTGACCACTCCAAAGATTCTCTACCTAAGGCATTTATGGAATCACATTAAATTAATTGAAGAAGCTATGGTTAAACAACTCCCTCCAAGAGACAAATTTAAAAACTCAAACATAAATCCACACGTGTCAAATGACACAAAGAAAATACTTTTACAAAATTATACATGAAATCGTGTCTCTTGTTGGATTTACATAAATAAACAAAATTCAATTTAACATTCATGCAACAATCACTTTCACGAATAAAATATGACACAAACGGGGTGTTGTCTCTCCAAATAGACAAACCCTGGTTTTACGAACATACATAGGTCTAGGTTTGGTTCTCCATAATATTTCCATGGTCACATGGATATCTTTTCCTGTGCAACTCAACTACACGTTAGTAATTTCAAATAACCTCATGTAATATTAAGCACACGAATTAGAATACACATCAAACACTCTGCATACAATTTACATTTGAACAATTCAATATATCTTATATCCAAATAATTCCACCTAAGCAATTATCATAACTCTCATAATTTTGATCCACACATAAAACATACATCCTAATTCTATCATCATAGTAAAGTCCTGCAAATCCAAAAATGACATACATCATCTCAAATTAATCCTATTCTAGAATCATTTAGAGTTCTATATCATAAAGCATATAAATGAAGCATCAACATACATCAATGTTATCCAAATCATGAAATCATATAAGTTCTAAATCCAGATATAGCTGACCTACATTAGATCAAGATTATCCCATCAGTGGATCTTTTAGGATTTCAAATTCATAACACATCAAAATGTACTCCACAAGGTGAAATGATTCTATAACTTGGTTTAATTACTTTTCTCACCAATCTATCTGTCTAACATAGCCCATCCTATTGAATTATAGCATTTATTAATAGGGTCAAACATGGTCAACTAAGTTAATCAAGGCTTGGTTTGGGGAAGGCCTTACAAATTCTTCTTCAAGTTCACCATTCAAAAATGTACATTTAACATCCATTTGATAAACCTTATAGTTCTTATAAGCTGCATAGGCAAGAAATAGTCTAACAACTTCAATTCTAGCTACAGGTTCAGATGTCTCACCATAATCAATTCCTTCCATTTGAGAATATCCTTTACAAACCAATCTAGCCTTGATTCTTACAACTTGACCATCCTCATTTAGTTTATTCCTAAAAACTCATTTAGTTCCAATAACATTCTTATTTATAGGCCGAGGAATTAAAGTCCAAGTTTCACTCTTTTCTATCTGATTTAATTCATCTTCCATAGCCTTTAACCAATGTTCATCCTTACAAGCTTCAATATTAGACGTTGATTCAACTTGAGAAATAAGACAAACCTCTTCATTTGCTAGTCTTCTTCTTGTCATAACTCCCTTGTTCCTATCTCCAATGATTTGATCTTCAAAATGATTTAATCTTAAATACCTTGGTGTCTTCTGAACTTTGGGTTCACTGCTCTGATCATCAGTCACAGTTGAATTTTCTGATTGTGCCGGTGTAACTGTCTCAGTTTCTTGTACCGGTTGAGGCATTGTCGATTCAGTCATGATCATTTCCACTGTCGGTTCCCCGTCATATGATATAGAATGGTTTCTATACTACTCATCCACTTTCACATTAGCACTCTCCATAGCTTTATGCAATCTTTTGTTATAACATCTATATGCTTTGCTTTGAATTGACTAACCAAGAAGTATCCCTTCATCACATCTAGGATCAAACTTTCCAATTGAATCGTCTCCTTTGATATAGCATTTACTTCCAAAAATTCTTAAATATTTAACACTAGCTGTATGTCTAAGCCATAATTCATAAGGGGTGTTACTGGTTTCACCTTTGATGTGAACTCTGTTGAATATGTAGACTGATGTACTCACTGATTCTCTCCAGTAGATATGAGGCAATTTGGCTTCCATCATCATAGATATTGCTATATCCAAAATGGTTTTTCTCTTTCTTTCCACTACTCCATTCTGCTGAGGAGTCCTTAGTGCAGATAACTATCTCTTGATTCCATTTGTCTCACAATAACTGTTAAATTCATGAGAAGTGAACTCACCCCCATGATCTGATCTTAGACATTTGTTTTTCAATCTGGTTTCTATTTCAACTTTTAATCTAAAGATCTTGAATTTCTCAAAACCTTCAGACTTCTCCTTAAGAAAAGTCACCCACATCATCCTAGAATAGTCATCAATAATCAACATGAAATACCTATCACCTTTAAAGCTTCTAGTACTTGCTAGACCACATAAGTCAGTGTGAATAAAATTAAGTACATCATTAGATTTATCATGTATTCTCTTAATAGAACTTCTAACTTTATTTACCAATTGACATTCCTTACATACCAAATTATGAGGGTTCATAATCTTAGGTATATCTCTAACTGCCTTAGTTGAACTGATCTTAACAATACAATCAAAATTAACATGACACAATCTCTTATGCCATAACCAACTCTCATCAATATGAACAATGAAACATGCCTTATCACCAGTGTTCAAGTGAAAGATATTACCTCTAGTCTGAATATCGGTTGCAATCCCCAAGCTAGTCTTGTTAATGATTTTGTATTTTCTCTTTCTTAAACTAAAGTTGGAAACCCTTATCCACCAATTGACTAGCACTCAAAAGATTATGCTTTAAAACTTCTACATAATAGACATTATCAATGTTATGGTTGCCATCCAAAGAAATAATACCTCTACCTCTGATCATACATGATTTGTCATCTCAAAATTTGACTTGACTGCCATTGTATTCTTACAAGGACAAAAATTTCCCTTTATCTCGAGTTATATGATGTGAGCATCCACTGTCAGTTACCCATTCATCCTTATCTTCAACTTTTGCTGCCAGGGCTTTTTCTTCATTTATGATAGCTGGTTCCAGTTCATCTTCCTTTAAAGCATAGAACACTCATTCCTTTCCATTGCCAGATCCACTATCAGAGACTTCTGCCAGTTCATCTCCAGAGTTATCAGTTACTCCTTCCTCATCCGCTATGTAACATTGCTTACTTTTCTTGAATCTATATATGTTCTGGTTAGACTTAAATGATTTCTTAACTCTTTCCTCAAACCTTGCATTCCTTTCAGGACATCTAGATACAAAATGACCAATCTTATTACATGAAAAATATTTAAAAGGTGCTTTTCCTTCATAGTTACTTCCCGTCAGACCTTTAGGTACTCTTGTAGCAAATAAGGCTTCAAGTTGCTCAAATTATCATCTTCTTTCCTCATGTCTGCCAATTCTTTTGCATATAAGACTTTCCAATCACTTTTGCCGGTAGATTATGATGATGATGCATAAAAAGAAGGTTCAAAATTTAAAGCTCTGGAAGATCCAAATTCTTCAAGCTCAAAAGTAGATAATTTCCCAATCAGAATGTCTCTGTTAACTGAAGAGTTAGCCATTGTTCTCAACTCATCAATTGCACTTGCCTTCATCTTGTAAGCCGGTTGAAGGGCTCTCAAGAAACTATTTCATCTTCACTTAGAAATCCTCCACAACATTGAATTCCCATAACAATCTCATTTACTTTTTCCATAAACACAACAATTCTTTCATTATCTTCCATCATTAAGTTTTCATATCTTACTCGGTAACCATCAAGTTTAGCAATTTTGATAGTAGGATCACCTTCATTTAGAGCTTGCAATTTTTTCTACATAACCTTTGCTGGTGATTTATCAGTTAATCCCATGATCTGCTGATCAGTAAGTGCACATAAGAGGTCTTCTCTAGCTCTGCAATCATTCTCAATATTCTTATCCAAGTCTGCAAGAGTAGGATTGCCAGATGCGAAATCATAAGGTGTGTATCCTTTCTCAGTGATCTCCCAAATATCTTTGCTAAGACATCTACGATGAGTCTCCAAATTATCCATATCTCATAATTTGTTCCATCAGGCTTAGGGATTTCTCTTCTAAAAATAGTTGCCAGTGGATTAGAAGTGTTAGCTACCATAGGTTCTACCTCAAGCGGTTAAGCTTTTGCAAAAGAGGACCAAAGCTCTGATACCAATTGTTAGGATAACCGGTTAACAAGTGAGAGGGGGGGTGAATCAGTTGTTAGCAAATTATAACATTTAATCCACTTAATAACCTTTAATCTGATTAAGTACTGGTAAAGTAGAAACAGATACCAGTAAACAATACAACTTAACAATTAAACATATAATCAATGCAAAGTAACCATACCACATAACACCATGATTTATATGTGGATAACCCGAAAAGGGAAAAACCATAGTGGGAAGCCTACCCATAGTTAGATGATACTTCTACAAAAAGTATGTAATACAATGAGGGGCCTGCACATGCAGGAAGGCACACTGCCTAGAGCGTACTACTCATTACAAAAGAGTCTCACTGATCACAGAGAGGCTACAAACATCTCAAGATAAATGGACAATAATCCAATAGAGTGAATTGCCAGAAATAGCATCTACCATGCCTGATTATAGTCCTGGTTAATCTCAATACTAGAGGCCTTTGACCACTTCCTTAATCCCAATTCGATCACCTATGATCGACCAAATCTCCTTCGTATATGATATTGCATTTCAAGACCACAACTTGTTATTCCATTTCCATGCCACACATGCCACAATCTCCAATGAGATCTTACGTCAATTTATACAAACCCTGAGGCCTAAACCAATTAGGTTGGCCACCTAAAAGATATTACAATAGGATCATTACATAAATCCATATTACAATGATATTCCATGTCGACTTAAGACCAAAACACCAATAATAAATCCATAGATCATCCCAAAACATACCGGTAACATGTAGAGTACACGTTAACATGATATCAATCCATAACCTAGATAGGAATCAGACTTATTCTGGGTCCACCACGTTAAAGCAATGTCTTCAAGAAGTTGAAGCATGATCAAAGAATATCTTCAACATCCTCAAATCTATCTAGAAGCCGCACCAACACCAATTATGCATCCTTTCAAGATTCCTTAGTGAAAGATCTATCAGTAAAGCCTTAAACTAGTGCTGATAAGGGTTTACCAGAGTGTATGATAGCATCCAATTACCAAGTCAATACCAACTGACCAAGACATGCTCCAGAAGCACATACCACATGTAACCAATCACATTCCATAGATCCAAACATGCAAGAAGTGTCCAACATATAGTCTCTTCTACCTGTAACACTTGATATTCTATCGGTAACGAAGACCTATCTGTCGGTAACCAACCATAACAACTAGTGTTGACATCAATGACAAAACATCAATGCAACACATAATCAATTCATCCAATAATGCCAACATATTCTGGTGTGATCAGGTCTTGATATGAGCTTTTGGGATATTGCTTGGGATGGTCTTATGTATTTTCATTTCAGATGGTTTGTGGTTTGGTGCTCCGTAAGTTATCTTTCTTCTTGACAATTGTTGTTGTTTGAGAGTTTTTGAAGTTTAAATATTGATCAATGAAGATTTGATAAGTGGTTCTGGTGCAACTGTTACTGGTGATTGTAATGTTCTTGTTGATGTTTCCTAATTAGGTCCTATTTGTTTTGATGATCCGCATTGATCATTGTGTGACTTGTTGGTGATTTTGTTGAACCAATGATGTTTTTCATGTTTTATGGTTTTCCTTGTGGTGTAGCATGTTGCGGTTGATCTTGGCATAATTTTTGATGGTGTTGAGTGTTTAGCTATTTGATTTAGGTCCATGTTATATCATGTAAATCATTATATTGGTCTGGTGGTCTCTCTTTGTATTATGTGATGTAATTTTGTAATTGTGAGTTCAGGGTTTAGCCAACTTTGTTGTCAAGGTTGATGGATTATATAAATAAGTGATATTGTCATGTAATTTAGGTATGATAGTTGTGTCTACATTATCAGAGAGTGTTATATGTGTGAATAATGATTCATCTTTCAACATTGCAATTGAGCAGAGATTGGTGTTGGAGAGCAGACAATTGTGCTTAATCGGAACTATGATCAGGCATTTGGATATGCTATTCTTTCAGTTCATTTCTTCTGGATTGTAGCCCGAATCTTGTTGTAAGTTAGTGAGACTTCCCTGAGGGTTGTATCCTTATTGGTTAGTATCCTTTGAGCAAATGAGCTCTAGGCAGTGTGCCTAAATGCATGTGCATTCCCCATTGTAATATTTTCACATACTATTGCAAAGTATCATCTTATTGTGAGTAGGTTCCCACCATGGTTTTTCCCTTAACCAATTTTTCCACATTAAAATCTCGGTGTTATCTGTTGTGCTTTCAATTTTATTATCTTTGTTATTGCTATAGTTTATCAGATCTTTTTTTGTGGTTAAGTTTGTAGATCCAGTGAAAACTGATTCACCCCCCTCTCAGTTTTTCTTCATTGTTGTTGCCAACACAAAGACCCCTAAATTTTCCCTCAAATAGACAAATATATCTGCAAGCAACGGTTTAATAAAAATATATGCAATCTATTCCTTTGTAGATATAAATTCCAATCTGACATCTTCATCACTAACTTTCTCTCTCAAGAAATGATACTTTATTGATACATGATTTGTTTTAGAATGCAGTACTAGATTCTTGGAAATATTTATAGCACTTGAATTATCACAATATATAGCAATAGGCTCATCATAAACAACTCTAGTATCCTTCAGCATCTGCTTCATCCAAACTAATTGAGTATAATTTCTAGTAGCAACAATGTATTTATCTTCAACAATAGATAAAGATACAACATCTTGCTTCTTACTAGACCATGAAATCAACTTGTTTCCCAAAAATAAAGCTCCACCGATAGTGCTTTTCTGGTCATCGACATCACCTACCCAATCAACATCAGTATAGGAACATACCATAAAATTATCATTCTTCAGATACCATAAACCATAGTCAACATTCCCCTTCAATTATCTGAAAATGCTCTTCACACCTGTAACATGTCTCTTTAGGATCAACTCAAAATCTAGCACAAAGACAAACAACATACATAATATCTAGTCTAGTCTGAGTTAAGTACAACAATCCACCAACCATAGATCTATACAAAGTCTGATTAACTTTCTGAGATTCATCACTTTTAGTCAGCTTGCATCTAGTCAACATAGAAGTTCCAATAGATTTGGAATAATCTATCCCAATCTTCTTCAATAATTCCTTCACATATTTAGATTGAGAAATAAACATGCCTTTGTCAATCTGTGTAATCGACAATCCTAAAAAGAATTTCATCTCACCTATCATAGACATCTCAAATTCCTTTTGCATATCATCAATAAACTTCATACTCAAATCATCATCTCCTCCAAAATTGATATCATCAAAAAAGACTTAAACAATAAAAATGTTATCATTATCAACCTTAAAGTATAAATTACTATCAGCAATACCTTTACAAAATCCCAACTTCAACAAATACTTATAGTAGCCCTGATACCAATTGATAGCTCTGATACCAATTGATAGTTCTGATACTTAATGTTAAGTTCAGATGCCAAGCTAATAAGATGAGGGGGGGGGGGGTGAATCATACAACCTTAATCTTCCATAAAAACAACATATTCAACCTCGGTAACATATACTTCAGTAATATAACCAAAACTGCCAAACATGCAAACTCAAAAGCATATAAACATCATAAAACTCATAGCACCAGATTTAACGTGGAAACCCAAATAGGGAAAAACCACTGTGGGATTTCGGGCCCACTAAGAAATATACTCTTCTAGAGTATGCTCGTTTAAAAGAAAATCCTGTTAAAGATTACAAACACATTGCTAGATGTGACCCGGTTAAGGGATTTCCCTTAGATCTATTAGGATCTTCACCTTGTTAGAAGTGACCTTGTTAAAGGATTTCAAACACTCAATCAGAATGTCACCTTGCTAGAGGGTTTTACAAATAAGACTGTTAAGTCCACTCAGTTAAGAGATTTTCTGTTACTCACAAAATAATAGTAATAAAAATCTATCTGCAACTTCACATCTAAAATGCTAAAGTAGATTCTTATTTGCTCAATACAATAGGACTTATCTTGTCCATCTATTGGGCTCTATACTCTGTTATTCAAATAGGTCTTCAAGCTTCTGGGCTTGGTAATCACTATGTAGCATCCCTGTGCATACACTTGCCCACATACATTGTTTATCAATAGTTCCTTATTTATAAACAATTTGCCAACCACTTAATCTCCTTGATCACATTTCCCATGATCAATCATAGCCATCAGAACTTCAATCTTGACTAGGTTCAATGTATCCTTCGATCTGAAAATGTTTTACCTCACCTTGGAACTTGTGCTAGGGTATTGCGGTTCAATCTGAGCTGTAGATCTTCCTGCCGATTTTCCTTTATCATAGATTCTTTAACAAACTTCATGCATGTCATACCAATCATTTAATCAGTTCCAGCTCATCAGCTTGCTTCATTAAATAATGCTTTTATTCATTCAATGCATTCTGTTACTACTCGGTTGCAACTCGGTAAATACTAAACTTCACTCGGTAGACATTCTGCCTTTATTAACTGATAGCGATAACCTTAGGGTTTACCAACTAGGTTCCTTAGGGTTTACAGACTAGGTTCCTTAGGGTTTATCGATTAGGTTCTTTGCTTGGTAACATAGTATAGTATTAACCTTACAATCAACAACATATGTAGGATATCAAAACAATCTAAACATCATGATCTCATCATTGTCTAACTTGGTAATAGTTGCCCATTGAATAACTTATTCCTCCCCTTTTTCATCACATTCTGTCTATGTCTTTTACCAACATCTTTATACTCATCAAATCATACTTCTTAAGATATGGCAACATCATACTGAATTAGAAAATTAATTTCTTGACATCAATGACAAAATAATAATATTAAGACAGTAAACATCCTTGATTAGTTATATCCATAATCATCAACAACCTTCTCAATATCCTTATTGAAATGCCAACAATCTCCTCTTGTCTGTTATAATGCCAACAATCTTCCCCTTTGGCATTGATCACAAAACCAATTGATTTGACCTAACTGATTCAGATTGTTGTGATATTCTAAAATGCTGAAATGCTCTCCCCCTGTCATCAGTCTTCTCCCCCATACATTAGTCTTCTCCTCTTTTCTTCAGTCTTCTCCCCCTTCGACAACAATGCCAACAAGTAAAGAACTAAAACATAATTTCTTCCTGTATGAAGTGATGTCCTGCTGTTATGTGTGCACTTAGTCTCGGTCAGAGCATTTTGTCTTCAATTCCTGTTCCTCGTATTGTTTCTTGTACTATTTCTTGTACACCTTTAGAAAACATCCTAAAGTGTGTAAATCAACATCAACTCCTAAAAGATATTCTGTAGAGTCATCAAATTGATGCATTCACTGAACTCGGTTAGTGGATGGAAGATAGGGGTAGGACCCCTAACTGACTTCTAAGATACTCAAAATTGTCACTTGGTAGTGGCTTGGTAAAGATATCTGCTATTTGTTCCTTTGTGCTAACATACTCCAACACCACTTTCTTCTCTTGAGCTTCTTCTCTAAGATAATGATATTTGATAGAGATGTGCTTTGTCTTAGAGTGCATAACATGATTCTTTGAAATGTTAATGGCACTAGTATTGTCACAGAGTATAGTTACTAGCTCGGTAACTTTTTCATTTATACCTTCCAACAGTTGTTTGATCCATGCTATGTTGGTACAATTCAATGTTGTAGCAACATATTCAACTTCTGCTATTGACTATGAAACACATCCTTGTTTCTTGCTAAGCCAACTCACTAGTCTTTCTCCTAAAAAGAAAGCTCCTCCACTTGTGCTTTTTCTGTTATCAATGTTGCCTGCCCAATCAGCATCAGTATAAACTTTTAAATCAAAGTCATTTCCTTTTTGATATACTAAGCCATAATCCTTAGTGCCTTTCAAGTATCTAAAAATTCTCTTGATTGATGTCATGTGTGTTTCCTTAGGATCTGCAAAGAATCTTGCAACTATACCTACTACATGTGCTATGTCTGGCCTACTGTGAACAACATATTGTAGCTTTCCAATCATGGATCGGTAAAGTGTCTCATCAACATATGCAGATTCATCATTCTTTGATAATTTATAGTTGGTAGTCATAGGAGTACTTATTGGTTTTGAATCCTCCATTCCAAATTTCTTCAAGATTTCCTTTATGTACTTGGATTGAGTAATAAAAATCTCATCTTTCATTTGTAGTATTTATAAACCTACAAAATACTTTATCTCACCGATTAATGACATCTCAAATTCTTTGCTCATTTCATTTCCAAAGTTCTTGCATAGAGATTCATTTCCACAGAATATAATATCATCAACAAATATGGCTGAGATCAGTATTCCATTTTCATCATTCTTCATGTACATATTGTTGTTTTCACTTGTTCTTATAAAACCAATCTTGATTAAATAAGAGTGCAATCTTTCATACCATGCTCTAGGTGCTTGTTTCAGACCATATAAAGCTTTGTTCAATTTACATACCTGATCTTTATTCTTGTTTTCAACAAATCCTTCAGGTTGTTCAATAAAAACTTCTTCTTCTAGTATACCATGAAGAAATGCAGATTTGACATCCATTTGATATACCTTGAAATTCTTGTAAGTAGCATATGGCAACAATGTTCTTACTCCTTCAAGTCTAGCCACAGGTGCAAAAGTCTCACCATAATCAATTCCTTCTTTTTGGGCATAACCTTTGCAAACTAGTCTTGCTTTATTTCAAATGACCTCACCTTTTTCATTCAGCTTGTTTATGAAAATCCACTTTGTACCGATTACATTTTTGTCCTTCAGTCTTGTACTGTACTGGGTTATGTTCTCACCTTCATTCATCCTCATAGATTCAAGTTGTCCTCTTAGACTATCCACTTTTTCTCTTTGAACATGTTCATCACCGCCATACACAGATATGAGCTTGTCCCACATTGCCTTTGCATTATTGCAGCCTTCTAGATCATTAAACTCTGAATCAGTTGATGCATATGTTATTTCAATCATTGTTTGGATATGTTCTTGCTTTTCTTTTATCTCTTCCATTATCAATGGATAGGTGTTCGGTGTAATGAAATCATTCTCTAGATAATACACAACATATTCTCCAACTCCTGATAGGTGCAGCTTCATCCTTTTCTGCCATGTAGAGAAACTTGACTTGTTCAACTTCGGTGCATCCCTCTTATACATATTTGGATATTTGCCTCAAGTACCTTTAAACTTTTCCTTCTCGAGTCCAAAGCTCTGATACCAATTGATAGCTTTGATACTAATTGATAGTTCTAATACTTAATGTTAAGTTCAGATGCCAAGCTAATAAGATGAGAGGAGGGGGGGGTGAATCATACAACCTTAATCTTCCATAAAAACAACAGATTCAACCTTGGTAACATATACTTCAGTAATATAACCAAAAGTACCAAACATGCAAACTCAAAAGCATATAAACATCATAAAACTCATAACACCAGATTTAATGTGGAAACCCAAATAGGGAAAAACCACTATGGGATTTCAGACCCACTAAGAAATATACTCTTCTAGAGTATGCTCGGTTAAAAACAAATCCTGTTAAAGATTACAAACACAGTGCTAGATGTGACCCGGTTAAGGGATTTCCCTCATATCTATTAGGATCTTCACCTTGTTAGAAGTGACCTTGTTAAAGGATTTCAAAAACTCAATCAGAATGTCACCTTGCTAGAGGGTTTTACAAATAAGACTGTTAAGTCCACTCGGTTAAGAGATTTTCTGTTACTTCACAAAATAACAGTAATAAAAATCTATCTGCAACTTCACATCGAAAATGCTAAAGCAGATTCTTATTTGCTCAATACAATAGGACTTACCTTGTCCATCTGTTGGGCTCTATACTCTGTTATTCAAATAGGTCTTCAAGCTTTTGTTCTTGGTAATCACTATGTAGCATCCCTGTGCATACACTTGCCGGCATACATTGTTTATCAACAGTTCCTTATTTATTAACAATTTGCCAATCACTTAATCTCCTTGATCACATTTCCCATGATCAATCATAGCCATCAGATCTTTAATCTTGACTAGGTTCAATGTATCCTTTGATCTGAAAATGTTTTACCCCACCTTGGAACTTGCATACATTTCTTAGAACTTGTGCTAGGGTATTGCGGTTCAATCTGAGTTGTAGATCTTCCTGCCAATTTTCCTTTACCATAGATTCTTTAACAAACTTCATGTACGGCATACCGATCATTATATCAGTTCTAGCTCATCAGCTTCCTTCATTAAATAATACTTTTATTCATTCAATGCATTCTGTTACTACTTGGTTGCAACTCGGTAAATACTAAACTTCACTCGGTAGACATTCTTCTTTTATTAACCGATAGCGATAACCTTAGGGTTTACCGACTAGGTTCCTTAGGGTTTATTGACTAGGTTCCTTAGGGTTTACCGACTAGGTTCTTTGCTCGGTAACATAGTATAATATTAACCTTACAATCAACAACATATGTAGGATATCAAAACAATCTAAACATCATGATCTTATCATTGTCTAACTTGGTAATAGTTGCCCATTGAATAACTTATTCCTCCCCTTATTCATCGCATTCTGTCTGTGTCTTTTATCGACATCTTTGTACTCATCAAATCATACTTCTTAAGATATGGCAACATCATACTGAATTAGAAAATCAATTTCTTGACATCAATGACAAAATAATAATATTAAGACAGTAAACATCCTTGATCAGTTATATCCATAATCATCAACAACCTTCTCAATATCCTTATTGAAATGCCAACAATCTCCCCTTGTCTGTTATAATGCCAACAACTTATCCAATCTAGCATATTGGGCTCTATGGGCTTGCTTAAGTCCATACAATGCTTTCTTCAATTTACATACCATATCTTCTTCATCTGATAAACAAAATCTATGTAGTTGCTCAATATACACTTCCTCTTCCAAATCACCATTCAAAAAGGTTGACTTAACATCCATCTAATACATGTTGAAATTCTTGTAAGCAACATATGCAAGCAACAATCTAATAGCTTCAATTATAGCTACTGGAGGAAAAGTCTTCTCATACTCAATACCTTTCACATGTGAACACCGTTTACATACTAGTCTTTCTTTGTTTCTAACAACTTCACAACTCCATTCAGTTTATTCAGAACACCGTTTTAGTGCCAATTACATTTTTGTCTTTAGGTCTCAGATAAGCTCCCAAGTGTTATTTTTCTCAATTCGATTCAGCTCTTCTTCCAGTGCATTTATCCAATTCTCATCTTTACATGCTTTTGCAACATCTTTAGGTTCAATCTTTCCAATCAAGCATATCTTTTCAGCAAGAATCCTTCTCCTAGTCATCACACCTTTATTCTTATCACCAATAATATGGTTTTTTGAATGATTCAATCTTACATACCTCAAAGTTTTCTAATTATTCTGATTGTTTGGCTCTTGAACTTCTTCATCGGCATTAGCAATATCTGGATTACCTGTCTCTTCTAGATCATTTTTCTTTTAGATCTCAGTCTGCACGGGCTTTGAAATAACATCTTCATCATTAAACTCACATCTGCATGTTCTGATTTGGTTTCCATAACATTCATCAACCTTCACATTTGCACTTTCTATTATCTTTCTTAGTCTCTTGTTGTAACACCGATAGGCCTTACTATTAGTAGAATAACCCAAAAATATTCCTTCATCACATCTTGCATCAAACTTTCCTATATCCTCATCTCTCTTGATATAACATTTACTTCCAAAAACTCTGAAATATCTAACTATAGGAACATGACTAAATCATAGCTCATAAGGAGTCTTACTAGAATCACCTTTTATATGCACATGTGAAAAATACTAATAACAACTTGTCTCCAAAAGGTTCGTGCAACATTTCCTTCTATCAACATAGTCCTGGCAACATCCAAAATGGTTGTGTTCTTCCTTTCAACAACTCCATTCTGTTGAGGGGTTCTAGGAGAAGATAACTATCTTCTAATTCCATTATTCTCATAGAATGTATCAAACTATCCTGATGTAAATTCTCCTCCTCTATTAGATCTCAGGCACTTCAGTTTCAACCCTGTCTCAGTTTCCACCTTAGCTTTGAATATCTTGAATTTCTCCAATGCTTCTAATTTCTCCCTTAGAAATTTAACCCACATCATCCTAGAATAATAATCAATCAACATCATGAAATATCTGTCACCCTACATGCTTCTCACTCTTGTAGGACCAAATGAGTCAGTATGCACAAGATCTAATAATCCATTAGATGAATACAACTTACTCTTGAATGTAGTTCTTGTTAAATTTCCCAATTGACATTCCTTACATACCGGATTAGATGGATTCACAATTTTAGGTATATATCTAACAGATTGAGTAGAACGTATTCTTATCATGTAGACAAAATTAACATGATAGATGCTTCTATGCCACAACCAACTTTCATCAATTTGAGCAATCAAACAACTTTTCTCACTAGAATTCAAATAAAAGATATTACCTTTAGTCTTAGTCCCTAATGCAATATATATACCAGAGGCATTTAGGATCTTGCATTTACCATTCTTGAATTGAAAATCATATCCCTTTTCAACCATTTATCCAACACTCAAAAGATTATGCTTCAAATCTTCAACATACAAGACATCATTAATATTATACTTACCATTAAAAGATATAGAACCTCTATCATGAATCACACAAGCTTTATCATCTCCAAATCTTACTATACCACCACCATACCTCTCCATACTCAAATTCACTTTTATCACCTATTATAAGTGTAAAGCGGAAAAATCGAACCCTAGTCATTCTCCCCTCCCCAACTCCGAGGAGAGAGAAGGGAGAGTCACTAGGGTTGATGGTTTTCACTTGGGAGAGACTTTACATTCAAAAGAGGAGTTGAAACCCACAAGATCCAATCCCATGCAATGCAAGATTGGATTCTATATGAGTTTCAAGGGTTGTGATAGCAAGGATACCCTCTTTTGTAAAGAATGTGGATAGAGTGATTAAGCTAGGAATGCATAGAAAGTGAGAAAGATTCGCTTATAAACTGAGTTAGGGATATGATATGAAGCTGCGGACCTGGAATTAGCAGTAAAATGTCGAGACGGCGCTGTCCTGCAAATTTGAGCAAAAGTTGACGGGACGATGGCGCCCGGCGTGCACACGGTCCTCCGAAAAATCCGCGAAACGAAGGGGGATCTGTTCGTCTTTGCACAAGGACTCCAGATCTTCAATTTCAGCCGCGTACCTGCAACCTACACACAGAAAAGAGAGGAGGATTGGGGGGTTAGGGATGAGGGGTTTGCCTTTAGGTCAAACCCCGGTTTTGGAATTAACCAAGAAATGAGAAATGCTGTAAATGTAATGTAAAACAAGTACTAATACCTTGTTGTAAGGATGTTTGTATCCTTATATGCGAAGGTATAGATGTTGTTGTATGTTGTATGTTGTATGTTGTAGCATGTAATGTGTTGTAAGTGATCTCCTCTTCAATGGTTGAATCCTTGTCTTGAATGCAACACTTAGCCTTGAATGGAGACTTAGAATGATCAATTGCTTGAAGGAATGCTTGAATGCTTGAATGCTTGAATATCGTTTCCCACTTTTTCCATCCTCTCCAAATGAGAGAGGAAAAGTAGTTTATATACTTGCCAATTAGGGTTAAAAGACTGATTTTCCCGACCTTAGGCCGACCAGGAAATGTAATTTTCCAATTTGCAAACAAAAAGACCCGAAGTCCCATAGGAGACCGGGCCCAAAATAGGGCCAGGGACCAGGGCGCTGGGCGCCCTGGTCCTGAAGGACCAGGGCGCTGGGCGCTCTGGTCCCACCTCCCGGGACAGCAGGGTGCAAAGGAGGATCAGGCCAGGGTGCAAGAAAATGCAGTTTTTGGTGTCGTGAGCAAGTTTCAGGGTTTCCATTCAGGTTTAGTGTTGCATCGCCATCGTGAAGACCCAAATGCGGTCGAAATTGCAAGTGTCACAATTTTAGGACGCTACATTTAGCCCCCACTTTAGCGGGAGTATAAGCGTACGCTCATACTTCCGGTAAAGTACAAGGAAACAACATTGAAAAAAACTTTCACCACATCAAGGAGGCAAGATACGCCAAGCCCCCAGTGGACTAAGGATCTTACGACTTCGATTGACAAAGTAAAAGGGAAGATCATGAGGGAGAACCATGACTGTCAGTAGTAAGGTTCCCTCACTATGAGTCATGCAAGAAATATATCAAAAATTTTCAAGGCAAAGCTAAATTTGTCAAGAAATTTTCAAGTATCTTGAAAAGATATGGACGGGATGTATGCCCCCCTACGTTAAAGCGATCACACATGCCTCACCGGGGGTGATTTCTTTAAGGTAGTGATACATATAAGAAATGAGAAAGGAGCACGTTATCACAAGGATTTAGCCCCCAAGTGTGAGATAAGCCCAAGGATAATAGACACAAAACACAAAGCACAAGGTGACTTCGCTTTCCTTGGGGTCAGTATGCCGTATGATAATTCATGTATATCATATGTATGTATGCATAATTGTTCTTCATTCCCCAATCAAGGAAGGTCACCTAGAAGAAGGGAACACATGTGTCTTTTGAGTCAACATGAGAGAGATCGAGAGATCTCAATGCTTTGCATCGTCCTCAAGTAGACAACACTAAGGACAACAAATAGAAGAATGAGAATAACACATAGAAGAAGTAACAAAAGAGAGGGGGAGAGAATCTGCTATGCTAATGAAACTAGTCTAGCACGTCATCTACCCCCCGATCTTGCTGATCAATGTTTTGGGAAGGTAGGAAACACGCTAGAGGAGGAACATCCAACACAGCAGATGGAGCTATCACAAGATCCAAACAAGGGCTATGTTCATATCCCAAGCCACGGTGTTCTTGTCTAGGAGCTAGGATAAGTGCTTTAGAAAATTCATTAGATAAATGGTTATCAACATCAACATATTCATATTCACTATCAGAACGAACAGGAGTAACATTTGCATCATGAATAACATTTTCATCTATATCATCATCAAGATTTATAAAAATAGGATCTTTAACCCGCACAGGATCAAAACCATCATGCATCTTATGTTTAGGAGATTTCGGCTCAATCGTCGGCTAAGGAGAAAATGGAATAATGCTTGTTGAAGGTGTTTTTGGGGATTGCAAAGTTTGAGAAGCAGCTGCCTGAGCTCTAAGATGATGCTTTCGTCGGCGTTCACGTGCATAACGATTTCGTCTAGTCTTAGTAGGAAGTTGAGAAGATTGAGGAGGAGGAATGTTCTCATCCTTATCACTTGGGTGTTTAGGTTGTGGTCTCTTAGGTTGAATAATAGGAGAAGAGGAAGGTCTCTTCTCTCCATAAGAGGAAGGAGGAGGAACTGCTCCATATAAGGGAGGAATATTTGGGTTAGGAAGGAGACCAAGTCCATCATGATGAGGAGGGATAGGTCTACTTTTAGGAAATTTATTAGATATAGGCATAGTTACATCCATAGGGATGGGTTGGGAATCTTCTAGAGGAAAGACATTAGTTTTATCTTTCAAAGGAAGAACTTCCTTCTCAAGAACGATAGGAATGTCAAGTTTGGGTGTTCTAGGTTCACTTAGAGATAGGATCATATCTTTTTTCCACTTTTGATAAGATTTGAAAAGATGATCACTCCGCGATGGAAGAGATTGGAATTGTTTAGGCCAAAAGTAATCAATAGGAACGCTAGAAGTTCTTTTAGCTGGTTTAAAGAGACTATGATTGATAGTAACAACTTCACCATTATGGGGAAATTTCAAGCACTTGTGAATAGGAGAAGCAATAGCTTTCATGGAAGATAGCCAAGGATAGCCTAGCTTCACACGAAATTGTTCGGATGATGGAATAATAGCAAAGTCCACATCAAGGGATTTGTTATGGACCTCAATAGGTAATGTAATAGAACCAATTGCAGGAGAAGAAAATGGATCAAATAGTTTCACAACCACATCTGTTTTGTCATAGATCACTTGATTCAATTGCAAAGTAAAAAGAAATTCCTCAGTAATGACATTAACCATACAAGAAGGATCAATAAGCACTCCACGGCAAGGTGTGTTCTTGACTTTTGCAACTATATATAAAGGACCATCAGGTGCCCTGATAGTTTCACTGGAATCAAATGTGATGGAAGGTTCTTTAGGGATTTTCTGCTGCTCCACAAAGTTAATCACATTTGGAGTCATAGACACAAGATCATCAGGTGAGACAGAGGAATCAGTAGTATCAATCGCATTAGAGGTATGAGAAGGCAATGGATTAGTAAAAATCTGAAGATTTTGGTTAGGAGGAGCTACAGATGTGTTGCCTTTATCATTCGCTCCAGAAACAAAGATAGTATTATTATCAATCAAATCTTGAATTTTCCCCTTTAAAGCAAAACATTTTTCAGTATCATGCCCAGGTTGACGATGAAATTGACAAAAAGATTTGTTATCAAAATAAGGTGAAGTAATCTTTGCAGGATCAATTTGTCTTATAGGAGGAAGAGTAAGCACATTTTGTTCCAATAACTTATTCATAATACTATGCAATGATTCACTCAAAGGAGTAAACTTTCTTTCTCTCTTGAAAAACTTAGAAATAGGAGACACACCTGATGCTGCATTCACATTGTTGTTGATGATGTTTTCATTGAATTTAATGGACTCTCTGTTTGGTTTAAACTTCCCAAATGGTTGTTGACTACTATCACCCTTATCTCTCGGAGCCATAGGATGTGATTGTTCCATTTGACTCACAGTCAGTTGATAATTGTGAAGAGTTGCGCACAACTGTTGGAAAGAAGTAAACTCAGAAAATAGGAGTTTTTCTCTAATGTCTTTTTGCAAATTAGAAATAAAGATTCTTTGAATGTCATTGTCAGGCACTGGAAAGGAAATCTGAGCATACAAATGCTTATATCTACCAATGAAATCAGTCACTTTTTCTTTAACACCTTGTTTACAATGCATTAAATCAATCAAAGTAACTTTAGGACTTATATTGTTTTGAAATTGTTGAATGAAAGCATTTGCAAGTTGTTTGAAAGAAGTAATAGAATAGGAAGGCAATGAGCAATACCATTGTAGGGCTTTATCTCTTAATGTTCTAGTGAACAGTTTTGCAAGCAACCTTTGGTCATAAGCAAAATCGGTACATATTGTTTGAAAGGTCTTAACATGTGTTAGAGGATCACCCTTACCATTATAAAGCTCCAAATGCGGAATTTCAACATGTTTAGGGGGGATAGCTCGAACAATGTCAAGAGAAAGTGGGCTCGCAACGTCAAATGTGGGCACACTAAACTTAGATTGATTCATAGAGGCAATTTGTTGCTGTAAAGAAGAGACAGTTTGTGCAAGATTGTTAATGGTCGCTTTAGTCGAAGAGTTCATATTAGACGTGTTAGATTGTGATGGAGGTATTATGTTATTGAAAGAAGGTAGAGAGTAAGGTGGTGGGACACTATGATAGTTAGTCATAGGAGATGATTGGATAGGAGGAACACTACAAGGAGGAATGGAAAACGAATTGCCCCCTTGTGTCATGTTCATTTGTGGAGATATAAGAGGAACACTCACTGAAGGAATGAATGAAGAAGTTGGATTGAATGAAGGAAGAGGGTTGATTGAAGAAGAGGGATTGCCCCCATGACTGGTGATCATAGGAGGAATGTCTTGTATTGAAGTAGTCATTATGTTTGATGTAAAAGTAGGTATACTAGCAATAGGAGTTATCAAAGGAATAGAATGATTAAGTTGAGTAGGAGGTTGTGTATAACCTAAAGTTTCGGCACAACTCATCATAGGCATCACATTTGAATCCACAATGTGTGCAATACCACACAAAATATCAATTCCATTCTTATCACTTTGAAGCATACGTTTTAGACCCTCAATTAAAGGAAGAGCTTGACTATCAGGGTATTCTTGAGACATCCACTGTCGAAAATCATCAAATTGGTTATCCAATTTTGAAAGTTGTTCTACAAAAACCTCATGGAGAGCTTCTTCATCATTAAGAGGATTAGAGGAATTACCCATGTCCTCGTTAAAAAGACCATTCAAATTAGGTTCCATCTCCTCAGTAATTAAACCTTGGAAAGACTTAATTCTAAGGCTTCGTCTAACGGGAATAGTGTAAGTAGGGCTTATTGTTGTAAAACTCATGCACTAGAGAGAGAGAGAAGATTTTGAATTTTAGAGGTAGCAAATTTCAGTAAAGCCAGCCAATCTTCCAGATTTAAGCTGTTAAATACAATCAGGACAATCTCCCGAAATTTCGGAAAAAATGTCCGGGACCGTGGCGCTCGGGGTGCACACGGTCCTTGCAACTTTTTCCAAAATTTGCAGGGATGAAAGTTATGATGATTTTACAGCTAACCTGAAAAAATTGAGTGATTTTACGATCTGTAGATAGGCCAAATTAAAGTTGCAATCTCAAAATTGAACCCTACCAAGATTGTCGAAAAATGCAAAATTTGAATTTTGAAAAAGAGAGGGAAACTGAAACTTTCAATTTTATGATTTTAGAGGGAATACCAAAAGCAATGTAAGTTTTGAAATTTGAAAATTGACTCAATTTCACGCAAAATTTAATTTTGAAAGCGGAAATCAAAGTTGTTGTAATTAAGCACTTAATTTCAAAAGTCACAAATTGCAAGAATTTGAATAAAGCACTGAAATTTCGAATGAATGCTAACACACTTTTCAGATTTAGGACTGTAAGAAACACAATTTTGACATGAATTTCAGTTTCAACAATTTTTGAATGATTAGAAGCCTCAATCCAAGCAATCGCTAGACCAACTTTGACTGTAATTTTGAAGGTGTTATAATTGATAAAATCGGCCAAAATTCTGGATTTTAGCAGAAAAATACAGTAAGATCTAGCTCCCGAAATTTCGGAAAAAATGTCGTGGACGATGGCGCTCGGAGTGCACACGGTCCTCGCAACTTTTTTCCAAATTTTCAGGGATGAAAGATATTATGATTTTATTGCGGAATCCAAAGTTACAGTTGATTTGGAAATGTTTTGATCAGTGAAATTGTCGGACAAAGGTTGAATCAAGAGGGTTTCAAAAATTAGGGTTTTGACACCTAACCACTTAATTTTCAAAATTAAAGCACAAATATGAATTGATAATTTGTAATAGAAGGGCAGATCTGAAACAAGCATTAACAATTAAACATTTCACAAGTTTAATTACTTAAAAAGAAAATTTAGGGTTTTTATGCATTTAACCTCTAAAATTTTGCAAAAGATCAAACATGAAAATGTAATCAAGGAATCCAATTTTCAGATCTAACTATGAATACTCAGAAAGGATGTTCACGTCGGGTTCACCAAAATGTAAAGCGGAAAAATCGAACCCTAGTCGTTCTCCCCTCCCCAACTCCGAGGAGAGAGAAGGGAGAGTAACTAGGGTTGATGGTTTTCACTTGGGAGAGACTTTACATTCAAAAGAGGGGTTAAAACCCACAAGATCCAATCCCACGCAATGCAAGATTGGATTCTATATGAGTTTCAAGGGTTGTGATAGCAAGGATACCCTCTTTTGTAAAGAATGTGGATAGAGTGATTAAGCTAGGAATGCATTGAAAGTGAGAAAGATTCGCTTATAAACTGAGTTAGGGATATGATATGAAGCTGCGGACCTGGAATTAGCAATAAAATGTCGAGACGGCCCTGTCCTGCAAATTTGAGCAAAAGTTGACGGGACGATGGCGCCCGGCGTGCACACGGTCCTCCGAAAAATCCGCGAAACGAAGGGGGATCTGTTCGTCTCTGCACAAGGACTCCAGATCTTCAATTTCAGCCGCGTACCTACAACCTACACACAGAAAAGAGAGGAGGATTGGGGGGTTAGGGATGAGGGGTTTGCCTTTAGGTCAAACCCCGATTTTGGAATTAACCAAGAAATGAGAAATGCTGTAAATGTAATGTAAAACAAGTACTAATACCTTGTTGTAAGGATGTTTGTATCCTTATATGCGAAGGTATAGATGTTGTTGTATGTTGTATGTTGTAGCATGTAATGTGTTGTAAGTGATCTCCTCTTCAATGGTTGAATCCTTGTCTTGAATGCAACACTTAGCCTTGAATGGAGACTTAGAATGATCAATTGCTTGAAGGAATGCTTGAATGCTTGAATGCTTGAATATCGTTTCCCACTTTTTCCATCCTCTCCAAATGAGAGAGGAAAAGTAGTTTATATACTTGCCAATTAGGGTTAAAAGACTGATTTTCCCGACCTTAGGCCAACCAGGAAATGTAATTTTCCAATTTGCAAACAAAAAGACCCGAAGTCCCATAGGAGACCGGGCCCAAAATAGGGCCAGGGACCAGGGCACTGGGTGCCATGGTCCTGGGGGACCAGGGGGGCACCCTGGTCCTGAAGGACCAGGGCACTGGGTGCTCTGGTCCCACCTCCCAGGACAACAGGGTGCAAAGGAGGATCAGGCCAGGGTGCAAGAAAATGCAGTTTTTGGTGTCGTGAGCAATTTTTGGGGTCTCCATTCAGTTTTAGTGTTGTGTCGCCATCGTGAAGACCCAAATGCAGTCGAAATTGCAAGTGTCGCAATTTTAGGACGCTACAATAAGATGTGAAAAACTACTGTCAATCACCAATTCATCTTTCTCTTCAATCTTAGCAGCCAAATCTTTCTCCTCAACAATGCAACTTGTAGAATTCACTTGTACCAGGTCATCTTCCTTGATGCAAATAAATACAAACTCATCTTTTGAATTACCATTCTTTGATTCTTCATCTATCACACCTTCATCAGTAGCATAATAACACCTATTTTAATATCTAAAATTCCGATTAGGATAATAGGGATTATCATTCTTTTCATGCTTCTCATATCTATCATACTTATAAGATCTATCATGCCTTTCATGCTTATCATATCTAGACATTCTCTCAGGGAACCTAGAAGCAAAATATTCTATCTTATTACAAGAGAAATATTTTGAAGGTAACTTTCCATCATACTTACCCACTCCCTTAGGCAATCTTCAAGAAATAAGGGCTTCAAGCTCATCCAATTCTATTCCATCTCTCCCTTTTCTCTTTCATATCTAGATACCCAACATGATATTTCTCCCGGATCATACTTCTGCTTCCTTGATATAGAGGCTCTAAAAGCAGTCTCATATTTTCCATGCAATTCTCCAAATTCACTCAACTCAAATGCAGCAAGCTTTCCAACCAACATGTCTCTGGGCACAATAGTCACACTCTAAATGTTATAAATAATAGCTACTTTATGCTTGTAAGCAAGAGACAATAATCTGAGCACTTTAGCAATAATCTCATCTTCTTGAAGAGTCCCACCGACATATCTGATGTTCATGAAAAGCTCATTCACCTTAGCCATAAAGGATGTTATGTTTTCATCTTCTCCCATCTTCAATGCCTCATACTTCCCTTTCAAACTCCTCAACTTAGCTAGTTTGACTTGTGTATCTCCTTCATACAAGGTTTCTAACTTCTTCCAAATCTCATGTCCAGTCTGTAGACCCATTAAATTTGTCATTTTTGAATCGGTCAAGGCACTCAACAATGCTTGCTTAGCTCTTATGTTATGTTCAACATCCTTGATCTCAAAAATAGTAACCGGTCTATTCTGAGGAACATTATAGACATTATTTGTAATCTTCCAATACTTATCTCAAAGACACTTCAGATGAACCTCCATCTGGTCCTTCAATACAGTATAATTGCTTCCATCAAATCTAGGGCTCTCCTTCTTGAACACATAAGTTGCCATCCAAGATATCCTCAAGTAGTCAAGATTCTTCAAGAGGATATAGCTTTGATACCAATTGTTGGCAATATCAATGAAGGAAAACTGAGAGAGGGGGTGAATCAGTTTTCACTGGAGTAAACAAATTAAGCACAATCTCAGATCTGATCAACTGCAACAAGAATAAAGATAAAGCCAACAATAGCAACACAAATAACACCAAGATTTTTGACGTGGAAAACATTTAAGGAAAAAACCATGGTGGGAACCTACCCACAATAAGATGATACTCTACAATAGTATGTGTAAATATTACAATGGGGAATGCACATGCATTCAACACACTGTCTAGATCTGACTACTCAATATATAATAACCCAGAAGGATCCAACCCTCAGGGAAGGTTCACTACCTTACAATAATATTTGGACTACAGTTCCAGCTAATGCTTGATGGCAGTTCCAGTTAAGCTCATTTGTCTGTCCTGCAACAATCTCTTCTCAATACACGATACTAAAGGATAAATTTTCTTATGCACACATACACCACTCTTTGATAATGCAGACACCACATCGGCAAACATAATGCATGAATATAACACCTATTTATACAATTCATCAACCTTGACTACAAGGTCAGCCAAACCCTCAACCCTTAATTACAAAATTACATCACATGATAAATAAACAAACCACTAGACCAATAAAATTCCATAGACAACATATCATGGACCTAAATTGAATCCTCAAAGACACAACACTGCCAGAAATCTCACCAAGATCAACCACAACATGTTATACCACCGAGAAAACACACAAGGATCAATGCAGACCACCAAAACAAATAGGAAATGATCATGAAACACCAACAAGCACATTAGAACCATCTGCAATAGCTGCACCAACACCACTTAATCAAATCTTCATCGATCAACACACTAACACTCAAAAACACTTAATAATAGCAATATGGACTAGAAAGATAACTTTCAAAGCACCAAATCACAAACCATCTAGAATGAAGATACACATGAATATCCAAAACACTCTCCCAAATCTGCAACCAAAGATCAGATCATACTAGAGCACAATGGATCAAATTCCAAACTCTTCCAACCATAGAACAAAAGAACAATATTCATACCATAATCCACAACTCAACCAAACCACCACATAGCATCATGGAATCAATAAAGAATGAGGTATCTCTAGTTGATTTAGCATCCCAGATAGATAAAGCAACCAAATCATCTCACTGCAATCATCGAATCACCAAACAACACTCTGCAATACCAAAACATGAGAATATGTTGACATCAAGGACAACAACATATCCTAGCAGCAACTTATTCCAATATGTACCACATGGGACTAAGGAAGAACTTCCCAATGTACCTTCTCATAAAGAGGAGACTTCAATATATGTGCCTCATATCACAAAGGATAAAGCTCTAAATGTGATGAAGGTAAATATCCTACATTTGTTGAGAGAAATTTTGAATAATTTGGATGAGGTCTATAATTCTTATCAGGCTTTCAAAAGTTGTGCAACAATGTAGGAGTTTTGTGGAAATTTTGAAATCCTTTTGTGGCATATGGAAACCACAAGCTAGTGTTCTAAGAGACTTATGTATGGTCACACTAAACCTACCAATAGCTCATGTGATAATTATGTGATCCAATAAAATGTTGAATATGTAGGTGAAGGAAATTCAGTATCTGAAAAACAAGGAGCAAGTGATCAAGGACAAAGTTAATTCATTCCATGTGCTCCAACACTAGACTATTCTAGAACTATTAGACAAAGATGGATAGAGAAAACCTCCAGAGAAATGGAAGAGGGATTTTGATGAGATGATTCATATAGTTCTTCAAAAGATTAATGATGGTGAGCAATTGCAAATGTCAACATATCATATTGTAATTGATAAAATTATTGCAACTAACATCATGTATAAAATATTCATTGCAGAGGTAAATAATGTTATAGATAATAGGTTCAAGGAAAATCCTACCAGGATACAAGAGATACATGAATTCAAATGGCCATTTAATTTTCAAATATCACAATGGCACCAAAAGTATTACACTATTGAAGAAGAGTGAAATAAAAACACCATGGAAGGAAGGAAAGAATACATTTCAGGTATAAAGTAGCTATATATATGAGGACCTTGCCATATCAACAAATCATGGGTATCTCATGCAAATTCAAGGAGGCTACTTGTTCATTGAAATATAGATCTATCGGCCAACCAAATTTTAGTGCCTTGGTCATTTCATAAGGCCAATTATCATGTGTCACTTGTTTTCTCCTTGTTTTGGTGTTATGTAGTTTCCACTTTAGCATAATCCATGTCAACAACAAGAAGTTTTGTGACTAAAATAATTATCAAGGATGTAAAACCTCAGCATGCTACTAAAAAAAGTCAAATCAACAACATATTGTACAAGAATTCGATTATATTTTTATTTTTCTATCAAAAGTGAAAATATTTTTCTAGTCCTATATGCAATGTAAAAATACCTTGGGTATATTCTATTATAATTAAATAAAATTTTGACATGTGTACAAGTGATTTTAAGCTTGTTTTCTCCCTTCATTTTATATAAAATAGAATTCAAGATCACTTGTAAGGGGTTCTGAAATATTGTTACTGGGCGAGTAAAATAGGAGTATGATTTTGAGTAATAGAAAGTCATTTCTACAAGAATTTAACATTTTATGGATTGTATTCACCATTTTTAAAATAATTAATGAGAATCAATTTAGAATATCTCCCATTTATGTTTTCTAATTCATATGAGTTACTTTGATCAAGGATAGTGTAATTTATGTTGGCAAGTTTACTGTAATTGTGAGATATATTTGCAGGTTCTTTTCAAGGATAAGATTAAAGTTTGTAAGTGTATTTAAGTGAATTAGGAAGTGCAATGGTGATCATTAAGTAGAATTTTAAGTGAGACGCATACATACATTTGTGTAATGCATGAATGTTTAGGCCTAGTGGTTGGATCTTTAAATGTTTAAAGGTTTTTTGTTGAGACCTTGTTACCCAGGATTAGGCATTGATCCTTGATAGTTTGGTTGCATTTTAGATACCATTTAATTCATATCATGTCCATTTTTCTTTTTTTGTTCATAGGAGTAGGATTAGAGTAGAAATCCCTCCAAATTGTGCATAATCGAGTTAAATAACCATGAATAGAGCCAATTCAGGGTTGAATTATATGTGTTTAGGTTAGATCTTATTGGGAGTCATCTGCATAACAATAATATTTATTAATATTCACATGAAGTCTTTAACTATTGCAAGGTACACCCACCTAGGTCCTATAGAGCCTAAAGAGTAGGATATCTTTCAACCTTCTTCTTGAAATATCATAAGTTGGTCACTGATCTAAGGATATGTAGATTGAAATTAGCTATTTCATAGGGATAGGGAATCCTTTGGCAATCAGTTGGAAACACTAACATATTAGCAACTCTATTGGGGAATTGTTAAGAATATGTCAAATATTACTCTAATACTCTGTCATGGGTGATAAGAATCCAATATTTCAAGAATCTATTAAAAATTTAAGAGAGCTTTTGTGAGTGAATATTCTCAAAGAAATTGCAAATTCCCATAAGTGGGTGGCTACTTTGAAATAAAAAATCTTTGAACTAGTGATTGTTACATTTGAAGGTGCATATGAATAGTGAGAAGTTCCAACATACTTCTATGAGAAGAAGTTTGAGAATTCTAAATATGAAATTTGCAAAGGGTGCACAAGCATAGCATAAAGGATCAGATGAAGGAGGGCATGTTGGCAAATATTGAGACCAAGGAATGATGAAAAAATGATGGACTGCAAAGAATAAAGGTACCGTTGAATTTCCTTCAACATTAGATTTTCTAAATAATAATGTAAAATTTTCCTTTGATAGCTTTGAGGGTAGTTTACATTCACCCAATTATTAGAAGGGAAAGGGAATTTCTAAAAATTATTTTAGTGATTCATATACACCTATATACGAGGTAGAGAAAACTAGTAGTGAGGATTCTTCCCCTAGAGGGCACCCTTATTTGAATTATACTTTCCCACTAATAAGTAAAAACCCATTAGAGACTAGGTATCCCTTCCATATAGATCCTGATTAGGCAAAGGCCTTCTAGGACAAGCTGAGTGAAGAAATTGAGAGGACCCAAGTCTAGAGAGAGTGAGAGAAAAGATTTGCTAAAAGTCAAGTTGTAAAATCATACCATGGATACACTACTAGTAAGTCAAATTCTATACCTATGGATCATTTTTATGTCCAACCCCCATAGTAAACCCAATTTTGTGATGCCAATACTTGTTCCAAAACTAATAATTCCCCACAAGAGTCTAATCAACAAGAATTTTAGGTTGAAATTAAACAAATAAAAGCTTAGATAGCTAGATTGCAACTTCTTAGACAAAGAGAAGCTATGGCCCTCGAAATCCTAAATCTAGCCTCTCAATCTATGATGCCCCCTCCTCATTTATGTGTTTACATTACAGTGGGAGGAATACAATGTTCAACACCCATGACTGACTTAGTGTCTAATCTTTTAGTATCCTCAATGCATATACCGTAAACATCAAATATGGCAAATGTACTAACTTCTATAGGAGCAAATGTTCACTAGTAAGCTCCTATACCTAGTTATGTGCCTTTGCAATTTGCTAACAATATTGTTCAAAGCTCCCAAACAAATGCAAACACATCACATGCTGCCCAAATTATTATGTCATTATCTACTCCCCAATCCAATATAGTCTTAAAAATGCCTAATGTGTTTTCTTATGTCTCTCGACCCCCTGTGGGTAGTCACCCTATCGTTACAAGCCACGAAGAGACTGGTTAACAATAATATGTTTATAATCCATTTGCTAGGTTATAACATAACCGATTTCAAAATCCATCATAATATCCACCAGCAAATCCTCTTGGCGACTTGAATACTTATCAACAGTACCAACAACAATTTGGTAATCTTTACCAACAACTTAACCAAGGAAATCTAAATGTTATTGTTGGTGCACATCAATATACACATCCACCAAAGGGAAATCAACAACAACGACATCATAACCAAATTCCAAATTATAATGTCAAAGAAACCATTCAGTTGGATAGATACAAACAATTGGATTTCAGTGGCATACAAGGGTATCCAGATGCAAGTGACAATGAGATCAGAAAGTTCTTGCCCATTTTTTTGGGGAATGATGTGACCTTTGGGGAAGATCATCTAAGAGCTTTTGTTATCATTTTAGATAATTTTAAATGTTGGACATGAAGATGTTGTCATGAAGCTATTTATGCATTCACTTACTAATGATGTCTTGATACTTCTATAAATTTTTTGAATGAGTTTAAAAGGGTCTTTAAGAATCAATGTGGTGACCATTTTGATCCCTAGTTTGTCCTTCATGAATTTACCAATATTCAAAAAGGGTATAACCAATCAATTGCAAAGTTTAATACCAAATTCACAAAATTATACAATAAGATTCCTATGCATTTGCAATGAACTGATCCTATGTGCCTGGGTTTTTACAAGAAATATTTTGATCCCAAGATGGGTTATGGATTAAGAAGCAAAAATCCACAAAATCTTGTTGATTCTTTCAGAGTAGTATTGAAAATTAAGAACAATACAAAATCATTAAGAAAATTTTGGTAAATAGATGCCATCAATTTCCTCCAGAATCCTAAGAGACATCAGAGAAAGTAGCCTAGGGAGGAAGGTAAATTAGACAAGGTTGTGAGTGCCCTAAATGACTTAATTTACAAGGTATCAAAATATGATAGGGGGCTTCCTCATGACCGCCCAAATTTCCAAAGAAATGATAGGCCAAATTACATGACATTCGATGCAATACACTTTGGCGTGATGGTAAATCTATCAACAACAACAAAAATTCTAAAGTGTCATCCAACAAAGAAACATTAGATCCATTGAAGAGACCTAATGATAATATGGTGGATGATAGCACTTGGTGTGTTACATAAAGTCTCCCTCATTCTCCATTGTAGTGTGTTGTGGCTCAGTCCATTCAAGGTGTTGAAGCATCTAATGATGATCAATAATATGGTCAATATGATGCAAACCATACCATCAATATGATCTCAATTCAACATTATGCTATTATGGATACACATGACTCATTTGATGATGGTGCACAAGATTGTAATGTTTATGCTAGAAGACAATATGAATCAATAGGTGAGAGACAAGTATTTTTAGATGATGAAAATAAGTTTATAAGAGATGTCGTGGTAAATATTACACATTATCAACAAGGAAAAAAATTTGAGGAGACCCACTGAAGAATAAATTGAAACTCTCAGTCTTGCAGCGGTTGCTCAAGCAAGGAGAAACTACCAATTAAGAAACAAGACTATGAATTTTGACCAAGGAAAGCGTGGAAGCATGTTTATAAAGGAAATTTAGAATATAAATAAGGCATAATCTACAGTCCAAAATCTTGAAGATAAAGGAAAAGCTCCAAAATACCACAAGTCTTAGCAATATATCTCCAAGGAGACATCAAAGAATGACAAGACGAGAAAACAAGACTCCTGTGCATATGTCTCTAAGCCTCAAGGGTCTACTGAGAAAGGAAAGTGTTATAGAGGTAAGGTAAGTCAAATAGACCCTCAATTTGTCTCAAATGCCTTTATATTCGATATTTGTCAAATATTATATCAGATTAAAGTGTTAGTACTATTACTAGAGATGATGAAAATAGAGGAGTATAGAAATAGTGTTGTCTTTCCTTTCAAGTGTATCAACCAAGCTATTTTTACACCAAAAGGTCTCAAATACTCTAGGGGAGAGTAAACAAGTTAATGTTGTATACACATAATCCATGAAGGTTCCTAAACTATATTTATTGACTACCATCACTAAGTACCCTTCCTAGATTGACCCATTTTACACAACCATCATGATAAATAACAAGTTAGTTAAGAATTGTATGATTGATTTAGGAGTTGCCATAAGTATAATACCAATGACATTCATGAAAGAGTTAGGGTTATGGGCTGATACTCCTTATGGGAAGTGTTATGCAATGGACAATAGGTAAGTCCTAGTAATAGGTGTCATGAAGAACATGGAAGTAAATCTTGCCTCCTACCCAAAATGTACTTATAGGGTAGATACAATAGTTGTAGATATCGCCCCTAATTATGGAATGTTACTATCTAGACAATGGATTGTAGTTGTAGGTAGGAATGTATAACTATATTTTGCATATGTAACAATCCATGTGAATGGAAAAGAGGTAAGGCTGGATAGGGAACTAAGATTGGATGAAATTGTGGAGCATATTGACCTTGACCAAATGGTGTGCTTTGGCGATGTGGATGTTGATAATTTAAGGGTTGATATGGTTGAGCCTTAATTGTAAAACGCATATCCAATTGTGGATGAGATAGAGAGAGACAAAGTGGGACCATGGAAAATATTTCTAGATGGTGCAACAAAGAAGGGTCTGAAGTAGGTGTGTTTTTTATTTCCCCTAGTGGGAACACATATAAATACTCATTTTTATTGTTGTTTGAATGCACAAATATCGTGGCTAAATATGAGGTGTTTCTATTTGGCCTCAATATGACTATGAAAGATGGGATAAAATTATTGACATTCTTTGGAGACTCAGAATTAATTGTTTCATAGGTCAGATCAAAATATTCTTCAAAGATCAAGAGACTAAAAGAGTATAAGTTTTCCATATGGGATACCCTAGAATTTTTTTAGGCTTATTTTGTTGACTAGGTAGAAAGATCTTAAAAAATTATGGCAGACTTTTTGGCCAATATTGCTTTGGAGAGTAATGAAATCAATTTGGAAGGAATATCAAAAATAGAAGTCAAGGTCAAAACTTAAATTCTTGACAACATTTGTGATTGGTAGGTCTTTCAAGATGATGAAGATTTGTTGAATTTTTTGTAGTGCATAGACCAATATGAAACACAAGAGATTGACTTCAGTGCATTGGCTGAAGTTATGGATGGTAAGGACATAGTTTTTGGGAATGTAGTAGCACAATTAAAAATAAATGAAATCCCAAGAGGTCTGGCTGCACTAGAAAGGGTTTTTGATGGAAATGACAATAGTGCTATGAAACCTACCCCTATCAAGAAGAAAGATCTTGAAGTAGTGAACTTGGGAATTGAGGTATCTCCAAGAAGGTTTATATAGGGAAAAATATTAGTTCCAAAATTAGAACAATGTTGGTTGCATTATTGAGAAAGTACAAGCTTGTGTTTGCATGGTCTTATGACAATTTAAAGGCATATAGAGAAGATCTCTTCCAGTATGCGATTCCTTTGAAACCAAATGCCAAGCTTTCAGATAAAAGAAAATACCAATTAATCCTACATTGACACCCAATATGAAAGAGGAACTGGTGAAACTCACAGAAGGTGGCATAATCAAGCCTATTAGGCATTCTTTATGGGTTTCAAACTTGGTCCCAATGAGGAAGAAGAATGGGGACATCAGACTGTGCATTGATTTTATAAACTTGAATGTCTCTTCTTTGAAAGACATTTATCCACTAGTTAATATGGAAGCAATGTTTCAATAGGTCACTAGCTATGAATTGTTATCTCTCATGGATGACTTCTCTAGGTATAATCAGGTGAAGGTTAAGGAGTTAAAACAATGTTTCAAGAAGAATGGGGACATCAGATTGTGCATTGATTTTATAAAATTGAATGTCTCTTCTTTGAAAGACAATTATCCACTGCCTGATATAAAAGCAATGTTTCAAAAGGTCACTAGCTGTGAATTGGTATCTCTCATGGATGACTTCTCTGGGTATAATTAGGTGAAGGTTAAGGAGTCAAAATAATATAAGACAATATTCACTACTCCTTGGGGGACCTATGTATATGTGAGGATGTTGTTTAGATAACTAATGCTAGATAAACATTAAAGAGAGCCATGGATGTTGCATTTTCTGATCTGCTCAGTATAATCATGGTGGTCTATCAGGATGATGTCACCTTATTTTCCAAGAAAGATAAAGATCATTGCATGCATTTGGAAAATATATTTACCAAGGAAATAAGGTATGGGATTTATTTAAATCCCAAGAAATGCAACTTTTCTATAACAAAAAGAAAGTTATTAGGGAACATTATCCTAAAAGGAGGAGTCTGAATAAATCCTGAAAGGTTGGTAGCTACAGATAAATCCCATGCCTAAGACAGTTAAATCCATTCAATCATTTTTTGGGGAAATTAATTTTGTTAGAAGGTTTACTTCAAATTTTGCTAAAATTGTCAAACCCATTTCAAGAATTCTTAAGAAGGGAGCAAAAATTGATTGGACTACTAAGGCTAGAGATGCATTTGTTGCCATCAAGTGGGCTATAAAGGAAGTATCTTTCCTAAAGTCACCTAACTTTAGTAAGCCATGTCAAATATTCTCATTTGTATCATTCCACATAGTAGCAGTTGTTATGCTTAAGAAGAATGAAGAAGGCTCTGAACAACCCATCACATTTTTTAGCAAATCCATTCAAGTTGCTGAGTTAAAGTATGGCATGGTTGAGAATTAAGATTATGTACTATTTAAAGCTATTAAAACCTTCAAACCTTACTTGGTGCAAATGTCATTGTATATGTCCCAAATGCAACTATTCAAGATATCTTTGTCCAAACTGAGGTAACATGTAGTGTAGATGGACTAACAAAATCTGAGAGTTCAACATAGAAATCCGGATCACCAAGCTTATTAGAGTACATGGGTTAGAAAAGCTGATGGCTGAGACTAATTTGGATGCTGCACAAGTGAAAAATAAAGATGCTGATCAAGATGAGTTTTACAATATTAAGAAGACTCCATGGTACACTAATGCAGTATATTTCTTAGAATATATAAAGTGCCCTAATGACTTGTGAGATAACTAGAAGAGGATGTTAAAGTTTTAGGCATTGAGGTATGTGCTTATCTAGGGAGACTTATATTGGAAGGATACAAATGGCATATTTATTTGATGCTTTGATGAACATCAAACAAGTAGAGTCTTGAAAGAGTTGCATGAGGGAGCATGTAAGGGCAATTTAACAACCAAGACAACTGCTCACAAGATTTTAAGAGAAGGGTATTATTGGCCCACATTATTCAAAGGCACTTACAAGTTTGTGAAGAAGTGTAAATCATGACAAAATTTCTTAAGCACATTGAAATATGCAGGTGCATTATTAATAAGACTATTGTATATAGAGGCTCCTTTTCATCAATGAGGCATAGATTTTATTGGAGAAATTGTAGATAAATCACGGAGCAATCATAAGTGAATTCTATTTTCCACTGATTATCTTACCAAGTTGATAGAGGCTATCCCAACCAAGAAAGCAACTAGCAAAGTTGTCATAGACATCCTGATGAACAATATCATTATTAGATTTGGAGTCCTAGTTAGATTGATTATGGACAATTCAATGTACTTTAGATCTAAAGAGTTAATTGATTTTTGCAATTCATATGGTATAACTATTTCATACTTCTCACCATACCACCCACAGGGAAATGGACAGGTAGAGTCTAGCAGAAAAAGTATTTTGAAGATCACCAAAACAATAGTTGAAAAGAATAAAAGAGTTTGGGATTCAAAGCTAAGGCTTTCTATGCGAGATAATCGAGTTATAGTCAAGAAGGTAACATGGAAATTGCCATTTGAAGTTGTGTATGGAGCACAAGCAAGGTTGCCAATGAACAATTTGCTGCTAGTTTATAAATTCATTCAAGAATATGATTGGGATGTACCTAAACCTATGGAGGAAAGAATGAAATAGCTAGTAGAGTTGGATGAATTCAAAAGTGAAACTCAAAAAATGAATGTAATGTCACAAAAACAAACAAAATGCCTATTTGACAAAAAGGAATTCTAACAAAAAATTTAACATTGATAACATGGTTCTAATGTGGAATGCAAGATGTCATAAGAACGACAAGCATGGTAAATTTGAGGGATTGTGGCTAAGTTTGTTTGTCATCACTGATAATAATGGGGAGGAATTATATTTTCTACAAAACATGGAAGGTAAATTCCTAGAAATGCCAATGCATGGCCAATTCCTAAAGCACTTCTTCACTTGAAATTCTCTCTATATGCATAGTAGGTTTAGTGTAAATATTTTACATATTCCTATGTGTTTGCTTTTTGTTAGGCCTGGTCTACCCTCTAGAGTTTTGGATTCTTGCCGTAATATGATTGATCAATCATCCGTAACTAGAGCCATTGTTAGGAATGCCAAAATTTGAATGAAATTTGTTGAAATTACCTCTGAGTATCACTAGGGTTGTAAAAAATAGTTGTAGTGTAAAAACCCCCTAGGCCCTAATTGGCTATTTTATGCCCTTTTGTTCTATTTATTTGATGATTGGTTTAGTAAGTCACCACACCATGCCTTTAAGTTACAACTTGAGCCCATTTATATGTTGCGGTAACTGACCTCTACTACTAGATCCATGTTTTTTCACCGGTTGTCCATGTTATGTCATGTAAAATCTATATCACTTCAAATTTTGCTAAGTGCTAATGCCATGACCCCTTTCCCCTTTGTTTAGTTGTTAATTTAATACGTGCCTAATTTTTAGATTAAGCATTTGCTTATCCCATGCCCTTGTAGGGGTGAAGATTTCAATGTTGATGTCACCACAGGCACATGGGGTATGAAGAGTTTTGTGTTTACTTTCACCCCATGACCTTGCTCAGATGAAAACAAATGCAAGCTGACATTTGCGAGAACCCAAGGTAATGTAGAATAAAGAAAAAGAAGGTTAAAGTTTTAACCCATGCCTCAATGGGGATAAAAGTAAAGGTAGCTCGGGACCCACAACTACATGGGGTAACACAAAATAGATAAATAGAAGTGTTGGCTCTAACCCACGTCCCCATGGGTAGAATGAGGTGGAACAAAGATGGGTCACAGCAATACAAAGTGATTTAGATGCAATCATGTGGGTGTAAATGATGATGACATAGGACTGGAATAACGAAAGGTGACTGCCTACATGGATAAAGTCAAACAAATGTGACTAATTTGAGTTATCCATAGTGTACAGATTGCATCATATATGGCTCAAATTCAAAGATGCACACGACTATCTAATTTGAACTATTGGCATGAGTTTAATAAATGAAGACAAGACCTGGATTGAAGTGTAATTTGGCCAAAATGAATTCAAAGACCAAGGCATTGTTTCTCACTTTGCATTCAAAAAATTCAAAGAGAAGATGAGCTCTATGGATTTCATGAGACCAAGCTACTAGGGTTTTTAGAATAGTGATCAAATCAATAAGTGCATTAGTCCCTCCTATGTTGTAATTGTGATAAAATAGTTGTTGCTTTCCTTGCTTAGTGCTCTATAATTCTTGAGAAGAATAGAATTAAAGTGAAACCCTAGATCTTTCAAACTTACAAATTGCCTAAGAAAGGAGAGTCTTCATGTAGAAAGAAAGAAGTTGCACCTAAGGAGACCAAAATCCTATAGGAACATAGTGCAAGTCAAGTTGAAGCCAAACCAAAAAGGCCTAGGGTTTCCCACAAGAGAAAAGACCCTGCTTGTAGCTCACAAGACCAAACACCTAAAAATACCAAGGCTCCTCACAAAAAGAAAGAACCAACTTCCACAGAGGAAAAACCCATGGCTAGTAGAGTGGAGGCTATCAAAGAAAAAGAAGATAAAAGATCATATTACTAAGATATACTGGATATTCTTCCCGAGTTAAGCAAAAATTGGAGGGATAGGAGAGAGTTTAAAGACAATTATGCATAATGTGAAAATGCTAACATTCCTAGCATATTTTAAGTTACGAACTGATCCATGGAGAGGAGAGGCGAGGATCGAGGGTTTCGAGGGACTTTGAATTGACAAAATCTTGGGTTGAATGCTGCCAGATCCCTGACAATGGAGCCGAGTGGTGATTAGAATGCAAAGACTATGAAAAAGGGAGAAGAAGAAGGACAAGATGGTGCAGATTTGGTCAGTCGAGGGGCTATGGGGCGATTATAGAAACTATTCTAGTAGGTTTATTAATGCCTACTATTCTATGGGAAGTCAAGCCCTATAATTCTATGGGACCCCAACCCACTGTTTGCTTCATAAGTGCAATTACATTTGGAGTCCGGAACACTGCCAGATAAGCCTATCTAGAGAGAATAAATGAAAAGATAGGAAGGGGACCTAGGGATTCATTCTCAAGGGTTTCAGGTGGACCCAAGAGGTAGGTTGACCCGTGACCCTAACCCATATGGGTCTTCTGCAGATGTACAAGTAGGTGACCTAGATGAAATCTTTAAATCCATAGAAAATACAAATTTGGATTCCAAAGAAAATAATCTTAAAGGGAAGGACTCTGAAAAGGTTGGTCCTATTGTGGGGTTTCAAAGGGGCAGAATAATGAGGACCATAAAAAAGAAGTGGGTATCTCTTTTTGGGATTAAACCCACCATAAAATATCCCATTCCCCCTATCAATAACATTTCAAACTCAGGTAATGGTAAGTTTTCTATATTTGTGCTAGACCCTGTCATTGATCATAACATTTTTATGATGGCCTTAACCCTAGTCAAAAAGTTCATGGGTTTTAGACCTAATATTGAAGTGGTTAGTGCTTTTGTGAAAAAGAGGTGGAAGCTTAAGGGCTAGGTTGAAGTTTCAGTTGGGCCAAAAGGCTTCTTCTCTCTTTTTTTTCATGTGAAGAATATTTGTCAGACATTTTATATGGGGGGCCTTGCGTCATAGGTAAATCTTCCTTGGCTTTGAAAAAAATGGACTTCAAAACTAGATCTTTGGGATACATATTTTGAGGTTGTCCCAGTCTAGGTGCAACTTCCTAGGTTACCTCTACAATACTGAAGTGAGGATATATTTAGGGGGATTGCGAGCTCTTATTGATTGATGCCATGATGGTGCCCAGGAAGAGGATGGTGTTTGCAAGTATTTGTGTTGGTATAGTTCTAGTTACTAATTTTCGTTCCTCCATTGACATAGTTTCTAAGGTTGGTAACTGGATTCAACCTATAGAGTTTGAAATTTTTTCCTTTGTTTTCTTTCATTGTAAAAAATATGGGCACTGGGTGAAGAAATGCCCCCTTCTGGTTAGTAAAAAACCAGCTAAATTGGGGCCCAAAGTAACCAAAGTTTGGAAAGCTAAACAATCTAATTGTACCCTTGATAAGGATGCCTTCAATGACCTAGACCCTAAAAAGGGTCTTAATGCTGATGAAATCCATGGGATTTCTAATCTAATCAATGTAAGTGAAAAAGATAGAGTTGAACATACAAATGGGAAAAAGGATGGGGGAGATGGTGGTCGTTCTGATCTACCCAATGTCATAAGACAAACCGAATTAAACACAGGCCATAATCAAGTTAATGCTAAAATGGATGGTAAGTTGTCTGGGAGGAATAAGGGCTCAAATGGATCAACTAAGGTTAGTGAGGAATCTCAAGGGGATCATTTAAATAATGTTGAGTTGGAGGGTCCTAAGGTTATTGGTGTTGGTCATGATTTGGATCATTCTATTCTCATCTCTGACTAGAATACTCCTAAGGTGGTTAAGTCTACCTTTCCTAATACAGAGGTTAACTATCTGAGCAACAAGGATAATTTGAGTGTTAGGGGGCAATTCTTACACTCTTGCTATGATGGTTCATAATTTTCTTGATCTCAGAGTCGCCCAGATATTCTATGCTGTTAGAGATGGGGAGGATAAATAAAATATGAAATTTGATGAGATTGATATTGAAGAGGATAGTTCTTTTACTAGGGTGGAAAAAAGAAAAGGGAAGAAATTGAAAATATTCCTTTGGGGGTCTCTACCAGGAATAGGGCTAAAGTAGATTATGCGATCATAAAGAATTCAGGAAGGAAGTCCTCCAAATGGCATAGGGAGTAGGAGTGCCTTCAGAATATTGTTGATGGGGTTCAAAGAACTATCTTAGTGATATGCCAAAACAATACCCTAGGTAAGAAATGAAATTTATGTCATGGAATGTTAGAGTGTTAAATAGCTCTCACAAGCAAGATATTTTGCACAATTTTGTTAGGTACCACAAACCATATATTTTGTTACTCTAGGAAACAAAGATGCCTAAAGATAGAGTTGAAAGAATAAAGGTTTTTAAAGTTTGCAGTGTGTTAGGCAATAGCTTGGATGGAGTAGGCATTGTTACATTCTAGAACCTTAATCATATTCAAGGAGATCTTGTTTAGAAGGATGTGAATCATGTGGCTACTAGATTAAGGCATTTAAGAGATGATTCTGATGGATTCTCTCCAACATTTATGCCCCAATTAATAAAGTGGCTAAAAGGAAATTTTGGATTAGTCTTGCTTCATTCAGATTGAAATTTCTCAATGATAACTGCGTTATTATGGGGGATTTTAACACCCCTTTCCAAGATAAGGATAAGTTAGGCGACTTGAAGATTTAGTTGGACAACAAATTGGACCTGATGGACTCTATAAATGCTCAAGGACTGTATGATGTGGACTTAAAAGGAGCTACCTTTACATGGACAAATAGGAGGGCTAGAAATGATCTTATATAGGTAAGACTAGACCGAACTTTAATTTCTAATGAGTGGCTCATTGGCTATTGTTGCTCCTTGAATGCTCTATCAAGGATTGGCTCAAACCATTTCCCAATTAGTTTTTGGCAGACTTAGTGCATGGAAAAATAAACTTTCCTTTCTGATTTGAAAGAATGTGGCTGTCTCACCCTAGGCTTCATGGCTGTGTCAAATATTGGTGGAACATTAGTGTTAGTGGCACTACTATGTTCAAGGTGGCCAAAAAACTTAAAGAGGTCAAAGTAAATATAAGAAAGTGGAATAAAGAGACCTTTGGGAATATTTTTTCCATGAAATATTCTATCCAATTTGAGTTAAAGGAGATTCAAGACAAGATTCAGATAGATGGATATATTGGGGACTACCTGCCAAGAGAAAATAAAATTATTATTAAGTACCATGACAAATATCTTCAAAGAAGAGGAGTCCTGGAAAGAAAGATCCAGATCTTTATGGCTCACTTTGGGGGATAAGAATACTAGATTCTTGCACATGACCACCCTTAAGCATAGAGAAACAAACATAATATCTCATGTTATGAAGAATGGTTGTAAGATTGAAAGGGATGAAGAGATATGAAGAGAGGATATCCACTTCTTTGCTAATCTCTTGAAAGCTAATGACAGGTTGGATATTACGGCCCAACAAGAGCTAATTGATGCTATACCTACAATTTTAAATGGGGAGCACAATAAGATGTTGGTTTCTATCCCATCCCTTGAAGAAATTAGGAAAGCGGTTTTCTCTTTTGAAAGAAACAAGGCCCCAAGCCCAGATGAATTCCCTATGGTCTTTTTAAAAACTTTTTGGGATATTGTTGCTAAAGATGTTGGAAATATAGTGAAGGAGCTCTTTGGGTCAAGAAATATTCTGAAGGAGCTTAACTCAACTTTTATTGTTGTCATCCCCAAATACTTTGGAGCTAAGGTGTTTGAAGCCTTCCATCCTATCAGCCTTTGCAAATCTTTTTACAAAATAATTTCTAAACTTTTGATTTCTAGATTACTAGTTGTTCTCCCTTTGCTGATTTCACCTCAACAAAATGGATTTATTCCAGGGAGGCAAATCCTTGACTTGATTTTTATAGTTCTTAAGAATATTCACTCTCTAGAAGTCTCTAAGAGCCAAGGCTTCTTACTTCAATTGGATATTAATAAAGCATACGATAGGGTTGATTGGGGTTTCTTATTGAAAGTTTTAAGAGCGTTTGGCTTCATGGAAAGATTTCTTTAGATTATTTGGCATCTTATTTCAACTTTCAGCTTGGAAGTGATTTTCAATGGCTCTCCTTTTTATTTATTTAATGTGACAAGGGGATTAAGATAGGGTGACCCTATTTCTCCTATTCTCTTTACCATCATGGTTGAAAGCCTGGGCAGGTATGTGCATAAAAGGGTTCATGATGGTACTTTCTGTTGGCAAGGGACACTGCACAACTAGTCCAGTGTTGTCATTGATGGTAACCTAAGTCAGTGTACCCATCCACATTGCTGTATTAGATCATACCAAAAGTTAGATTGGAGAATTGTTCAAGTCCAGCTAGCTTAGAACAAAGCATTTGACATAGTTAAATATTTTGGCTAATATTTCTTCTCAGATTAATATTTTGTGTTACGGATTTTAGGGAAGGTTTATGGGTGTTAGGACTACCTTATTCCATATTTTTAACCTCTGGTGATAATTGGTGTGTGAGTAAGAAGCTTCTGTGTACCGATTTTTGGTTTGACAATGCAAAATTGCCGACTTGCTTTGATAATCCTTATGCAAATTATGTGGAATGATTTTGGAGATTTTTTTTATGGTCTACGTGTTTTATTTGATGGTTTTGGTAATGTATGATCAGTTGTTTTGATCCTCATTAGTATTTGGGTTCGGATTTAGCCGTCTGCTTGTACACGTTTCATAAAGTGCTAAGTTTTCTTGAGCCGACAATGTACGCGATATGATTTCTTGTTGATGATATATAAGAGAAATGGTTTTGATTATTTTGGGTGTGTGGAAGGTGTTAGTAATCAATTGTGCATAGTTTCATGTGTGTAGGATAGAGATTGGTGCTCCAGATTATAGCAGAATAGTGTAATAGAGAAATGAGAGATGAAGTGTAAGAAATAGGTGTGTTGTGCTTAACAGGAACTATACTTTGACATTTGAAGATGCTATTTATCAGTTCAAATGATCTGTAATCTTTGTATTTGAGTTGTAGGTATTGATCCTCTCTCTTTTGAGTAGTGAGCTCTAGGAAGTGTGCCTGAATGCATGTGCATTCCCTAATTGTAATATTTCTATACTTCTATAGAGTAAAATTATATTGTGAGTTCATCCCCACCATGGTTTTTCCCTTAATCGGGTTTCCATGTACAAATTTTTTGGTGTTATGGAGTCGTGTTTATTTGCTTTATGTTCTTGTATCTTTCTTTTGTTTATATGCATTAAGTGGCTGAAAGAACAATTTAATAAAGTTAAAGATTGCAAAACACTGATTCACCCACTAACTCATTTGACTGCAAAATCTGACAAAACTTTCCAATGAAAGTCCAATAATTATTTTAATTGTCAGGTACCTTTGCAAAATTTTCTTTTTTTTTCATTTCTGCCTGACATTCGTTGAACTTGCGATGCTCTGTGATTTTCGTTGCTATTTCAACATTCTCTTAAATTTATGGGCCAACAAGTATATGTTTAGTGCCACCTTAATTTGTGGGCCGACGAGTATAAGGTTATCATTCGTCAGGGTTCCGACGAATGTTTTTAGATAAATAAAATTGATTTCGATAATTTATCTATAATTGCGACCTAGTGCGGCTAATGCTTGTCAAAAAGGATTTATAACTAACCGTGCAGGGGATTCTTGACTCTTATTAGGAGATTTTGACCTTTGAGGGTCTTTTACCTTCTATCAAATTAAATGTATGCATGTATGTGGCTGACTCTACAAATTGATCCATTATAATTAAATTTTCATATAGTTGAGAGCTTGGTAAAGAAAAATCATGTCACGTAATATTATTTCAAAACAAAATGAAGAGACAATTGCAAGATTGTGGGCTATATTGAAAAGAAAGGGTGATGGGAAATGTTATTGTCCTTGCAATACTTGCAAGAGCTTAAAGATGAGAAGACTTTTAATCACAAAAACTAAGAAACATTGTAGGCGGCATGGTCACATTAAAGGGGGGCATGATTATTGTTCATTATATGTCTTTATATTGATTGAATTTGTAAATGTTTATATCATTTTAACATTTTTTATATATACAAGAAATCACTTGATCATGATCATGTTTTATTTGTGTTGATTATTATTATAAATGTGGGGCGACCTAGGGAACATGATATGGACTATTATGGCTCAGAGAATGTGGTTTTACAAGTGGAGGAACAAGGTGATGTGAATATCGAAGATGAAGTTAATGATCCTATGGAAGAAGATGATCATGCGCTAGAAAACACAGTTGAAGATGATGGTACAAATACATTGATCCACGACACATTTAGTGGTGTAGTTGATCATGATGATCGAGATGACTTTGATGATGTTCATGATTTACCTGTACTTGAGAAGGCATACGAGCCCCTTTATGAAGGGTCCCAAACAACTCTTCTCACAATTGTATTGTTGGTGTTGAACTTGAAAGTTATGAATAGTTTATCCAACATAGAAATCTCACAAATGTTAAGTTATGTCATATATGTCATCTTTTTTCATCTATTTTTATTATTAGTTTATCACTAGTAAATAAAGGATGAAATATGTACCATTAATATTCTTTATATTAACAAATTATTTTTTTGTTGTAGATTGATAGGTGAGTTTTTGTTACCACCATCAAATATTTTACCTCACTCATACCGATATTTATCTGCAATTATGAAAGATATTGGAATGGAGTATCAAGCAATAGATGCATGTCCCAATGATCATATTATATATCATAAACATGAATTTGCAACAGAATGCCCAAGTCATATCAGTAGATATCGACCTGATCAACTAACAAAAAAGGTGCCTTGCAAGGTTCTTTGTTATATTCTCATTATTCCACGTATGCAATGATTATTTAGGTGCGAAACCTTAGCGCAATTTATGGATTACCATGCATGGAATAGAAGTGGAGATGACATTCTTTGAATGCCTATGGATGGTTATGCATTTAGGGACATTGAGGAAAAATGACCACACTTTAAAGAAGAACCTCACAATCTTAGGCTTTCATTGGCAACCGATGGTGTTAATCTATTTGGAGAGATGGGATCTATTTACTTGGTGTGGCCTATTTTTGTTATCAAAAATAACATTCCTCCATGGATGTCAATAAAGAGGGAGCATATAATGTTGGCAATGATTGTTTCAGGTATTTTTTTACATCAATTTTCTTTAATGTAGTAGCATCTCATTTGTTGCATAATGACATATTTTTTTTCATTTAATAGTCATGTACATTAATTTATATATATTACAGTAAAATGGTTATAATAATTATGTAATGTTTATGTTCATTCAAGTAGGTAAGTACCAAGTTAAAGATATGAATGTACATATCGAGCCTCTTATCGATGAATTACTAAAGTTATGGAATGGTGTCACTATGTATGACTTCTCAAGACCAATAGGACAAAGATAATTTCAATTCCATGCAATGCTTGTATGAACAATTCATGATGCCCTAGGGCTAACACATTTTTATGGTATGTTATAATGTTCCACTGCACTTTAAGGATATTTAATTTTATGAAGTAGATATTATATATAATTATAAAAATTGACATATTTAATCCAATTATATATGATCTTGCAAGTCTTCAAACAAAGGGAAAATTTGCATGTCTAGTTTGTGGTCTAAAGATGAAATCTTGTCATTCAACAAGTTTAGGAAAGCAAGTGTTTGACGAGTATAGGCACTTCCTCCATAGAAATCATAAGTATCAAATTACTAAAAAACATATTTTCAATGGAAAAGAAGAGACTACATCAAAACAACGAAGAATGACACCTCGCATATGAAATTTGGAATATAATAGAATTAATCATCAAGGTTATAAAATGGATCAAATTATTTATCTATCATATATGATATACTTGGAATTTTTTTTTGTATTGTGTTTTGTTTACTCATGTTGTAATTGACAATGATTGTTGTTGTTAATTTGTTTAACTTATATGCTTCATGAAGGTCGTCAAGGCATTAGTGATCGGCTTCCACAGGGACTGAAAAGTTATCCGAGATAATTTAGTAGGTTGCCCTACTATGAGCAGCTACAAATTTTTCATTTGTTTGATATAATGCATATTGAAAAGAATATAATAGAAACATTATGGAAAATATTGGATGGAAGGAATGACAGAAAAAATTGTCAAAATTTGTAGTGACATTTATGAAGCCAATCATGCAATGAAAAATGTCATTCAATTAAATAGCGATGGAGACCAAATTAATATAAGCACCCTTCCTTGGTTATTAACGGAGCAACAAAGCATTGCTATAACAGAAGTCATACGAAAAATTCAATTTCCCATAGGATTTGCAGCGAACATAAACAATATCATAACAAAGAAAGGTGATTTGGGTCAGGGATGAAAACGCATGATTGGCATACCTTCATTAAGGTAATTATTCTGGTATATTATATATATTTGTATACTACATGTACTTTTCAGTGTATTATGTTTACTAGTTTTGGAAAATAAATGAAAAGATCATTTTATAATTGTTGTAGTATGTTCTACCTCTATCTCTCCCAGACAACTTCGACAACAATGTCAAGCAAGTTATATATGATCTTGGAAAATACATGAGGTAAGTAGCAATATTTGTTCAATTTGTTGTATACATCTTATATTTGCCATTTGTTTTACTTGTTATGTAATTGTTACCTATTTTCGCTAACAAGATCAATCAGGTAGAGCTTTAAAGTTTTGATATTCACAAAAGATACATTCTTATTCTGTTGTGTTGCATTCATGTGTATAAAGAAAGAATGAACAAAAGATTACATTTCAATGTTTCTAGTGCATAACAACAAAAGAGAAAAAGTCTTTCTGAAAGAGTATTTTTATTGATATGAAATACATGTTGTCTCACACAAGTCGTGAGACTAACCTTTACTTCTTTGAAACAAAAGAAGAGCAATGAATACATGAATAAGTAAATAAAAGACAAAATGCATGTAGAAGGGTAACCAGTCATTGCTTGTAAGATTGGTTAAGTGTCTTGTTTCCCATCTGAACTAGTTGTCCTTATGTGTCTTGAGTCCTCCCAAGTGTCCAAGTTCCTGCATTGGTCATATCAATGATATTATTTCTTGAAAGATCTAAGAAATGACTATTTTTGTACTCTACCTAATTATGTGCTTATGCATATATTAGTTGATCCCAATGTTCATCAAAAAAGAAAAAATATGATCATAAACCATCAAATGCATGTTTTGTCTAATTTGTTTGCTTCATGTTTAGGAATAAGGAAAAAATGTGTGTTGATTACAAATTTAATGTATGAGTGGGAGTAAATGAGGCTCCCACAAGGGTTGAGCCCAACTCATAAAATCAACAGTTACAAGTGATCATCTTTGCTGCTATAAGCAAATGTGTGAACTCTTCTTCAGTATTAGTATGAGACACTTTTCCTTTGAAATCAATAGGAGCTGCAAAATGGTCAGTTTCAAGCAACATAATTGTTGACATGAAAATTCAAACAATGAAATGACAAAAATTGCAAGGAGCATTCATTGATCCATAGAATAGTAAAATCATTGTCCAATACAGTGATAAAGTAACAGTCATGAGGGAATACCATTAAGAGCAGCTGTCTAAAAGAACTCATTACATTTGTTTGAAGCCACCCCTCAAGGAGAGATAATACTATCAACACAAATATATCAGATAGTAAATAAGCATATAAGAAAACAACCACAAGAAAGAGGTCATAGCAATCAATAAATAATAATAGCGGCCTTCAAGAGTAGCCTTTAAGCATTCATGGATCAGGTCATTTTAAGGACAATCATTACCTGTCAGACAACGAGATTAGTACAATGATGATAACAATGAGTCATTCACAGTAGCATTAACAAAGACTATATGAAGACTTCATAGAAGTGCATACCATATCAGTCATGAAGTTATATAAAAGACACTGACCTTAGTCAAGTTGTGTAGATCAGCTACAATAAGTAGAGAGCCTTGACAATATGTATCAATATTTACAAAAGGAACATGGTGTAAGGATAAAAAAAGATATTCTTTTAGATTGGTTGAAAGATGAACAAGGAATCATTCAAAGCAATAAAGACATCTCAGATTAGAGAAGCACATATGTCATCTAAGACTTTTGAAAGGCAATGAATAGTAAGTGTAGCCATGATATGGTGAAAATAAAAATAGGGATAAGGTGTCAAAAGTGTCATTCAGAAAGCTTGAAACTATGAGACAAAGACAATAGTGATGTTGCTGCCATCAAAAGAACATGTGATAATATATTTAAGTCATTCCATAAGTAATAAAATATGTATGTCACAACCATTATCACCAATAGTAGTATCTTAAGACAGTTTGTAGAGATATTGTAACAACACACATGCTCAGATTGGAACAATAAGCCCTAAACCTTCTCATCCATCATAGAGAAATAAATGCTATATAGCAGCAGATAGAGTAATCTGTACATAATCTGAGGTAGTAAATGAGGTAAAATATTTTTCATCAGCTATTGTTATCTCAAGGTCAAGTAGAGCCTAAGAATAATGCATTCATGAACACATGAGACTTAGTCCTTATCCATGCCATCAAGCTATATGAAGAGCACAATCTCACCATGATACACAGTTACATCAGCTACAATAGAACAAGAAGCCTTTTCATCAATAGATCATTGCAAGGGACACTGTATATAAGGAAAGATAAAGAGACACTAGACAACTATAAAGCTTCACAGTGGAAGCATGAAGGCATTAACCTTTCAAAGGTTATGAGACAACTTCATATAGTGATCAAGCCCAAAATATAAAGAACAATATCTATTTAGTTCAGTGCTTAGGATAGAGACTATAAAATTGCAAGGGTCAAAAATCAATCATTACTACAATAAGAGTGCAGCGTTGAGTTAAAGAACAGTGTAGCAGTTTCAATTCAAATTCTAGAGCATATGGATGAAAGATTGTATGTACTAAAATCAATGGGCCGTTCATAGAAAAATGGGATGAATATTGTTGATTAGAGTCTAAGATACCTTTATACCTGCAAAGCAAGGAAACCCTGCTACAGTAAGAGGAAAGCCTTCAGAAGACAATGAATAGATGATTTTATAAGAGTTGTAGACATATACAATCAGAATAATAGTTAAATCAACAACTTTCCAAGATACAAGAAAAAGAACAGTCACTATGGGTAAGGCACTTGTGATTATAAGTCTTGTTAAAGCTTCAGAGAAATTAAAAATCAAGTGGGTTACTACAGGTTTAGGGCAAAAAAGACAAAAAACAAAAAACAAAAAACAAAAAGGAAAAAGAAAAATAGGAAGCAGTGGGTGAAGTTATAACAGTAGTCTAAATGATAACCCATTATATTAAAAGGTCATAGCCCACAATACAAGGATATCATTGTTTGAGAAGAAGTGTTTGAGAAGAAGTCAGGAGCTCACTTTCCTCTCAAAATAGTGCAACAGGAGACAAAGAGAAACAATCCTCAAAATAATGATCAATGCCAAATCACTTCAAAGCCATTACAATGAGCACTTAAGGGTATCTATCATAAGGTGGATTCAAATTTCCAGAGAGGTTTCTATACCACACAAATCATCAAATAAGAACTCAAGAGAAAACACACACTGAGCATAGAAGCCACATGAATTTGTAAGGAAAGCAAGTGCGGAATTCACTTCCTTAATGTCAATTCACAGAGGAGAAATAGGCTAGTGTAGACAAAACTTCAACATTTACTGAATATGGTACGAGTAAAAAAACATGCACAAAAACAGCACAGAGAAATAACACACAGATTTAACGTGGGAAAACCCTTTCAGGAAAAAAACCCACCACCAGCAAATGATCGACTTTATTAATAGTATATTAAAACAATACAATAGAGTCTCATCTGTAGATTTCCTTCACTCTGTTACACAGTCATTCCAGACATACAAACAACCAGATCAAACTCTTCGCAAAACACACCCTCAGCTCTCAAGATTTTGTCCCCTCTCCACTCTATATAACCTTTGGATTTCCGTCAGTTTTCAATACCAAATAGTTTGACGGTTCATAAGAGTAAGGCCCCAACGGCTCGAAGTCTAACCGTCTGCTTGTGTCAGTCTGCAATCATAAAAAAACAATTATCCCACATGCAGTAGGCAACCACATCGGTTTGTATTCATTTACACTGACAGTCTCATACATAGTATCCGAGAATCGATCTTTTGGATCTCGGTTAGACCTCGCTCTTGCAGTTGGTCTCCGCTCCATCGACTATCGACACAACATTCAATTGGTAAAGTTGATGGCCCGATGATACCCGATCGCCTAAGGTGACTCCATCGGGTCACCAGTATATCTTTCCAAAAGATACTCTGATCTCTAATGACAAGGAGTGGTCTTCACCGGGACATCAGAACAAGAGCATAACTACTATCCCAACCATCGATACTGAGAACATGGACTCATCGGCTCATCGGGCCAAGTCAAAAACTGTTATTTCGATCTGCATTGCTAGTCCGGTAAGATGACTTCATCGGGTCATCGGAACACAAAGAATAACGCTTTGCCGATAAGTAAAATAACCAAGACTGGTAAGACCCAAACCGAGACTGGTAGAGCTTGCTTCATCAGGACATCGGCATACTACTCCACAAGTTATTCCGATAGTCGAAGTTACCCCGATGACCGAGGTCAACTTGGTCGGGTCATCGGGATGACTTCAAACCTGCTATTCTGATACTCGATAGAAGGGAATACATTGGTAAGAGTCATGCTGATAGAGCTCACAAAATCCTTCATAATATTTCATCGACATAACTTAACCCGATCAGTATGGACTATTGTCAAGTGAATTTGAGGCACATTTTGCAACAAACTCCCACTTGACAAGGAATTCACTGGATCGAGATACCATTCCAGACATTACTGATAGACATGGGTATAAAGACCCATAGAATTCGAACACCACCTAAACTTGTGTGTGCTCGCTGGCTTCATCAAGGCATCTGCAACAATTTCCAGAGTGTCTACCTTGTTAAGATAAACTTTTCCATCTTCCACCATGTCATGTATGAAATGATACTGAACATCAACATGTTTTGACCTGGCATGGAAAGTAGGATTCTTTGCCAAACAAATGGCACTCTGACTATCACTCTAGATTTCAATCTTCCCTACATCAAAACCAATGTCAGAACTCAAATGCCTAAGCTAGACTGCTTCTTTGCAAGCATGTGTGGCTGCCATGTATTCTGCCTCTGTAGTGGACAAAGCGACTACAGCTTGCCGCTTACTCATCCAACTGATTGCTCCATCATTTAGGACAAAAACATATCCACTGGTAGATCTCCTGCTGTCAATATCCCCTACCCAATCAGAATCTGAGTAACCACAAATGCTGAGAGTCCTTTTTGAATCCTTCAGATTACCATGATAACATAATGCAAAATCTGAAGTACCCTTCAAGTATCTAAACACTCTCTTTACAGCATCCTAGTGTGATCTCCCTGGATTCGACATAAACCTGCTAAGTACTCCCACTGGTTGGGCAATGTCTAGTCTTGCATAGACCATAGCATAAATTAGAATACCTATAGCACTTGCATATGGTACATCTTTCATGTCTTCAATCTCTTTTGGAGACTTCAGACTGTCCAGCACAGACAACTTAGTTCCCTGCAAGATGGGAACAACCTATGATTTACAGTCAGACATATGAAACCTATCAAGAACATTGGTTATGTATTTTCTCTGGCTGAGCCAAAGTTTCCTCTTAGACCTATCTCTTTTGATCTCCATTCCCAGAATGTAATTTGCTGGTCCTAAATCCTTCATTTCAAATTTCATACAAAGTTGAGATTTTAAATCTGAGATCATACTTTTTGTGTTTCCTATGAACAACATGTCATCTACATACAAAGCTATGATAAGAATCCTATCACTATCAGTTTTGTAGTAAACACAATGATCAGCTTTGGATCTCACAAATCCCAAGGACAGAACAAATGTATCATACTTCTAATACCACATTCTAGGAGACTGTTTCAAACCATACAGAGACTACTTGAGTTTGCATACCATATGCTCTTTACCTTTTTCCACAAAGTGCTCAGACTAGGACATATAAATTTCTTCTTCAAGATCACCATGAAGAAATGATGTCTTCACATCCATCTGCTCAATCTCCCAATCATATGCTACTACAAGTGACAAGAGAAATCTAATAGATGTCAGCTTAGCTACAGGAGAAAAGATTTCCCTATAGTCAATACCTTCCTTTTGCGAATACCCCTTTGCAACCAATCTTGCCTTATACTTGTCAACACTGCCATTTGGACCATACTTCTTTTTGAATACCCACTTACAGCCTACAAGCTTTCTGTTTTTAGGCAATGGCACCAAATCCCAGGTTCCATTTTTATCCAATGATGACATTTCATCATTCATGGCTTCCAACCAGGAATCTGAATCAGACATTTTAATTGCTTCTTTTATAGTCCTAGGCTCATTAGTATTTGCAAGTAACGCATAAGCACAATTTACATTCAACATAGAGTGACTGTACTTATTAGGTGTATACCTTTTAGGTTGCTGTCTCTCTCGAGTAGATCTTCTCAACTCTGGTGTTGAGGCTTCTTGAGGTTCACCTGGAGGCTCATTATCATGTTCTTCTTTAGAACTACTTGAACTACTTGAACTCTCCTCATCTTCAGGTATCTCTAGAGATTCTTCTTTGACTGGAGGTACTTCAACCTCAACTTCTCCTTTCTTTTCTATTTCGTGATCTAATGACATAGGCTTCAGTTCATGAAAAATCACACTTCTGTTGAATAAAACCTTACCAGTCATTGGATTCCAAAGTTTGTATCCTTTCACACCAACTCCATAGCCAATGAAGATACATTTTACCGCTTTTTTATCCAACTTAGATCTATTCATTTCAAGCACATGAGTATATGCCTCTGCACCAAAAACACGTAGGTGCCTTAAAGAAGGTTTCTTACCAGACCACGCTTCCATAGGTGTTTTGTCAACCAACATTGAGGTAGGAGAACGATTCAGTAGGTAACACGCTGTAGCAACTGCTTCAGCCTAGAATGTTTGTTCCAGCCCAACTCCACTCAACATGCTCCTAGCTTTCTCTATTAGAGACCGATTCAACCTTCCAGCGACTCCATTTTGCTATGGAGTGTAAGGTGCAGTCTTATGTCTTTTAATTCCATGATCAACACAGTACTTGTCAAAATCTGCACTACAAAATTCACCACCATTGTCTGTTCTTAAACATTTAATCCTTCTCCCAGTCTGATTCTCAACAAGGTTCTTAAACTCCTTAAACCGACTGAACACTTCTGTTTCACTTTTAAGAAAGTATACAAATGCCCTTCTTGAATAATCATCTACAAAGAATACATAGTATTTAGACTTAGACAGAGAAGGTACATCCACTGGACCAAACATGTCAGAGTGAACATAATCCAGAATAGCAGAAGATTTATGAGAACTAGAATAAAACTGAAAACGGTTATGTTTTCCATAAATGCAGTGCTCACAAAAATCAAACTCAAAACTGCAATCATCAAGACCTTCAACCAGATTCTTATTCTTCAAGGCTTTTAAACCTTTTTCACCTATGTGGCCTAACTTGCTATGCCAAAGCATTATTTTCTCAGCAGGAAGTTTAGCTTCCAATGAGTTTGCATTGTGCATTCTTATAGTTGTCTTATCAGACTTTTCAGAAGTTACATTATAACATACAAGTTCAGCATTTAACTTGTACAGTGTACCAATGCGATCACCCTTTGCCAATACAATGGAACCCCTAGTCATTTTACAACAACCAGACACAAAAGTAACTTGAACTCCAGCATCATTAAGTTTACTTACAGAGAGAAGGTTTCTTGCCAGACCTGGTATATGAAGAACCCCATTGATCCCCTTCACTCTACCATCTGGAAACTAAATTTTGATTCTGCCTCTCCCTACAATCTCCAATGTAGAATCACTAGCCAGATATACCTTTCCACCAGCATATGGTTCATACTTCGAGAACCATTCCTTGTGGGATGTCATATGGAAAGATGCGCCAGAATCTACTAACCAGGTGTCGTCTGTGGTAGGCACTGCCAGGGCTGCAACAAAAGTATCAGCATCACTCTGAGAAGACTCAGTGTCAAAAAATTTCTTCTTCTTCTTCTCCTTCTTGCAGTCCTTTTGGATATGCCCATTCTCCCCATAGTTCCAGTACTTCACCTTTGACTTCTTGCCTGGAGATTTAAAATTTTCTTGAGACTTGGACCTTTTTTCTTTCTTCTTTTCTTTTTCCTTCGATCTTCCTCGAATAGAGAGTGTATCCTTTGTCGTCTTAGAAGACTTCTTTCTCATTTCTTCTGACAAAAGAGTATTAACCACAGTATCCATCTTGAACTGAGTCGTGGTACTATCAATAGCCATCACTAAGTGTTCCCAAGAGTCAAGAAATGAACACAACAACAACATGCAACGTTCTTCCTCCTGAATGGACACACCAACAGAAGTTAATTGTGCAAGATCCATGTTCAATGCATTCAAATGGTTTGCCAATGCTGTCCTTGCGTCCATCTTCAGATAGTACAATTTCTTCCTCAAGAAAAGTTTATTCACCAAGGATTTTCCTTGATAAATATCACCCAACTTCTCCCAGAGAAGATGTGCAAACTTCTCCTCATGGATGTTTAACAAAACAAAGTTAGCCAGACATAGCCTGATTAGACTCCTTGCCTTCTGGTCGGCTAAATCCCAATCTTCTTGCTTCATGCCCGAAGGCTTAGAAGTTGCAACTACAGCACCCTAGAGATCTCTGTCAACCAGCAAGTCTTCCATCTTGAGTTTCCAAAGTTCAAAATTGGAACCATTAAACTTCTCCATGTCTATGCATCTTGAAGTACTCACCATTTCAATCAGTAAAACAAGTAGACACTCTGCAAGACTCCCACTGAGATAGAATTGACACAAAAAACCAACCCAACCCAATAAGGATAACAAAACGGGACAGGCTCTGATACCACTTGTAAGGAAAGCAAGTGCGGAATTTTCTTCCTTAATGTCAATTCACAGAGGAGAAATAGGCTAGTGTAGACAAAACTTCAACATTTACTAAATATGGTATGAGTAAAAAACATGCACAAAAACAACATAGAGAGATAACACATAGAGTTAACATGGGAAAACCCTTTCGGGAGAAAAACCCACCACCAACAAATGATCAACTTTATTAACAATATGTTAAAACAATACAATAGAGTCTCATCTGCAGATTTCCTTCACTCTGTTACATAGTCATTCCAGACATACAAACAACTGGATCAAACTCTTCACAGAAAACACCCTCAGCTCTTAAGATTTCGTCCCCTCTCCACTCTATATAACCTTTGGATTTTCATCATTTTTCAATACCAAACAGTTCGACGGTTCATAAGAGTAATGGCCCCAATGGCTCGAAGTCTAACCGTCTACTTGTGTCAGTCTGCAATCATGAAAAAACAATTATCCCACATGCAGTAGGCCACTGCATCAGTTTGTATTCATTTACACTGACAGTCTCATACATAGTATCCGAGAATTGATCTTTTGGATCTCGGTTTGACCTCGCTCCCGCAGTCAGTCTCCATTCCATCAGCTATCGACACAACATTCAAACGGTAAAGCCGATGGCCCAATGATACCCAATCGCCTAAGGCAACTCCATTGGGTCATCGATATATCTTTCCAAAAGATACTTTGATCTCTGATGACAAGGAGTGGTCTTCACTGGGACATCGGAACAAGAGCATAACTACTATCCCGACCGTCGATACTGAGAACATGAACTCACCAGCTCATCGGGCCAAGTCAAAAACTATTATTCCGATTTGCATGGCCAATCTGATAAGATGACTTCATCGGGTCATCGGAACACAAAGAATAACATTATGCCGATAAGCGAACTAATCGAGACTGGTAAGACCCAAACCAAGACCAGTAGAGCTGGCTTCATCAGGACATCGGCATACTGCTCCACAAGTTATTTCAATAGCCGAAGTTACCTCGATGACCGAGGTTGACTTGGTCGGGTCATCAAGATGACTTCAAACCTACTATTCTGATACCTGATAGAAGGGAATACATCGGCAAGAGTCATGCCGATAGAGCTCACAAAATCCTTCATACTGTTTCATCGACATAACTTAACCCGATCAGTATGGACTATTGTCAAGTGAATTTGAGGCACATTTTCCAATAGAATTGATTAAGAGATGCTGAGAACGATACAGTGAAACACAAGTCCAAAACCACCATTTTAAGCTTGAGAATAGCTTACTACTCTTTAAGATGAAAAAATCCCTAATACAAAAAGCAAATCTAAAGATACAAAAAACTCATCTTTCTTTTCCCTGTATTAGTCTTTGACAAATCTTCATAGTTGCAGTAATGAAGGGTTTCCAAAAAGTGCAGGGAGTCATGGCAACATCCTCAGGAAAGCGACATGGATAAACAAAAGTCAAATGCTTTCCTTCTTTTTCAAGATTAGGGTTTTTATAACCCTAATAGAGCACGATAGGGCAAAAAAGTTTTTCTTTTTCCTTTGAAACATTTAGTAAAAACTCTTTTCTCTTTTGATTCGTGGCCTTCTTTTATTGTTTGTAATTCTTTTAAGTGTCTTTAAAACATTTATAAGTTTTAGGTTTTTCTAGCATTGTAAGGGATTTATGAAGCTCTTTATTTTTGGATCTTGGGCTTCAATATTGTAAAGATATTTATTAGAATGATGATTATAAATCATTTTAAATAAATAATATCATTCAAATGTAAAATAAAGTGTAAGTGTTGGAGTTATAATGCATAAGTCATGGAGTTGATTGAAGTTGTGTCAACACATGAGGGAGTGAAATTAGGAATTTTGGACACCTATAGATAGTTGGAGTCTAGTTAGAGAGTCCTAGTAGTTGAAGGTTCAGTCAAGGAGTATTTTGAGGAACTCAACTACTTGATTCTTGGAGTTCCATCGCTAATATTTAGGGATTTTTAGTTGCATCTGAGTCAAAGAGTTTGTATTCACTTTGACAACTTTTTTGGAAGTTTTGAGAAGAGATTTCTTCCAGTTAGGCACCTGATTTTGAGGAGAGGCTTAGAATTGTGACATCGCATCTTTGTTGGAGCCAAAAAATTCAAAATTTTAATGTTTGCAGGCTTTTGTATAAGTGATTGTTTGTCACTCTTTTCTCTCTAGTTCTAGAGTTTGTACCTATTCAGCAATAGAGGTCTTTGCTCTTGTAACTCATTACTTATGAGTATTTTCATATTTAAATGAGGATCATTCAGATTTTGTAATGAGAAATACTCCTTGTTTTCAATAAACAACTAGTTCCTTCTCTTATTTTTTGTGATCTAAATATTGTTGTGAATGTTTTGGATGAATTAGTTGTGATTATTATCAAATAATCCTTCATTTTATCTATTTTTCTGTAATGTTTAATTCATGTTTAAGCATGCTATAGTGCAGATCATTGATTGAGTTTTACTATTTGGTAAATGGAGTTATGAAAACTATCTTTGTTTTCCTTCATAAAAATATCAAAAAGATTGAACCTTTCACATGAGGTGTTTATGCAAAGTATTTAGTCTTGAGTTGTGAGAATTTTAGTTTTATTATTGGATTCTTGTGAGTTCCTTTTCATAGAAAAGTCATTTTCAGTCATTGGTGGATCACCTTAGTAATCTAATTTTTAGTTTTCTAGTCATATTTCATTATGTTTTAGGTGATAAAATAGGAAGCCAACCTATAATCCAGAGGCCAACTCTCATAATAGGACACCCACGGCCTGAGATTAGTCCAATGTGTCATGGGATTACAGACAATTCAAGCTTGCATTGGGTGCAAATACCCGTGACAACAGTAATATACTATAAAAATTTGTTAAACATACTTAGTATATTTGCGCCTTGAATCACTTGTAGATGGCTATCATCTAATGAAATCCATAAAGAAGATATAAATTTTTGGGAGAGAAAAATTCCTTGTCTAATGTGTGAAATGCAATTTAAGTGTCTACCTTCAACATTTTTCAATGCACAAGAACACTACCTCATACACCAAGTTGAGGAGATTGAATTGTGTGGACCTGTACACACAAGATCAATGTGGATGGTTGAGAGGCACTTGAAATTTTAGAAGGCTTTGGTTAGACAAAGAGCACATCCTGAGGGTTCTATGGTGGAGGGATATATGGTATACCAGACCATGGTGTACATGACTAAATATCTACCTAAGTTTGCAACAAAGATCCATGTAGATCGCATTGTTAATCCTATAAGGATTTGGTTAATATTGAGAGGGGGGTTGAATCAGTATTAAGAATTTATAACTTCAAATCAAAATACCATTTACAATAGATCAGAAATCAATGAATCTATCCCTTTAGCAGATCTCATCCACTTGTTACCCATTTATGCAATCTTATTAATCAGAATATTAACCAACTAGATATCTGATCAACACATACTCATACTGAGTTATTATCTGATCAGAATAATTCATCTATCAATTCATTAACATTACCAGCAACCACTTATAGATCTTTGATAAACAACAATAAACTTATCATAATCGGTAATCAGAAATAATGCATGAAAACATAAACACTATGAAAATAAATTCCACACATGAACACCAAATGTTTTGACGTGGAAATCTAAATGGGAAAAACCACGGTGGGGATTGGAACCCACAATAATCTATACTCTTTCAAAGTATGCCCTGTTAGGCACTTAGCCCGGTTAGGAGCTTACAATATGCCCAGTTAGGAGCAGACCTTGTTAGGAGTCACCCGGTTAATGGATTTACCTATCACTCCAGCTAGGAGCTGAATGATTTGTTAGGATCAACCTAGTTAGAGGATTTAAACACTCTTTTGTGAGCTTCCCTGTTAGGGGACTTAGATGGAAAAGGCCTATTAGGACCTACCCAGTTAAGAGATTTATGTTGTTGTAATTGTTAGAGAACAACAATGAAAAATGATTTGTTACTTTGCACTTTTAGCTTGCTAAATCAGATCCAGTTATGCTTCACAATCCACAACACTTAGATAGATCTCTATCTTCTCTAGGATGGCTTAACTCATTCTCCTAATGTCACTGACACATGAAACATCAGTTGTGTCACCCTAAATAGCTATATCAACTAGGTCAGCCACAAAACCCTAATTACATCTTGAATTTACAATACAGATCATAAGAGATCATCACAGGTCATTATATAGATCATTACAACAAATTACAATGCAATATCAACTATTGATTGATCATAACCCATCACAAAAATCTGATCTGTATCCTTAAAACATTCTAATAAGCATTTTGTTGATCCCCAAAAAATTCTTCCTTGAATCATGCCAAAATAATAAATAAATCTTTCACATGGGTTGTGCCATGTTACCAACTTCATGTAGACTCATCGTCATAACATAAATCATTATCAGTTGAGTGAATTCATCATCGGTCCTAAAACCCTACTAAAACCCTAGCACAACTTCATTAGAAATTCAAAACATGCCTTCCAGTAATCAACATAGGATGCGGTTTTGGTCACATACACAGATCAATCACAAAAGATTATGTCTCAAACCTCAAGTCTCTAACCATCATCGATTTACCGATTCCATCAAAATATTTTATTTTACTGGTTGAAGTCCTAATTCTCAAGCTTATCGGTAAACGTTGTCATACTTACAAATTCTAAATTCGGTAGACTAAATTACTTATCCAACAAGTCAGACATCAAATTTTATCTGTAACCATCATCAAACATTAATTGACATAGGTTTCCATCAATGACAACACAAATAACTGATCATGTCATCATCATCCTCCTACCAATACAGTCATCAACTCATCTCCATTTTCTATGCCAATCATGCCAACAATCTCCCCCTTTGGCATTCATGGCAACACCAATCAACTATATAATCAATATACAATCATATATGCCAATCATCTACATCTTAGCACATTAACTGTCAGTCTCTACATCTGCCGATCTTCACTATCTTTTCTTCTCCTCAAGCTTGATCATTAGATTTATTTTTCTTCTCCCATAACTGATTAGATGAATTATTTTTCTTCTCCCCCTTTGACAATAATGCCAAAGTTAAAAATGCATCACTTGACTTTATTCTAACCAGAACTGTAAATCATATCATACTGCATTAGAGCCGCTCCCCCTATGAAGTAGCTCACATCTTCATCAATCCTTAATGAAAAATAAACGTGATATCCATAGGATTGATGCAACTCCAACATCTTAGTTCTTCTGGTGTAGGGGTCTAACCCCTAATTTACTTCTGAGAAACTCAAAACTAGTCTTTGGTAATGGTTTAGTAAAGACATCAGCTAACTAATCTTTACTCTTCACATACTCCATCTTCACCTACTTCTCCTGAACTCTTTCCCTTAAGAAATGATACTTTAATTCTATATGCTTGGTGGTTTTTTCATGAAGTACATGATTCTTGGAAATATTTATTGCAATCGTATTGTCACAATAGATAGTCAATGGTTCAGACATATCTATCTTGAATCCTTCTAGCACATGTCTCATCCATATGGCCTATGTGCAATTCATGGATGCAATAATATAATCAGCTTCAGTTGTAGATTGAGAAACACAAGTTTCTTTCTTTCTTGTCCATGCTACAAGTCTTCCTCTAAGTAGAAAAGCTCCACCGGTTGTGCTTTTCCTATCATCCACATTGCCTACCCAATATGCATCAATAAAAAAATCTAAAGTGAAATTTCCTTTTTAAGGATACCATAATCCATAATTCATAGTCTAATGTTCCTTTAAGATATCGGAAAATCCTCCTAACAACCACCATGTGACTTTTTTGGGGCTCTTTATGGAATCTTCCAACTAACCCAACACCATGAGCAATGTTTGGTCTGCTATGTACAACATAATGTAGTTTACCAATCATAGACCTATATTCTTTTTCACTAACATCAGGTGAATCATCTTGCTTTGTCAACTTGAAGCCTATTACCATCGGTGTAGCTACTAGTTTACAGTCTTCAACACCTCTTTAATATACTTGCTTTGACAGATAAAAATACCACCATCCAATTGTTGGATTTGTAATCCAATAAAGAACTTTATTTCACCGATTAGAGACATCTTGAATTCCTTTTTCATCTCATCAACAAAGTCCATACTCATATTATCATCTCCACCAAACATTATGTCATCTACAAATACTTCAACTATTAGCATCTTGTCTCCATCAGTGTTTAGATAAATATTATTGTCCTCACTGGTATGCTGGAATCCAATCTTGATCAAATGTGCATACAACCTCTCATACCATGCTCTTGCTGCCTGCTTTAGACCATACAAATGTTTATGCAATTTACATACCATGTCCTTATCATTGGTGAAGGAAAAACCATCTGGTTATTTAATGTATACTTCCTCTTGAATAATTCCATTCAAAAAGGTTGACTTGACATCCATTTGATAGACTTTGAATCCCTTATATGCAACAAATGCTAGCAGCATCCTTACTCCTTCCAATCTTGCAACTGGTGCAAAATTTTCACCATAGTCTTCACCTTCTTCCTATACATATGCTTTGCAAACTAATCTTGCCTTATTTCTTACCACTTTTCCATGTTCATTTAACTTATTCCTGAAGGCCCATTTAGTTCCAATCACATTCTTGTCATTTGGTCTAGGAACAAGTGACCATGTCTAATTTTTCTCTTTGATATAATTCCTCATTCATTGCTTTCACCCAGTCATCATCTTTGAGTGCTTCCTTAACTGTCTTGCGTTCCATTCTAGAGATCAAACAAGAATTTTCTCTAATTTTCCTCCCGGTCTATACACCTGCATTCTTATCACCAATTATCTAGTCCTGAGAGTGATTTAATCTTACATATCTAAGTATAGTCTATGTCGGTTCTACATCTTCCTCATTTGATTCACGAGTCGATTCACTACTTTATTCTTCACTGTCCTTGCTTATAGGTACTCCATTTGCTGGTTGACCATTATTTTATGCTTATGGTTCAAAGATCACCAATCTTTATTCATTATCATCTTTTTCAGGTTTAGACCTGCTTGATCCTTCAGATTTATTTGACAAATCATCCACCTTCACATTAACACTTTCAACTATTTTCTTAGTTCCCTTATTATAGCATTTATATGCTTTGCTTTTAGAAGAATAACCAAGAAATATTCCTTCATCAGATTTTGCATCAAACTTTCCAGTGTAGTTATCCTTTTTAATAAAACATTGACTTCCAAAGATTTTTAAATAACTAACACAAGGAGTTTTACCATACCATAGCTCATAAGGTATCTTATTGTTGTCTTTCTTTAAAAGTATCCAATTTAATGTGTAGACTACAGTACTTACCGCTTCTCTCAAAAATATCTTAGGCATATTACCTTGCAATATCATTGTTCTAGCAACATCAACAATTTTTTTGTTCATCCTTTCTGCTATACCATTTTGCTGTGGTGTCCTTGGAGTAGACATCTGTCTCTTGATACCATGTTCATCACAATAATTGACAAACTCATAAGATGTGAATTCTCCTCCTTGATCAGATCTTAAGCATTTAAATTTTTTATTGGTTTCATTCTCAACTAGAGATTTAAATGCTTTAAATTTACTAAAGGCTTCAGATTTCTCCTTTAGGAATGTAACCCATATCATCTTAGAATAGTCATAGGTAAAAAGCATGAAATATCTATCATAAAAATAACTTTTTGTTCTCATAGGACCATAGAGATCAGTATGAACCAAATCCAAAATATTTTTCAGATGTACACTTATTTCTCTTAAATGAAATAGAGGTCATCTTACCAATTTGACAATCTTTACATATCACATTATTCAGTTTAACAATTTGTGGTAATCCTCTCACAACACTAGACTTGCTTACCTTCACCAAGTTATCAAAACTCATATGCCAACATCTCTTGTGCCACAACCAACTATCTTCCATCTTTGCAACTAGACAAATATTGATATTAGCATTTAAATGAAATAAGTTACCTCTTGTTTGTTTTCCAGTAGCAATCAGTTCACCATTTCCTCCAAGAATTCTTTAGATTCCACCATTAAACTTAAGCAAATAACCTTTATCATTGAGTTGTCCAACAATTGGCTGATTATGTTTCAGACCATCAACCCAAAATACATCATCATTATTATTCTTCCCATTCAAAGAAATAGAACCTTTTACCTTTCACCATGCAGGGAGAGTGATTTCCAAATCTAACAACACCTCCATCAAATTTATTAAGAGTTAGGAACTTACTCTTATCTCTGGTCATATGGTGTGAACAACCACTATCTATAATCCATTCATTATTTTTTTCTACATGAGAAACCAATGCCTTCCCATAAGATAATTTCTCCTTTATAGATACAAACACCATCTCTTCATTGTCATCTTCATCTTCAGATTCTTCATCAGTCACACCTTCATCCACTGCAACATAATAATGTTTTTTTCCTTTCCCTTTGAATCTCTTGAACTTATCTTTCTTATCAGTGTTAGGGCAGTTAGCAGCAATATGACCAATCTTACTACAAGAGAAACACTTTAAAGGTAGCTTTCCTTTATACTTACCAGTGCCTCTTAGAAATATCTTGGCTAGCAGTGCTTCAAGTTCCATTACTTGATCTTCATTGTCTTCACTTTCCCCATTACCTCCATGACTAGATCTGCACTCATGACTTTGACATTAATTGTTTCCTTTTCTAACAAATGAACTGGTAACAAAAGCTTTAAAAGTAGATTTGGTAGATTTTGCCACACTATTGTCAAAATTATTTAACTCAAAGACTGTAAGATTACCAATCAAAGAGTCAATAGTTACCTTATCCTTTGAGATGGATCTTAGTTCTTGGATTGCTGATACTCTAATAGCATACTGAGGTTGAAGAGTTCTGAGCATTTTACTTACCACCACATAATCTTCAATTTTACCACCAACACCTTTTATGCTGCCAACAATTTTTTTAATTCTTTGACCATACTGTGCAATGTTTTCATCTTCTTGCATTTTCATATCATCAAATTTTCCTCTTTTTCTCTTTGGACATGCTCATCTCCTCCATGAATTATTTCTAGTTTTCCCCAAACCTCATGTGCAGTTTCCAATCCTTGAATATCAATATATTTAGAATCAGACAAAGTACTTACAATAGCTTCAAGGGCTTGCATGTTCTCTTGTTGATCTTTAAGTTCGTCCGGTGTCAAGGGAGCATTAGTAGGAGCCACATATGCTGTTTCAACATGTTTTCAGTATTGAGTACCAATTCCTTTGAGATATATCTTCATTCTATCTTTCCAGATCTTATAGTTATCCTTGTTGAATTTCAGACCCTCTTTCTTCATCATCTTGTCTTCATCAGAATCTTTTCCTCAAGTGGTTAAGCTTTTCTGCAAACAGAGGACCACAACTCTAATAGCAATTGTTAATCCTATAAGGATCCAGTTAATACTGAGAGGGGGGGTGAATCAATATTAAGACAATTTATAACTTCAAATCAAAATACCATTTACAACAAATCTGAAATCAATGAATCTATCCCTTTAGCAGATCTCATACACTTATTACCCACATATGCAATCTTTTAATCAAAATATTCACCAACTATATTTCCAATCAACACATACTCATATTGACTTATTATCAGATCATAATACTTCATCTATCAATTCATTAACATTACTACTAACCACTTGCAGATCTCTGATAAACAACAGTAAACTTATCATAACTGGTAATTGGAAATAATTCATAGAAACATAAACACTGTGAAAAGACATTCCACACATGAACACAAAGGATTTTGATGTGGAAACCCAAATGGGAAAAACCACTGTGGGGATTGGAACCCACAATAATTTGTACTCTTTCGAAGTACGCCATGTTAGGAGCTTAGCTGAGTTAGGAGCTTACAATATGCCCAGGTAGGAGTCACCTGGTTAAGGGATTTGCCTATCACTCCAGCTAGGAGCTTAATGATCTATTAGGATCAACCTGGTTAGAGGATTTGAACACTCTTTTGTGAGCTGCCTTGTTAGGGGACTTATATGGAAAAGGCCTATTAGGACCTACCCGATTAAGGGATTTATGGTGTTGTAATTGTTAGAGAACAACAATGAAAAATGATATGTTACTTTGCACTTCCATCTTACTAAATCAGATCCAATTATGCTTCATAGTCTGCAACACTCAGACAGATCTCTATCTTCTTTGGGATGGCTTAACTCATTCTCCTAATGCCACCGACACATGAAACATTAGTTGTGTCTCCCTAAATAGCCATCTCAACTAGGTCGGCCATAAAACCCTAATTACATCTTGAATTTATAATACAGATCATAAGAGACCATCATAGATCATTATATAGATCATTACAACAAATTACAATGCAATATCAACTGTTGATTGATCGTAACCCATAAAAAAAATCCGATATGTATCCTCGAAACATTCTACTAAGCATTTCGTTGATTCCCAAGAAATTCTTCCTTGAATCATGCCAAAACAACAATTAAATCTTTCACGCAAGTTATGCCATGTTACCAACTTCATGTAGCCTCATCGTCGATCACCGTCATAACAGAAATCATTATTGGTTGAGTGAATTGATCACTGGTCCTAAAACCCTACTAAAACCCTAACACAACTCCATCAAAAATTCAAAACATGGCTTCCGGTAATCAAAATAGGATGTGGTTTTGGTCACATACAAAAATCCATCATAAAAGCTTATGTCTCAAACCACAAGTCTCCAACCATCACCAATTTACCGATTCCATCAAAATCTTTTCTTTTACTGGTTGAAGTCCTAATTCTCAGTCCTGCCAGTAAACCCTGTCATACTTACAAATTCTAAATCCGGTAGACCAAATTACTTATCCAATAAGTCAGACATCAAATTTCATCTGTAACCATCATCAAACATTAATTGACATAGGTTTCTATCAATGACAACACAAATAACTGATCATGTCATCATCATCCTCCTACCGATACAGTCATCAACTCATCTACATCAGTTATGCCAATCATGCTAACACGCATTTGGGATCCCAAATAGATTAACAAATTTGAAGGGGGGTACCTGATGGGGAAAGGTAGATTGAGGAAAGTGAGAGGTAATTATAAGATGGTCATGAAGTTTAATTATAATGCATTTTACATTGCCTTCAATTTCTTGAAAAGATACAACAGAGAACTAGGCCAAATGAAAGAATCTTCCACACACAAGTTAAAAAGTACTGGTATTATGTTACTCTAGAAAATAAATCTTTCACTGCTAAAAAGTATTAAAATCTTAAAAAAGTGATGATGAAGTATTAAAATAAGAGTTTGTTGCTTGAAACATAATATAAGAGTCTGGTAAAGTATTAAAATAAGAGTCCGTTGCTTGAAACATAAAACTACTGATAATATCTAACTTATAACTCATCTATTGTAAATGATTACATCAAATATTAATAAAATCTTTCATTGCATCTTTGAACACTGATTGGAACTCTTGAATCCAATCCATTTTATCCTTCAAGTCTCCATCTTACTTCTAACTTCTACTTACTGAAACTCAAAATGAAAGAATGTGCTTTTGAACAAGATTATTGTTTATATCAATTTGACCTTATTTCTGATAATATTTTAAAAGACTAATGCCTTACTTCCTTTGAATAGTAGAGTCATTCACTTGCAAGCCCTACGTATAACTATGAAAGACAATTTTTAAACCCTCCTTTGGATGGATCTGTCAACTACTCAACCCCCAATGTCATATAACTGTATGATATTCTTCACATGAGTTAATTTAATAGAATTTAACTTTTCTTTTGAAATACCAATTAAACAAAACACAACAAGCAACACGGTTCTCAAATGTATCTTGATGATCAAACTATGAAGCAACATACAATTTCTTCACACAAACATTTAGAGCAGCTATCATCAACCATAGACAATAACAACAGAAAGCTGACCTGAAATGAAAATACCCACAACACAAGTGCATAAGAGAACTGAGTTTTATATATTATCTTGAAAACAAAAGCCTTCTCTTTGAAACATGAAATTGCTGATAATGTCCAACTAACTTGTAACTTCTCCCTTTTTTTTGCAAATGCTAACATCAAATATTTATAACATGTCATAGGGTCATGCCCTTTAAAAGAGTCTCTTGAAAATAAACTAAAAGATTAACTTAAAAGGAGCCTAATGATTATCTAGTTAAGCACAATTTTTCTTTGGTCAAATGGTCCAGATACTCCTTGTTGTAATGGGTGTCATAGTCATGTATTGTATCTCTTGCTTCAATCTCCATTGTCACCATGTTCTCAATGAAATCCACCACCGTGTCAGTATCTCCATCTTTGGCAACCTTCATAGCATTTTTGAGTACATGCTGACACTCTCAAATCCAATCCATCTTTTCTTCCTAGTCTCAATCTTCATTGATCAAGGGTGGGTTGCCATTTGATCCATCACTTAGAAAATAAACATCTTCTTATCTTAACCCTTCCATATACTTTCCATGTGCCTTAATGAATCCTTCATAGTCTTTGACAACATCTGAATTCTCCTCATCTTTTCCTTGGATCTCTTCAAGCCTATCATGAAGTCTTTTCTCCAACCTTTCATGCTTCTCAATGGACGACTGGTTCTTTGAGTACATTTACCAATATTTATCCATCCATACCATCTAGTTGGTAAACCTTTTTTGAATAAATGTAGATAGTGTCTCAATCTTGACGCTTTCCAGTTTGGTTTGGAACTAAAAAATTTCTTCCTTAAGTTTGCTGGCTTTAGTTTGTGGCTTTGAGCTTTCACCTTGTGTTAACAATTTTTGTGGCTCTTTTTTCTTTAGTAATTCCTTTAAATGATCATTTTTTTTACTCAATCTGATGTTCTCTAGCCTACCAAACTCCTTCTCTTTCAACAACAACTGAATTTGGGCTTTATTGAGCTTGGAAACATTAACACCTAGATCAATAGTGACAATTGGATCTGTCTCTCCTACCTTCATTATCATGATGTCATTGTCATGATGTGGCCAAAAGCTTTCTGAATATCAATAATCATTGGTCTCTTCTGTGGAGAGTAGAGAGACCAAATTAGCATGGAGTGTTCATCATGATTATACATGGAACCCATATAGACCTAGGTTAGACCTTCTGGAGACAATTTAAGTTTAGCATCAATATCATGGAGAAAACTATCAAACACCAAAGCTAAATTTAAATCCCATCCGGGAAATATCAAAACACTTGCATCCTCAAGTATCTTCATCCCTCTTTTAGGGGTCATCTGACTCATTTCTTGCTCAACTTCACCTTTCAAGGTGACCAACAACTGATTTTCATTGGAGGCATTCACCTCTCATGCATCTTCCCTAACTGCTTTACCCTTTATCTTATATAAAAAAGCTTTAAATGATGAAGACTTTACAAAATCATCATCTGGCACAAAATCTTTATAGGAAAGCTACCTCGGATCCTCCTCAATTGGCACCTCTTCCTCTGGATCCCTAACAAGAGAAACATGTTCTTCAATCATTATTTTAGAGAGCTTCTCAAAGGAGAGTTCATCATCACTTGATGACGATTCTTCATTGCTTGATGATGACACATTAGTCCTTTGTGTTTCTCTCATCTTCTGCTCCATCTCTTTGTTGTGATTTTCAATGGCCATTTCAGCCTCCTTGTCATCCAGGTTCCTACTCAAATCATCCCTCACAAATGGGATATGCTCACACTCACCAAGCTTTTTCTTTCTCCTTACAATATTAATGTATCCTTCAGGGTCAAACCTTTTTCTTGGTGCATCTAGGTTCATGTTGTAATGTGCTAATTTGCTGAATGTGAGCTCCTATCCTTCCTTCCTAGTGAAATTAAACTCACCAATGCATATGGTCCCTGACATAAAAGCTTGTTTGTCATGTTTCCTCAAATGTATGTGATTGGAAATTCTCATTTGTCTAATAATTTCCAAATAAGCTATCCTGTTGGGCACTATCTTAGGTAACAAATGGAGAATCTTCAAAGCCATAAACCCTAATCATCGTCATGTCTAAGAAACAATACCAATCACCCCAATTATGTTTGATTGTCTCAGGTCCCCCAAAATCTGCAAGCCTTAGGAACCTTTTGGCCTCATGTGTGAGTGTGGAGATGCATGGGTGATCATAGGATTTGTATAAACTTTTGACAAATACTCCTAAAAATAAATATAATTTGATCTGACAAATCTACAATCCCATACTGAAGTCCATAATTGGACTAGAAAAGGTCAGTTATCATTATCAAGCCTTCTAATCCTCATCTCCTCAGGCCAGATGCCTAGATCTTGGTCATAGAATAATATCATGTGCATCAATAAAGAATAATGTGGAATTTTTTTTTAGATGTATCATTCTTCATGGCAAGAAGGCTCAAATCAATCTATCTAGCAATGAATATGGAAAAATAAAAATCTATATCATTAAGGCATTGAATGTCCACTGTAATCACCATGGATTCTATCATCATGAAATTTGGGGTATTAAGACCAAGGACCTGGCCAACTAAATAGTATGTATACTTGAGATAGGTTTTAAACAAGTTTATGTGGAATCCAAGTCATTCCTCTACCTCCAGTGGTGCATCAAGATTGGGCATGTGAAGGGGTAGCTTCCACCCTGTGTAGGTGGTATCTAGTCTACAATATTATTTCACCAAGTCTTCAAGGACAATGGGATAGTCATAGATCCCAGTCAGATTGAACCCCTCAGAGATTGCTTCTCTTGAAACATAGAAACATTGCTTTCCCTCTATGTTGAAAATTTGCCTCTTCTTGGAGTCATAATGTTGTGCCAATAGTTTCAGTATGTCTACATTTACATAAACATTAGGAAAAACAATTTTTCCTAAGTTTAACCTCCATGGGTTGCAGATTGGTTGAGGGTTGTCTCACCTATGGCAATGGAACATGAAGAGTTCATGACCTCTAATGGTGGTATAGACATCCCCCACAAGGTTATAATTGTCCTCTAGCTTCCATTGTGTGGACTTCTTAGGTTTAGGGGTTGAACCAGGTAATTAATCAAGCAAATCTTGATTCAATTTTCTCTCCTCTATTTTAGTTTACTCTACTTCTATACCGCTGTCTTCCATTTTATGTTTCTTACCCTTTGCCTTACTGGTTTCCACTTTTTCATATCTTTTCCTAGTAGTGCTAGAGCTTTCCATTGTATAGACAATTCAATCAATTCTTTCAAGGAATCACAAAAGAATTGTCCCAAAGACTTACTTGTTTTGCAAGCTTGCCTGCTCTTGTTGCTTCTTTCGGCTTACTCTATTTTCACCCTCAATATCTGTCAAACAATGTGTTCTGGTATGAAATTACTCTGAATATATTTACAGAGAATTTCATTCATGCACAATAAATGTCTCGACTTGGTATTCAATACAACAGTCTTTTCGAATTTTGAATTGTTTTTTTTGATGTGAGCTATCGACATAACCCACTTTTGTTGATGCCTCCAAATTAGGTGCCATTTTGATAGAGTTATCACTATGGATAAATATGTCTATGTTCCAATGTATACCATAACTGTCTTCCCTTCTCATGTCACTTCGATGAAAGTTACACCGATGAGCCATTACTCATTTGATTCCCACTTTCGGGTTAACTATGCTGAAGACCCTTTAGATAATGCCTATCGGTCACTCCCGACTTCTTTGGTTACTCCAATGAATACTTCATCTTTGATTTCACTTATCACCATCAGTTATCCCAATGCTAATATTCTACTTAAAAATTAGTGATTGGGATAGCTTTCCTGACTTCATTTTATTCATTTTCTATCAGGATAACTTACATAGTCGAAGCACAAATAATTTATTATTCTGATCTCATTAGCTATATTGATAGAGACTTTGCGTTTAGTTGCCTTTTCTCAAGTTTGGCAAAGCTATTCTAATACAATGATATTAGGATAGTTTATTCCATCGATATTATGTTGGATTGTTATTCTTCCTTTGTCAGCTATCTTGATAAGTGGCTCTTACTTTATATTTGACATTGTTATTCTGATATCAACATACAACTGTGATTTATTAGATCAGGTTAGTTATCTCGATATGTACATGATGTATCATTTATAAATTAGAAATTAAGGTTTACAGGTACATCAATTATAAATTAAGGTCATATAAGGTAGTGGGATATTAGGTTTTTAGGTACATCAATTCTAAATTAAGGTCATATACTGAGGTAATTAACTAATTATACGCCACCTGTGAATTTCAAATTTTTTTTTTGATATAGTTGGTCAAGAGTGGGATACACTACATTTATGCATCGTAAACAATCTTGATTGGATGATGGTATAGATTGAATGATGTCAACAATCTGGTCACACATTAACATGGGAATGTGTGGCTTCATTGGTTAAAGAAGCTCATCATAATGGAGATTCCAATGTTACACTAAGGGAAATTGATTTAGCATATGGTTTAAGAGATAAACAGGTACATATAAATATATATTGATGTATATATCTGTTGAGTTTTTTTTCTTTGCATACACTCGGCCAATAATATTTATATGTTTATTAATTGATGATGCAATAATTTTTACATGTTTGACATATTGCAGGTGAAACACCACAAGGCTATGTGGCACAATGGTCATAACTTTCAAGTCAAAAGTTGGATGACATGAAGAAAACTTGTGATTCTGGGATAACTGTAGTCTTCAGGTGACTAATATTTCATCTAGAAGTGACATACATCTAGAAGTCTCAGAAAATTGATACTATGGAATTTTGGATGATATACTTGAGTGTGACTTTAAGTCCTTCAAATTAGTTATGTTCGTCATCCAATGGTACAGGCTACAATTGAATGAAAATGATCCCAAGATAATTGTTATTGAACATGATAATGGATTTATCATGGTTCATACAAGATTGTTCGAGCGAGCTATAAATGAGCCCTATGTTATTCCTATCCAATGCGAGTAGGTATTTTATTCAAAGGTTCCAGGTAAACTAGGTTGGTCATTTTTTATTAGACATGATCCAAGAGGAAGGTCGGTAAAGTATAATATGGTGGATGAAGAAGATATCAAATAACTAGAAGATGATGTAGATGATGATCATGATCAATAGCTAGTTGATGATGTGCCTAACGAAGATGTTGAGGAAGAGGAACTAGATCATGATGATGTAGGAGTTAATGTTCATGAAGATGATATTTGTGTGGATGATGACATTATCAAAACTAATATCAGTGACGATGATGATCATATGACTAATCCTTACAATGTTGAATCCGGATTGGATGATACAGACAAAGAGTTGGATGAAGAAGAAGATCAATGACATTGAAATTTATGAGTTATGCAATTATATTATCTATTTGATATTGATTTATTGATAGAATTGTATTTGACTTATATGGTTACATAATTGATTCATGATGTTTTTAATTTTTATGCCATTACATAACTAATTCATGATGTATATTTTGTTTATGATCGCACCTAATGTTGGAGCTTAAAATCACTGGTTTGATAATAGGAAGCTAAAAAAATGAGTATATTTTTTTTATAGAATGTACCTAATGTTAGAGATTAAAATCACTGGTTTTATGAGCCCTAAGGATATGCTACTCCCTATAATCAGGATCAGCAATTGATTTTAGCCAACTTGTGGAGTGATCAATTTGATCTATCTTCCCTTCACTTTTGGCTCTACCAAACCAAGGTGGGTGTACCTTATCACCAACTATTTTATCTTTTATTAATTAACTTCAACATCAATGATCAAATAAACCATTCTTCTCAATCCAATGTTTGTAGACAACTTAGAAAATACTGAGCAGAGTCTTAGAGAAGAATTTCTTTTTCTAGTTGAATACAGAAGCTTGGTGATGACAAGACCAAGGGAGTTAACTTATTATTTGAGAAACAATAAACTTTGTCAAAAAAATAGAGCTCCAAGACCTAAAACACAAGGTTTGTCACTCTTATGCTAAAACTAAGTCAAATTAACCCCTAGCACCTACTGGAAAAGTCAAAACATGTCTTTCTTTCAAATTCACAAGAATGTATAAACCTTATTGAAACCACACATGCATGTTATGAAAGTGTATGGTAATCCTACTTATAGTGGAAGTTCACATGATAAGCTAAACAATGACACTATATTGGAGGATAAACCCACCTATGGAATTAATTTAAGAGGTAAGGGATGCCTCTTAGTGGAATTTTGAGTCTTGGATTAATCCATAGTGCAAAATTAGTTCTAGTGTTCTTCCCTTGGTGTTATATCTATCTCTATAATTTCCCAAGCTATTTGTATCATAATGTAAAATTGGTCCAATCTCACATTAGCCCCTTAGGTAATTATCCATTTCCTCCAAGTTGAATGGAACCTTTTGTACCAATGCATCTATGTTTTCCTACCCTCATGGATCAAGACTTGACATCACCTAAACAATAGTCTTTATGTCATAGCATTTCTCTGAAGTGCCTTTGGTATGCTTTAGATGTATCAATATTAACTATATTGAATATATTTTAAAAGTCTCTTAACACATTCCATGACAAGGAAATGACTCATTTGGATTAAGGAGTACTTTCCTAAACCATTCCTTCATATTCAACAATCCCTTCTCACACCCACATCATAATTAATATTCATGTTAGTTGTAGTAAGTGTTTTAAACCAACACTCAATGAATCAAAGGATAGAATAAAACTAGTTATACATAAGGATAAGAATCAAAGAGACTAGAAGAATCGATTCACTAGATATGCTCCCCATTACTGTAATAGACCAATGTAAAAAAACAAGTCATAACAAGAATTGTATTTCAATTTTTTTGTCAAGTAATAGATATGCTCAAACTTTTGTCAAGTAGTATTTCAATAACCGATTCTTAAACATCCATCATGATTAAACATCACATATCATAAGCCTTTTTAACAATCACTAGGACTGTACATAATATTCAATCATATTATAGGAAATAAATCATCAAAAATTATAAAGAAAGAGAAAACCAACTATATAAGCTCAACAAGCCACCATAAAAAATTATATTTTATAGAAAATAAAATAAAATATATGTTGACATAGCATATATATTTTGTATATAAACTATATGTTAACATAGCATATATACAAACTATATATTTTGAATTTTGGTCATGCATGCATAGGAGCACGACATAACATACTGCACCAAGAATGACTGCATCCAACCCCTGAGTGGAAAGTTATGAGACTTCACTGGATGAGTGTTGCAAGGTCATTGAGTTGAGGAAGACTAGAAACCATTTGGTAGGAGGTAAGCCAGAGCAAGAGGTGAGGGCACTCCAAAAGGAAAAATTGACCGATGGACAATGACAGTAAGTGATTCCCCCCCCCCAAACATTTAGTACTGGTGTCTGGTTAGTTTCAACAACCAAGCTTTGAGATGTTTAATTTAGTAATAATTTATATTTTATTAATGATATAAAGAGAATTTACATCAAAATGCTATCTGTCTGAAAATCTATCCAAAATCTGTCATTCTTCAAAATTAGCATTATATACATTGTATATGGCAAAAAAAGTTGAATGCAACCAGTCACCACTATAATAGACTACCTCCTAATTGGCTTCAGACAAAAACCAGAGATTTTCATATAACATTCTAAAAAGACAAAAAAAAAAATTACTCTGATCATCCTTGAATTCATTACTATAACGGAAAGCAAAACCCTCATCCATGAAAATGCACCATGTCCACCAAAAATCACTATAAAATTTCAGACACACAAAATAATAGTTCAATGTGCATCTAACATAACCAGAAGTCTAGCAATGAACTTCACCTAAATTCAAAAAATCCAAAATAGAAATTTTCATTGTAATCTATCTCTCATGCGGGTTCACCTTATTGAACCTATCAAGAATTCACCATGCTTTCTCTATATGGGCCCACAGTCATAGATCCGGTCTCATCTCCACCCTTGCTATCTCGTGTGCCCCTTGTAATGCTTCCTCAACCTGCATCAGCCCCATAAATGTTTTAAAAGATTCCCATCCATGCCAAGCAATTGCTCTGCATCTTTCCTTCACCTCATCCTTTGGCTCTCACACAAAGAGAATGGGGTTTCCATTCTCCTCCCCACCTTCAGAAACATCAATTCCAACCCCCAGATAACTGATTCAAGAATGGACTCCAGACCCTCCTAATAATCCTTTGTAATGAGCTCTTTTAGGATTTGTCTGACCGTGTCCAATGTGTTTTAAAATTCCAACGCCCACACCACAATCAGAGAATAGATATCCATATTAGTTCGATATCTATAGCTAATGTGAACAATGTTCTCACTCAGCATGAGCTTCACTGCTTCCAACATATGCTCATCTTTGTCGAGGAAAATCCTCTTTAATCATCTGTTGGATGTGTTTCCCACAAAAGGCACAAGCTTCTTTTGTGTTTTAAAAGTAAAATTTGCCTCCATATTGGCAAGCTACAGTTTCGCCACCCCAACACCTAAGAATATAGTTCTTCTGCAACTAAAAGCAATAGTGCTACTAGAACAAAATAACATCACCCTCACTTATTCATTAATGTGAAAGGATTATCAATCCTTCCTTCCTGAGAAAGGAAACCTTCACCGCCACCAAAGTTCTTTTACATCACTAAAAATTATAAATGTGTTGTCAAATTATACCATAGCAACCTTCCACACAAACTGAGAGTGACTACATTGTATTATCATATTAATTAGCATGTCAAATATCTAACACTTTGAGTCTCCAATTTTGTTAGGGATACCACCAACAACCACATCTCCTGTGTCATCAATGAAAAGGTTTCTATTGTCCTCCAGCTAGAAATCATGTTCCTCTTTAAATTTTCTAGCCCATTTAGATAATACATTCGCTTCTTTATTACCTTCTCTTTGCACATGAGATATCTTGAATTATATAAACATTTCATCTCAAGAGTTATTTTGTGAACATACTTGTTAAGAATCCAAGCTTGCATTTCCCCTTTAATAATTGTATTGACAATAATTAGTGAGTTGCCTTCCAAATTTAGTTTCTGGAAACCAAGTTTCAAACCCCATTCAATGGCTAATGATGTTTCTTGCACCTCAACAACATTATTTGTGCCCTTTTCTAGTTGCTTAGCACCCCATGCAATGATGTTGCTCTTCCAGTCCCTGAACACCACCCCTGCACCAGACACATCTGGATTACCTTTGGATGCACCATCAAAATTAGCCTTTATCCACCCTTCCTCTGGTGGAATCCAATTTTCTCTTTACTTTTCCTGCTTCTTGCAGTAAGATGGATCATCTTGCCTAGGCCCATGAACGGGCTTAGGAATGGGATGATTATTGCTTTCACCCCTTCCCCATTATTTTTCACCCCTTCACCAATATCAAATCTTTCACCTAACATCGCCCACTCCAGGATAGTCTCTGTTACCAAATTTTTATCACACCTAAATTTGGTGACCTATACAGGTCTTATTCATTGCAAATAAAAGGTACACAAATTTTTTCCAAGTTTGCTAGCTTTATTGAATAAAATGCATGTCATACAAATATCCTATTTTCAAAAAAAGCATCTATTTGAATCAAATAGATATACATAAATGAAACATTTGCATAAAACACATTTTTAATCATAAAGAGCAGCTGTACATGTGATCCCACAAAAGTCATGGGAATAGCCAATAAATGATATGTCTGATCATAGAAAAGTAAACACAAGAGAAACATAAGAATGCAGTTTGAAGGGAAATAAAGAACCCATTATTGCCTAGATAGGTTGATGGGTTCTGAAGAAGAGTCTTCTGATCAGCTTCATTGATTAGAGAGAACCATGCTGTACACTAATGAGATGACCAAAAATAGAGAGAGGAATGGTTTTGTTAGAGCTTTGGGTTATTCCTTTCACTCCTGCATACACAATGCTACTCCTAGTGTTCTTACACTGCTATATTAGATTCAAAACAAAAGAGAAATAGTGCAAATATAGTGCCATGAGAAGTAAGCAAGAACCATGCTTTTATCTAACTTGTTTGTTTCATGTGTAGATATAGGTTTTCATTTCATAAATATCATGTATGTGGGTTAAAATGGGCTCCCACAAGGGTTGAGCTAAACATACATGTTGTCACTCCTAGGGTGACACTAACCAGTTATCAAGTAGTGAATGCAACAAGCCATGATCCCATATACTGTCACTCAATAACAGTGCAAATTGTCATCTAATGGCAACATATGTAACATGAACTTGATAACATTTGCTAATCAACAAGCGACTAGAGCCATCATGAGATTAAAATAATATGCAAGGTCTTAAGGCAATAGTAAGTCATGTTCAATAGGCAAAAAAGGGAGATCAATCATCAAGCCCTTGAACTATACACAAATCCATCAATAAGAAGTGACTAAAGAAATATAGAGGAGCAAATAGAAGATAGTCCTTTAAACCCTCACATGCCTTGTTCCTTGTGGTATTTAAATAAGATATTGTTTTAAAAGTAATAAAATAGAACAATGTTAGAATCTTAAGACAATTATCCTAGATTAAGACAACACATGAGGGCTCATGACCAAAGACATAGTCAAGTGAGTAAGGACACCACCAAAGACCCAGTAATAGAGCCATTGCCATGAATATCTTATAGTGGACATTTTGAATAGCATAGGTGACAAGGGTTATACAGATCCTAACCATAATGATATCCTCACAAAAAAATTAGATGAAGGTTACAATCATATTGTTATGGTATATTCATAAGGATAATATAGGGATTTCGATTGCTCAAGACTTTCATATTTTAAGATGTAGCAACACTATTATGGAATAGTCAAGCAATGATACATAGGGTTAGGGTAGTGAGCATAGAGATAAACCATTATTAACAATGGTAGCCCCAAACTTGTGTGTGTCTTAATTAGCCATATTCAGGGTAGATAGTAAAATAACAATAAATATAGTCCATGAAATTGTATTAACTGTTTAAACAAATCAACACACAACACAGTAATATGTTTCTGAGAAGAAGGCAAATACTCAAAGGGTATACTATAAAAAATTAGTTAAAAGATTGTATATTTGTAGTTTGACCATGTATAATAACTTTAGACAGTTCAAATAGTGATAATAGAGACCTTAGTCCAAACTATAAGGTCAATCATAGGTAATGATGACAATCCAATAGAGTCACTGTCAAGGAAAATTTCAGAATAGTAGCATTTATCTCATAATCATAGCTATAAAATTGTAGCAAATACATTGAGCAACCAAGGGACTATGTCTAATATTTAAAGACCAGTAACAATGGACATTTAAATCATCAATTACAGTGAGAAAATAATATTTTATTTTGATTTGAGAAGTTACAAAGAAAACAGTGAGCAAGCTCCATTAAGGCAAACTTAGAGAAAATTTACTAGATTCTAATCAAGAACAAAGATTTAAGATGGAAATAATAGTTTCAGATTCAAGCTAGAGCAGTGATCCTCAATAGCTATGAGAAGACAATGTTTGCAGATTGACCGAGCAGCTCAATGATAGTCCCAAGCTTTTCAAGGATGTTGATAAACCACGAAAGATTAAAGAGGTCGCAAGACAGTGAGCCAAAATTTATAGTGAAAAAGGACAGTCACAACCCAACTAATAGCATGAAATCCTTGTCTAGACATAGTGACAATGTGCCCAGTATTAACTGATGAGCATGCAAGAGTTATATAATAGATATCAATGAAACAAAATAGTAAGAATATAATTGTCAAGGATAGTTATGTAATAGACAAAGTTAATACTATCAGAATACATAAAAGACAAGATCTTCATCAAAAAATTAGTGAATGCTAGTCACAATTTACTAAAAGGATTCATTCAAAGCATTTTAGCAGTTGAGGAGCAGTCATGAGATAAGAAACCCTATTTTGCAATAGCATAACAAAAGACACATGTTTGCAATAATTTCAGAATAGAACATAAGAACAACTTATATGATTAGGAGAAAACTATGCATGAGATCAAAGATGGTGTCAACAGACACCCGAATCATCACCTACAGTATGTAAACCAAATCCTTAGTTATCAAGATATAGTGAGATCAAATAAGAATGTGCAGTAGAATGAAGATACCCACAATATAAAATATAGTGTCATTCAAAGAATCATTTCATCAACAAAGACAAAAGAAATATAGAGGAGGCACATCCAAAAAAAATTATGCTCAAAATCCTAAATAAAAGAATGTAAAAAGCAAGTATCTTGCAGATTTTTCTTTCCACATAGAGAAGAAAAAATAAATAATATGATAGAGGAAAAAAGATTTGAGATCATGCAGAATAAGCCCTACCATGCCGATTATCTTGCAAAAAGATTTGAGATCATGCAGAATAAGCCCTTGTTTGAGTCTCAAGACCCTGCTTCGAAACCCTACCTTCAACAGTGCATGATGACCACAGTGAAGATTTTTCAAAAAGACAGAATGCAAAGTGAATGGGTTTTTAGGGTTCGAGGCATCTTTTCTATTTTTTGGATCTAAAATCAACAGATTGGATGGGTTCTCAAGAAATTCCAACTCCTATGATCAAACCTTCCAATTTGACTTGGCCAACTTATAGAGTGAACCTATTTGGTTACTAACTCTCTCACTTTAGGCTTTGCAAGACCTAGGTGGGTATACTTATTCACTAGTGGCTTTTGATGACTAATGCTTTTTATAGTAGATTGAGTATCTTGATCTAAATTCTTCCCTATCTCAAAATGGCATAGGTTCCTAGGATAGGTGGATTTTAGATGAGTTCAAAAAATTTTGTTGTGAAAGCTATTCGATATTTGCACTTGAAATTGATATATTTACACTATTGCTAGTTTATTCTATATTTCATACTCAATTTCTCCTATTGCTTTAAAGTAAAAGTGATTGGTATAGTAAAAGTTGTGATTCATGAGTAACCAGTGTCTTCCTTTTTATTTGGGCTACAAAGTCTTATATTTCCCTAGGACTAAATGTATGATTTATGAGATAGTTTTTAAACCTACCTACTTTGGCAAGTCTGTCAGTTGCTGTTTCTTATGAGATCTGCTAAATGTTTATATCATAAAATTGCTTGAATGAATTTAACCTTAACCTTAAAGGACCATTCAAGGAAGAACTACGAGGAACAATTACAATTCATAAGTAGATCTTATTAATCCAAGTTTATAATATAGAAACATAAACTTCACTACAAGAATACAAGCAACCTTATCTCCTTTAGATAATATCACAAGCAACTGCCTATAAGAAATGGAATAATTCACAACACATGCAGAGAAAAAATAACTGATTCTATTAAAGTTTCAAAACAGTACAGTAGTGTGCCAGAGGCTGTAGTATCTATTTGATATCTCCTTCTCTAATAATGATCCCCTTTTTTTTCTTTAAGTCCTTATCTTCGGTTTTGGTTTCTCCTTTTATAATATTCAAGGAGTTTTTTCAAACCGTTACAATGCTTAATAACAAAGTCATGTTGCCCTAAAATATATTAATTACCACCTTTGTTAATTTACACTACAATTTTAGGGTTATGACCCTTCACTTTGAGTGATGCAATCTTTCATTTGATTAACCATCTTCAATAGGTTAAAAATATTTTAATTTTAGTCCCTTTGTATTTCTTAAAGATAGTTATGATAACTCTCCTTCACTGGCAACTTCTCGTAATAATTTTTACTTGAAAAATAATCCTTCCTTGCACAAACTGTGGGTATCAAAAATGAGAAAATACCATAATGCATTTTGTATGGAAAAAAAAATTAAAAACTGTCCACTGTTATCATACTCTTCTTGGTCATTGATAAAATATTTTCTTGATTGAACACTTTACCCACTTCTCATCAATCAAGTAAAAATGTTTTACTTATTTTTCACCTCACAGTGAAATAATCTTTTCTGACTCGATTTTATGTGGATGCTAACAAAGTATCATAATACACTTTATTAAATTCACCATGTAAAACTCTTTGTAATGATTTTATATTTCTCAAAAATAATTCTTCCCTTTCATAATCAAGTGAAAATTCTTCACCCATCTTTTCACCAATTAAGTTATTATTCCCACTCCATTTTAGCTTTATAAGATTTCCCCAAAATATTTATACTTTCCATATAAAGTCATCCAACCCTAAGTGAAAACAGTTTACTCAGCTTCATTCTTTAGTTAGGCTAATTTATCAAAACAATTTCACCTTCCCATATTCAGTTTTTATATTTACTTAACTTGTCAAACTAATTAAAGATGATTCATTATCATTTCCCTTCAAGTCTTGTAAAATGTTGAAGCAAATACTTTGGGTAGACTAATTCTATCCTTCTCAAATCTTTGAAAACTGTTACCTCTTCCATCTTTAATATTTTTGTCCAACTTCAATTGAGAGGTTTTATCGGACTATTATTTGATAATTTTTTTTTACTGAAAACTAGTTTTGATAGAATGTCCATAACTTTTTCATTTCTTAACGAAATTAAGAATTTCAAAATATTCTGGAAAGCTAGTGCCGAGGAGAAACTAACTGAGAAAACCATTTTGACAAATTATCTTCATTAATGAGAAGATTTACTATGTATTTGTAGCATACTATGAGGTTATAGCCTGTCATACCGTGTCTGTTTTACCTTTTAATGAAATAATTCATAAAAGATACATCTAACTGCATTTTTGCCTTTGTAAAATTAATTAATCTTGGTGTAATAGTACTTCAACTTACCATATATCAATTCCTCTTCAATATGCAAATGGATAAACAATTACTTTTTAAATGTGAAAACGTTTTCTGAAAGGTTTTCATTAATTACCCTTGGTTGATTGTTCTCTCATATAATTTTATTTGTACCTTCACACCTACTTAATCTTCACACTTTTACCTTCTTTAAATGAAACACTTTTACTTGGCTGCTATTTTTTTTTCACTTATCAAAATCTCTTTATGAAGGTATATTCATCTTTCACTAATATATCTTCTTCATGAAATTTGGTCTTACACCTGCTAATTGTATTCGCTTGGAGGTTGTTGGTCCAACCTTGGAATATTTTTTATTTTTGTTATGCAGATTAACCTTCTTTTTTCGATAACACAATTGATCAAACTCTTCTCTTTGTGAGGTCCACCACTTTGGCTCATATTAACCAACTTAATGGTTTTCGTTTTACCATCACATATATAGTTTATATATACGATCATTTCTTATAATGCTCCATAATGATTAATTTAAATCATTTTTGATTGATTTAAATTTTGATTTCTCTTGATTGTTATTCCTCTTCAAACATATAATGTGGCCATTTCAAATATTATTATTGGAGTTAGAATAACAAGCTATTATGTGTTTGCATAGATGAAAGTCGATCCCATTTTAAAACCATATGCTGGGCTCTACCCTTATGGGAGCCGCATTTATCCCCACATATAGTAAACATTTGGTTTCAATAATATAAAATATATTGAATTATCAACTTTCATAAAGAAGATGTCTTTTATTAATGAACTTGTAACAATACTAACCTTATCTGATGATCAAATAAGTCATTCTTCTTGAATTAACACTACATACCTTGCTCTGACTTATTTTTCCAAATAATTCATTTGAACAGGTGACAGGAACAATTCAGAGTAAATTTGTGGTCATGAACTGATTAAACATTATCAAATTGTGCACTATGATATTTTGTAAAAAAGTGTCCAACCATGATTTTTGCATCCAAAATCAATGTTGAAAACTATCCAAATCATACCATGAGGTCATGAAAGTTGGCAATCATGTAGACATTTAACTAGAGATTGCAATGCAAGTGACAACTCTAATAAATTCCTTCTGAGGTGAAAGATATTAATTTCCAAAGTAGGCTCCACAATTGATTTTACCCGTATGCAAGTTCCAGATATGCATCAATTGTATTTGGTTTAAGCTCAAGAAAATTATTAAATGGATTGGTAGGGTTCCAGAACCTTGCACTGTGGTCTATTGTGATACAAACAATTATGTGGATCAATTTGAAATAATAATTTCAACAGAAAGCCACTTTGGTAGATTTGCAATGTGTAAGTAATAAAATGAATAAATCAGAAATGGAATTGACCTGGGAAAAATAGCAAATGAGGTCATAGGTCTCTAAAAATTTACATGGGAGTTCATTTTAATATATAAAATTGATTGGAATAATTGGATTAGAATGACTACTTACAGGGACCAAGTTATAACTTTCAAAAGTGGCTACTTGGAATAGTTTTGTGACTCGGACTAGTATGCACCTAAATTTCGCTATTTGACAGAGGTATCAAAATTTGATTCTGGGAAGCTCAATATGATGATTATATTTATTTATGGGTGGTAAAAATAATTGCAAGGTCAAATTGCCCATCGGGATCAAGATTCATTGGTGCATTTTTTGGGGTGTTCACTAAATTATCTCATTTAGGAGACCCTAAATTTTGCCAAAATTTAGGGTTCCAACAGTGGCTCTGTCTGGGGATGCATGCTCCCTATGGGCATAGAAAGAATCCAGTTTTCTCTGGTAGAGTAGAGCATTGCCAATCACCTCCCTTTTGTACATTATGTTAAAACTGCATCTGTTGGCCCCTAGGTCCCAAAATCATGAACACTCATTTAACCTGAATCAAAGACCTGGTTCTCATTTTGCAAAAACATTCCAATTTCATCATAAAGCTTATCAGTTTTCATTTTTCTATGTTGTCCATATATGTTGTAATGTCTTTTATTTTTGTCTTGATGTTCTATAAAAGAATCACAACAATCTCCTTTTGTTTTCATAGGAATCAAACTTTTATAAACCATTATACTATTTGATTTATAAAGTTTTAAGTTTTGAGATTTTCTAATATTTTCAAGTATCATATTATCTCTTATTTCTCTATGGACACATTCCAAATCATATGGGATATATTGTTTTTTACCCCTCCCTGTATTCACCACATAAGCTATAAAATCTTCATAAATTATTGAGTTTTTCATATTCACCAAGGTTTCCTTTCTGAAACATCCTCTTATTCATGAATACATCAATATTCATCCCTATTTTATAGGGGTGTTCCATTTTACTTGAGAGACTTTGTTTTTTACCTCTAATGCCATCTTTAGGTAAAACCCTCTTAGTAATGTCAACATTAGAATTTGAAAAAAAATTCTCCTTTATCATTCTCTTATGTGATTCATGTAAGCCAAAAGTTAAAAATTTATGTCTCGGCTTATTTTTAAGATGTACTTCATATTGAGGAGAAGGATAATTCAGAAACCCTAAATTTTTCTCATGGCACTTTTCTCTCATTTTTGAAAAAATTATATCACCAATTTTATTTGTCTGAGTTTTCTTTGGAGAATGCAACTTTTCCAATCCACAACAATGCTCCCAATTATCCTCGTTATTACTTATGTCATTTCTCAATAAGATTTCTTGATTATCTGGAGGTGTTTTTTCTTCTTCATATAGTGGATTCGGAAAGACATAGAGATCTCTGTCAGACATACTCTGGCAGTATATAATTTCATCATTTCTATCTGCATCATTACAAAGAGGACTTGTAAAAAATTTAAAATCATCTCCATACTCATGTGACTCTTCAGTTTGTCGATCACCATATGTGCCCTCACTATCGTTAATGTATTTATTAGAGAAATAGTAGGACTCATCACCTGATGTTTTTTCCATTGTATCCTTCACATTACAATCTTCTTCTATCACCTTGTCAAACAATGGGTTTGAAAAATTCTAAAAATTATTTTCAGGTGTGTGTGTGCATTTTGTCTATTGTTCATAATACACCCCTTTTGCCTTTTCTTCATTTCTATGATACTCTTTATCCAGAAAGTCTGAAATTTGTTCAATATTGAGAAAACATTCTTCTTCCTCTTTGTTACTGATACAAGTTTTTGTTCCCTTCAAAATATCATCATGGTTTTCAGGTATGGATGAATCAACCATTTGTTCCCTGTCAGACAAGTATATTTCTTCACATGGAGATAATTCTGTATTATCACCATCAACAATAATCTCTTCAAGTTCTGAATCATAGTAAAAAATATCATTCATTTCTTCTTCATTAGATAGGCCTTCAAAAGGGACAAGTAGTTCTTCTGTACAGTCATCTTCATGTTCATCTCTTGTTTTGATGTTACTCTTCTCATACATAACATGTAGTTTTTTAGTCAGTTCTTTAAAAATTGAACATGTCGATTCCAAACTATCAGGCCCACACTCTCTTACGATCAATTCCTCCAGTATAGCTGAATTAAGTTGGTTTATTATCAGGCATTTGTAAATAAGTCACCATTATTCTACCAACCAGTTTTTCTATAGATTCACCTTCCTTTCTTCTTATGTTGTAGATTACATTGGCACAATCATAATCCGATTGAATCTGACTTTGGTATGGAGAACCAATTGAAGGGATAGTGACTGAAGTGTTGTCCTCGATTACACCATAGAATTCTTCCATGAACCACCACTCAAGTTCTTCCCATGATGAGATACTTTGTGGGGGTAACAAGTTGAATGATTGCTCCACAACATCCTCCAATGTTAGCACAAACCATTTCATGATCGTTTCTTCTAAGTAGATTTTGAAGGTCTCAATAAACCAATAAAATGATTTTAGATGCCCAATTGGTATTCCCTTTCATCTCCATGGAACCTCGGCATACAGATCTTCAACTCATAGGGAAATGCATATGGATACTCGGGGATGTTACCAAAATCCAATGGCTTAAAACTTCTTGGAATATTCTTACCTCTTTGTGGCTGTGGTTGCCACTGTGCATATTTTTCTAAAGATGCTTCTCCATAAAAATATGGATATCGAAACATACTGAATGCTACTGATCTTTTTCATTTAATTTTCCCTTTTACAGAGTCGCCACCTCTTTCATAGAGGACATAAGTTATTTCTTTCTTCTGACTTCTCTCCCACAACAGAGTCTTAATAATTCTTCCCCAGTAGAGTCGCCAATCTGTCCATACTGTTAGAATCCATCAAATCAATAGATTGGATGGGTTCTAAAGAAATTCCAACTCCTATGATCAAACCTTCCAATTTGACTTGGCCAACTTATAGAGTGAACCTATTTGGTTACTAGCTCTCTCACTTTAGGCTCTGCAAGATCTAGGCAGGTATAACTATTCACTAGTGGCTTTCGATGACTAATGCTTTTTATAGGAGATTGAGTATCTTGATCTAAATTCTTCCCTATCTCATAATGGGATAGATTGCTAGGATAGGTGGATTTTAGATGAGTTCAAAAAATGTTGTTGTGAAAGCTATTCAATATTTGCACTTGAAATTTATATATTTACACTATTGCTAGTTTATTCTATATTTCCTACTCAACTACTCCTATTTCTTTAAAGTAAAAGTGATTGGTATGGTAAAAGTTGTGATTTGTGAGTGACCAGTGTCTTCCATGTTATTTGGGCTACAAAGTCTTATATTTCCCTAGGACTAAATTTATGATTTGTGAGATAGTTTTTAAACCTACCCCCTTTGGCAAGTCTGTCAGTTGTTGTTTCTTATGAGATCTGCTAAATGTTTATATCATAGAATTGCTTGAATGAATTTAACCTTAACCTTAAAGGACCATTCAAGGAAGAACTACGAGGAACAATTACAATTCACAAGTGGATCTTATTAATCCAAGTTTATAATATAGAAACATAAACTTCACTGGAAGAATACAAGCAACCTTATCTCCTTTAGATAATATCACAAACAACTGCCTATAAGAAAAGGAATAATTCATAGCACATATGCAGAGAAAAAATAACTGATTCTATTAAAGTTTCAAAACAGTACAATAGTGTGCCAGAGGCTATAGTATCTATTCGATATCTCCTTCTCTAATAATGATCCCTTTTTTTTTCTTTAAATCCTTATCTTCGGTTTTTATTTCTCCTTTTATAATATTCAAGGAGTTTTTTGAAACCGTTACAATGCTTAATAACAAAGTCATGTTGCCCTAAAATATATTAATTACCACCTTTGTTAATTTACACTACAATTTTAGGGTTATGACCCTTCACTTTGAGTGATGCAATCTTTCATTTGATTAACCATCTTCAATAGGTTACAAATATTTTAATTTTAGTCCATTTTTATTTCTTGAAGATTGTAATAACCCACCTTACTTAACTCAACAAAATTTGACCACTTTTTTTTTTGTTGTTGTTTAATTTAATCATTGTGTTTGATTCAATCACATACTTTGGGCATCCATCCATTTGGATTAGGCATTCATCCATCAGGGATGAGAATCTAACCATACGAGTTAGGCATCTATCCATACGGGACATAAGATTTCATCTATCCATTACGGGATAGGCATCTACACATACGGGGTAGACATCTATCCAATCAGGATAGGAGGTGCTCTGGCCATAGACTTAGACTCATCGGGACCATTCAGGTCATTAGCCACTCACTAAGTACTACACTCTTCTAATAGAAGTGCACCGAGGTCTCCATCCTTAGGAGTAATTAAATAACATAATACAAGCTTGAATTCCGCCTTGAGAAGTCAAGCGAATCCACACGGGATTCCTTCTGAGTATGTATTGAATTACTTTTCCTTTTTATTATACTTATCTTTCAAAATTAGGATTCTACTCAATCCTTCTTCTTACAAAACCTAGACCCCACCCACGAACGTCTGAGTACTAAGGACAACTTCGTCCCAAGACTGCCTACATACTCGTTTCAGCACGGGATCAAGGCATAAAGTATGTAGTTCTATTTTCTACTCTATGGTTTGATGTAAACTGATTAGTGGGTACACAACCCTTTCTAGGGTCAATGTCCCAGATAGTTTCTCTGTGGTTGCTACCATGGTGGTAGCCCTTAAGGAAAGGCTCAAGATGGCCTATTGTTTGTGGCCTAAACAACTAGATCCTAATACCTATCATTAGTGTCACCCTTGACCAATTGTCAATCGTTAATAATTCTTCGAGACTAAATCAATTTCATAAAAGCATTTCACTCGATCATCCCTATAGGAGTTTACTATGGTTTAACACAGCGGATGAAAGATCATTTTAGAATTATCTTATTAGATTATCGATCCAAGGGGGATTACAAGCCCCTTGGATTTTAACTCCCAAGTGTCCCTTATTACTCCCCGACGATTTATAGGGATGATGCCATAGACGTCGTTGCTTTATTAGGCATTAAGTGCAGTAGTTCTAGACGATGGCATTACCCGTAAGCGTGACCCAGAGGCACTGTATATACCAAATGCTGCTAGGTTTTGGTTTTCCGACTTCCTTCATTTAGTTTTCTAACTAAGAAGCTATGAAAACATCATGCCTGAAAACAATTATGAATTGAATGTACATAATTGCAAGGTTTAATTAATTGAAATAACTACTTCGGTGGCGTTCAATTACTACTTGATAGAATTACCATTCTTCTACAACTAAACTACTTAATATATGATTGCATGATAAAGACAATTATGAACTCACGTATTTAAACGTGTAATTTGCATAAAAATGATGGAAATGTAACTTGATCATGAATGAAAATTAATATATAAGTAAGTCGATGATGTAAAAACAATAGTGTCATTTACATGCAAAATGAAGCAATGTTTACTTCTATCATGAGAATAATTAATTATAGCATTACTAGTTCGAAATGAACAATTAGTTTAGATTTTTGGCAATTTTGGATCAAATCATAATATTATGACTTAATTATTTGAAATGAATCTAAATATTAGCGATTAAGTAACCCAATAAATCTCCAATGGGTTGAGAGATTTCAATTATACACATAAATTTGAAATTATAAATTCACTATACAATGATCCTAATTACTTATAAATTTTCCTAAGTTTAAATCTACTAACTTAAAAATTTATGATCCTAATTACTTATAAATTTTCCTAAGTTTAAATCTACTAACTTAAAAATTTATAGCAATTAAACTTAAAATTTAACTAAGCAAATATTAACAATTTTTAAATTGTTATTTAATATACATAATAAAAAAAGTTAATTAAAAAAACAAGGCACAGGGTTTTTGTTTAAAGTAATGGGGACTGGGGAGGGCCCCACAGGTCCCATCATCATTGTGGACCTACGGGCACAGGCCCGCGGTGATGAGGGGACCACCGTGGTCCCCTCCACTACCCTGCGGCCACTGTCGTAGCAGTGACTACAGGTTAGTGGAGGGTACCACTAACCTGCGGCAATAACTCCGCCCTGTCCCCTCCCTACGTTGGTCCACTATCCCATGCAAATTAATTTCATCGTACGATTTCGCGTACAATGTGTTTGCATAAATTTTTAACGGAAATTTAAATACTTTTATATATATACCTTCCAATTTTCAATTTATTTAAGCATAGAGAGAAATATATAACCAGATGTATGTGAAATAAAAATATTAATGTAAACAAATGAGAATAAGGATTTATTCACAAGAATGAATAACACAGAGAACAGAGAGAATTATTCCTCATTTTCAATTAATATTAATAGATATTTATACCTCATTTTTTTTTTCAACTAATGTTCATAGAGAGATTTATACCTCATTTTGCACAGAGAGATTTATACTTCTTTTTTTTTTAACAGAGAGAAATGAATACAATGAGGTTTATATTTTATTATCAGACATTTTCTATTCACAAAGAAGTAAGATTGAATGTAAGAAACAGATTTATATTTAAATTCCCAATCCAATAATGAATTTAAGAGAAGAATAACAAGGACAGATTCATATAGAAATGGTTATCATTTAATAACACAGAGAAGAGTTTTTAATCTCAAAAAAAAAAAATTAAATAAGGAGAATATGATTTTTTTTTTTTTTGCACAGATAAAGAAAAAGATTTTTCTTTCTTCTTGGAAAAGCAAAAGCAAGATCTGATATTTCTCTAAAGAGATTAATCAAATAATAAAGCTATCTTTCACATGCAAGCAAGATCTGATATTTTTCTAAAGAGATTAAACAAATAATAAAGCTATCTTTTGCATGCAATATATGAAAATACTTTAATCAATATTTATCCCTAAATAAGAAGAAAAGATTTACAATCTAAAAATATTTTTTATTTATTTTTATAAAAGAAGATCTAGAAGCTATTTTTTTTTTGATAATATAAATTTCTCATATGTAAATGAGAGATGACAAAGAAGAGAACCTGGCTTATTGAAGCTTGATTCTGAATCCTCTAGCTATCCTTTTTGATCCTTCCTTGCAACTTGAGAGAAATCTTCAAGAACAACTTAGCAATCCTACAACGAAAATGAGACTACCAAAGAAGATCCTACTACTAACAACAAGGAAACTTGGAAAATTTTCTTCAACACATAATCAACACTCCCTTATGAAAACTTGCATACAATATATAAGAAAAATCCCTTAATTCCACTATCTAGAGAAATTAATTAAAAGTGGGATTCTTTTCCAATATTGGACTCATGCAAATTGATTAAAAACCTAGTGGGGGAGCTACATGCAAGGCATTGAAGATTCCTCTAGAAGCTTCTAATTCCTCCTACAACATGTACCATAATTGGGAGTGGAAAAATAAATAAAAATAAAAATAATGCCTTTTGAATTATATTCTCCAAGTGTGTGTGTGTGTGTGTCCATTTTTATTCTTTTATAATATTTATTCAATCATTTTCAATAGCCCAACCAAAAATATAATAGAATTGTATCAAATCAAAAAATTGTAAAGGAGGGTCATGACATCCCCCCCCCCTTAATTTGTGCATCGTCCCGATGCACTTATTGAATGCATCCAAAAGAGTCTATAGTTCATGATTAGTTTAAAACAAAAAAGGAAACAACTGTTGCATTTCCCTAGTATCTTCCCACGTGGCATTCTTTTCATCATACTGGTTCCATTGTACTTTGCATTGATCAACCTCTCTATTGCGCAATTGGCACTGGCACCTCTCCAAGATTTTGAATGGCTCTATCATTATTCCTCCCATTTCTTGGACCTGTAAAGCATCCCAATTCAAAATACGTTTCTCATCAGGTACATACTTTTTAAGAAGAGATACATTGAAGACATCATGGATTCAGCTCAACTGGGGAGGTAAGGTCAACTGGTATGCAATTGGATTAATTCTTTCCAATATTTCAAAAGGTCCAACATAACGAGGTGCAAGCTTGGTCTTTTTCCCAAATCTTATTGAACTCTTGTGTGGCCTAACTCTTAGGAAGACTTTCTCTCCCACCTCAAACTCCCTTGGTGTCCTGTTTTTGTCTGCATAACTTTTCTGCCTATCTGAGGCTTCCTTCAACCTTTGCCTAATTTCCTTAGTTTTCCTTTCCATCTCCTTCAACATATCTGGTCCAACAATTACTCTATCTTCAAGACTATCCCAACTCAAAGGTGTTCGACATGGTCTACCATACAATGCTTTGAAAGGTACCATTCCCAAAGATGTTTGATATGCATTATTATAAGCAAACTCTACCAGAGGTAGGTAATCTTCCAATTTCTTCTGTTGGTCCATGCAGTACATGCGAACTAGGTCTTCCAAAATCTGATTTGTCCTTTCTGTTTGACTGTCGGTTTCAGGCTGGTATGCAGTGCTAAAATTTAGCTAAGTTCCCAGAGTTGATTAAAGAGTTGTCCAAAACCTTGAAGTGAATCTAGTATCTCTATTTGATATGATTTTCTCTGGCATTCCATGCAACCTAAATATTTCCTTAACAAAGCGCCTTGCCAAGGTAGGTGCATCATCCGTTAGATTCCCTGGTACAAAGTGTGCCACCTTAGTGAGTTTTTCAATTACCACCATTATTGTATCATGCCTAGAAGGTGACACAGGCAACCCTTGCACAAAATCCATGCTAATAACTTGCCACTTGTGTTGAGGTACATCATGTAACTGTAATAGTCCAGCTTGATGTCTATGTTCTACCTTTACTCTTTGACACTCCAAACATTTAGCCACATACTTGACTATGTCATTCTTCATCCCTTGCCAAAAGTATAACTTCTTTAGGTCTGCATAAAGTTTGCTAACTCCCGGGTGCCTTGAATAAGGGGCATTATGATCCTCCGACAAGACTACTTCTCTTAAATCTCCTGAATTAGGAATATAGATTCTATTATTGTATCTGAGCAACCCATCTTTGTCTAATGTATACCCTTCAACCTTAGGATTGGTTGGGTCATGTTCTAAAGTCAATTTGACTTGCTCATACCATGGGTCATGTCCCTGCTCATCCATTACTTGCCTTTTGAAAGAAGTTTTGAATGTTGCTATAGTCATCAAGTGTCTCCTCCTACTTAAAGCATCTACCACCCTAGTTTCCTTCCCCTTAATATATTCAATTTCAAAATCATATTCACTTAGAAACTCTAACCACCTTCTTTGTCTAGAATTTAAGTGGGGTTGGGTAAAGATGTACTTTAGTCCTTGGTTATCTAACTTTAACTCAAAGGGCTTCCCTAGTAAGAAGTGTCTCCATTTCTGTAGGGCATGCACAATCGCAGCTAACTCTAAGTCATGGGGTGCATAATTAACTTCATGAGTCTTTAGCTTCCTGGATTCGTAAGCTACTACCCCTTCATCTTGGACAAGTACTCCTCCTAAACCTTCGATAGAGGCGCCAATTATGACTGTGAAGTGTCCGTTCAGATCTAGTACCTTTAGAATGGGTGCTGAAGTTAGTTTCCCCTTCAAAATTTGGAATGCCTTATCACTTTGTTCTATCAACACAAACCTTTTACCCTTCCTCTGTAATGAGGTGATGGGGTTTGCTATCTTAGAGAATCCTTCCACAAACCTCCTATAGTACCCTGCTAACCCCATAAAGATTCTTACCTTTGAAACATTTTTAGGGATCGACCATTTTACTATTGCCTTTATCTTATCTGGATGAACTGCTATTCCTTCCTTTGAGATTATATTCCCAAGGTAGTGAATCTTTTCCTCAAAGAAGGCACATTTTGATAGCTTCCCATATAACTTATGTTCCCTCAACCTTTGCAAAACAATTTGTAGGTGTACTAAATGTTCCTCCTCATTCCTAGAGTAAATTAGTATGTCATCCAGAAATATCAAAACAAATTTGTCCAAGTAGTCATGGAGTACACTATTCATTAGGTTCATAAATGCAACTGGGGCATTGGTTACACCAAAAGGAACTACTGTGAATTCATAATGCCCATATCTAGTCTTGAAGGTTGTCTTTGGAATGTCCTCCTCCTTAATTTTGAGTTGATGATATCCTGAGTGGAGGTCTATCTTTGAGAAAAGTGGTGCTCCTTTCATTTGGTCAAAAAGATACTCTATTCGAGGTAAGGGATACCTATTCTTTATTGTGACCTTGTTAAAAATCCTATAGTTGATGCATAGTCTTAAGGTTCCATCCTTCTTCTTAACAAATAAGACTGGTGCTCCCCATCGTGATATACTTGGCCTTATTAACCCCTTAGCTAAGAGTTTCTCTAATTTCATTTTGAACTCTTGTAATTCAGTTGTGCTCATTCGGTAAGGTGCCCTTGATACTGGTTCAGTTCCCAGTAGTACGTCGATAGAAAAGTCAAACTTCCTTTTAGGAGGTAAGCCGGGTAATTCTTCTAGAAATACATCCTTGAATTCTTTTAAGAAAGGGGTATTTTCAAAGGTTGGGGTATTTTCCTCTTTTCCTTCATCAATTTCAACCATATAGATTTGGCCTCCTCTTCTTCTTTCCTTCTTTAATTGCATGGCTGATATGGTTTCTATATTAATGGGGTTAAAATTTCCTTGGATTTTGACCCTTTCCCCCCCATCATCCAAGCATTCAACAACTTTGTTATAGCAATCTACATTAGCTTGATGATCTGTTAACCAACTCATTCCAATAATTACATCATATAATCCTAGGGGTGCCACATAGAGATCTACCCTTGTTTCAAACTCAGGAAATTGTACCCTTGCCCTCAACAAACACTTAGTTACTTCCCTAGTTGCCTTATCCCCATATTGAACCATCCATGATGACTCCATTTGATTAACTTTTAATGCATATTCGCTTACTAATTCAGGTGAGATGAAACATTTAGATGACCCAGTGTCAACTAGAATTGAAATTGATTGTTCAAATAGTGTACCTGTAGTTTCCACGGGGACATTCTGGAATATTGCTCTTTGGTTCTTAACTGCTGCATGAATCCTTTGTTGGGGCCCTTGTTGTGGTTGATTGGCCCTAATCCGACCTTGCATCCTGGGACACTCTCTAGCAAAATGGTTTCCCCCACACATAAAGCATCCACCTGGAGGACCCCTCCTACCTTGATTCCTAGGGGGATCATTCCTTGTTTCATTGGCCCTGGGTGGATAAGTTATCCTATTCTGCTGGTCATTCCTGTTATAGTTGCCTCTATTATTATTACCCTTGTTATTATTATTTCCATTCCTCTGATATTGGTTAGGGGGTGGCCTTCTTTCAGAAGAATTATTCCTTTGACTTTTGTTGAAGTTAGTGTTCCCCTTGAATTCCTGCTTCCTTTTAAAAGAGTGGTTCCCATTATAGTTTTGCCCTGCTAGTGTTTGAATCTTCCTCTCTTGCGTTAGGGACTTTTCAAGTACTTAGTTCATGTTTTTGGGTCCATGCATGTCAACCTCTACCCCTATGTTTGTATTTAGTCCCAAAATGAACTTCCTCACTTGGCCTTCTTCATCTTTCTGGTACATAGGTACATACTTAAGCAATTTGGCAAACTTATCCTAATATTGTTGGACTGATAGGGGCCCTTGACATAGATTATTGAATTCTGTCACCTTCGCATCAAAGAACAATTGAGAGAGCCACCTTTTTTGGAAGTGGTGATCAAATTGATCCCATGTGATCGTATCCCTATTATACCCATTTTGCTCCTTGGTGTTGGTCCACCAACTAGCTGCCTCCCCTGTGAGTTGATAGGAACCCCATAAGGCCTTGGTTGTTTCGCTAAAATCTCTTAGTTCAAAGTACTTTTCCATTTCATTTAACCAATTCTTAGCTCTTTCACCAATTTTCCTCCCATCGAACTTAGGAGGGGTGATTTTCTTCAAATCCTTAGAGAGTTCCAATATGTTATTTTCTCTTCTATTACCCATCATATTTTATTGATTGCTACCAGGGTTTCCATTTTCAGTTCCACTTCGATTTTCAATGTCATTCTGCCTTGCCCTAAGGTCCTGCATTGATTGTTCCAAGAAGTTGATTTTATCCCTTTGCTCGGTTAGCGAACCCATCTTCGTTATTCCCTGGGTTATGTTGATCCCCTTCATGGTCTTCCTCATGGTTTTCTTCATGATTTTCTTCATGATTTTCCTCATGGTTAGCTTCCCTTTGTCTCCTAGTGGTAGTACACCTTCCATTACCCCTTCCTTTTCCTCTTCCTCTAGCCATTCTAGGGTTTTACCTGAAAATTAAATTATGTAGTTAGTTCTTGATTTAATATTTTAAAATTTAATTTCTACCATTGCAAAACATTCCCTTAGTTGTGTAAATTGAAGTGAGCACAAGGCCTAGATTGAACCTTTTCTCTGATACCACATGTAATAACCCACCTTACCTAACTCAACAAAATTTGACCACTTTTTTTTTTGTTGTTGTTTAATTTAATCATTGTGTTTGATTCAATCGCATACTCTGGGCATCCATCCATTTGGATTAGGCATTCATCCATCCGAGATGAGCATCTAACCATACAGGTTAGAATCTATCCATATGGGACATAAGATTTCATCTATCCATTACGGGATAGGCATCTACCCATATGGGGTAGGCATCTATCCAATCGGGATAGGAGGTGCTCTGGCTAGAGATTTAGACTCATCGGGGCCATTCGGGTCTTGAGCCAATCACTAAGTACTACACTCTTCTAATAGGAGTGCACCGAGGTTGCCATCCTTAGGAGTAATTAAACAACACAATACAAGCTTGAATTCTGCTTTGGAATTTGGCTTAAAGCCTCGGGAAGTCAAGCGAATCCACACGGGATTCCTTCTGAGTATGCATTGAATTACTTTTCCTTTTTATTATACTTATCTTTCAAAATTAGGATTCTACTCAATCCTTCTTCTTACAAAACCTAGACCCCACCCACGAATGCCTGAGTACTAGGGACAACTCCGTCCCAAGACTACCTACATACCCATTTTGGCACGGGATCAAGGCGTAAAGTATGTAGTTCTATTTTCTACTCTATGGTTTGATATAAACTGATTAGTGGGTATGCAACCCTTTCTAGGGTCAATGTCCCAAACATTTTCTTTGCGGTTGCTACCCACGATGGTAGCCCTTAAGCAAAGGCTCAAGATGGCCTATTTCTTGTGGCCTAAACAACTAGATCCTAATACCTATCATAAGCGTCACCCTTGACCAATTGTCAATCGTCAACAATTTTTTGAGACTAAATCAATTTCATAAAAGCATTTCACTCGATCATCCCTATAGGAGTTTACTATGGTTTAACTCAGCAGATGAAAGTTCATTTTAGAATTATCTTATTAGATTATTGATCCAAGGGGGATTATCCGCCCCTTGGATTTTAACTCCCAAGTGTCCCTTATTACTCCTCGATGATTTATAGGGATGATGCCACAGATTTTGTTGATGCAGCTTTATTAGGCATTAAGTGCAGTAGTTCAATACGATGGCATTACCTGTAAGCATGACCCAAAGGCACTGTATATACCGAACTCTGCTAGGTTTTGGTTTTCCAACTTCCTTCATTTAGTTTTCTAACTAAGAAGCTATGAAAACATCATGCTTGAAAACAATTATGAATTGAATGTACATAATTGCAAGGTTTAATTAATTGAAATAACTACTTCGATGGCATTCAATTACTACTTGATAGAATTACCATTCTTCTACAACTAAACTACTTAATATATGATTGCACGATAAAGACAATTATAAACTCATGTATTTAAACGTGTAATTTGCATAAAAATGATGGAAATGTAACTTGATCATGAATGCAAATTAATATATAAGTAATTCGATGATGTAAAAACAATAGTGTCATTTACATGCAAAATGAAGCAATGTTTACTTCTATCACGAGAATAATTAATTATAGCATTACTAGTTCAAAATGAACAATTAGTTTAGACTTTTGGCAATTTTGGATCAAATCATAATATTATGACTTAATAGTTTTAAATGAATCCAAATATTATCGACTAAGTAACCCAATAAATCTCCAATGGATTGAGAGATTTCAATTATACATATAAATTTGAAATTACAAATTCACTATGCAATGATCCTAATTACTTATAAATTTTTCTAAGTTTAAATCTACTAACTTAAAAATTTATAACAATTAAACTTAAAATTTAACTAAGCAAATATTAACAAATTTTAAATTGTTATTTAATATACATAATAAAAAAATTTAATTAACAAAACAAGGCACGTGGTTTTTGTTTAAAGTAATGGGGAGTGGGGAGGGGCCCACGGGTCCCATCATCACTGCGGACCTGTGGGCACAGGCCTGCAGTGATGAGGGGACCGCCGTGGTCCCCTCCACTACCTTGTGGCCACTGTCGTAGCAGTGACCACAGGTTAGTGGAGGGTACCACTGGGTACCACTAACCTACGGCAATAACTCTGCCCCATCCCCTCCCTGTATAACCAAATGTATGTGAAATAAAAATATTAATGTAAACAAATGAGAATAAGGATTTATTCACAGGAATGAATAACATAGAGAATAGAGATAATTATACCTCATTTTCAACTAATATTCACAGAGAGATTTATACCTCATTCTACAAAGAGAGATTTATACTTCTTTTTTTTTTTATAGAGAGAAATGAATACAATGAGGTTTATATTTTATTATTAGACATTTTCTGTTCACAAAGAAGTAAGATTGAATGTAAGAAACAAATTTTTATTTAAATTCCCAATCCAGTAATGAATTTAAGAGAAGAATAACAAGGATAGATTCATACAGAAATGGTTATCATTTAATCACATAGAGAAGATTTTTTAATCTCAGAAAAAAAAAAGTTTAAATAAGGAGAATATGATTTTTTATTTATTTTTGCACAGATAAAGAAAAAGATTTTTCTTCTTCTTGGAAAAGCAAAAGCAAGATCTGATATTTCTCTAAAGAGATTAATCAAATAATAAAGCTATCTTTCACATGCAAGAAAGATCTAATATTTTTCTAAAGAGATTAAACAAATAATAAAGCTATCTTTTGCATGCAATATATGAAAATACTTTAATCAATATTTATCCCTAAATAAGAAGAAAAGATTTACAATCTAAAAAGTTTTTTTTTTTTTTTATAAAAGAAGATCTAGAAGCTATTTTTTTTTTTATAATATAAATTTCTCATATTGAAATGAGAGATGACAAAGAAGAGAACCTGGCTTATCGAAGCTTGATGTTGAATCCTCTAGCTATCCTTTTTGATCCTTCCTTGCAACTTGAGAGAAATCTTCAAGAACAACTTAGCAATCCTACAACGAAAATGAGACTACCAAAGAAGATCCTACTACTAACAACAAGGAAACTTGGAAAATTTTCTTCAACACATAATCAACACTCCCTTATGAAAACTTGCATACAATATATAAGAAAAATCCCTTAATTCCACTATCTAGAGAAATTAATTAAGAGTGGGATTCTTTTCCAATATTGGACTCATGCAAATTGATTAAAAACCTAGTGGGGGAGTTACATGCAAGGAATTGAAGATTCCTCTAGAACCTTCTAATTCCTCCTACAACATGTGCCATAATTGGGAGTGGGAAAATAAATAAAAATAAAAATAATGCCTTTTGAATTATATTCTCCAAGTGTGTGTGTGTGTGTGTGTCCATTTTTATTCTTTTATAATATTTATTCAATCATTTTCAATAGCCCAACCAAAAATATAATAGAATTGTATCAAATCAAAAAGTGATAAAGGAGGGTTGTGACAAAGATAGTTATGATAACTCTCCTTCACTAGCAACTTCTCGTAATAATTTTCACTTGAAAACTAATCCTTCCTTGCACAAACTACGGGTATTAAAAATGAGAAAATAACATAATGCATTTTGTATGGAAAAAAAAATTTAAAAGTATCCACTGTGAATTATCATACTCTTCTTGGTCATTGATAAAATATTTCCTTGATTGAACACTTTACCCACTTCTCATCAATCAAGTAAAAATGTTTTACTTATTTTTCACCTCATTGTGAAATAATCTTTTCTGACCCGATTTTATGTGGATGCTAACAAAGTATCATAATACACTTTATAACATTTTGTTGGCATTTCAGTAGAAAGAAAGATTGTTAGCATTTCAATAAGGATATTGAGAAGATTGTTGAAGATTATTGATATAACTGAAAAGGATGATAACTATCTTTATAACATTATTTTGTCATTGATGTCAAGAAATTGATTTTCTGATTTGAAGAGAATTAAGATGTCAGTAAAAGACACAGAAAGAATGTGATGAATAAGGGGAGAAATAAGTTATTCAATGGGCAACTATTACCGAGTTAGACAATGATGAGATCATGATGTTTAGATTGTTTTGATATCCTACATATGTTGTTAATTGTAAGGTTAATACTATACTATGTCATTGAGCAAAGAACCTAGTCGATAAACCCTAAGGAACCTAGTCGGTAAACCCTAAGGTTATCGATATCAGTTAATGAAGGCAGAATGTCTACCAAGTAAAGTTTAGTATTTACCGAGTTGGAACTGAGTTATGACAGATCACATTGGATCGATAAAAGCATTATTTAATGAAGGATGCTGATGAGCTGGAGAAGTATAAATGATTGGTATGTCGTGCATGAAGTTTGTTAAGGATCTATGGCAAAGGGAAATCAGGAGGAAGATCTATAGCGCAAATTGAACCACAATAACCTTGTGCAAGTTCCCAGAAATGAATGTAACTCCCTAGGATGGGTAAAACATTTTCAGATCAAAGGATACATTGAACCTGGTCAAGATTTAAGATCTGATGGCTAAGATTGATCATGGGAAATGTGATCAAGGAGATTAAGTGGTTAGCAATTGTTTATAAATAAGGAATTGTTGATAAACAATGTATTCGGGCAAGTGTAAGCATAGGGATGCTACATAGTGATTACCGAGCACAGAAGCTTGAAGACCTGTTTGAGTAACAGAGTAGGGATCCTAGCAGAGGGACAAGATAAGTCCTATGACTAGATTGTTTTTTAGCAAATAAGAATCTGGTTTAGCATTTTAGATGTGAAGTTGTAGATATGCTTTATTACTATTATTTTGTAAGTGACATAAAATCTCTTAACCGAGTGGACTTAATAGTCTTATTTGTAAACCCTCTAGCAAGGTAACATTCTAAATGAGTGTTTGAAATCCTTTGACAAGGTCACTTCTAACAAAGTGAAGATCCTAACAGATCTGAGGGAAATCCCTTAATCGGGTCACATCTAGAAATGTGTTTGTAATCTTTAACAGGATTTTCGTTTAACCGAGCATACTCTAGAAGAGTATATTTCTTAGTGGGTTTGAAATCCCATAGTGGTTTTTCCCTATTTGGGTTTCCATGTTAAATCTGGTGTTATATGTGTTATGATGATTATGTGTTTATGAGTTTGCATGTTTAGCAGTTTTTGGTTATATTGCTGAAGTATCAGTTACCGAGATTGAATCTATTGATTTTATGGAAGATTAAGTTTGTATGATTCACCCCCCCCCTCTCATCTTGTTAGCTATTGACATCAGTACTTTACATTTAGTATCAGAACTTACAATTGGTATCAGAGCTTTGGACTCCGGAAGAAAAAGTTTAAAGGTACTTGAGGCAAAGATTCGAAGATGTATAAAAGGGATGCACCAAAGCTGAACAAGTCAAGTTTCTCCACATGGCAGAAAAGAATGAAGCTGCATTTATCAAGAATTGGAGAATATGCAACATACTTTTTGGAGAATGATTACATTGCATTGAGCACCAACCCTATGACCTTGGAAGAGATAAAGGCAAAGCAAGAACATATTCAAGCTATGATTGAAATAACATCAGCATTGACCGACTCAGAGTTTAATGATCTAGAAGGCTGTAATGATGCAAAAGCAATGTGGACTAAGCTCATATCTATGTATGGCAGTGATGAACATGTTCAAAGAGAAAAAGTAGATAGTCTAAGAGGACAACTTGAATCCATGAGAATGAATGAAGGTGAGAACATAACCCAATACAGTACAAGGCTAAAGGAGACTGTCAATCAAATTAAAGGAGCAGGAGGGACTATTGAAGAAAAGGATGTAACAAGTAAGTTGTTGAGAACCTTTCTACCTGCTTATGTTATTCAAGTCTCTACAATCAATGAATTGAGGTCTATACCTAAAATGTTGGTTTCTTTGGATGCTACTATTGGTAAGCTACATGCATTTGAGTTAAGTAATTTTGATAATAGTGGGTCTTCGGTAAATAAAGTAGAATCTACATTCAGTTCTTTTCATATTGGTGAAACTGATGATTACAATGATAGAATGAGTAAGTACTCTGAAGGGAATCATAGTGGAGCAAGTGAAAGATTTCGTAAGAACATGGAAGAAGTACACAAACTGTATGAGGAAATCAAGAAGCAAGAAGAGTTTGAAGCATTATTAGCCAGAAGGTTACCGAGAGACAAAGGTAAGTATAAAGGAAAGCTACCTTTAAAATCTTTCAATTGTGATAAAATAGGACATATGACTTCTAACTATCCTAACAAAGAATCTAGTGAAAAGAGAGAATACCGAGATAACAGGCAGAAAGACAACCAATACAGAGGACACCGAGACTTCAGAAGGAGAGACAAAAAGACATGTCTAGTAGTTGATGAGGAATCCAATGATGACAAATCTGAAGAAACTAATACAGAGGAAGTTGTTTATGTGGCTATTAAAGATCGATCTGATGAAGAAAGATACGAAGAAAAATCCCTAATATCTCACATAAATAATAATGATTCTTGGATCTTAGATAGTGGATGCTCACATCACATGACAGGTGATAAACACAAGTTTGTTAAATTAGAAGACTATGATGGAGGCTATGTAAGATTTGGTAATGATGCACCTTGTCCGGTGAAAGGTAAAGGATCTATAACACTTCTTGACAATGCTAAATGTGATGATGTATACTGGGTTGAAGGTTTGAAATACAATTTGTTGAGTGTAGCACAACTAAACAATATAGGATACTGAATAGAATTTCAGAAAGGAATTGTCAAAGTTCATGACAAGCATGGAAATTTAGCTGCTACTGGGACACAAACAAAAGGTAATACATTTCATCTTGACTCAACTCGGAACAAGTGTCTTTATGCTAAGATAGATGATACCTGGTTATGGCATAAAATGTTTTGTCATGTAAATTTTGATAATCTGATCAAAATAAGTAAGAAGCACCGAGTAAGAGGTCTACCGAGTCTAGAAAAACCTGAGAATGCTATGTGTCAAGGATGCCAGATGGGTAAGATGGCAAGATCAAGCTTTACAAGTAAGTCCTACACTTCTAAAGGAATTTTAGATCTAGTACACACTGATCTTTGTTGTCCCATGAAAATTCAAAGTTATTATGGTGATAAATATTTCATATTATTTGTGGATGATTACTCAAGGATGATGTCAGTTATGTTTTTAAAAGAAAAATCAGAAGCTTTTCAAATGTTTAAATGGTACAAGGCAAGAGTTGAAAATGAAATAGGAAGACAACTGAAATGTCTTAGATCTGATAGAGGAGGAGAATTCACTTCTGATGAATTTAACTTATTCTTAATGATCATGGTATAAAAAGGCAAGTATCTGCACCAAGAACACCTCAGCAAAATGGGATAGCCAAGAGAAGAAATACATCAATTGTAGATTGTGCCAGAACCCTGATGATAGAAAAAAGGGTACCTCAAACATTTTGGAGAGAAGCAATCAACACTGCAGTTTACACCCTGAACTGAGTTCAACTAAAGAAAGGAACTATGAAGATGCCATATGAGATTTGGTATGACAAGAAACCTAATGTAAGTTATTTTAAAATCTTTGGAAGCAGATGCTATGTTCACAAAGATGACGGAAATGGAAAGTTTGATCAGAAAATTGAGGAAGGAACATTTCTTGGTTATTCTTCTAGAAGTAAAGCATTTAAATGTCTGATCAAATCATCTAACAAAATAGTAGAAAGTGCAAATGTGAAAATTGATGAATTTGCAAAAAGAAATGATGAAGGAAATTCCAAAGAACTAGAAGATTATGAAGAATTTGTTTATGTTCAATCGAGAAGTCCTACCGAGAAAGCTGCTGAAGAAAATGAAGATAATGTCCATTTACTGAGTGATGAAGAAGATCATACAGAACCTACCGAGCCTATATTAGCCAAATATGTTAGAAGACATCATGCATCAAGTCAGATTATAGGAGATAAGGATGATCCAGTGATGACAAGGAACAAACTGAGACAGAATACATGTCTGATATCTGAATTTGAACCAAGAATAGTGAAAGAGGCATTTAACAGTGAAGACTGGGTAAATGCTATGACAGAAGAGATTGATCAGATCAAGAAGAATGACACATGGACATTGATCCCAAGACCAAAGGACAAAAATGTAATCGGTACAAAGTGGATTTTTAGAAACAAGCTAAATGAAAAAGGTGAGGTCATTCGCAACAAAGCAAGACTAGATTGCAAAGGTTATGCTCAAGAAGAAGGAATAGATTATGGTGAGACTTTTGCACTTGTGGCTAGACTTATGGGAGTAAGAACATTGTTGGCATATGTTGCTTTCAAAAATTTCAAGGTATATCAAATGGATGTTAAATATGCATTTTTGAATGGTATACTAGAAGAAGAAGTTTATATAGAACAACTTGAAGGATTTGTTGAAGACAAGAGTAAAGATTAGGTATGTAAATTAAACAAAGCTTTATATGGTCTGAAACAAGCACCTAGAGCATGGTATGAAAGACTGCACTCTTATTTGATCAAGATTGGTTTTATAAGGACAATTGAAAACAACAATATGTACATGAAGAATGATGAGGACAATGGAATACCGATCTCAACCATATTTGTTGTTGACATTATATTTTGTGGAAATGACTCTCTATGCAAAAACTTTGGTAATGAAATGTGCAAAGAATTTGAGATGCCACTAATCAGTGAGATAAAGTATTTTATAGGTTTACAGATACTCCAAATGAAAGATGAGATTTTCATTACTCAATCCAAGTACATAAAGGAAATCTTGAAGAAATTTGGAACGGAGGATTCTAAACCAGTAAGTACTCCTATGACTACTAACTATAAACTATCAGAGAATGATGAATCTGCATCTATTGATGAGACACTTTATCAATCTATGATTGGGAAGTTGCAATATGTTGTGCATAGTAGACTGGATATAGCACATGCAGTAGGTATTGTTGCAATATTTTCTGTAGATCCCAAGGAAACCCATATGACAACAATCAAGAGAATTTTTTAGACACCTAAGAGGCACTGAAGATTATGGCTTAGTATATGAAAAGAAGAATGACTTTGATTTAAAAGTTTATACTGATGTTGATTGGGCAGGCAACATAGATGATAGGAAAAGCACAAGTGGTGGAGCTTTCTTTTTAGGAGAAAGACTAGTGAGTTGGCTTAGCAAGAAACAAGGATGTATCTCACAATCAACAACAGAAGCTGGATATGTTGCTATAGCATTGAATTGTACCAATATAGCATGGATCAAACAACTGTTGGAAGGTATAAATGAGAAAGTTACCGAGCTAGTAACTATATTGTGTGATAATACTAGTGCCATTAACATTTAAAATAATCCAGTAATGCACTCTAAGACAAAGCATATATCTATAAAGTATCATTATCTCAGAGAAGAAGTTCAAGAGAAGAAAGTTGTACTGGAATATATCAGTTCAAAGGAGCAATTAGCATACATCTTCACAAAGCCATTGCCAAGGGACACTTTTGAGTATCTTAGAAGCAAGTTAGGGGTCCTACCCCTATATTCTACTCACTGACATAGTTCGATGAAAACATCAATTTGATGAATCTATAGAATATTATGTGTGGATTGATGCTTCTTTACGCACTTTAGAAGGTTTTCTAAAGGTGTGCAGGAAATAGTGAATAGAGACAAGATGCTCTGACTGAAACTGAGATGATACACAAGGCAAATCACTTCACAGAGGAAGAGTTCATGATTTAGTTCTTTTACTTTTTGGCATTGTTGTCAAAGGGGGAGAAGACTAAATGGTAAAATCCTAAATGATGAAAATAACAGAAGACTAATGATAGGGGGGAATATTACTGCAAAAGGGAGAAGACTAAATGCAAGACAACAACTCAGAAGCCTAATGAAAAAGGGAGAAGACTTCAGGATATTTTAACAGCTCAAGGATAACAGGAGAAGTCTAACAGCAATCTGAATCTGAATCAATTTGTATATCTTGTTGGTATTACCATTTAATTGTTGGTTTTTCCATCAATACCAAAGGGGGAGATTGTTGGCATTTTAGTAGAAAGAAAGATTGTTAGCATTTCAATAAGGATATTGAGAAGGCTGTTGAAGATTATTGATATAACTAAAAAGGATGATAACTATCTTTATAACATTATTTTGTCATTGATTTGAAGAGAATTAAGATGTCGGTAAAAGACGCAGAAAGAATGTGATGAATAAGGGGGGAAATAAGTTATTCAATTGGCAACTATTACCGAGTTAGACAATGATGAGATCATGATGTTTATATTGTTTTGATATCCTACATATGTTGTTGATTGTAAGGTTAATACTATACTATGTCACCGAGCAAAGAACCTAGTCGGTAAACCCTAAGGTTATCGATATCGGTTAATGAAGGCGGAATGTCTACCGAGTAAAGTTTAGTATTTACCGAGTTGCAACTGAGTTATGATAGATCACATTGGATGGATAAAAGCATTATTTAATGAAGGATGCTAATGAGCTAGAGATGTATAAATAATTGGTATTCCATGCATGAAGTTTGTTAAGGATCTATGGAAAAGGAAAATCAGGGGGAAGATCTACAGTGTAGATTGAACCACAATAACCTTGTGCAAGTTCCAAGAAAGGAATGCAAGTCCCTAGGCAAGGTAAAACATTTTCAGATTGAAGGATACATTGAACCTGGTCAAGATTGAAGATCCGATGGCTAAGATTGATCATGGGAAATGTGATCAAGGAGATTAAGCGGTTAGCAATTGTTTATAAATAAGGAATTGTTGATAAAAAATGTATGCGGGCAAGTGTAAGCACAGGGATGCTACATAGTGATTACCGAGCACAGAAGCTTGAAGACCTGCTTGAATAATACAGTAGGGAGCCCAACAGAGGGACAAGATAAGTCCTATGACTAGATTGTTTTGAGCAAATAAGAATCCGCTTTAGCATTTTAGATGTGAAGTTGCAGATATATTTTATTACTATTATTTTGTAAGTGCTAGAAAATCTCTTAACCGAGTGGACTTAACAGTCTTATTTGTAAACCCTGTAGCAATATAACATTCTAAATGAGTGTTTTAAATCCTTTGACAAGGTCACTTCTAACAAAGTGAAGATCCTAACAGATCTGAGGGAAATCCCTTAACCGGGTCACATCTAGCAATGTGTTTGTAATCTTTAACAGGATTTGCTTTTAACCGAGCAAACTCTAGAAGAGTATATTTCTTAGTGGGTCCGAAATCCCACAGTGGTTTTTCCCTATTTGGGTTTCCACATTAAATCTGGTGTTATATGTGTTATGATGATTATGTGTTTATGAGTTTGCATGTTTAGCAGTTTTTGGTTATATTGCTGAAGTATCAGTTATCGAGATTGAATCTGTTGATTTTATGGAATATTAAGTTTTTATGATTCACCCCCCCTCTCATCTTGTTAGCTATTGACATTAGTACTTTACATTTAGTATTAGAACTTACACATTTACCATGTAAAACTCTTTGAAATGATTTTATATTTCTCAAAATAATTCTTCCCTTTCATAATCAAGTGAAAATACTTCACCCATCTTTTCACCAATTAAGTTATTATTCCCACTCCATTTTGGCTTTATAAGATTTCCCTAAAATATTTAGACTTTCCATATAAAGTCATCCAACCCTAAGTGAAAACACTTTACTCATCGTCATTCTTTCGTTAGGGTAATTTATCGTAAAGATTTCACCTGTTTTTATATTTACTTAACTTGTCAAACTAATTAAAGATGATTCATTATCTTTTCCCTTTAAGTCTTGTAAAATGTTGAAGCAAATACTTTGGGTAGAATAATTCTATCCTTCTCAAATATTTGAAAACTATTATCTCTTCCATCTTTAATATTTTTGTCCAACTTCAATTTAGAGGTTTTATCAAATTATTCTTTGATAATTTATTTTTACTGAAAACTAGTTTTGATAGAATGTCCATAACTTTTTCATTTCTTAATGAAATTAAGAATTTCAAAATGTTCTGGAAAGCTAGTGCGGAGGAGCAACTAATCAAGAAAACCATTTTGAAAAATTCATCTCTATTAATGAGTAGATTTGATCATAATATGACAGGTTCCTATGTTATGTTTTAAAAAAAATTAAAAACCTTTCAAACCATTCCAACACATTTATTTTGTGCATACTGTGGAGATGTAGCATACTATGAGGTTATAACCTATCATACTCTGTCTGTTTTACCTTTTAATGAAATAATTCATAAAAGATACATCTAACTGCATTTTTGCCTTTGTAAAATTAATTACTCTATTGGTGTAATAATACTTCAACTTAGCATATATCAATTCCTCTTCAATATGCAAATGGATAAACAATTACCTTTTAAATGTGAAAATGTTTTCTGAAAAGTTTTCAATAATTACCCTTGGTTGATTGTTCTCTCATATAATTTTATTTGTAACTTCACACCCAAGATCTTCACACTTTTACTTGGCTGCTATGTTTTTTTCACTTATCAAAATCTATTTATAAAAGTATATTCATCTTTCACTAATATATCTTCTTCATGAAATTTGGTCTTACACCTACTAATTGTATTTGCTCGGAGGTTGTTGGAACCTTGGGGGCCCACCAATATTTTTGATTTTTGTTATGCAGATTAGCCTTGTTTTGCTGATAACACAATTGAGCAAACTCTCTCTTTGTGGGGTCCACCACTTTGGCTCATATTAACCAACTTAATGGTTTTCATTTTACCATCACTTATATAGTTTATATTTAAGATCATTTCTTATAATGCTCCATAATGATTAATTTAAATCATTTTTGATTGATTTAAATTTTGATTTCTCTTGAGCGTTATTCCTCTTCAAACATATAATAATGTGGCCATTTCAAATATTATTATTGGAGTTAGAATAACAAGCTATTATGGGTTTGCATAGATGAAAGTCGATCCCATTTTAAAACCATATGCTGGGCTCTACCCTTATTGGAGCTGCATTTATCCCCACATATATTAAAAATTTGGTTTCAATAATATCAAATATATTGAATTATCAACTTTCATAAACAAGATGTCTTTCATTAATGAACTTGTAATAGTACTAACCTTATCTTATGATCAAATAAGCCATTTTTCTTGAGTTAACACTCCATACCTTGCTCAGACTTATATTTCTAAATAATTCATTTGAATAGGTGGCAAGAACAATTCAGAGTAAATTTGTGGTCATGAACTGATTAAACATTATCAAATTGTGCACTCTGATATTTTGTAAAAAGTGTCCAACCATGCTTTTTGCATCCAGAATCAATGTTGAAAACTATCCAAATCATACGATGATGTCATGAAAGTTGGCAATCATGTAGACATTTAACCAGAGATTGCAATGCAAGTGACAACTCTGATAAATTCCTTCTAAGGTGAAAGATATTAATTTCAAAAGTAGGCTCCACAATCAGTTTTACCCTTATGCAAGTTCTAGATATGGATAAATTGTATTTGGTTTAAGCTCAAGAAAATTATCAAATGGATTGGTAGGGTTCCAGAACCTTGCACTGTGGTCTATTGTGATACAAACAATTATGTGGATCAATTGGTTCCATCTAATTGTAATCCAAGTGTGAAATAATAATTTCAATAGAAAGCCACTTTGGTAGATTTTGCAATGCGTAAGTAATAAAATGAATAAATCAGAAATGGAATTGACCTAGGAAAAATAGCAAATGAGGTCATAGGTCTCTAAAAATTAACATGGGAATTTATTTTTAGATAGAAAATTGAGTGGAACAATTAGATTAGAATTATTACTTACAGCGACCAAGTTATTAACTTTCAAAAGTGGCTACTTGGAATAGTTTTGTGACTTGGACTAGTATGCACCTAAATTTCGCTATTTGACAGAGGTATCAAATTTGATTATGGGAAGCTCAATATGGATGATCATACTTATTTATGGGTGTTAAAAATAATTGCAAGGCCAAATTGCCCATCAGGATCAGGATTCATGGGTGCATTTTTTGGGGTGTTCACTAAATTATCTCATTTAGGAGACCCTAAATTTTGCTAAAATTTAGGGTTCCAACACTATGCATGCTCTAATTCTTTGTCAAAGGCTATATTTTATGTTGGCATTTGCATGAAGATTGCATTTATGAAATATTATGTTGTCATTGATGTCAATTGTAACTGGTAATGATGTTGTAATAATGTTGTTTTGCAACCGGTAAGTGATCTTGTGAAGGAAAACTGATATTACTTGAGAAGAAGTGAGATCAACTAGTAACCCTACCTGTTGATGTGCTAAACCCTAACCAATGGAGCTTGGTGAATCGATTGTATTGGTTTATGATCAAATGATAAGTGGTAATGATTATGTCATGAATGCATGTTATATTTGAAGAGTTTCAAATGGTTTTTGGCATGTAGAGATAACGAATTTATCTTGATAATGAGCGAGTACATTGCATGTAATGGAAATCATGTGATGAGTTACAAGGATCGATGAAGTGGTGATCAAGGAGTGGTAGAGGTTGTCTTGAATCGTGTGCAATGATTTCTATGTAATCCAATAGTCATACTTGAACCGATTTGGTTGTAATCTCTATGAGATCTTAGGGTTGTGATGTGTTATCAACATATTGTTTTGCTTATAAGTTTGATGAGTTGTTTTGTTATAGTGTTGGCAATTTTGGTTGAATGTAAGAGTGATTGGTTGTTGAACTAGGAGATGTATTTGCAGTATGTGTAAAGGTAGATAGGAGCATGAAAAGGATTTGATCAAGCAGAGTGTGTTATTGACCAAATTCATAAACCCCTGTTGTTCTCTAACAATTACAACAATCAAATCCCTTAACCGGGTAAGCTCTAACAAGCTTGGTGTTATCTAAATCCTCTAACCAGGTGATCCATTAGATAAGATTTCAAACCCTCTAACGAGGTTACTCCTAACACGGTATTGCTTCTAATAGGGTATTATAGTCAATCCCTTAACCGGGTGGTCCCTAACAGGATCTGTTCTTAACAAGACTTATTGTAAAACTTTAACAGGCTTGGCTCCTAACAGGGCAAACTTTAAAAGAGTTCAAAATACTTGTGCGTACTCATCCCCATCGTGGTTTTTCCCATTTGGGTTTCCACTTCAAAATCATTGTGCAAGTGGTGAATGGTTTTGTGGTTATGTTTGCTATGGTTAATTTGCTTAATTGCTAAATACACTTAGATATGATATGATGACCGACAACAATCTGAAATGTGCTTTTACTTTTGTCAGTAAAGTATTTGGATGTTTTGGTTAAAAGGTTTTGAGAGTTTCAGAGTTGTTTTATAGTTATGACGGCCAACTAGTGTATTTGACAGTGATATTGCAATTTGTTAGTTCAGTGTTGAACTAGTCAGTTCTGAGTTTGATTGAGAGGTTGTTTTTTTGTTTGGTGAAAAGTTTAGTTAGTTTTCTATCTATTGATTCACCCCCCCTCTCAGTAGTTGTTCGGATCCTTATTGATTCATCATACCATCATTTTATTCTTTTACTTTCCCTCTTATTTATCTCATGGCCTATAACTTAAGGTTGTAGAGCCTTTTAAAATCTTTCATGCAAGGGGTCAAGAGCAGTCAATAAGCTCTTCTTATATTATCTTTTATATTTGTTTTTTTATAGATTAGTATATTTTTATTAAGATGTAATACATTAAAATCTTAATAAAATTACACTAATATATATAAAATAAATGTAAAGATATTTTTATATTTTTTTATATATTTCTATTAAAAGATTAATTCCAATAAAATCTTTAATAGAAATATATCAAATTATAAAAAAGATAAAGGAGATGAGTAAAATAAATAGTTTATTTTAAATACTTGAAATAGAATAAATGGTTCTATTTAAGGTATTAAAATAAAGTATTTTAAGAAGGAAAAGAAAAAGCAAAGTTAATATTCCCTTTCATGCATTTTTAGAGGGGTGATTTTTTCTATTCAGGGGATATATTTGGTGTCAGATTTTATGCAGATTTTTCAATGAAGTAGGTACTTTTATTTTCTACCTATATTTGGTTGTGTACAACATGTCATTTTTATAGAGGTGGAAGTGCTTTTTGGAGGGCTATTTTTGGCAGTTTAGAGCAGTCAGAGTCACACATGTCATGCAGATTTTTTAGAAGTGGGGTTCTTTTAGGGAAGATATTTTTGATGATGTGGAAATACTATATATGGTAGTGGGAGCTCTTTTTCATACAATATCAGTGGAAGACTTATTTTGAGCATTGGAGGCTATTTTTGGTAGGGTTTCGCATGAGTTTTTTAGGCTATTTTAGGCAAATTCGGCCAAGCCTTTTTCTCATGCATATTTTCATTTTTTAGGGGTTTTTGAAGGAGAATATTCTATATATTCTTTCTCCTCCTTTTTTCCATCTGGTTCTTTCTTTTTGCTTACACATACAACAAAAAGTATTGTATCTCGGCACTTAGCAGTTTTTCAGTTATTGTAATATAGTTATTATTTTCATTCAGCTTTGTAATACAAAGTTATTTCCTTGTCAATATTTCTTTCTTTTCATTGTCAAGTGAGCATTTTGACAAAGTTATTATGAGTTTTACAATCCTTTTCTTTGTCATTCTTTTACTTTGCAAAAGTAGGATAATTTCATAGTGATTCAGGTTGTGAATTGTGTACACCTTGTTTTTCAACTCCTACATGAAGAAGTTGGATAGCTTCGAACCTTTTCACAATTTTTTTATGAATTGGGTGGTCTAATTGATTTGTGAAGTGTTTCATTTAGTATTGTAGCTGTTATAGTTTTAGTGTAGTAGTTTAAAGCTTCATAATTTTTGTGTATCACCTCCATTAGGATAGGTCTTTTCCTTACATGCAAGCTTTCTACCCTTTTCCCACAAGAAGTTAGTGTAGGAGATCCATCAAGATAGGAAGTTGACCTAGTCTCCAGAGATTCACCTTTAACTTGAGCAACCCACAAACTCAAAGGTGTTTCCATGTTTCACAGGATTGCTTGGTTTCACACTTAGCATCACGGGTGCAATCCTCTGTGACAACAGTCTCCAAATTATCATAGAATTCAGTAGCTACCAAAGCTTCCACCACCCAACAAACCTCACCAATACTGACTTCCACTTCCAACCCCCATGCCAGAATAAGCGAGTAGACATCGATCCTTGTTCAATATCTATGCTTCATTTTGATGAATAACCTACCCACAATGAGATAGACAAACTGAGGGAGTTATTCATCCCAGAAATTAAACATCCCTTTGAATCTCCTTACTGTTAACTCCCCATGAAACAGGAACATCTGCTTCTTCATTTACAATGTGAAATTTGCCTCCATAACTTCCACAACCACCACTTCCAACACCTTCAAAAATCACCACAAACATACCAACACTTTAGTACACAACCACTCTGTCGTGATTCACATGCCAAATGCAGGGTAAAAATCTGAAATGACATGCATTTAAACCATCTCATACACTCAAAGAAAATACAATAAATATTTGACCTCATCACACCTCACCACCTTTCGAAAAAGTCATTTTTTTAATTTTTGGATGATGCTTGTTTGTTTGGGGAAATTTCCTTTCATAGTGAAGATTTTTGGGGAAAACCTTTATAATTCTATTGTTTCAAAATATATTTATTTATCTTCTTTAATGGTATCCACAAATTATATTTCATTATATTAAATTTCTTGGCACATATAATTTTGCAACTTCTTGTTTATTAAATCCTCTTTTTGTCGTATCTTCATGTTTCTATATTGTGGTAGGGTTCATAATTTTGATCTGTTAGGATAATCAGTGAACAATTGAGAGGGGGGGTGAATCAGTTATTAATAGCTTATGTCAATTAATCACTTAATAACCTTTAACCAGATTAAGTACCGGTAAAGCAGATATAGATACCAGTAAACAATACAACTTAACAATTAAACAGATAATCAATGCAAAACAACCATACCACATAACACCATGATTTGTATGTGGAAAACCCGAAAAGGGAAAAACCATGGTGGAAAGCCTACCCACAGTCAGATAATACTTTTGTAGAAAGTATGTGATACAATGAGGGGCCTAGTCTCTCAAATACTCAAATGATTCCTTAGACAGTGGTTTAGTGAATATATATGTTGTTGGCATATGCACAATCCAATGAGACATTGTAGGTGATTGAAGGTTTTGTCATTGATGGCAATCTTACAATCCTATGGCACTGGCAAGGCATTACACCGGCAAGATAGTTCACCCGCACTAGCAAGATCAGACTCTACACCAGCACTCAGACCACCGGCACTGGCTGAGAAAGGAAGCATACCGGCACTGAGGTTGACAAGATTTTTGTTATATTATATTTTGTTTATTATTGTAAAATCTTTTGTAAGCCAACTTGGCATCATTGTAAAATGACTCTTATATAAGAGAGATCATTGTAGAACATTTGGAAGTAAGAAAGGAATATAGAAGATTGTATTTAGGCGAATTAAGGAAGACCTATTATGCGAATTATAGGTTAAGGGTTTATGTAAGAAGCAAAGCAGAAACTGGTACTGGATCTAGCATTAAAGATGCTATTATAAAGCAGTACAAGATACTAGATTTATATAATCCATCATTGTAAGTCAATGAGACTTCCCATTTTGTGTTTGAGCAGTGAGCTCTAGGCAGTTGGCCTTCTTGCATGTGCAGGCCCCTCTTGTAGCAGTAATATTCTCTTATTGGCCAGCAAGTGAATATTGTGGGTCACAAATCCCACTGAGGTTTTTCCCACACTGGTTTTCCTCGTTAAATCCTTGTGTCATGGTGTGCTTTTCATGTGGATGCTTTTAATTCTGTTTATTGCATTATTTCTTGCATACCAGTACACTATTATAATATGTTCTACATGTTTTAAGTTAAGAAATTCAATTCACCAGTTAGATATTGATTCACCCCCCCCCTTAGTATGTGTGGGAATCCTAACAATTGGTATCAGAGCTTGGTCCTCTATTTTTAAAAGCCTAACAGCTTGAGGAAGATCTTGAAACCGGTAGAGATGGAAAATCTGATGAAGCAACTTGAAGGAGCTCTCTCAGATTATGATACAGAAAAATTGAAAAATATCAAACTAGAAGATGATCTAAAGGTAGCTCAGGATATCATTCAAGCACTTCAAGAGAATCTTACTATTACAAGAAATAAGAGAAGAACTTTGTGAAAAGATGCAAAATGAGAATGATGAAAAGGAATCACTTAATGATATGATAAACAAGCTAAAACAAGAGAACATGACAACAAAGAATGAGATGCAGGATATGACTATGAGATTCTGTAAGGAAATTGAAGATAGGAAGAAGAATGAAGAAGAATTGACCAGAAGACTAAGTGATGCAGCAAATGAGAACACAAGACTTAGCTATGAAAATGATTTGTTGAAGACAGATCTGATGCACACTCAGAATGACTCCAATGAACTCATGAGGCAGAAAGAAGTCTTAGAAAGAGAACTAGTTATTGCAAATCAACATAACGAAAAATTCAAGAAAAGCTCAGAGGAACTTGGCAACTTGCTAAAGAATCAAAAACCTAAAGGTGACACTTCTGGAATTGGCTTTGAAGTTGGTGAAAGCTCCGGTACTGCAAACACATAGGATCATAGCAAACTGCTAAGGCAACCTAATGCTTATAAATTCAATGGAAAATGCTTTAACTGTAATAAGTACGGTCATAGAGAAAATGAATTTAGATCTAGAAATTATCAGAATATCAACACACCCACCAGTCAATGTTCAAAATGCAACAATGTTGGTCACAACTCTGAAAATTGCAGAATGAATGTGAGATGTTATGTTTGTGAAAGATTTGGACATTTATCTAATCAATGGAGAACACAAACCAGCATAGGTTATGGAAAGGCTATTTAGAAAAATAATGTGACTTGTTATGCATGTAACAAGATTGGGCATATTGTAAAATTCTGTAGAAGTAAAGGATCACCAATAGACAACAAAGGTCCTAGTTTGAAAGGAAAATAAAAAGTTGAAGAGGTTAAGCAAGAATTCTCAAAGCAACAGATTAGAAAGTCAGACCTAAATATAGCTGGGAATACTCCTCCACCGGTAGAACCAATCATCACTTCACCAGCAGGATAGAGTACTGCTTCACCGACAGGACAAAGTAATGCTCCACCAGTAGGAAGCTCTTCATCAAATTGAAGAAAATTTTCTTAAGGGTTTGGAAATCAATGAGACATACGCTATAATTCCCTCAGTTAATGGTGAGAAGTTGGAAATTACTTCTATACCGGTAGACAATGTTAAGTGACTACTTAACCGACATACATTAAATGTGGTAGTTAGCAGTTCGACACTGTAAATTAATGTTTTTGGTTCCATTTCACTTCATTGAGGATTCAAACATTCAAAGAGCGCGAAATCTCCAGAGCTAAGGCTTTTCGAGCAAAGAGGTAAAGCACTTCAGAAATCAATCCATCAAAAGGCAAAAAAAGGTATTTATCATGGCATCCTCCTCTGCACCTGAATTCATAGAAAACCCTACAGTAGTCGAGGTTATAAAACGCCCTAGGCCCATATTTCAACTAGTTCCTGAGATAGCTAAGAAAGATGACAATGTAGGTTCTTTTTCCCAAATTCCAAAGGGAGTTGTTTTTGCAGAAGATCCCAGAATATACATCCATTGCAACATAGAGGAATTAAGAGATGAAGAAATTAAAAGCATGTATAAGACTATTATATGTGACAATTTTGGCAGTGTAAAACCTGAACATAAAATTGTTGAAACCCTAGGATTCACCGAAATCCTCTGCATTTCTAAATTTCCCAAGGAAGTGATTAGGATAGTTTTAAGTAGGGTACATGGTTCATTCTTTTGGCTTGATTCGATTCACAAAATTACAAAGGAAGCTGTGAAAGCAGTAACAGGGTTACCCTCCACCGGTAACAGACCAGACAAGACTAAGAAGGTCTCCAATGACCTAGTAATGAACTTAACTGGTGCAACATCAGACAGAAGGTCTCTAAGGGTTAATGATGTGACTGATGTAAACATGAGATTTGTTACTATGATTTTAGGGTACAAAGCAACTCATGCAAATAGACTTAACTTAGTTTCCAGTTTATACATTAAGAGTGCTTATGATATGGTTAAAGACAATGCAAAAATTGATGTATGTGAATGGTTACAAGATGAGTTGATTGATAACTTAGGCAAAATCAAGAAGGATAAGAAAGGAAATTTTAGATTTGGAAATCTACTTGTATGCTTGATGCTACACATAACTAAACATGTTCCCAGTATTGGTCATAAGAACCTTGGATTTGATATACCGGTAGGAAAATAGTTAACAGACCTATTCAATAACATGGGTGAGAACAAAGAAAAGAACATTCATGACTATTTTCAAGCACTAAAGGTTAGGATGAACAAAAGGATCAGAGTATCACAGGAAATTGTTAACAAATACTAGGATGATATATGTTTTGTAATAAAAAAGGATGAGATCTAGATGGAAGTAGTCGTCCCTAGAACTATTTGGGTAACAGAGATGGGTTATGAAACCGATGATCATATTATTAAGACTTATGCTAAAGCACTTCTAGAAGCACCAAATGAACCTAAGGAAGAAGTATTTGGTAGTGCTGAGACCATAGAAAATTAAATTCAATCTAAGAAGAGAGTGAAAAAGGTTGAAGCAGTTGTGAGAAGAGGTTCTAGATAGGCTAAGGCTATTAAAGAAGATATACTGAAACAAACTGGTATCACTGAGGATGAGTTAGGAACTCTACAGCCTGAGACTCACCTATCACCGGTAGCTACTTCTTCGGAGAGTGACATGCTTGTAACTTTCAAAAGCATTGTAAGGAAAAGGGATCCTTCATCGGCATCCACACCCTCGCCTAGAAGGACTAGACAAAAACAATAGGCAATGAGGTCTCCAGTTAGAAAGACAACACCGAAGAAAAAGTTGACACCAAAGAAGAAGAAGACTAAACAAAACTTGGCCCCTCTTGAAAAATTGCTATATGAAATCACAGAGGAAGGGAAACTCAAGAACATAGGAAAGGTCTACGATACACTATCAGCAGATGACAAAGAGCAAGTTAAAAATAGTGTTATTTTGCACCTAGATATCTATAAGAAGTTTCTGATGGAAGTGGTAGATGAACTACCGGATGAATTGTTCAAAAGACTGGAAGCAAGAAGACAAGCTATTGTAGAGCTTGATAAGAAAATCAAAATTGAAAAGTTACTTATTGTTTACCCAATAAATTCACCTAAGGAGATAGATGACTTAATTGCACAAGCCAACTGGTCATTATTCTCTACTGCACACCAACATATTGCATTAATGGTTGGAGGAGTGAATGATGTAACAGAGGAAACAGAAAATGCATGGGACATATTTCTTGTTGAAATAGAAAAATAGGAAGAATACAGGAACCCTAACCAATAAAGGTATACAAGAAGGAGAGAGACAAAGGAAAAGGAAAGGTTGGTGGACCCCTGAGCATCAAAGTAAAAGACAACTTACTCCCACCGCATCCAATTACATCATGGGTAACAACTACTGAAGATCAACCGACAGATGAGAGTATGGACATAAAGGATACAAATCCTAATCTTGAGGTACTATACACAGTTGATGTTGATACACAAAAGGTCAACATTGTGATAGATAAAGATACAACTGGCAAAATAGATATGGCTAGTGAGCCACCAGCAACTAACAGCATTGACAATACTGAAAGAAAAGTTGAAGTTGATAACACAAAGCAATAGACAGAGAAATAGGCAGAGCAATAGGCTCCAGAGTAGGAACAAATTCATGTGAAAACAATGCCATCGGCAACAGGAGAAGATCAAAAGCCATTGCTTAAAGAAATGGAAACACAGACTAACCTACCAGAGGTCACTACAAGCTTGGTTACTTCCTCCACTGGCAGAATTCAGAATGTTGGTTCCTCCTCAGCAGGCTCTAAATCAACAAATGTAACTGAAGTACTTTTGGACTCCATCAAAAGGATAAAAGATTGTAGTTCACAGGCTTATAAAGCTATAGATGATACAATCCCAATTTTGAAGATGATAGCCCCTAACTGTAACATGGACAATAAGGATTCTTTAAAACAACTTGATACTTTTTGTAAATACATCACTGAGAACATAGTGACTGTCGAGCAAATAAAGGAAGAGGCATTGAAGAATAAGTTAGAAATTGAAAAGAAAAAATTCTTTGAAGATCACATAAAGAAGTGTACTAGGGAATTTGACACACTTCTACCGGAACTATGTAACTTATTGAAAGAATACAAAACTCTGTACAAAGACACTTGCAAGACAAACTTTTTGACAGTAGACATAGATAAGAAAATGAGAAAGGTACATGATGAAATCAATAAACTTGCTGATAATTTTGTTAACTCACCTGATACATTATCAGTTTTTGAGCAAAGGATAACAAATTTTTGAGGAAGAGTTACTTAAGTTAGAAAGAGAAAAGGAGAGAATAGTAAATAAGGCAAAGAATTTGAGACTAAAACTGAGTCCAAGATTGGACTATCTAGCATCATTACGGAAGGAAATATCTGAGGCACTAGTACAGGGACAAAAAACATCGATAGAGCATGTGCAACACCTCACCGGTACAGTTAAAAGAACAGAGACAACAATAAAGGACAACAAGAAGTTTATGGAAAGTATAAACGTGATTTTGGGAGATCTTTTTCAAATTGTAACCACCCAGTTACAAGGTTGAGACTACAACTCTACTGACATCTTGACAACCTTTGTCATTGAAGCCAAGGGGGGAGTAGTAGTATGAGAAAATAACCGGCAAAAGACTTATCTACTCAGGGGGAGTTCTTATATTTTTGGTAACATATTTTTGGAAACATTTTTGGATTACAAATTTTGGATACACTTTTGAATTTTCTCATGAGTGTTGCCATCAATGCCAAAGGGGGAGATTGTTGGCATATGCACACTCCAATGAGACATTGTAGGTGATTGAAGGTTTTATCATTGATGGCAACCTTACAATCCTATGGCATTGACAAGGCATTACACTGGCAAGATAGTTCACCAACACTAGCAAGATCAGACTCTACGCCGACACTGACAGAGAAAGGAAGCATATCGACATAGAGGCCGACAGGATTTTTGTTATATTATATTTTGTTTATTATTGTAAAATATTTTGTAAGCCGATTTGGCATCATTGTAAAATGACTCTAATATAAGAGATATCATTGTAGAACATTTGGAAGTAAGAAAGGAATATAGAAGATTGTATTTAGGCGAATTAAGGCAGACCTATTATGCAAATTATAGGTTAAGGGTTTATGTAAGAAGCAGAGCAAAAATCGGTATTGGATCTAGCATTAAAGATGCTATTCTGAAGCAGTACAAGATACTGGATTTATATAATCCATCAGTGTAAGTCAGTGAGACTTCCCATTTTGTGTTTGAGCAGTGCCCATTTTGTGTTTGAGTAGTGAGCTCTAAGCAGTTGGCCTTCCTACATGTGCAGGCCCCTCTTGTAGCAGTAATATTCTCTTATTGGCCAGTAAGTGAATATTGTGGGTCACAAATCCCACCAAGGTTTTTCCCACACTGGGTTTCCTCATTAAATCCTTTTGTCATGGTGTTCTTTTCATGTGGATTCTTTTAATTTTGTTTATTGCATTATTTCTTGCATATCGGTACACTGTAATAATATGTTCTACATGTTTTAAGTTAAGAAATTCAATTCACCAATTTGATACTGATTGACCCCCCCTCTCAGTATTTGTGGGAACCCTAACATATGCAATCTATTCTTTAGTGTTCACATAAACCAATTTGACTTCCTTTTCTTCTACCTTGTCCTTCAGAAAGTTATACTTTGTTGATATATGCTTAGTCTTAGAGTGAAATAATGAATTCTTAGACATGTTAATAGCTGTAGAGTTATCATAGTAGATAACTACCGGTTCATTATAATTTACCCTGATATCCTTCAACATTTGCTTCATCCATAAGGCTTGAGTGCAATTAGTTGCTGCTGCAACATATTCAGGCTCTACAGTAGATAAAGAAATGCATGACTGTTTTTTGTTGATACATGAAACCAGTTTCTTTCCAAGAAAGAAATCTCAACCAGAAGTTCTCTTCCTGCCATCAGTATCTCTTGCCCAATCTTAGTTAGTATATGCACATAAAGTGAAATAATCATTTCTAGAATACCATAAGCCGTATTATGTTGTTCCTTGCAAATACTGGAATATCCTCTTTACTAAACATTCATGATTTTCTTTAGGATTACTTTGATATCTAGAAACAATACTTACCGCATTCATAATATCTGGTCTAGTCTAAGTTAAATATAGCAAGCCACCAATCATAGACTTATAACTTGTTGGATTTACTAGTGTAGAAGTATTCTTGATAGATAATTTCTCACTTGTCACCATAGGAGTACTTACTGGTTTGGAATTATCCATACCATACTTCTTCAACAATTCCCTCAGATACTTAGTTTGATAGGTAAAGATGCCTTTGTCAGTTTGAGTAATTTGCAAACCTAAGAAAAATTTCATCTCACCAATCATGGACATTTCAAATTCATTCTTCATGTTGTTAGCAAATTCCATGCACAATTTATCTTCTCCTCCAAAAATGATATCATCAACAAATACTTTGATAATGAGAATATAATCATCAGTAATTTAATAATATATAATTACTATCAGCACTGCCTTTAGTAAAAACAAGCTTCAAAATATATTTATCCAACCTTGCATACCAAGCTCTAGGAGCTTGTTTCAATCCATATAAAGCTTTCTTCAATCTGCAAACCATATCTTTATCACCTGTTAGTGAAAATCCAACAGGTTTCTCAATTTATACTTCTTCTTCAAGTTCACCATTCAAAAATGCACATTTAACATCCCTTTGATAAACCTTATAGTTCTTATAAGCTTTATAGGCAAGAAATAGTCTAACAGCTTCAATTCTGGCTACAGGTACAAATGTTTCACCATAATCAATTCCTTCCATTTGAGAATATCCTTTACAAACCAATCTAGATTTTTTTCCTATAACTTGACCATCCTAATTTAGTTTATTCCTAAAAACCCATTTATTTCCAATAACATTCTTATTTTTAGGTCAGGAAACTAAACTCCAAGTCTCATTTTTCTCTATCTGATCTAATTCATCTTCCATAGCCTTTAACCAATGTTTATCCTTACAAACTTCAACAATAGATGTCGGTTCAATTAGAGAAATAAGACATACCTCTTCATTTGCTACTCTTCTTATTGTCATAACTCCCTTGTTCCTGTCTCCAATTATTTGATCTTCAGAAAGATTTAACCTTACATACCTTGGTGTCTTCTGAACTTCAGGTCCATTACTATGATCATTAGCGACAGTTGAATTTTCTGATTGTGCTGGTATAACTATCTCATTTTCCTTTACTATTCATGGCATTGTCAATTTAGTTATGATCATTTCCACTATCGGTTCTCTGTCATATGATATAGATTGATTTCTGTATTGCTCATCCACTTTCACATTAGCACTCTCCACAATTTTTTGCAATCTTTTGTTATAACATCTATTTGCTTTGCTTTGAATTGAATAACCAAGAAATATCCCTTCATCACATCTAGGATCAAACTTTCCAAATGAATCATCTCTTTTGATATAGCATTTACTTGCAAAAATTATGAAAAATTTAACAATAGGTGTATGTCCAAACCATAATTCATAAGGGGACTTACCAGTTTCACCTTTGATGTGAACTCTGTTGAATGTGTAGATAGTTGTACTCATTACTTCTCTCCTGTAGATGTGAGGAAATTTGGCTTCCATCATCATAGATCTTACTGCATCCAAAATGGTTTTATTCTTTCTTTCCACTACTACATTATGTTGAGGAGTCCGAGGTGCAGATGACTGTCTCCTAATTCCATTTGTCTCACAATAACTGTTGAATTCATGAGAAGTGAACTCACTGCCTTGATTTGATCTTAGACATTTGATTTTCAATCCAATTTCTATTTCAACCTTTTCTTTAAATATCTTGAATTTCTCAAAGGCTTCAGACTTCTCCCTAAGAAAATTCACCCACATCATTCTAGAATAGTCATCAATAGTCAACATGAAATACCTATCACCTTGAAATCTTCTAGTCCTTGCTGGACCACATAAGTTAGTGCGAATCAAATCAAGTACATCATTAGATTTATCATGTATTCAGGTATATCTCTAACTGCCTTAGTTTAATTGATCTTAACAATACAATAAAAATTAACATGACATAGCCTCTTATGCCATAACCAAATCTCATCAATATGAGCAATCAAACATGTCTTATTACTAGTGTTCAAGTGAAAGATATTACCTCTAGTCTGAATACCAGTTGCAATCTCCAAACTAGTCTTGTTAATGATTTTGCATTTTTAATCTTTAAACTGAAGTTGGAAACCCTTGTCCACTAAGTGACCAACACTTAAAAGATTATGTTTTAAACCTTCTACATAATAGACATTGTTAGTATTATGCTTACCATCCAAAGAAATAGTACCTCTACCTTTGATCATACATGCTTTGTCATCTCCAATTCTGACTTGACCACCATTGTATTCTTGCAGGGATAGAAATTTCCCTTTATCTCCAGTCATATGATGTGAGCATCCACTATCAATTACCCATTCATACTTATCTTTAAATTTTTCTACCAGGGCTTTTTCTTCATTCATGATAGCCAGTTCTAGTTCATCTTCCTTTAAAGCATAGAATACCCATTGCTTTCCATTGCCAGATCCACTACCAGAGTCTTTTATCGGGTCATCCCTAGAGTCATCACTTACTCCTTCCTCATCCTCTATGTAGCATTGTTTACTTTTCTTGAATCTATATCTGTTCTAGTTAGGCTTAAATGATTTCTTAACTCTTTCCTCAAACCTAGCATTTCTTTCAGGATATCTAGATGCAAAATGACCAATCTTATTACATGCAAAACATTTAAAAGGTGCTTTTCCTTCATACTTACTTCTTGTCGGTCCTTTAGGTACTCTTCTAGCAAATAAGGCTTCAATTTGCTCAAATTATTCATCTTCTTTCCTCATGTCTTCCAATTATTTTGCATATAGGACTTTCCAATCACTTTTGCCGGTAGATGATGATGATGATGCATGAAAATCAAATTCAGACTTTACAACTCTAGAAGATCCAAATTCTTCAAGCTCAAAAGCAGATAGTTTCCCAATCAAAATGTCTTTGTTAACTGAAGAGTTGGCCATTGTTCTCAGCTCATTAATTGTAGTTGCCTTCATCTTGTAAGTTAATGGAAGGGCTCTCAAGAATTTGGATACTATTTCATCTTCACTCAGAAATCCTGCACAACATTGAATTCCCATAACAATCTCATTTACTCTTTCCATAAACACAATAATTATTTCATTATCTTTCATCTTTAAGTTTTCATATCTTACCCGGTAACCATCAAGTTTAGCAATTTTGACAGTAGGATAACCTTCATTCAGAATTTGCAATTTATCGCACATAAACTTAGCCAATGATTTATCAGTCAATCCCATGATCTGCTGATCAGTAAGTGCACACAAGAGGGCTTCTTTAGCTCTACAATCATTTTCAATATTCTTGTCTAAGTCTATAGGAGTAGGATTGCCAGATTTTAGATCATAAGTTGTGTATCCTTTCTCAGTGATCTCCCAAATATCTTTGTCAAGACATCTAAGCTGAGTCTCCATTCGAATTTTCCATATCCCATAATTTGGTCCATCAAACTTAGGGATTTCTCTTCTGAAAATAGTTGTTGGTGGATTTGAAGTGTTAGCTGCCATATAATCTACCTCAAGCAGTTAAGCTTTTGCAAAATAGGACCAAAGCTCTAATACCAATTGTTAGGATAACCGGTGAACAACTGAGAGAGGGGGGGGATGAATCTGTTGTTAACAGATTATGTTAATTAATCCACTTAATAACCTTTAACGAGATTAAGTATTGATAAAGTAGAAATAGATACCAGTAAACAATACAACTTAACAATTAAAGAGATAATCAATGCAAAGAAACCATACCACATAAAACCATGATTTGTACATGGAAAACCCGGAAAGGGAAAAACCACAGTGGGAAGCCTACCCATAGTCAGATGATACATCTGCAGAAAGTATGTGATACAATGAGGGGCCTACACATGCAAGAAGGCACACTGCCTAGAGCGCATTGCTCACTACAAAAGAGTCTCACTAACTACAGAGAGGTTATAACCACCTCAATATAAATGGACAACAATCCAGAGTAATGAACTTCCAGAGATAGCATCTACCATGCCTGATTACAGTCCCGATTAAGCTCAATACTGGAGGCCTTTGACCTCTTCCTTAATCCCAATTTGATCACCTATGATCACCCAAATCTCCTTTGCATATGATATTGCATTTCAAGACCACGACACTTATTCCACATTCCCATACCATGATATACAATGAGATCTTACATCATTTTATACCAATCCTAAGGCCTATACTAATTAGGTCGGCCACCTAAAAGATATTACAATAAGATCTTTACACAAATCCATATCAAATGATATGTCATGTCGGATTAAGAACAAAACAACAATAACCAATCCATAAAAGATCCTGAAACATCTCGGTAATGTGTAGAGTACACGTTAACATGATATTAGGTCATAACCTAGATAGGCACCAAACTCATTCTTGGGTCCACCATGCTAAAGCAATGTCTTCAAGATGTTTGAAGCATGATCAAAGAACATCTCTAGCATCTGGAAATCCATGTAGAAGCCGCACCAACACCACTTTTGCATCCTGTCAAGATTCCTCAGTAAAAGCTCTGCAGGTTAAACCTTAAACTAATGTCAGTAAAGGTTTATAAGAGTGTATGATATCATCTGCTCACCAAGTCAATACCAACTGACCAAAAAATGCTCTAGTAATATGTAACACATAAAATCAAACATACTCCATTGATCCAAACATGCTAGAAGTGTCCAAAAGATAGTCTCTTCTACCGGTAACACTAGATCTTTTACCGATAACCCAAGCCTGTCTGCCAGTAAACAACCATAATAGCTAGTGTTGACATCAATGATAAGACATCAATGTAACACATAATCAATTCATCCATAATGCCAACATGATCTGGCATTGTGTTGTTTGGAGTGGCGTGTGGGGGTGCGCTCTTTATTGATTGCCTTCCACCAAGGCTATCTAGCCATGGTTGAACGCCTAAGAGTCTTGATTGAGCAAACAAAAGCTTCCACTACATCTGTCACATAGGTAAATGAATTCAATGAATTTTATTTAAAATTAAATACTTGTGCAATCTATTCAATATTAATTTCCACCATAAAGTAATTATGTGCCTATTTGTTTTAAACAAGCAAGCAATAAAAATACTACACATGACATTGGAATGCAACTTGGTAAGGGTGGAGCACAATCTGCAGATGAAGGTTATGGTGTGCATCTCAGTACTGGATGTATTCATGTGCTATACAAAATGTGGTATGGATTAATACAATAAAACATATTTAATTGCAACTAGTGTATTAATTAATGTAATCTTTCATTTTTCAACTTTAGTGCTTATAGAGTGTGATCAACATGTTGAGCATGAACATGCAGACAAGATCAGGAACATGATGAGGCCCCATCAGGTAAAGATGACCACTCTAATGTTCTTTTTAAAATATATATTGAATTATAATTGATGTATTAATTAATGTAACCTTTCATGTTTCAACCCTAGAGGATTTAGAGGGTGTTCAGCATGTTGAGCATGAGGCTATAAGACAAGATTAGGAACACGATGTGGCCCCATCAAGTAAAGAGGACCAATATAATTTTATTTTAAATATATATATTTAATTGCAATTGGTGTATTAATTAATGTAATCTTTCATGTTTCAACTCTAGAGGATTTAGAGGGTGTTCAACATGTTGATAATGAGGCTATAAGACAAGATCAAGAACATGATGTGGCCCCATTAGGTAAAGAGAACCACTCTAATGCTCTTTTAATTAATGAAATACTTTTAACAATAATAATAAAACATATCAATTTAACATTTATTTGTTATTGTACTAGACCCCCCTTGCAGTGACCTCCACATCGTGAGTACACGACCAGGCATACATTAAGATCATGAGCAAAGGGTAGAACAACTAAAGGGGGGATATGGTTTAGAAAATGATACTCCACCTCTTTTTTTAGCTGCAAAAAAAGAGAGAGATTGTAATCATATTATGACAACCATATTTTTTATAATATGTTAATGAATGTTAAAAATTGATATTTTTGACAACCATTTTTTGATAATATGTAAAAACTGAAAGAATGAATCTTAAATGTTAATGAATGAATGTTATATGTTATTAATGGATGAATTAATGATTAATGTTATATGACTGGGTATGGGGAATTGAGAGTGATGTGAGGGGGGGAGGGGCCCTCTAGTAAATGATTTTTTATTTAACATGATTCCATTGAGAGATGGAAGGTGTGGAGGTTTTTAAGGAGATTTGATAATGAAAACTAATAAAATTTGTCATTTTCCTTCATGTTTTAGATCTCTATGACAACATTACTCCAAGGATATAATGCCATTTGGTTTCAAATTGTCTTATATATAACATGGCATGTTGATAAATGTCTTTCCTTCATTAGAGTCCAATTTCAAAAGGAGGAAGTATAAGGAAATTAAGTTTTGGTAACAGGATGACCAGCTGTCATATGGTTCTACAACTTTATGACTGTTACAGTAAAATAAGTGATCAAATATGAAGTCATTTTAGTTTGCACTTTGTTGGGGACTCTATAAAAATGAATCTTCTTTTGTTTGAATCCATTTTTAATGAGTTTTCACATTGTCTTTGGCAAGTTATGTTAGTTTTTCCAAAAACAGTCTGAAACCCTCAATGAGGGTAACCAACAAGAAAATTATTTGTATAACTCCTAATATAGCTGGTGGGAAAATCTAGTTTTTGGTGATATGTAGGGTTTATATATATACTCCAAGATTTCAAAGTGGCAGGCCAATTCACAAAGGTTTGGGAGGGTTTTAATGATGCCCTAGTACTTCTAAAACCATGGCTCTGATCAATGGTAACAGTGACAGTGGATTGTACCTTTGTTCTACTTTTGAATATATGCTAGATACTTTCCTGTAGCAATCAATAACTATGGAACATATCACATTAATTACTTTTTGTGTACCTTTGTTCTACTTTTGAAAATATGCTAGATACTTCCCTGTACTAATGAAATGATTACATGTTGTAGCTCTTGTTTCTTTATGTGACATGAAAAACCTAATGTTGAATATTGCTGATGGCAACTCCTGGAGATTTTACCCATTCTAATTATATTTGAGCACCTTCCTCTTTTTTGTTTATTAGATGTATCATTGGTATTCCTACCTCATTTATTATATCACATGTAGAGATATGACTTATCATTTGGTTTCTCTAGCTATTGGCACTATGAACAACCAAGCTACATCTTCCTTTAGTTATCACAATTACTTAGAGGTACATTTTATTAGCTGGAGATACCATTCTTGTACTTACAACATGTATTTCACCATTTCAACACTATTTAAAACACTTCTTTCCTCATGAACAACCAATGAATGCGAGCCTATATCATCTTTGTAAATTTATCATCCTTAAGACGCACCTATTGTATGTTTTCTATTGATATATTAGTGATCAATGTTCATTATTCATGTTATCTTGATGTGCATATAAATGATATGATACTTTTGACTCTCTACTTTTGATTCTTTATTGTTGAGCACTAAGTTTTTGTTTCTTTCATTACATTGTCCTATTTGTTGGTGCCCAAAACCATAGATTGGAAAACTTAAGGATTTTCCAAGCCCTTAACTGATCCAACTAGCCTTGGCCAACGAACAGGGATGGTCAAAGACCAAATCCCTATGCACTTAAGGCTCCACTGAACCTAGGTGGCTATACCTCTCCCTCTCAAGAACAAAAAGAGTTATTTAAAGTTAATTTAAACTTTAAGACAACTCTTTGCAAGAATGGCAATGATTTCCTGCTATTGCTGAGTGCTCTTATTTGAATGCATTTGAAATTGAAAACTGAATGTAAAGATAATTGTGTATAAAGATTGTTGTATTTTGGAAATAAAATGCTTTCAGGACATACAAGAAATATGCAATAGACTAGTTCAAAAGGATTTAGAAGAATGTTTCTCTCTCAAGGACCTTATGCATATCAAATCAGAATCTTGGAGAATGAATAATAGACCAGTGCCTCTATCCAAGAATATATATGATACTTTGTGGACAAATAACTTTATCAACTTAGGAGACAATGTTAATCATCACTATAAAGGTTCAATATGTGTCACATAAATAATAAGAACCCAATCTCACATTTAATGTAACAACATGTGATTCACATTATAGAAAATCCTTAAACAGATTTATCAAGAGGACAAAGAATATTTCATCAACATAGAAGTATACACTATATTTGAAGTAGAAACAATGAACCTTGTATATTAATCTCTGAGAAATGACAACACACAAAAGCTACACTTGGAGATACTTCATTACAATTTGCTTGCACAAAATGATACTTCTTCTTCCTACAGACTTCTCTAATACATATAGCCTATAGCCCTTATAGGCAGTGATAGATTGTACCCCCTCATACAAAAAATGACTCCATATAAATAAGTGATCCAATAGACATGAATGAAAGGACACACCCTTTCATTTACAAAAGGAAGCTACATACAGTTGTTTTCCAAAGGACACACCCTTTGGTTTACATATATAATTTATAAGGAAAACCCTAAAACACCATACTAAATAATGCTTTAATAATATATCCTTTATCCTCCACTTTGATAATATTTCTTGGCAAATATTCATCATCTCCTCAATATCTCCTGCATAATAAGATGAACCAATCAAATCCCTTTGATTTGACCATTAACTATATCTTACCTTTGATTAGGTAATAATCCTTTATGTAAAATACTTGTTTTAGGATAATTCACTTAAATCAAAATATTTTACACTTGTAAATATTAAAAATAATTTGCCCTAATAATAGTTCTCATTAAATAACATAAGGTAAAAGATTTTATATAGAAAATAAAAGTATATACTTCCTTGTGTAAAAATGATATTCGTGGAAAAAATTCTATACCTTATTACCTTTTAGGGCAATCTAAAATAGGTTTGAAATATTTTATCACATGGACATACCCTTGCAAATACAAATCAAACCATTAAGTACATGATATGAATAATATACCCTAATAAAAATATTCAATTTATACACGTAAAGCAAAAATATGCATATGAAAGGATTGCATTATAACATTAGTCTTCATCTTTAATAAATGCAATTTCATCACTTTGTTTGTGGTAAAAGTACATTTTCTCAAAATAACAATAATTACACTTTGATGCTTTAAAATATTATATTTATTTACCCTAATGTAAAAAGTGTTCAATTCAATAATTAGGGTAAACATATTTACAGAAGAAAAAATCATTTATTCGATAATTATCTATGATTCATTACTTTTACTATATGTCAAAAGGCATTTATAAATAAACTGTAATTACTTCCTTTGACCAAGATATTGCCTTATCAAAAACAATACAATATAGGAAAATGAAATAATGATTTTCCCCTTTTGGTAAAAATGTATCCTTTTGCAATCAATAATATTCACATTATGTTTTTTGAAAAATAAAAAATATTTACCCTAATATAATGATTCAATGAATTTTAAAGGGTAAAAATATTATAATAAAAAGAAGATGCCTATTATAGTAAAACGATTTTCAAGCAATATATAAATACATTTATGACTTCTCAAAAGGTAAAGAAGAATAGATGTTATCATAACAATTTCACCTTTAAAATGCTTTAATAACTCAAAGTATTTTATCTCAAAATATAATATCAACATAAAAATCTTGGTTGAGAAATACTCCCTTCTATGTGCCTAGGACGTATTAATTTTCACATGTATAACATACTTAATTGCAAAATGGAATTAAAACTCATTACCTTCACCTCCCTGGAGCTCATCGGTGTAGTTTACTCTATCGGGGTAGCACGTTTTTAATTATGTCGATCCCCGATGACTTACTTATTTCTCTAGAATCATAAAATGAAAATCACCTAAAATAAATAAAATTTCAAGATCAAGAAGTCCCTATAATAATGCCTTTGGAGAAAAAATAATAATTACTTTACCTTATGAGATAAAAAACCTTTTACCTCCCTTAACCAACTATAAAGTATTTGATCATTTCATTTGATCAAACGTAAAATCTTTTATTTCTTTTTTGTAATAATCCTGCACAAAATACAAACTCAAAAATTTGTGTTAGTTAAAATATCTTTTTGGGACCTTATAACACAAATAATTTAAAAATTATAGTATTAATTGGAGGATAATTATAATATTCAAAATTAAATATTTCCATTTAATATTATACTTAGGTGAAATAATTATAAAATATAAATAAAATGTCCTTCATGTAAAATACAATTATAGGGCTTCAAGACCTAATTCATTCATGTGACACTCCTGCAAAATGAGTTTAATAGTATTCTACTAAAGCCATTTTCACTAAAAAAAAATTAAAAATTTGCACATAGTGTATTTCATTGGGATTTATTTTTAAAGGAAAAGCAAATGATATCAAATGATTCTCAAACTTGACAAAGTTATACTCAGATGAAAAGAATTCTGGTTCAGAAGGGTGTACCTGAAAAACTCACCTTTTGAATGCAGATACATACCTTGCATCATAGGTTCCCCAAAGAACTCCTAGCAACTCACCATCCGCCTTAACAATCCTATCGGGACTCGGCATAGCATAAAATTTCTTCTTCCGATGTCCTGATGAGTCTTTGCTTAATGCTTACTTTATTGGTATAGTCTACACCAATATCCTCGTAGGCGCTTCTATCTTCATCGGGGGTTAGAATAGCCTTTTTCTATTCCTCCCGAAGTCCCGTTGAGTCTCCGATGAACCTTTATGATTTATGCTTCCCAGTCTTTTTTATCAGTATAAGTAATGCCGATGGTTCTACCTTCCGATCCTCCATGTCATCGGGGGTCGGTCTAACTATTTTTTCCTTATCCCCATATGGTCCTTTTCTCTAATGGGCCAGCCTTCGGTTTCCTTTAGTCATTGGGTATCAGGATAGACTTTTCTTATTACTTCCGATCTCCTGATACTATAAGTCCATGATCCACATTTTCTTATCGTCACAAGTCACACCGACGACTTCATAGGTTATCGGTATAACAATTTCTACTTTTTGTCGATAAGATGATGTATGCTATTAGAAAAAAACCGCCTTCTGTTTCATCAGAACAAGCTATCCCGATGACATGACTTTCTCAAGAGTGCGCACCATGATGAGTATTTTTTAAATGCTCCAAGGCATCTGCATGTTGTTTCATTGGGACTAATTATGCAGATGATTGAAATTTTGTAATTTAGCACAGATGGACCATCACTGTTGAATATTAGTGATCCCCACTTTTCCCACAGGATCTGATACATATTAGAAGATAATCGTAGATCATACCATAATGACTTCTCTGCTAACAAACGTTTCCCTAATGGATTCCTTGTGCAATCTATACTTAGTGCATGCCCTTGGTGTGCCCAAGTGATACCTTAATACTCTTGAAACAACTGATCTTTTTTAGATAACTTTACATGTGCTAATAAAGTTCATGCATATACAAACCATTAATAAATTCTCATATGATAAAAGAAAAAGTCCTCCATATAGCATAAAATATTTTATAAAAATGTGTGCTAATAGTGGCTCTTTCTGAGGATGTATGTTCTCTTTAAGGACATAGCAAGATCCTAGCTATCTCTGGAGAAGCATACCATCAAATAGAACCCCTTCTATAGATCATTATCTGAATCTCGGGTAGCCCCAGGCCCCACAAACTAACATTATCTCTTCCCTTTGTCAAATATCTAATTCTAATTATGCAATAATATGAACCTTCTGAAAACACTATAATTTTCACTTGCCCCAATATCTATATATTTCATTGTATTCCTTTTCTCCACTCTACTATAATAGGCACAAATACACTCCACCAATATTACTTGATTACTGTAACCTTGATTATATATGGCTTTCGAATTTGCAATTTGAGAAATATTTATCCAATGTTTATTTGAAAACCCTGATTTTTTATCATATGCCTCATCTTTGGAAAAAATTAAATCAAATTTACTATATGTGAATCTCACCTGAGTGCAATTTTCCCATAAAACTTCCATATCATAAATTTGAATATTTTTCTCATGGTGCAATACTCCTAGGGTAAAAAATATTTGGTAAATATTTCTCATAACATTTTGAAATATTATGTCCCTAATATATGAATTTGGATCCCGCAAATTTTCATAATTATCCTTTGTGTCATGTTGTATCTTCTTTATTGACATTATGTCCCAAAACACCCTATTTCTTTCACATAACAATTTAACATGAAAGTGATTTTCAAAAATATTTTTGTGAGATAAGTCATCATATATTATTATTTTACTTTCATCATATAGTTGATTTGAAAAACTTAGGTCATCCCCAAATGCATTTTCTCCTTCCCTTTTCTCATATGATGCTTCCGGACAAACATTATTTTTGGAAGCATTCTGTGAAAATATACTATTCCTTTTGGTCATATCACCATTTATTATTACCATATTTTCCTCTATGGTTTCCATTTCTGAAAAACTATGATCAAACTTACTTCCCTCTAACTGCAACAAATGAAAAAATATAGGCATGCCTTGATGTGAGCCTTCATATAATTCATTATTTAAGGGATTATTATGATACGTACTTTCATGAGAGGTATTAGGTGCTTTATCTTTTGGAATAATGTCTTCACAAATATCTTCTACAGAGACGTCCTCCTGTGCATAAAATGTATGTATATCTATTTCACAAAATGGATTAGAAAAGAATTCATATCTTGGAAACCTTTCTTCAATTTCCTCTGGAGATTTGTTGTACTAAAGATTTGAAAAACTATTTCCAAGCACACATCCCCTATTATACTCATCACCATGTACGAATTCCTTTGACATATTTTCATGGGAATCATCACTTACTTCATCAAACATACCCTGAATGTGCCCTAATCCATTAGTTTGCTTAATTTGAAAAAAAATTGGACCATTTTTGTGAACATACCTTTCATATTCCTTTTCTAACATATAAGAAATTTATTTTGTACTAAGAAATGGTTCTTCCTCCCCTTTGCATTCATTCACACAAATGGATTCTTCTTTATTTAAATCCATATTGTCCTCCTCATGTGATATCCAAACAACATCAAGTTCTTCTAAAATTTTGAGAAAAAGTTTTACCTGAGGATCATGATGAATCCCTAACTCACACATTTTTCTTGAAAATGAAGGCCTGATATCTGAAGGTATTTCTTTATAAATGTTGAACATCCTTATGAACAATTATGTTATAGATTCATCCTTATACCTTTCTAAATCAAAGAATGCCTCCAAAGGGGAAACATACGATTCTTCTTTTTCATTGAATATTTGTTCCTCACCTTGCTCATAAAAAATGTCATCTCCTTCAACATTTGCAATATAAAACTCATGTGAGAACCATTTCTCAAATTCTCTCTAGGATGAAATGCTATGTGCAAGCAGTGAGTCATATTCTTCCCTTGCCCTATCTTCCAATGTTTGGGCAAATAATATCATTACTTTCCCTTCATCAGCAATGTCATGGTATTATATAAATGAATAGAATGCTTCTAAATGCCACCTTACTAATTCATTATGCTCACCAGAGCACCTTGGTACAACTTGTGCAAGATGTAAAAACAAATCAACAAAATTACATGAAAATCTTCTAAGGTCCAATGGCCCATTGTCCCCTAGAAAAAAAAAATTAACCAATTCTAAAACATCTTGTAATAGATTTCCTATTAGCATCAAAGGGAGGAATTTTCATCTCCGTTGGGTCTCTTCCACTAGTAGAGTCACCAATTGAAAAACTGTTAATATAAAATTGCCACCTCCTAGGAGGAAAATATTACCGACTTAACTAGTCTTTTGGGATCCTCCCTCCAGTAGAGTCTGAAACAAACTACCAAAGATTCTGAAAAATTATTCTGAAAAACTTCCCCAGCAAAGTTGCCAATCTGTTGGTGCCCAAAACCACAGATTGGAAAAATAAGGATTTGCCAAGCCCTTAACTGATCCAACTAGCCTTGGCCAACAAACAGGGATGGTCAAAGACCAAATCCCTCTGCACTTAAGGCTCCACTAAACCTAGGTGGGTATACCTCTCCCTCTTAAGCACAAAAAGAGTTATTTAAAGTGGATTTAAACTTTGGTAAGACAACTCTTTGAAAGAATGGCAATAATTTCCTAGTACTATTGAGTGCTTTTATTTGAATGCTTTTGAAATTGAAAACTGAATGTAAAGATAATTATGTATAAAGATTGTTGTATTTTGGATATAAAATGCTTTCAGGACATACAAGAAATATGCAATAGATTAGTTCAAAAGGCTTTAGAAGAATATTTCTCTCTCAAGGACCTTATGCGTATCAAATCAGAATCTCAAAGAATGAATAATAGACCAGTGCCTCTATCCAAGAATATACATGATACTTTATGGACAAATAATTTTATCAACTCAAGAGACAATGTTAATCATCATTATAAAGGTTCAGTATGTGTCACATAAACAATAAGAACCCAATCTCATATTTAATGTAACAACATGTGATTCACATTATAGAAAATCCTTAAACATATTTATCAAGAGGACAAAGAATATTTCATCAACACAGAAGTATACACTATATTTGAAGTAGAAACAATGAACCTTTTATATTAATCTCTGAGAAATGACAAAACACAAAAGCTACACTTGGAGATACTTCATTACAATTTGCTTGCACAAAATGATACTTCTTTTTCCTACAGAATTATCTAATACATAAAGCCTATAGCCCTTACAGGCAGTGATAGATTGTACCCCCTCATACAAAAAATGACTCCATATAAATATGTGAGCCAATAGACATGAATGAAAGGACACACACTTTCATTTATAGAAGGAAGCTACATACAGTTGTTTTCCAAAGGACACACCCTTTGGTTTACAGATATAATTTAAAAGGAAAACCCTAAAACAACATACTAAATAATGCTTTAATAATATATCATTTATCCTCCACTTTGAAAATATTTCTCAACAAATATTCATCATCTCCCCAATATCTCCTGCACAATAAGGTGAACCAATCAAATCCCTTTGATTTGACCATTAACTATATCTTACCTTTGATTAGGTAATAATCCTTTATGTAAAATACTTGTTTTAGGATAATTCACTTAAGTCAAAATATTTTACACTTGTAAATATTAAAAATAATTTTCCCTAATAATAGTTCTCATTAAATGATTTTTGCAATGGGCAAAAATTCACAATTTTCACAATTTAGGGTTTCAGGGGATAAGCAATGCTGGGGTGAGGAGGTTCTCTGTGACCTGTTCTCGCCATGTGATCCTTTCGGGAAACTTTCTAGCCATATCCTGCAGTGGATATTCCACAATGGGGCTTGGGTGGATGTATTAGCAAAACCTATTTTGGAGTGGTGTCGGGGACATCCGGCCAGGCTACGATCTTTGTTCTTCAAGGGCTTCTTTGGGCCGTGTTCGAGGCGTACGTAGTTTCGTGGGATAGGAGGGTCTAGGAAAAATCCTTGGCTCAATCATAATCCTCGGTGAAACCCTACTCACGTGGCTTGTGGCAACACTATTGCTTCTAGTCTGGAATCTAAATTTGTTGACAAAAGTCCCTCTCCAAAGAAGGTTTGGTCTCCAATACCGTGTATTTCTGTGATTGATGCTTCTTTGGACAAAAAAGCAAGGGATTTGCGATCTTTGGCAGTTATTCTTCAGGTTTGGGGGGATAATGTTTTGCTTTCTAAACTCAACTATGAAATTCATTCTCTCTGATATGACACGTTATATTTTTCAGGTTCTTTCTGCAAACACTTTCCTTGTCATTTTTTATTTTGTCGATGCTAAACATAAGGCTCTGGAAAAATCCTACTTATGGGTAGGGCGTAATATAATTTTTGTACAAGAGTGGAAACCATTTTTTCTGTTCCATATGACCTAGTTAAGCATAAACCCACTTGGTTTTTGCTCCCTGGCCTCCCCTTTGAATTTTTGGATTTAGAAATTTTGCAAAAAATTGGGGATTCCTTTGAGAAATTCTTACATTCACATTCAGTGTTTGAGGATGGGTTTTTTTTGGTGAAAATTTGTGTCTTGCTTGCTCCTACTGTGATTCCTTCTAATTGTAATTTGAAATCTATTGATGGTATTTGGCGTCAGCATATTGTCTGTGATTCTAATTGGTTTTCTAAGGCTTCAGTAACTATGGATGTTGGTTTGTTTATTTCTCTTCGGGGTATATCTTTTGCAGATAAGACTTCATGATCTAATGTTTCACAACCTAAATCTATTCATTTCACTTCTAATGTAGATAAGGTTGGTCAGGCCACTCCTCCTTTGCAATATATTTGGTAAATCCCTCAGTATTATAGAAGGATGGGGAAGGTGCGAGCTTGCTGGGTCCCCCTTCATCTGTGAGGGATGGCCTGTTTACCTCTTACCTGTTAGATGTTGATCCGATGCCTAGCTATTTGGAATCTTTTCTTCCTGATGATGTTTTAATTTCTAAAGTCCAGAAAGTGGTTTTTGATAACAACATTACTTTAAATTCAGAGGTTACGCACAAAATTGTGGATGCAATTGATCAAGATTTGTCCAAATTAAACTCTTCTCTGGTTATTCCCCCATCTACCAATTCTTTTGAGCCTCCGTCTAATAAATCTCAGGATGTTGTAGTAATAGTTGGGCAGGGCATTGGGTTAGTAGGTATGGATCCTATGCTTAATCATCCCCTATCCCCCCAATTGACAAATCCTCTAAGATCTTGTCTGGTAATTTGCAAGATGTGGAAGTTTCTTTGGGTTTATCTGGGGAGGGATTTGGAATTATATGTTTGGATCCTATGATTAGCAAACCCCTAATCCAGTTTCCATTATCCCCTATTTTACCCTCCCCTTCTCTTGCAAAGAGGGGTAGGAAACCAAAAACTTTTTACACACAAATTGAAATCGATGCTGGTATTAAATCTACTCTCTTGAGTCCAAAATTAGGGTCTAGTAAAAAGAAAAAATTTAGTCCACCTTTTACTCGGTCAGTGGCTTCCAAGCGGTGTCTAAAGTCTGAATTGGAGAAGGTTGATCTAGCAATTGAGAAGAGGGGAGAGATTGCCTCCCCTCGAGGCCAATGAAGTTTTTATCTTGGAATGTTAGGGGCTTAAATGCCCCTAACAAAAGATGTCTCATTAAATCTCAGTTGGATTTAATGAGGTGTGATGTGTTACTTTTGCAAGAATCTAAGTTAAATAGTCAAGGTGCTGATAGGCTTTTTTCCAAGTGGAAGTCTTGGAATTTTTGTGTATCCCCCTCAATTGGGGCTTCTGGGGGTTTGGCTTTCCTTTGGAATGATTTGTCTATTGATCTGAAACTGATTGCTTCTGCCCCCTCTTGGATGTTGGCTCTGGTTAAAAGTCATGTTTCGGATATCAAGCTCTAGTTGTTCAATGTTTATGGTCCAATATCTATCAGGGATAAGAAAGCTCTTTGGGATTCTTTATCTCTCATCTTATCCCCTCTTCTTGGCCAGCTTATAGTTGTTGGAGGAGATTTTAGTGCCATCTCATCTGATGATGAGAAGTGTGGGGGAATTCTCCCTAAGAAACGTATCCTGGAAGATTTCTCTTCTTTCATTTCAAATAATAATTTGGTGGATTGTAAGACTTTGAATGGGCCTTTTACCTAGACAAATAGGAGAGAGGACTTCTCTCAGATTGCTGAGAGACTTAATCATTTTCTAGTTTCAGATAACTGGATTTCCTCTAATGTGGATGTAGTTGGTTCAGTTTTTCCCTATGCTGTATCTGATCATTTTCCGGTTGGGTTATCCATTTTTTATGACAAAGCTCCTGGTTGGTCTTCTTTTAAGTTTGAACCAATGTGGTTTCGTGATCCTTCCTTTTTATCGCTTTTACAATCTTGGTGGTCTACGGCTCCCTTTGTTCGTGGCTCTAGGATGTTTCAGTTCATTAAAAAGCTCTCTTTTCTTAAGCTTCAAATCAAGACATGGAATGTTTTGCATTTTAAAAACATTTTTTCTGAGAAAGATAAGATTCAGGAAGAGATTGAAGCTCTTAATAACATGGTATGATTGGTGGCATGGACTCTGCAACTTTCCAGAAGCATAAGTCTTTGAATTCACAATTAGAAGATATCCTCTCTAGAGAAGAAATTTATTGGCGTAGAAAATCTAGAGAATTATGGTTGAGTGATGGGGATCGTAATACCAATTTCTTTCATGCCTTGACCAAATTGAAACATCAACATTGTCGGATCTCTTCCATTCAAAATTCTGATAGGGTTGTTTTAACTGAAGAATCGGATATAGTTAATGAAGGTGTCCAGTTTTTTAAGTCCTTGCTCTATGAGGAATCTTCTATTTTTTGTGACAATTTTGCCTCTTTCATTCCTAAGCTTATAATAGCAGAGGATAATGCTATGCTCATGGCCCCCTTTTCCATTCAAGAAGTCAAAGATGTTGTTTTCTCTATGTCTCCTAAGAAAGCGCTTGGTCCTGATGGTTTTACTGTTCTCTTTTTTCAAAAATGTTGGTCCTTTCTTGGGGAGGATCTTCGTTTGGTTTTAGAAGAAGCTAGATGTAATTAGACTATGTTAAGGGAAGTCAACTCAACTCTAATTGCTCTTATCCCGAAGTGTGAGAATCCTGTATCTTTTATGGACTTTCGCCCAATTGTGTTATGTAACTCCTTATACAAAATTATTACCAAGGCTATTTCTGTACGGCTTGCAAAGCTCAACCCTAGAATCATCTTGGATGAGTAGGGGGGCTTTTTCCCTAGTAGAGAGACACTAGAAGGAGCCATTGTGGCCCATGAAATTCTACATTCCATTTCTTAGTTGTCTATTCCGGCTATGATTCTCAAATTAGATATGATGAAGGCTTATGACAGGGTTAATTGGCAGGCTTTATTGTTTGTGCTCTCTAAATTTGGGTTTGGAGTAAAATGGGTTAAATGAATTCAGGCTTGTATTAGTACTACTAGGTTTTCAATATTATTGAATGGTTCCCCATGTGGTTTTTTTGCCTCTTCTAGAGGCCTTAGGAAAGGGGATCCACTATCTCCTTTTTTGTTTATCATTTTGGCCGAAGCCTTTAGTAGGGCTATTTCATGTGCTAGGGAGAGGGGCCTGTGGAAGGGGATTTTCACTCCTCATATGTCCATACCCCATACTCATTGTTTCTTTATGGATGATACTTTACTATTTGGATTAGCTTCTATGAGGGAAGCCCATGTCATTAACAAGATCATTTTGGATTATTCTTCGTTCTTTGGGCAAAAGTTTAATCAGGCTAAACCTAAAGTTTTTTTCCTTGTCTCCCCTTTGGTGCAGTCTGGGTTGTCTTGTTATTGGGGTTTTTCGATGGGTCAATTTCCTTGCAAATATTTAGGGTTGCCATTTTACACTGGTTCTGAGAAGCACAATTTTTGGGAACGAGTTTCTGGGGTTATCTCATCTAAAATTCTTTCTTGGTCCCATAAGTGGTTAACTTTTTCTGGTAAAATTGTGCTTATTAAATCAGTCTTAAATGTGATTCCTATCTATCTGTTATCCATTTTAAAGGCTCTGAAAAAAAATGTGGGGGCTCTTCATTCAATTGCGAGATCCTTTTTATGGAATAATAATGTTGATAAGACAAAAAGGATCTCCTTGTTGGCCTGGGATAGGGTTTGTGCTCCTAAAGATAAAGGAGGTGCTGGGATTAGGGACCTTGGTAAGCAGAACTTGGGACTTGGTGCTAAGTTGGTTTGGAGATTTTATAAACAACCTACCTCTAAATGGGCATCCATTTTATCTGCTAAATACTTGCCTAATTGTTCTAAGGAGGCTATCTTCACTACTTCTTCTCTTCCCAAAGGCTCTGTGATCTGGAATTTTATGACTAAATGTAGATCTATGATTTTTCCAGGCTTGTCTTGGCTTATTCATAATGGTCGTAAGGCTAGGTTTTGGGATGAGGTTTGGAATGGCTTCCCTATTATGTCTAGTCTTAGGGACTGGTCATCCCTTATGCCCATCCTTAAATCCTCTTGGGGCATTTTTGTGGTGGATTATTTCTTTGTCGACTCCTTGGGTTCCTTGTCAGTGGCAAAGTGGAAATCAATTGCTTCTCTTCCAGTGGGTCAGGACATTAAATCTGCATTTGAGGATGAGCTTAAGAAACGTCCTTTACTATTCTCAGGGAAGGATGATGATCTCATCTAGAGTTTTTCAAAATCTGGGGAATATTTGGTTAAAGAAGGTTATAATTTTTTATCTTTAGATGTTAAGAGGGAAGTTTTGCCATTTAAACTATTCTGGCATGCTGCCTGCTTGCCCAAAGCAGGGGCTTTTGCTTGGCTAGCTGTTCAGGATAGAATTCTTTCTGGTATGAGATTAGATAGGTTGGGTATTACTGTAGTTTTTCCTTGTGTTATGTGTGGAGGGTCTCTTGAATCGAGGGATCATCTCTTCCTACATTGTCCCTTTGCTACTCATTGCTGGAATTGGTTGTTTAGCAAGTTAAATTGGAAGTCTGCTCTAAGTAAGGACCTTAGTTCTCTTTTTATGAGTTGGCCTCTTTTATATCCATCTGCATTTTATGCTTCTCTCTGGATTATTGCTCCCTCTATTCTTATCTAGAAAATTTGGTTAGAAAGGAATAATAGGATTTTTAAGAAACTATCCTCCCCTTTGCATGAGGTGCTTTGTGGTATTGAAAAGTTGATTTCTGAAACTGTTTTGGGTTTCATCTATAGAGGCTCTGGGTCGCACAATACTTATATTCCTTGGGATAATTGGGTATCTAATAATTGGGTAGCTTTGCAAACACTTCCTTGGAGTGGTGCATTTTTTCAGTCACGACCTCCAATTAATAGAAAGGAAGTTGTTTGGTTGCCTCCTCCGGTTTCAAAAGTTAAATTGAATTTTGATGGTGCCTCTCGTGGCAACCTTGGTAAATCTGCTAGTGGAATTGTGGTCTCTGATGATAGGGTGGCTATCATTTTAGCTCAATGTAAATGTATTGCTTATGGTACTAATAATGTGGTGGAACTACAAGCTCTTTCATTAGGCCTGGATTTGCTTCTTTCATTACATTTGTTGGATGTTGTTATTGAGGGTGACTCTCAGGTAGTTTTCTACATGGTTACAAATCACTCTTCCCAGTCTTGGCATTTAAAGTATGGTTGAATAAGATTCTTGATCAGCTTGAGTTGTTTAATTCTTTCACTATGTCTCACTATTTTAGAGAAGCTAATAAGGTGGTTGACTTCCTGGCTAATAAAGCTTTGGATGAGGATATCCAAGAATTGGTTGGGGTAGCCACTGATTCTCTTCCTCCTCATCTAGTTTTATTGATATCAATTCGACTGGAGAAGTATGACCTTGTGCCTTACCTATAGTTTCATTCAGCCATGTAGTTTAATGCAGTGGTATCCATTTGGGCTATTACTTCATTATATCTGCATGTTTGTGTGTAATTTCAGATAGGACTCGGGCCTCTCTTTCTCTATAGGGTTGGTTTTTGTGGTCAGTGGATGCTTTCTTATCATATCTTGTTGCCACTCTAAAGAATATTTACTCATGTACTCTTACTGATGTTTATAGTTTCAGAATGCAATGACTGCATTTCTATTTAATCACTATTCCTGTACCTATTGCTTTTATTGCAAGTATTGGTTACGGTATTTTGGTGTGCGGGGGAGGTTTTTCTTGTACGTTTGTAATCTTCTCTGAGTTTTTCATTATTGTCCTCCCTTGATGTTTGCACGGTTTACATATGCTTTCCTCATATTCATTTGTGGCAGTTTTTTTAGGGTTGTTGACAGATTTGGCTCATGTGGTTATCTTGGTTTATTAATGATGATGACTAGCTATTTGTTTCATATGGATTGTCATCATTTTACATTAAGGTGGCCGCATGCTTCAGTTTGCATTCACTTTTCGTTTGTGCCGAGTAATTTATTGTGCTGACCTTTCGTGGTTTCACTACTCCCTTATGATGACTTTGTGTTCTTTTATTCTCCTCTGCTCGCTTGGATTTGCATTGTCTCTTTTGATGACATTCATGGGCTATCACATTTTGATGCCGCATAAACATTTTGATTTCCAAGATTCTTTTGTTTTGGACGATGAAAAGCTTGGGCATCTATTTCACATTCATTCGGTGGATTTTTCTCTGGCTTTTCACAAAGTTTTGGGAAAGCAATGGATTGCGGATAACTCAGGTTGTTTTCTTGTGGATATTGCTTCTCGGTTTCTCACTGTATGTATGGATGTACTTCTGGATTTTGATATGGTTAGGGAAATTTTTGATACACACTTCAGCCCCCATTTCTACACTTCTATTGATTTGGACAGTGCTCTCTCTAATTACCATTTTGAATTTGGTGATTTTGATTATGCTGGTTTTATCTCTCATTCTCAGTTATTATCTTCAGGTTGGCATGGGGAACTCCTTTCAATCTTAAGGAATGGTTTGATATCTAACTTATATGATGACACATTATTTTCTTTGGTTGTTCTGTTAGACCATGTATCACCAGACTGTTTGGCTGCAATTGCCAATATATTTGCAGGAATTCATTTCCTCTTAGAATCAATGTCTATTGTTCTCTCTTCACCAGTTTGGGTCTCTTGTATTTAGATGGTGCCTCCCTCTTCTCCACCATTGGAAGGGCCTAGTTCTTGGTCTTCTTTTCCTTGACATCATGCTCCTGGGATTCTGTACTTTGTTCATGCCTCTCAGAGCATTTGAGTTGGTGGTTTTGGTCTGTGGGTTCTTGAGCAGGGCTCTAGTTTAATTTGTCTTCTTCCTTCTTTTGGCAAGCAGAATTATTATTTTGTGGGAAATCTCTGGTGTATTTGTATGCACCATAAGATATTATGTAAATGTTCTCTCACATGTGATCGTATTTTTTAAGCGGTTGTTTGTATATTTGACCGCATTTTTTAAAGCAGCTGGTATAGGTTTATTTTACGAGCTATGACCGAAGGTTTTCTTTCCAAGGTTCTTTCCTCCAGTATGCTCTTTGAATCCTATGTAAAAATAAAAAGATATAAATAAAATTTAGTGGAGTATTCCACTTTTATCAAAAAAAAAAAAATAGTTCTCATTAAATAACATAAGGTAAAAGATTTTATATAGAAAATAAAAGCATATACTTCCCTGTGTAAAAATGATATTCGTGGAAAAAATTCTATACCTTCTCACCTTTTAGGGCAATCTAAAATAGGTTTGAAATATTCTATCACATGGACCTACCCTTGCAAATACAAATCAAACCATTAAGTACATGATATGAATAATATACCCTAATAAAAATATTCAATTTATACATGTAAAGAAAAAATATGCATATGAAAGGATTGCATTATAACATTAGTCTTCATCTTTAATAAATGCAATTTCATCACTTTGTTTGTGGTAAAAGTACATTTTCTCAAAAAAACAATAATTACACTTTGATGCTTTAAAATATTATAATTATTTACCCTAATGTAAAAAGTGTTCAACTCAATAATTAGGGTAAACATATTTACAAAAGAAAAAATCATTTATTCGATAATTATCTATAATTCATTACTTTTACTATATGTCAAAAGGCATTTACGAATAAACTGTAATTACTTCCTTTGACCAAGATATTGCCTTATCAAAAACAATACAATATAGAAAAATGAAATAATTATTTTCTCCTTTTGGTAAAAATGTATCCTTTTGCAATCAATAATATTCACATTATGTTTTTTGAAAAATAAAAAATATTTACCCTAATATAAATGATTCAATGAATCAACATAAAAATCTTGGTTGTGAAATACTCCCTTCTATGTGCCTAGGAGGTATTAATTTTCACATGTATAACATCCTTAATTGCAAAATGGAATTAAAACTCATTACCTTCACCTCCCTGAGCTCATCGGTGTATCTTACTCTATCGGGGTAGCACATTTTTAATTATGCCGATCCCTAATGACTTACTTATTTCTCTAGAATCATAAAACCATTAAAAAATAATTTACCCTAAGAAATGTATTTTACCAAAACTCAACCTTTAGGGCAAAGCTATTTTTATTGCAATAAAACCCTCACAAAATTCTGCTAATATTTAGGAGATTTTCAAGAGTGATCTATAAAATGGAAATCACCTAAAATAAATAAAATTTCAAGATCGAGAAGTCCCTATAATAATGCCTTTGGAGAAAAAATCATAATTACTTTACCTTATGAGATAAAAAACCTTTTACCTCCCTTAACCAACTATAAAGTATTTGATCATTTCATTTTATCAAACGTAAAATCTTTTATTTATTTTTTGTAATAATCCTACACAAAATGCAAACTCAAAAATTTTTGTTAGTTAAAATATCTTTTTGGGACCTTATAACACAAATAATTTAAAAACTATAGTATTAATTGGAGGACAATTATAGTATTCAAAATAAAATATTTCCATTTAATATTATACTTAGGTAAAATAATTATAAAATATAAATAAAACGTCCTTCATGTAAAATATAACCATAGGGCTTCAAGACCTAATTCATTCATTTGACACTCCTGCAAAATGAGTTTAATAGTATTCTACTAAAGCCATTTTGATTAAAAATAAAAATAAAATTAAAAATTTGCACATAGTGTATTTCATTGGGATTTATTTTTAGAGGAAAACCGAATGACATCAAATGATTCTTAAACTTGACATAGTTATGCTCGGATGAAAAGAATTTTGGTTCAGAAGGGCATACCTAAAAACTCACCTTTTGAATGCACATGCATACCTTGCATCATAGGTTCCCTGAAGAACTCCTTGAAACTCATCATTTGCCTTAACAGTCCTATCAGGACTCGGCATAGCATAAAATTTCTTTTTTCGATGTCCCGATGAGTCCTTGCTTAATGCTTACTTTATTGGTATAGTCTACATTGATATCCCCGTAGGTGCTTCTATCTTAATTGGGGGTCGGAATAGCCTTTTTCTATTCCTCCCAAAGTCCCAATGAGTCTCTAATGAACCTTTATGCTTTATGCTTCCCAGTGTATTTTATCGGTATAAGTAATGCCGATGGTTCCGCCTTCTGATCCTCCATGTCATCGAGGGTCGGTCTAACTATTTTTTCCTTATCCTGATATGGTCCTTTTCTAAAATGGGCCCACCTTCAGTTTCCTTTAGTCGTCAGGTATCGGGATAGAATTTTCTCATTACTTCCAATCTCCCGATACTATAAGTCCATGATCCACATTTTCTTATCGTCACAAGTCACACCGATGACTTCATAGGCTATCGGTATAACAATTTCTATGTTTTGCCGATTAGATGATGTATGCCAATAGGAAACCAACTACCTTTTGTTTCATCAGAACAAGCTATCTCGATGACATGACTTTCTCAAGAGCGCGCACCATGCTAAGTATTTTTTAAATGCTCCAAAGCATTTGCATGTTGTTTCATTGGTATAAGTTATGCCGATACTCCTTCTTTTGCTTGCCAATGCTGTTTCATAGGGACTACTTATGTCGATGATTGAAATTTTGTAATTTAGCATAGATGGACTATCATTGTTGAATATTAGTGATCCCCACTTTTCCCATAGGATCTGATACATATCAGAAGACAATCCTAGATCATACCATAATGGCTTCTCTGCTAACAAACACTTCCCTAATGAATTCCTTGTGCAATCTATACTTAGTGCATGCCCTTAGTGTGCCCAAGTGATACCTTGATACTCTTGAAACAACTGATCTTTTTTAGAGAACTTTACATGTGCTAATAAAGTTCCTGCACATACAAACCAGCAATAAATGCTCATATGATAAAAGAAAAAGGCCTCCATTTAGCATAAAATATTTTGTAAAAATATGTGCTAAGACTATTACTGCAAATTAATGATGTTTCTTGTAGCTTCCATCATGTGACAATGTACTATTACACTATCGGCATAACAAAAACCTACTAAAATGATAGTATAAGTCATTCCAATGACATACTATCAATTATCCTCTATTGGAATTGGTATCCCAAAATGCTATCCCATCAGAATCCTTAACACTATCAAAATTGCACAAAAAGGATAAACCGATAGTATAGACTTATTTTGAAAATGCACCCTCGAACACTATTGGTATAGCTATACCGATCAAGACTCATCCGCAAGATTTATAGTATCGAAATAGTATGAAAACTTTAAATCAATAGTAGAAACTATTTCGATCACTTGGCCATCGACTAAGCTATCCCAATAACTCTTATTAAGGCAAAAACTAACCAATGGTAAATTATCCTGATATGCTTCCACTGAGTCCAGAATAATTTTTGAATGATTTTTAAAAAAAATTGTAGGGTTTCGTCGCAATTTGTACGAAAATAGATATCGGCATATCTTGTACCAATAAACAAACTTCCTCAAAGATGACCTTTTCAGCATACCTATACTGGTCACCAAAAGGATATTTCTATTAGAATAGGTATCCTGACAACACAAGTCAATCTAAAAAACACTGCATCAGAATATCTATCCCTAACAACAACTCATCGACCAACCTAATACAGTTGGGATAACTTGAAAGGGGTACACCAATTCTAAAAGTTATTCTGATCAATTATTATCATCGAACCTTCGACATACAAAGCCTAATGAACACCAAACATTTGTGATGAGGTTGTTGTACACACAACATTGATTTTGTTGTAATGAGAATGAAAGTTTGCTCCATCTCGTCGAAAAATGGATGATAGTTTGGTGTTTTTTCGATGATTTCAAACGGGCGTTTTGTAACGTTTTGTGGTCTTTTTTCATTGATAGATGGATGGAAATTTACGAAAAACACCACAAACATTTCCCTTGCCACTGAACGATGATTTTGGGTCATCTTTTCAACAAAAAAGAAAACGTTGTTACAGCAATGAAATTCCAGCAACAAAATTCAAACCAAAGTTTCGTCGGTGAATCGACAATATTTTGTGGATATGTCGCCAAACATTCATTGGAATTTGGGGTCAAATGCAGTAGTGACCCCCTCTCTCAGTGTTCTTTGATTCCAACAATTGGTATTAGAGTTTGGTTCCTCAGATAAAGTTTAACAACTTGAGGAATATCTGGGAAGGTGATTAAATGGATTCCAGTGGTCTGCAGCAACAACTTCTAGTGGCACTAGATGATCTTGATCAGTCCAAAACTGAAGTCTGGGATTGCAAGAAAATCTTAAGGATGCTGAGAATTTAATTTAGTCATTGAAAGAGCAAATCAACAAGTCTAGGGAAAAGAGAAAGGAACTCTATGATCAGCTAAAGCAGAAAGAAAGAAAAAGCATGGATGATGGTCCCCTGAGTCAATCTTTGAAGGAGAAGACAAAAGAATGTGAGAAGCTTGTAAAAGAAAATGCATTCTTGAAACATGAGATGGAATCTATAGTGATGGGGTTGACCAAGGAAATTGAGGGAAGGAAGAAGAATGAAGAGTATCTTAATCAGTCCTTGGAAGACAAATTTGATGAATGTTGCAAACTTGATTATGCGATTGGCCAGTTGAAGCTTGAACTGCAACAATCCAAACACAATGAGGAAGATCTTGAAAGGAAGATTGACATTCTTATGGATGAACTTGTTATTGAAAATAAGTAAAAGGAGAATTTCAATATTTTCTCAGCTAAATTTTATGTTCTACTTGAAATCCATAGGAAGGAAGATAACAAGCAAGGTCTTGGATTTGAGAAAGGTGAAAGCTCTAGATCTAGTCAAAGCAATCATGTCAGAAAATCAGAAGAGAAAACCTAGGAAGTCTCTAGTAAGACAACCTAATGCTCAAAAGTTCAATGGTAATTACTTTGTTTGAAATAAAATTGGCCATAAAGATATTCAATGCAAAAGTAGAATGAATCATAATGGTTCATCTTTCTCTGGTCAATGTTTCAATTGCAACAAGTATCAGTACAAATCAAGTAAATGCAAAAGTATGACAAATAACTCTTTCAATAGAAGGAATATTTGATTTTATGCATATGGTACGTTTGGACAAATTACTAGTTAGTGAAGATTAAGAGGAAATCAGGGGAATAATAGGTTTGGATAGAGAAATGTGGTGTGATATAATTGTAACAAATCCGGTCACATTGCAAGATTCTGGAGAAGTAAGAATGTGAATAGGAATAGTCTGATAGACAAGAACAAGAATGCACAGATAGATGATAAAGGAAAAGTGAAAGTGGATGAGATCAGGAATCAAATGAAGAAGAGATGGGTGTAGAAGAGCGAGATTGATGAAGGGAATGGGTCTGCATCTGAACCCAGTGCTGGAAATTCCTCTAGGAATTGATTTAAGGCTTCTGGCCTAGGGGGAGTTTTCAAGAAAATCTTATTCTCCCCTGTCAATAGTTGGTGTTGGCATCCGACAAACTATCAGAAGTTGCATTATGGCATTATAGATGATTTGGAAGGATTTCTGGAAGAATTTGAGGGATGTTGAGGATTTGCAGAAGAATTTTTGTGAAGCAGTCTGAGAAAGTAGAGTATCTAGAAGGTTTAGGGAAAATACATTTATTACACCAAAAAGTTAGATATTCAAATGATAAAAGGAAAATTAACCCTCTCATTTGTCACTTTGCATTTGAAGAGAAAGAGGTTTAGAGTGCTTTGCAAGCATATTTCCCAATGATTAAAGTGTGAAAAGGATTGTGAGTGAAACCCTAATTTGGTGACGAAAGGTATTTGTCTACAAAACTTTTCAAATTTAATTTTCTATTATTGAGAGATCTCGCCCCAAATCAAAAAGCACCCATTCAAATCTATAGAAGATGATCCACTAGGTGCATTTTTCTCAATCTTGTATGGTGTTCTTCATGTCGAGGATATTAGGGCTTATATTCATGCTAATCTTGAGGAGTTAGGAGGATCTCAGATGTTGAATCTGTATTCCAATGAACTTCTAGGAGAGAATGTTAGAGTTAAGCCTGAATTCAAGGTTTTGGAGGAGAACTTTGTACAGGTCGTTAAGTTTTCAATATTTGAAGAGAATGAGTGGGTCTAGTATGTATTGAGCTGAATTCATGTGGTTAAGAAAGACATTTAAGATCACAAAGGAAGAATTCAACACTGTAATAGGTTTAAATTCATTTGGTGGTTTGCCCATGCTCTAATCTGTGAAGAATCAAATGGTCATTGATGCAACCAACTCTAAATTTGACAAGAAGGCTATGACTATCAATGACATTATCAAGCTAGATGTGAATCTTGCCTCTATGGTTTTCAGATACAAGATTTATCACTCTAGCTAGGAGAAGTCTGTATCTGGTACTACTATCTGTGCTTCATATCATACGGTTAAGGAGAATAAGGAGTATGACCTATGTGAGCTACTCTAGAGCCAGTTGATGGAGAATCTAACTTCGATAAAGAAAGACAAGAAGAATACATTCAAATATGGTACTTTGATCTTATGCTTATTCTTTTATTTCATGTTTGATGTTCCAAGTATTGGTAATGTGAAATGGGATAGTGACAGGAAAGTGGTAGTTCAAATTAGAGAACTTCTATATAACATTGGAGATAGGAAAGCTCGAAGAACTGCTCTTTGGGGTTATTTCAATAATTTTCAAAGTATGATGCAAGCTAGGGAAAGGATCCCTAAATCATTCATTGAGAACTACCAAGACTCAATTTATTTCATGGTTGACATTGATCAATACATGATGGAAGTAGTGGAGCCGAGGATAGTCTGGATCATGCCTATGGGGTATGAGGTTGAGGAGCAAATTTTATAGGTGTATGCTCAACATTTGTTGAGTTAGCCTATCGATGCTTTTGAGGAGAGAATTGACACATTTGCAGAGGTTTGGTGCCTATCTAGGTTATGGACCGGTATCATGTTAATGTGTACTCTACACGTTACTGGGATGTTTTGAGATGTTATATGGATTGGTTATTATTGTTTTGGTCTTAAGACGACATGGCATATCATTGTAATATCTTGTAGGTTGCCAACCTAATTGGTTTAGGCCTTAGGGTTGGTATAAAATAATGTAAGATCTCATTGTAGATTATGGTATGGATTGGGAAATAAGTGTCGCAGTCTTGTAATGCAATATCATATGCAAATGAGATTTGGTTGATCATAGGTGATCGAATTGGGATTAAGGAAGAGGTTGAAGGACTCTAGTATTGAGCTTAACTGGGACTATAATCAGGCATGGTAGATGCTATCTCTGGTAGTTCATTACTCTATATTGTTGTCCATTTATCTTGAGGTGGTTATAACCTCTCTATAGTCACTGAGACTCTTTTTTGTAATGAGCAGCGAGCTCTAGGCAGTGTGCCTTCCTGCATGTGCATGCCCCTTATTGTATCACATACTTTTTGTAGATGAATCATCTGACTGTGGGTAGGCTTTCCACCATGGTTTTTCCCTTTCCGGGTTTTCCACGTACAAATAATGGTGTTATGTGGTTTGGTTGCTTTGCATTGATTATCTATTTAATTGTTAAGTTGTATTATTTACCGATATTTGTTCCTAACAAGATTTGTTTATGCTTTACTGGTACTTAATCTGGTTAAAGGTCATTAGGTGGATTAATTGATATAATATATTAACAACTGATTCACCCTCCCCCCTGTTTTGTAGAAGCTTAACCATTTGAGGTAGATCCTACGGCAACTAATCCACCAACAACTATTTTTAGAAGAGAAATCCCTCAACTTGATGGAACAAATTATGGAATATGGAAAATTCGAATGGAGACTCATCTTAGATGTCTTGGCTTTGGGAGATGACTGAGAAATGATACACACCTTATGATCTAGCATCTAGCAATCCTTCTCTTGCAGACTTGGATAAGAATATTGAAAATAATTGCAGAGCTAGAGAAGCCCTCTTGTGTGCACTTACTGATCAACAAATCATGGGATTGACTGATAAATCATTGGCTAAGGTTATGTGGGATAAATTGCAAACTCTGAATGAAGGTGATGCTACTGTAAAATTTGCTAAATTTGATGGTTACCAGGTAAGATATGAAAACTTGAAGATGGAAGATAATGAAAGAATTGTTGTGTTTATGGAAAGAGTAAAGGAGATTATTATGGGAATTCAATGTTGTGGAGGATCTTTAAGTGAAGATGAAATAGTTTCCAAAGTCTTGAGAGACCTTCCACCGGCTTACAAGATGAAGGAAACTACAATTAATGAGTTGAGAACAATGGCAAATATTTTAGTTAACAGAGACATTCTGATTGGGAAATTATCTGCTTTTGAGATTTAAGAATTTGGACCTTCTGGAGCTGCAAAATATGAACCTGCTTTTCATGCATCATCATCATCATCATCTACAGGTAAAAATCAATGATTGGAAAGCCTTATATGCAAAAGAATTGGAAGATATGAGGAAAGAAGATTAAGAATTTGAGAAACTTGAAGCCTTATTTGCTAGAAGAGTACCTAAAGGACCGACATGAAGTAAGTATGAAGGAAAAGAACCTTTTAAATGTTTTGCATGTAATAAGATTGGTCATTTTGCATCTAGATGTCCTGAAAGGAATGTAAGATTTGAGGAAAGAGTTAAAAAATCATTTAAGCCTAACCAGATCAGATATAGATTCAAGAAAAGTAAACAATGATACATAGCGGATGAGGAAGGAGTAAGCGATGACTCTGGTGATGAACCGACAAAAGACTTTGCTAGTGGATCAGACAATGGCAAGGAATGGTATTCCATGCTTTAAAGGAAGATGAACCAGAACCAGCTATCATGAATGAAGAAAAGGCCCTGGAAGCAAAAGTTGAAGATAAGGATGAATGGGTAATTGATAGTGGATTCTCACATCATATGACTGGAGATAAAAGGAAATTGCTATCCTTGCAAGAATACAATGGTGGTCAAGTCAGATTAGGAGATGACAAAGAATGTATGATCAAAGGTAGAGGTACTATTTCTCTGGATGGTAAGCATATACTAACAATGTCTATTGTGTAGAAGGTTTAAAGCATACTCTTTTGAGTGTTGGTCAATTGGTAGACAAGGGTTTCCAACTTTAATTTAAAGATAGAAAATACAAAATTATTAACATGGCTGGTTTGTAAATTTCAACTGGTATTCAGACTAGAGGTAATATATTTCACTTGAGCACTGGTAATAAGACATGTTTGATTGCTCATATTGATGAGAGTTGGTTATGGCATAAGAGTTTGTGTCATGTTAATTGTGATTGTATTGTTAAGATCAGTTCAACTAAGGCAGTTAGAGATATACCTAAGATTATAAAGCCTCATAGTTGTTGGCATATGGACACTCCAATGAGACATTGTGTGTGATTGAAGGTTTTGTCATTGATGGCAACCTTGCAATCCTATGGCATCGGCAAGACATTATACCGGAAAAGCATTACTCAAACAAGATAGTGTATCGGCATCAGCAAGATCAATCTACACCGGCACCAGCACAGAAGATGTACACCGGCACAGAAGGAAATATGTATACCGGCACTGAGGCCGACAGGATTTTTGATATGTAGTATTTTGTTTATTATTGTAAGCCGACTTGGCAAATTGTAAAATGACTCTTGTATATAAAAGAGCTCATTGTATTCATTTGTAGGATATGAATAGGAAGCATAAAATAAATTATAAGGCAGACCTAATGTGCGAATTGTAGGTCAAGGGTATATGTAAAGAACAGAGCAAGAACCGGTACTGAATCTGGCATTGAAGATGCTATTGTAAAGCAGTACAGATTATTGGATTTGCATAATCCTCATTGTAAGTTAGTGTGACTTCTTATTGAGCAGTGAGCTCTAGGCAGTTGGCCTTCCTGCATGTCCAGGCCCCTATTGCAAGTAATATTCCCTTATTGGCCAATAAGTGAATATTGTGGGTCACAAATCCCACCAAGGTTTTTCCCACACCGAGTTTCCTCGTTAAACATATTGTGTTATGGTGTGCTTTTCATGTGGATGTTTTTGATTCTGTTATTTACATTAATTCTTGCATACCAGTATACTGTTACTTTATGTTCTGCATATTCAGTTTTAAGAAAATTTCATTACCGATCAGATACTGATTCACCCCCCCCTCTCAGTATCTATGGGAACCCTAAAAATTGGTATCAGAGCTTGGTCCTCTATTTTCAGAAGCCTAATAGCTTGAGGAAGATCTTGACATCGGTAAAGATGGAAAATCTGATGAAGTAACTTGAAGGAGCTCTTACTGACTATGATGCAGAGAAGTTAAAAAATATCAAATTAGAAGATGGTTTAAAAGCAGCTCAGGACATTATTCAGGCACTTGAAGAAAATCTTACTATTACAAGAAATAAGAGAAGAGAACTTTGTGAAAATTGCAAAATGAGAATGATGAAAAGGAATCACTAAATGATATGATAAGCAAATTGAAACAAGAGCTCATGACAACAAAAAATGAAATGCAGGATATGACTATGAGATTTTGCAAAGAGATTGAGGACAGAAAGAAGAATGAAGAAGAATTGACCAGAAGACTAAGTGATGCAGCAAATGAGAACACAAGACCTAGCTATGAAAATGACATGTTGAAGACAGATCTGGTGCATACTCAGAATGACTCAAATGAACTAATGAGACAAAAAGAAATCTTGGAAAGGGAATTGGAAACTGCAAACCAACACAAAGAAAAATTCAAGAAAAGTTCAGAAGAACTTGGTACCTTATTGAAGAATCAAAAACCCAAAGGTGACACTTTTGAAATTGGATTTGAAGTTGGAGAAAGCTCCGGTACTGCAAATACCCAGGATCATAGCAAACCGGTAAGACCTTCTAATACTTACAAATTCAATGGAAAATGCTTTAACTGCAATAAATATGGTCATAGGGAAAATGAATGTAGATCTAGGAATTATCAAAATATCAATCCTCCCACCGGTCAATGCACCAAATGCAACAAAATTGGTCATAACTCTGAAAATTGTAGAATGAATGTAAGATGTTATGTTTGTGGAAGATTTGGTCATTTATCAAATAAATGCAGAACACAAACCGGCATAGGTTATGAGAAAGCTATTCAGAAAAATAATGTAACTTGTTATGCATGTAACAAGATTGGTCATATTGCTAAATTTTGTAGAAGTAAAGGTACACCGGTAGATAACAGAAGTACTAGCTTGAAAGGTAAAGAAAAGGTTGAAGAGGTTAAGAATAATTTTCAAAGCAATGGATTAGAAAAGGTGATCTAAAAATTGGGGATACTCCTCCACCGGTTGAAACAACAAATGCTTCACCGGCAGGACAATATGATGCTCCACCGGCAGGACAGAGCAATGATCTACTGGCAAGATGTTCTTCATCAAATAGAAGAAAATTATCTTGAGGGTTTGGCAATCAAATGACACATATGCTATTATTCCCTCGGTTAGAGAAAAGAAGTTGAAAAACATTCATTACCGGCAAATAAAGTTAAGCTAATACATTGCTGGCAAGCAATTAATGTGGTAGGTAGCAGAAAAGACTTTATAAAATAAGGTTTTTGGCTCCATTTCATTTCACCGTGAATTCAAACTTTCAGAGAGAGCGAAGATTTCTGAGCTAAGGCATTCCGAGCAAAGAGGCAAAGCACTTCAGCAATTAATCCATCCAAAGGCAGAAAAAGGTATTTATCATCATGACATCCTCCTCTACACTTGAATTCATAGCAAACCCTATAGTAGTCAAGGTTATAAAATGACCTAGGCCCGTGTTTCAGCTAGTTCACGAGGTAGCTAAGAAAGATGACAACACAGGTGCTTTTTCAAAAATTCCAAAAGGTGTTGTTTATGCAGAAGACCCTACAATGTATATTCATTGCAACATAGAGGAATTAGGTGATGAAGAAATCAAAAACATGTATAAGTCTGTTATATGTGACAACTCCAGGAATGTGAAACCTGAACATAAAATTGTTGAAACCCTAGGATTCACTGAAATCCTCTGCATTCCTGAATTTCCCAAGGAAGTGGTTAGGATAGTTTTAAGCAGGGTACATGGTTCATTCTTTTGGCTTGAATCAGTGCATAAAATTACAAAGGAAGCTGTGAAAGCAGTAATAGGGTTACCTTCCACTGGTAACAGACCTGACAAAACCAAGAAGGTCTCCAATGACTTGGTAACAAACTTAACTGGTGCAACATCCGACAAGAGATCATTGAGGGTTAATGATGTGACCGATACAAATGTTAGATTTGTTAGCATGATTCTAGGTTACAAAGCAACTCATGCAAATAGGCTTAACTCAGTTTCCAGTTTATGCATAAAAAGTGCTTATGACATGGTTAAGGACAATGTAAAAATTGATATCTGTGAATGGTTAAAGGATGAGTTAATTGACAATTTAGAAAAAATCAAGAAGGATAAGAAAGGAACCTTTAGATTTGGAAATTTACTTGTATGCTTAATGCTACATATAACCAAACAGGCTCCTGGTATAGGCAACAAGTATTTTGGATTCGACATACCAGTAGGAAAACAATTGTCTGACTTATTCAACAACATGGGTGAAAACAGAGAAAAGAATATCAATGAGGATTTTCAAGCACTAAAGGTCAGAATGAATAAAAGAATCAGACTATCATAGGAAATTGTCAACAAATACAAGGATGATATATGTTTTGTAATAAAAAAGGATGAGATCTAGATGAAAGCAGTCATCCCAAGGATAGTCTAGGTAACAGAGATGGGGCATGAAATAGATGACCACATAGTGGAAACTTATGCCAAAGCACTTCTGGAAGCCCCCAATGAACCAAAGGAAGAAGTATTTGGTAGTGCTGAGACCATCGAAAGTCAAATTCAATCTAAAAAAAGGGTAAAGAAAGTTGAGGCATTTGTGAGGAAAGGAACCAGACAAGCAAAAGCCATAAAGGAAGATGTATTAAAGAAAACCGGCATAATAGAAGATGAGTTGGCAGCCCAACAACCTGAAACTCATCTATCATCGGTAGATACTTCCTCAAAAGGAGATATGCCAGCAACTTTCAAAAGAGTTGTTAGGAAAAGAGACCCCTCACCGGTATCCACTCCTTCACCTAGAAGGACAAGATAGAAGCAACAAGCCATGAGATCTCTAGTCAAGAATGCCACACCTAAGAAAAAGCTAACCCCCAAAAAGAAGAAGAAGACAAACACTGACTTGGCCCCTCTTGACATATTACTGAATGAGATCACAGAGGAAGATAAATTGAAAAACATAGGGAAAATCTATGACACCCTATCAGATGATGAGAAAGGACAAGTCGAGGAGAGTGTTATATTACACATGGACATGTATAAAAAGTTTTTGATGCAAGTCCTAAATGAAATTCCTGATGAATTATATAAAAGACTTGAGGCCAGAAGGCAAGGAATGGTTGAGTTGGATAAGAAAATTAAAATAGAAAAATTACTTGCAGTATACCCAGTCAACTCACCTAAGGAAATTGATGATCTGATAGCACACCGGAAAATATCACTAATGGCAGGTAGAGTTACAGAAGTTTCAAAGGAAACAAAAGATGGTTGGGATACATTCTTGGTTGAAAAAGAAAAACAAGAAGAATATAGGAATCCCAAGCCCATTCTGGTATATCAAAAGGACAAAGGGAAAGGTAAAGTTGGTGGACCACCAAGTATCAAGATTAGAGACAACTTACCCACACCTCCTTTAAATACTCCACCAGTAAAAACAACAACTGCAAAAGATCAACCGACAGTTGAGAGTATGGACACAGAGGATAATAATCCTAATCCTAAAGTCCTAAATACTGTGAATGTTGATACTCAGAAAATCAACATAGTGGTAGATAAGGATACAACAGATAAATCAGAAAACAAAGAGCAACCAGCAACAGGAAACAAAGAGCAACCGGCAACAGATTCAGAGAAAAAGATGGAATCTGGAACACAAACAGAGAAACCAACAGAGCTAAAGGCTCTAGAACAAATGCCACCAGTAAGAAATGATGCAAGAAAACCAGTGCTTAACGAGATGGAAACTCAAATAGACCTACCAGAGGTCAATACTAGCATGGTCACTTCCACCGACACTCAGTTTGTTGGGTCACCATCAAATGTAATAGAGGTATTGCTCGAATCTATCAAGAAAATAACTGATTATAGCTCACAAGCTTATAAAGCGATAGATGATTCAATTCCAGTTTTGAAATCAATAGCTCCCAATTGTAATATAGCCAACAAAGATTCTTTAGGCCAGTTGGATACACTTTGTAAATATATTTCTGGAAATTTTGAGCAAACAAAGGTAGAAACTATAAAAGAAAATGTAGAAAAAGAGAAACAGAAATTCTTTGAGGAAGGAATAAAGAAGTGTAACAGGGAATTTGACACACTTCTACCGGAACTATGCAATTTATTGAAAGAGTACAAAACTCTGTACAAAGACACCTGTAAGATAAACTTTTTGACCATAGATGTAGACAAAAAGATGAGCAAGGTACAGGAAGAGATCAATAAACTTGCTGATAATTTTGTTAATTCACCCGATACATTATCATTTTTTGAGGAAAAGATAACAAATTTTGAGGAAGAATTGCTCAAATTAGAAAGAGAGAAAGAGAAAATAATAAACAAGGCAAAATTCTTGAGATCTAAACTAAGTCCAAGATTGGACTATTTAGCATCTCTACGGAAGGAAATCTCAGAGGCACTAACTCAGGGAAGCAAAACATTGGCAGAGCACTTGTAGCATCTCACTGGTATAGTATACAGAACTGAGATAGCAATAAAGGAGAGCAAGAAGTTTATGGATGGCATAAACTTAATTTTGGGAGATATTCTTCAGATAATAACCACCCAACTACAAGGTTGAGGTTATGAATTGGTACAACTACAAAATCTACTAACCTTTGTCATTGATGCCAAAGGGGGAGTAGTAGGATGAGAAAATTCAAAGCACAGGGATCACATGCTCAGGGGGAGCTCTCACATTTTTGGTAACATTTTTGGTCTACACATTTTTGGATATCTTTTTGAAATTTCTCATGAGTGTTGCCATCAATGCCAAAGGGGGAGATTGTTGGCATATGGACACTCTAATGAGAAATTGTGTGTGATTGAAGGTTTTGTCATTGATGGCAACCTTGCAATCCTATGGCACCAGCAAGACATTATACCGGCAAAGCATTACTCAAACAAGATAGTGCACCAGCATCAGCAAGATCAATCTACACCGGCACCGACATCAAAGATGTACATCGACATAGAAGGAAATATGTATACCGGCACTGAGGCCGATAGGATTTTTGATATGTAATATTTTGTTTATTATTGTAAGCTGACTTGGCAAATTGTAAAATGACTCTTGTATATAAAAGAGATCGTTGTAGTCATTTGTAGGATATGAATAGGAAGCATAAAATAAATTATAAGGCAGACCTAATGTGCGAATTATAGGTCAAGGGTATATGTAAAGAACAGAGCAAGAACTGGTACTGAATCTGGCATTGAAGATGCTATTGTAAAGAAGTACAGATTATTGGATTTGCATAATCCTCATTGTAAGTTAGTGTGACTTCTTATTGAGCAGTGAGCTCTAGGCAGTTGGCCTTCCTGCATGTGCAGGCCCCTATTGTAAGTAATATTCCCTTATTCGCCAATAAGTGAATATTGTGGGTCACAAATCCCACCGAGGTTTTTCCCACACCGGGTTTCCTCGTTAAACATCTTGTGTTATGGTGTTCTTTTCATGTGGATGTTTTTGATTCTGTTATTTACATTAATTCTTGCATACCGGTATATTGTTACTTTATGTTCTGCATATTCAGTTTTAAGAAAATTTCATTACCGGTCAGATACTGATTCACCCCCCCCCTCTCAGTATCTGTGGGAACCCTAACAATAATCCAATATGTAAGGAATGTCAATTGGGAAAGCAAGTTAGAACTTATTTTAAGAGAATACAAGATAAATCTAATCATGTTCTTGATTTGATTCACATTTACTTATGTGGTCCTATAAGGACTAGAAGCTTTCAAGGTGATAGGTATTTCATGTTGTTTATTGATGACTATTCTAGGATGATGTGGGTGACTTTTCTTAAGGAGAAGTCTGAAGCCTTTGAGAAATTCAAGATCTTTAAAGCAAAGGTTGAAACAAAAACTGGATTGAAAATCAAATGTCTAAGATCATATCAAGGTGGTGAGTTCACTTCTCATGAATTTAATAGTTATTATGAGACAAATGGAATTAGGAGACAATTGTCTACACCTCAGACTCCTCAGCAGAATGGAGTAGTGGAAAGAAAGAGCAGAACCATCTTGGATGCAGAAAGATCTATGATGATGGAAGCCAAATTGCATCACATATACTGGAGAGAAGTATTGAGTACAACAGTGTAAACATTCAACAGAGTTCACATCAAAGCTGAAACTGGTAAGACTCCTTATGAATTATGGTTTGGACATACACCTACTATTAAATATTTCAAAATTTTTGGAAGTAAATGCTATATCAAAAGAGATGATTCAATTGGAAAGTTTGATCCTAGATATGATGAAGAGATATTTCTTGGTTATTCAATTCAAAGAAAAGCATATAGATGTTATAACAAAATATTACAGAAAATTGTGGAGAGTGCTAATGTGAAAGTGGATGAGCAATATAGAAATCAATCTATATCATATGACAGGGAACCAATAGTGGAAATGGTCATAATTGAACCGGAAATGCCTCAACCAGTACAAGAAAGTAAAAAAGTTACACCGGCATAATCAACAAATTCAACTGTGACTGATGATTAGAGCAGTGAACTTGAAGTTTAGAAAACACCAAGGTATGTAAGGTTAAATCACTGTGAAGATCAAATCATTGGAGATAGGAATAGGGGAGTTATGACAAGAAGAAGACTAGCAAATGAAGAGGTATGTCTTATTTCTCTAATTGAACCGATGTTTGTTATTGAAGCTTGTAAAGATAAACATTGGTTAAAGGCTATGGAAGATGAATTAGATCAGATAGAGAAGAATGAGACTTGGACTTTTTATCCCTGACCTGAAAATAAGAATGTTATTAAAACTAACTAAATGAGGATGGTCAATTTATAAGAAATAAGGCTAGATTGGTTTGTAAAGGATATTCTCAAATGGAAAGAATTGATTATAGTGAGACATTTACACCTATAGCCAGAATTGAAGCTGTTAGACTATTTCTTGCCCATGCAGCTTATAAGAACTATAAGGTTTATCAAATGGATGTTAAATGTGAATTTTTAAATGGTGAACTTGAGGAAGAAGTATACATTGAGAAACCTGATGTATTTTCACTGACAGATGATAAAGATATGGTTTGCAAATTGAAGAAATCTTTATATGGATTGAAACAAGCTCCTAGAGCTTGGTATGCAAGGTTGGATAAATATCTTTTGAAGCTTGGTTTTACTAAAGGCAATGCTGATAGTAATTTATATTATAAAATTACTGATGATGATATTTTAATTATTAAAGTATTTGTTGATGATATCATTTTTGGAGGAGAAGATAAATTGTGTATGGAATTTGGTAACAACATGAGGAATGAATTTGAAATGTCCATGATTGGTGAGATGAAATTTTTCTTAGGTTTGTAGATTACTCAAACTAACAAAGGCATTTTTATCTGTGAAACTAAGTATCTGAGGGAATTATTGAAGAAGTTTGGTATGGATAATTCCAAACCGATAAGTACTCCTTGATGAGGCTAGGATGTGTTATTTATTTTACCCTTAATTTTCCATTATTTGTCATTCCTATGGTATTCATGTCATTTGTGTCACCATTTGGTAAGGAGAAAAAGAGGGAATTCAATAAATATGAAAGAAAAGTCAAAACCAAAATTATGAACGAAAACTGTGGTTATTTGCTGACTAAATTGTTTGATTGCCATAACAGAGGATCTATAGGTGGATAGGTACTTGGAAGAAAGGATTGCTCAGTGCATGGACCATGTGAATGAGAGAACGACATGGAGGTGATGTATTTTTGACTGATGGTTTTGGCATAATCTTGGAAAAGCCTAGACTTGTTGAGGCTGTTATATTAATTTGATTCAGTGGCCTGCAGACCTAGACTTGTTGAGGTTGTTATATTGTTTTTATTCGGTGTCCTGCAGCCCTAGACTAGTTGATGGTTATCATTTTTTTTGTATAAAATAAGTTTCATGGTTACAAACTCATAATCAGTTAGAGACAATATTAGTAAGCAGTGTTATATAAATATGTATGGGATTGTTCAAGAAGGTAACTGGATAATATATGAAAAACATTGCTATTCCAATTATTCTTTGATTGTGAATGCATGGTTTGAGGTAACAAACATTTATAGTTTCAACACTTTGTGACCGAGAAGGAGGGCCCCCTTTCTCACGTTATTAGGTGACTTCTTCATAAGTGTGGAGTGACTAATTTTATGTTTCGTTCATATGATTTATGTTTATTGTTTATAATAATAACAATGTGGTTCCGTAAATAGTTTAGTTTAGATTCAACCTAGTATCATTTGAAGGAATTGTGAGTTTGCAAAACATTTAATAATCCATACAACAAAACATCTTTTTGTTTGATTTGTAATATCATTTCTACATTCACAAGTCTAATCGGAAATTGCAGGATAAGGAAAATACCTCAGCTCAGAAACCAAGTTATACCCATTCAAACTTATGTTTGATCTGATTGAATGAGTTGTAATTTAGAATTCTAATATTTAGACAAATACATGTTTAAATCAATAGGCTATGATTCATAACTTTGGTATTCTCACACGTTGTTCCACTTCCTGTCACTTCCATGACAGGAAGCAGAACCATTCTGTCTTCACTCTTAAATTTCTCAGTAAAAATAATTTGGAGGATAGTAGTTTTATTATTAGTAATAAATGAAGTGAATGATCTAAAATGGTATTCATAAAGGAGGTGTTTAATTAGAGAGACTTGATTGAAAGTGTGTGATTTAAGTTTAAATATTTAAGTGTGAGATTTAATTTGTTGGTTTAAGTGTACGAGCCTTAAATTTGTTCTTAAAATAAGTGTGTAAATTAGAAATGCATTCATAATGACTTAACATACTATCTTCATACCTTTCAAAAATAGCCATTATACCTCTCATCAGCTTACGAATCCTGGATTGACACTTTAAGGTACAACTGAGGATATCCGCATAAGTTCCAAGTCAATTCAAGAGAAATTAGACCGTAGTTTTATCCTACACTCCTATGGTGACAAGTGAGAAATTATCTATCAAGGATACTTCTACACCGGTAAATCTGACAAGATATAAGTCTATGATTGGTGGCTTTCAATATTTAACTCAGTCTAGACTGGATATTATGAATACAGTAAGTATTGTTTCTAGATATCAAAGTAATCCTTAAAAAAATCATGAATGTGAAGTAAAGAGGATATTCTAGTATTTGCAGGGAACAACAGAATATGGCTTATGGTATTCTAGAGATGATGATTTCACTTTATGTGCATATACTGACTCAGATTGGGGAGGAGATATTGATGACATGAAGAGCACTTCTGATGGAGCTTTCTTCCTTGGAAAGAAACGGGTGTCATGGATCAGCAAAAAAATGTCATGCATTTCTTTATCTACTACAAAAGCTTAGTATGTTGCAGCAATAACTAGTTGCACTCAAGTCTTGTGGATGAAGCAAATGTTGAAGGATATCAAGGTAAATTGTAGTAAACCGGTAATTATCTACTGTGATAACTCTATAGCTATTGACATATCTAAGAATCTAGTATTTCACTCTAAGACTAAGTATATATAAATAAAGTATAACTTTCTGAAGGACAAGGTAGAAGGAAAGGAAGTCAAATTGGTTTATGTGAACACTAAAGAACAGATTGCAGATATATTCACTAAACCACTATCTAAGGAATATTTTGAGTATTTGAGAGATAGGTTAGGGGTTTCTGCCCCTCCAACAAAGACTTGATTGATGCAGTTTGTCATCAGTCTGACATGCATTATTAGAGATACTATTCATTCCGGCACTGATGAGTGGTGCTACTACTCAAGGGGAGTAGTCAACTTTGAGATTCAGGGAATTACATTATTGCTTTGATATTTGTGTTAGAATTCTAGCATTAATGTCAAAGGGGGAGAGATAGTGATGTGAAAAATAGTTTCAGAACTGTACAGATATATCATTCACAGGGGGAGAGTTATTGATATTCAAGAGATTGTTGGTTGTCTTCCACAGGGGGAGACTTGTTTGACATTTTTTTTGGTACTTAGATGTTTTTCATCTAGTGTTACTATCAATGCCAAAGGGGGAGATTGTTGGCATTATGGATGAATCGATTATGTGTTGCATTGATTTTTTGTCATTGATGTCAACACGAGCTGCTATGGTTGGTTACCGACAAATAGGTTTATGTTACCGATAGAAGATCTAGTTTTACCGACAGAAGAGACTATCTGTTGGATACTTTCGACATGTTTGCATCAATGGAGTATGCTTGATTTTATGTGTTACATGTTCCTGGAGCATGTTTTGGTCAGTTGGTATTGAATTGATAATCGAATGCTATCATACACTCTTGTAAACCCTTACTAACATTGGTTTAAGGTTTTACTGACATAGCCTTTACTAAGGAATCTTGACACGATGCATAAGTGGTGTTGATGCGGCTTCTACATGGATTTTAGGATGTTGAAGATGTTCTTTGATCATACTTTAATAGCTTCAAGACATTGCTTTAGCGTGGTGGACCCAGAATAGGTCTGGTGCCTATCTAGGTTATGAACCGGTATCATGTTAAAGTGTACTCTACACGTTACCAGGATGTTTTAGGATGTTCTATGGATTGGTTATTATTGTTTTGGTCTTAAGATGACATGGCATATCATTTTAATATGGATTTATGTAATGATCTTATTGTAATATCTTTTAGGTGGTCGACCTAATTGGTTTAGGCCTTAGGGTTGGTATAAAATGATGTAAGAGCTCATTGTAGATCATGGTATGGAATGGGGAATAAGTGTCATGGTCTTGAAATGAAATATCATATGCAAAGAAGATTTGGGTGATCATAGGTGGTCGAATTGGGATTGAGGAAGAGGTTAAAGGCCTCTGGTATTGAGCTTAACCGGGATTGTAATCAGACATGGTAGATGTTATCTCTGGCAGTTCATTACTCTGGATTGTTGTCCATTTATCTTGAGGTGGTTATAACCTCTCTGTAGTCAGTGAGACTCTTTTGTAATGAGCAGTGCGCTCTAGGCAGTGTGCGTTCTTGCATGTGCAATTCTCTCATTGTATCACATACTTTATGTAGAAGTATGATATGACTATGGGTAGGCTTCCCACCGTGGTTTTTCCCTTTTTCGAGTTTTCCATGTACAAATCAAGGTGTTATGTGGTTTGGTTGCTTTGCATTGATTATCTCTTTAATTGTTAAGTTGTATTGTTTACCGGTATCTGTTCCTACCGGTATTTGTTTCTACTTTACTGGTACTTAATCTTGTTAAAGGTTATTAAGTGGATTAATTGATATAATCTATTAACAATGGATTCACCCCCCCTCCTTCTTAGTTGTTCACCAGTTATCCTAACAAGGAGAAGCCAGTCAAGGAATCTAGCCTGGCAACTTCCTTAGTTAAATCAAGATAAACTAGAAGCTTTGCACCCTCCTCTAGTTCTCATAAGCTAACCAACTCAAAGAAATATCAAGCCAAATAATCTGATAGAGAAGGAAAGAGAAAGAAAGATAAGAGCTCAAGGGTATATGTTAAGGATGATTAAGAGACTGAATCTGAAAAAGTTGTGAAGGAAATCAAGTTCAAGGGCACTAAAGAACCTAAAGTCTCTAAGGACAAGCCCTCTGGAGAAAAGAAAGAAAGCAAGGAGATGAAGATTGATCTAGATAAATTTGGTATGTCAATAGATGAAGTAGAGAAAACTTTGACTATGCAAGGTAATCAGAAACCACTTTCTGAGCTTTATGATAAGTTTAATGATGCTGGTCAGAGAATTATTGAGGAAGCCACCATAAAATATTTGAACACATTCAATAGGGCTCTTGTAGAGATAATGTCAGAAATCCCTAAAAGTTCATATGATATTTTGGAGATGAGAAGAGTTAGTGCTCAAGTTGAGGATGATAGACTAAGAGAGTTTATCTTAGTAAATCTATGTCCGATGATATCTATGGAAGAAATGAATAAGATACTCAAGGAAGCCACAAAGGAGTTAGAAGAAAAACAAGGATAAATAAGCTTATGATTGGGAAGACTAAGCAAGTGATTAAAGAAACAAAGAAGATCCTTAAGGCAGTCCTAGAAAGGAACCAATTTGATGTTGTCTTAGAAGAAGATCAAGGCGGTGGTGATTCATTTGCTTCAAAAGTCCAAGATGTGCACTCCAAAGTTGAACATATTCTTGTAGGTGCTCAAGAGTTGAAAATGGTTGAATTTGAGGATACTTAGAATCCTCCAGATCACCCAAAAGTTAAAATATTTGTGGAGAGTGAGACTCCAAAAGTAGAAGCAAAGGTGACTGAAGAGAAGGAAGTTGAGATCAAAACATCTAAAGTAGAAGCAAGAGACATTGTAGGGGTAGTGAAGGAGTTTTTCGAGAAGGACAAGTAGGAATTGTTTGACCCTAAACTGGTTCAAGGGCCTATCAATCTGGCCACTCTTTCTCCCATTGAAAAGTTGTAGCTAGAATCATTTTCTTAGGCTAAGGCAAGGGAAGAGATGCTGAAGTCTCATATTGAGGACAGTGAACTACTTAGCCTTGCATCTGATGTCTTGGAGAATATCATGTCTACATTTGTCAAGGAATCATCTGATACTCCCTCCAATAAATTGAAGAGCTTAATCAACTCAGTAAGTATTCACTTTGAATATTTAGAGAAGTCAACAAAAGTTGAGGTCCAAAATAAGTTTGATGCAAAAAGACTCTGTAAGTTGAAGGATATGATTGCAAATGATAGGATTTTGTTAAACACTTGTGTTAAGGGTATTTCAGATGCCTTATCTGAAGGAGGCAGTGTCTACAAATCATGCTTATCATCATCTAAATTCACTGAGGATACTGAGAAGCAGATTAAGGAGCATGAGAAGCAATTAGCAGGTATATCTCAATCCTTTGATCCTTTGACTACTTTTGTGGCTAGTCAAGAAGGTCAAGTTATATCTTTGCTTGACAAGATTAAGATCTTAATGCATGATAAGGACAAGGTTTTTGGTAGGGATAGTGAGCTTTGAGGTCTAATTGCTCCTTGGTTTTGGTAATGTATGATCATTTGTTTTGGTCCATATTATTTGGGTTCGGATTTAGCTGATTGTTTGTACACATTTCATAAAGTGTTGTTTTCTTGGGCTGACAATGTAAGAGATATAATTTCTTGTTGTGGATATATATTAATGATGTTTTGATCATTTTCAGTGTGTGGAAGGTGTTAGTAATTGATTGTGCACAGTTTCACATGCGCAGGATAGAGATTGGTGCTCTGAGTTATAGCAGAACAGTGCAACAGAGCAGTGAGAGATGAAGTGTAAGAAATAGTTGTATTGTGATTAACCAGAACTGGACTTTGGCATTCAGAGATGCTGATTATCAGTTAGTTCAAATGATCTATAATATTTGTATTTGAGTTGTAGGCAGTGAGCCTCTCTCTTTTGAGCAGTGAGCTCTAGGCAGTGTACCTGAATGCATGTGAATTCCCTAATTGTAATATTTCTATACTTCTGTAGAGTATACTTATATTGTGGGTTCATCCACACTATGGTTTTTTCCTTAACTGAGTTTCCACGTACAATTTTTTTGCTGTTATGGTGTTGTGTTTATTTTCTTTATGTTCTTGTATCTTTCTTTTGTTCATATGCATTAAGTGGTTGAAAGAACAGTTCAATAAAGTTAAAGATTACATAATGTTGATTCAGCCCCCCTCCTAGTGTTCCTTGATTCTGCCATTGCAGAAACTAGAACTATAAATAAGATCCTAGTTATATATGAAGAAGCGTCTGGGAAAATTATGAATAGTGCTATGAGTTCTCTTTTCTTCTTTAATACTTCTGAAGTTAGACAGAGGAAGATTGTTGATATTTTGGGGTGCTCCAATCTTGGATCCTTTCCTTTGATCTATCTGGGACTCTCACTTTTTACTAAGACCCCTAAATATTTTTGGTTCTCCTTAGTGGATAGGTTTAATAGGAAATTGGTAAGGTGGAAAGGGACTCTTCTCAGCCAAGTTGGGAAAATTCAACTCCTCAAGTCTTCTTTGTAGAATCTTCTTATCTATGATTTAAGCTTTTCCAAATTACCTTCAAAGTTCATAAATATCATTGAAAAGATCCAAAAACATTTTCTATGGTCGGGGATAGAAGAGAAAAAGAGAATCCCTTTAATTGTTTGGGAATCTGTCTACAAATCTAAGAAATATGGTGGTCTTGGATTAAGGGATATCAAGACCTTCAATAAATTTCTTTTAGCAAACCAAGTTTGGAGAATGTTTCATAATTTAGAGAATGTAACTCTATATGGCACATTAAATATATACACAATGTTAATTATTTTAGGAAATTCCTAGAGTCTCAAAATCTACCAAATGGTTCTTCACTATGGAATAATGTTATTAAATTCAGGGACTTAGTAGCTAAGGTTGTTTGTTGAAAACTTGGTGATGGTAGAAGGATCTTGTTTTGAGAAGATAGATGGCTTGGTCATGAGCCGCTATTTAATAATGTAACTTTCAGGAAATTCATGGATGGTTGCGAAGATAAATTTGGATTATATGTTGCTGATTATTGAAGAAATGGATAGTGGGTTAACCTAACTCATGTTAACTCTGCTCATTACCTCTTCAGACACTTCTTTTCTCTGCTAAAGTTGATCAATACAAGGAAGAAGATTCTCTGGTTTGGAAAGGGTCTTCCTCATGTATTTTTTTGTCTCTTCTATTGTTGCTTTTCTACTCAAGCTTGTTTACCTCCCCCTATTATGGGCTAAAGCTTGGATTCCTAATCTTATTCCCAAAGTTAACATCTTTGCTTGGATCCTCCTTCAAAATAAACTTCTTACTACAAAATTTATGTAAGTGGGGCTTATCTATTCCCAACAGATGTTTTCTCTGTCTAGCTGAGGCTGAATCTATCTCCCATTTATTCCTCCATTGCCCTTTTACTTCAACCATTTGGAGTCAGATTTTATAGCTCTGGAACCTTTGTTGGGTTTTTCCCGAGTCTATGTTAGAATTTTTTCTCAGTGGAAGGCACCCTCTAATAACCATTCTTTAAAGTTGCTTTGGCACTAGTATGTTTGGAGTGGTTTTCTGACGAGAATTTATGACGAGCTATGGGATTTCTTTTGTTTTGTCAGATTAATTTTTTTTTTTTTCAAAAATTACCCCGTGTTCATCAGAATTCGGACGAAAAACCGATGAATATTTCTGACTAGCTATGGGATTTATTTTGCTTTATCGGATTAATTTATTTTTTTAAAGTATACCCCATGTTCGTCATAATTTAGACGTGTTTAAATTTCACGTCAGCATCCTGACGAACATGAATTTTACCTATTGATCGACATATGTTTGTCTGATGTTTCTCACAACCTCTTGATTTCTTCTTACTCATCGAGATAACATAAGCCAATGACCTCTCTTCCTACTAGTCGGTGCGAGTTATCCTACTAGTCTCATTGGGCATCGAGATAACTTAAAATGTGTTCAGGTGATGGGCATAATTTCCCTAATGTCTTTTCCCTTGGAATAGCTCCTCTCGATATGTTATGTCTCCTTGGCATAAGCTTTGACCCTTTATTCTCATAACCTTTGCCAATGTGTTTTACTTTTGTTAGTGTCCAGTGAGATAAGTAAGATAGCATCATTGACTATCGACAATACAAGATTTCTCCATTGTGACTAGTGTGTGTCCTGCTGATGGACTTCATCAGTGTATTCTATCTCGATCACATGCTTCTACTTGTGTGTTACCATCAGGTTGACTTTTGCTGATAGTTAAGATTTCATATTTGACGTTAGAATTCCGACGAACACGAGATATTTTTAAAAAAAGAAAGTAATTACACGTCATCATTATACACGGGCTCAGGGTGCAAAAATTGGGAGGAAGCAGGCACAATTGCTACAGATAGATGCTCGACAGCAACTATACAAGAGGTTGGTCCTTTTGTTCTTGTCATCAAGATTTGTTTACAAGTTCCTTTGCTTTCCTTGCATTGTCTTGTTCACTTTATTTCCAGCTGTAACTAGATTTAATTTCTAGTAAATGGGCCCAAAGAATAGTAGGGCCTTTGCTTTCAGTTTGAATGAATTGGAATTTAATTTGAATGAAATGGCCCTACAATTCTATGGCCTTTTCTTTTCGGGTTGGCTAAATCTTTTAAGTTTACTTTTGGTTTTTGTATTTGTCCGAAAAACTTCCATAAAAAGAGGTTCCTAATGCCTCCCTTTATAATAGTAGGGGCATGAGATTGTATTATGTTTGTATTCCTATAGCAAGAATAGGTTGCATGAGATTGTATTCTATTTGTATTCCTATAGCAAGAACAAATGGGCATATCCCTTGCCCAGATGGTGAACTATCTAGATCATCTATATTCCTATAGCAAGAATAGGAACCATAAGAATGGTTGGAGCCCAAGAAAAGGGAAGAGAAGTGGGGAGCTAGGGAATATAGGTGGGTAGCCTTCATAGCTTCTTCCCCAACCATCCCCTCCTTGTTTAGGGATGGAAAAGTTAGGTGATTTGGAGCTGCCCCTACTGGGGCCTCAGTTTAGTGCTACATAAATCTTGAGTTATTCCGTTAAGAAAATTGTGACCCAATTATTAGCTCGAATTCCCTTGCTGAATAGTAGGGAATTAGCAACTAGTAATCAAATTATGACCAAATTATTAGCTCGAATCAACTCGAATTCCCTTGCCGAATAGTAGGGCATTAGCAACTTGTTCACTTTATTTAATGGTATCCGCTTTGGCAAAATATGGATCCTCAACCTCCTTAACCTCTCCATTCTATGAATACCAGTTATAAAAACAAGTCACTTCATGATGCAGAGGATGGAGGATTTAGTTGCAATCTTGTAAACTAGAATGGAATATGGACCCAAACCCCAACACTCCTATGGTGTTTCAAATGCTCAAAGTGCCTCAATAGGCTCAAAACTTGTCTTCACCTTAATCAGGTGTTTCCTCCACCTCCACATGAATAAAATAAATTCAAATAACATGTCTCTAAGGTTTTCAAACCCTCAACTCATCAACTGATACAAAAATCCCAAATCTAGCCCTTCACTAGGCCTAGTTTCCTAGTAGCCTACTGGACTATTTTTGGCTCTTTTCACACACATTTCCCAAAAAAAAAACCAATGATATTACTGATTTAGATACCCAATATCACCCTCTATCAACACCCAAAATATTGCCTATGGTCATTTTCGAACAAATCACTCAAAAAACTATTGTCCCTAGTCACCGTGAGGGCTAATTAGGTCACTTTTGTGAAGGGAGTACCCTCCAAACTCACTTCCAGACTTAATCCTTTTGTACAGTCTCTTTTTATGGTCTCAATCCAAGGATTTTCTAGGTTTTAAGTTTTAGTTACACCCCTAGATACCCAAACTCCAAAAACCTCACTAAATCAACCATACAACTAAGGCTTTCTCAAAATCTCACCTCTAGTCACTTTTGAGGCTCAACCAAAGTGCAAAAACCTTCACAATGGTGTTTCTAGACACTTAAATGTATAAAATACCCCCCTTTTTCAATCAAATTCTCTACTGCTACACTCTAGCCTTCATTTTCACTCATTTTCAGTCAACTTTCATGTATTTTCAGTCACTTTCCATGGTGTACACCTGCAACCTCCATTCATTCCTATCAAACATGGGTTAGGAAACTATTGTACATGTTATTAGGAATCCACCCTATGAGAATCAGACCTTTACATTCATAGGATGGATCCATACATGCTTGGAAACTCACAAAATTAGTGAGAAATCACTAGTTTTCCTAGGATAGTCAGCAACAAAACAAAAATGCTATCTTTAAAAGAACTTCAGAATGTGTAAATCATGTAATGAATAGTCAATGGAGTCCCTAAAACATAGTAATATCAATCCCTTCACTTAGCAATGCAAGAAAGCATGAATAACACAAGGTTTTGATAGCAAATAAAGAGATTTTTATTGATTTTCTGGAATAGTCCGTACAAATCCATACCAGCATCATCCAACCACACAAAAATGACATAAGAGACTTTATAAGTCCTTCCCCAACCAACTCCAACTGATCCCCAACTGATTAGAATGATTTAAGTGCTTAAACAAGTCATAATCTACTTTCCCTCCAAAACTGGAACTAACCATTGGAAATCAAGTTTTTAAATTTAAACTTCATTTCTAATGCTTCAATCAACTAAAACCTATCAAATCAATGGGTTTTAATCATGATATGATCATTTAAAGCATATTAGAACCCTTATTCAACCTATCTAGACTCGTAGGTATCATTTGCCCATTTACATTGCATTTTGGTCTTTAGCCCTTTATCAGGACCTTTAGGACTTTTACATAATTTATTAAATTCATCATTACAATAGGCCATTATAGGCTTCAATACATTCCAATCAAATTGATTTGCTTCATGATTCCACCCTTGCATCTTCTTAGTCTTCATAGTCTTGTAGGTTTGCCAGGGTGCTCCTGCACCATACTCCCCACCAATTAAACTACTCTTGTCCCAAGAGTGATGCTGCTACTGCCAAACATCAGATTGCTTTTGCCTCCTTACAAACTCAGATTGAGGGATGAAATAATCCCCAAAAGTCACCTTCTTTCTGCTTCTCAAACCTGTAGTCACATCACACATTAGATTAGAAACAAAACATGTATTTGGCTGCTCTTGTTTAGGACATTGCTGCTCATAACCAATCTGTACATCTGCTCTTCTCTGATCCACTTGCTGTACCTGCAACTTCTCTTTCCCACTCACATATCCCTGCTCAACAATAGGACATTTGACTGAACCAACTTGTAAAAAAGACAAATCCCATAAATCATCATGAAGAGGACTATTTTTCCTCATAGTCTGCTGCAAATTAACATCTTCCTTCCAACCAATATCTTCTTGTTTTTCAACCTACCTTATCATTGGTAAATGCTCCCCAAAACATATTATAGGATTCTCTTTCAAGACCTCCAAAGGTAAAGGACTCAATTTATATTTCTGACCATCTTTATGAACCATATATGTGTTATCAAAACCATCATGTATTGTTCTTCTACTATGTTACCATGGTCTTCCTAATATCAAATGTGCACAAGTCATAGGAACCACATCACATAATACTCTATCTTGATATGGACCAATAGAAAAATTCACATAAGCCTTCAAACTAACCTCTACATGTTGTTGTTGGGTAACCCAAGTGGCCTTGTAGGGATTAGGATGGCCAAATGGTACGATTCCTAACTTGGTTATCATATCAAGAGACACAAGATTACTATGTGATCCTGAATCAATGATTACCTTACATATCTTTCGTTTGCATAAACAAGTAGTTCTGAAGATTGTTACCTTTGGTTCTTGCTGAAGTTTCTCACCTTGCCTTACCATCAAGAAGTCACCTTCAAGGACAGGGTCTGCTCTCTTTGATTCTTCTTTCTTCTCATCTTCTTGTACCATATTCACTCTTCTATCTCTGCCTTGATCTGATTCAATCCACTTCGGACATCTGAATGATTGGTGCCCAATCTCATTGCAATGAAAACACTTACCTGTAAAGATTCCACTTCCTCTTCCAAATCTGCCACCTCTATGGTTGTATCCTCCTCTTGGTTCTGAAAAACTTTCTTTGCCTTTCTCATTGCTGCCTTTCCCTTGATCTCTATTACCTCTTCCTATATAATAAATGCCTCCTCTTCCACCATTACCTGATCTTTCTTGTTTTCTTTTCACCTTCTCTTCTGCTCTAATTGCCAACTGATAACATTCACCTATTATTTTTGGTATTTGTAGACCAATCTCATCTTGCAAATTAAATCTTAAGCCATTTATATACCTGGCTACTTTCTCATCTTCTTCCTCATATCCTCCTCTGATACTAAGCTTGTGAAATTGCTCAGTGTAAGCCATTACATCCATCTCTTTTTGTTTCAAATTTTGCCTCATCCTCTTCACATGAATGGTATAATCAGATGGTAGGAACTTCTCTTTCATCTAACTTTTCATTCTTGACCATGTAGACACTTTTTTTAATCCTCTTGCCATCCTATCATTCTAAAAACTAGTCCACCATGTCAATGTTGTACCTCTCAACTTAGTCTTTGCAAATTTCACTTTCCTCTCCTCTTCCATTTCTTCAAACTCAAAATAGTTATCTAAGGCATCAAGCCATCCCAACACCTCTTCACTATCCATCTTCGCCTGATAGATAGGCAAATCAATATGACTCTTACCTCCACTACCTTGTACTACCTTCAATAGTCTTACCAATCTCTTTTCTTCAGGGTCTTCTACACCATATGCTGGTTGCTCATGCATTTCATGCATTTCTTCTTCATCATTGCCTTCTAGGTTGTCTTGCTCTTCTCTTCTCCTATTCCTTTCAAGGTTATCTATCCTTTCTTGCATAGCTTCTCTCTCCCTTCTCCATTGTCTTTCTTCTCTTGCCTTAGCCTGCTCTCTTGCTACATCTTGTTCCCTTCTTTCCCTTCTTTCCCTTTCTAGGATTTCCTTCAATTCTTCTAGTTCTCTTGCCAACTGATTCTTAGGTGCCATAACTAACTTTAAAAAACCTGCACCAAATCTTTTACTGATGCTCTGATACCACTTGATGTAGAGGATGGAGTATTTAGTTGCAATCTTGTAAACTAGAATGGAATATGGACCCAAACCCCAACACTCCTATGGTGTTTCAAATGCTCAAAGTGCCTCAATAGGCTCAAAACTTGTCTTCACCTTAATCAGGTGTTTCCTCCACCTCCACATACATCAAATAACTTCAAATAACATTTCTCTAAGGTTTTCAAACCCTCAACTCATCAACTAATACAAAAACCCAAATCTAGCCCTTCACTAGGCCTAGTTTCCTAGTAGCCTACTGGACTATTTTTGGCTCTTTTCACACACATTTCCCAAAACACCAACCAATTTTATGACTGATTTAGATACCCAATATCACCCTCTATCAACACCCAAAATATTTCCTATGGTTTTTTTTGGAACAAATCACTCAAAAAATTGTTGTCCCTAGTCACCGTGAGGGCTAATTAGGTCACTTTTGTGAAGGAAGTACCCTCCAAAATCACTTCTAGACTTAACCCTTATGTAAAGTCTCTTTTTATGGTCTCAATCCAAGGATTTTAGAGGTTTTAATTTTTAGTTGTACTCCTAGATACCCAGACTCCAAAAACCTCACTAAATCAACCATACAACTAGGGCTTTCTCAAAATCCCACCTCCAGTCACTTTTGAGGCTCAACCAAAGTTCAAACACCTTCACAATAGTGTTTCTAAACACTTAAATACATAAAATACCCCCCTTGTTCAATCAGATTCTCTGCTGCTACACTCTAGCCTTCATTTTCACTCATTTTCAGTCAACTTTCATGTATTTTCAGTCACTTTCCATGGTGTACACCTGCAACCTCCATTCATTCCTATCAAACATGGGTTAGAAAACTATTTTACATGTTATTAGGCATCCACCCTATGAGAATTGGACCTTTACATTCATAGGATGGATCCATACATGCTTGGAAACTCACAAAATTAGTGAGAAATCACTAGTTTTCCTGGGATAGTCAGCAACAAAACAAAAATGCTATCTTTAAAAGAAATTCAGAATGTGTAAATAATGTAATGAATAGTCAATGGAGTCCCTAAAACATAGTAATATCAATCCCTTCACTTAGAAATGCAAGAAAGCATGAATAACACAAGGTTTTGACAACAAATAAAGAGATTTTTATTGATTTTCTGGAACAGTTCGTACAAATCTATACCAGCATCATCCAACCACACAAAAATGACATAAGAGACTTTATAATTCCTTCCCCAACCAACTCCAACTAATCCCCAACTGATTAGAATGATTAATGTGCTTAAACAAGTCATAATCTACTTTCCCTCCAAAACTGGAACTAATCGTTGGAAATCAAGTTTTTAAGTTTAAACTTCATTTCTAATGCTTCAATCAACTAAAACCTATCAAATCAATGGGTTTTAATCATGATATGATCATTTAAAGCATATTATAACCCTTATTCAACCTATCTAGACTCCTAGGTATCATTTGCCCATTTACATTGCATTTTGGTCTTTAGGCCTTTATCAGGACCTTTAGGACTTTTACATAATTTATTAAATTCATCATTACAATAGGCCATTATAGGCTTCAATACATTCCAATCAAGTTTATTTTCTTCATGATTCCACCCTTGCATCTTCCTGGTCTTCCTAGTCTTGTAGGTTTGCTAGGGTGCTCCTGCACCACTTCATAGCTTCTAGAGAGGTCAACAATTCTCTATGGCTGTAAACCCTTCCAATCCTCAAAATAGCCCTTTGTATGGAAGCAAATTTTTTATGATTATTTAGGATTCTATAGGCAGCTGCTTGTACAATTTTCCCCATTGAAAGGGTCTCTTCATTTTCTCCAGTTAGCAGATAAAATTCCTCATCTTGGGATGGCTATTTATATGGTGTTCTCCAATCCTTAAATTCATGTACCAATTCAATCTTTATGTTAGCAAGAGTTTCCTACTTTTTATTGGATGTCTGTTGTTCCACACTTCTAGCATATTCATCAATATCAAGGGTCTTTAACACATGGGGATATTTTTTGAGATGTTCAACTGCCATTTCTTGTGTTTCCTCATCCATATCATCTATATCCTATCCTGCATCTTCACAGTATACATCCTCAGCCATTTTCTTGGCTAGTTCATATGACTGGAGGAATTCTAGTATCATCCAATGGATCCATAACATGGTTCCTAGAAGCTACTTGCTCGGTCCCTCTAACCCTTAAAAAACCAGCATGATTTATAAAGACAAGTCGCTTCATAACTTCTAGAGGGGTCAACAATTCTCTGTGACTGTAAATCCTTCCAGCCCTCAAAATAGCCCTTTGTATGGAAGCAACTTTTCTAGGTCCAATACCAACTACAAATTGCATATTTTATTTGTTAGTTGTGTATTTTTTTATGGGTTAATAGAAATTTGGGTATTGTATAGAACTTTAAAAGAATTGATGGAGTAACTGTAACAACTCCATCAATTTAGTAACTTTATAGAGCTTTGTGTATAGAATTGATGGAAACACTCCATCAATTCAGTAACTTTATAGTGAAATTCATAGATTTAATTTCCTTTTGTTACTACATGATGGGCTCGACCCTCATGGGAGCCATATTTGTCCTCACATATAGCACTCATATTCATGTATTAAGCAAACTCTATAATTGATGCATATTTAATTGTTTTATCCTTGAAGTCTTTCATTAATGAAGGCCAACAACAATGATCAAATAAAACTTTCTTCTCAAGTTGAATGGAACCTTTTATACCAATGCATCTATGTTTTCCTACCCTCATGGATCAAGAATTGACATCAGCTAAACAATCTTCTTTATGTTATAGCATTTCTCCGAAGTGCCTTTGGCATGCTTTAGATGTGTCAGTATTAACTAGATTGAATATATTTTTAAAGTCTCTTAACATATTCCATGACAAGAAAATGACTCATTTGAATTAAGGAGTACTTTCCTAAACTATTCCTTCATATTAAACAATCCCTTCCCACACCCACAACATAATTTATATCCATGTTAGTTGTAATGAGAGTTTTAAGACCAACAATCATTGAACATAGGATAGAAGAAAACTCGTTATACACAAGATAAGTATTTCAATCAGTGATTTTAAACATCCATCATGATTAAACATCACATATCATAAGATTTTTTAACAAAAACTAGGGATTCACATAATATTCAATCATATCATAGGATATAAATTATCAATAATTATAAAGAAAGAGAAAGTCAACTATATAATCTCAGCAAGCCACCATACATAAATTATATTTTGTAGAAAATAAAATAAAGTATATATTGACATAGCATATATATTTTATATAGAAACTATATGTTGACATAGCATATATATAAACTATGTATTTCAAATTTTGATCGCGTGCGCAGGAGCACGACATAGCATACTGCACCAAGACCCTAATTGAATAGTTGCACTGAGAACCATTGCATATAGCCCCTAATTGGAGAGTTGTGAGACTTCACTGGATGAGTGTTGCAAGCCCATTGAGTTGAGGAGGAAGACTAGGAACCATTTGGCAGGAGGAAAGCCAGAGCGAGAGGTGAGGGCACTCGAAAAGGGAAAATCGACCAAGTGACAATGATTGTAAGTGATTTTTCCCCACATTTAAAAATTATATTCAAAACATTCCAAAAATCAGTCCTTAAAACCAATTGTTAAACTTCCAAATCCTAACCATAATTTATCAACCACACCTAGGGCTTTAGTCATAATAACAGAGCTACAAACATCATCCAAAAAGTTTAAGCTGCATCAAAAAAACTTGTATTGCTCTACTTGATCTTGAAGCACAACAATATTTAATCCTCACACAATGAAGATATCCCATCCTTCTGCCTTTTCAGTAAGCTTGCCATCTTGACAAAGTTTTAAATCTTTGAGCTCATATTTGTTACAATATTGTTATTAATTAGCGTTCTATTGTAGGAGAAGTAATTTTTCTGGTATAACATATGATTTTTTTTTGGATTGATAATTGGTATTTATATTATTTAATAAGAAAATGAGTACATTTGAACCAGAGAAAAGTGGTTTCATAAAACCACCAGTCAGCCCTACCACCCAAAAAACACTTCTACAAAACTGCCTATTCAAACCAAATGTAGAAACCCCCATGGCATATAAAAAAAACCCCATATCCACACACCCAACAATACAAAATTAGTGTCCATGACACCAGCTCGAATATACAGAGTTCAAGAATAAATCCTAGACACCAAAGACATGAAACAACATTTTATCAAAGCAAGATCCAGACCAAAAAAAACTACAATCTAAACCAAGCACAATAATATACCCATAAGTATCTTGTAAGTTGGATCATTGTTGAAGTCAGAGAGGGACATCATTGCTTGTGTCATACTTTGCCTTGGTTGTAGCTCCCAACCCACCTCCGCTTTGGCCACCTCGTGCAAAGCCTACAAAATCTCCTCCATCCTCATCAAATTAACAAAGGTTTTGAATGCTTCCCACCCATGACGAGCCAAGTCCCTGCAATGAGCCTTCAAGCCATCCTCCTACCATCAGATAAAAGGTAATAGTGCACCTGGTACATCCTAGCCTGCAAAGGTCCTAATGCCCACACCTAGAATTGCTCGTTTATAGATATTGTCCAAATTCAATAGGTAGTCTGAATCAATCAAAGTTCTCAGAGCCCTATTCACCTTCTCCACCTCTTCTTGAAATTGCAAACCCCAAGAAGCAATCAAAGAGTACACTTCCATGTTAGTCCGATATTGCTGACTCACATGGACAAAATCTTCCCCAAACAACATTTTAACTGCTTCATACAGACGATGGTATTTTAAAAGGAAAATTCCTTTCATCCTCCTATTTTTTATCTTGTCCAAAAATGGCACCAATTTCTTGTCAGTCAAGAATGTGAAATTCACTTCCATTATGCACTGACCAAAACCACCCTACACTTGCGACTTTGAGCAAGAAAACAAAATTGACTGTCGCAAAAAAGCCCATGGATTTAAATGCATTAACACATGATACATCATTCCTCGCATCTACCAGACTGTGTGCACTAGCCTTCCACATGGGTTGGAATTGAATACACATTTGTATATTAGAAATAATAATAATAGTATATTAGAAATAATAATAGTATACTAGAAATAATAATAGTATATAGGAAATAATGGATTAACAATTTACGGATTAGACTGAGCAGTAGTTTGGGGCATCAATTAGAGAAAACCTACTTACACTTTGACCCAAAGAGGATTTATATAGTCATTATATCCCCTCACCAACTATTTTAACCAAATTTCTAATTAGTTGGTTGTTTGGAAAACAAAATGCTACTTTTTGCACCAAAATTGCAAAGTTGCTCATTCAGCTTTTGAGCAATTTTGATAACTTTTGCAATATTCAACCAAATGATCTCCTATCAACCTGGGACTTCTCAAATATGCTAAATATGACATAAAACCATGAATTACATTAATTTCATCACTTTTGGCCACCTCTCGAGGTGTTTACTAGTGTTGACCTATTCAGTTTCTAGTTGACCTAGACATGACAAAAAATGGCACAATGGCCTTACAACTTTGATCCAATACATGGAATAACCTCAAAACTCCACGTTTTGAGGCCCTCAAACTGATGATGAACTTAGAAATCCAAATTTTCTCTAAAAACTAATTCTTGAACTAATGAATGATACTGAGAACTTGCATTCTAACTTAAAGTTCACTTAACTGAAACTCCCACCCTTTAGTCATTTCCATGTGCATGTTTATGGTAGTCCAATCTACTAAAAAACAATATCATCAATGCACTTTCATTTCTCATATAAGGTGATCATATCTCCATGTTGCATTGTCTAATCTCAAACTTACTATCATATGCCTCTGTATTTAGAACTTGATTTCTATCACAATCCTTATTCTTCACTCCTCATTACAGGTCTACAACATTGTATCACCATTGTACTGAGCCTTTGTGCATGCCTTATGACTATTACATTTTTGAATGCCTTTTAGTTCTTTTTTTTCTTTAATAGACTTGATCTTCTTATCTCTCTATGACTATACTTTGTCTTTGATTTTCTTTGCAACAAGACTTTTATGGACTATAATTGGAATTGATGGAATCTCCTTGTATTGCCCTTAAGTTTGGTGCCTTGAAATGGAGTGTACGCCTTATGATGGCACTGTCTACTTTGTGTTCTACAATATTCTAATGTCTCCAACTTAGATAATTATATTTTGTGACTAGATATATCTTTGTATGTGCTTTCTTCTTTAATCATTATCTCCTTGAGTTGTGTATGCCTAAGACTGAAATATTGTTCTTGATAGTCTTGTTACTCACTATTTTCTAGAGTTTTCCTTAGGCACGCGCACTATCATATGTTTCCCTTTAAATAATGTCTAGGACTATACCTAACCCTACACAGTTATCCATGATTTCATACTAAGTTCTAGGTCTCTATCTTTATAATATCCTCCTTTGATAGTATTTTTAAACAACAATATGACTATCTGTATGACTATTTATGAATTCTTTATGTACTGGCTGCAAGACATTTTTGGCATTTACTATTATGATTCTTTATGATAAGTCTTCTCATGCATTCTTGTAGCTATTTCATCTTTATCTTCTTGATAATGAAGTACCTACTACGCTTAATCCTTTGTAAGCTTACTGATATTAATGTTGTTGATATTAATCCTTTGTAATCGACAAAAGTCAACCCGATGGTAACACCAACAAGTAGAAGCATGTGATCAGGATAGCATACACTGTTTTAGTCCATTGACATAATACACAGTAGTAGTAATGGAGAAATCTTATCTTGTTGATAGCTGATGAGGCTATCGGTATGACTTATCCTGATGGACACTGGAAAAAATAAAATGCATCAGCAAAGGTTATGGCGATAAAGGGTCATTGGTGTAGACAAAAGAAGTTGGGATTTAAAAAAAAAATGTTGGGGAAGGTCGAAATTCGGATGAACACCACAAGACAACTGACGATGTTGCCATGCCTGTGATGACAAAAATGTTGCAGGATGCAGTCTCCTCCATCGTCTTAATCATCAAAATTCTGACATCTCCTTGAAGATGGTCCATCGACAGAACACACACTAGCGAGAATGGAGAAATCATGTCTTGCCGATAGCCAATGAGGCTATCGGTAAGACTTATCCCGATGGAAAATGGCAAAAGTAAAATGCTTGGAAAAGGTTACAATGTTAAAGGGTCATTAGCAAAGGTTATGACGATAAAGGATGCAATGAGATTAGAATTCCGATGTCTCCTCGTCAAAAAAACATGCCGCCTAGCGGCAATGGAGAAATCTGGTCTTGCTGATAGCCGATGAGGCTATCGGTAAGACTTATCTTGATGGACACTGCCAAAGTAAAAATGCACCAGCAAAGGTTACGATGATATATAAAGGGTCATTGGCAGCGGTTATGGCGATAAAGGATGCAACAAGGTCAGAATTTTGATGTCTCCTCGTCAGAAAAACATACCATGGGTGCATAGAAATTTTTGATGTGGTGTTGTCTGAATGTCGACATGAATCCTATCATCGTAATCATTGACAAAAAAATAGCGACAAACAAATACGTTAGAATTTTGATGTTTAGTTGTCTGAGTTCCAATGAATGGTCATCAAAAAATTGCTCCAAATGTACTAGTGTGGTCTTATACTCTCCTTTATGTGGGCTGGGTGATTTGGAAGGAATGCAACAATAGAATTTTCAGGGACCAGCATCTTCTGAAAGACATCATCTTTGGAAAAATTTTCAGGGCTATTGGGGAAAATTTGAATTGTCTTAATTCCAACCCTAGGTCCAAGGAAAAATTGATATGCCAAGATTATGACCATAGGGTGGCTCAAGCTTGGATCATCAAGATGGATATTACCTATGCCTTAAAGTCTATTAAGAAAGCTGGAGTTGGATTTTTTTCGAATCTCCCTTTGCCGGGATGGTTAGATATTAATATGATGGGGTAGCCAAAGGTAATCCTAAGCTGGCTAGGTGTGGGGGAGTGATTAGAGATAAGAATATAGGTTTATTGCAATAGTGACACTCCCCTTAGGATGCCAGACCAACCACCTTGTTGAAGCCATTGGAGCCTACCAAGTTTTAAATCTGGCTCATCAACTCAAGTGAAAATGTGTATGGCTTGAAGGGGATTCCAATAATATTATTCAATGCCTTAGAGGTAACTATAAGCCTTTTTGGACTATAGAGGGATGGATTAATTTATCCAAGGAAATCATTGGAACTTTTGAAAAATGTGTGATTTCTCATTCCTACTGGGGAACTAATATGGTGGTGGATTTTTTTGCCAATAAAGGGGTTGTGGCTAGAGAAAGGATGATGTGGAACTTTAATGACATGATGGAAGAGGATGTTATCGCTTTGCTTAAGTATGATGGGATTCATGAAAGAGAAAATAAATCCCACCTTTTCCAATAATTTAATGTCACCTTACTTGAATCATGTCATGATTTCCTTCATGTGTTATAACACAATTCCCAATGCTTTCGTTTGCGTGGGTGGATTTATTGCTAGATTAAGTCTGTTTTACTCACATGCTTTCTAGGAATTTTGGTGGCTTGGATGGTTTTCTTTTCTTCAACATAGTTTCAAGCATTTCTACTCTATAACTAGGAGATAGGCGTCATGAAGAGCTGGTTGACTGTGATGGTTTAAGGAAGAATCTGACCTTATGGGGGCTTTTGGTGAGGGGTGGCCTCACTCCATGCATTCAGAAGCTTCATGGGTGGGATCCAAGTATCATCGAGATCTTTTCCAAGGGCTGGAAAAATGGTAACATTTCATTGTGTGGTAGAAATGTGGTGGTTGATGAGAAGCTTATTTCAGAAGTTATGGGTTTGTCTATTGAGAAAATGAAATTATATAGAAATATAAAATGCTCTGAGTTGGTTGTGATCAAATTTCCTAAATCTTAAAAGGAAAGAGAGAAACTGGTTAGGCCTCCTCAGGGAAGCTATGACATGTCGCAAATTAAGCCAGTTTGGAGGGACCTTCTAAAAGTCTTGATGGAATACATCACTTTAGCTGGGTTCTTTACCAGAGCCTTCAACCATCATTTTGTGCTTCTCAATTATTTCAAGCATCAGGTAAGGGTTTCTACCCCATTCTTCTTACTGTCCTCCCTTAGCTCCAACATTAAGGATCATAGGAAGAACCCTGTCAAAAATCTCATTCTTCATGGGAACTCATTTCATCATATGTTGGAGTGGATCCTCTAGTATTGAGGGCGGCTAACATCGAAACTTCTTTTAATTTATGACCATGTTAAGGCCCTGCCTACTCCCTCCAATGTTATTTTTGTCTCAGAGGAGGATGAGAAGAATTCTAGTGATTTTGAGGGGGATGATTGGGATACTGAGTTAGAGGAGGATGATTATGTACCCCCAAGAAGACAAAAAATTCTCCCAAAGAAAGCATAAAATCTCTCACTGGGGGAAAGGCAAGGGGAAGGGGAAGGTGATTTGTGCTCCCCCTAAGGTAGGGTCCGAAAAAATAAAGAAAACTAGGTATTCCTTAGACCCTTTCCCTAATGATGATAAAGAAAAGTTGGGGGAAGGAAGGATAGTTCTATGGTAGGTAAAGGAAAAGTTGAGGAGTTGGGTGACCCTCTCTATGAGTTGGATAAGAATAATGTTGGTTCCCCTATTTTGAGCAGGGATAACTTTAAGAAACCACTCCCCAAGGAAAAGTGTAAAATCTTGGAGAATCAAACATTATTTTTTGGGGGAAATTTTCATATTTATGGTGAAATATTTTTCAAAATAGGAAAAAAATTTATTTTGTATTGGCAATTTTTTCTAGGGTACGAAAAATTTCATAAAATTCTAGAGAATAATAGCTTGTTCTATGGGGAAAATATATATTGTAGGAGGCAAATATTTTTTCGTTTAAAGGAACAAATATATAATTGTATGGGTGAAAATTTTTACTCCGAAGGAAAAATTATTTAAGTGTATTCGTGATTTTTATCCACTACTTGAAAATTATTTAATTTGTTTGGCTAATATTTTGTTATTTATGGAAAAATATATATTTTATTGGCGATTTCATGAATTCATTGCCATTAATAGACATTGCACATCACACCATATTGAGTTCGGACTCTGCACGATGTATTGATAAGTGTGGCCTCTTTGACACGTGAAGGGTGACACGTACCTAAAATCCATCAATGATTTTAAACCATTCGATGATTGTCTATCAATGGCTGAAGTTTTATTTCGGCCCAAATTTCTGAAGAGAATGTAGTTCACCAAAAAGTGCCCAGAATGGAATTGGATTCAATAGACATGTATCAAATGTCACAGTCAATAATATTGGTCATTTAATATGTGTCTAGTCATTAATTGCAATCCACTCTATCCCCACGACTTCCAATGTGGTATTTGGTACTTGTTTATAGCTATTTCCAATTTTGCACACTAGTGCATTTATGGGAAATATTTGAAGAGATATACGAAAGATTTAAAAAAATTTAAAGGAATTAATATAGTTAGAGAAGGAATTATTGCAATCAAGAGCTTCAGTTATTTATAGATTATCTTTTCTTCTTTCATCTTCAATTAGCCTTTGGTAGATAAATCATCCGAGCTCACGGTATTTAAATTCCGCCTCTGGTTTAGGTCTATAGGCTCAAGCTGTATAATTTGGTATTCTGATTTCTCATGATGGACACTCCTATCCAATTGAGAAGCATTTCTACAGAGGAGCGGAGGGCCTTTTTGAGCTCTGTTAGAGACCCAACCCTCCAATCAGTCTATAAGGAGGTTGGGATGTTCACTAATGAGGCTGTGAGGATGGTGTTGGGCAGAGAGTGTTTGCATAATGAAAATAGATATTGTGTTAACACAGACATTACATCCCGATTCTTGGCATCTCTTCTGTACCTCAAAGGAGACAAGGTGGATATGTTGATGTTGTTGTTGGCATTATAACAGACAAGGAGAGATTGTTGGCATTTCAATAAGGATATTGAGAAGGTTGTTGATGATTATGGATATAACTAATCAAGGATGTTTTACTGTCTTAATATTATTATTTTGTCATTGATGTCAAGAAATTGATTTTCTAATTCAGTCCGATGTTGCCATATCTTAAGAAGTATGATTTGATGAGTATAAAGATGTCGGTAAAAGACACAGAAAGAATATGATGAATAAGGGGAGAAATAAGTTATTCAATGGGCAACTATTACTGAGTTAGAAAATCATGAGATCATGATGTTTAGATTGTTTTGATATCATACATATGTTATTGATTGTAAGGTTAATACTATACTATGTTACCGAGCAAAGAACCTAGTCGGTAAACCCTAAGGTTATCGCTATCGGTTAATGAAGGCGATATTTCTACCGAGTAAAGTTTAATATTTACCGAGTTGCAACCAAGTAATAATATAATGCATTGAATGAATAAAAGCATTATTTAATGAAGGAAGTTGATGAGCTGGCTATGATTAAATGATTGGTATGTCGTGAATGAAGTTTGTTAAAGAATCTATGGCAAAGGAAAATCAACAGGAAGATCTATAGCATAGATTGAACCGCAATACCCTAGCACACGTTCCAAGAAATGTATGCAAGTTCCAAGATGGGGTAAAATGTTTTCAGATCGAAGGATACATTGAACCTGGTCAATTTTGAAGATCTGATGGCTATGATTGATCATGGGAAATGTGATCAAGGAGATTAAGCGGTTGACAAATTGTTTATAAATAAGGTACTATTGATAAACAATGGATATCGAAAAGTGTATGCACAAGGATGCTACATAGTGATTACCGAGCACTGAAGCTTGAAGACCTATTTTGAATAACAGAGTATAGAGCCCAACAGAAGGACAAGATTAGTTCTATGTCTATATTGTATTGAGCAAATAAGAATCTGCTTTAGCATTTCAAATGTGAAGTTGCAGATAGATTTTTATTACTGTTATTTTGTAAAGTGACAGAAAATCTCTTAACCAAGTGGACTTAACAGTCTTATTTGTAAAACCCTCTAGCAAGGTGACATTTTGATTGAGTGTTCAAAATCCTTTAACAAGGTCACTTCTAACAAGGTGAAGATCCTAACAGATCTGAGGGAAATCCCTTAACCGGGTCACATCTAGCAATGTGTTTGTAATCTTTAACAGGATTTGCTTTTAACCGAGCATACTCTAGAAGAGTATATTTCTTAGTGGGTCCGAAATCCCATAGTGGTTTTTCCCTATTTGGGTTTCCACATTAAATCTAGTGTTATGAGTGTTATGATGTTTATATGCTTTTGAGTTTGCATGTTTAGCGGTTTTGGTTATATTACTGAAGTATATGTTACCGAGGTTGAATCTGATGTTTTTATAGAAGATTAAGTTTGTATGATTCACCCCCCCTGTCATCTTATTAGCTTAACATCTGTACTTAACATTAAGTATCAGAACTATCAGTTGTTAAGGAAGGTATTTAAAGAAGACTTCCTTGGAGATGACATTACTATTGTCGTCTTTGTAGAAATAGGGGTGGGGATCCCTTGGGTGAATGAATTAACCAAGCTTCTCCTCCCTGACCAAACAGTGCCAGTGGCTAGGCAACCATTTCTTTTGAACTTGAATACAGAGCAGTTGATGGTTCATAGGAAATAGGCGTGGATTGGTAGGGACTTTCTCTGAAAATGGTTCCTCCTGGATGACTTTCCAAACTATAGTTGGCTTGAAGAATTCTCACAACTTATAATGTCTGAAGAATTCTGCATGGAGGGAGGGCAAGATTCTTAGGGTAAACCATGAATGTGTCCTCTACATGTGCCTTAGCCCCGACCCCCTAGTAGTTTTGTTTTTTTGGCTATTTCCTCATAACCTCACAGGCTCACTCATTTTGGCTTTAAAGTTTTTGAGGGACCGCGACATGTAAAAATTGTAAATTTGTGAAACATATATATTAATGATAATTTTGCAAATTCCAGTTTGTTTCAATTTGCCTCTTATGGATATAAAAATACTTTCTATTTCATTTTATTATTTTTTACTGCCATCATGCCATGAAAGGATACTTAGCATAATCACTATTTTTTGAAATAGCTTAAATAGTTATTAAATTGTGTGGATATAAGAATTAATTTTCACCATAAAAAATAGCAGGTCTATTCTAATTTCTTCTCTAAAGTTAAAGAACAAACTTAGTGTCACTTCTGAGATGACCTTTTCTAAAAGATATTTGAAGTGCTTGAAAAAGAAGTATTTGTAAAAACATAATGTTAGGGATGGGTTGCAAGTGATAGCATCCAGTAAATATCATGAAGTCTATGAGCTACACTTTTTTTTGTCTATGAGCTACGTTATTTCAATATTTTGTTAAACAATGGAAATAAATTTAATACTATGATTTTTTTATGTAATGTTTCTTCCTCTATATTTAATATTAAAAAAAAAATCTAGTTCATTCCATTAATTATTTGTACATTGATTATAATTTTATAAATATAAAAAAAATATGATTATCTCGCAAAAAACAAGTGAATTAAAAGTCCAACTTACTTGTTGTAATTTTTTCTACATAATTTCAATATATAAAAAAAGTCCAACTAACTAGATAAATGTACATTGAACACTGAAAATACATATCATTGAAGACCGACACAAAATAAAGGCTATGTCCAATGGGATGATGAAGCGTCAAGTGACGTGGCATTTGGGTGGTAGAAATCCTATGTATAATGGCACCCACGGGAACTGACAATAGATATGCAGTGATATTGCCTTATGGACCTATGGTATGCACATCACTGACATGAAAGTGAATGGTTAGCATTTAGCCTTTATGTGGCTTTAATGTTGGCTTGTGCATATGAATAATGCAGTTGAACTAGTACTTGCAGAGGAATGATGGTAGAGTTTGTGATTAATACCAACAACCGCCACCATTGGATGTTAGAAATTAGCATTGAGTGAGAGGTGTTTAAATCTTGAGTGGATTGGAAGTCTTAGTATCATCTGTCTGCACTTGCAACATTTGCCATTGTCTTGGATTTCTTAAGAAGCATGGAAGCCAATTCCTCCTTCCATACTGATAAGAAATTAGTCTCATTTCTTTGATGATTTACGGACAAGAGGCTGAAAGGTTTGTTCTTGTTTAAGGATGAGCGGTTGTATGAGAGTGTGAAAATGCCATTGGGAGAGGAAATTGTCCATGTAAGTTATCGCTGCAGGACAAACATGGAGGCATATTCATTGATTGTCGCTTGGGGTTTCCAATTTGAGGATGAGGTGGACAAGGTAAAAAATGCCCTGAGAGTTGTAATTGATGGGAACTACTTGTTAAATCTGGATAGTGTGTGTGCTCGTGTGGTCCCGAAGGTGGGAATTGTTCCTAAGGCAGGGGTGGTTGGTTTGGTGGCACCACTACCACTCATTCAATGGGTTGATGATGATTTGAAGGCAAGATGTAGAGCTCTTTCTTGGCATGGGTGGAAGGCCTTCAAAAATTTTGCAAGGTTGATGTATTGTGATGAGGTTTTAAAGGTCCTTCATTAAGTCGCACATGCAGAGGTGCGTTGAGAGTTATGATAGAGACCCGATACTACCCAAGCAATGAAGTGACTCTTAGAATTCTATGATGACCCAGAGTACAGGTCATTTCTGGGTTAATTTGTTTATATCTTTTTGTTCCATGTCTATTTTCTCCCTAGACCCAACTTTATATGTATGGGGGGATGTTTGCTACAAATTTTGGTACGCCAAATTAAAATTCTGGGGTTTTTGCATGTAGTAGGGTTTTATTTTTTTGTTGGGAATGGTGGTTTTGGCCCTTGGGGCTATTTTTTGTGGTGGTAGAGCTCTGGTGGTTGTACTATACCACCTATACTTGCATATTTGTAATATTTTATTTCCAAGTAATACAATACAAAAATTATTGATAAAAAAAAGAAATATCATGCAAGTTTTGAGATTACATATTTAAATTATATATTTAATTCATCATAAATTTATATATTGTCATCTGTTGGATGAGCACAGATCAACGATGCGAGGTGTATTTCAAGCCAAATGTGGGAACAATAAACATTTTTTGCAAACTTATAACGGAAGACTTCCATAAATGATAAACATTTTTTGAAAACTTCTAATGAAAGACTTCCATAAATGATAAACATTTAATTAAGTATAGTTAAGTTCTAAACTTGCAATTGTATACTTAATTAAATTTAATAAGCTCTATTTTGGGTAGAAGTTGAAAAGGATTAAAAAGTCTTCAAAACCATTCTCAAAAAGTGACTCGTGTCTATTGACGTGGCCAAAAAATGTCAAAAGTCTTGGGACCCATGACAACTGACAACAGATACCATCGTCCGTTAGATGAGAACAAATCAATGGCTTAGGGTAAATTTCATCTTGAATGTGGGAAGTAAACACATTTGTGAGAACTTTGCCTGGAATTGAACGTTTTACATTTAATTAGCTATGCTTAAGTCTATAAAGCTCTATTTTGGGTGAAAGTTGAAAAGGATTAAAAAGTCTTCAAAAATAGTCCGAAAAAGTGATTCGAGTCTAGTGACATGCCCGAAAAATGACAAAAGTCATGGGACCCATGACAACTAACAACAGATACCATTGTCCATTGGTTGAGCAAAGATCAATGACTTAGGGTAGATTTTGGCCTGAATGTGGGAAGTAAACACATTTTTGAGAGATTGACCCGGAATTGAACGTTTTATATTTAATTATCTATAATTAAGCTCTATTTCGGACGGAAGTTGAAAAGGATTAAAAAGACTTCAAAAATAGTCTAGAAAAGTGACTCGTCACTTGAGTTTGGTGACGTGTCTACTATCCTCAGAGTTTAGATTGAAGAAATGAATGTTTTGTCCTTCGGCGGTGAATAGCTATTAATAACAATTTATAAAATTACAACAAGATTCTAGAAATTTTACCCTTTAGGTATTACTTTTGTACTTTTTAGTGTTTTCAAAATAAGTGACTCATAATCTTATTTCATTTCATGGATAAACCAGTAAATCCAACGAGATTCGAAAATGGCTACTAGATTGAGGAATGCAAGTTGCAATAGAGTCTATTTGCGCAAATCTAGTGAAATAGCAATTTTGGGTAAAATCTAGAACACCTACATCCTGCATTTTTTACTTTTTTAATCTCGTGGTTCAATTTGAGGGTTAGTATTTTTAGGCTTGAATCTAGCATTATTTTGAATTATTAACAATAACGACGATGGGGAAACTGGGAAGCAGTAGTTCAATAGGAAGCCAAGTGAAAAAAAATAGACCTAATCGAACTGGTTAATACACCAGGTTTCACTGATGAATACCATGATATTTATGACCCTGCTATCCATAGTGAAAAGTGTATCATAGATATTAGATATGCATTGTCTAATAAGGCGATAGATCCAACAGGGAAAAATTTAATATTTTCAACATAATGTTAAAATAAAGAACAAATAAAATCGCATCGTGGGATGCTGGATTGGGAAGCATGGTGTTACCTATAGTATTCCCTTGCCCCAAATTTGTCATGGTCTACGCTGAAATTTATGATGAAGATAAAAAAATAAATTGTCAATAAAAACACAAAAGAGTAAATTCTATCCATAAACGTGGGAGAATTTGCTTGTTTGTTGAACCTAGGGTTTGAAGCACAAAACTCAAATGTCCACATTGACCTAGGAAAGTTGGCAGAGAATTATGAGAGTCTCGATCCAAGTCATAGAGATTCATTTATCAAAGCTCTAATAATGCATGGTACTCCATTGGATCGGAATCATAAGCCTCCTTATGATTATAACATTTTTGTTCCATGGGTTTGGGATACTATTTTCTTGCTGACATTTTGCCTAGGATTGGAAAATAATAGGGAAGTGGGTGCTAGCCTTCTTGAAATGATTTTTAATATTTATTGTGTAAGTCAACCGGTAAGATAATTTTGTTGAGCACATTGTTCAATCGATGCAAAAACAATTACTAATGATAAAAATGGTTCCTGTAAGACATTTAGGTTCTCATCCTACTTGTGCTATCTTCTTCTATCCAAGTATCGTGCAATATTCAAGACCAACAATCTTCACATTGTGAACTATAAGATTGATGAGAAGACTCGAAACAGAACAAAGTGTCCAATATATGAATAGACACCAAAGATAAGGATGCATGATAACAGAAAGAACTACAACCATTTTGTATACTTCTTTTTGGCACCAATGTATAATGAAATTACAAGCGCTCCAATGCCTAGATTGCCTGTGTCTTGTAGAGATTGCATTCATCTCAAAAGTTAAATACAATTGGTTGACTTGTTCTTCATGGAAGAATACACTGTGTTAAGGTTTTATAGATCAATAGTAAAACCCTCCAGACTTCCAATACATGTGACAAAGAGGGTATTTGCATTGGAATATTTATGATAGTTGGAGAGAACAGATAGGCACTTTCATGGTCAAAAAAAGAAGAGCATATTTCCCTCCTTGTCTTTCTCATGTGGAGGTTTCACATTTTGAGAAAAAATCATTCAATGTGGTACATGATTTTTTGACAGTTTTTAGCTTTGGTGATGAGGGTCTTTGGTAGTATGATCCAATCAGTGTAGTTCAAGCAAGGCTTAAGAAAAATGGGAACTATTCAGTGTTATGTCAACATGAAAGTAAACCATTGCTAGAAAAGCTTAAAAACATGGACTCCTAGGATGAGGTAAAAAAAGAGATGGATAAAATTGCCGCTGATAATAACATTTCAACAAAAGAATTGTCATCACAAATTATGGCACTACACACACATAGGACAGCAGAGGAGGGCATCCAAAATAGGAGGTCCTACAATTTCTACCAAAAATCAGCTAATCCATCTAACAAATCTATTCCCAAAACAATTATGCAAGAATGTAAAGACAGTTATTGGACTCAAACCCAAAAAAAATGATTTTTGGACTATGAGGAAGAATCTCGGTGAACCATAGACCAGTGCAGAATTTGAGTCCATCGACAAGGATGCAGAGTTTAGCAAATTGTAGAATATGGAGCATCCCACAACAACATATTACAAGAGTGATGATGAAAATGAGTATGAGGTTGAGGCCACTCCAACAACTACTACAGTCCCTAAAATATTAGGTGGAGTCAATGAGTCCATGAAAGAAAAATATAGCAAAGGGGCAAACATTGTGGAAAAAATGGGTTTTGAAGGTGCTGGTCTAGGTCCCAAAGGAGAAGGCATTTGGTATCCACTTGAGGTACAACTTCCATCAGATTCAAAATCAAAATCTCATGTTAAACCAGTCATTGGACTTGATTCATTAGATTCATCATAGAAAGGTACTACTCATTACCCTCAGGGCCCACCTGGATTTTCATATAGGTTCAAATCCAAAACCACCACCACATCATGGTATTACCATTGGTGGTGAATCAAGTGCCACTACCACTAGTGGGGAATATGGGGACAATATTCCTATTAGTGTTCAGTCAAGTGCCACTACGATTGGTGGGGTTGGCATGGGTACTACTACTACTGATACTAGTTATCTTGGTGTTGGAAAAGTGCAACAACAAAATATTTCTCACAAGAGGCCACTAGTGGTAGATACTCATACTATTCAGAATCCTATATCAAGTGCCACTGCCACTACAAATCTATCATTTGTAGCTTCAGAACAAACCCCTCAAAAGACTATAAAAACTCCACATGCAAGTGATAGTGGGACAAGATCAGGAATGGTTGTTGGTACTCTCCGTAATGCATTAGTTAAAACCATAGGCATAGTTGGAACTAGAGCCTCTGCTATTTCATCTTTCAAACATTCAATTGCTTTAGGAAGCCCAAATTTTCAATTTCGTGATTACTAAGAAAAATTTGAACACACAAAAAATGCAAATAAAGAAAAAAAGAGAGGATTGCAAAGGATTGCCCTGACTGAAGTTTTTAGACGAACAACCTACAAGGAACAACATATTTCCAACATATGACCCACACAAAGATATGATGGAGTTCATGGTTGTTATGCCCCCAAATAAAGATAAAAATCCACCACACAGTTAGATAGATCCCTCTGAATTTCAAGTTAGCACCCTCCAAATGGATTTTTCCAAAGTACAAAATGTGGATAAAATTAGTGTGTCAAAAAGGACTAACGAAGTGGTCTACACTTCTCTGCTAAAGGTGGAGAGAGAAAAAAATAAACTGGAGAAACAAATAGAAAAGTTATAGGAAGAATTGGAAGATGAAAAAATCAAAGAGGAAAGCAATAGATAAAAAGTGCAATGATTTATAGAAAAGGATAAAAAATGGATGTAGAATTGAAGGACTTGAGTGAAAAACTGGCTAAAAGCAGTAAAAAAATTGATGATGAAAGAGCCAGTTTTCAAAAATTATACAAATTTATGAGTTTGTTGTTGCCAAAATAAGAAAAATACAAGACCTATTGGATCATGAGAAGGAAAAAGAAAAACATTTGGAAGAGGAAGTAGAGGAAGAAAGAAAAAAATGTGCACAAATGAAAGAAGACCTGCACAATGCAAATGATAAAATTAAAACTTTAGAGGATAGATTGAAAGATAATATGAAAAATACAATGAACTATATACAAGAAAACATTTGGGGGAAAATAATGCAGAGGAGTGACAAGTTGTGTGAATAGTTTGAATTGAATGAAATTTTGAGATTAATTTATATGAAAATCAAAGGGCACATTGAAAAGAGCATATATGTTTATTCAAAAGAGGATATGGCAAAACAGATTTTGCAAGTAGTCTACAATACTAATGACATCTATTTGGCATCCAAGGGAATTAACAGCCGCATTGATTTCATAGTTAAGACATCATCTATCCTTCAAAAATGCTAGAAACTAAGGGATACATCAGAAGTTATGGATAAATGTGGCAAAAAGATATTGAAGCTGCAAGAAAAGACAACTACTTTGATTAAACTTGGTTTGCCTAAGACAATTGACTCATCAAATAAATTCATTGGAAAAGAAGCTTACAAAAAAATCATGGAGATAAAAATGAAGTCTGATTTAGACTTGCTTCCTAAGAACACAATTCCCCAAAGCTTTATGGAATTCATCAAACCATTTACAACTCTGAATGCGGTATTGGGTGAAACAATGATGTCAAGTCACTCTTCTAAATATGGATTGTTGATGAAGTTGCAGTTGAATTTTCATAGTTTAAATGATATTGACCTTCCATCAGATGAAGAGTGGAGCACCCTACAAAAACTGGCACAAAAATCTAAGGAATCATAGTATGTATTGCACAACTTTATGCTTTTACTCTTAATTTCAAGGTTTTATGTTTTTTCTATTTGGAATTTGGTATCGCTTGAAATAACTTTGTTTTATGAATAGGAAAAAACCAACACTCGCTATTTCTAATCCATCCTATGAATCTATGATGCATAGTGCAAAACTTCAACCTATAAATTTGTATTATCAAATTCTCCCAAGTTTTAACATTTCTGCATTTCTTTATTTCTGATTACTAGGTTTTGGGCATTGCTATTATCTATATTTAATTTGTCATGGCTTGAATTAATATTTAATTTTGAACTATTTTTTGAACAGGAGACATTAAACATGTAGCAGTTGTTAAATTCCTAAATTGCTAATCCGGTATGTGATGACCATGTAAATTTGTGCTGATTTTGTGATACTGATGGCAGTCGGGATGATATATTCAATGTTCAGTGCCTTAGTAATTGATTTTGATGTTGATTCTTCACATGTTGCAAATTGACCTGAAGTTGTTGTTGCTCCCTTGTTTCTATAAAAGGGAATTCAGGGTCATTTGCAAAGGGTTCTGAAACTTTGTATAGGCTTTTACATGGAGAATCAAACAGAGTGGTGTATTGAATGAATTGTATTATATGGCTATATTTTGAAAGAATTAATGAAAATCTAAGTTCTCAACATGTCTAAATAAACATCTCTGTATCAATAAACACATTATGGTCTTTTATTATGCTATTTTAAATCTGGAAATAGAAAGTTGAAAAATACAATTACAAATCAATATTAAATTCTAATTGCAAAAAGTTGACAGACTCATAAAATATAATCAAGTTATCAACCACAATAATATGATTTTGTAATATGAATGATGAGATACAATAATAAGATTAATAAATACCAATCTCTTACAGTTGTCATTCATCCTCATCAAATTCCGAGCTTTCTTGATTCTTGTCTGTGTTTTCTTGACTCTGAGTCTACATACCTTTGTTGAGCTGCATCTCAATGCTACCAGTAGGTCCAGTACGTGAGTCAATAGTCCCACTAGCACTTTTGTTTCAAGTGTTGCCCAAACCTCTTCTTTCACATTTGGACCTCCATATTTACAGTGCCCTATCATAAGGAAAAGTGTGGACAACATTCCTAGATGTATAGAGCCTCAGCAACTTTCTAAATTTTTGTCTAGTTTGTTTCTTAGCTCTGATTTTGGGAACCCCAAAGCACTAAAAACTCTCTCATCTTCCACCGAACCCAATATCATGGTAAGACATAAATCAACAAGATTCAAATATTCTGGTATTGAATCATGCAATGCTACATTCTCAACTATATATTTCCAAAGCCTTGTTACTGATCCCTCTTCATGGGTGTTCTCTGTTCTACCATATTGTTCCCTCATAGTGTATGCAAAATGAGATGATTTCTCTCTAAGATGAGTTTTGTCTAATATTCTATTTATAGTTACTCCATTCAATTCTCTGGATATGCAAAATTATTTTATCAAAGTCAGTAGCTTACTTTGAAAATCAGATGCACTGTTGAGGCTCCAATATTGAAGAAACACAATAGACATGGCTTCAAGTTGGTTGTCAGGAGGGAATCTGCTTCTAATTTGTGAGGAAAGATGATAGGCAATTTTCTTCACAGAAGTATTTATAGACTCAACAATCTTGTCGAAATCTTCCCTTGTAACTCTTGGTTATTGCTTCCTGAGGCGCTTTCTTGGTTCCTCGGGGTCGACCGTGGCATAGAAGTGAATTGGTATCTCAACTCCCCATACATTGGCACATACCTCCCCATTTGGACCAATTTGTAAAAAGTTATCAGGATTGTTCAAATCTGTGAGTGTTCGCCACTTAACAAATGTTTCATCAGATATTGTTGGTTGATTTCGATAGAGATTGTCAAGGGCCATGCATATCATCTTACGCAACGTAGCATATTCTGCAATATACAAAGCTCTTTTTAGGGTAGCCTTCATAATATTCCCAATTTCCTCTAGCATGAGTAGAAGAGTTGCTAAAGTTAAGAGTGTCTCTAGATTACTTAACCTCCAAAGAAGATCATAAAATTTTGGTTGCTCTGATTCATCGCGAGTTGTGTGAAATAGTCCAATCAAGGATGGATATCCAAAAAAAACTTGATGCATTGGAACATCCAAAGAGATCCATCTAGTATCATTATCCTTGAGAAGCTTGTCCCCATTAGTTATTCCATTAGCAAAATGTTGAAATTCCATAAATCACTTGGGACTTCAACAAAAGTGTGAGTAGAGCTCTCTTATTAAAATTTCAATTTTTTTTACTGAAGCATACTTGCTCACAATTCCAAAAGCTAGATTTATTCTATGAGTCATGTAGTGAATTGCAATAATGTACAGTGCAAAAGAAGTTCAATCTTTGTACAAAGACCGTTCATGTGACCTTGCATTATTGAAGCTCCATCTACTCCAACACACACCAATTTTTTGGCAACCGTCATGTCATCCATACCTCCATATTCAATTAAACATCTCTTTACTAGTTGAAATAAATTTTCCGCTATCGCACTATCCTTCATGTTAGCAAAAGATAGTAGATTAGGTTGGTGGGCATGATTCTATATAGTATAAACATGCATGCATACCCATGAAGTATTGTGTATTGCCGTAATTTCATCTAAAGAAAATGCAATAAAGTTTGACTCTCTTATTTTTTCCTTTATGTCTTCTTTTTCAACCTCAGCAAGATAACTTACCCATTCCCATCCACTGTTTACTGACCAGTGACTATTAGGATAGTTAGGAACTTTAAAAAAGTGTAATAAATCACTAATTGATGAGAAATATTTCATAGCATGCCCTTTGCTCAAAATATAAAAACAACACTTAACTGAACAACTTTTCCCAGTTGTTCTATTTGCATTGCTTTTCCAAAACTATCTTCAATAGAACCTTTAACTTCAGCAGGCTTCATCAGTATTTTCTCATGAAAATAATACACTTCGGCATTCCTCCTTTGTTTTCCATCTTATCAGTGATTTTTCAACTCCATCTATCATTTGTTTTTCATAAACATTACCCATATGCTTTCCTATGGTGTCAAATTTTAGCTGCAACCTAATTTCCTTGTTATGTTTCCAAGTGCAAATCTTACATTTTCATTCTATTGGAGGCTAACCTTCAATTGGATTCTCCACTGGTTCAATGAATGGATACTTTGACGCCCAATTAATTTGAAAATTCCTCACTGAAATATCCCACTCTCGATCCTTTTTTGATCTGGATTTTCTTTTCCCCTTCCATGCATTATCACCCAAGTCAATTATATCATTCTAGCTAATTTGGGTATCTACCAGATAATCTTCTTCAAGATCATTTTGATCTAAGATATCAGGTTTGTTGTCATCTTCAACATGCGGTGTAGGTTGTGAATTTTGTACTTGTACTTGTGATTATGTACCTTCCTGATTTTCACCACAATCTTTTCCAAAGCCAAAGTATGAAGACAACGTTCTGTATTTTGTTGGCCTCTCATGGACTTCCCCACGTTCAGGTTTCCTACCCTTCTTCCTGTTCGACATCTCCAATGAAATAAAGGCTCCAAAAAAATATATCAATTTGTTGAAGAAGCAATAATAGATTATAAAGTATAATATATGTTTCATTGGCCCTACGACCTACAATCTACATGTCTGAGGTCTGAACCTCCCGATTGACCACTTGGCACTAACGAGTCCTCACTGAATACGAATGAAATCAACAATGCAAACATATATAGATAAATTTAGAATAATATTATAACACATCAAAAATATGATTTCTCACCTTTACGTCACTAGCAATCACCAATGCAGTCAACAATAATGATTTTCCTTGGTCTAAAACTTTGCTATTGATCAGAATTCAGAGCCTAGAACCCACTAGATTATGTAGAGATAGCTCTGATCTTTGAATGTATTTATACCAATCTTTATATGGTGAATTCCACGGGAATTTTATATGATATATAAATATTTGGTGAATCCCGCTTAACTATAACACAGCTTATGTAATTTTCAAGGCAATTATGAGTCGTCCAAATAATTGGTAAATACAATATAGTTGGCAAAAATTGGGTGAATGGAGACACGCATTGGCAAAATGTTGGGTGAATTGGGTCCTCCTAGCTAACAAATCTTCATATGCCTATAGGCGAATTATGGTCATCTATTAAGGAAACCTTAGAGAGTGTAGGTGAAAAAATTAAATTTACCATGTGTCCATCATATATTGTATTGGCGAAATCCTCGCATAGAAACATTTAATTACATAAAACATATGGCGACCAAGCCGTGAATTTGATGGAAATTGATAATGTTCTGGCGACATGGCCACCCCTAGTCGGTACAAAATATTTTCCATTTCCCAAGTCGCCGACGTGAAAATTTTTCCATTGGCGAATATTCGTCACTAAAGTAATCTCTGGTTTTGAGTGGTTCTCTTTCTCCTCACTCCACCTCTCATGGTAAAGATAGATCCTCGTCACCTTTAGAGTTGAATGTTGATTCCCAAGACTTGAAGCCTGATCATTAGTAGTTATCTAATGTTATGGGTATGGCGAAAAACAATGCTATTGGTTTTTTCAATCTTTTCAAATGGGTCTTCCACAAAACAAAGAATTGTAGTTTAAACAAAGGACTACTAGAAGTAAATTAGAGGTGATGGAGGCTCTTGGCTTAGGCATTAGTAAGGACTCTGGTGTTAAAGCAATTGGGACCGAAGAAGAGAAAAATTTGATGGCTGGTTGTCTGAAGAAGACTATTGAGGCCGTCTAAAATTTGAAGAAGGATTATGAAAGGAAAGTATCTAGTTTGGAGGAAAAGATAAACAATATTAAGGCTTCTCTCCACACTATTATGAAGATTAGCCACAAAGTTGTGAAAGAAACTGTTGAAAGTATGAGTACTATGGTACTCAACTTAGAGAAGGAGACTCAAGGCAATTAGGTTGAGGAGTTGGAAGAGGAAAAAGATAAAGGACAAGATGTATCATTTGGTCCTAGCAAGAGAACTAGAGAAAATCTAAAGAGAAAAGATGAAAAACCTCCTCAAGAAGTTGGTGCTAGATATGATTTAGCTTAAGGCACAGGTTGCAGATACCCTGAAGAATTTGGCTTAGTCTCTTTTGATGTCTCCTAGGTTTTTCATTGTCTTTTGGTTTTTTGTTGTCTTCTAGTTTTTTGCTGACTTTTGGCTGCCTTTTGTGGTTATCTTTAGGGAATCTTTTTTATATGTATTTGTACTGTTTAATGCCTATATTTGTGTGAGACTTGTTGTTAAAGGGTTCTGGGTCCCTTCAAAACCTATTTTTATCATAATAAAAAAACATAGATGTTGCCCTTGGTAATTGCCAATGTATAAATAGGGAACATTACAGTCATAACAGTGTATGTGCAAAAACACTCAGCAAACTATATCCAAGATAATATTCTATTTATCAAGAGTAAAAAATAATTAAACATACTCTGCAAAATCTTGGAAAGAAGCATTAGAAGAAGAGTTTATCCCTCCTATTTGACTCTTTCTCATCCAAACTCTTGAGAATGTCTTGTAACTCATCCATTACACTCACTTGAATCGGCCTCTCTACAAATGATTTATAGTGTTCTCCAATCATGATATTTCATTAAATAACTGGAAGGTCTTCTAGTCCCAACCCATAGTTTCTTTTGACTTTTGTTGATATCCACACAAAATGCACATTTTGCTAAACCTGTTTATCAATTTTAAAGCTTTTAATCCATGGTATTATCTCAATTCAATTAGTTGTGGACTTGTGGTTATAATAGCTTAGGTTTTATTTCTAGTTTGGATCTTGGTTTGTGTTTGTGGCTTTGGTTAGTGGATTTGGCAAGCTTTTTTGGGGGCTGATGTAAAAACCCCTACTAATTCTATACCATTTTTTTTTTCTTTTTTGCCCTTTCCGAATTCAGTGAATAAGCATTTCGTCAAACAGTTTGCAAGTAACTAATTTTGATAAGTTTTAATTGTATAATTACTTGGAGAATTCCTTCAAGGTTATCCCAACATATTTCCTCCATAAATTATTCGTAAACCTATTTATACAATATAATAACTACCTAGCATGCTTTCAATTAGAAACAAAGCATTAGAAATTAACATTATGATATCGATACCAGGATTCAACTATGTATTTTTTGAGTCAAACCCATTGACCCATGTTTCATTAGTAGTGGTTCACAAGAACCCATCTCTCATAAGAATGAATGGTCCACTTTGCACTTATTGCATCTAGGTGATACTCATAGAGGTGAAGCATTGGGCCTTCGTGGGAGGTCACCCATCCCAATACTACTCCAACTCAAGTGTGCTTAACCACAAAGTTTCTTCCAAGGTTAAACCCACTTAGCTTGCAACCCCATTTGCAAAACCTCTAGCAAGTGTTGTGGCTTATGAACCATTCATTATAGAGCCCCTTAAGCTCATCAATTGATAATTTAAAGATATTTTCCACAGTAGGTCAAATTATGGGCTCACAAGCTTAGTGGATTTAACCTTGGAGGAAACTTCGTGGTTAAGTGCACTTGAGTTGGAGTAGTACTAGGATGGGTGAAATCCCAAGAAGGCCCAATGATTCACCTTTGTGAGCATCACCTAGATGCAATGAGTGCTAAGTGGACCATTCACTCTCATGAGAGATGGGTTCTTGTGAACAAATACTCATGAAACATGGGTCAATGAGTTTGACTCAAAAATTACATAGTTGAATCCTGATAGCAATATCATAATTTGACTTGTTGTGAAAAATATCTCCTACTTATAAAAAATTAACATTACAATATGTTGTGTTGAACACCAAACTATCCTAGTTAATTATTGATTGAATAAATAATTCATAAGCATTATTGCTTAAATAAATAACTCACGACCATTATGTAAGAACTCTTCATTGATTTCTTAATTAGGATTGAACCCATATTGTTCCAAGCTTATAACCATTCATAGTTTTATGACTTGTCTTAGAATTCCTTTTGGCTGCCTATTTTGTGGTCATCTTTAAGGTAGCTTTTTGATATGTGTTTGTACTATTTAATACCTATCTTGGCGTAAAACTTGTTGTTAAAGGGTTTTGGGTCCCTTCAAAACCTTTTTTTACTGTAATAAAAAATATTCCTATCTTTGGATGGGATCTCTTATCTTATTTCTACCAAAGAAGAAATGAGCCCATTCCTCTATGTAATCCATGGTCCCTTAACTTGGCTAAACTAATCATGTCTGATGTATTCATAGAAGAAGACTTGATTAGATTTCTAGATGGGACCTATGATTATGCTACCAAAACTATTAGAAATCAGGATTGCACAATTTTGGTTGTTGTAAATAGGATGACAATTTTTGAATGCTTTAGTCTGAGTAGGCAGGCTTTAATTTAGATAAACTTAGAAAATATTAAAGGGGATTATGAGAGGTGAAGAAGGACCCTCGGAGAAGATGAAGTGCCTCTCTTTAAAAAGAAACACTAGGACAATAGAAAGGCAATTGTATATTAGATTCAAAAAAGGGAGCCTTTCTTGATCACAAAGTTTGAAAATTATTTTGTTAAAACATACTATGCCCTATGCCAAATCCTAGGAAAAAACCTTGAAAATACCATGCTAGTTGGAATGATGATGATAGCCATGAGAATTATACATAAGTATGTCAACCTTGAATATTATTTTTCTTCCTACATTAAGGAGGAGATTCACCAAGGATTGATTAAGGTCAAGGAGAATGGTAGAAAAATTGTTTTTAGGTATGACTTTAGTATATGTGCCTATGAGGTTGGAAGACCTTATGACTAGAAGAAGAGAGAGTGTGCTACTTGTTGAGACATCAAAAAAAGAGCTACCACAACAAATATTAGTTTTACTAATTGTGTCATAAGAAATGTCAGAACAAACTGGTGATACTGAAGAAGTTGCTCATACCTTGGAGGGTTTAGCCATTGAGGAAGAGGTAGATCAACCTTTACAGAATCCTCCAAGGGAAAATATTCCAAATAATGAGCCTCAAGATAGAATTAATGTAGGTGCACCTATTCCATTTGACCTAATAGATAAGGAATGGGTGGCAGAATCTGTGAAATTCTTGTCAGATGATGAATTTATCAAAACTATAGAATTCAAGGGCCTGTGGTTGATAATGAAATAAAAATCATAGGGCATAAAGCAAAATGAATTGGTAAGCCTTGATGAGTTAAACCTTGATCATGCAACACCTAAAGAGGTGAGGAAGATGGTCAAGGAAAGTTGCATGTTATTGATTACCTCTTGGAATATAGAATAAATATTTTTGCTAGATCAATAAAAATAACAATAAGATCCTTTATTTGTTGCATAATTTAATAATGAAAGGGGTGTTAATAGAACTGGAAACCATATGAATATTAAAGCATTGTTTCAATGGATTAAAACCTTAGAAGAATGAAACTACAATTGCTGATTAGAGTTGAAGAGACAACAGGTGATGGTGGTATAATCCAAATTTGGAAGAATACTACTATCATAGAAGAAGCAATAATCACCATGCACTCTACCATGTTTGATAGGAATGCAATAGAGAAACAACAAAAAGTATTAGAGGCTAGAAGAAAAAAGAGTTGAAATTAATGAGGCATATAATAAGTTGTTCAAGGAAAATGTCAGAATGAAACATGCCTTGGGAATCAAAGCACTCACCCCTCTACCACAAGACATAGTAATTGAGGATCAATCTTCTTCTTCAACAAGAGATGTTGTTTCTTCATCTTCACAAGAATTTGAAAATATAAGAGAGAAACTGAGAGTTGATGAACATGGATTAAAGAATAAAGATGAGTTGTAATTACAAGCTAAAATAGTGGCAAAGGACAAAGCTCTAGATGTGATGAAGGGAACAATTTTACATTTGTTGAGAGTAATGAATAAGTTGGATGATGTCTATAATTCTTATCAGACTCTTTCACAAGTTGTGTAACAATGTAGGTTTTTGTGAAAATTTTGAAACCCTTATGTAACATATGGCAACCAGAAGCTAGTGTTCTCAGAGACTTAGGTATAGTCACACAGAACCTACCAATAACTCTTGTCATAATTATGGCAACCAATAAAATTTTCAATATGTTCGTGAACGAAATTCGGTATCTATAAAACAAGGAGCAAGTGATCAAGGACAAATTTGATTCATTCCATGTGCTCCAACAATGGACTATTCTAGAGTTGTTTGACAAGGATGGAGAGATCAAATCTCTTGAGAAATGGACAGAGTTTGATGAGATTATTCATATAGGTCTTTAGAAGATTGATGATGGTGGTCAGTTGCAAATGTCATATTATACTGTAATTGATAAAATTATTACAACTGACATCATGTATGGAAGATTCATTGTAGAGGTAGAGAATTTTACAATTAATAAGTGCAGGGAAACTTTTGCCTAGATACAAGAAACACAAGAATTCAAATGGCCATCTAATTTTTAAATATCACAATGGCACCAAAAGTATTTCACTATTGAACAAGAGTGAAATAAAAACACCATGGAAGGAGGGAGAGACTACATTTCAGGTACAACTTAGCTATATATGTGAGAACCTTTCCAGATCGATAGATCATGGGTGCCTCATGTAGATTTCAGAAGGCTAGTTGTTCATTGAATGTAGATCCATTGGTCAACTAGATTTCAGTGCCTTGGTCATTTCATAAGGCCAATTATCACGTGTCACTTGTTTTCTTTTTGTTTCAATTTTATGCAATTTCCACTTCAACACAAGCCATTTCAACAACAACAAATTTTTTCATTAGCATAATAATGAAGGATGCAACACCTCAACATGCTACTACAACAAGCCAAATTAGCAACATTTTGAAAAATAATTTGGTTATATTTTCATTTTTTTTAATCAAATTTGCAAATATTTTTTTATCTTAAATGCTATGTAAAGGTACCTTGGGTATATTCTATTACTAGCACTTGCACCAGAAGGGGTGCAAGGATTACACCGATGGAAAATATTTCAAAGCCATCTCAATTCTTTCTTTTGAGGACATGAATTTCTCCTCATTTTCATTCATTTGACATACAATTTAAACCATTTTGAGGAAATCAATGGAGTGATATAAGTTGTTAGAAGTAGCTAGGTGAGAAGATGAAATCAGTTGTTTCTCCATTGGACATGATGGATAGTATATGTATTCTCACTTAAACATAGTCTAGCACAATAAAATTTTAAAATTTGTGGCTAGTAATTGAAAACATGTTTTATGTCATTGTTGCATTCTTCCCACAAAACATGCTTCTTAACTTTGACTTTCTCTCATTTATTATGTAAGACTATAGAAGATGCAATATTATTAATTTCTATGTGACTCAAATAAAATATAAAAATTTAAACTTCATGTAAATCTTGTTTATTTATGCGATGATGCCTTATATTTTTTGTTATCTCCATTGCATTAGATTTAATAATATGGTTTCTTTCTTATTATTGAATGTACTTTTGGCTTTCTATTTGGTGTAATAATACTAATCCCAAATAAAAAAATGTGAGAAATTCTATATCTTAATTCTTTCAACTATATTTGATGCATAATTAATCCTTGCATGTAGTCTTGGATTTACGTTGCCAAATGCTTATTTTATATAGCTTAGATTAATTACTCAACCAAAACCATACTAATATGTCAAGTTTAAACTAAATTACATTCATTAATCAATGTTTGCTAGTTATTTGTGAACAATGCCTTGCCAAGTATTTATATAAATGAATCTTAAATTGTTTATTAAAAATCAATAGTCAATATAGACCAGTCTTCAATTGATTGATCAACAAAGGTCTATTAAAGGTATACTGTTAAAGTCCCTCTATGCATCTTACCTTATGCAATACACTTTACTCTATTTAGACAATGAATGTATCAGTGCATGCTATACCAACATTAACTACCATGATTCGCCAACTTCAATACATTCAAGCCTCAACCATTGGGTTTAAAAAAATATAGACTTGGGCATTTAAGAAGGTCTGGGTATCACTAAAGTACTAAATTCCACTAATATGTAGTAAAAAACAATACTAATACCTAAGAAATCTTACAATTAGCAGAATGGCCATTCTTACGCGTGGCCAAGTTGCCAATATCATGGAGCGACATGCCTTCAAACAAATTACACAAAGTAAAAATTATAATTTTAAACATTAAATCAACTTGTGCTAATCACATAGCATTTTCTTCCATGAATAAGCAAAAAGTTGAATGTGCATCCTAACTCTAGGTAAAATAGGATTGGCTCCAAAAATTATATTGCCAGTGGAGGATAGTCTATGCAATAACCTAAAAGAGAAAAACATAATTTAAAAGACAAACGTCAATATATTTTCAAATAGCTATAGTAGGTGTTAAAACAACTAAAATTTGTATTTTATGTGGCACTTTCGCATATTCTTATGTGCCTATGTTGAAAGGTAGGAGGCTTGTGATAAAACCTTATTACATGTTCATGTTAGGCCTAATATGGAAAGCTAATGTACTGAGAGGGGAGGGGTGAATCAGTACTCCAAAAAATTTCTTGAATAATAACTTTACTATTATGCATAAATAGAATAGTGCAGTAACATAAAATAAAGCTAAAATAAATAGATAACAATCATACATGATTCACTCCATAACACATATATTTTGGTTACGCAAAAAATCTTGGTTAGAGAGAAAAACTGTGGTGGGGATGGCACCCACAACTTCACTACTGCAATAATAAAGAGTGCTCAGTTAGAGCTACATATTAGCTATTTTTGATTGCTTACCCTGTTAGGAGTAACAAGATCTGTTAGATCTACCTTGCTAAAAGATTTTACAACACTTAATCTAAATGCTGCACCTAGTTAGAGGCTTTACAATTTATAGACTTGATTAGAGTCTTTTACCCTGTTAAAGGTTTCTCTTACAACTTCACAATATTACAATAAAATCATTACAAATATCTGCAACTTTACGTCTGAAATGTTATAGCAGATTCTATGTGCTCAAAATATATTACCTTGCTTATAGCATACCTCAGTAACCCATATAGTAACTCGGTAAACCCTTCTGTTTACTCTGTTCTTCAACTGTTCTCTGAAAACCTTCTCGGTGACCTCTGTGTCTTTGTAATAGTCTTCTTACACTCTTGTACACACCCTTAACTCATGTTGTATAAATAGATCTCTTAAGACGGTGATCCAATTCATTGCTTTGATCTTACAAACATGATTTATTGAATGAATAACTATACAAAATATTTCATTGGTTAGATTGGTCTCAAAATCATACACAATCTTCTAGTGCAATTTCCAATGTGATAATGGTTAGATGTGCCTCGATCTTATAACACATTTTCATGTGCATGTCCAGGTTCAATGAATCTAGTAACATGTTTCACTCGGTGTATATCAACTCGGTGTGTCATCTTTGCTACTCGGTAGACATAAAAAGATACTTGGTAGACAGCTCGATGTATACTGCGTTCTGTGACTGCTTTCCTCTGTAACCGACTAGACTGTGCAAATCGACTTCTCTGTGTATACTGACTACATGATTCGGTAGTGTTAACCAACTAGAGTATATAGTATGACTTTGAATATAAAAACTAATGGCAATTTGATAAGTAGTAACAATCTCCCCTTTTGACATTAGTTGAGATGTTTGACAAAAACTACTTTCAAAGTCATAACAAAAAAATCTATATACTTTGCAAAATGACTATACTTGACAGTATATACAATAGTCAATGAAATAGTATATTCAGATATACTCCCCTTATCATTATACTGTACATAACTTTAATTTTGCATGCTTGGTTCTGTGCTTGTGTGCTCTACTTATTGTCCTTGGATACTCTGCATACTCTGCTTGGTATACTCCCCCTGTATACAATACTCTGAATACTATATCAAAACTGTATCACCAAAACTGTATTACTCCCTAAATATATAGTTACTCCCCAAATATATAGTATTACTCCCCCTTTTTGACAAACATCAAAAACTTAATTTCCATCCGGGAGTGGTAACTAGTCAAAAATGGATTTGTACATTTTCCAGGCATCGGTGAGAGTGACAAAGAGTGCATCCTTTACACTTTCCATTAAAGAATTTTGTGCTTGAATATCAGCCAATAGTGATATTAAGCCATCAAGAGTGCTTCCCTCTTTTGTAGTAGATAGGCGTGTGGCTCGGTTAATCTATTCTTGAACTGATGAAAGATGAGGAAGGAATAATGTCTGGAGTGTCATTATATCCATCCCGATCTTATGTTCTTCATTTCATAGTTCCAATTGTTGAGCCATGAGCTATTGAAGCTTGGTATAAAAATTTTGAACTAAATTGGGCTCTGGGGTCAACTTATTTGAGAGATCGGTGATCTCTTTCTCAATTGCATCAATTTTATTCTTAATGTCTTTAATGAATACAGAAAATGTATAGAGTTTCTAAAATAAATAAAGAATGTGCTTGAGTTGAGGGGACAACTCAGCAATGAATTTGACAAGTTTGACTTTGCCAATAGCTAGAGCTTTCTGTACCTCTTCTATCATTTTTGTAGTAAGCTCCTTGTCTTTTAGCTTGCTCAAATACTCAGATGCATCAACTCTGGATGTTTCTATTTGATTAAGGAGTTCATCTAGTTGAATGTGGATGGTTGCATCAGTTGACACTGTAGCTGTAGGTAGCATATCGAATAGTAGTGTCTTCACCTTCTGAAGTACTTTATTCTTCTTTTGTATGGCCATCTATTTTTCTTGTTTGACCTTTTCTTTGCATAGTTCACCAAAATTAATGAGTGCTTGCCCCTTTAATTTTGATATATCCACATTGGGCAACACTATTGGTTTAGATAAATCAACTTTGAAACTATTCTTTTTCACCTTCTTCTCTTTACCTTTGGTTGGCTGGACCAAGACAATAGCTTGAGAGGCTTGCTAACCCTCAGTAGGTTGCTCGGTAGAGGCAACACTTTGGTCAGTTCCTGTAGCCATTGTGGTGTCTTTTGGTGTCTCGGTACTAGGTGTCTTAGCTGCTGCATTTTTGGTGCTCAAAGGTGCTTGAGAGGTCTATTCTAGAGTAGTATCTTCTCCTGTTGTAGACTTGTGACCTTCGGTGCCTTGTGTTGTATCCTGAGGAGCTTCAGTAGAGTCAAGTTGAGTGATCGGTGGATAAGGCTGAACTTGTTCTAATACGGATTCACTAGATACAAGTTTTGCATAAGTAGTGCCTTCTATCATCTCCTGCTCTGGTTCCTTTGTATCCATGACATCTTCATCTATTTGAATAGTGTCAGCCGGGTCTTGTTCGGTAACATTAGGACCGTGCTCGGTGAAATCAAGATCGTGCTCGGTGACATCAACAATTTCAACTGTAGATTGTTCACCGGCATCCTTTATTTTGAAGATTTCTTGCCATTTTGCTTTTGTCTCATTTTCTACATCAATATATATCCCATTCATCAATTTTAAGGCTCTCTATTTGACAAGAAATTTTGAATTGTAGGTTGTCAAGTGCTCCTTTATTTCTACTACAGACATATCAGGAAATAAATGGACTAGACTTCTTTCTCTGATTTGTTTCTCTGAGTCCATTGCATATTTCCACCTATTATCAATATGTTAAGTAAAGTTCATTTGGAAGTGACTTTACTAGATCCAATGGAGCTAACCAGAACTTTAGAAGTGTGCAGATGACAGCTTCTTCAATTTGTCTCTTCTCATCATTATTTCTAGTTTCATACTTGACATATCTAAAGGAACCAAATCCACCATATTCTTTCAAATTGGCACAGAAGTTTTCAACACTATGTATATTTACCTTCTTGCTCTTGAGAATCTAGAATTTGTTTGCATCTTCAGATTCTGTATCACTAGACTCTTTTGCCAAAATGAGTCTCCGAGTATATTTCTTGTAGGTCTTGGTTACCTTTGGAGTAGTAACACTCTTTTGTTTCTTACTCGGTGATGCAGTTGATGCTCTAGTGTTAGGTCTCTTTGTTGGAGGAGTCGGTAGGGCCTTTGAAGTGTCCTATTTCTTTCTTTTTAACACTTTACCCTTAGGCAATTCAGTGCTCAGTGTTATAGCTACCTCTTGAGCTTCTGATTCCTCTTTGGTGATGGTAAGAGTGCCTTTGACAGGTGTGGAGGAAGAATCTTCTCCGAATTTCTCCATTAAAACCTTTATCATCTTTGTTGCTTTCCTTGTAGCTTTGGGTACTACAATGCTCATTTTTACTTTTCCCTTCACTTCTTCATAGGTTCCATACCTCAGCTACGTAGCATGCCTTGTTAATGTAAGAAATGCATCAATTTGTTGTTGTGTGATGTCAAAGTCAATCTCATAACCCATAGGTGGCAAAGATTGAGTTCTTGGTTCCACAACATTCACATAATAGTAGTCAGTGTCTACCTCAAAGCATATATCATCTTTATATTTCTCCACTAGCTGGGGTGGAATTTGGTACCTGTTGTGCATCTTCTCTTGAAATTTACTGAAATAATCATCCATTATGTCATTGAAATTATCACCTAGCTTCTTGATAAAGTCATTAATTTGATGGGTGATTGGTTGGTGTAGCTCCCAAACTACTTTACCGACTGATGGAAAGAATTTTTCAAAGTAGAAAAACATGCATACAAGAAGTGAACCAAACTTTAGAGTATTTGCCGAGTTGTTCTTCTTCGGCTTCCTTATTGTGTTTAGATTCTCAAATAGGTTCTTCAGTAAGACTTTGCATAAGTCAACTTTCATTCCCTTTTTCACAATTTTATAAGCTAAGTCAATTGTTGCAAAGGGTACATTGTTTTCCCTTGCTGATTGGAAGAAATAGTAACCAATTACTCTAATGGAAAACTTAAGTTTTGCATCAGTGACATTGTTCAGTTTTAGTCCTCTGTAATCAGATTCTACTCCGGTTAAACTGATCAATTCCTTCTGTGATATCATCTTTTGAGCTCGTGTATGATCATAGATCGGGTAACCAGTGATCACATGAATGATTTCCTTGGTGATTTTGAATGGTTTCTCTTCTAGCCACATGAAATCATCGTGAACTCTGCTCAAAACAAACTTGACCCATTGGGGCTTGAACACATGAGGATAGGTTAGGGCTTCAATCAATCCTTTGATTCTGATGTGTTCATACTTGTTGTTTAATACACCATTGGTACATAGTTCATCATAGGTGTCTCTTATTTCAACATGACCGAGTTCTTCAACATGACATTTGGTGAAGAATCTCACATCTTTGACTAACAAGACTCGATCCAGGATGAGTGAAAAGGTGGTTTTGTCATCCGGTTCAGAGGCGACTTTAGGAGTCAAAGAGTATTTCAGTGAGGGCTTCTCTACATTCTTGACAATAATGGGATCTTGGATCTTGGGCGCCATTTAGGATTTCAGGTAAAAACTAGTAAAGAGTCCTTAGGGTTTTAGAATTTCAAACAACAGACGCTTCACACTCAGCAGATAATAACAATTTGATAAGATCGGTAAGCTAGCTTAACAGTGCGATGAGATTTGATGTAAATACCTTGAATTCACTTTGAATGAGGTTTGATCACCTTGGAATCACTCTGCTCTGCTCTTTCAAAAACTTGGTAAGTGTAAATGACCGTGAAAATGCTTTTAAGTACATAAAATACCTTATCGAGCTCCGTGCGGGTTATGTCAAAAAAATTAAATGCACTCGGTTCCTTTTTAACCGATTTACTCTCCTTTTTGTTTTAACCGAGTAACCAAATTTCCTTCATTTACCGACTTGACAAGCTTCCTGTATTCATCGACTTGACAGGTTTCCTGTAAAGTACTTTTGATAGAACTTCAAACTTACTAATGCATCTTAACTATGCAAATTTTGAATTTAGTACATAATACAATAGGAATTGTTATGATTTTAAGCTTCAGAGAATGCAATCCCTTAATACCTTTACTGATTAATTTGGAATAGGTGCACCTAACTTGGTAGGTAAGGTGCTTTCTTCATTTGACACAATTTCTTTCTTTTTCCAAATCATCTTTAATTTTTCTTTGATTTCTTCAGTGTCTTTTCTAGGTTGATCTCTGCAATCTCCAGCCAAGTGTCCAACTTTGTGACAATGAAAACATGCCATACCAAGATTTCTCCATGATCTTTGGTTGTTCATTCCAAACCTTATAAAAAAATTAGCACTAATATGTCCATATCTTCCACAACATTCACACCATATCCTTGTATTGTAATCCCATGGTACTGCTGCATATTGTTGGTAAGGATCTGTGTGAGTTCGGTAACCTCTAGTGTGTGCTCGGTGTGCAGACCACATGTAGTTCTTTTTCTTAAGCCAACACTTCTAGTACTATGTCCATATTTATTGCAATTTCTACAAAACCCTTTGTATTTTGCCTTCTGATAATTATTAACAAACTTTGTCCTACATTGGTTAAATGTGTGACCATATTTATTGCAATTGTAACAATAACCATTGGACTTAGTGATATTCGGTTGCTCACCTTTTCTAATTTGGCATATGTTGGCAGTATGACCTTGATTTCCACAATAGTAGCAAATAGGCTTCTTTCTTTTGATGTTATTCCTATTTCTAGCTTGCTTTGATGATTCTCCTCTCTCGGTAGTATGAGTTCCTTTCTCGATAGAGTCTTTTCCTTTGTAACCGAGTCCTGCATCTTTGTTGGGTCTTCTTGTATTTAGTTGCTCATCCAAAATATTTGATGCTTCATAACTCTTCTTTAGTGTTTCTTTGGATTTCTTCTCTTTTTCAAGTTCATTGGTCAACCTTGATACTTCAAGTTTCAATGCTTGATTTTCATCATTATTCAGAATTGCTTCATGATGTGCATAACCTAGTTGATCTATCATATTTTGTTGAATCCCAGTCAACCTTATGATTTCATCATTTTTATCAAATACTAAGACTTCAAGTTGTTGTTTCTCTCTTTCTAGATCTCTTGCTTTATCCTTAGCTATCCTTAATGCATCTAGATTTTCAGTCATTTGTGTGCTGAAATGTTCATGTTCTCTTTTCATTGCTTTTAGTTGATCAGCCAGTGCTTTGTTCTTTTCTTTCAATACTCCAATCATTTCTTCAGATATACTGTTCTCAGATGATGTCTCAATTTGTTCCACTAATTCTTGAGAGTCCTGCAAATCATCAGATAATCTTATTCTTACTTTCAGAGATATTTGCATTTGTTTTTGCATGTCTGCAATTACTTGATTAGCATGATCCAACTCTTCTTGTAGATACACAATCCTCTAAGATTGTTTGTAGCCTTCCATTGATAAGATCTTTCTCTTTAGGCAGTTAAACCCTTTTCCAAGATTCAAGCTCTGATACCAATTGTTATGTCCAATATGGAAAGCTAATGTATTGAGAGGGGAGGGGTGAATTAGTACTCCAAAACTTTTCTTGAATAATAACTTTACTGTTATGCATAAACAGAATAGTGTAGTAACATAAAATAAAGCTAAAACAAATAGATAACAATCATACATGATTCACTCCATAACACATATATTTTGGTTACGCAGAAACTCTTGGTTAGAGAGAAAAACTACACTAGGGATGGAACCCACAACTTCACTACTGCAATAATAAAGAGTGCTCGATTAGAGCTACATATTAGCTATTTTTGATAGCTTACCCTATTAGGAGTAACAAGATCTGTTAGATCTACCTTGCTAAAGGATTTTACAACACTTAATCTAAATGTTGCACCTGTTGGTGTAAATAATTATTCATCATGGATATTATTACACTATACTTAAGTTTACTTAGGAAATGCATTTTATAGTAGTTTGGGTATGAGACACTTGGGTGTTTGTGCCACATTGGGATAGTGTGTGTAGGAGAAATTCCACCCTTTATGGTGTTGATCTTGTTGTTACACTCCACATTCAGTGGGTGATCCACCTCATGTGGACTATTATATTATTTCTCTTACCTACCCACACCTATTTCCTACCTACCCTTGTTTCTTATTGAGCCACATGTCATGTTTGTGTGCTCACATATCCATATAGCCTTGCCTATATAAGCAGACTTATATTCATTGTATGTAATGCTTAATGATCCAGTTGATCATATTTTTCATCTTGATAGAATACAGTTTATTTCTATCATCTATTTTGTTCTCTCTTTTTTGTGCTTTCCATTGCCTCTTGATCTTGGCAAAATCTCACAGCACCTGGTTAGAGGCTTTACAATTTATAGACTTGATTATAGTCTTTTACCCTGTTAAAGGTTTCTCTTACAATTTCGCAATATTACAATAAAATCATTACAAATATCTACAACTTTACATTTGAAATGTTATAGCAGATTCTATGTGCTAAGAATAGATTACCTTGCTTATAGCATACCTCGATAACCCATTTAGTAACTCGGTAAACCCTTCTGTTTACTATGTTCTTGACTATTCTCTGAAAACCTTCTTAGTGACCTCTGTGTCTCTATAATAGTCTTCTTACACTCTTGTACACACCCTTAACTCATGTTGTATAAATAGATCTCTTAAGATAATGATCCAATTCATTGCTTTGATCTTACAAACATGATTTATCGAATGAATAACTATACAAAATATTTCATTGGTTAGATTGATCTCAAAATCATACACAATCTTCTAATGTAATTTCCAATGTGATAACAGTTAGATGTGCCTCTATCTTATACCACGTTTTCATGTGCATGTCCAGGTTCAATGAATCTGGTAACACGTTTCACTCAGTGTATATCAACTCGGTGTGTCATAGTTGCTGCTCGGTAGACATAAAAAGATACTCGGTAGACAGCTCGGTGTATACTGCATTCTGTGACTGCTTTCCTCTGTAACCGATTAGACTGTGCATACCGACTTCTCTGTGTATGTATATGGTGAAAATGGATAACAATAATAACAATATTGAAAGACTAAATGAATTCAACCACAAAATCCTAGCCTAACAATCAACAAAGATCCACCATACCATATGAAGATTACTTAAGACAATGCAAATCACATGAAATCACAAAGATTATACCATCACATGTCCAATAGGGTTTTGATCTCCATTCTTCCTATCTCCATTGATCTTGCTTGATATATTTGCTCTCAGATTTTATGTGCACAAGAGCTCAACAAAGAACGGAATGTGGTTGCAAGTAGGATCGTAGTGTAGTCAAGTCCTCCAAATTGTCGATTAGGGTTTGATAATGAAGAAGGCATCTCCTTAAATAGAAGACACAATATGAAATGGAGGGATAAGATTGAGAGGTGTAAAAGGAGGTCGGCTAAGATTAGAGGGTAGGTAGAAGAAATAATAAAATAATGAAAGGGGTAGGTAGTGTATGAATTAAGAGATGAATGACATGTGTCATAGGTAGAAAAGGCTAATGAATTAATTAAATAAATAAAGATTTATTTAATTAATAGAAGAAGTAGGATCAATTAAATAAATAAGATATTTATTTAATTTAGGAAAATGATAATTTAAATAAATAAATGTATTTATTTAAATGAGAAATAAGGCTAGAAGAGGATAAATGAATTAATTAAATAAATAAAGATTTATTTAATTAATAGAAGAATTAGGCTTAGATAATTAAATAAATAAAATATTTATTTAATTAGACATGACAATTTTAGGTGTCTATAGTGTATACCGACTACATGATTCGGTAGTGTTAACTGACTAGAGTATATAGTATGAATTTGAATATAAAATCTAATGGCAATTTGATAAGTAGTAACAGTGCATTATTGACTGCAGAGCATAATTTGTGCAATTGCTTTGGGTAAGTCACTTGTCATTGCTAAACGACCACTAACAAGTTTGGCTGTTATGTCAAATTAATTGAAAGAAAAAATATATTTAGTGAATGAAATTGAAATATTAAAATATTATTTTGATGATTTAAAAATTAAATTCAACAATTTTATGTTTCATCTACAATGTAATCAACAAATTATAGTAGATTTAATTTTCACATAGCCTGAAAGGTTAAGACAATTATTATTTTGAAAAGACACGAGAGAAGTAATAGAAAGAAAATAAAATCTTTTAGTGGCAACTGAATTATCTTGCTATGTTTTATCGCCTCATATTAAAGTTAGCTTGTAGAGAAAGGGTTTTCAATAGAACAAAATACCAAAAGTGACAATTCAAATATTATTTGTATTGGACATGATTTCAGAGTGCTTGCACATTTTAGAAGAAGATGAAACTGCTTGCCTTGCCTTTGTCATTGACCTTGTAAGTTTTGCTCCCCTAAAATATGTGTTTTTTAACAAATTAGGACTATTTATGCTTCGCATTCAAATGAAATCTATGTTTCCGGGTTATGCATTTATGTAACCCGTGCTTTATTATTTCTCCAGTGGTGAGACAAATGCATTTCCTTTTACCATCCACGACCTGCTTTCGATTGATTGTTGAACCATCCTGCCTTCTTTGGTGTTATTCCATACTACATTGTTCGGAGTAAATCATCATTGTTTACAAATGTTTTGCCAGAATTTCTAAATCTCAAATTTGTTTGCTGACGTGAGACAAATATTTGTGAAAAACCCATGTAATATAGTATACACCTAAAAATATTTCTATCAAACAAATTGAATAAGAGAGTTCTCTATGCAAACACCAAATTAAATGATCTTACCATTGAAAAACAAATGCATGCCATAAGACTTTAATTTTCAAACACACAAAGCCTTCATTTAATAGATAAAAATGCCACTATTTTAGAATAAAATAAAGCACAACAAACAATGAACCTGTTGCATAAAGATTCCAAAAAACAAAAAAAACTATCATTGGTGTTGGCAAGAGACATTGCACAGGTCATCATATGTTGTCATTGATGGCAAATCCAATCAGTGATTCTTTTTGCAATTCATAATTTGCCTATACCGGAAGTCTGAGTGGAGATTTGGTCAAGTTTGGTGAAGTTAGAATAGAGCATCCAACAAAGTTCAATATTTTGGTCAGTATTTCATTTCAGTTGGATATTTTGTGCTGCAGAGATATGAGAATCTTGATAGATGTTTGGGGTACCTTATTCTATGATTTTAGCCTCCAGTGATAATTCTTGTGCATGTTAGAAGATCTAGTATATTGGTTTTTGGGTTGAATAGTGTAGTATGGCTGACTTGTGTAATTGGTCATTGTGCGGAATTGTTGGAGCCGGTTTGGTGATTTTTTTAATGGTCGAAGATGTTTAACTGACTTATGGGAAGCATGTGGACAATTATTTTTGGTTCGCATATGCATTGGAGATCAGATTTAGTTGATTGTTCATACACGTTTGGTGAATATGTTATATGTTCTTGAGCCGACATGTAGCATTTTGAGGATATACAAGGCTGATGTAGTTGATCATTTAGAGAATACAAAAAAGTTGGGTGATCGATGGTGCACAGTTTCACATGCACAATTCAGAGATTTATGCTTTGGATTAATGCAGAACAATGAATCCGAGTAGGATAAGACAGAGTATGAAATATTTGTAAATGTGCTTAACCAGAACTATAATTTGGCATTTGTAGATGTTATTGTTTAGTCCATATACTTTAGTAATCTATTTTAATTCTTTTATAAGATACTGAGTCTTCCTTGTGTTGTAGCCCTTGTTGTTTTTGAGCAACGAGCTTTAGGTAGTGTGCCTAAATGCATGTGCATTCCTAATTGTAATATTTATATACTTCTACGGAGTATATTTATATTGTGGGTTCATCCCCACCATGGTTTTTCCCTTAACTGGGTTTCCACATAAAAAATCTTGGTGCTATGGTGTTGTGGATATTTGGTTTTTGTTCTTGCATCTTTCTTCTATTCATATGCATTAAGTGGTTGAAGGAACAAATCAATAAGGTTAAAAATTGCAGAACACTGATTCACCCCCCTGCCCCCTCAGTGTTCCTTGATTCCAAAAATTGGTATCAAAGCCTAGTTCCTTGAAAGAATTTTAATAGATAGAGGAGGATCTAGGAAGGTGATTCAATGGATTCCGATAGTCTTCAACATTAGCTTCTTGTTGCATTTGATGATCTTGACCAGTCCAAAGCTGAAGTTTGAAACTTGCAAGAAAACCTTAAGGATGTTGCAAACTTCATTCAATCATTGAAGGATCAACTGAATAAGTTTAGGGAAAAGAGAAACAAACATTTTGATCAGTTAAAGTAGAAAGAAAGCCAAAGCATGGATGATGAAACCTTGAAGGAGAAGACAAAAGAATGTGAAAAAATTTCTAGAGATAATGTAGTCTAGAAGTATGAGATGGAATCTATAGTGATGAAGCTGACTAAGGAGATTGAGGGAAGGAAGAAGAATGAAGAGAATCTTAATCAGTCCCTGAAAGATAGATCTGATGAATGTTGTAGACTTAATTATGAGAATGATCAGTTGAAGCTTGAACTGATGTAATCCAAGAATAATGAGCAAGAGATTGAAAGACAGATTATCATTCTTAGGGATGAACTTGTGACTACAAATGAGTAAAAGCAAAATCTCAAGATCAACTCAGCTAAGCTTGATGGAATGCTTGGAAGCTAGAAGAGTGGAGATGACAAGCGAAGTCTTGGATTTGAGAAGGGTGAAAGCTCTAGATCTAGTCAAAGCAATCCTAGTCAGGAAACATGAAGAACAAGACTAAAAGATCTCTGATAAGACAACCTAATGCTCAAAAGTTCAATGGCAATTTTTTTGTTTGCAATAAATTTGGTCATAAAGCAATTCAGTGCAGAAATAGGATGAATCATATGTTGTATTATTAGGGAGATTGTTGGATTTGGTTGTTCATTACTATTGTTAGGATATGTTATTATCATTGATGTCAACATATTCTTGTGAGTTATTCTAGTGAGTTTGGGAAGATTTTTTAGTTCGGTTTTGTGGTTTGGTTGTGTTGATCACTATTTTGCAGAATCCGGTGTTTCATCTAGTATATATTCTGGTGTGATCAGATCTTGTGCCAAGACTTTGGATTATTATTTTGGGATGATCTTGTGTATGTTCATTTCAGATGGTACATGATTTGGTGCTCTGCTCCTCGTGATAGTTGCTGATCGGTTGTGTTCTTGAGCTTTGAAGTATTGGTGCAACTGTTCCAGATGATTCTAATGTGCTTGCTAGTGTTTCCTAGTCATGTCCTTTTTTTTTGGTGATCCACATTGATTGTTGTGTGCATTTTTAGTGATTTCTATGAACTGGTGATGATTTGCGTGTTATGCATATTTCTGGTGGTGTAGCATTTTGTGGTTGATCTTGGTGGGATTTCCAATGGATGTAATCATTTGGAAATTTGAATTAGGTCCATGCTATGTAATGTAAATTATTATATTGATCTGATGGTCGATCTTTGTATCGTGTAATGTAATTTTATAACTATGAGTTGAGGGTTTAGCCGACCTTGTTATTAAGGTTGATGATTTTTATATATAAGTGATATGCTTATGTATTTTAGGTGTTTGTATTGTGTCTGCATTATTAGAGAGAGGTAAATGTGCAAACAAGGATATATCATTCAATGAAGTGTTGAGGTGTGTTTGGTATTGCAGAGCAGACAATTGTGCTTAACTGGAACTATCATCAGGCATTTGTAGATGTTATCATTATAGTTCATTCCTTCCAGATTGTAGTCTGAATCATATTGTAAGTCAGTGAGACTTCCCTAAGGGTTGTAGCCTTCCGGGCATATATCTTTTGAGTAGTGAGCTCTAGGAAGTGTACCTGAATGAATTTACATTCCCCATTGTAATATTTTTACATACTACTGTAGAGTATCATCTTACTGTGGATAGGTTCCCACCATGGTTTTTCTCTTAACCGGGTTTTTCACATCAAAATCTTGGTGTTATGTGTTGTGATGTTAATTTTCTTATCTATCTATTACTGCAGTTTATCAGTTTATATTTTGGAATTTAATTTGTTGTGATCTGGTGAGGACTGATTCAGGCCCCCCTCTCAATCTTCCTTCTTGATTGCTGCTAACAATTGGTATTAGAGTTAGATCCTCCGGTAGAAGCTTAATCTCTTGAGGAGATCCAGAATGACAACTCAAGGTATTCTTTTCAAGAAGGACAATCTAAGGTTTGATGGAAAGAACTACATTGTATGGAAGATACGAATGGAGGTGCATTTGAAATGTCTTGGAGAAGATTATTGGAATATTACTAAGAATGCCTATGTGTTTCCTCAAAATGGACCATCCACTCCTGATGAGGTTAAGGAAGATAAATATAACATTAGTGCAAAGGAAGCATTACTTAGTGCCATGATTGATTCTAAAATGACAAATGTTATGGGACTTCAGACCGCACATGAGATTTGGGAGAAGCTTGAGATCTTGTATGAAGGTGATAGTCAAGTGAAAGTTGCTAAGTTGCAAAGTTTAAAAGGAAAGTATGAGACATTGAAGGTGGGAGATGATGAGAACATACATTCATACCTGGCTAAGGTGAATGAGCTTGCCCTTGGTATCAAATTTGCCAGTGGAAAGATTGAAGAAGATGAGATTGTTGCTAAGGTGTTGAGATCTTTGCCTCCTGTTTATAAACATAAGGTTGTTGCTATTGAAATCTAGAGTGTAACTACAATGACAAGAGATGTATTGATTGGAAAACTTGCTACATTTGAGCTGAGTGAATTTGGAATATCACATGAAAAGTTAGAGACAACATTCAAGGAATCAGCATCTATGTCCGGTAAGAAGAAATATGATCCTAATGAGTGTAAGATATCCAGATATGAAAGAGAAAGGGAAAAAATAGAAGAGAAAGAAAGAGAGCTAGATGAGCTTGAAGCATTGATTTCCTAAAGATTGCCTAAAGCTGCTGATAATTATGATGGAAAGTTGCCCTTGAAATGTTTTTCTTGTAATAAGATAGGACATTTTGTTTCTAGATGTCCAAAGAGAATGGCTAAGTATGACAGATGTGATAAGTTTGATAAGTTTGATATGAATGACAGATATGAGAAGCATGAGAAGTATGATAAGCCTTATAAGTCTAACCGGAAGTTTAGGAACAAGAAGAATTGTTATTATGTTGTAGATGAGGGAGTTACAAATGAAGAATTAGAAGGAGATGAAGTTGTGTTTATTGCCATTAAAGAAGATAGACCTATGCCTATTGATTCCACTAGTTGTTCTATTAAGGAGAAAGATTTGGCTACAAAGGTAGAAAAAAAAGGTGAATGGGTGACTGACAATGGTTGTTCACATCATATGACTGGTGATAAAAGATAATTTGTGAGCATGGAAAGGTATGATGGTGGAATAATTAGATTTGGTGATGACAAAGCCTGTGTAATCTGTGGGAGAGGATCAATTTCTTTTGATGGTAAGTATAACACTAACGATGTTTTATATGTTGAAGGATCGAAACATAATCTTTTGAGTGTTGGATAGATGGTTGATAAGGGTTATGATCTACAATTCAAAGATGGTAAATACAAGATCTTGAATGCCTCTGGTATAGAGATTGCATCTGGGACTAAGACTGAAGGTAACATTTTTCATTTGAATGCTAGTGAGAAAATTTGTTTGATTGCTAGGATAGATAAGAGTTGGTTGTGGCATAGAAGGATGTGTCATGTAAAATTTGATTCATTGATCAAGATCAATTTTATACAAGCTGTTAGAGATCTGCCTAAGATTGTTAAACCTGTTAATCTGGTATGTAAGGAATGCTAGTTGGGTAAGAAAACAAGAATTTGTTTCAAGAGTAGACGATATCATCAGATGGAATATTAGATCTTGTGCATATTGATTTATGTGGACCTACAAATGTTAGAAGTGTGCAGGGTGATAGATGCTTTATGTTGCTAATTGATGATTATTCCAAAACGATGTGGGTTGTCTTTTTGAAGGAAAAATTAGAAGCATTTGAGAAGTTCAAGATATTCAAAGCTAAAGTTGAAACTAAGTCTGGATTGAAGTTTAAGTGTCTAAGATCTGATAGAGGTGGAGAATTTTGTTTCGAAGAGTTCAACTCTTTCTATGAGATGCATGGAATTAAAAGACAACTATCTACTCCTAGGACCCCACAACAAAATGAGATTGTTGAAAGGAAGAACCATATTGTTTTAGATGTTGCAAGAACCATGTTGATTAAAGGAAATATTCTGAAGGTCTATTGGATAGAAGCTATTAGCACTGCAGTTTATACATTCAATAGAGTTCATATCAAAGGTGATACCGGCAAGACTCCTTATGAGCTTTGGTTTGGTCATGTTCCTACTATAAAATATTTCAAAGTTTTTGGTAGAAAATGTTATATCAAGAGAGATGAGGATATTGGAAAGTTTGATGCTAGAAGTGTTGAAGGTATCTTTTTGGGATATTATACAAATAGAAAAGCCTACCACTGCTATAACAAGAGACTGAGAAAGATAGTTGAGAGTGCAAGTGTGAAGGTGGATGAAAACCTTGGGAAGGAGATCAAAGCTTATGATGAAGGTCAACATGTTGTTTTAGCTCCTATTCATCCTGAAGAACCTAACTAGAATGATCTGGTAGAGACTGTGAATCTAGATGTTGTTGCTGCTAGTGATGATGCGCAGGAACTTGAAGATCAGAACAATCAGAAGACTCTGACGTATGTAAGATTGAATCATTCTAAGAATCAAATTATTGGTGATAAGAATAAATGTGTGATGACTAGAAGAAGGTTAGCTCTAGAATAAATATGCTTGATTTCTAAAGTTGAACCTAAAGATGTTGTTGAAGCCTGTAAAGATATTAAATGGATTAGAGCCATGGAAGAAGAGTTAGATCAGACTGAAAAGAACAACACTTGGGAACTTGTGCCTAGACCTAAGGATAAAAATATTATTGGTGTTAAATGGGTTTTTAGGAACAAATTGAATGAAGTCGGCGAAGTAGTCAGAAATAAAGCCAGGCTAGTCTGCAAAGGATATTCACAACAAGAAGGAATTGATTATGAAGAAACTTTTTCTCTGGTTGCTAGAATTGAAGCTATTAGATTGTTGCTTGCTTATGCTGCTTATAAATATTTCAAGGTATATTAGATAGATGTAAGTTGAAGTAGGAACTTTATGGATTGAAACAAGCTCCTAGAGCCTGGTATGCTAGATTAGACAAATACTTGCTAAAATTGGGATTTATCAAAGGTGTTTCTGATAGTAATCTGTACTTTAAGATTGAAAATGATAACATTTTGATTGTTGAAGTCTTTGTTGATGACATTATATTTGGTGATGATGATATGAGTATGAATCTTGTCGGTGATATGCAAAAATAATTTTAGATGTCTATGATTGGTGAGATGAAAATTTTCTTAGGTTTGCATATTACATAGACATGAAAAGGTATCTTTATATCTCAAAATAAGTATGTGAAGGAATTGCTGAAGAAGTTTGGACTAGATGATTCCAAACTGGTTGGAACTCCTATGGTAACTGGTTGTAAATTGTCTAAAAATGATGAATCTCCTAAAGATAATCAGAGTTTGTACAGATCTATGGTTGGTGGATTGTTATATCTTGCTCAAACTAGGTCTGACATTATGCATGTTCTGTGTATGGCTGCTAGATATCAAGTTGATCTGAAGGAGAGTCATGTCACTGATGTTAAAATAATATTCAGATATCTAAAGGGAACTGAAGATTATGGTTTATGGTATCCAAAAAATGATGATTTCGTGTTGTTTGCTTACACCAATACAGATTGGGCAGGTGATGTTGATGACTGAAAGAGTACCACTGGTGGAGCATTCTTTTTAGGTAAGAAGTTAGTTTCATGGGATAGCAAGAAACAAGATTCGGTATCTTTATCTACTGTTGAAGCTGAGTACATTGTTGCTCTTAGTAATTGCACTCAGATAGTTTGTGTATATGCTTAAAATTATCATTGCTTAACTAGAAAATAATAAAGAAAATCACAAATCCTTATTCTAGAAATTCAAACATAAACCAATGAAATAGATGCATAATAGAATCAAATTTAAATAATATAAAAAACCCTATTGTGCACCATGGCTTCCATTTTTCTTCTCCTCTTCGTGGTATGATGACTCTTAGATATTATGCTAGAAACCTGCAATTGACACAAAGATTTGAAGTTCGTGATTTTTCGTGATTGTTGAAAATAGAAATTGAATGCTCAATTTATAGATTTTTGGGTGAATTGATTGAGAGGTGGAATAGATTGATCAAGAGTTGGAACTCATGTGATCTCACATGTTGATTGATAGTTGAACTACTGATTTGGAGGTGAAACATAATAGATTGAATAGATAATTGAGTTAACTAATTGAGAAAAAAAGCGGATTGAAAGATGAAAAAGAATGATTGGAGGGTAATTGATTGATAACAAAGAAAGCTTTATTTAGAAAAAGCTAACTAGAAGATAGAAAAAGAATGATTGGAGAGAATATTAAATTAATTAATTAGTTTAGCATGTGCTTGCACTTTGACTTTGATTTTCAATTTAATCTTTGCATGAGATTTAATTCAAATATTGAATTTATTTTAAATTCAATTTATTATTTGAATATATTTAGAACTTGACTTTGATTTTCAATTTGATTTTTGAAATCATGCACATCTATTTGAAATTAGAAGAAATAAGAAGAATATGAATTTGATTAAATAATAAAGATTATTTAAATTAAAGGAATTAAATCATAAGTAATTAAATAATAAACATTTCATTAATATTTAGAAGAGGGTTAAATGATTAATTGATGAGAAGATAGAAATTGAATGAATTTATTTAAATGATAAAGATTATTTAAATTGAAAGATTAAAATCATAATTAATTAAATAACAAATATTTAATTAACGTTAGAAAATGGTTTAAATGATTTATGATAGAATTGAAATTGAAATAATTAGTGAGATTATGAAGAAATATGAGTTTAGAAGAATAAGATTAATTAGCTTAATTAAATAATTAGGGAATTATATAATTAATTGGATGAATAATCAATACATGATCAATGAGACATTTTTAGGTGTCTACATTTGCCCCTCTTTGAGACAATGTCGGAACGATGTTGTTTCAAAGAAAATGAAATTTTTTCTACCCTAGTATGCCTCGGTGATGCTTAGGGTGTAATGCCCCCTCGAGAGATTGTTTATGCACTAAAGGTATGAATGATCTCTCGAAAGAAGAAAAATGTAAGATAGAAGAATAGTTAGTTGATTAGTTGATTGGAGATAGAGATAGGTGATGTGAAGATATTGAGATAGAATATGAGAGAATGAGCCTTAAAATGAAATAGAATGAAAGATGAGAATTAGAAGCAATTGAGGATGATTGATATGAGATGATAAATTGATAATGATGGACTAAAAATGAAGATGATGGTTTTCATGAACTTGGGTGCCTTTTTTCATAGCGCAATATATAGTCATCACTGAGCCTTATTATGTAACACCAGATCTTTGCACATCAGGGTGTAAGGAACCAAGATGTAAAGATATCTCATTGAAGAAACAAACACATAGCAGACAAGGGGTGAACCCTCCATTATGGGAATAATGTCAGGGGTTGAGGTATGTGGAGTAGTCACAAGCATAGTTATCCTTCATGGCATACTTGCAGAATAAACATACCAATCATAGACACCCACTGTAACTATTACCCTAGAACTTCATTGGTCCACACCACAAACAAGAAACAAAGAAAAATATAATTCCCATCATGGCTCCTCTAGTCACTTGTGGACATCCTTGTCTAGCATAGGAACATGATCTATTGCCAAATGATAAAAGATAAAGACTAACTAGGACAAAATTCAATAGCCATACTGATTTGTGTCTTTGTTCTTAGTTGCTTGATGTGATGGTTGATAATGTCTGATCTCATAAAGTTGTGGACCCCGTGTAAGACTAATCTGTCTAATTTTGAGTGTATCCATCTATGTTTAAGACAAGATAATGATCACTTGATATGGATATTGATACAATTGATAAGACGGGTTGATCAATTGATTGTAGATGTTTGACTAGATAGTTGTATCCTTTGTTAACTTCATGCGAAGTGATTGCTAGATATCTGCAAGGGTGTTTGATCCTTGCGAGATATAGTACCCCTCCTCGATCAGACTCTTTTTTGTACTTTTGTTTGACTTCAGTTGATTGTTCAGTGGAACATTATTATATTTTGATTCAGATTCTATGCAATGTTATTTCATGCTTTATCTGGATTTTTGATGTATGCTTTCATGTAGTATCTTAGTGCTTATGATTAATGCTATTTTATGTATCATTATCATGGACTGACACTTTTACCTTATGTAGTGTCCTAAAATTGTGACACTTGCAATTTCGACTGCATTTGGGTCTTCACGATGGCGGCGCAACGTTGAACCTGAATGGAGACCCCGAAACTTGTTTACGACATCAAAAACTGCATCTTTCTGCACCTTGGCCTGATCCTCCTTGCACCCTGCTATCCCAGGAGGTGGGACCATGGCACCTAGCACCCTGTTCCCTCAGGACCATGGCGCCCAGCGCCCTGGTCCCTGGCCCTATTTTGGGCCCGGTCTCTTGTTGGGCATCGGGTCTTCAAGTTTGCAATTTGGAAAATAATGTTCCTAGGTCGGCCTAAGGTCCGAAAAATCAATCTCCTAACCCTAATTGACAAGTATATAAATTACATTTTCTCTCCCAAAAGGAGGAGGAAAAATAGATGTGTGCAAGAGGCGGAAGCGATAGGCAAACATTCAAACATTCAAACATTCAAGCATTCAAGCATTCCTTCAAGCAATTGAGCATTCTAAGTCTCCATTCAAGGCTAGGTGTTGCATTCAAGACAAGGATTCAACCATTGAAGAGGAGATCACATACAACATACAACATACAACATCATTACACCTTCGCATGTAGGAATACAAACATTCTTACAACAAGGTATCAGTACTTGATTACATTACAAACATTTACATTTACAGCATTCTCATTTCTTGGTTAATTCCAAAACCGGGGTTTGACCTGAAGGCAAACCCCTAATCCCTAACCCCCCAATCATCCTCTCTTTTCTATGTGTAGGTTGCAGGTACACTGCTGTAATTGAAGATCTGGAATCCTTGTGCAGAGACAAACAGATCCCCCTTCGTTTCGCAGATTTTTCAGAGGACCGTGTGCACTCTGGGTGCCATCATCCCGTCAACTTTTGCTCAAACTTGCAGGACAGCATCGTCTTGACATTTTACTACTAATTTTAGGTCTGTAGCTTCATCTCGTGTCCCAATGTCCATCTACAAGCGAATCTTTCTTACTTTTACATACATTCCTAGTTCAATCCTTCTATCTACATTCTTTACAAAAGAGGGTATCCTTGCTGTCTCAACCCTTGAAACTCATTTAGAATCCAGTCTTGCATTGTGTGGGATTGGATCTTGTGGGTTTCAACCCCTCTTTTGAATGTAAAGTCTCTCCTAAGTGAAAACCGTCAATCCTAGTGACCTCCTTTCTCTCTCCATGGAGTGGGAGAACACCTAGGGTTTGATTTTCTGCTTTACATTTTGGTGAACCTGACGTGAACATCCTAATTATGATTATTCATGGTTAGATCTAAAAAAAATAAAAATTGCTTCCTTAATTACATTTCCATGTTTGATCTTTTGCAAATTTTAGAGGTTAATTGCATAAAAAACCCTAAATTTTCTTTTTAGTAATTGAGCTTGTGAAATGTTTAATTGTTAATGCTTGTTTCAGATCTACCCTTCTATTGCAAATTGTCAATTCATTTTTGTGCTTTAATTCTGAAAATTAAGTGGTTAAGTGTCAAAACCCTAATTTTTAAAACCCTCTTGATTCAACCTTTGACCGATGATTTCACTAATCAAAACACCCCGAGCGCCATTGACCGATGATTTCACATTTTTTCTGAAAATTCGGGAGCTAGATCTTACTGTATTTTTCTACTAGAATCCAGAATCTTGGCTGATTTCATCAATTCTAACACTTTCAAAATTAAAGTCAAAGTTGGTCTAGTGATTGCTTGGATTAAGGCTTATAATCATTCAAAAATTGTTGAAATTAAAATTTTGGTGTTAAAATTGTGTTTCTTACAGTCCTAAATCTGAAAAGTGTGTTGGCATTCATTCGAAATTTCAGTGCTTTATTCAAATTCTTGCAATTTGTGACTTTTGAAATTAAGTGTTTAATTGCAACAACCTTGATTTCCACTTTCAAATTTGAATTTTGCATGAAATTGAGTCAACTTTTAAATTTCAAAGCTTGCATTGCTTTTAGTGTTCCCTCTAAAATCATAAAATTCAAAATTTTAGTTTCCCTCTCTTTTTCAAGATTCAAATTTTGCATTTTTCAACAATCTTGGTAGGGTTCAATTTTGAGATTGCAACTTTAATTTGGCCTATCTACAGATCGTAAAATCACTCAATTTTTTCAGATTAGCTTTAAAATCATCATAACTTGCATCCCTGAAAATTTTGAAAAAAGTTGCGAGGACCGTGTGCACTCCGTTTGCCACGGTCCCCGACATTTTTTCCAAAATTTTGGGAGATTGTCATGATTGCATTTAACAGCTTAAATCCAAGAGTTTGGCTGATTTTATTGAAATTTGTTACCTCTAAATTCAAAAATAAATTCAAAATTCAAGATCTCAATTAAAATTAAGTGCTACCCCCTTGGCCCTAATTTTTAACTGTGCCTACCTTTCTTGGAAGTTGTGCATGAGTTTTACAACAATAAGCCCTACTTACACTATTCCCGTTAGACGAAGCCTTAGAATTAAGTCTTTCCAAGGTTTAATTACCGAGGAGATGGAACCTAATTTGAATGGCCTTTTTAATGAGGACATGGGTAATTCCTCTAATCCTCTTAATGATGAAGAAGCTCTCCATGAGGTTTCTGTAGAACAACTTTCGAAATTGGATAACCAATTTGATGATTTTCAGCAATGGATGTCTCAAGAATATCCTGATAGTCAAGCTCTTTCATTAATTGAGGGTCTAAAACGTATGGTTCAAAGTGATAAGAATGGAATTGATATTTTGCGTAGTATTGCACACATTGTGGATTCAAATGTGATGCCTATGAAGAGTTGTGCTGAAACTTTACGTTATACACAACCTCCTACTCAAGTCAATCATTCTACCCCTTTGACAACTTCTATTGCTAGTATACCTACTTTTACATCAAACATAATGACTACTTCAATACAAAACATTCCACCTATGATCACCAGTCATGGGGGCAATCCTTCTTCTTCAATCAACTCTCTTCCTTCATTCAATCCGACTGCTTCATTCATTCCTTCAATGAGTGTCCCTATTACATCTCCACAAATAAACATGATGCAAGGGGGCAATTCATTTAACCATTCCATTCCTCCTTGTAGTGCTCCTTTTTTCCAATCATCTCCTATGACTAACTATCATAGTGTCCCGCCACCTTACTCTCAATCAATACCTTCTTTCAATAACATAATACCTCCATCACAATCTAACGTGTCTAATATGAACTCTTCGACTGAAGCGACCATTAACAATCTTGCACAAACTGTCTCTTCTTTACAACAACAAATTGCCTCTATGAATCAATCTAAGTTTAGTGTGCCCACATTTGATGTTGTGAGCCCACTTTCTCTTGACATTGTTTGAGCTATCCCCCCTCAGCATGTTGAAATCCCGCAGTTGGAACTTTAGAATGGTAAAGGTGATCCTCTAACACATGTTAAGACCTTTCAAACAATATGTACCGATTTTGCTCATGACCAAAGGTTGCTTGCAAAACTGTTTACTAGAACATTAAGAGATAAGGCTCTACAATGGTATTGCTCATTGCCTTCCTATTCTATTACTTCTTTCCGACAACTTGCAAATGCTTTTATTCAACAATTTCAAAACAATATAAGTCCTAAAGTTACTTTGATTGATTTAATGCATTGTAAACAAGGTGTTAAAGAAAAAGTGACTGATTTCATTGGTAGATATAAGCATTTGTGTGCTCAAATTTCTTTTCCAGTACCTGACAATGATATTCAAAGAATCTTTATTTCTAATTTACAAAAAGATATTAGAGAAAAACTTCTGTTTGCTGAGTTTACTTCTTTCCAACATTTGTGTGCAACTCTTCACAATTATCAACTGACTGTGAGTCAAATGGAACAAGCAAATCCTATGGCTCCGAGTGATAAGGGTGATAGTAGTCAACAACCATTTGGAAAGTTTAAACAAAACAGAGGGTTCATTAAGTTCAATGAAAACATCATCAACAACAATGTGAATGCAGCATCAGGTGTGCCTCCTATTTCTAAGTTTTTCAAGAAAGAAAGAAAGTTTACTCCTTTGAATGAATCATTGCATAGTATTATGAATAAGTTATTGGAACAAAATGTGCTTATTCTCCCTCCTATAAAGAAAATAGATCCTGCAAAGATTAATTCACCCTATTTTGATAACAAATCTTTTTGTCAATTTCATCGTCAACCGGGGCATGATACTGAAAAATGTTTTGCTTTAAAGGGTAAAATTCAAGATTTGATTGATAATAATACTATCTCTATTTTAGGTGTGAATGATAAAGGCAACACATCTGTAGCTCTTCCTAACCAAAATATTAAGATTTTTACTAATCCATTACCTTCTCATACCTCTAATGTGATTGAGACTAATGATTCCTCTTTCTCACCTGATGGTCTTGTGTCTATGACTCCGAATGTGATTAACTTTGTAGAGCAGCAGAAAATCCCTAAAAAGCCTTCCATCACATTTGATTCCACTGAAAATATCAGGGCACCTGATGGTCCTTTATATATATTTGCAAATGTCAAAAATACACCTTACCGTGGATTTCTTATTGATCCTTCTTGTATGGTTAATGTCATTACTGAAGAATTTCTTTTTACTTTGCAATTGAATCAAGTGATCTATGACAAAACAAATGTGGTTGTGAAATTATTTGATGCATTTTCTTCTCCTGCAATTGGTTCTATTATATTACCTATTGAGGTCCATAACAAATCCCTTGATGTGAGATTTGCTATTATTCCATCATCCGAACAATTTCGTGTGAAGCTAGGCTATCCTTGGTTATCTTCCATGAAAGCTATTGCTTCTCCTATTCACAAGTGTTTGAAATTTCCCCATAATGGTGAAGTTGTTACTGTCAATCATAGTCTCTTTAAACCAGCTGAAAGAACTTCTAGTGTTCCTAATGATTATTTTTGGCCTAAACAATTTCAATCTCTTCCACCGCGAAGTGATCATCTTTTCAAATCTTATCAAAAGTGGAAAAAAGATATGATCCTATCTCTAAGTGAACCTAGAGCACCCAAACTTGATATTCCTATCATTCTTGAGAAGGAAGTTCTTCCTTTGAAAGATAAAACTAATGTCTTTCCTCAAGAAGATTCCCAACCCATCCCTATGGATGTGACTATGTCTATGTCTAATAAACTTTCTAAAGGTAGACCTATACCTCCTCGTCATGATGGACTTGGTCTCCTTCCTAAACCAGATATCCCTCCTTTATATGGAGCAGTTCCTCCTCCTTCCTCTTATAGAGAGAAGAGACCTTCCTCTTCTCCTATTATTCAACCTAAGAGACCACAACCTAAACACCCAAGTGATAAGGATGAGAACATTCCTCCTCCTCAATCTTCCCAACTTCCTACTAAGACTAGATGAAATCGTTCTGCATGTGAACGCCGACGAAAGCGTCATCTTAGAGCTCGTGCAGCTATTTCCCAAACTTTGCAATCCCTAAAAACACCTTCAGCTAGCATTATTCCATTTTCTCCTCAGCCGAAAATTGAGCCAAAATCTCCTAAACATAAGATGCATGATGGTTTTGATCTTGTGTGAGTTAAAGATCCTATTTTTATAAATCTTGATGATGATATAGATGAAAATGTTATTCATGATGAAAATGTTACTCCTCTTTCTTCTGATAGTGAATATGAATATGTTGATATTGATAACCATTTATCTAACGCATTTTCTAAAGCACTTATCCTAGCTCCTAGACAAGAACAACGTGGCTTGGAACATGAACATAGCCCTTGTTTGGATCTTGTGATAGCTCCATCTGCTGTGTTGGATGTTCCTCCTCTAGCATGTTTCCTGCCTTCCCAAAATATTGATTAGCAAGATCGGGGGGTGGATGACGTGCTAGACTAGATCATTAGCATAGTAGACTCTCTCCTCCTCTCTTCATCTCTTTTGTTACTTCTTCTATGTGTTATTCTCATTCTTCTATTTTGTCCTTAGTGTTGTCTACTTGAGGACGATGCAAAGCATTGAGATCTCTTTTGGTCTCTCTCATGTTGACTCAAAAGACACGTGTTCCCTTCTTCTAGGTGACCTTCCTTGATTGGGGAATGAAGAACAATTATGCATACATACATATGATATACATGAATTATCATACAGCATACTGACCCCGAGGAAAGCGAAGTCACCTCGTGCTTTGTGTTTTGTGTCTATTATCCTTGGGTTTATCTCACACTTGGGGGCTAAATCTTTGTGATAACATGCTCCTTTCCCTTCTCATTTCTTATGTGTATCACTACCTTAAAGCAATCACCCCCGATGAGCTGTGTGCAATTGCTTTAACGTAGGGGGCATACACTCCATTCGTATCTCTTCAAGATACTTAAAAATTTCTTGGCGAACTTAGCTTTGCCTTGAAAATTTTTGGTATTTTTCTTGCATGATTCATAGTGAGGGAACATTACTACTGACAGTCATGGTTCTCCCTCATGATCTTCCCTTTTACTTTGTCAATCGAAGTCATAAGATCCTTAGTCCACTGGGGGCTTGGTGTATCTTGCCTCCTTGACGTGGTGAAAGTCTTTCAATGTTGTTTCCTTGTACTTTACCAGAAGTATGGGCATACGCTTACACTCCAGCTAAAGTGGGGGCTAAATGTAGCATCCTAAAATTGTGACACTTGCAATTTTGACTGCATTTGGGTCTTCACAATGGCGGCGCAACATTGAACCTGAATGGAGACCCCAAAACCTGTTTACGACATCAAAAACTGCATCTTTCTGCACCTTGGCCTGATCCTCCTTGCACCCTGCTATCCCAGGAGGTGGGACCATGGCGCCCAGTGCCCTGGTCCTTCAGGACCATGGCGCCTAGCGCCCTAGTCCCTCAGGACCATGGCACCCAGCACCCTGGTCCCTGGCCCTATTTTGGGCCCGGTCTCTTGTTGGGCATCGAGTCTTCAAGTTTGCAATTTGGAAAATAATGTTCCTAGGTCGGTCTAAGGTTAGAAAAATTAGTCTCCTAACCCTAATTGACAAGTATATAAACTACATTTTCTCTCCCAAAATGAGGAGGAAAAATAGATGTGTGCAAGAGGCGGAAGCGATAGGCAAACATTCAAACATTCAAACATTCAAACATTCAAGCATTCAAGCATTCCTTCAAGCAATTGAGCATTCTAAGTTTCCATTCAAGGCTACGTGTTGCATTCAAGACAAGGATTCAACCATTGAATAGGAGATCACATACAACATACAACATCATTACACCTTCGCATGTAAGAATACAAACATTCTTACAACAAGGTATTAGTACTTGATTACATTACAAACATTTACATTTACAGCATTCTCATTTCTTGGTTAATTCCAAAACCGGGGTTTGACCTGAAGGCAAACCCCTAATCCCTAACCCCCCAATCATCCTCTCTTTTCTGTGTGTAGGTTGCAGGTACGCGGCTATAATTGAAGATCTGGAATCCTTGTACAGAGACGAACAAATCCCCCTTCATTTCGCGGATTTTTCAGAGGACCGTGTGCACTCCGGGCGCCATCTTCCCATCAACTTTCACTCAAACTTGCAGGACAGCATCGTCTCAACATTTTACTGCTAATTTTAGGTCTTTAGCTTCATCCCGTGTCCCAATCTCCATCTACAAGCGAATCTTTCTTACTTTTACATACATTCCTAGTTCAATCCTTCTATCTACATTCTTTACAAAAGAGGGTATCCTTGCTGTCTCAACCCTTGAAACTCATTTAGAATCCAGTCTTGCATTGTGTGGGATTGGATCTTGTGGGTTTCAACCCCTCTTTTGAATGTAAAGTCTCTCCTAAGTGAAAACCGTCAATCCTAGTGACCTCCTTTCTCTCTCCATGGAGTGGGGGAACACCTAGGGTTTGATTTTCCGCTTTACACCTTATATGTGTGATGCATTATTTATATGTTGCGTGTATGCATGTGTATGGGATGTGAGGGGATGATTTTCCTTCACTCAATCCGATGAGACAAGGAATGTCATGATTCTCCTTCATTGGTGTGTGTGTCATGTTTGTTTTATATATTGTCTATATGCACGTGTGGTTATTTGGTGCAGGACATTGCAAGTACAAGTACCAGGTAGGTACGGGGTATCAACTCCACCTAGCTTCACAAGTCTGAGCATGCCTTATATGTCTGATGGGAGTGGAGGAGATAGTTGTTGGATCCTAACTTGACCCATAGTTACACTTGTGTGAGTGTTGTCAGTCAGTTGTCTCTCTTGTCTAGCCGGTATGCGAGTCACAGTGCTTTGGTTTGGTCATTTGTGAGTCGTCATTTGATCATTTTTCGTGTTGTGTGTGTCGGTTATCTTCATTAAGAAGAAGGACGGTTCTCTTCGGTTATGCATTGATTACCAACAACTGAATAAGGTAACCATAAGGAATTGATATCCATTGCCTCATATAGATGATCTTTTTTATCAGGTAAAGGGAGCCAAGGTGTTCTCCAAGATTGATCTAAAATCTAGGTATCATCAGTTGTGCATTCATGATGCAGACATTCATAGGACAATGTTTTGCACTTATTATGGTCACTATGAGTTCACAGTGGTGCCATTTAGGTTGAAGAATGCACCTTCAGTGTTCACGAGTCTTATGAATGGGGTTTTTCACACCTACCTTGATCACTTTGTCCTTGTGTTCTTGGATGACATATTGATTTATTCTAGATCTATGAAGAGCATGAGGGTCACTTGCAACAGGTATTACAGTGCTTGAGGGAGAATCAACTTTTTGCAAACTTGGTGAAGTGTGACTTCTTCCAGTTAGAGGTGAGCTATCTTGGTCATATAGTTTTGGGAGAAGGTATATCCATGGATCCTTCTAAGATCCAAGCCATTGTTGATTGGCCAGTGCCGACCAATATTTCTGAGTTTCAAAGTTTCATGGGTTTGGCTGGATAATACCGTCACTTTGTTCAGAGTTTTTCCTGGATAAGCCACCCGATCACTTATCTTCAGAGGAAAGGGAAGAAGTTTGTTTGGTCAGAGCAGTGTGAGTCAACTTTTTGCACCTTGAAGGAACTCCTTGTTAGTGCTCTGATTTTGGCAGTTCCTGATCCATCTAGAGATTTGATGGTATGCACAGATGCCTCTCTTGAAGGTATAGGTGCAATGCTTATGCAAGAGGGACATGTGGTTGCCTATGAGTCTCACAAACTCAAGGATCACGAGTTGAACTATCTAGTTCATGACTTGGAGTTGGCAGTTGTAGTGCATGCGTTGGTTAGATGGTGACATTTCCTGTTGGGGAGTCAGTTTGAGGTGCATAGTGATCACCGCAGTTTGTAGTATATTTTCACACAGCCGAACTTGAATGTTCGACAACAAAGATGGATGGAATTCCTCTGCGAGTATGATTTTGAGGTTCATTATATTCAGGATGTTAGAGTCGTGGTAGAGTCCAAAAGACCATTGGAGGGTAGATATTCTAGATATACTCTTGAGTCAGATGGTCTTCTTCGACATCTTGAACAGATCTATGTACCTCCCTTGAAGGGTCTTCGTGTTTTGATCATGAATGAGGCCCATCGTGCCCCTTTTTCGGCACACCCTAGTGTCAAGAAGTTGCATGCAGATCTTAGACAGATATATCATTGGGCTAGTATAAAATGTGACATTGTTGATTTTGTATCGAAGTGTTTAGAATGTCACCGAGTGAAGGTGGAGCATCAACACCCTACAATGCTTTTACAACCTAATTTGATACCCGATTGGAAATGGGATATCATTTCCATGGATTTCATAGTAGGGTTGCTTGTTTCTTCATGTTGTCATGATGACATCATGCTCATTGTTGATAGATTGACCAAAGTTTCTCATTTTGTTCCTATTCGATCTTCTTATACAACAGCAGTGGTGGCACGAGTCTTCTTGGTAGATGTGCTGAGGTTGCATGGGATCCCTAGGCAGATCATTTCTGATAGAGACCCTGTCTTTACTTTAGATTTTTGGACCTCACTTCAGCATGCTTTGGAAACCCAGTTGAACTTTAGTTTAGCTTATCAACCAGAGACCATTGTATGATTGAGTGTGTGAATCAAGTCTCGGAGGACATGCTTCACGTGTATGTTATGGATCAGCAGTCATGCTGGGAGGAATATATTTGCGTGGTGGATTTTTCTTATAACAACAAATCACAGCTCTATAGGCATGTGTCCCTTCCAAGCACTATATGGTCATCCTTGTCATACTCCTTTGAGTTGGGATAGATTGGAGGATAGGGTGTGTTTAGGACTGAATATACTTCGTAAGATGGAGCAGCAGGTTGAGCAGATTCGTGGGCATTTAGTTGCTTCTTAGGATAGACAGAAGAAGTATATTGATGCCCATAGAGTAGATCATCAATTTTCTATTGGCGACTGTGTGTTCTTGAGAGTGCATCCATGGAAGAGTCTGATCCGTTATGGAAAGGGTTCTAAGTTGGCGCCTTGTTTTGTAGGCCCTTTTGAGATCCTTGAGAAGATAGGACCTATTGCCTATTGTCTTGCCTTGCCACTGAGTCTATCCTGCATCCATGATGTCTTCCGTGTTTCAGTTTTTAGACCTTATCATCCTGATGTGACTCATGTTCTTGATTGGAACACTTTGCAGGTTAAGGACGAACAACTTTCCATGGAGCCCATGCGCATTCTTTAGCATCAGGATTTGACCCTCAGGGGTCATACCATTGACCAGGTAAGGGTCCTATGGGACCCAAGTGATGAGACCTCGGTGATATTCTTATCTACTTTAGGCTTCCAGGAGTAAGCCTAGGCTTGGGGGGGAGGATGTAGTACCCCTCCTAGATCAGACTCTTTTTGTATTTTTGTTTGACTTTAGTTGACTGCTCAGTGGAACATTATTGTATTTTAATTTAGATTCTATGTGATTTTATTTCATGCTTTATCTGGATTTGTGATGTATGCTTTCATGCAGTATCTCAATGCTTATGATTAATTCTATTTTATGGATCATTATCATGGACTGACACTTTTACCTTATATGTGTGATGTGTGTATGCATATGTATGGGATGCAAAGGGATGATTTTCCTTCACTCACTCTGGTGAGACAAGGAATGTCATGATTCTCTTTCATTGGTGTGTGTGTCGTGTCTATTATATATATTTGTCTAAATGCACATGTGGTTATTTGTTGCAGGACATTGTAGGTACAAGTACTGCGTAGGTACGGGGTATCGACTCCACCTGGCTTCACAGGTCTGAGCGTGCCTTATATGTCCAATGGTAGTGGAGGAGGTAGTTGTTGGACCCTAACTTGACCCGCAGTTACACTCATGTGAGTGTTGTCTGGCGGTTGTCTTTCCCATCTGGTCGGTATGCGAGTCATAGTTCTTTGGTTTGATCGTTTGTGAGTCGTCATTTGATCATTCTTCATGTTGTATGCTTTTGTTTATTTGAATGGTTATTTAATTGAGTGAATGATGATTTTTTTATGTTGGCGTAATTAGTTAATTATTATGCTCTTGAGATTATTGATTTAATTAAATAAATGATTTGTTAGAATTAAATGGTTAAATTGGCTTATTTTATTGTGTAAAGTTGTATTAATATATTGTGAAAGGAAATAAATAATTGCCTAGCCATTTAAATTTAAAATGCTTATGTTGAAAGGAAGTATTGTGAAAATGGAAATAGAAAATAAATAAAAGCTTTTCTTTTTACCTCTCAATTTGAATTTTGTATATTATTTGTTGGAAAAGAATTGTTTTTGGATAAAGGTAAATCTGATTGTTTTTACCTTTTAAAATAATTTAATCTGATTGGTTGGAAAACTTTTCACCAAGAAAGTTTAGGTTGAAATTATTTTCCCATATATTCCTGGGAGTTCATGGGAATGGAGAGGCATAATTTTAAAGAAGAAATTTGGAAAACCATTTTGGAAGAGGAGCTGGAATTGGATTTGATTTGCAAGGACTGGAATTCTTCCATCATTTTGCTTGCTAATTTGCTTGAAGGTTGGATAATCTCTTCTTGTTTGAAATTTAATTTTGAATATTTTAGTTGCTTCTTGTGTGTTGGAAAAATGCAAATATCTTGTAAATCCTTGTTGAATGGTTGGAATGAAAGAAAGAGTCCCTGTTATTGTTGATTTTGTGGAACTCATATCAAATGTCTGCATATAGGAAAGAAATGGTTCATTTCTCTATTTTCTATTTGTTATTTTTTATTGAAAATCAAATTCTTGAATTACCTCTTCTATTGGGAATAGAAAGAATTAGATTTATCTTGTTGTGTAGTTTCTAGTATCTAATTGCCCAAGATTTGGGGTTTGTGTTGGTAAAAATTAGTTGTTTACCTCTTGATAGATGTAAGGAATTCTTCTTATGTAATGGAAGTGGGGAAATTGATCTTAATCCTTCTCCTATCTGTTAAACTCTTCTATGTTGCCCAAAGTATTTTTTTTTGGGGTTTTTGCGTGATTTTAATTCACTATTTACCTTATTGGTAAATATCCCTTTGTATTATGGAGTTTGGCACCGTGTATGCGCTCTTGTGAAATGAACAGGGGATGCATTGATTTTGTATCATATTGTTTTAGAAGTATTATAAAGTAGAAATTTTATTAAATTTAATCTTACCTTACCCTGTGGTGGGCTAGCCCCACCACACGGGTTGGTAGTGTCTGACTACCCACAGGTAGTAGCACTACTGGTCGGCAATACTGCTACATGGTAATAGCACTACCGATCGGTAGGGCTGCTACGCGATAGTAGCACTACTAGTCCGTAGTGGCTACTACTGGTCGGTAGGCCTGCTACTGGCGGTAGCATTACTACTAGCAGGTAGAGCCTATTGTTCCGACAATAGCACTACCATGGGTAGGCCTTGGCCCCTGCATGTCTTGTACCCTTTGCAATACAACTTACAATATTGCGTTAATTTATTTTATTTTATAAACGCAATGAATTTGTAAAGTTGGTTTTAAAGTTAAATTTTTTAATTTTTTTTTTTTAATAAAAGTGGAATATTCCACTAAATTTTTATTAATATTTTTTATGTTTTACATAAGATTCAAAGAGCATACCGGAGGAAAAAACCCTAGGAAGAAAACCTTCGGTCACGGCTCATAAAATAAACCTATAGTATCAAACAAATCAGTTTATACATCCCGCCCAAAACCACATACAAAATGTGGTCACAACACATATAATATCAGTTTTACATAGAGCCCATATGGCAATTTGAAAACCCATCGGATAATTTTCAAAAGTAGACTCCATAGCTGCTATCAATGGAAGAAGACATAAGCCTTCAAAGCCCTATGCCAAATCCCATGAACCAAAAAACTTTCCTTTATCTTTTTCTCTGTAATTCCTTTACTATTATGCAAAGCCAAGTGTCTTTAACACAACTTTCATTTAAGGATTCATATACCATGAACTAGTGCTTTCCAATGGAGGAGAAGAAGGGGGGTATCAACTTCAACAAGAACTGTAGGAGGCACCATCTGGATAGGCCAAACTGAAGTTGGCAAAGACCAAACAATGTGCATCGATTCTAGGAGAAAGTGAATACCTGAAAATAAATTGACAACTGCAGCCGAACAATCTGGTGATACATGATCTAATAGAGCTACCATAGAAAATAAAGTATCATCATATAGGTTAGAAATCAAGCCATTTCTCAAAATTGAAAGAAGTTCCTCTTACCAACTAGAAGATAATAATCGAGAATGAGATAGGAAACCACCATACTCAAAATTACCAAATTCAAAATGGTAATAAGATAATGCACTATCCAAATCATCAACAATGTAGAAATAGGAGTGGAAGTATGCATCAAAAGTGCCCTGACCATAGCAGAATCCAGAAGCACATCCATACAAATAGTGAGAAAATGAGATGCAATTTTAGCAAGAGAACAACCTGAGCTCTCCACCAGCCATTGCTTTCCCAAAACCTTACGAAAAGCCAAAGAGAAATCTAGTGAATAAACTTGAAATAAATGACCAAAATTTTCATCATCAAAAACATGAGAGTCTTGGAAGTCATAATGTTTGCGAGGCATCAAATTGCGATAGCCCACCAATTCCATTAAAAAGATAATGAAAAACCAAGAGAGAGCACATGAATATAAAGAGATAAAATACCATTATGAGAGAAAAACACAGCCACCAAAGGACACAACAGTAAATATTATCTCAAGCAAACCCATGGCATACGTGCAAAAAAGCAACCACAGGCCGCCACCTTCATAAAAAATGATGACAATTTCTGCACGATACTCATAACCATAAATCAACATAAGCATGCCAAATAATAGAACAAGATAGCCACATGAGAGAAATCCCCCACATGAAAGGAAATAACTCAATAAACTAGCACCGCTTGAGAAGAAATTAAATGAAACATTAAAACTGAAAGCAAGCCATTCCAGACAGAAGTACAACCATTATGAAATCAGCACAAGAAAACCATGTAGAGATCATGAATTAAACAAACAAAAACCACATGGGAATAATGCTAAGCACGGGGCGGATTTGAAGTGTGTAAAAAAAGTGCAGAATATGATTATAGGATACCCCACACACCAAAAGTCCCAACTAATTGCAATAAAGGCAAAAACTCGTACCCAGACTGAGATTACATAGTAATGCAGCCATAATGAAGAAATCAAGACCACCATCAACACCACATTACTGCATGCCTGAATATAATTACCATGCAAGGTACACGGTCATTCTTCTACAAATGAGATAGAAACAAACAAAAACAAAGTATAAACAAAGTGCGGAGCATGATTATAAGATGCTCTTGCACACCACAAGTCCCAACCAATTGCAATAAAGGCAAAAACCTGTACCCAGACTGAGATTACACACAGTAATGTAGACATAATGAAGTAATGAGGACCAAAAAGACCATCAACACCACATTAAGCTGCATGCCTGAATATAATCACCAAGCAAGGCACAAGGTTGTGCTTCTGCAAATGAGTTAGAAACATTTAAACTGGATGAGGAGGTAGAGAACTGGAAGCCACATCAACCAAAAATTGGATATCCTCATCTAATGCTTTATTGGCCAAGAAGTCTTCCACCTTATTAGCTTCCCTATAATAGTGGACCATAGAGAAGGAATTGAACAATTCAAGTTGAGCAAGTATCTTGTCCAACCAATACTTTAGATGCCAGGAGTGGGATGAGCGATTAGTGACCATGTAAAAAACAACTTGAGAATCACCCTCGATGACAACATCCAACAAATGTAAGGAAAGGAGCAGATCAAAACCCGTGGAAAGAGCATGAAGTTCAACCACATTGTTAGTTCCATAAGAAATGCATTGCCATTGAGCTTTTATGATACCAGCCTTGTCATTAGAAACCACAATACCAATGGCAGATTTGCCAGGGTTACCATGGGATGCTCCATCAAAGTTCAATTTAAACTTTGAAGCCAGAGGAGGCAACCAGACCACCTCCGCTCTATTTACTAAAGGTCATGTTTTAGAAATTTCCCCACTCAAAGGGAGCGATAGTAAGGCTGACCAATGTTTGGTAATCCAATTATCCCATGGTGTGAAAGTATTGTGTAGACTAGTACCTTTGTAAATGAAGGCTAGGACAACTTCAAAAATCAACTTCTCAATATAAAAGAGCACATCTTGCAAAGGGGAAGAGAGTTTCTTTAAAATCCTATTATTCCTCTGAAGCCAAATTTTCCAAATTAGAATAGAAGGAGAAATTATCCAAAGACAAGCGCAAAATGAAGATGGATATAACAGGGGCCAACTCATGAAGTGAGATCTAAGGTCCCTACTAAGAGAAGACCTCCAATTTAACTTATTAAAAATCCAATACCAGCAATGATGAGTAAAGGGATAATGAAGGAAGAGATGATCGACTGATTCAAGGGACCCACTGCACATGACACAAGGGAAAACCATAGTGATACCCAGCCAATCCAATCTCATGCCAGTAAGAATTCTATCCTGAACAGCTAGCCAAGCAAACGCCCCTACTTTGGGCAAATAGGCAACGTGCCAAAATAACTTAAATGGAAAATCATCCGTTTTGACATCTAAAGACAAATAATTATATCCTTCTTTGACCGAGTATTCTCCTGATTTTGAATAAGTCCAAATAAGCTCATCATCCTTCTCAGAGAAGAGTAATGGGCATTTCTTAAGCTCATCCACAAACTTGGACTTAACATCTTGATCCAATGGAAGAGAATCAATTGATTTCCATCTTGCCATAGGCAAGAAGCCCGAGGAATCCACAAAAAAATAATCAGCCACAAAAATACCCTAGGAAGATTTAAGGATGGACATAAGAGGCGACCAATCCCTAAGAGTAGAGAGTGCAGGGAATCCATTCCATACTTCATCCCAAAACCTAGCCTTACCACCATTATGGATAAGCCAGGACAATCCTAGAAAAATGACAAATCTACACTCAACCATGAAATTCCAGATCATAGACCCTTTGGGAAGTGAAGAAGCAGTAAAGATAGCCTCCCTAGAACAGTTATTCAGGTTTTTCGTAGATAAAATAGATGCCCACTTGGATGCGGGCTGCTTATAAAGTTTCCAAATTAACTTAGCACCAATAGGCAAATTCTGCTTACCAAGATCCTTAACCCTTGCACTTCCTTTGTCCCTAGGAGCACATACCCTATCCCAAGCCAACAAGGGGATCCTACCTTTCTTATTCACATTATCATTCCATAAAAAAGACCTTACAATTGATCGTAGAGCAACCACAAACTTCTTAGGAGCCTTTAAAATAAATAATAGATAGATAGGAACTGCATTTAGAACAACTCTAATAAGCACAATTTTACCAAAAAAAGTTAACCACTTATGAGACCAAGAAAGAATTCTTGAATAAATAACCCCCAGGACCCGTTCCCAAAAATTATGCTTCTCTGAACTAGTAAAAAATGGGAGCCCTAAATACTTGCAAGGAAAGTGACCCACAGAGAATCCCCAAAAGTGAGACAATCTAGATTGCACCAGAGGGGAAACATTAAGGAAGATTTTTTTTGATTTAGTCTGATTAACCTTTTGTCCAGAGAACAAAGAATAATCCAAAATGATCCTGTTAATGACCTGAGCTTCCCCCATGGTAGCTTTGCCAAACAACAATGTGTCATCCACAAATAAGCAATGAGTATGACTCATAGCCATATGAGGGATGAAAATCACCTTCCATGAGCCACTCTCCCTAGCACGTGAGATAACACTACTAAAAGCTTTAACCAGAATAATAAAGAAGAAGGGCGACAATAGATCCTCTTTCCTAAGTCCTCTAGATGAGGAAAAAAAACCACATGGAGAACCATTGAAAATTACTGAGAACCTAGGCGTGCTAATACATGCCTGAATCCATTTGACCCATTTAATTCCAAACCCAAATTTCTTAAGCACACACAAGAGTGCCTGCCAACTTACCCTGTCATAGGCCTTCATCATATCCAACTTGACAATCATGACCAGAATAGACAATTGAGAGATAGAATGTAGAATCTCATGGGCCACAATGGCCCCTTCTGCCATTTCCCTACCAGGGACAAAACCCCCCTATCCACCCGAGATAATTCTAGGAATGAGCTTAGCAAGCCTTAAGGAAATATCCTTAGTAAAAATTTTGTATAAGGTTTTGCATAAAGCAATTGGGCGAAAATCCACAAATGACTTAGGATTCTCACTTTTTGGAATGAGTGCAATTAAAGTTGAATTAAGCTCTCTTAACATAGTCCTATTTCACCTAGCCTCTTCTAAAAGCAAATGAAGATCCTCCCCAAGAAATGACCAGTATTTTTGAAAGAACAGAGCAGTAAAACCATCAGGACTAGGGGCCTTATCAGGTGACATTGAGAAGACAATATCGTTTACTTCTTGGATGGAAAAAGGAGCCATGAGCATTGCATTATCCTCATCAGTTATAAGCTTAGGAATGGAAGAAGCAAAATTATCATTAAAAACAGATGACTCTTCTGAAAGCAAAGACTTGAAAAACTAGACACCCTCAATAGCAATCTTTGATTCTTCAGTAAAAACAACCCCATCGGAGTTTTGAATACAAGAGATCCTAAAATGTTGTCGTTTCATCTTGGCTGAAGTGTGGAAGAATTTGGTATTTCGATCACCATCACACAACCATAAATCTCTGGATTTTTGACGCCAATAGATTTCTTCTCTCAAAAGAATCTCTTCTAGCTGAGAATTCAAAGATTTGTGTCTTTGAAAAGTAGCAGAATCCATGCCACAATTCATAACCCTAGCATTAAGAGCTTCAAGTTCTTCCTGAATCTTAATCTTCTCAGTAAAAATATTTTTGAAATGCAGTACATTCCATTTCTTAATTTCTTGTTTAAGATAACAAAGTTTTTTAACAAACTGAAATTATAAAGTTAAATTTTAAATAGTAAATTATAAAATACTTTTTATTATATTGATTTAATAAATTTATTTATTGAAATCAAGGCATGAATTATTAATTCAAATTGGTAAATTTGGATGTATTTTGGAAATGGATTAAATGTCTATTATCAATTCAAATTTTATTCGGTCGAATATTTATGTGGATTTTATTCTTGTTTGAGTATTAAATTTGGAAATTAAATGGATGTGAATGTCGTATAAGGGTGTTTATTTAATTTTCTATCAATGAAGTTTGCAAGTGCTTATGCTACTGATTTTCTCAAAGATTGTCTGAGTGCGGAGTTAGTGAAATTAGCTCTCCTTGCAAAGAGTTATATTTGTGTTATTTCTCATCTTTGGTTCAGTCATCCTATTGTGGCGTATTTGGTACCTTTGACCAAGTGATATATGATGACCTCATTGTCTTAACCATGTAGTATCTTTGCCTTATGGTTAATCAAGAGTCAGTATGTCCTTGTTTTGACCACTTGTTTTTGGATAGTGGTGTTATGGTTGTCTGCTACGCCATAGGGTCCTCATGGAGTGACCATGTTTGTTTAGTGTCCTATGAGAGAGTGGCTTTCGAGTGAGGGCCGCACCCAAAGTGGATGGCTGGATAACCTATTGAAAGTCAGATAATAAGTGATAATCTAATTAATTGATTAGGTGGGTAGTTTATAACATTATATAAGATATTGTACATCGTGCATGGGTGAGTGCTTGTAAAGGGTTCATGATGTAGTGGGAAGGCCTGGAATGGCAAACCGACCACCTTGTCTTCACGAAAGGCTGGTAGGGTTCATATGAGACTTAGTTAGAGTTGAAGGTTCAGGAAAGGTTACTAGGATAACCCAGGATGGGGGCCAAGACCTATGGAGGCCAACCATGGTAACCATCATAAGCTATGTGATGACACTCTCTCTTTAAGTTCACTTGTGTATTGTGATGTTGAGTCACCTACAATATTGTGGAGTCATATTATGTTGTCATGGAGTCCTATTGTTTTGTCGACCATGTCATGCTTTTTCTTGCTTGAGGGTCCTCTTCTATCTCCTAGCACGGTGGGGTGATTCCATTTTGGGAATCACATGGTTAGGTGGTAGTGCCACTTCCCATCGGATGTTCTTGTTCGTACCTTCATGCAAAGATTGGCTTTACACATGTTCTTGTGGTTTATGACTCATGCTCTATCTCATGTTTGGAGATTATTGTTCTTTGCAGACCTATGTGGTTAGTTGTATAAATTGAACCCATGTAACCTTGTATTTGGTTAAGATGTTATCTTTATATGTATATTGAGAGCCATGTATTGGAGGTGCAATATAATCCTTAGTGTGGGATGTTGTTTATAATATTTCTTTATGATTTGTGTAAATGCTTATTGAAGAGAAATTATATTGTATCCTTTCAATCTTTCAATGGGGTAACTGTTATTGCATATGGCTTTTTATGTTCTATGAGTTTGATGGATTATTGGATTAATCGTAATTGTGGAATTCAACTTTTGGATTTATCCTTCGTTGGTAACCCTCAAGGAATTATGGTGTAAGTCTTCCGCTTGTGTTATTATTGTGCTAACATTGTTATTAATGCACTTAATATGTTTATACTTAAAAATAATAATTGTTTCACCCTTGTTGTGGGTTTTCCTTTAGGGTTCCTAGCGGGGCATTACATTTGGTATTAGAGCCCATGTTTCAACACTGTGTACTCTAAGTTTGTAGTGAGTCCATTCACCTAGACCTTGTGTGTAGGTCTTAGTGGTATTGACTTCCTTGTTTCTTTCCTTGCCCTTGATCTGAACCTTTTTCTCTTGTGTAGTGTTAGGTCATGGCTAAGAATGCCAAGGGAGATGGTCATGTTGGTGGCCGCACTAGAGGCAGAGGAGGACGGGGTCAAGGTTCTGACTGCCATAGTCCTTCGCCACCACCTACTCATGTGAGTGGATTAGGATCAGTTTGTTCATCAGGATGAACATCATTCAGGAGAGAAGGTTCACAAAAGGGAAGAGCTGCGACAGAAGTTTTAGGAGGTGCTAGCTAGAATAGGCCCCAGACCTGAGGTGGATTAGCCTATCCATGCCTAGGTAGAGGAGTCACTTCAACAAATTCTGGAGAGAAAGAGAGGGAGATCTCCTAGAAGGAGAGAGGTCCCAATGGACCAGGCTCCAACTATCATGGGGCACATGAGGGACATGATGAGGTCCAATCATCCTTTCTTTGATGATAAAGGTACCGGTCTCGAGGCAGAGACCTAGCTTATTAGTTTAGATTGGTGTCTCACCATGTATCCATATGGTAGCAACACCAAGTCGAGATGCACTATCATGCATCTTGAGAGTTTTGCATCTATCTAGTTGTGGTTAGAGTAGGAGAGGATCAATGTGAGCATTAACACCGTGTCATGGGAAATCTTTTTGGAGAGATCTAGGGCACGATTTCTCTCACCCAAGTGGAGGTAGTCGTGAGAAGATGAGTTCTATTCTTTGTGCCAGTTTGTGTTGTTGGTAGATCAATTTGAGCATAGGTTCTATGAGCTCAAATAGTATGCTAGGATCATCAATGATGAGGCTATGCTTGTTCAGTACTTCTTGAGGGGTCTTAATGACCGCATCAGTGGAGGAGTGAGAGTATTTGAGTTTGCTTCAGTAGAGGTAGCCGTGGTGAAAGCCAGACTGGTGGAGCAGAACCTTAGCCATGCTCATGGCGGCTAGTCTAGAGTGTAGATCGGGAGTGACCCTTTTAGTGGGTCTAGAGGGAGAGGGAATGAGTCCCAGACTGCTGCACCTTTTAGGGGTCCTTGAGCACCTGCTAAGGGCAGTCAGCAGCAGCAACAACAACCATCAAGACTAAAGTAGTCTCAGGACCAATAGGGTGGCACCTCTTAGTTGCAGAAGGGAAAGAACTAACAGAGGAATAGAAAGACTTATCCAGGGCAGTCCTCTCAGGATGCATCTCAAGCCCCTAGTGGGGGAAGCTTTCAGTAGTCCAGTGGGCCATCTGGGAATAGAGGACCTAGTAGAGAAGCTTGCTTCACCTATGGTTAGTTTGGCCACAAAGCCGCTCAGTGCCCTCAGCATTCTCACCAAATGGGTAGTCAGAAGCCATCCATATCAGAGGTGACCATGGTGGATGCAAGTAGATCCCATAGAGTATTTGTAGTGGTTGATGACCACCAGGGCGAGCATCAGGGTACAGTGATATAGACTATAGGTGTGTTGGGTGGTATTCCTATCTTTGTACTTTTTTATTCTAGTGCTTCAGATTCTTTTATTTATTCATCCATTGTGGAGCGGTATGGACTCGCGTATGCTAAGAAGGTGGATAGGTGGCTACTAGAGTTGGCTACCGATGTGTGTGTGCTTGCAGATGCCTTCATCCCCAATTGTGAGTTGGACCTAGGACCCTTTGTCACTTCAGTTGACCTTCGAGTCATTCCTTTGGGGTCCTATGGAGTTGTGTTGGGGATGGATTGGTTATCATCTCATAACACTCATGTAGACCATTGTCTGAAGACAGAAGAGTGTTTAGATGACCATGATAGAAAAGTGGGGATCATTGGAGTTCAGCGATCGATATCCTTACGTATGATTTCCACTATGAAACTTAAGCGGTGCATGCATCAAGGGAGCCATATTTTCATAGTTTCTCTTGAGGATGTTGATGAGGAAGAGATTCGAGAAATTTCTCTTGATGGTCACCCTATTATTCGATAGTATGTGGATGTGTTTCCATTGGATATTCCCTGTATGCCTCTAAAGCGAGACATAGATTTTCACATTGACTTGGTTCCTAGAGCAGAACCTATTTTAAGAGCACCATATTGTATGACTACTCACAAGTTGAGTGAGTTGAAGTTGTAGGTAGATTAATTGTTGGCCAAGGGGTTCATTCATCCTATTCTTTCTCCTTGGGGTGCATCGGTTATCTTCATTAAGACGAAGGATGGTTCTCTTCGGTTATGCATTGATTACCGACAACTGAATAAGGTAACAATCAGGAATCGATATCCATTGCCTTAGATAGATGATAGTTTTGATCAGGTAAAGGGAGCCAAGGTGTTCTCCAAGATTGATCTGAAATCTGGGTATCATTAGTTGCGCATTCATGATGCAGACATTCATAGGATGGTGTTTCACACTCATTATGGTCACTATGAGTTCAGAGTGGTGCCATTTGGGTTGATGAATGCGCCTTCAGTGTTCATGAGTCTTATGAATGGGGTTTTTCCTACCTACCTTGATCACTTTGTCCTTGTGTTCTTGGATGACATATTGATTTATTCTAGATTTATGGAAGAGCATGAGGGTCACTTGCGACAGGTATTGCAGTGCTTGAGGGATAATTAGCTTTTTGTGAACTTGGCAAAGTGTGAATTCTTCCAGTCAGAGGTGAGCTATCTTGGTCATATAGTTTCGGGAGAAGGTGTATCCATGGATCCTTCTAAGATCCAAGCCATTATTGATTGGCCAGTGCCGACCAATGTTCTGAGGTTCAAAGTTTCATGGCTTTGGCTAGATATTACTGTCGCTTTGTTCAAAGTTTTTCCTGGATAGGCCACCTAATCACTTCTCTTCAGAGGAAAGGGAAGAAGTTTGTTTGGTCAGAGCAGTGTGAGTCATCTTTTCACACCTTGGAGGAACTCCTTGTTAGTGCTCCAATTTTGGCAGTTCTTGATCCATCCAGAGATTTCATGGTATGCATAGATGCCCCTCTTGAAGGTATAGGCGCAGTTCTTATGCAATATAGATGTGTGGTTGCCTATGAGTCTTGCAAACTCAAGGATCATGAATTGAACTATCTAGTTCATGACTTGGAGTTGGCACCTGTAGTGCATGCATTGGTTAGATGGTGACATTTCTTGTTGGGGTGTCAGTTTGAGTTGCATAGTGATCATAGCAGTTTGCAGTATTTTTCACGCAGCTAAAATTGAATGCTCTACAACAAAGATGGATGGAATTCCTCTGTGAGTATGATTTTGAGGTTCGTTATATTCAGGATGTTAGAGCTATGGAAAATTTTGGAAAACCATTGGAGGGTAGATATTCTGGATATACTCTTGAGTCAGATGGTCTTCTTTGACATCTTGGACGGATCTATGTACCTCCTTTGGAGGGTCTTCGTGTTTTGATCATGAATGAAGCCCATCGTGCACCTTATTTGGCACACCCTCGGGTCAAGAAGATGCATGCAGATCTTAGAAAAATATATCATTGGATTGGTATGAAACGTGACATTGTTGATTTTGTATCGAAGTGTTTAGAATGTCACTGGGTAAAGGCGGAGCATCAGCACCCTGCAGGGCTTTTACAACCTAATTTGATACCGGATTAGAAATGGGATATCATTTCCATGGATTTCATAGTAGGGTTGCATGTTTCTTCATGTTTTCATGATGCCATCATGGTCATTGTTGATAGATTGACCAAAGTTGCTCATTTTGTTCATATTCGATCTTCTTATACAACAACAGTGGTGGCATGAGTCTTCTTGGTAGATGTGGTGAGGTTGAATGGGATCCCTAGGCGGATCATTTCTGATAGAGATCCTATCTTTACTTTAGCTTTGTGGACCTCACTTCAGCATGCTTTGGGAACCCAGTTAACTTCAGTTTATCTTATCACCCGGAGACCGATGGTCAGACTGAGCATGTGAATCAAGTCTTGGAGGACATGCTTCAAATGTATGTTATGGATTAGCAATCACGTTGGGAAGAATATCTTTGCATGGTGGAGTTTGATTATAATAATAGATCACATCTCTATAGGCATGTGTCCCTTCTAGGCACTGTATGGTCATCCTTGCCATACTCCTTTGAGTTGGGATCGATTGGAGGATAGGGTGCGTTTAGGACCGGATATGCTTCATGAGATGGAGCAATAAGTTGAGTAGATTCATGGGCATTTGGTTGCTACTCAGGATAAGCAAAAGAAGTATGTTGATGCCCATAGAGTAGATCATCAGTTTTTTGTTGGCAACCGTGTGTTCTTGAGAGTGCATCTGTGGAAGAGTCCAATCCATTATGGAAAGGGTTCTAAGTTGCCACCTCATTTTGTAGGCTCTTTTGAGATCCTTGAGTAGATAGGACCTATTGCCTACCATCTTGCCTTGCCACCAAGTTTATCCCGCATCCATGATGTCTTCCATGTTTTAGTTATTTAACCTTATTATCCTAATGTGACTCATGTTCTTCATTGGAATGCTTTGCAGGTTGAGGACGAACAACTTTCCATGGAGCCTGTGTGCATTCTTTAGCATTGGTATTTGACCCTCGGGGGTCATACCATTGACTAGGTAAGGGTCCTATGGGACCCAAGTGATGAGACCTCAGCGACATGGGAGGATGCAGTGAAGATGAAAGAGCTTTAGTCTTTTTTTTTTAAGGCTTCGAGGAGTAAACCTAGGCTTGGGGGGAGGATGTAGTACCCCTCCTTGATTAGACTCTTTTTGTATTTTTGTTTGACTTCAGTTGACAGTTTAGTGCAACATTATTGTATTTTGATTCAGATTCTATGCGATATTATTTCATGCTTTATCTGGATTTGTGATGTATGCTTTCATGCAGTATCTCGGTGCTTATGATTAATGCTATTTGACGGATCATTATCATGGACTGACAATTTTATCTTATATGTGCGATGCATTATTTATATGTTGCATGTATGCATGTGTATGGGATGTGAGGGGATGATTTTCCTTCACTCACTCTAGTGAGACAAGGAATGTCACGATTCTCCTTCATCGGTGTGTGTGTCGTGTCTGTTATATATATGTTTGTATATATGCAAGTGTGGTTATTTGGTGTAGGACATTGCATGTACAAGTACTAGGTAGGTACGGGGTATCGACTCCACCTGGCTTCATAGGTCTGAGAGTGCCTTATATGTTTGATGGGAGTGGAGGAGATAGTTATTGGACCCTAACTTGACCCGCAGTTACACTCGTGTGAGTGTTGTCAGTCTGTTGTCTTTCCCGTCTGGCCGATATTCAAGTCATAGTGCTTTGGTTTGGTCATTTGTGAGTCGTCATTTGATCATTCTTCATGTTGCATGCTTTCGTTTATTTGAATGGTTATTTAATTGAGTGAATGATGCTATTTTTTATGTTGGCGTAATTAGTTAATTATTATGCTCTCAAGAATATTGATTTAATTAAATAAATGATTTGTTATAATTAAATGGTTAAATTGGCTTATTTTATTGTGTAAAGTGGTATTAATATATTGTGAAAGGAAATCAATAATTGCCTAGCCATTTAAATTTAAAATGCTTATGTTGAAAGGAAGTATTTTGAAAATGGAAATAGAAAATTAATAAAAAAATTTCTTTTTACCTCTCCCTTTGACTTTTGTATTTTGTTTGTTGGAAAAGAATTTTTTTTACCTTTTAAAATAATTTAATCTGATTGGTTGGAAAACTTTTAACCTAGAAAGTTTAGGTTGAAATGATTTTCCCATAAATTCTTGGGAGTTCATAGGAATGGAGAGGCGGAATTTTAAAGAAGAAAGTTGGAAAACCATTCTGAAAGAGGAGCTAGAATTGGATTTGGTTTGCAAGGACTAGGATTCTTCCATCATTTTGCTTGCTAGTTTGCTTGAAGGTTGGATAATCTCTTCTTGTTTGAAATTTAATTTTCAATATTTTAGTTGCTTCCTGTGTGTTGGACAAATGCAAATCTCTTCTAAATCCTTGTTGAATGGTTGGAATGAAATAAAGAGTGCCTGTTATTGTTGATTTTGTGGAACTCATATCAAATGTTTACATATAGGAAAGAAATGGTTCATTTCTCTATTTTTTGTTTGTCATTCGTTCTTGAAAATCAAATTCTTGAATTACCTCTTCTATTGGGAATAGAAAGAATTAGATTTATCTTGTTGTGTGCTTTCTAGTATCTAATTGCCCAAGATTTGGGGTTTATGTTGGTAAAAATTGGTTGTTTACCTCTTGATAGATGTAAGGAATTCTTCTTGTCTAATGGAAGTGAGGAAATTGATCTTAATCCTTCTCCTATCTGTTAAACTCTTCTATGTTGCCCAAAGTCTTTATTTTTGGGTTTTTTTGTGATTTTAATTCACCATTTACCTTATTGGCAAATATCCCTTTGTATTCTGGAGTTTGGCGTTGTGTATGCTCTCTCACGAAATGAACAGGGGATGCATTGATTTTGTATCATATTGTTTTAAAAGTATTATGAAGTGGAAATTTTATTAAATTTAGTCTAACCTTGCCCCATTGCAGGCTAGCCCCACCACATGGGTCAGTAGTGTCTGACTACCCATAGGTAGCAGCACTACCGGTTGACAGTACTGCTATGTGATAGTAGCACTACCAGTCGGTAGGGCTGCTACGTGGTAGCAACACTACTGGTCGGTAGGACTGCTACCGATTGGTAGCAATACTACCGATTTGTAGTGGCTACTACCGGCGATAGCAGCACTACTGGTCGGTAGGCCTGCTACTAGCGGTAGCAGTACTACCAACAAGTAGTGTCTGCTGTTTTGACAACAACACTACTGCGGGTAGGCCTTGGCCCCCGTATGCCTTGTACCCTTCACGGTACAACTTACAATATTGTGTTAATTTATTTTATTTTATAAACGCAATAAATTTGTAAAGTTGGTTTTAAAGCTAAATTTTAAATGGTAAATTATAAAGTTATTTTTATTATATCGATTTAATAAATTTATTTATTGAAATCAAGGCATGAATTATTAATTAAAACTGGTAAATTTGGATGTATTCTGGAAATGGATTAAATGTCTATTATTAATTCATATTTTATTCAGTTGAATATTTATGTAGATTTTATTCTTGTTGGAGTATTGAATTTGGAAATTAAATGGATGTGAATGTCGTATAAGGGTGTTTATTTAATTTTCTATCAATGAAGTTTGCAAATGCTTATGATGCTGATTTTCTCAAATATTGTCTGAGTGCAGAATTAGTGAAATTAGCGTTCCTTGCAAAGAGTTATATTTGTGTTATTTCTCGTCTTTGGTTCAGTCGTCCTGTTGTGGCATATTTGGTACCTTTGACCAAGTGATATATGATGACCTCATTGTCTTAACCATGTAGTGTCTTTGCCTTATGGTTAACCAAGAGTTGGTATGTCCTTATTTTGACCACTTGTTTTTGGATAGTGGTGTTAGGGCTGTCTGCTTCGCCATAGGGTCCTTGTGGAGTGACCATGTTTGTTTAGCATCCTTTGAGAGAGTGGATTTTGAGTGGGGGTCATGCCCAAATTGGATGGCTAGATAACCCATCAAAAGTCAGATAATAAGTGATAATCTAATTTATTTATTAGGTGGGTAGTTTATAACATTATATAAGATATTGTACCTCGCACATGGGTGAGTGCTTATAAAGGGCTCATGATGTAGTGGGAAGGTCTGGAATGGTAACCAACCATCTTGGCTACACAAAAGGCTGGTAGGGTCCGCATGAGACTTAGTTGGAGTTAGAGATTCAAGAAAGGTTACCAGGATACCCCAAGATGGGAGTCGGGACCTATGGAGGCCGACCATGGTAACCATCATAAGCTATGCGATGACACTCTCTCTTTAGGTTCACTTGGAATATTGTGGAGTTGTATCGTGCTGTTATGGAGTCGTATTGTTATGTTGACCATGTCATGCTTTTTCTTGCTTGAGGGTCCTCTGCTATCTCCTAGCATGGTGGGGTGATTCTATTTTGGGAATCACATGGTCGAGTGGTAGTGCCACTTCCCATTGGATGTTCTTGTTCGTACCTTCATGCAAAGATTGGCTTTGCAGGTGTTCCTGTGGTTCGTGACTCATGCTCTATCTCATGTTTGGAGATTATTGTTCTTTGGACACCTATGTGGTTAGTTGTATAAATTGAACTCATGTAACCTTGTATTTGGTTAAGATGTTATCTTTATATGTATATTGAGAGCCATGTATTGTAGGTGCAATGTAATCCTTAGTGTGGGATGTTGTTTATCAGCTTTCTTTATGATTTGTGTAAATGCTTATTGAAGAGAAATTATATTGTATCCTTTCAATCTTTTAATGGTGTAACTGTTAGTGCATATGGCTTTTTATGTTCTATGAGTTTGATGGATTATTGGATTAATCGTAATTGTGGAATTTAACTTTTGGATTTATCTTTCGTTGGTAACCCTTAAGGAATTCTGGTGTAAGTCTTATGCTTGTGTTATTATTATGCTAACGTTGTTATTAATGCACTTAATATGTTTATACTTTAAAAAAAAAAAATTATTCACCCTTGTTGTGGATTTTCCTTTAGGGTTCCTGGCGAGGCATTACACAAGACATTTTATAGCAAGTTTTTCTATTATTTTCGATTATTTTTGGATTTTGTGGATTGATATTTGAATGTTTTGTTGGATTTTTTCAAGACTTTATATGCTTTTTAGGATTTTTTTTTGAATTTTTGTGTTTTCCCAATGTTTTTGAATTTTTTTGAAAGATTTTCCAATGTTTTTGGTATTTGTTCAGGACTTTATATGCTTTTTAGGATTTTTTCAGCTATCGTATATGGATGTTTTTGGTTGATTTTTTTGGGATCATATATGAATGTTTTTGGATTGATTTTTTCAGGACTGTATTTGAATGTTTTTGGATTCTGTGTTTTCTCAACGTTTTTTTATTTTTTGTGTTTTTCAATGTTTTTGAATTTGTTTAAGACTTTTTATGATTTTTCAGGACCTGTTATGATTTTTAGGATTTTGTGCATTTCAATGTTTTTGGATTTTTTTTGAAAGATTTTCCAATGTTTTTGGTATTTGTTCAGGACTTTATATGCTTTTTAGGATTTTTTCAGCTATGCCCCTAGTATGCAAACCTATATGACATGATGATCTACAAAATGCATGTGGAGACAATGAATTTTTGAAATGACCTATGTTAATCTAATATGCATGATGAGGATGCAGTTCCTATTTGAACAAATATGATTGTGTTTGTTTAGTATTTTGTAGTACACTAATTGAGACCAATCGATCCTTAAGGTCCCTTGGAACTATTGTCACGGACGATTGGACCCGTGATGCTAAGTGTGAAACCAAGCAATCCTATGAAACATGGAAACACCTTCGAGCCTGTGGGTTGCTCAAGTTGAAGGTGAATGTCTGGAGACCAGATCGACTTCCTATTTTGATGGATTTCCTACACTAGCTTCTTGTGGGAAAAGGGTAAAAAGATTGCATGCAACCAAAAACCTATCCTAATGGAGGTGATACACCAAAATGATGTAGTTCTACTTGTTGTCCTAAAACTATAACCAACTGCAACTAGACCCAAAAAATAGGATCATGAAATTCATAAACATTTTATGTGAAGGCTCGAAGTTATCCAACTTCTGCATGTAGGAAAAGTGATTTTTCACAACATGCAAAGAACTAGAAACCAGATGAACACAACCCACAACTTGGATTTACTATGAAATCTTCATGTTTCTACAAAAATGAGACAAAGAAAAGGATTCAGAATTAAATCACAATAACTTTGTCAAACCATTCATCTAACAATGGAAAAATAAGAAATAATTGACAAGGAAACTGAAACTCTCTATTGCAAACTGAAAATAATCTCTATTACAATGCTGAAAAACTGAAAAAGTGCCGAGATACAATGCTTTTTGCTGTATGTGTAAGTTAAAAGAAAGAAACAGAGGGAAAAAGAAGGAGGAGAAATGAATATATATAATATTCTCCTTCAAAAACCCTAAAAAGAAAATCTACATGAGAAAAACAGCCTTGGGCGAACTTGCCCAAAATAGCCCTAAAAACTCATGTAACCCTATCAAAAATAGCCCTCAATGCTGAAAAATAGGCCTCTAATTGATGCTGCATGAAAAAACTCATCCCCTGATGTAAATGGAACAATTGAAACTACTAAAAATAGCTCTAAAAAGCAACTCTCTGTTCCAACAAACTGCATGGTGCATGCTACCAAAAATAGGTGATGGATTGAAAAAAACAGTCCCTTTGCTGAAATTGCATGATAACGACTACTGCTGAAAATAGAACTGTTAATCTTAATAAAAATAGCCCATAACTGAAAAAATACTAACTCCTCTGAAAATCTTAAATGCCCTCTAAAGTTGTTGTCCATTGATGATCTCTATCTTTAGCATGCATGCATGGAAGGAAGATTTAGAATAAATATTAAGATTAGCCAAAAAGACTTCCCTTTAATATTTATTATGTAGTTGCATGATATTCTTCCCTAAATGCACTTATGTAATAAATATTAAGGAGATTTATAACTTATCTACCTTTAATATTTATTTTACAATTTGTTGATTATGAATGCATGCTTAAGATAGAAAAATAATCTCCCATGCGTAAAATACCATCTTAGTTATTTTATTTATAAAAATAGAACTATTTGAAATATAGATTGAAATAATATTTATACTGCTTGTTTTTTTTTACTTCTATAAATATAAATAAACTAATAACAAATTATTATTATACTTAATATATTAATAATGGTATGTATGCTTTTATTTTATTAAATACCATTATTAATATACTAATTATATTAATAAAAATAACATGACAAAGTCTTTTTAAAAGACTTTTAGGGATTTTCTCCCACGGCTATCACATTACATGCATTGATTTTGCTTTTCATAAAATAAAATAAAAGAAATAAAGACATTTGATAACCTTGGGGCATGCAACAAAAGAAGAAAACCCTAAAAAATACTTCCACTCATTCCTCATGCTTCTCGAGGAAGGCAGTCATCATGCACTCTGTGCTTTCTTGAATTTGAACTAGGGTTTCTATAGGAGCTTGAACTGGATATCAAACATTCTTTTAATTGGAGATTCTTTTGCATGGTATGTAGATGCTTTCTTTGGTATTTGATATGCCATTTAATCTCTTGCAAAAGAATTTTTTGTAAAATCTTTGTATTGAACCATTGCGTGAATATAAGGTTTTTGGCATATATTCTTTATACATGCATTCTCTGTATTCTTTCTCTATGATCCATATTACCTCTGTGAGTATATTTTGCAATTATAGAGAGAGTTTGATTAAACCCCAGTGTTTTTTGAGGGTTTCTTCCTATTTGATGTTGTAGCTTATCACTAAGTGAGAGGAAAAATGCATAAAATTTTGTGTTAAACTATACATGTATTTAGGGTTTTTGTTTGGAACCTCCTGTACATGCGTGATTTAAAGAATTATCTTGAATATCCTTGTTTACTGTGTTTTGCATGCTTAGATATGTTCTATGATAGGGTATTGCAGCTATATCTCTATTCTTTTTTGTTTTCTCAGATATTTCTCTATATTTTGCATGTATGCATGAAGACAAGATAAAAATAAAATCCTCTTTTTTTTAGGCCTTTTCCCTTGTTCACTGCTGATGAACTTTATCTGATTATTTAGGACTATATTTACAACTTTGACTGGCAAAACACCCTGGTTACTATCATGGTTCTTGATGATCTATGATATAGGAATCATTGATGGCTTTGTGACTATTGTAATCTCCATGACAAACTTCATGACTAATGCAGTTTATGATTGATTTTGACATCAAACTTCTCAAAGACTTTTCTATTGATTGATCTTTATCTTTGATCAGGTCTTCTAAATTGTTGAGATATTGCTACTTCTCTTTTTGACAAGTCACCACTACATTGTTGTTTCAACTCAAGTGTATAGTTGCATGATGAATGCGTTGATTAATGAACTCCGACTTGGTCTCTATATGTTCATTGTCTTTAACCTTATGTAGCCTTTATAGTATGTTCATTGTCTTTAACCTTATGCAACCTTCATAGTAACTATTAACAGTGATCTATGGATCAGTGGATAAGGTTATTGTGTCTGGCTTTGTATATGACTTTAAAGGACTCTAACACCTTGGGCTTTGCATGTTGACTCTTAAGTTGTTAAAGATTGTCGGGTTTGTAAATGATCTTTATGCATTGTGCTTGATACACATCAATGATCAGTGTGTTTGATCCTTGATGCCTTAGAACTGATAGCCTTTGTGCTAAAATTTTTATCATGCTCTTGACTGCTATATTCTCTATCAAAACAGTGTCAACCAATGTGAATATGATACTAGAATTGTCTTACTCTTGCTACCATTATGATCCCATTACCAGCTTTTTGACTGCTATTCTGAGTTTCTCGTCCCTTTTGGTCTTTCTAGATATGGACTGCACACTTGCATCACTGTATACCTCTATATCTTCTACTTTTAATGATGTTCCACTTTTAATTATTTTGACATGGCTACTTTGATGATGTTGACTAAGACAATGGGCTTAAACTGATGTTTGTAATATGAATTTAGCATTATTGATCCAAAGGCATTATATTTTGTCCATTTTCTCTTACTGTGATAGTGTTTTCATGCTCTGTTGTTTTTTCCTTTTGATAATAAATGAAAATCATCGTCTTCGATGAAGCTCAATGCTAATTATTAAACAGTTATCCCCTTAATGACTAATCTTTGATAAAATGATAGTCATGAATGATTGGTTCTACTTAGTGCATGAAGATCACCAATAAGCCCATGAAATCTCTATATCTCCATACTATCATATTTGTCATTATTATTGTACTCTTGAGTTATTTTGTCATATCATTATCATTATCTACCACTGCAAATAGGGTTATGACTGCTACTTTGTTATGTTGTCGTCTTAAGCTAATTGTTGTCCAGTGGCATGATGACTATCATTTCCATTCATATAATTCTTTTCTCAAATTGTGACAAGTGAATCACTATTGTGTTCAAAGTTGTGTACCCTTTTCGTGGTGATGGACTACTTTGACAATTGACTATCTTTTTTATTTTTAGTATGGACTGCATTTGCTGGACTGTATTTTCTTTGATGCAATGGTGTTCTTCATTGAATGCTCTATGCAAGATTGTTACAGGTTCATTTCCATATAATTATTTGTTGATTATCTTCATATTGTTTAACATTCATTATCCTTCTTAACTGCTCTGCTATGAGGGAAATAGCTCTGGCTGTTATGATTGTAGTGACTACAATAATATTTGAACTGTATTTGGACTGTGATAATACCTGGTATTGGCTACAAATCTATTGAATATTCTTTTTAACTGTCATTATCATAGTTCTTGAGGCTTTGGGATTGTTCTAAGAGTCACTATTTCCTGTAAATCTCATGATATGCCTATTGTGATGTTGTATTTGGTTAATACTTTATTGTTATGATGAAGTTGTATTTTTCTATATGACTGAAGATATTGTTGTCACAGTTTCTCTAGTAGATTGTCATACAACCCCTTGTCATTTGGTATTCTAATATGCAACTGCCTAAGTCATTGTTTCAAATTCTTGTAAACATTATACTATAATTTCCATTACCATATGCTCATGTTCTTGGATTTTTTGAATCCTATTGACTGTAGCATTACCTTCATATTGTGTCTAGACTGTGATACCAATGATATGAATATATTTCATTGTATTAAATTTCTATCTTGTACAGAGGGAATGACTATAGAATTCATGAGTCAATGAGTTATTTCTTTGATGTTCCTTCTCAAATGTTATTCAAAAAAACTCACTACTATATGTCCCGTCATTGTACAGTTCCATTAATGGATTTTGATGATCATTTTTTCTTAAGCACTGTTTAATAAATTTCTCTATCTTTAGGTTACAGTAACTTTGTAATGTCTCCTCATGTCTTCATACAAATCTGCCACCTACTCATGATGCTTCTAAGGTCTTATCATTGTTTGGATGCCAAGAATTCTATGTGCATTCATTGTGTTTTGGCTGTGTGGTATGGTTGTCACCACATGTTGTATAATTGTAGCAAGTCCTTTAGCTCATGATGTTATCTACCATCTTAAATATCACTGTCCATTTGTGTTTTGACATGTGTTTAGGCTCATGAATTAAGATCACTATTTACACTATTAAGGGTGACTGGTCTGCCTTAACAATGAGACTTTGATTGTTTTTGTCTTTGAACTAATAAAAATTTCATTGATGCTAAGATACTACAAATTTGTTTATGACTGTCATTGTCTTTTGCTGAATGTGCTCTTTAAAGGACTGTGAGAGTTTTAATGTGACAGTATCCCCGAGGTTTATTATTTCTACTTGTTAATTGAGTGAACCTATCTCTAAGATTTTGATAGTGGTTTGAATGAGATCCATGTTGTTCTTAGACTATTTTGAGACATGTTGTATGTGTCATGTGGTATTTATAGATTGATGATCTTTTGAGAAATGAACAATATCTTTGTTTACAACTCAAGCCTCCCTTGAAGAGCTCTGTATGCTTGTCGTTACTCATAAGATGGCTTTAGTGAGCTATTTTTTGTGGGATAATTTTTTAGTCAAAAATGTGTGTGTGAAAAGTGGATAACTATCTGTAAGCTTTAAGACACAATACTTCAATTAAGTCATTGCATGCATGGTTAGACAAATGTAATCATGAATATAAAAACCATAACAAATTGACCTATTGCCTTCTAAAAGATTTGACTATAGACTTGCTCTTATATTTTTCTAAGCAATACCAGTGACTAGACAACACCAAGATGAAGGATTTAATCTATACAAGCACAAAATTAAGCTAAATGTATGCAAGATTAAGCTAGATGAATGAATATTAAGCTAGATGAATAAAGATTAAACATGATGAATGAAAGCAATAATGATTAAACTAAGTATGCAAAAATCTAAACTAAGATGCAACAATCTCAAAGCACAATATCTTCAATGACTCCAGAGAAAAAACTGCATAATAACAATAAATCTCTAGGGTGTTTTGAAGGAGAGATGAAGGCTTCAAATTTTTAGAGACTCAAAAGAGAGACCAACGGTCAAGATCGATTAACAATGAGCAGTTGAGATTATTCAAGAAAAAGCACAATTCAAGATAATTGAAATAATTGAGAGATCAAATTAAGTTAATCTTGAGATAAATTCCAATTATAGCTTGATTGAATGCATTTAGATTATAAGTCCAAGTCTGCATTGGAGATAAAATTTAGTTGATTCCATGCACTTGAGATAAAAATAGGTGATTCCATGCACATTTCTTTAATTTGCACAAGATTTTTATTTAGAAAAAGCCTTTTCAATGCAACTGAACCTCTTTCTTCAAAAGCTTTGAGTTTTAATTTTAGAGAAAACGATTAATTCAGTTTAATTGCTTTTCTGATTTCTCAAGTTATCTCAATTTTAGAAAAAGAAATATCTTAAGTTTTATTTCTTCTTTCAATTTAATTATTTTCTTTTGTTTTCAATTTAACTCTTTCTTTTGTAGATTAATTCCTCCTTTTTGTGATAAATCTCTTTTTGTAAATTAATTCCTCTTTTTCGTGATTAATGACAAATTTATTTATTAATTACAAATGCTAGAATATTTAATTAAATAAATAGGATAATTGATCAAAATGATTTCTTGGAATGATTCAATTAATTAATTAAATATTTAATTAATATAGAGTGATTAATTTGCCATGTAACATTAATGATTGTAGAATTAATTAATTAGGTGCTCAAGGTTGATTTAATTGCCTTTGATTAGGACCTTGGTGAGGTTGTCGAGATTAGGGGCCCATTGTTTAGGGTATTACATTTGCCCCTATTTGAATTAATGTGTGAGCAACGCGTTGGTTCAAAGAATAGTTGATGTCAAATAGATATCAGTTCTGAACTTGATGGATCACAAACCGATGAAGAGCAAGATGTTCAACTTGATTTGAAGCGATGAAAATGAATAGATTTGATTAAAGAGATATCAATCCTGATCTTGATTGAACAAGAATTGACAAAGAGCGAGATATCGTTCTTTAACTTGATTGATCAAGAAATGAGGATCGATCTAGAACTTGATTGAACTAGATTGAGCGAGAGATGCAACTGATTCTAAACTTGATTGAACAAGAACCAACTGAGTGAGAGATGAAACTGATTCCGAACTTGATTGAACAAGAAATGACTGAGTGAGAGATAAAACCAATTTTGAACTTGATTGAATAAGAATCGACTAATCAAAGCAAACTGATTCCGAACTTGATTGAACAAGAATCGATTAGCAAGAGAAAATGTTGACCATCTTGATTTGATGTGATAAAAATGAACATCAATTTGAAGATTGATTCAGATAAGGACAAATATTGATATGCCCCTAGAGATTGCTTTATTTGACATCGAAGAATCTCAACTTGATACAACGTGATTTAGTTAAGATGCCCCTATTAACAAGGTTTGGTTGATTTTCTTTGTTTGAAAATATTTTTGCTCGACTTTGTGAAGAGGATTTGAAAAATTTCTTGACTTCTGAATAATGATAATGAGTATGCCCCCTCAGGAGTGAAATCAAAATTTAACGAGGGGACAATGATTTTAGGCAATTTTTAGACATGATAATTATTTGAGCATGAAGATTGATGTTGAAGATTAAAATCAGAGTTGATTTGAGAATTTAAATAGAGAAAAATGATTCAAAAATTGACTTGAGGATGAAAGTGCTAAGTGGTCAACGTCGTGAAATTTCAACTAGAAAATTGATGTTAGATTTCGATTAAAATCCCAAAAATGGACTCACGATAGTCAATTTAGCTTAGGGTACAAGTTTTATGTCCATCAAAGCAATTTTAAAAATTAAGATTTGGGCTACATAAGGGGTTCAATGTGTCATTGTCAATTCATTTTTACCTCTCAAAGTTTAAAATTTGAAAAACCTCCTACGAAGAAAAATGGCAATTCCAATTTTGGAGCATCAATTCAAGTGCCAGAGACATCATAATCGATCATGGAACTATGACCTAGTAGTAAGTGATTGATCTTTAGCCTTTGCATTTCTTAATTTTTTAAATTTTTATTGATTTTTTGCATTTTTAATTTTGTTTGAATTCATTGATGTCGTTTTATCATGAGATTCAATACCATTTCTCGTACAAGTTTCTATCCTTTTGTAGTTTGTCGTTTGAGAAAGCAAGGTTTGTCATTAGATGTATACCCTTGCTTCGTATGAAAATGTTCTTGATAGACCATTTTTTCGTGTGACATATTATTATTTGTTGTATGATAGTGTTATTTGTCATATTATTATTCGACTTGTAATGTTTTCTCGTACGAGCTTCTGCTTGTCTGTGAAAACTCGTATAAAAAACAAGTATTTTTGAGACTGTAAACAACAATTTTTTATTTTGAATGGTGTATATTTGGATTCTATAATATGTTTATCACATTATTAGCACAAATTGGGTCACATACTGACGATTTGGATGCTCGATTTTGTAGATTTAGTTTCCAGATTTTTAATTTTGGTGTACATTTCTGCCAATGATGAGGATAGTGCGAGATTTATCAGATGCAAAGAGAGGTCATATTGGTTTGTGTGGATTCAGATACCTATAAAAGATGCCTGATATCCATGTGAATCATGGTATGTTGATCACTTTAGTTGAGCATTTTCGTTTTGAGCATAACACCTTTCATTTATCGATTGGAGAGATGACCATCACGCTGGAGGATATATACAAAATATTGAGGATTCTATTTGCTAGAGATAAGGTTGATTATGATTCTACTCCATGATCGGGTATTTTGGCATTGAGATGGATATTCCATGATGATACTATTCTTGATTGCACTATTACTTTGGATGATTTGATGAGCAAGTATGGTGCACAGTACCCTCTAGCTTGCTTTTTCACTAGAATGATCAGTTATTTTGTGATGCTTGATAGAGGACAACAGGGGTTTCTATGTGGTTGGGGCAGAATGCTTGAAAGGTTGTTGACTCATCTAGTGAGATTAGGGTGGGGATCATGCTTACTCACTCATATGTATGATGAGATGGATGAGATTGTGTATCAGGAGGGGAAGAGCATAGTAGCAGGTGTGTTAGTTTTACAGATATGGGCATGGGAGCACATCCCAGTATGCAGACCTATAGTAGGTGATTCTAGAGAGGCACACCAACCTATTGTATATTCTTATTCAGGCTATTTTACTCAACCCCACCTAGGCAAGACTGATTATTGGAGGAGGTAGTTGGATGATTTGATTGTTTTAGCATGGAGACTGTATATGAGTCTAGAGCTATGGGATGATTGGAGAGCATAGAGGAAGGATACATTTATGACTCGACCTGTCATTGGAAGATTGGTCTCTATTATTGAGTGATTTGTAGTATCTAGGGTGATGAGACAGTATGGGAGACTGCAAAGTTTATCCTAGGAGTTCACAACATATGCTCAATATGGGGAGGAGGAGAGATGAGGATGGGCACCAAGAATATAATATGTGCTGAGCATGCAGGAGTTAGTGGGTTTAAAACCATAGAGATGGGATTATCTAGACGATATAGCATACACAAGGGAATTGCCCCAGTATAGATATTGGATTTAGAGACATCCTTTTCCTTGATTTACAAATCTGGGAGAGCATGCACCACTTATAGAGGAGGTTGAGGAGGATGCACCTGCATAGGCACAGGTACCAGGTCAGGTATAGGGATAGAGAGAGGATGTACCTAGGAAGATAGGAGGTGATCCTGGTGCTAGTAGTAGTAGGGCAGTAGTGGGAGGCAGACAATTATAGAGAGGGGAGGGTGGATCCTTAGGAGCTATTGAGGTTGAGGCTGGTAGTGCTAGGGTAGTAGAGGTTGGAGGTGAGGAGGAGAGAGTAGCTCCTAGGTAGGTTAGGCAGTAGAGAGATTAGCAGGGAGGTGGAGAGGGGGATGTTGGGATAGAGTAGGTAGTACCAGATGTAGTACGATCTTTGAGGTCGAGGTTGACAGGTTTGTTGTCATAGTTGATAGTGGCGTAGACATAGATGGCAGAGCGAGATCGACAACTTGTTGAGATTAGAACTGATTGCGATCAACATCTTATAGAGGTGAGAGCAGAGCGAGATCGACATCTTGCAGAGATGAGAGTAGAGCATGATTCTCTTCAATGAGAGGTTTTGCATCAAATGAGTCGTGCAACTTATTACGTCGCAGCTTATAGTGTAGCGGTCCCAGTAGTGCAACAGTTTGTTTCGTATTCTTAGTATATGGCTCAATCTGAGGGAGCTAGGGCACCTAGATAGGACATCAGTCAGCAGGTACCACCTCCTCCACCCGATGATGATGGAGAAGTAGAGAGCTAGATTTGTTATATCTCCTAGATTTTTTTATACACTGCATTTTTGTAGCCTATACAATTCTTGCTCCGATGAGACATTGTATTTGACAATTGATATCATTTGTACTCTTAGACACTGAGATTATGATGACATATACGAGATTTTGATTTGATTTAATCGTACTTGTGTTGATTGATTATGAGATGTCATTCTATATGATTGATTCTATATGTATGCATATATTTTTCAGTATGGATGAATGTAATGGAGATGAATATGGATGTTTGTTTTTTGTTTCTTTTTCATATGCAAATAAATGATGAAAATGAGTAACTAGTAATGCAAATTTTTATTTTTCTTGCAATAATATGAATGCAAATAAAAATATAATAAAATGTATGGATCTATATAAGATGCTCATGATTGCATCTAACATCTCAATACAATACACAAGTACTCGATTGGAGAAACGATAATGAAAAAGAGACCACTTAGCTGAGAAATGATGATTGCTTCAAACTCATTCAAAATATAAAGAGATCATTGTTATCATGTTGAAATCACTTTGAAATACATAAAATCTAGAATGAATGCAACCTAAACTTAGTCACTAGATTTGGTATGCTTAATTTTCATCACTGAGCGTTTTACAAACACATAAGGCAAAAAAAGTTTCTTTCTTTTCATATGCAATATTAGTTATCTTGTCTGCAATGATCCTTGTATCATTCATATCCTTGGATAGATTACCTATGCATCTGGATTGCACATTAAATAAATTCACTCAAAATAGACAAAGAAATGACTCCAACCTCCCTATAGCATACAAATAAGCGGAGTCGATGTATGTGTGGCGATTTCACTTTGATGTGAAGGCAATTATCACAGACACCCAACTAATTAGATGTTTCTAGATCATCAAAATCACTCTTACAAATAGAAAACAAAGAAAAGTATTATGTCCCCAATCCTTTCTCCTCTTAGTCAAGACAGACTTCCTTGAGTTGCTTAGGGAATAATAATCGAAAATAAATTTAAAAGATGACACACAAAGAAAATTTCAATCGTATCTCAAATAGTTTAGAGATTGTTTTCAATAGTCTTGTTTTGCTTGTTTACTCAGTGATAAAACTTTGCGGTAGTTTGGAGACAAGTGACTCACTAAGAGTGGATGACCTAGCACTACCGATAGAAATATGACTTGGTTGTTACTTCTTAGGATATGTAATTGATCAGTCGATTACCCTAAGGCTAGGACATTGATCAGTTTCAAGCCATGAGGGTTCCAAAAGAACTAGGATGTCACAAAAGCAACTAAAAGATATTTACAAGCCAAAGCAAAGATGTAGGAAAGTGGGAATGAAAATGGGAAATGCCAAATTTACATTGATAGATGGAGCGCTTGAGTACAAGAGGTGCCTGTTTACCAGGTTTTTACCTGCTTGGCAAAGATCATTTCTTTTTTTTCTACCAAGGTGCCTATTTACTAGGTTTTCACCAAGGCATTTTCTCTTCTTTTTTTTTCAATTTTTTTTTTCTTTTGCAGGACTTTATAGCTTTACAGGTTGCTGGAGAGAAGAATACTAAGAGAAGAATTTCTTTAAGTGGATGGTGTTGATCGGTTCATGAATTTGTCCACCTTTTGATGTTGAGAGTTGATAAGCACCAGAGCCAAAGACTGCAATAACAATGTAGGGACCCATCTAGTTGGGTTCAAACTTCCCTTTGTTGTCTCAAAACTGTTGATTTTAGGATTTTCTCTTAAAATGAGGTCACCAACCTGAAAATCTCTTTGTCAAAATTTATTGTTATAACCTTTAGAAATTCTCTTTTGGTAGGCTCTCAGATGATTAAATGCCACTTGCCAATGTTCGTCCAACAACTCAAGTTCTTGCAATCTAGATATTTTGTAGTCTTCATCAGTAACAAGACCTTGCAAAGAAACTCTCAAAAAAGGTGTTTCCACCTCAACAAGCAAGACTGCTCTGGATCCATACACCAAAGAAAAAGATGTAGCTCAAGTAGGTGTTCTGATACTTGTTCTATAATCTCATACTGCAGGATTGAGCTACAGATGCCAATCCTTTCCAGATTTATTTACTATTCTGTGTAAGATAGTCATCAAAAATTTTTTAGATGCTTTAGCTTGTCCATTACCTTGAGGGTGGTATATGGATGACTAGTTTTGTTTGATTTTGAACTTTTCATAGAGCTCATCTAGATCTTTGTTTTTGAATTGCCCTCCATTTTCAGTCACAATTGAAGAAGGTATCCCATAATTGCAGATGATATAGTTAAGGATGAACAAAGCTACTTGTTTACCAGTTGCTTTGATTAGCAAAACCACTTAGTGAAGTACTCAGTGGCAGTTATGATAAACTTGTATCCATTAGATGATGCAAGATAGATTTGCCCAATGAGGTCAAATGCCCATTGCTGAAAAAGGCCAATGTGTGATGAAAGGTATTATATCCCTTACTGGAGCATGTATGAGATTTCCATGTAGTTGACACTTTTCACAAGTTTTAGCAAATTTAATAGCATCTTTTTCCATATCTAGCTAGTAGTAGCCAATCCTTAGCAGTTTTTTGAGCTAAAGTTAGACCATTTGAATGAGATGAACAAATACCTTCATGCACTTCAGATAATGCATGTTGGGACTCTTCAGTTTCTAGACACCTAAGCAAAGTACTATCCAAACCTCACCTATATAGATTGTTAGTGATGATGACATATCATGAAGCATTTCAGATTAGGTTCCTTTCCTCATTACGGGTAAGATTAACTTGAATAATTTGGTCACACAAGTAAGAGTAAATGTGGCTATAGAAAGATGAGTCATGTCCAATAATAGAACAAACCATCTGGGACTTAGGGGAATCATAAGCAGGATAATGTAACTCTTCCACTAGGAATTCATAGCAGAACTCAGATTCTGGTAGTTGTTGTATAGATGCCAAGGTATCCTTAGCATCTACTGCTTTGTTTGCTGATCTAGGAATCTACTGAAATGATACAAAGGTAAAGTATTTCTTGAGGTCATCAACCATACTTTTATAGGGCATCGGTTTCTCATCACGAGTTTGATATACATCATTGATTTGGTTGATGATCAGTTGAGAGTCTACATAGATGTGTAACTCAACAACCTTCCATTCAGTAGCTAGCTTGATTCCATTTACCAAAGCTTCATATTCTATAATATTGTTTGTGCATGGAAAGAGAATTTTATAAGCCTTTGGGATTAAATATCTTTGAGGAGTGATAAAAATTATTCCAGCACCAGAACCTTGTTGAGTGAAAGACCCATCAAAGAACATTTTCCAGGATCACTGAGTAAGGTGCATGATGGATTCATTCAGAAATTCTATGTGCAAATGTTGATTGTCTTTAAGCAGAGCATCAACAAGTTGATCTGCAATGACCTATCCTTTGATAGCTTTGTGTTCTATATATTCAATATCAAATTCTGTAAGAACCATGACCCATTTAGCTAATCTTCCTCTAAGTGTTGCTTTGATAAGAAGGTATTTGAGTGGATCAATCTTAGCCACCAGCTTGATAGAATGTGCTAGCTTGTAGTGTCTTAATTTCTGTGATGCAAAGAGTAATGCCAAACAAGCTTTCTTTATGATAGTATAGTTCATCTTATAGGACACCAAGGTCTTACTGATATAATATATAGCTCTTTCTCTTTTATTCTCATCCTGTTGTGCCAAAAGTGCCCCCAGTGATGTATCGGTAGCTAATATGTAGAGAATCAATGGCTTGCCTTGAATTGTAGACATCAATATTGGTGGATTAGAAAGATATTCCTTGATTTTCTTTAAAATATTGTTCACAATATTTATCCCAGTTGTATGTAACTCCTTTTCGGAATGCTTTTGTGAATGGTTGAGCCTTATCTGCTAGTTGAGAAATAAAGTGTCTTATTGATTGGAGTTGCCCTTGTAAACTTTTCATTTGACTAACATTCTTTGGAGGTGGCATTTCCATGATAGCCTTAAGTTTTTCTGGATCCACTTCTATTTCTTTTGTTGAAACAATATATCCTAGGAGCTTACCAGATGTAACCCCAAATGCACATTTCTTAGGATTTAATCTGAGTTTGAATTTTTCCATCCTATCTAATATTGGACCTAGTTCTGATATATGTGTTGATATTTTCATAGATTTAAATAGAGTATCATCAACATAATCCTTCATGTTTTTGTGCATCATATCATGAAATTTTTTTGTTACAACTCTTTGATAAGTAGTGCCTACATTTTTAAAACCGAAGGGCATTACATTCTAGCATAAGGTTTCACATGCACAGGTGAATGCTATTTTTTCTTGATCCTTAGGTGCAATTTTGATCTGATTTTATCCAGAAAAATCATCCATTAAAGAGTACATTTCATAGTCATCAGTCATGTCCACGATCATGTCTATGTTGGGTAGTGGAAAATCATCTATTATACAAGCTTTGTTTAAATCTCTGAAATCTATGCAAACACGTATTGATTTGTCAAGTTTGGCAACAGGTAGAATATTAGATATCCATTTGGCATAATCAATTGCTTTGATGAATCCAACTTTTAGTAATTTTTCTAGCTCAGCCTTAACAAGTAATGCAACATGAGGATGCATTTTTCAGAGTTTTTACTTAATAGGTTTAACTCTAGGAGTGATAGAGAGATGATTCATTATGATGTCAAGATCCAGACCTGGCATATCAGCATATGTTCATGCAAAAGATCTTCTTTTCCATGAAGAAATCAACAAATTTTTTTAGTTCTTCGGCTGACAAGGATTGAGCTACATGCATGGTGTGCTAAGATTCTTCTGTACTAATGTTTACTAGCTGTGTAGGTTCAATTAGCACTGATGATCACTCTTGAAAGTGATCAGGAAAAATGTCAAGTATCTCACCTTCAGGCACCTCAAAGAGGTTTTCACCATTAGGTACATCCTTTATTTTTACTATTTTTTATTTTGACACCCCCATAGTGTGGTTTTCACCATCAGAATATTTTTTTTATTTTTTATTTATTTTTATGACTAAGATACTTGACTTTTGTTGCTGTCATGTTCTCACTTTTTTCACTGATGAAAGAGTCCATTTGTTCAACTACATTAATATAACATGCTAATGTATAGACATTCACAAAGGTAGGTATATTCAAAGGTTGATCTTGGAGAGTACAATCAATAAGCTCAGGATGTACCAAGGATAAAGATTTAATAGGTTCAAGGGAATTCACAGTATTATCATCACAACCTTGGACTGACAAGTCAAGTTCTAGAAGACTACCTTATGTAAGCATCTCGAGACCAGGAAGAGTTTGAACATGATTATCGAAGTATACGTTAGTATTTATGGAACCTAACCCAATAGACCTACCACTAGCACCGCCTCTACTTTGAACTGGACTACATATCATGGTTCGATGGTAATAGTTTGAACAAATAGAGTTTTGACATTCATGATAAAGTAGTCATAGTTTGGTGTCGAGTAGGTTGTTGGAACCCTAAAATTTTCAAATTTTAGAGTTCCAGATTTATGCCAAAAAACAAATTTCTATGCTCAATCATGTGTAACATCTATAATCAAGTAAGTTTGTTCAATTCTAACTTGTAGAGACTAGGTCTGATGCATCCATCAAGAGGTCAGCTTGAGGTATGTATATCTTTCACAAATTATGGAAGCAAGCCAGGTATACCTTTTCGAACCATAATTCTTTTTCATCTCAACACTTTAGGTCAGATTAACTATTCCTTTGTATTTCATGTATATCTAAAGACCTATATTTTGAATTTTGGATTCATATGAGATTATTTGATATGTTTTCTAAAGGCAAATCTAAATTCAAATCTTTTCAGTTGAATGTTATCAAATCATTTTGTAGGAGGATAACTGAAGAAAATGGAGTTGTCCAAAAGATCAAATGCCTCATGAATGGCATTGCCAGTCCTCCGAGCCTGTGTAGATGGAGCAATAGACCAGACATTATAAGCATCCAAGCAAACACAGTTTCTAGGGGTCGCATGGATGCAGACTAGGCTCAATTTTTTTCAAACAAAGGCTTAGGCGTAGAACATATGCAACAACAAGGGAGGCATAATACCATTTATCCCACATTAGCTGTGTAGAGGGAGTTTTATATATTTAAATATAAGGCCACATGTATATTTAGTGTCAAGTGTTGGAAGGCTTCTGGAAAGTGCTAGCTTAGCGTTGGAGGGCCCCCCGCATGTGCGCACATCTCAAAGCACCCAAATTTTATAGTAGAAGGACAAATTAAAGATCACACAATTTGAGAAGATTGGATGGTGATCCCAGAAGATCTGACGGTTGTCGCTATACCACAAGATAGAGATGCACGCTGGTTTATCCCCGTGACTTGGTGACAAAGCACGTGTGAAAAAGGGGAGGTTAATGAGCATGCAAGTTCAAGATTGATCCAACGATGGTTGCTATACCGTGATAAGAAGTTGCATGACCTATATCCCCTGTGACATAGCGACTGCCAAGGTGGCAGATGAGGTGTCATCCCAGTGGATCTACAAGTGAATCAGGATGTGCCACATGGTGGAGCGCAGAAGAACAACCCAGGTCCAGTGGCGGATGAAGTGGCAAAGCTGATGGCATCCAGTGGCAGTCGAAGTGGTGCCCAAGTGGCATTCACATTGTATATCCAAGTGGTAGGTAGGTGGATCTGTGGGTGAACCAAAGGGTGACATGAGGCACAGATAGATAAAGAGAAGAGAGAGTTGCTCGAGCAAGGTTAAAATCTGAGCAGATAAGGAAGATCAGATGGTCGGCTGAGTCGATCCAATGGTGGTTGCTATACCATGATCAGAAGATGTACGATGTTTATTCACCATGACATAATGACCAAGTGGTGGGGTCTGCTAAGGAAGTAGTTCGGAGGAGGTAACATGCGAGCAGGTTGGAAAAGATCTAATGACTATCATTGATCTGCTATGCAGAGATGTACAATGAATATCCATCATGGCTAGGCAACAAGGGAGAGCTTCATTCCAACGATTAGTGAGGTCATGCTAAGGTGGCAGGATAGAGACCCAGGACCCAATCTAGAGGTGACACGTGGTGGGTTTGATAGATGAGGTGAGTGGCCCAGGTGTGATAACAATCGTGCAAGTTGAAAGACATCCAACGGCTGTCATTATTCTGCTGTGGAAAGTTGCACGATCAATACCTATCGTGGATCAATGACAAAGAGGAAACAAAGTGAAAAGGTGGGTCTGACGGTGCTGAGGTGGTAGACCGGTAGTGATGAGCTGGTAGTCAAGTGGCATGTCATCAAGTATGACATATTGAACAAACCTAGGCTATGATGGATCTCTAAAAGGACTCACCGAAAGTAGCAAATTCATCGACATGAATTTCATCAAAGAAATTAGAAGCGGTCCCATCAAAAATAAAAGGTATTGATGAAACTATAGGATCGATAGGACATGAGGACAACTCGATGAGGGAGGAAGTTTGGCCGAAAGAATAATAAAAGGGAAGTATTTCTTATTGTATCACACTACCTTATCTATTATTTAAATGTGTGTTAAAGATGAAATTTATGTATATCTATCCTAAATAAGTGCTTTGAATATATATTTTAGGATAAAACATTATTTTATATAAATGGATGTTATGTTCGCAAAATTATTTTCTTAAAGATGGAAATACTTTGATTTAAATAAATTATTTTAAACAAGTATAAGGAAATATAGAGATTATTGACTTCCAAACTAAAATCTAAGGTTGAATGTGTTTAATTTTCAAATCAAGGAATTTGATTGGCTTATTTTATGTGCAGGAGATAATGAGAAGATGATGGATATTTCTTGAGGAATTTTATCAAGGCGGAGAATAAAAGACACATGATTTAAGTATCATTTTTAAGGATTCTTATTTCTAATTATTTATTAAACCAAAGGGTGTGTCCTTTGGAAGGAAACTGTTTGTAACTCCCTTCTGTGTATGAAAGGGTGTGTCCTTTCATATGTGCCTTTTGATTGAGATACTTAGAGGGGGTCATTCTTTTTTGTAAAATGGGGGGGAGAGTCATAAGGATAGGAAATACTGATGTAAGGATTGAATATCATTTTGTATTAGAGAAGTCTATAAGAAGAAGAAGTATCATTTTGTGCAAGCAATTTGTAATGGAGTATCTGCAAGTGCAGCTTATGTATGCAATTATTTCCTTAAGCTTAATATACAAGGTTCTCTATTTCTTTTTCCAAATATTGTGTACACTTTTGTGTTGATGATTATCTTTGTCCTCTTGATAAATCTGTTTATAGATTTGGTATGATGTGAATCACATGCCATTGCATTAAGTGAAAGATTGAGTTCTTATTGTTTGTGTAACGCATACTAAACCTTCATAGTTGATGAGAAATTGTCTCTTGAGTTGATAAGATCTTTTGTCCATAAAGTGTCATATATATCCCTGGATAGAGGCACTGGTCTGTTATTGATCTTTTAAGATTTTGATCTGTATGCATTCAAGGTCCTTGATAGAGAAACGTTATTCCCAAATCCTATATGAACTGGTCTATGCAGATTTCATTTAAGTCCTTGAAGCAATCTCATTTTCAGTATACATTCACAATCATTTCTTTCAAACCATTGATTTAAAGCACACAATAAATCATAGTTGCAGAACAATAATTTTCCAGTTGTGTAAACTTGCTAAAAGGTTTAAATCCACTATAAATAACCTCTTTTGTGCTTGAGAGGAAGAGGTATACCCACCTAGGTTTAGTGGAGCCTAAAGTGCAGAGGGATTTGGTCTTTGACCATCCCTATTCATTGGCCAAGGCCGATTGGACTACTTGAGGATTTGGCAAGTCTTTTGGTTTTCCAATCTGTGGTTTTGGGAACCAACAGATTGGTGACTCTACTGGGGAGTTGTTACAAAAAGTATTCAGAATTTTTAGTGAGCTTGTTTCAGATTCCACTGGAGGAAGAAGCCTGAAAAGTAAATAAAAGTATTATTCCTCTTAGGAGGTGGCGGATCTACCTAATAAGAATTTTTATTTCAATTGGTGGCTCTACTAGGGGAAGAGACCCAGAGGGAGATGAAAATTTTCCTTTTTGAAAATGCTTCAAAGAAAGCCTTTTATTCTAGATGGCATGAGGCCATTGGATCTCAGTGGCTTTCAATGTATTCCAAACAAGTTGTTCTCTAAGCTTTCACAACTTGTACCAAAATTCCATGGGGAATACGGTGAATCAACAATTGATCATTTGGATGTATTTTATACATTTGTAAAGGATTATGAGGTTTATGCAGAAGATTATGTGATGAAATTATTTGTCAGGACTTTGAAGGTCAATGCAAGAGAATCTTATGAATCACTTCCTACACATAGCATCTCATCATGGAGGGATTTGGAGCAATGGTTCCTTGATGTGTTTTATGATGTAGGTGAAGAGGGAAGTATGAGCTATGAGCCAGAGGAGGACCAACAATACATAATAGAAGCAGAAGTTTGTATGTCTCCTTTGGATGAATTTATTGACATAGAAAAATAGGAAGATGAATCTACAACACAATTATTTATGAGGATGTTTAATATATACACAAAAATACCTTCAAACATCAAGCTCCCATTTTCAAGAAAAATGCATGAGTTGGGGATTTATCATGATCCTCAGATAAGGCTTCTACTTGAGATTTTATATGAAAATTTGTTAGAGGAATAATTTGATGATAAAGAAGAAATTATGGATTTAAGTAGGGAAGAATCCATATGTGTAGGTACAGACATAAATAATAAAGAGGAAATATTCCTTGGTCTAGAAGAAATTTTGTATTTTTTAGATAAAGAATATGAAAGATATGTTCAGAAGAATGATCCAAATTTTTTTCAGAATAAACAAACTAATGGATTAGGGCACATTCAGGGTCCATTTGATGAAGAAAATGATGATTCCTAGGAAAATAATACATCAGGGGAATACATACACAGTGAGGAGTGTGATAGGAAATGTGTCCTTGAAAATCCTTTTGAATTTTTTTTAAATCCCCAGTATTATGAAACTCCACATGAATGTGAGGAAATAATTTTTAAATGTGAATCATTTTTAAGTCCCTCCTATGAAATTAACATTGACCATTTAGGAAGTGAAGGGAAAATGGATTTACATTTAGTATACAGACATGAAGAAACTTCAACAAAAAGCAATAATGAAGATATTATTCTTATCAATGAAACATATAGCAATTATCAGGAGAATACTTTCAATAAGGGTATGCAGTATGATAATCTTTTGTGGAATGAATTAGAAAAAAGTTTTCAAGAAAGTATGCATACATGTTTTGTGATCTCAAGTCCATTACTTGAAGGGGATATGGAAAATACATCCCTAAATAAGGTTCCAAAAATATCATATAGTAAAAGTATGGGTGAAAAGGAGGTGATACTTCTGCAAAATATTACTGAGAAGGATACATGTCCTGAATCCTTATGTGAAAAAGGTAAAATATTATTTAATCATAAGGAAGAAGAAAATATGTCTAAAGAAAACATGGAAGTTTTTTCAAATTTACATTATAATAAAATCGCATGTGAAAATAATTCTTATTTTTGCTCCAATTCACTATTTGAGAAATATAAAATATGTTTAAAAAATGAGGATACAGTAAAAAAAAATTATATGGAACATAATACCAAAGGAATAAAAAGTTTTAAAAATTGCAACATAGGAGGCACGAATACTTTGCAAGAAAAAGGAAAGGAAAATTTTTTACCAAGTATTTTCCCTCAAATGAGTGTTGCAAAGTATAAAAATGGGAATTTTGAATGGTGTTTTGAAACTCATATGCAGATGAAATTCACATATGACAAAAGATATTTCAAATTTTTTCAAGAAGAAAAGAAATATAAGAATAAAGGTAAAATATTATTGAGTTATAATTTATTTCAATTAAGGTTGATACAAGAGGATGAAAGAGATCATTTGTATCACATTTTAACCCAAATAACAAGGAGGTTAATTAAATATATTGGAAAAAGGTTTTATAGCAGGAAGAGGAACAATATATCAAGTAGTATGAGTAATGACATATATAGGAGGTGCATGTTATTACAAGAGCAAAATCAGGTGTTTGACAGAGGAAAGGGAATATTGTCATTTTGGGGGGGGCCTCGGGCCACCCAATTTTATTTAGAGGAGAACCTACAGAAGGGGTCCTATCTAATGGTCTACTTTTCCAGAGATAATTGAGATCTCGCTATGCTCACATGGAGCATACATCCCCAGAAAGATCCACTATTGGAACCCTAAAATTTTCAAATTTTAAAGTTCTAGATTTATGCCAAAAAGCAGAATTTTATGCTCAATCATGTGTAACATCTATAATCAAGTAAGTTCATTCAATTCTAACTTGAAGAAACTAGATCTAATGCATCCATCAAGAGGTCAGCTCGAGGTATGTATATGTTTCACAAATTCCAGAATCAAGCCAGGTATACCTTTTCAAACCTTAATTCTTTTTCATCTCAACACTTCAGGTTAAATTAACTATTCCTTTGTATTTCATGTATATCTCAAGACCTACGTTTCAAATTTTGGATTTATATGAGATTATTTGATATGTTTTTTAAAGGCAAAAATTCAGAGTTTTTCAGTTGAATGTTAGTAAATCATTTTGCAAGAGCATAACTAAAGAAAATGGAGTTGTCCAAAAGATCAAATGCCTCATGAATGGCGCTGCCAATCCTCTGAGCCTATGTAGATGGAGCAGTAGACCATACATTATAAGCTTCCAAGAAAACACAGTTTCCAAGGGTCGCATGGCTGTAGACTAGGCTCTGAAGTTTTCAAACAAAGGCTTAGGTGTAGAACACATGCAACAACAGGGGAGGCATAAAACCATTTATCCCACATTGGCTATGTAGAGGGAGTTTTATATATTTAAATATAAGGCCGCATGTATACTTAGTGTCAAGAGTTGGAAGGCTTTTGACAAGTGCTAGCTTAGCACTGGTGGGCCCCCCACGTGCACGCACATCTCAAAGTGCCCAAATTTTATAGCAGAAGGATAAATTAAAGATCAAGAAATTTAGGAAGATCGGACGATGATCGTAGAAGATCTGACAGTCATCGCTATACCACAAGATAGAGATGCATTTTGGTTTATCCCCACAACTTGGCGACAAAGCACGTGCGGAAAAGGGGAGGTTAATGAGCATGCAAGTTCAAGATTGATCCAACGGTGGTTACTATATCATGATAAGAAGTTGCACGACCTATATCCCCCATGACATAGCGACTACCAAGGTAGCAGATGAGGTGTCATCCCAGTGGATCTACAAGCGAATCAGGATGTACCACGTGGCGGAGCGTAGAAGAAGAACCCAGGTCTAGTGGCAGATGAAGTGGAAAAGCTGATGGCATCCAATGGTAGTCGAAGTGGCACCCAAGTGGCGGTCACGTGGCAGCTCCAAGTAGTGGGTAGGTGGATCTGTGGGCAAACCAAAGGGTGACACGCAACATAGATAAACAAAGAGAAGAGAGAGCCACTCAGGCAAGGTTAAAAGCTGAGCAGATAAGGAAGATCAGATAGTTGGCTGAGTCAATTCGAAGGTGGTCACTATACCATAATTGGAAGATGTGTGATGTTTATTTGCTGTGACATGGCGATCGAGTGGTGAGGCCCGCTAAGGAAGTAGTTCGGAGGAGATAACGTGCGAGCAGGTTGGAAAAGATCTAATGGCTATCGTGGATCTGCAATACAAAGATGCACGATGAATATCCATCATGGCTAGGCGACAAGGGAGAGCTTCATTTTGACGGTTAGTGAGGCTGTGCTAAGGTAGCAGGACATAGACCCCAAAGCCAATCTAGAGGTGACACGTGGTGGGCCCAACAGATGAGGTGAGTGGCCCAAGTGTGATAACAATCATGCAAGTTGAAAGAGATCCAATGGTTGTCACTATTCCGCTATGGAAAGTTGCATGATCAATACCTATTGTGGATCAGTGACAAAGAGGAAACAAAGTGAAACAATGGGTCTGATGGTGCTGAGGTGGTAGACCAATGGTGATGACCTGGTAGTCAGGTGGCATGTCATCAAGCATGAATTATCGAACAAACCTAGGCTGCAATGGATCTCTAAAAGGACTCACCAAAAGCAGCAGTTTCATCGACATGAAGTTCATCAAAGAAATCAGAAGCGGTCCCATCGAAAATAAAAGGTATCAATGAAACTACAGGATCGATAGGACATGAGAATAGCTCGCCGACCGAGGAAGTTTGGTCGAAAGAATAATAAAAGGGAATTATTTCTTATCATATCACATTGCCTTATCTATTATTTGAATGTGCGTTAAAGATGAAATTTATGTATATCTATCCTAAAAAAGTGCTTTGAATATATATTTTAGGAGAAAATATTATTTTATATAAATGGATGTTATGTTCGCAAAATTATTTTCTAAAGATGGAAATACTTTGACTTAAATCAATTATTTTAAACAAGTATAAGGAAATATAAAGATTATTGACTTCCAAACTAAAAGCTAAGGTGGAATGTGTTTAATTTTCAAATCAAGGAATTTTATTGGCTTATTTTGTGTGTAGGAGATAATGAGAAGATGATGGATATTTGCTGAGGAATTTTATCAAGGCAGAGAACAAAAGACACATGATTTAAGTATCGTTTATTATATTTAAGGATTCTCATTTGTAATTATTTATTAAAACAAAGTGTGTTTCCTTTGAAAGGAAACTATCTATAATTCCCTTCTATGTATGAAAGAGTGCGTCCTTTCATATGTGCCTTTTGATTGAGATACTTAGAGGGGGTCATTCTTATTTGTAAAATGGGGAGGGGGAGAGTCATAAGGACAAGAAATATTGTTGTAAGGATTGAATATCATTTTGTATTAGAGAAGTCTTTAGGAAGAAGTATCATTTTGTGCAAGCAATTTGTAATGGAGTATCTACAAGTGCAGCTTATGTATGCAATTATTTCCTAAAAATTAATAAACAAGGTTCGCTGTTTCTTTTTCCAAATATTGTGTACACTTTTGTCTGATGATTATCTTTGTCCTCTTTATAAATCTGTTTATAGATTTTCTATGATGTGAATCACATGCCGTTACATTAAGTAAAATATTGAGTTCTTATTGTTTGTGTAATGCATACTGAACCTTCATAGTTGATGAGAAATTGTCTCTTGAGTTGATAAGATCTTTTGTCCACAAAGTGTCATATATATATCCTTGGATAGAGGCACAAGTTTGTTATTCATATTTTAAGGTTTTGATCTATATGTATTTAAGGTCCTTAATAGAGAAATATTCTTCCCAAATCCTATATGAATTGATCTATGCAGATTTCATTTAAGTCCTACAAGCAATCTCATTTTCAATATATATTCACAATCATTTCTTTCAAAGCATTCATTTAAAGCACATAAAAAAGCATAGTTGCAGAGCAATAATTTGCCAGTCATGTAAACTTGCTAAAAGGTTTAAATCCATTCTAAATAACCTTTTTTGTTATTGAGAGGAAAAGGCATACCCACCTAGGTTCAGTGGAGCCTAAAGTGCAGAGGGATTTGGTCTTTGACCATCCCTGTTCGTTGGCCAAGGCTGATTGGACTACTTGAGGATTTGGCAAGTCTTTTGGTTTTCCAATCTATGGTTTTGGGAACCAACATAGGTAATGTAATACATAGAGCTTATGTCAAAGTGATCAAAGTCAGAAGATGAAGCCTCCGACTCTTCTTCAAGTGGTTTAGTGAAAGCATGTATAGTATCAATATCTACATCTTTTATGCTACAAGTTCCTTCATGATTTTGTTCAATGATCACTTGTAGTTGACATACCTGTTGACATATCCTTAATGACTCTATTAGTTGATGTCATCTTTTACATTCAGCTTCCTCTAGACTAATGATAGGCCCTTGTTTTGTAGCCTCCACTTCTTCATTTGTAGTCCCATACCTGATTTTCTCTATCTCATTAAAGGGAGATATAGTAGGTGAAAAATTTTCTTGTCCTCTTTCTTCTTTCAACTATTGTTCATAGTCTTCTTGTCTTTTTAGTCTGGTTTCCTCTATTTCCTTTTGTAGTTTTAAGTGCACTATCTCTTGTGCTTCATCTATGATATCACTAGGTTCTTCAGGAGTTTCTTGAGTAGATTCGTCTGATAGAGGCTCTGGATCCCATTCATACTCATTCGAGTTCGCTTCTAAATTATCTATTTGCATTCTTCCCATGTATGTGACCGAAATGTTCAGTGGTGCAAACAACTCTTTAATTCTTTTCATTTCTTCTCTCATATCTTCTGGGTTTTCTACTCCTTGTAATGTCATTGCTGATACAATTGGAACTTGATTACAAGTTGCTTCTTCTCTCTTGATTTCTAGTTCTTCTTGTTCTTTTTCATACTCTTAATGAGTTTGTTGAGTATTTACTTCCTATGATGTTTAAAGTAGTATCTTTTTCCTCCACTTAGACTGATGATGAGAAGTATGTTTTTGATTTGATGACTCCTCTAAATGGTATCCAAGTCCAACTTTACCATTTGTAGACTTAGTTTGTAGCTTAATAGGTTCAACAATACGTTCTTGATGCTTTCCTAGAGGACCAGTACCTGAATATCCCATGCATTGAATCATCTTATAGCCTGGACCATATTATTCAGGGAAAATCTCATAGAGTTGCACTTCTTTGTTTTCACTATCCTCTTTTGTTTCATCTATAAGGGAAGTAGAGGATTGTACTAAAATACCATCATAAATGACATTTGGAGTTAAAGTTTGTGGCTTCATAGCCTTTGATGGTTTTCCAGACTGTCTTGGTGATGGAGGAAGAGAAATTAGTGAAAGTACAGGTTTTATATTGTATCCATCCATGCTAGTATCTGTGATTTTTAATTTCTTTTCTAAATATTTCATCAAAGGTTTTGAACTTTTAGCTTTAGAGGTTTCTCTGTTATAAGGAACAAAGGTATCAATACACTATTTTAATGCACTACAGGTGTAGCTTGTATCAACAAGAATACTGACTTCAACTCCATTATAAGAAAATTTCAAGCACTGGTGATAGGTAGATAGTACTACTTGCATTTCGTGAATCCATGTCCTACCCAACAAGATTTTGTATGAAAGAGGAAGCTCAAGCACCTAGAAAATAACATCTCTCTCCAAAAGTCCTACCCTGATCGGTAATAGTACTAGACCTTTAGAAGTTCTTTCTTCTTCATCATAAGATTTGATTGTTATTTTTCTTTATTGGATCAATGACATGTTCAAAAAATCTCAACTGTGTTAGTAAACTGTAGGTACAAATATTCAACCCAGCGCCTCCATCTATCAAAACATGTTTGACTTGATGTTTGTGGATCATAGCTTCAATGTGTAATGGTTGGTTATGTGGGTGATTAAGTGAATTGTCATCTTCTTCAGAGAAGGTGAGGTAATGAGGTGAAGTCAGGTGACCCACCATAGATTGAAACTGATCTACATCTAAATCTTTGGGGATATTAGTAGTAAGAAAAGCTTTGTCTAGGATCTCTCTATGAGCAGAAGAGATCTTAAGCAATTCAAAAATGGAGATTTGAGTGGTGGTTCATTTTAATTATTCGACAATGCTTTAACCAGGAGAGGATGATAAAGACATTTGTTTAGATTTAGCCATGATCATATCTAGTTGTCTGTTTGAAGAATTCGGTAGGTTTGATATTGTTTGATCTGGAGTTAAGAAATTAGCCCCTTTGAGAGTAACCTTCTTTTGAGCACGGGTTACAATATTTGCAATTTGTGTTTTATGTTGTTTATCTTTGATTATGATCATGTTGCAATACTCAGATTGGGAAGATTCAATCATGTTGATCATATTATCATTGTTAGCGTAGGCGTAATTGACTTTGGCACCTCCTTAGACTTTGAGGAATCACCTTGTTCATAAGTAGGTAAGGGATCTTTAAAAGTTTTGTGATCAATATTAGTTGTGTGATTTCCAATAACAATTTTACTAGCATCGATGAGGTATTGAATATCATGTTTGAGCTTCATGAAGTTGTTTGTTGTATAACCCTTGTTTTGATGATATTCATAGTACTCGTTTTCCCTCCACCATTTGGGTTTAACTTTTGGATCATATGGTCTAGAGTTGTCTGGAAATATTTGTTAGGAATCGGGAAGGAAAACTGAGAGGGGGGGTGAATCAGTTGTCAATAAATTATAACCCAAAACCAATTATTTCAAATTAAAACTTAGTGTCGGTAAGACGGATTAACAGTTAAAGCAATACTGGTACAACTTAATGAATGAAACAAAAAAGAAAAACATATCCACAACACATGACATAAATATTTTCATGTGGAAACCATGTAAGGGGAAAAACCACGATGGGAAACCTTACCCAGAATCAGATGATACTACTATAGATAGTAAGTGAATACAATAATGGGGTCTGCACATGTAGAAAGGCCAACCGCCTAGAGCTCACTGCTCAATCACAAAATAAGAGTCACACTGACTACAATTGGATGGTTAAATCCAATAACAATGTATTACTTCAGTATAGCATCTACAATGTTGGATTCAATACCGGTTTAAGCTCTGACCATGAGTGCCAAACACCTTCATAACCTTTCCTTCAACCTTGAGATAATATCTACGTGATTCACACAAGGATCTGCTTATTTTTGCTCTTCACAATGATCTTCAATATTTGCACACACTCACACATACACTCATACATCTTCCAGATAAGATCTTACAATTATTTATACAAAACCTAAGACCTCATGATTAGGTCAGCTCCTTAAAGATATTACATTTACAAAATAAGTCTTGATGCAATACAAAATGTTAGCCTCAATACATTTACACATTATCCAATCAATAAACCATTTCCAAAATGTGTCGTGCTGATCTGGAACATGATATCTTGTACCGGTCCATAACCTAGACCTATCTACCAATAAAGGCAAATATGTGAACCCAATTAGACCAATAAGAAAAATACCAAATGTAAACATCCAATCCATGTCTTTGGCATAACCAAATGATCTCTAGATGATAACAAGTCATCATCAACTTCCTGAGTTGTCGGTGAAACATATAAACTTTCGGTGAAACATATAAGTTGCCGATGAAACATATACCTGTGACTTTGCATAAGCCAATATCCACACCGGGAGCACAATGTGTCGGTTCAACAAGAAACCAATATAACCAAAGTGCCAAATCAACAATGTAGACCTCCAGAAACATAAGTGTTGACATCAATGACAAAATCAATGCAACATGTGACGAAGTCATCCATAATACCAACAATCTCCCCCTTTGGCATTGATGGCAACACTAGATGGAAAAATATCTAAGTGCCAAAAAAAGAATGCCAAATACCAACAATCTCCCAAAATAGATCAATACAAAGTTCTATACCAAAAACATAAACAATATAACCAAAACCAAAATATATCTCTCCAAGTACAATGTTTTTCCATAGACATCTCTCCCCTTTTGACATCAAATGCCAAAGTAGTCAAGAATCAAAATCATAACATAACATATAGCTAACTACTCCCCCTGAGCAGTAGCTCTCCTTCATCAAAACCAAAAAAAGTTTTTTCTGTTAGTCCCTGTCGGTTTGATGTCAATCTTCATCATTCAAGTCCTTGTTGGTGGAGTGATTACCCCAAGCTTCTCTCTGTGATATTCAAATATTTCCTTAGGCAAAGGCTTTGTAAAAATATCTGCAATTTGCTCTTTAGTATTCACATAAACCAATCTCACTTCATTTGCTTCAACATTTTCTTTCAAAAAATTATACTTAATAGAAACATGATTTGTTTTAGAGTGAAATACCAGATTCTTTGATATATCTATTGCTGCTGAATTATCATAGTAAATAGTTACCGGTTCTTTGCATTTTAACTTGATATAATTCAACATTTGCTTGATCCATAATACCTTAGTGCAATTAGTTGTTGCTGCAACATATTCTGCTTCTACTATAGATAATGATGTACAAGTTTGCTTCTTGTTGATCCATGAAATTAATCTTATACCAAGAAAGAATGCACCACCAGTGGTACTCTTTTTGTCATCCACATCTCCTACCCAATTTGCTTCTGTATATGCACATAACTCAAAATTGTCATCCTTAGGATACCATAAACCAAGATTTGCTATGCCTTGTAGGTATCAGAAAATCCTTTTTACTACAGTTTCATGATTTTCTTTAGGATTGCTTTGAAATCTTGAAACAATACACACTGCATTCATTATATTAGGTTTGGTTTGTGTCAAATATAGTATCCCTCCAAGCATAGATTTTTACCTTGTCAGATTTATAGGAGTTGACTCATCCTTTAATGTTAATTTATCAGTTGTAGTCATAGGAGTTCTTATCGGTTTGGATTTTTCCATTCCAAATTTCTTCAAGAGTTCCTTCAAGTATTTTGTTTGACATATGAATATACCTTTATCTGTTTGAGAAATCTGCAAACCTAGAAATTTTTTTATCTCTCCAATCATGGACATTTCAAATTCTTCTTGCATCTTGTTAGCAAAGTCTTTACATAACCCTTCTTCTCCTCCAAAAATGATATCATCCACAAATACTTCAATAACCAAAATGTCATCATTGGTGATTTGTAATACAAATTACTGTCAGCATTACCTTTTGTGTATCCCAGCTTTAGAAGATATTTATCCAGTCTAGCATACCAAGCTCTGGGAGCTTGCTTCAATCCATATAAAGCTTTCCTTAACTTGGAAACCATATCCTTATCATATGTTAATGAAAATCCATCAAGCTACTCAATGTAAACTTCTTTTTCAAGATCTTCATTCAAAAATGCACATTTTACATCCATCTGATAAACTTTATAGTTTTTGTGAGCTGCAAATGCAAGAAACAATCTTACTGCTTCAATTATGGCTACTGGTGCAAAGGTTTCATTATAATCAATTCCTTCTTTCTGAGAATAACCTTTACAAACTAATCTTGCTTTGTTTCTGATTACTTTACTGTCTTCATTAAGTTTATTTTTAAATACCCATTTAGTTCCAATTACATTTTTGTCTTTAGGTCGGGGAACTAATGTCCAAGTATTATTCTTTTCAATTTGTTATAATTCATCTTCCATTGCTTTTATCCAATGTTTATCTTGACATGCTTCAACAACTGATGCTAGTTCAACTTGAGAAATTAAACATACCTCTTCATTTGCCAATCTTCCTCTTATCATAACACCTTCATTTTTTATTTCCAATTATCTAATTTTCTGAATGATTCAATCTTACATACCTGGGTTTACTCTGATTTCCACTTACAGGCTATTTTTCTTAAGTCCTAGTTGAGTAATCTGATGATGTCGGTGTGACTAGTTCTTCATTATGTTCCAGTGCAATCTATGCCGGTTCATTAATAATCATTTCTACTTCCAGTTCAGAACCTATAGATCTTGTTTCTCCTCTAAAATGTTCATCTATATTCACATTAGTACTTTCAATGATTCTCTGCAATCTTTTATTATAACATCTATCTATCTTGCTTCTAGTTGAATAACCAAGAAATATTCCTTCATCACTTCTAGGATCAAATTTTCCAATAGACTCATCTCTCCTAATATAGAATTTTCTTCCAAATATTCTAGAATATTTAAGTGTAGGAATATGACCGAACCATAGTTCATAAGGGGTCTTCCGGTTTCACCTTTGATGTGAACTTTGTTGAAAGTATAAATTGTTGCATTCACTGCTTCTCTCCAGTACATATGAGGTAGATTTGATTCTATCATCATGGTTCTTGCTGCATCCAGTATAGTTTTGTTCTTCCTTTCCACAACTCCATTCTGTTGGGGTGTCTGGGGTGCTGATAGTTGTCTTTTGATTCCATTCTCTTCACAATATGCATTAAATTCCCTAGATGTAAATTCTCCTCCTTGATAAGATCTCAAACATTTGATTTTGTTTCCGGTTTCATTCTCTACCATTACCTTATATATCTTGAATCTCCCAAAAGCTTTTGATTTCTCCCTGAGAAAAGTAACCCAACACATTCTAAAATAATCATCAATTATTAGCATAAAGTATATATCACCTTGAAGACTTCTTGTTCTTGCTGGACCACATAGATCAATATGAATTAAATCAAGATTATTATTGGATTTCTCATAAATTCTCTTAAATGTTATTCTAACTTACTTTCCCATTTGACATTCCTTATATACCGTATTATGAGGTTTCACAATCTTAGGTAAATCCCTTACCTCTTTGGTTAAACTAATCTTTACAATGCAATCAAAATTCACATGACTGAGTCTTTTATGTCATAACCAACTTTCATCAATCTAAGCAATCAAACATGTCTTATCACTGGTATTCAAATGAAAGATATTACCTTTAGTCTGATTACCAGTTGTAATATCCAATCCAATTCTGTTCATGATTTTGCATTTTCCATTCTTGAATTGTAGTTGAAATCCTTTTTCCACTAACTGGCCAACACTCAAAAGATATGCTTTAAACCTTCAACATAATAAACATTGTCAGTATTGTGCTTACTATCCAAAGATATAGTGCCTCTTCCTTTGATTAAACAAGCTTTGTCATCTCCAAATCTTACTAGACCTCCATGACATTCCCAAAACGATAAGAATTTTCTTTTATCACCAATCATATGATGCGAGCAACCACTATCAATGATCCATTCATCATTTTGTTCAATTTTTGTTGTTAATGCTTTCTCTACCGGTTTGACAATAGGTGTCGGTTGATCTTCTTTTATTGCAACAAATGCCCATCCACTATCTATTGGATCTTCATAAGAGTCATCTGTAACACCTTCATCTGCATAGTAACATGACTTATCTCTATTTTTCTTAAATCTATATCTCTGATATTTAGGGTTAGGTTTATATGTAATTTTTGCCTCCTCTTGTAGTCTTGAATGTCAATCAAGATACCTAGACACCATATGACCAACTTTATTGCAATTAAAATATTTGAAAGGTACTTTACCTTCATACTTACTTCCTGTTGGACCTTTAGGCATCTTCCTTGCAAATAGTGCTTCAAGTTCTTCATTTTCTCTTCTAATATCTTCAAGTTCTTTTGCATAAAGTGCTTTCCAATCAGATTTGTCAAATGATGATGATGATGATGCTTTGAAGGCTATATCAGTCTTGACTGTAGCAGCAGGACCAAATTCTTCAAGCTCAAATGCAGAAAGTTTTCCAACCAAAGTATCTCTAGATACTGATGTATTAGGCATTGTTATCAACTCATTATTAGATGTCACATTCATTTTGTAAGATGGTGGCAAAGCTCTTAAAACTTTAGAAACAATTTCATCTTCACTTAAAGATCCTCCACAACATTGTATTCCTAAAAAAATTTCATTAACTCTTTCCATAAATGCATAAATTCTTTCATCCTCTTCCATTTTTAAATTTTCATACCTGACCTGGTAACATTCCAATTTTGCAATTTTGACAATGGAATTTCCTTCATTTAATGTTTCCAATTGATCCCAAATAGATTCTGCAGTAGATATGTCTGATTATCCCATGATTTACTGATCTGATAATGCACTTAGAAGTGCTTCTCTTGCTTTGCAATCATTCTCCAAGTCTTTAGCCAAGGTTCTTTCTCTGTCGGTTTCTCTACCTTCTATTGATTGTCAACATTTGTAGGTTTAATTTGTGTTTTTACCTCTACTTTTTCTTGTGCTTCTACTAGTTTCTCAACTTGTTCTGGTATCTCAATATTCAGAGAGTCAAAAGTGTTGATCGGTGACTCAAAGATTTCAATATTTATAGCATCAGTTTGTTTTACCTCTGTAGTCTCTTTGTCCATGACAATGTTGAAGTCTTGTGTGTCCACATTCATGGTAAAAAGAACTTCAAATTCCGGATTGGTGTCATCTCTTGTTATGTCCTCTCCCTTCTCTTCCGGTTGACTATTAGTTTGTACTAGTGCCTCTATAGTTATTGGTGGGGTGTCTTGTACTAGTGGAGGAAGGTTATCCTTGACCATTATATTAGGTACACTACCAATTTTACCTTTACCTTTATCCTTTTGATAAACGTTTGTAAAAGACTTGTCCATTTTCTTCTTTCTTTTCTCTTTCCACAAAGAATATGTCCTATTTGTTCATTGTTTCATCTGCAATTTCCTTAACTCGGCCTGCCATAAGGATAACCTACTGATGTCCACTTACAAAAACTAACTGGTTGTCTTCTGCAATCAATTCATCAATCTCCTATTTTTCTATCTTGGGAATGATCTTGAAAACTGGTCTAGGTCACTTAATCTTTTCCACAATGGTAGGGTTTGCTACGAATTTAGGAACAAAATATGAAGATGCCATTGCGAAAGATAAATACCTTCTAACTGTAAAATCCCTGGATGCCCTAAAAAGGATCTTTGCTACTTTGCCTTTATAATTCCTTTCCTTAATTTATCTCTCTTCGAATGCTTGGATGCTTGGTGAGTTGAATGTTGGAATTTTGAGTTTGCTGGTATTTTGCATCAAGATTGCATTAATGATATGTTGTCATTGATGTCAATTGAACTGATAAATGGTATTCATGTTATTGTTGATATTGTTGTTTTTGATATTGGCTAGTAACCAATAAGAAGAGATTTGTGGAAGATGTTGTAAACCTGTATGTTAAGTTTTGTGAGTTGAACCGGTGTAAAGGGTTAAACCTTTCTATGTAATGTAACTGGTAAAACCTATCAGTTTTTAATCCCTAACTGACCAAGTTTGATGGTTTGTTATCTGATAAGCGATAATGATGGAGACACGTGTGATCATTTGATTACGGAGATATTCAAATTATTTTGGCACATTTGTTCTTGTCTAGGGAAGGAGCAAAGTGAATTGCATCTAATGCACAACGCGTGATGAGTTACAAAGTCCAATAGAGTGATGATCATGGAGTGGTTGAAATTATCTTGAATAATGTGAAGAGATTTTCATAATTTCTAACAGTCAAGATTGTACCAACTTGTTTGTAATCTCGATGATGATAATTAGGTTTTTGATGTGTTACCAACCGAATTGATTTCTATTTAAGGTCGATGAAGTTGTTTGTTAAGGTTGTTGGCAAGGTTGGTAGAAAACCTGTTAAGTGTATAGTTGCCAAACTGGTGAATGGATCTGCACTTTGAGTGAAGACAGACTGGAGGTTATAGAAGGATCTGATCAAGCAAAATTAGTGTTATTCAGACAGATCAACTAAACTATTTTTTTTCTAACAATTACAACAGAAGTTAAATCCCTTAACCGGGTAAGCTCTAACAAGCTTGGTTACTCATTAAATCCTCTAACAAGGTGGTCCTTTAGTTTGGATTCTTAAAACCTTCAGTGACGCTACTCCTAATAGGGTATTGTGCTTCTAACAAGGCATATTTGTAAATCCCTTAACTGGGTGATTCTAACTAGAATTAGTTCTTAACAGGACTTATTGTGAATCTCTAACATGCTTTGGCTCCTAATAGGGCAAACTTCAAAAGAGTTTAGATAGCTATCCTTGTGAGTCTCATCTCACCATGGTTTTTACCTATTTGGGTTTTCTACGTATAAACATTTGTGTCAAGTGGTGAATGCTTTTATGGTTGTGATCTTATTTGTTGATTTGGTTAATCTCTGATAAGGCATGTTAAGTAGAAGCATTAAGAGATGAATATGTTGAGTTATGATTAAGCATTGTTGATATTCACACGATTGAAGTTGTTTACTATTAAAATTGTCATAACAGTTAAACTAGTTGATGTCAAGTATTCTTATGATTATTGATCTTGACTGAGATATGATTACCTTGTTTGATTGAGTTTGAGTTTGGGAACTTTGTATTAGTTTTTTAGCATACTGATTCACCGAACAACTTACAAAATGTCTGGCAAAAAAGCCAGTCAACTGAAAGGACAACAAAAGAAAGGAACAACAAAGCAGAAAAACCAGAGAAAACACAACACAACTAAAAATACTTTAGGAGTTCCTCCACCTTATTCACAAGCTGGTCATAATTTGCTACAATAGCTTTGAATTCTTCCATGTCCTTATTTGGCTTTTTCTCCTTCTTTTTACCTCTGGTCCTTGTTCTAGGTCCTTGCACTTCTCCATGCCTTCAATGCTAGGTTCAATCTTTAGAGAGTCCTTCTCCTCCTCCAGTTTGTTGATGAGGATTTTTGTATTGCCAGCTGAGGCCTTCAGAATATTTAAGCTTTGTTATGCAATGCTTTTAAGGCTTTATTCAATTTTATTGACTTTTTTATCAGTATCCTCCATTCTTTGATCCATACCAATATCATTATTTTTCCTCTTATTCAGGTCTTTCTCGATTTGCTTGAACCTGGGGTTAAAGGAATCTTTGATCTCTTCGGCTCTGGCAACAGTTTTAGTCAAATCCTTAACCTGTTCTGCCATAGATTTGCCTCCACCAAAACTGATAGTCTCTAGGATTTGGACTCTGTGGTTGAGCTTCATATTATCCTCCACAAATTTCTTGTAACTGGTAATTATCCAATCAATGGTGTCCACAAAGCCTTTCAAACCCTTAGGAGGAGGATTTGAGGAGGGTGATTTCTCACTGGAGTTGTCCTTTTCCTTGTTGGAGATGTCTCCAATAGTGATTTTACCAACTTTTCCATCGATTCTCTGTTCAAAACCTTCCCTTGTGGTCTCCTCCTCCAAATTCTGGTTGAAATCTGGATTCTTTTTCTGCACTTGTTCCTTCAGCTCCATAACATTGACTTCCTGATTCTTGTGTTTGTTCCTTGTCTGAATTGAAATTTTGGTTTTCTTATTCTGAGGAGACTGGGGTTCCTCCTTCTCAAAATCCTCAGAGACCTCTTCCTCCTCTGAGGAGCTAATTTGGAGAACTTTATCTTTATATTTTTTCTTACCCTTCGAGGAGGAAGGCCTGGTTCTCACATGTTTTCTTTTCTGACTAGTTTCGGCTTCAGAGTCATCCTGACTCTCTTCAGACTCACTCATCGAATCACTATCTGACTCCTCACCCATAGAAAAAATAGAATGCGACCCTTCCTCCTCAAACTCAGAGATAGAAGGTTGATGATGGGTAATTTGGTTAGCTTTTAGGTGGTCATAAATTAATACCATGAGACTTTGATGCATGGCTATCACCCTTAGGGTTCTCTTTATGGGCCTTAATGGTAGCATTCATAGAGCACAGCAGAAAATATGGAATGTTAACTTGTTCATCATACCTAAAATGGTTCAGCAAAACAAAATGGTAGCCATACACTTTTGTGAATCTACCATCCAAAGTTACATAGCGCATTATAGCAAATAAGACCTCCCTCCATGGTTTAACCAATGCCCTAGGTGAATAGTAAGTTTTACTTTGCTTAACCAGGTGCTTTTTCTCCTTTTCCATTTGAGGATATCTTTCGATGGCCTCCTTACTCAATTTTCTATCTCTGTAGTAGTTGCTTCCTTCCCTACAGAGACCCGTGACTTGAGCAATGAGGTCTTCATCTATGGAGATTGATTGATCTCCCATCTCAGAGTGCCCTTTCTCCAATTTTTACAGAAGAAATTAGTAACTGTGGCATCACACCCATGGAGGCTCTCCATAAACTTTGAAAACCCGCCCTTCTACAAAATGTACCAGATGACCTCCTTTTGCTTCCACTCCTTGCAGTTGTTGGGTTCATAGGGGCGTTGATTTCCTCCCATATTTTCACTTTTCAGAGCAAAAGGTTGAGAGTTGTAGAGAGCTTTAGGCAAGAAATTTCTTGAAACTACCAAATATACCCAGAAAGTGTGGGAAGAGATAGCATAAGTCTTGCAATAAATGGTACTAGCATTATTATAATTACTTATAGCACTCCTATTAATCCATTTCATCATTACTTTGTCCGTTTATGATCTTTGGGGTACTATTGTATCAATCCTTAAAAATGATTGATTTTACGTCATCGAGGAGGTGCTCTTCACCCTTCCATGTGATCATTTTATCTTGAATGACCGCCACATTGGTTGCCTAGTCAGCAAAACCATTAGCTTCACAATAGATATGAGATATGAAGCATTTCTCAAAAGTGTTGATGAGATCTCTGGCTATCTTTATTATGTTATTGATAGTCCATGAAGGCTTAGAGGTTCCCTTTAGGAATTTGATGATGTTATTAGAATCTCCTTCAATCTATAGATAGGGACAGTTCCATCTTTTGGCTAGGAGAATACCTTGGAGTGCAATGATTGCTTCTGCGTTGTGGTTAGTTTGGCTCCCTATAGGAACAACAATCATTTCATTACAGTTACCATTTTCATCTCTGAGGATTTCACCGCATCCTGTAGGGCCAGTATTGCCTTTTGCAGCACCGTCAAAGTTGACTTTGAGCCAACCATGTGGGGGAGTATGCCATCTAGCTTCTAGTCTTTGATTTAGAATGAGATCAGAACTACTAGCATTCTTCAAATTCCAGGAACTTAAAATGTGAGTTTCCATGGGGTTGGCAAAAATGCAAGGATTCCCAATGATTCCAATGTTCTCCAAAATAGCCCATTGAATTTTCTGGAAAACAACATCCTGGGTGAGAGAAGTGTCCCTAAAAATATGGTTGTTCCTTTATTTCCATATCCCCCACTGAATGTGAGGGAGAAATAGCTGCCACAAAGATCTCAAAAAGGGGTTAGCCTAGTGATAATTCCAAGAATGGAACAAATCTCTGATAGTGTTAGGAAAAACCCAATCAATGAAAAATTCTTAAGAAGTCTTTCCCAAATTGAAGCAGTTGAGGAATAGTGGATAGCCAAATGGTCCATAGACTCTTCCTCCTCAAGATAGAGAGAACATCTATTAGGGAAAGAAAAGCCTCTACCCTTAAGATTATCTAAGGTCAAGATTTTATTTTGAAGGATAGTCCAATAGAAAAAAATGATTTTAGGGATTAGACCCTTTATCCAAGCTTTGGACCAAAAAGGATTCTTTGAGGGGGCAGGGGAAAGAACACCATACATTGAAGAGATGGTGATGCTGCCTTTAGGTTCATATTTCCAAATAAGGGAGTCTTCCTCTTTATTCAGCCAAACAGAAGAAAGATGGTTTTTAAGATTAATAAGGTTCAGGTGAATACTTTCAATGTTCTTCCATTTATCACCTATCCAATATCCCTCAACCAAAGGGCCAAAGATTCTAATACAGGAGGGAGAAAAAGGGGCCCATCCAGGGATATGAACCAGAGGTTTATCGAAAAGCTAGGGTTCTTCCCAGAATCTAACTTTCCTACCATTGCCAACATTCCATTTAACCCCTTTGGCAATGTTGTATTTACACTTAGAGGCATGATTCCAAATATGGGACCCATTCATACTGAAGTCAGAATTGATAAAAGAGGGAAGAGAAGAAGACAAAAGAGAATACTCACTTCTCCATATTTTACACCATTCACTGTCAGAGTGGAATAGTTTCCAAATCTGTTTAGACAAGAGAGATTCATTGAGGGTCTGGATTCTTCTCAGGCCTAGGCCTCCATTACTTTTCGGTCTGCACACCTTATCCCAAGCCACAAGAGACATTCTTTTCTTTTCTTCAACCCCTGACCAAAGAAATTTTTTTCTGAATTTTCTCAATTGCATCAACATACTTAACAGGAATTCTAAAGAGGCTAAGGGCATAAATAGGAATGCTTTGAAGAGAAGCTTTTATAAGTTGGAGCTTTTCAGCCTGACGTAAAAGGTCACCTTTCCATCCAACAAGATTTTTTTGAAATTTTTTCACCAAAGAACTCCAAAAGGAATCAAGTGGTGCAATGCCCAGAGGGAGACCAAGATAAGTGGCAGGAAGATCAGCAATCCGACATTCCAGAATTCTACTGATTCTATGATGTCTTCACTCAGGAGTGTTGATGAAAAATACTTCGCTTTTAACCCAATTGATAAGTTGGCCAGAAGCAAAAGCAAACTTACATAGGGTGTCCTTAAGAGTTCTAGCTTTTGAGATGCTTGAGTCCCCCATGACAATAGTATCATCCACAAAATATTGGTGGGAACATATATGATCAACTGAAGAAGGTTGGAGTCCTTTGAAAATTCCTCTCATCACCATACTTTCTATAGATCTACCAAAACATTCAGCCATAATTATGAAGAGGATATGAGAAATGGGATCCCCTTGACTCAGTCCTCTAGATGCTTAAAAGAAGGTGGAGGGAGATCCATTGACAAGAACAGCAAAGGAGGTAGTGGTAATAAGTTGTTTGAAGAGATCCACACATTTGGTAGAGAAGCCATAAGCCAAAAGAACCTTCCCGAGGAAAGACCAATCAACCTAGTCATAGGCCTTAGAGAGATCAAGCTTGAGGATGAAACCCTATTTCTTAGCCGTAACAAGTGAATGAATATTCTCATGAATAGTTATGATGGAATCAAGGATTTATCTTCCTTGCACAAAACCATTTTGCTAATGATTAATCAGAGAAGGAAGGACAATCGGGATTCTGGAAGTAAGGACCTTAGAAATAATCTTATAAAAATAATTGCATAAGCTAATTGACTTGAACTTATCCATGGAGTTAGAACCTTGAATTTTTGGGATTAATGCAATGAAGGTACCATTGATCTCTTTCAAAATTCTTCGACTCCATTGGATACATCTTTCCCAACAATATCCCAGAATTCTTGTAAGAAGAACATGGGGAAGCCATCAGGTCCGGGGGCTTTGTTACCATCAAAAGAAAAGACAACATTTCAGATCTCCTAGTTCGAAGGTATAGAAGAAAGGGAGGCATTCATCTTCGCATCAATGAGGCAAGGAATATTATTAAGGAAAGAGCTTTGAGCATCAACATCTAGTCTATGATCCCTACAAAGGAGATCATCAAAGAATCTTTTGGCCTCATTTCTTATCTCATCCTCCTTAACCAGCTCCCCATTGTCCACAACCAATTTTATGATCATGTTTGCCGATTTATGTTTAATAGTCGACATATGAAAGAATCTTGTGTTCTTATGTCCTTCCTTCAGCCAAATACATCTTGATTTCTGCTTCCAAAAAGTTTCTTCTTTAGCAATGATTTCATGGTAGTTTTTGAGGATCTCATTTTCTTCAGCAATTGACATAGTAGAGAACTCATCCTTCTGAATTTGGACCTGTATTTTATTGAGGTCTTCCTAAATTTTTCCTTTGGCCTCAAAAATATTCCCAAAGCTATCTTTGTTCCATAACCTTATATTGTCTTTGATACTTTTGAGTTTCTTCACAACTCTATACATAGTAGTGCCCTCAACTTTAATGTTCCACCATTCCTGAATTTTAAGAATGAGATCAGGATGAAGAGTCCACATTTTCTCAAATCTGAAAGGAAAGTGCCTTCTTCTATTTATTGAGACAACATAAAAAGTTATGGGATAATGGTCAGACCCAACCCAGTTGTGGGAAAACAGGGAACAGTAATAATGTCTATACTAGTCATCAGAAATAAGAGCCCTATCAAGGAGAAAGTGAATAAAGGTCATTTCTAGTCCTCCTATTAGTCCAAGTGTAATTGCATCCCTGTATCTCCACATCATTGAGAGCCTGAGAGTTTATAAAATCCATGAGGGCTAGTCTACTTTCTAGCTGAGAGGGGCTTCCACCAAATTTTTCCTCCTCTCTCAAGGGAGTGTTGAAGTCTCCCATGACCAGCCAGCTTAGATTCTTGAAGGTGTTCCTTATTTCCATTAGTTTTTTCCAAAACAGTCTTCTAGCTTTCAAGGTATTAGGAGCATAAATGTTAGTGAGGACCCAAGATGTTCCATCTTTTAAATGCTCAAATTTTATGCAAGAGAAATTGTTTTCTTGAATAAGAACATGACCTTTAACACTATTGAGATTCCAAATGTTTGCAATGCCTCCACAGGCACCTTCCGAGCTACCACCACTAATGCTCCCAAATTTAAAGAACTTTAGAGATTCAACCTTTTCTCTACTCATCTTAGTTTCTTGAATAAGAAAAATATTAGGTTTACTATCTCTTATCATATTCCTAATAATATCATGCTTGTGGGGATTATTTAGTCCCCTAATATTCCAAGAGATGATCTTCATAGTTACTTACCAATTCCTAACTCCTTCAGAGTCTTCTAAGTCCCATCTACTATGTTCTTGTTGGCCTCCTTGTCTCTGACTTTGTGGTTTGAAGGTCATCCTGGAGAAGAGGAAACATACCCGACATCAACTTGAGCAATTCTGCTAGACTTCCTTAATTGGGAAGTCGAGGGAGTGGATCCTTTCTTATTCCTGTATTTTGGTATTTTCCAATCAGCTTCTTTCTCAAGAACCACTTCAGGGTTACTGAGAATTCTAGAAATTTCTTCTTCATTACCCCAATTAGGAAATCTAGAGTCTTGTGGAGTATTATTGACTGTTTTAGAAATTTGGTCTGAATCCAAAAGGTTCATACCCAATATCACATTTCTGGGCTTCTTACATTTCAGAGCTGATCAAAAGCAGGGAAGAGTCAGTCTTTTCTTCTTGAAAGCCAGTGATCTCCCCTTCCTCAGGTTGCTCCTCTCTATTGGGTGCTTCCTTATTGGCCAAAGTATCAGCAATTACCATCTCAGCTATTTCTTTTGAGGATTCAGGCTGTTGTTTAAATTTCTCTATTCGGATCTGCCCTTCCATGGGGTTGTTTACTTTCATTAACTACTTCCTCGGGACTTCCTGAGTGGGGAGATTAAAGGAAGGGGTTGAGGATACCAATTCCTTATTTTCCCCCAAGGTTCCAAAGTAGTTATTATTAACAAAGTCATCTTCCTTATTTTCTAAGTTTTTGACTTGCCATACCTTTTCTTTTGGAGCCTTTTTACTTTTAGCTGAAGGTTTGTCTTGCTTGAGCTCCCCTTTAGGATTAAGAGGATAGGATTTAGCCCAGTGACCTTCTTTCTTGAAATGAAAACAAGCAAAGGGGATAGATTCATATTCTATTTGTTGTTTCCACGTTCCTAACTTTGACACAATGTCTATCTATTCTGACATATCTGCATCATGAGCTATCCCTACACAAAATCTGGCATGAGTAAGCCTCCTTTTTTAGGCTATGACTAGCTCTATTAAGAGGAGCTCACCAAAGGAGATTTCTATTCCTGAGAAAATGCTTTATGTCCAATACTCAAGAGGCAGACTTGGTAACTTTACCCAAACTAGGACCTGCACCAGAAGTGAATCATTCATATTTAGATTCGGATGCCATTTCCGAAGGACCAAAGCCATCTTTCCAACCATCCAAGGACTACCACAGAGAATCCTTGTTTTATCTTCTTCACATGAGAAAGAAAAGGTAAGGAGGCCTTTGGGCAAGGCCAAAACTTCAACATTACCTTTCAAAGCCCATTTCCTTTTAACATATGGCCTCACAAATTTGATGCTTGGGCACGGACCCATAAACTTTCCTACTAGGGAGTTTGACATACTGCTAATATTATGATCCAAAACCAAATCAGGGATAGAGATAACAAGCTTGCCACCTGTAGGGTCAGATATATTCTTGACAGGAGGTAAAGAGGATTTTCCAGATGGTCTTGTTCCAAAAAGGGATGACCATTTTCTAGATTCGATTCCAATCTCCAAGGCCTCTTCATGTGGGCTGGACCCCCCTCCGCGATTCCAGAAACCACTTTCTTCTCTGGTAGAGTACCAACAACTTGTGGAATATCATCCTCCTTCAAAATATCTGGAGGTTTGTCCTTCTCCCCCATAGGACTAGCTCCATAATTCTGGTCGCTCCCACCATTGGAACTTGAGTTCTTGCCTTGCAGAGAATTTGAAATTTGAATTTCGCCATTGTCGCTTATTACACCTTTATGCATCTTTGCTTAGTGATTACTATTCTTTTCTCATCCATTAATAACCAAGGAAGGTCACTTATATTAATTTGGTATCCATGGCTATTTGATTGAATGACATTTTTCATTACATGATTGGATTTCTGAATGTTAGTACAAATTTTGACAATTTTTTCTTTGTCACGCCTTCCATTGAAATGAAAGGTTACAATGCCTTTATGACCAAAATTCTGACTTAAAACCGCAATAAATGCTTGTCGATGAAGTGAAAAACTCCACATATCTGTCGATAAAGAAGAAATATAACTTCTTACCATCAACCGAGGGTAAATGCATAGTTTTCAATTTTTTGCCTTACCCGTAAGGTTTATTCCTTAGTTGGATGAAGAATCTCCTACCGGTGCAAGATTACCCTATTTTGTCAGTGCAGTGACAGATTCATCACCTTTCTGATCTCTCTTCTTAATCCATTGTTTTGAAAATTCATTCTTGATTTCAGTCACCTTCTCTTTGCCTTTGTTATTAGATCCTTTATTTTTCACTGGTGAATTCTTGCTTCTACAAAATTTTGCAATATGCCCAATTTCGTTACATGCATAACAAGTTACATTGTTTCTCTGAATAGCCTTTCCATAACCTTGACCGGTTTGAGTTCTGCATTGATTAGATAAATGTCCAAATCTACCAAAAACATAGCATTTCACATTCATTATGCAATTGTCTGAGTTATGACCATTTTTATTGCATTAGGAACATTGACCGGTGGGTAAGTTTGTATTCTGATTATTTCTAAATTTGCATTGATTTCCTCTATGACCAAATTTATTGCAGTTAAAACATTTCCCATTAAATTTATAAGCATTAGGCTGCCTTACTAGTTTGTTGTGATCATGATTGTTTGCAGTCCCTGAGCTTTCTTCATGTTCAAATCCAAGTCCAATTGTTTCTCCATCAGGTTTCTGACTTTTCAACATATCATCAAGATTATCTGAACTTTTTTTGAATTTGTCTTTGTATTCATTTGCAGTGACCAACTCACTTTCCAAAGTGCTAACCTGTCTCAAAAGTTCATCTTTGTCATGTTGCATGTGGATCAAATTAGTTTTGAGCATATCATTTTCATAACTAAGCCTTTGATATTCATCTAATCTTTCATTTAGTCTTATGGCCAAATCTTCCTCATTCCTCTTTCTATCTTCAATATCTTTGCATAGTCTCATGGTTAAATCTTGCATCTCATTCTTCATGTTACTGTTCTCTTGTCTCAATTTGTCTGCAATATCTCTAAGAGTTTCTTTTTCTTCATCATCTTGATTTTGCAATTGCACATGTAATTCTTTTCTCTTGTTCTTTTCTATAACCTAGTTATCTTGAAGTGCTTTGATAAATTCTCGAGCAATTATGAGTTCATCTTCCAGTTTGATATTCTTTAATTTCTCTGCATCAAAATCCTCAAGAGCTCCTTTCAATTGTTGTCTCAAGCTTTCCATTGATACCAATTTCAGAATCTTCCTCAGGCTGTTAGGCTTTTGCAAATAGAGGACTAGGCTCTGATACCAATTGTTAGATACTTTATCAGTCCCAAAGACACTGAGAGGGGGGGGGAGGGGTGAATCAGTGTCTAACTGGTGTATGAAATATTTAAACTTGTTTGCAATTTTACAACCCAAATTAATGTATCGGTAAACAAGCAATAAAACAATAAAGAGAAATAAGAGAGACAACATCAATGCACACCATACATAACACAAGATATTTTGGCAAGGAAACCCGGTAGGGGAAAAACCTCGGTGGAATTTGTGACCCACAATATTTACTCACTGGCCAATATGAATAAATATTACTGATACAATAGGGGCCTGCACATGCAAGAAGACCAATAGCCTAGAGCTCACTTCTCAATCACAAAAAGGAGTCACACTAACTACAAAATTGGATGATTAAATCCAATGACAATGTACTGCTCAAAATAGCATCTACAATGCTTGATTCAGTACTGGTTTAAGCTCTGTCAAATACCTATGCCATAAACCTTTCTTTGCTCTGCTCTTCTCTTATTCACTCATCAAAATTATTACATCAAAATGCATATACAAATATTCTCTCTCATAATCCACTTGCATTAATCACCTATACATATTTCTCATACCTAACACACTTTTTACATACCTATGTCACTTTCAAAATGACCTATAAGATCTCATACATATACGAGTCTTTACAATACTTCATGTCAGCTATACAATATAGTTATAATACAAAACAATATAATTTCCATGTCGGCTGGGGTGCCGGTAAGATCTTCTGTCGGTGTAGACTAGGTGCCGGTGTAAATAATCTTGTTGTGCCTGCCAGTGCCGGTAGATGATGTTTGTTGCCGGTGTATGTTGTGAACCATATTACCAGTTGGTTGCCATCAATGACAACATATTCGCATCTAAGTGTAGAATTCCAACAAGAGAAACATACCCATTCTTTTTAACATCCCATATATCTCTTCCAATGTAGTTCAGATGTGTTTCCATTCTGATCTTCCATATACCATAGTTAGTTCCATCAAGTTTGGGACTGTCCTTCCTGAAGATATTTGCTGCCATAGGATCTCCTCAAGTTGTTAGGATTCCACAAAAAGAGGACTAGGCTCTGATACCAATTGTTAGGAACCGAGAAGGACAACTGAGAGGGGGGGTCAATCAATTGTCAATAAATTATAAACCAAAACCAATTATTTCAACTTAAAACTCAGTGTCGGTAAGACAGATTAATAGTTTTAGCAATACCGGTATAACTTAATGAATGAGATAGAAATCAAAACACATCCACAACACATGACACAAAGATTTTGATGTGGAAACCCTGTAAGGGGAAAATCACGATGGGAAACCTTACCCACAATCAGATGATACTACTGTAGATAGTAAGTGAATACAATAATGGGGTCTGCACATGCAGAAAGGCCAACCACCTAGAGCTCACTGCTCAATCACAAAATAGGAGTCACACTGACTACAATTGAATGGTTAAATCCAATAATAATGTATTGCTTCAATATAGCATCTACTATGTCGAATTCAGTACCAGTTTAAGCTCTGACCATGAGTGCCAAACACCTTCATAACCTTTGCTTCAACCTTAAATAATATCTGCATGATTCACACAAGGATCTGCTTATTTTCGCTCTTCACAATGATCTTCAATATTCACACAGACTCACACATACACTCATACATATTCCAAATAAGATCTTACAATTATTTATACAAAACCTAAGACCTCATGATTAGGTTGGCTCCCTAAAGATATTACATTTACAAAATAAGTCTTGATGCAATACAATATGTTGACCTCAATACATTTTCACATTATCCAATCAATAAAACATTTCCAAAATGTGTCGTGTTGATCTAGAACATGGTATATTGTACCAGTCCATAACCTAGACCTATCTACCGGTAAAGGAAAATATGACAACCCGATTAGACCAATAAGAAAAACACCAAATGTAAACATCCAATCCATGTCTTTGACATAACCAAATAATCTCTAGATGATAACAAGTCATCATTAACTTCCTGAGCTATCGGTGAAACATATAAGTGTTGGTATTTTGGATATGTTGATATGGGTTTGTCATTGATGTCAATACTTATCAGCACTTGGAGATCTTTGGTTATGTTCACCGGCAAGTCAGTGACTTATGCACAATCACCGATATTTGGTTCACCGACAGGTTATATTGTTCACTGGCACTTGGAATTACTTGGACACTACCTGGTTATGATGAAGACATTATTTGATCACTTGGTTTTGGCGATTTGGTTATTGGTCTGTTAAGGTTTGCATATTTACTGTTACCAGCAAATAGGTCCAGGTTATGCACTGGCAAACATATCTATTCTAGATCAGCATGACACATTATGGAGATCACTTATTATTATTGTAAATGCATTGAGCTGACATAATGCATCACTTATTGATTTATTTGTAATATTCTTAGTGAGCCAACCTATTCAATTGGTCTTAGGTAATGGTATAAATGTAAGATCTTATTTGTGAGATTGATATGTGATTGAAAAAAGGATTGTAATAGGGTATATACAAAAATAAGCAGAGCTATACACACAGACATCTTTTGAAGGTTGAAGAAAGGTTTTGAGGAAGATAATTAGAACTTAACTGGTACTGAATCCATCATATGAAGATGCTATTTTAAGTAGTACATTATCATTGGATTTAACCATCCAATTGTAATAAGTGTGACTCACATTTTGTGATTGAGCAGTGAGCTCTAGGAAACTAGCCTTTCTGCATGTACAGACTCCATATTGTACACACATACTATCAGTAGTAGTATCATTTGATTGTGGGTAAGGCTTCCCACCATGTTTTTCTTCTTATAGGGTTTCCACGTACAAATATTTGTGTTATGTGTTGTGGATGTTATTGTCTTTCTATTTCATGCATTAATCTTTACCGGTACTGCAAATAACTGATAAAACTGTATATCGACATAAAGTTTGGTTTACCGACATTAAGCATTAAGTTTTGGTTAAGTTAATTTTGGTTGAATTTATTGGACAATTGATTCACCCCCCCCCCCCCTCTGAGTTGTCTCTGGGACCTAACAATTGGTATCAGAGCCTAGTCCTCTTTTTGCAGAAGTTTAACAGCTTGAGGAGATGCAATGTCTTCTAACTATTTCAGGAAGGACAGTCTGAAACTTGATGGAGCTAACTATGGCATATGGAAGATCAGGATGGAGACACATTTGAATTGTATTAGAAAGGACATATGGGATGTTACAAAGAATGGTTATATTGCTCCTACTCAAGGTCAGCCTAATCCACCAAACATGGCTAAAGATGAGGAAAATGATTGCAAAGCAAGAGAAGCACTTTTGAGCATATTGTCAGATCAGCAAGTCATGGGATTATCAGATAGATCTATTGCTATAGCTATTTGGGATAAGTTGGAAACATTGAATGAAGGAGATTCCACAATCAAAATTGCAAAACTTGAATGCTTCCAAGTTAGGTATGAAAATCTGAAAATGGAAGAAGATGAAATAATTTCTTCTTTTATAGAAAGAGTTAATGAAATTGTTCTGGGTATACAATGTTGTGGAGGAACCTTAAGTGAAGATGAGATTGTTTCTAAAGTTTTAAGAGATTTTCCACCGACATATAAAATGAAAGTTACTGCTATAAGTGAATTGAGAACAATGCCTAATGCATCAATATCTAGAGACACTTTGGTTGGAAAACTTTCAACTTTTGAAGTTGAGGAATTTGGTCCAGTTGCTACTATTAAGATAGATCTAGCTTTCAAAGCATCATCATCATTATCTGAGAAATCTGATTGGAAAGCCTTTTATGCAAGAGAAGTTGAAGCACTATTTGCAAGGAAAATGCCTAAAGGTCTAGTTGGAAGTAAGTATGAAGGTAAAGCACCTTTTAAATGTTTTAATTGTGATAAGATTGGTCATATGGCTTCTAGGTGTCCTGATAGACATGCAATATTAAGAGAAGAAGCTAAAAGAACATATAAGCCTAACCCTAATTATCAGAGATACAAGTTTAAGAAGAATAGAGACAAATCTTGTTATTATGCTGATGAAGGAGTTACTGATGATTCTAATGAGGATCCGGTAGACAATGGATGGGCTTTTGTTGCTATAACAGAAGATCAACCGACTCCTACTATTCAATCGGTAGAGCAAACCCTGGCAGCTAAAATTTAAGATAAGGATGAATGGATTATTGATTTAGGATGTTCACATCACATGACTGGTGATAAGAGTAAATTTTTAACCTTTCAAGAATACAATGGAGGTCTAGTAAGATTTAGAGATTAATAAGCTTGTATGATCAAAGGAAAAAGAACTATATCTTTTTATGGCAAGCACAATACTGATAATGTTTACTATGTTGAAGGTTTGAAGCATAATCTTTTGAGTTTTGGTCAATTAGTTGAGAAAGGATTTCAGTTACAATTCAAGAATGGTAAATGCAAAATCTTAAACAGAACTGGTTTGGAAATTGCAACCGGTAATCAAACTAGATGCAATATCTTTCATTTGAATAACAATGAGAAAGCATGTTTGATTGCACATATTGATGAAAGTTGGTTATGGCATAAGAGACTTTGTCAGGTAAATTTTTATTGCATTGTGAAAATCAGTACACCTAAGGGAGTAAGAGATTTACCTAAGATTGTTAAACTTTTAAGAGTATTCCAGAAAAATCTAACAATGTTATTGATTTAATTTAAATTGACTTATGTGGTCCAGCAAGAACTAGAAGTATACAAGGAGATAGGTATTTTATGCTAATCATTGATGACTATTCTAGAATGTGTTGGGTTACTTTTTTCAGGGAGAAATTTGAAGCATTTGGGAAATTCAAACTATTCAAGGTGATGGTAGAGAATGAAACTGGTGAGAAAATCAAATGTTTGAGATCAGATCAAGGAGGTGAATTCACATCTAAGGAATTTAATACATTCTGAGAAGTGAATGGGATCAAAAGATAGTTATCAGAACCCTGAACACCCCAGCAGAATGAAGTTGTGGAAAGGAAAAACAAAACTATCTTGGATGCAGCTAGAAGTATCATATCAGAAGCAAATCTACCTCATATTTATTGGAGAGAAGAGATCAATACATTAGTTTATGCATTAAACAGAGTTCACATCAAAGGTGAAACCGGTAAGACCCCTCATGAACCATGGTTTGGTAATACTCCTACTCTTAAATATTTCAGAATATTTGGAAGTAAATGCTATATTAGAAGAGATGAGTATATTGGAAAATTTGATCCTAGAAGTGATGAAGGAATATTTCTTGGTTATTCATCTAAGAGAAAGGCATATAGATGTTTTTACAAGAGATTGCAGAAAATTGTTGAGAGTGCAAATGTGAAGATTGATCAACAGTTTAGAGGAAATTCAAGGTACATAGACTCTGAACTGGCAATAGAGATAATGACAAATGAACGTACTATGAGTACACTAGTACAAAATTTTGGATCCAGTTACACTGGCATCATCTAAGGATTCAACAGTTACTGAAGAACAACAACAAGTAAAAACACCTCAATATGTAAGATTGAACCACTCTGAAGATTAGATAATTGGAAACAAATTTCAAGGAGTTATGACTAGAGGAAGATTGGCAAATGAAGAGGTATGTCTTATTTCTCAAATTAAACCTACATCAATTAATGAGGCATGTGAAGATAAATATTAGATTAAAGCTATGGAAGATGAATTGGAACAAATTGAAAGGAATAACACTTGGTCATTAGTTCCCCGACCTACAGACAAAAATGTAATTGGAACTAAATGGGTTTTCAGAAATAAACTTAATGAAGATGGCAAGGTAATTAGAAACAAAGAAAGATTAGTGTGTAAGGGCTATTCACAGAAAGAAGGAATTGATTACAATGAAACCTTTGCACCGGTAGCTAGAATTGAGGCAGTCAAAATTTTATTGGCTTTTGCAGCACATAAGAACTATAAAGTATATCAAATGGATGTTAAATGTGCATTTCTGAATGGAGATCTTGAGGAAGAAGTTTATATTGAACAACCTGGTGGATTTTCTTTGACAGGTGACAAAGATATGGTTTGTAGGTTAAGGAAAGCTTTATATGGACTAAAACAAGCTCCTAGAGCTTGGTATGCTAGATTGGACAAATATCTTTTGAAGCTTGGATACACTAAAGGTAGTGCAGACAATAATCTATACTACAAAGTGACTAATGATGACATCCTGGTTATTGAAGTTTTTGTTGATGATATAATCTTTGGAGGAGAAGATGGATTGTGTAAATGTTGGCATTTGGCATTATAACAGACAATGGGAGATTGTTGACATTTCAATAAGGATATTGAGAAGGTTGTTGATGATTATGGATATAACTGATTAAGGATGTTTACTATCTTAAAATTATTATTTTGTCATTGATGTCAAGAAATTAATTCTCTAATTCAGTATGATGTTGCCATATCTTGAGAAGTATGATTTGATGAGTATAAAGATGTCGGTAAAAGACACAAAAAGAATATGATGAATAAGGGGATGAATAAGGTATTCAATGGGCAACTATTACCGAGTCAGACAATGATGAGATCATGATGTTTAGATTGTTTTAACATCATACATATGTTGTAAATTGTAAGGTTAATACTATACTATGTTACCAAGCAAAGAACCTAGTCGGTAAACCCTAAGGTTATTGCTATCGGTTAATGAAGGTGGAATGTCTACCGAGTGAAGTTTAGTATTTACCGAGTTGTTATCGAGTTGTTACCAAGTTGTAACTGAGTTGTAACATAATACATTAAATGGTTACATGCGTTATTTAATGAAGGAAGTTGATGAGCTGGAACTGATTAAATGATTGATATGTCATGCATGAAGTTTGTTAAAGAATCTATGGCAAAGGAAAATCGGCATGAAGATCTACAATGCAGATTGAACCGCATTACCCTAGCACAAGTTCCAAGAAATGTATGCAAGTTCCTAGGCGGGGTAAAACATTTTTCAAATCAAATGATACATTGAACCTGGACAAGTTTGAAGTTCTGATGGCTATGATTGATCATGGGAAGTGTGATCAAGGAGATTAAGCGGTTGGCGAATTGTTTATAAATAGGGAACTATTGCTAAACAATGTATGCGGGCAAATGTATGCATAGGGATGCTACATAGTGATTACCAAGCACAGAAGCTTGAAGACCTATTTGAATAACAGAGTATAGAAGTCCAGCAGATGGACAAGATTAGTTCTATGTCTAGATTATATTGAGAAAATAAGAATCTGCTTTAGCATTTTAGATGTGAAGTTGCAAATAGATTTTTATTACTATTATTTTGTGAAAGTGATAGAAAATATCTTAACCGAGTGGACTTAACAATCTTATTTGTAAAACCCTCTAGCAAGATGACATTCTGATTGAGTGTTCAAAATCATTTAACAAGGTCACTTCTAACTAGGTGAAGATCCTAATAGATCTGAGGGAAATCCCTTAACCAGGTCACATCTGGCAATGTGTTTGTAATCTTTAATAGGATTTTCTTTTAACCGAGCATACTCTAGAAGAGTATATTTCTTAGTGGGTCTGAAATCCCACAGTGGTTTTTCCCTATTTGGGTTTCCATGTTAAATCTGGTGTTATGAGGTTTATGATGTTTATATGCTTTAGAGTTTGCATGTTTAGCAGTTTTGGTTATATTACTGTAGTATATATTACCGAGGTTGAATCTGATGTTTTTATGGAAGATTAAGTTTGTATGATTTACATCCCCCCTCTCATCTTGTTGGCTATTGGATCTGTACTTACATTAAGTATCAGAACTATCAGTAAAGACTTTTCAAAAAAAATGCAACAAGAATTTGAAATGTCTGTGATTGAGGAGATAAAATTCTTTTTAGGATTGCAGATTTCATAGACTGAAAAAGGTATATTCCTATGTCAATCTAAGTACTTGAAGGAATTACTAAAGAAAATTGGCATGGAAAACTCTAAACCGGTAAGCACACCTATGACTACAACTAATAAATTATCTTTGAAGCATGAATCAACACCTTTTAATCCGACTAGATATAAGTCTATTATAGGAGGTTTACTGTATTTGACACAAACAAGACCTGATATTATGAATGCAGTATGCAGTGTTTCAAGATTTCAGAGTAATCCTAAAGAAAATCATGAATCAACAGTAAAAAGGATTTTCTGATACCTAGAAGGCACTACAAATCTTGGTTTATGGTATCCTGGAGATGAAAATTTTGATTTATGTGCATACACAGATGCTAATTGGGCAGGAGATGTAGATGACAGAAAAAGCACCACTAGTAGAGCTTTTTTTCTTGGTAGCAGACTAATTTCATGGTTGAGCAAGAAACAAAGTTGTACATCGCTATCAACAACTAAATTAGAATATGTTGTAGCAGCTACAAATTGCACACAGGTATTATGGATTAAGAAAATGTTGAAGGACATAAAGGTAAAATGCAAGGAACCTTTAACTATTTACTGTGATAATATGGCAAGAATTGATATATCTAAGAACCCAGTATTTCACTCAAAGACTAAACATGTTTCTATCAAATTCAATTTTATGAAAGAGAATGTTGAAGCAAAAGAAGTGAAATTGGTTTATGTGAATACTAAAGAGCAGATTGCATATATTTTTACTAAGCCTTTGCTTAAGGAAACTTTTGAATATCTCAGTGAGAAACTTGGAGTTCTACCCCCACTGGTAGAGACTTAGATAGTTGATGTTTGTCATCAATCGACAAAATTAATAGAAAAATATTTTATTCTGACTTTGATGAGGAGAGCTACTTCTCAGGGGGAGTAGTTGGTATTTTGTATTTGATTTTGTTGCTTTGGAATTTGATGTCAAAGGGGGAGAGATATCTATGGAAAAACACATTATCTTTTGGAGAGATTATTCCTAGGGAAGAGACATTATGTATTTTGATTTCTGGTTAATGATCTCTTTGGGAGATTGTTGGTTTTTTGGTTTTTGGCATTTCTGTTTTGGCACTTTGATGGTTTTTCCATCTTGTGTTGCCATCAATGCCAAAGGGGGAGATTGTTGGTATTTTGGATATGTTGATATGGTTTTGTCATTGATGTCAACACTTGTCAACACTTATTAGCACTTGGAGATCTTTGGTTATGTTCATCGACAAGTCTGTGACTTATGCACAATCATCAGTATTTGGTTCATCGATAGGTTCTATTATTCACCGACACTTGGAATGACTTGGAGACTACCTGGTTATGTTGAAGACATTATTTGATCACTTAGTTTTGGCGATTTGGTTCTTGGTCTATTTAGGTTTGTATATTTGTTGTTACCGACAAATAGGTCCAGGTTATGCACTGACAAGCATATCTAATCCAGATCAGCACAACACGTTATGGAGATGATTTATTATTATTGTAAATGCATTGAGACGACATGATGCATCACTTATTAATTTATTTGAAATTGATTTTATTGTAATACTCTTAGTGAGCTGACCTATTCAATTGGTCTTAGGTTATGGTATAAATGTAAGATCTCATTTGTGAGATTGATATGCGATTGGAAAAAGGATTGTAATAGGGTATATGTGAAAATAAGCAAAGATATACACACATACATCTTTTGAAGGTTGAAGAAAGGTTTTGAGGAAGATAATCAGAACTTAAGTGGTACTGAATCCAACATATGAAGATGCTATTTTAAGCAGTACATTATCATTGGATTTAACCATCCAATTGTTGTCAATGTGACTCCCATTTTGTGATTGAGCAGTGAGCTCTAGGGAGCTGGCCTTTTTGCATGTGCAGACTCCATATTGTACACACATACTATCTACAGTAGTATCATTTGATTGGGGGTAAGGCTTCCCACAATGATTTTTCCCCTTTCAGGGTTTCCACGTACAAATATTTGTGTTATGTGTTGTGGATATTATTGTCTTTCTGTTTCATGCATTAATCTTTACTGGTACTACAATTAACTGATAAAACTGTCTACCAACATAAAGTTTGGTTTACCGACATTAAGAATTAAGTTTTGGTTAAGTTAATTTTGGTTTAATTTATTGGACAACTGATTCACCCCTCAGACCCTCTCAGTTGTCTCTAGTACCTAACAATAAGTTGCTAGTGAAACATATACCGGTGACTGTGCATAAGCCAATATCCATACTGGGACCACAATGTGTTGGTTCAACAACAAACCAATATAACCAGAGTGCCAAATCAACAATGTAGACCTCTGGAAATATAAGTGTTGACATCAATGACAAAACCAATGCAACACATGATGAAGTCATCCATAATACCAACAATATTATCAAATCGTTTGCCAATAAAGTCTTAAGAGACGATTCATATGATTCCTCCAAAGGAGTGAAATCATGTTTAGGCTTTGAAAGCCAAGGTTTCTCTTTAAACCACTCTTTTGATTTTTTCAGATGGTTTTCCATAGTAGTTTCAGCTACTTTGAGGGTTTGTGTGCCACTAGCCAGATTAAATATTATGGGATTTGATTTTGGTTTAAAATTTTCCACCACTCCATCATTAACAATATTTTTTTTGTTAGCTTTTCCATATTTCTCGTATTTGTTCTTTTCTTTGGAACTAGAGCCTTGTTGTGTTTCTTTCCAAAGTAATATATCTCCTTTTTTTATAAACACATCTTCCATTCTGAGGGCACTATTTACCATTTTGTTGAATGAAGGTTATACTTGCATTTGGATATTGTATTTCAATTTAGGGATTAGGTTATTGACAAAAATGTTCATCTTCTCAGAATCTGGTATAGGCTGTGAATATCTAGATAACATCTTTCTCCAACATTGAAGAAAAGTGAGAAAAGGTTCTCTTGTTTTCTATTTGGTATTACAAAGCTCGATCATAGTGATTGGATGACAAATGTTATAGGAGTATTGTTGGAGAAACAATTTGACTAGCTCCTCAAAATTTTTAATTCCCATAGGTAGCCTTGAAAACTATTCCATAGCTTGTCCTCCTAAACACCTCAGGAAAAGGCACATGAGATATGTTTGTTTGTGCATGAACCCCATACATAAAGCACAAAATTCTCTAACATGGTCTTGAGGATCTTCATTATGTTGGCAATTTGGTGGAATTAGTTATGTGTTGCATTGATGTTTTGTCATTGATATCAACACTAGCTAGTTGAATGCTTTACTGGCACCCTTCTAGTCCCGATAGGTTAAATGGTTTCTAGTTAACTTGGATCTGGTATGATCCGGTAGGCTTCGGTATAGTCTGGTGATGGAACTGGCTTGTTCATGATACTTATACTTATATCTGGTCAGTTGGTTTTGGTCTTGCGATCAGATTCTATCCTTCTTGCTTAGAAGATTGGTTTCTGGATCCGACAAGGGTTTCATTGGTCGAGCTTTTGATGGAGATTTTTGATGAATTGCATAAGCGGTGTTGGTGCAACTTCTGATGGAGTTTCAGGATGCTATTGGTGATCATGTTCGAGACTTGGCAGATGGAGATCATTGTTGAAGCGTGTGGACCTATACTTGGTCCCAGTTGATCTAGGTTATGGACCGACTTTAATGTAACATGTGTTTAGGACCTATTGATGTATTTCTAGGATGTCTTATGTGTTGATATTACTTGTTTGGTATAAGGCTGACATGGTTTGTAATTATGTAATCAATTTATTATTTGGTGGCTGACTTGATTGTTTATGGTTGAGGGTTTTGTATAAATAGATTTAAGATCTTATTGTAGATCATCATGGTTAATGTAAGAGGTCATGGTCAAGGAATGTAATGTGTGAATAATGTAATATCATTCAGGTAGAGGAGTTGGTCGATCATTGGAGATTGAATTGGGTTTATGTAAGAGGATTTAGTCCTCCGATTTTGAGCTTAACTGGAACTGTACTCAGGCATAGGAGATGTTATCTTATGTATTTCAACACTTCTCAGGATTGTTTTCTAGATTTATATGTAGTTAGTGAGGCTCCTTTTGTGATGAACAGTGTGCTCTAGGTTGTTAGCCTTCCTGCAAGTGTAGGCCTCTTCATTGTAACTCACATTCTTACTACAAAAGTATTATCTGACAATGGGTAGGCTTCCCACCATGGTTTTTCCCTTGACCCAATTTTCCACATATAAATCTTGGTGTTGTGTGGATGACTTTTATTCTGTGATTATTGTTTATGCTTAATTGGATTAACTTCTATTCCGGTATTATTATTTTGGGTTTCAGTATTAAAGTTTTAATTGTTGAATGTTTTGTAATCTGTGACAACTGATTCACCCCCCTCTCAATTGTATTCTAGTTATTTGAATTGTCTAACAATTGGTATAAGAGCTCTGGCCCTCTTTGGAGAAAGCTTAACCACTTGAGGAAGATCCTATGGCGACTAACATTTCAAGTTCATCCAGTTCTATTAGAGCTATTGTTTGAGGGGATATTCTGAGGCTTGATGAAATAAATTACATAGTATGGAAGATTCAAATGGATACTCATCTGAGATATCTTAGCAAGGAGATTTGGGAGATCACACAAAATGGTGTCACATGCTATAATCCAGGATCTAGCAATCCTCCTCCGGCTAACTTGGACAAGGAGCTTGAGAATGATTGTAGAAGCCCTCTTGTGTGCCTTTTTTGATCAACAAATAATGGGATTAACTGACAAATCATCTAGAAAGGCTATATGGGACAAGTTGGAGACTCTTAATGAAGGTGACCCTGTAGTGAATATTGCTAAACTTGATGGTTACTGGTTGAGATATGAAAACTTGAAGATGGAAGAAGATGAAAGGATTATTGCATTCATGGAAAGGGTTAATGAGAAGGTTATAGGAATTCAATGTTGTGGTGGAACTCTAAGTGAAGATGAAATTGTTTCTAATGTCCTGAGAGCCTAACCACCAGCTTACAAAATGAAGGCTAATACATTTGTCAACAAAGATACCTTGGTTGGGAAACTATCTGTTTTTGAGTTTGAGGAATTTAGACCTTCTGGAATTGTAAAGACTAAACCTGCTTTTCATGCATCTACATCTACAACGAGTAAGAAATACTAGAAAGCTTTATATGCAAAGGATTTAGAAGATATGAAGAGAGAAGATGATGAGTTTGAATAACTTGAAGCACTATTTTCTAGAAGAGTACCGACGGGACTAGTAGGAAGTAAGTATGAAGGAAGAGCACCTTTTAAATGTTTTGTACGTAATAAGATTGGTCATTTTGCATCTAGATGTCCTAAAAGGAATTGAAGATTTGAAGAAAGAGTTCAAAGATCATTTAATCCTAACTCTAGATATTAGAACAAATATAAGTACAAGAAAAATAGAGACAAATCATGCTACATAGCAGATGAGGAAGGCATTATTGATTCAGATGATGAACCGGTAGAAGACTCTTCTAGTGGATCTGAGAATGGGAAGGAATGGGTTTTCCTGGCTATCAAGGAAGATGATCCAACACTGGAAGAGAATGTACTTGAAGAGAAGGAACTTGGTGCTAAGATTGAAGACAAGGATGAATGGGTAATTGTCAGTGGTTGTTCACATCATATGACTGGAGATAAAGGGAAGTTTTTGTCTTTGCAAGAATTTAATGGTGGACTAGTTAGATTTAGAGATGACAAAGCATATATGATCAAAGGAAAAGGAACTATATCATTGGATGGTAAGAACAACACTGACAATGTTTATTATGTTGTAGGTTTAAAGAATAATATTTTGAGTGTAGGACAATTGGTAGATAAGAGATTTCAATTACAGTTCAAGGATGGAAAATGCAAAATCATTAACAGATCTGGCTTGGAGACTGCAACTGGTACATATACAAAAGGCAATATATTTCATTTGAACTCCAGTGAGAAGACATGTTTGATTACATAGATTGATGAGAGTTGGCTATGGCATAAAATGTCATGTCATGTGAATTTTGATTGCATTGTGAAGATTAGTTCAACTAAGGCAGTTAGGGATATACCTAAGATTATGAAGACCTATAATCCGGTATGTAAAGAATGTCAAATGGGTAAATAGGTCAGAACCTCTTTTAGGAGTATACAAGATAAATCAAATTATGTTCTTGATCTTATTCATACTGATTTGTGTGGCCCTGCTAGAGTTAAAAGTTTTCGCAATGATAGATATTTCATGCTAATCATTGATGATTATTCTAGAATGATGTGGGTTACTTTTCTGAGAGAAAAATATGAAGCATTTGGAAAGTTTAAAATCTTTAAGGCTAAAGTGGAAACTGAGACAGGATTGAAGATTAAATGTTTGAGATTGGATCATGGTGGAGAATTCACATCTGGTGAGTTTAATAACTTTTGTGACAAGCATGGTATAAGAAGACAATTTTCTGCTCCCCGAACACCTCAACAAAATAGAGTTGTGGAAAGGAAGAACAAAACTATCTTAGATGTTGCTAGAACAATGATGATGGAAGTTAATCTACCTTATATCTACTAGAGAGAAGCAATGAGTACAACGGTTTATACATTCAATAGAGTACATATCAAGGGAGAAATCGATAAGACACCTTATGAATTATGGTTTGGAAATACACCTACAACTAAGTATTTCTAAATTTTTAGTAGTAAATGTTATATCAGGAGAGATGATACTATTGGTAAATTTGATCCTAGATGTGATAAAGGCATATTTCTTGGTTATTTTTATGAAATAAAAGCATATAGATGTTATAACAAGAGTTTGTAGAGAATTGTGGAGAGTGCTAATGTCAAAGTAGATGAGTTGAACAGAAGTTGAATCAAAGTTTATGAGAAGGAAATGGAAGTGGAAATAACTATATCTGAACTGGTAGCACCTTTACCGGAACAGAGAGTTGAACTAGTTACTCTAGAAACATTAGAGAATTCTATAGTAACTGAAGAACACGGAAGAGGAACAAAATGTTAGAAGACTCCTAGGTATGTGAGATTGAATCATTCTAAAGATCAAATCATTGGGGATAAGAGCAATGGAGTGATGACAAGAAGACTGGAAACTAATGAGGTATGTTTAGTTTCACAAGTTGAGCTGCTATTAGTAATTGAAGCATGTGAAGATGAAAATTGGTTGAAAGCTATGGAAGAAGAATTAGATCAGATTGAGAAAAATAACACATGGACTTTTGTTCCCCAGCCTAAAATATAAAAAATGTTATTGGAACTAAATGGGATTTTAGGAATAAATTGTATGAGGATGGTCAAGTTATAAGGAATAAGGCTAGACTGGTTTGTAAAGTATATTCTCAGAAGGAAGGAATTGATTATGGAGAGACTTTTGCACCTGTAGCTAGGATTGAAGCTATAAGATTGTTTCTTGCCTATGCTGCTTATAAATACTACAAGGTTTATCAGATGGATGCTAAATGTGCATTCTTGAACAAGGATCTTGATGAGGAAGTTTATATTGAGCAACCTGATGGTTTTTCACTATCAAATGATAGAGATATGGTTTGCAGGTTAAGGAAAGATTTATATGGATTGAAACAAGCACCTAGAGCTTTATATGCAAGGTTGGATAAATATATTTTGAAGCTTGGTTTTACTAAGGGCATTGTTGATAGTAATTTATATTATAAAATCACTAATGATGATATACTAATTATTGAAGTATTTGTTGATGATATTATTTTTGGAGGTTAAGATAAATTATGCATAGAATTTTCTAAGAATATGGAGAAATAATTTGAGATGTCTATGATTGGTGAGATGAAATTTTATTTAGTGTTGCAGATTACTCAGATTGACAAAGGCATTTTCATCTATCAAACTAAATATGCTAAGGAGTTATTGAAGAAATTTGGTATGGGAGATTCCAAACCGGTAAGTACTCCTATGGTTACAAGTGAGAAATTGACAAGAAAAGATATTTCTAGACTGGTTAATCCTACAAGATACAAATCTATGATTGGAGGTCTACTTTATTTGACTCGGACTAGACCTGACATTATGAATGTTGTTTTTATTGTTTCAATATTTCATAGTGATCCTAGAGAAAATCATGAGATGGTGGTAAAAATGATTTTTAGATACTTGCAAGGTACATCAGAATATGTCTTGTGGTACCCTAAGGATGATAGCTTTACTTTATGTGCATATACAAATGTTGATTGGGTTGGAGATGTTGATGACCAAAGAAGTACTTCCGGTGGAGCTTTCTTTCTTGGAAAGAAGTTAGTTTCAGGGATTTGCAAGAAACAACCATGTACTTCTCTATCTACTACTGAAGCTGAGTATGTTGCTACTGCTACTAATTGTACACGAGTTTTATGGATGAAGAAAATGTTGAAGGATATAAAGGTGGATTGTGATACACCAATAGTTATTCACTGTGATAACTCTATTTCATTCTAAAATAAAGCACATATCTATCAAGTATAAATTTTTGAAGGAGAAGGTGGAAGCAAATGAAGTTAGACTGGTTTATGTGAACACTAAAGAGAAGACTGTAGATATTGTCACTAAACCTTTATCCAAGGAATCATTTGAGTACCTGAGAGATAGATTGGGAGTTTCTGTCCCTTTGGTAGAGACTTGATTGATGCAGTTTGGCATCAGTCCGACATGCACTATCTGAGATACTATTCATTTTAGCACTGATGTGGGATACTACTTCTCAGGGGGAGTAGTCAGCTTTTTGATTCAAAGGCTTATGTTTTTGCTTTGATATTTCTGTCAGATTTATGGAATTGATGTCAAAGGGGAGAGATATTGATGTGAAAAAGAAAAAGAAAGAAAAAGAAAAAGTCACAACGGGAGAGATATGAAAAGTAAAAAGGAGAGATATTCAGAGCTATATGCGGGTGATTGTTGGCTATCTTCCACAGGGGGAGACTTCTTTGGCATTTCTTGGTACGTAGATGTTTTTCACATCTAGTATTGCCATCAATGCCAAAGGGGGAGATTATTGGCCATTTGGTGGAATTGATTATGTGTTACATTGATGTTTTCTCATTGATGTCAACACTAGCTATTTGAATGCTTTACTAGCACCCTTCTAGTCCCGGTAGGTTAAGTGTTTTCTGGTTAACTTGGATCCGATATGATCCAGCAGGCTTTGGTATATTCTGGTGATAGAATTGGCTTGTTCATCATACTTATAATCATTTTTGGTTAGTTGGTTTTTCTCTGGTGATTGGATGCTATCCTACTTTCTTAGAAGATTGGTTTCTGGTTCCAGCAAGGGTTTCACCTGCAGAGCTTTTGATGGAGATCTTTGATGAATTGCATAAGTAGTGTTGGTGCATCTTATGATGGAGTTTTAGGATGTTGTTGGTGATCATGTTCAGGACTTGGTGGATGGAGATTATTACTAAAGCGTGTGGACCTATACTTGGTCTTGGTTGATCTAGGTTATGGATCGACTTTAATGTAATGTGTGGATAGGACCTATTGATGTATTTCTGGGATGTCTTATGTGTTGATATTACTTGTTTGTTCTAAGGCTAACATGGTTTGTAATTATGTAATTGGTTTATTATCTGGTGGTTGATCTGATTGTTAATGGTCGAGGGTTTTGTATAAATAGATGTAAAATCTTATTGTATATCATCATGGTTAATGTAAGAGGTCATGGTCAAGGAATGTAATGTGCGAATAATATAGTATCATTCAAGAAAAGGAGTTGGTCAATCATTGGAGATCAAATTTGGTTTATGTAAGAGAATTTAGTCCTCCGATTTTGAGCTCAACCAGAACTGTTTTCAAGCATAGGAGATGCTATCTTTTGTAGTTCAACACTTCTCCAGATTGTTATCTAGATTTATATGTAGTCAGTGAGGCTCCCTTTGTGATGAGCAGTGTACTCTAGGCTATTGGCCTTCCTACAAGTGTAAGCCCCTTCATTGTAATTCGCATACTTACTACAAAAATATTATTTGACTGTGGGTAGGCTTCCCACCGTGGTTTTTCCCTTTACTGGGTTTTCCACGTATAAATCTTGGTGTTGTGTGGATGGATTTTATTATGTGATTATTTTTTATGCTTAATTGGATTAATTGCTATTCCATTATTATTATTTTGGGTTCTGGTATTAAAGTTTTAATTTTTGAATGTTCCTGTAATCCATGACAACTGATTCACCCCCCCTTCTCAATTGTCTCCCAGTTATCTGAACTTTCTAACACATTACCATCATATTTTTCAAACAGGAATCTCCATTCTTGAAGGAAATGGAGGCATGTAAAGGTTTTTATCAAATGGGAATGGGCATATCATGTCTAAAGAATATTGTTTTGATGATTTATCCTTGTTTTTAATTTATATGATTTTAGTCTGTAATGCTTGCAATTGTTTGTTTACCAACACTAACGGTGTCTCTTCCTCTTTAGTGATAAGGGTTTTAATGTTATAATCAGTAGGAAGTTTAGCACCTTGTTTTTATAGCTCTAGAAAATAATCTTCTTTTTCTCTAGCCATGATAATCTTCATCATTTTTTTGAAATCTTTATCCTTTTGACAGCTATTTATAATAGGTTTTGTAGGTTTAGAGGCTTCAGACTCACTAGATGAGGAATCACTGTAATTAGCATGGGTGTTGATATTATCATAAGTATCATGTTTAGCAGCTTGTATTTCTTGCATTTCTCCAGACATGGTGGAAGACAAGGATTGATAAAAAATTGGTATATTTGATGATGAAGTTTTATTAGAGACGGGGTCCTCTACGAAGAAAGAATTATCTTGTAATGAAAAGGATGATGCTTTACCTTTTGCAGCTTTCTTATGAGAACTTATAGTTTGAGAAAGTATTTATGATTGATGTGACTGAGAACTAGATGTGATGCAGAAGTCAAGATCAAATTTAAAATAGTTGTTTGTTTGACGTCGTGATTGAGAAAATTGACTAAGACTCAGTCTGGTTTCAGGAATGATCTATCCTATATAAGACGTGATCTAAGTAACTTAGTTTGATTTGAAAGAAGTGACTAAGATCTGGTTTCAGGAATGATCTATCCTGTATAAGACGTGATCTAAGTAATTTAGCTTTGATAAGTAGTTGATTGAACTAGCTGAAAGATGATCGACAAAATCATGCAACACAATGGCAAGGGTACACTATCAAGATTGTTTATGCACAGAATTATGATGACCAGATTTATGCTCAATATAGACTAATTAGGCAAGTATGATTGTTCTGGAAAAGTGTGTAAATAGACAAGTTTCTGGACTAACAAAATCAAGAATTTGTACGACAAAGTTTTCAGACCTAGATGATAATTCAACATTTTCCAGATGACATAGACAGTTTGTGCTACCTAAACTCGCATGACAGCCTATTTCTCTATAGATGACAATCTGATGAGTATGATGATTATTCGTATGATGGTATACTAAAGGCCAGATGACAATTTTCTATTAATAGAATGACAATTCTGTAAACTCAGATGACAATTCTAAAAGGACCATACGATAAACCAATAGGACTAATTAAGACTCATACGACATAACGCATATAGCCAGATGAGAATTCAATAGATTTGTACAATAGTGGATTGGATAGAGATGAGATTCTGAGATGGACAAAGTTTTGATGACTGACATAGACTAGATTTTGACTAGGACAGAGTTTTGATGACTGACAGAGACTAGATTTTGACTAGGACAGAGTTTTACAGAGACTAGTTTTTGACACAGACAATGTTTTGATGACTGACATAGACTAGTGTTTGACATGGACAAAGTTTTGATCACTAATTTTTTGACATTGTTGATTGTTTTCTCCAGTTTTAGTATTTCAGTTTGAGGGACGAAAACACAGAAAAAATGTAGGTTGTATAATGACTTCAAGAACAACACGCTAACCCTACAGAAGTTCGCTTAGAGAAGAAAAGCTTTGCTTGCAGACTCGGGTACACACCCAATGGCTAATCATAATATGACCACTAAGTCTCACGCAATGGATTCTCAATGTTGTATTAGCCGACTCAAAATGTTAATGGGGGAATTAAATGACAAGTTTCTTGGGAGAGTTACTATCTTTCTTGCACAAAGATTATCCCCCTTTCGAAGGTGAATCAGGTAGCCTTTATCTTATAGTTCTTAGTCAGGAATTCCGTTTGAAATTACCCCTTCAAGTCATGTAGGTATGATTGAGGCCTATATCCCAACAAGGTACTGAAACAAGCAGTAGTCATGTAAACCTGATTTAGACTGCGAGGCCATACAAAATGTTTGATATGAGAGATCTCAAAGAGAAAAGTCAAATAATCCCATCCTCTGAGACTTTAATCACTAGAGGCCTATGTATTATAGTGAGTTGGAATTCTTAGGTCTAGCTGTACTCACTTTGGTCATTCTCATTGGGTGGTTACTTTTTCCCACTGTGACAGGCCCGCTAAAGGACACAAATCTCAAACTTAGAAAAAGCTTCAAGGGTGTAGATTTCTAATTGTCTGTGCAGACAAGAGCATACTCTCCTACCTCTTAGATTTTTCTTAAAACAATAAAGATAGATTTGTTCATTAACTAGATAGCAATTTAAGTGCCTAAAAATGAAAATAAAGAATACACGATGTTCAGTTGAATTGCCTCAGGCAACCTTCAAAAACAACAAATCAGTAGTCATATTATTTTTGTGCGACATGCGTGTTCTTCGACAAGCATTCTACAAAAACTGGTTAGGCTGTCAAAATTTCTCAAGCAGACAGACAATAAGCTAGGATCAGCATTAGTACCATAAAAATTCAACAAAAAAAATCCTAACAAATGTAGTCTGTTTTAATACCAAAATCCAAAATATCGTACGAGTATTCTCACTGAGTCGTACGATAATTCACGATGGATCGTACGATACTTGCAGTTTGTCGTTCAGGCTTCTGTAAAAACTCGTATGATTTTTTGCAGAAACTGTACGGAAAAAATGCAAAAAATAAAAGTAAGCTAATCTGCGAGGCCGAAATATGTAGTCTTCTGTCCCACAATGGGCGCCAAAAATATGTGTGTGAAAAATGGATAAGTATTTGTAAGTTGTAAGACACAACACTTCAATTAAGTTATTGCATGCATGGTTAGACATATATAATCATAAATATAAAAACCATAACAAATCGATCTATTGCCTTCTAAAAGATGCAAGTATATACTTGCTCTCGGATTTGTCTAAGCAATACCAGTGACTAGACTACACCAAGACGAAGGATTTAATCTATATGAACACAAAATTAAGCTAAATGTATGCAAGATTAAGCTAGATGAATTAATATTAAGCTAGATGAATAAAGATTAAGCTAGATGAATGAAAGAAATAACAATTAAACTAAGTATGCAAAAATCTAAACTAAGATGCAACAATCTCAAAGAACAATATCTTCAATTGCTGAATACAAAGTACCATTGAGAGGGGGGTGAATCAGTGGTTCCTAACTTGAAATCTTTTCCAATTCAATTCCAGACAATCAACTTATTACTTAACCACTAAACAGTCATACCAATAATGCAAAAGAGAAGAACAAGGAGATCATCCACAATCAGGAAATTCACAACACTAGATTTATGAGGAAAGCCCAATATGGGAAAAACCTTGGTGAGAAGAGCTACTTGAGACTACTGCTCTAATCCAGCCTCACAAGTAAAACACAGATTTACAAAGATTTTGGGCACCAACCCCTACACTTTTAGGGCACCAACCCAAGGAGCACCAACCCCTGCACCAAGCTTCAACTTGGCAATGTATAATGAAATACTATTTGAATATAGTTAAGGCTTCTTGTTGCAAATGAAATTTTGCAACTCTTGAATCAAATTAATCTCTGCTAGTTTACAATCTTTTCTCCTCCACTAGAACTCACACTACTGGTTGTGAAATTGTTGTCTCTATTTCTCAATCTCTGTTATCTGTCTCTCCCTCTCACACATAGTCTCTCACTAGGATGATGCCTTCTCTACCACACGTGACCAGTTAGGCTCAATTGTAAGACTATGATACTTCTGGTAGAATCCTCCCACCAGTTTTCTTGCTCACTCTCACTACTTTCTCTCTCTAAACTTCATAACATCAACTACTTTTTCTGTCTGTTGCTCTCTTTTCTTATCAGATGATTTCCTACCAAAATGCAATTCAAAATTTTGATGGTTAGGGTTTCCTCACCATCTACGAGGAAAACCAAATCCAATCATATCCCACATGATCTGATCACCTTGATGTCCATCTATTCATCTTTGTCATTTCCATGCCTTTTAAAACATGTTTTCCAGAAAAGAGAACCATGATCCATTATTTTGATCTATATTTGTCAAACTTCTATTAATACCTCTGTTGTTTCCTTCTCGAAGTATTCTTTCAATCTGATCTTCTTGCTTTGATCCAGGTGCCAGCTACTCCCTTGATCTTGTTGGTATTTTGGTATGGTTTTGTCATTGATGTCAACACCTACTAAAACACTAGCACTTTGATGATCTAGCAACATTCACCGGCAAGCAAGTAACTATTGCACAGTTACTGGTATATGGTTCACCCGTAGGATATAATGTTCACCGGCACTTGGAATGATATGGAAAACACTTGGTAATGTCGAAGACATCATGTGGACACTTTGTTTTGAAGAATTAATCATTGATATATTCATATTTGCATATTTTCCTTTACCGACAAATAGGTCCAGGGTTACCTAGGGTTACACCGGTAGGTTTATCTTTTCCAAATCAGCATGGTACGCTATGGAGATAATTAATATTGGTGTAAATGCATTAAGCCGACATGTTTATTCAGTTATTGCATCAAATATTATATTGTTTGTAAAATGTTTTATTGTAATATCTTGTAGAGCCGACCTACTAAAATTGGTCTTAGGTTATGGTATAAATGTAAGATCTTATTTGTAAGATCGAATGTGGAATGCGAAAAAGAATTGTTTGAAGGTATATGCGAGCTTAAGAAGAGGTATACATGAAGACATCATTTGAAGGTGAAGCTAGGTTTTTATGAAAGCATATCAACATTACACTGGTACTGAATCCAGCATATGAAGATGCTATTATGTGCAATATATTCTTATTGGATTTAACCATCCAACTGTAGTCAGTGTGACTCCCATTTTTGTGATTGAGCAGTGAGCTCTAGGCTGTTGGCCTTTCTGCATGTGCAAACCCCATTTATGTACACTTACTATCTACAATAGTATAATCTGATTGTGGTTAAGGTTTCCCACTGTGGTTTTTCCCCTTATAGGGTTTCCACATACAAATATTGGTGTTATGTGTTGTGGATGACTTTATGTTTATGTTTCATGCATTAATCTTTACCGATATAGTAATTTACTATTCACACTGTCTACCGGCACACTTAACTGGTTTACCAGTATTAAGCATTAAGTTGGTTAAGTGGTTTTTGGTTTAAATTTATTAGACAACTGATTCACCCCCCCCTCTCAGTTGTCTCCAAGACCTAACAAATCTTCCTCTATCATTCCTTCTTTCTTGAGCCACAATCAGTCTAATGCCATCCCTTGATTTGCAATTCCATCATTAATGGTGAATATTTGTTTCATCAACCCTATCGATGAAGCTTTGCTAGCCATGACACACTTGTCACCTTAGCTCCACATGAAATCACACCAATCAAGACATGGCCTACCAACATGCAACAAGACATGACCAACACATACAGGTAAAACCCTTTGCAAGTAGAATGTTCTTCTTTTGTTAACTGGTATAGCATCCTATACCGGTTGCACATCTTTACTTCCGGTGGTGTGAGACAACTTTTAAAATTCTACCTCTTCATCATGAGCAAGCACCCATCCTCCATGCTCAATCTCTACCGGTTGACATCAATGACAACTTAGTACCAAAATGCCAACAATCTCCCCCTTTGGCATTGATGTCAACTTTACACAGTCCACTCCATACCAGGACATTTCTCCCCCTTTGACATAAATTACAAAGGGTACTTGTGCACTCCCCCTTTGCCCCTGACATAACTCCCTTTATGTCATATAGAACTTGCCTAGGCAAATGCTACAATGCCCAACTTGTGTCATAGGTACTCAAAAGTGCTGACCGATAATGATTTGGTAAAAATGTCAGCTACTTGTTCACTAGTAGGAACATAATCCATTCTTTCCTCCTATCCTTCAACCTTTGTTTGGTCCCAGAGACAACTGAGAGGGGGGGATGAATCAGTTGTCTAATAAATTCAAACCAAAAACTAATTAACCAACTTAATGCTTAATACCGGTAAACCAGTTAAGTGTGTCGGTAGACAGTGTTAACAATAAATTGTTATACCGGTAAGGATCAATGCATAAAACATAAACATAAATTCATCCACAACACATAACACCAATATTTGTATGTGGAAACCCTATAAGGGGAAAAACCACGGTGGGAAACCTTACCCACAATCTGATGATACTACTGCAGATAGTAAGCGTACATAAATGGGGTCTGCACATGCAGAAAGGCCAATAGCCTAGAGCTCACTACTCAATCACAAAATGGGAGTCACACTGACTATAGTTGGATGGTTAAATCCAATAAGAATGTATTGCACAAGATAGCATCTTCATATGTTGGATTCAGTACCGGTGTAATGCTAATATGCTTCTACAAAAACCTAACTTCACCTTCAAATGATGTCTTCATGTATATCCCTGCTTGATCTCGCATATACCTTCACTCAATTCTTTTTCGCATTCCACACTTGATCTTACAAATAAGATCTTACATTTATACCATACCCTAAGACCAATTTTAGTAGGTGGGCTCTACAAGATATTACAATAAAACATTTTACAAACAATATAATATCCGATGCAATAACTGATTAAACATGTTGGCTTAATGCATTTACAACAATAATAAATCATCTCCATAGCGTGCCATGCTGATTTGGAAAAGATAAACCTACCGGTGTAACCCTAGATGACCTGGACCTATTTGTTGGTAAAGGCAAATATGCAAATATGAATATACCAATGATTAATTCTTCAAAACAAAGTGTCCACACGATGTCTTCGACATTACCAAGTGTCTTCCATATCATTCCAGGTATTGGTGAACAATATATCCTACTGGTGAACCATATACCAGTAACTGTTGCATAGTTTACTTGCTTGCCGGTGAATGTTGCTGGATCTTCAAAGTAGGTGTTGACATCAATGACAAAACCATACCAAAATACCAACAACCTTCTCTCTGAGGAAGTGATATTTGATTGCAATGTGTTTTGTTCTGGAATGCATGACCGAATTCTTTGCTATGTTAATTGCACTCAAATTGTCACACCGTATGAGAATAGGTTCAATGATGTCTACTTGTATATCTTTGAGAGTCTGCTTCATCCAAAGCACCTGAGAGTAGCATGTAGCAGCAATAATGTACTCAGCTTCAATAGTAGATAAGGAGACTAAGTCTTGCTTCTTGCTATGCCAAGAGACCAACCCATCACCTAGAAAGAATGCACCACTACTTGTGCTCTTTCTATCATCAATGCATCTTGCCCAATCGACATCAATGTATGCTTCTAGGGTAAAATTTCCCTGTTCAGGGTACCACAAACCATAGCTGAGAGTTCCTTGTAGGTACCTAAAAATTATGCTAACAACATTCATGTGTGACTGCTTTGGTGCAGCTTGGAATCTGGCTACCATGCATATTGCCTGAACTATATCCGGTCTTGAAGTAGTTAGGTACAGTAGACTACCTATCATGGATCTGTACAGAGTCTGATCCACTACCGGTGATTCATCATTCTTACTCAATTTACTGCCTGTTACCATGGGAGTACTTACCGGTTTGCAATCTTCCAATTGGAATTTATTTAGCATCTCCTTTGCATACTTGACCTGTGAGATAAAGATTCATTTATCTTTCTATAATATCTGCAAGCCAAGGAACTAAGTCAATTCACCAAGCATTGACATCTCAAATTTTGACTGCATCTGATCAGCAAACGCTTTGTAGAGAGTATCCTTGTTGCCTCCAAAGATGATGTCATCTACATACACAACCATAATAATCATGTGTTTCCCATCTTTCCTTATGTACAAATTACTGTCTGCACTTCCCTTTTTGAATCCTTTCTCCTTCAGATACTGATCTAATCTTGAGTACCATGCTCTAGGAGCTTGCTTCAAACCATACAAATCCTTCTTTAACCGACACATAAATGTCTCATCATCATGCAGCATAAATCCTTTTGGTTTGCTCCATGTATACTTCTTCTAAATTTCCATTTAGAAAATCAGATTTTACATCCATTTGGTATACTTTGTAGCCCTTGTAGGCAAAGTAATCTAGAAACATCCTAATTGCTTCTAATCTAGCCACCAATGCAAATGTTTCTTCAAAGTCAATCCCTTCTACTTGAGAGTATCCTTTGCATACTAGTCTATCTTTATGCCTTACAATCTTACCTTCTTCATTCATTTTGTTCCGGTAGACCCACTTTGTACCAATGATATTCTTGTCTTCCAGTCTAGGGACTAACTCCTAAGTCTTGTTCTTCTCAATCTAGTGCAGTTCTTCTTCCATGGCATCCATCCATTCTTGTCTCTTGCTAGCCTCAATGAAAGTTTTGGGTTCAACTTCAGTCATGAGGTATAGGTTGATTTTTTCATCATTCTGAGAAAGTCTCCTTCTAGTCTGCGCACCATCATTCTTATTCCCCAGAATTTTCTCTTTCGAGTGATTCAACTGTACATACCAGTTGAGAACCTTCTGGGATACTATCTCTAGTGTAGTTTCTATTTGAGCTTCATAATATTCATCACCAGAGTCATCATACCAGTTAGCCTATGGTTGAGAACCTCTGAGCATATCTTCATCAGCTCTTACATGCACACTTTCAACAACTCTTCTTAGTCTTTTATTGTAGCATTTGTAGGCATTGTTGTTAGATGAGTAACCAAGGAAAATCCCTTCATCACTCCTAGAGTCAAAACTCCCCAAACCATCCATATCTTTCTTAATGAAGCACTTTCTTCCAAAAACTTTGAAATATTTGACTGATGGTTTCTGGTCATACCATAACTCATAAGGTGTCATTTTGTTGTTTGTTCTTAATTGAACCTAGTTTAAAGTATATGCAGTAGTATGGACAACTTCTTTCCAATAAGTATCAGGCAGACTAGCCTCATTCAACATGGTTTTGGCCATCTCTTTGATTGTCTTGTTCTTCCTTTCTACCACTCCATTTTACTGTGGTATTCTAGGAGCAGAGTATTGCCTTCTAATTCTATGTTTTCCATAGTAATCTTCAAATTCATTTGATGTGAACTCTCCACCCCTATCTAATCTTAGGAATTTTAATTTGTACCCACTTTCTTTTTCTACCATCTTCTGAAAGATCTTGAATCTTTCAAATGCTTGTGATTTATCTTGTAGAAAGGTGACCCATGTCATCGTTGAGTAGTCATCAATGAAAAGCATGAAGTATTTTTCACTGACAAGTTCTCTTGTTCTAGTTGGACCACACAGATCTGTATGCACAATTTCAAGTGGCTTGGAGGTGTTGTGCTCCTTTGTCCTGAAACTCACTTTTGTTTGCTTACCTTTTACACATTCATCACAAAATGTGTTTACCGGTTTGATGATGAGTAGAATATTCCTCACACACTCCTTTTTTCTTATTGTGACTAAGTTATCAAAATTTATGTGGCCTAATCTTTTGTGCCACAACCAATTTTCATCTACTTGTCCTAACATGCATTGGGGCTCATAGCATTCCTTCAAATTATAAACACTTTCATCAGTCCTCTTTCCTTCAACCACAACTTTACCGGTACTATCTTTCTCTATCTGGCAGCCGGTTGAGTCAAAAGTGATTTTTTAACCTTTGTCGCACATCCAACTGACACTCAGCAGATTATGTTTGAGGCCTTCCACATAGTATACATCATGTGCCTTAATTTTTCCATCAATACTTAGTGTTCCTTTTCCCTTTATTTTGATGGAATAATTATCTCCAAACCTTACTGATCCACCATTCCAATCTTCAAGTTTAATGTTGATGGAATAATTATCTCCAAACCTTACTGATCCACCATTCCAATCTTCAAGTTTAATGAATTTCCTTTTGTCACCGGTCATATGGTTTGAGTAGCCAATATCTATCACCCGTAGATTTTTACTTTCAGCATGCAAGGAAGTTTGCACTATGATACTTGATTCTGCATTTTCCTTTTCTTTCTCAACCCAAGCTAGTTTGATTTCCTTCTTCTTCTTAGCTACTATATTTAGCTCAGGTTTAGTTACCAGTTCATGATATGATTTTTCCTTCATTTTATTGATCTTCTTGTTTTTTCATAACTTTGCTATGTGTCCAAATTCTTGATAGTTATAGCATTTTATATTTTCATTAAAGGGAACATCCTTAAGATTTTTGTAGGGTACCAGTTTGTTCTTTTTGTTGTTCTCAAAATCTGATTCCCCTTAAAAACCCTTATAATAAAATGATCAACTCTGTCTGCAGAAGAGAGATCAAAGAGAAGGATACTTCAGAGCAACATATGACAAGGTTTTACAACCTTCTACACTTCAAATTTACCCAAAGTTCAGGTGGGTATACCTTATGTAAATTGACTTCACACTTTTAAAAAATAGATCCATAGTAAACCAGTCTGAAAACCAATGAATCTTATCGCCTTAAAACTTACTAAAACAAAGAAAGAAAGCTTATACTCATGTTCAGTATTGACCTACAAGATATGTAAAAGGTAACCACAAATGATACCAGTGCCTTATCCAGGCCACATAGTCATCTAAGTTTAAACAATACTCCCACAATCAAATATCTCCACACACCCCATCACCTCGGCTTCTATAAAACCCCACATATGCCTGACATACATAAGAACTTACCCTTATCAAAACTAAACTGCATTAATCAAAATTCAAAATCTCCCACAAGGAATTTACTGATAGAAATGCTTCATGCGTATTTAATTTCCCTCCTAGAGAGAAAAGCTAAGAAATGCCTCTATTTAAGATTGCCTTACAATCCATATTCAAATGAATAACCCTAGATTAATCATATTGAAAACAATAAATATTTGCAAGTAGACTAGAAGACAACACAAAATTTAGGCTCAAAAGTTGATAGTCTGTATATTGATATTAAATTTGAGAAAATATTACAAAACTCAAAGTATTCCCCATAAGACTAGAAAATCCCAGATAAATTTCTGCAGAGTTTTCTTACAAATTCTTGCGAACATTTTTTAGAAGGTCCTGGTATCCATTTATAATACAATGGATGCATACAAGCTTTGGACCTTTCAAAAGAAAGTTTGTTACAAACAACAACCTTTTCCAAGAAGCGGTTATAGGTCCTTTTCAGCATTTGTAGCTTCTTCTGCTTGTTGTTCTGTTGCACCCTCTTGTAACTGGTCCCGAGCATCTTCTTTCTGTCCCATATACTTATCTTTCCACTCTTGATACACATCATCACTAGGCCAAGTAAAACTATCAACCTTCTGTTTCATATCTTCTAGCCGCTTCCAAGTGACTCGTACATGCCCAATCTCTATATCTATGAAACCATAATGAGATTTCACTTTTTCAATTTCCTCAATTGTTTGGACAAATAGGGATGTGTCATCAGTACTAATAATCTGATTGATCCTTAGGGACAAATTATGGTCCACCTCCTTTAACCAAATCTTCTCTTTCTTTTGCTAAACAGGACCAATGAAACCTCTTGGAAATATTTCAAATTTATGATCTGAATATTCTTTTCTATAAAGTTGGGCTTTTCTTTTTATACTTGTTCCTTCCATTGAAAGAATATTCATCTCTTTTATAGACTCACATGTGGATCTAAGATTGTCATTCTCTTCTGCATCTGCATGGGAGGAACACATGAGCTCTAACTCCTTATCTCTAGGTACCCACTTATTCAGGAGTGGTTCCAAAGTGGCTTCTTCTTCTTTGAATTTGATCAAAATCTCAAGAATCCTCTTCATATTTGTGTATACATTGGAGGTTTTGACTGAGTCAGGACACTTCAAAATGGTGGCTTTTACCTTCTCCTCATATTTGTTTGCATACAAGGTTTGAGCTTGTTTCAACTTTTCCAACTCATGTTGGACATTTTCAGGTAATTGGGAACTAGAAGGCATAGGAGAAGGAGGGTATTCAATGATGAGACTAGTAGGAGGGGGCCTTGCTGGAGAGGAGGCTATCATGAGTGTAGAAGACTCACCTGGATGATGTTGACCTGCCAATTGACTCTGGAGTCTAGCAATTATGTTATCTCTATTGGCTATTCCTTCTTTAGCATCATTGTAAGCTTTTAAAACAGTCTCCAACTTCAATTGGAGATTTGCCTTTTCTTGTGCCTCTCTCTTTGCTATTGCCACATTAAACTTTGTTGTCTCTAGTACTGTGCTAGTAGCTTCTACTACCCCTATGTCTTGGACTCTTTTAATAATCATGCCTTCAAGGTAGCTTGACCCTAAGGTATCCCTTTTCTTTCTATTTTCATCTCTTTTTAGGGACCACATGACAAGAGCAGCATTATCCTTACTGAATGTCACTCCTTCCATAAGCTTTGTTTCTTTTCTCACTGCATCAAGCACTAAGGAATCAACTATATCCCATTCAGGGAGAATCAACACACCAGCCTTTGTTACCATCTCTCTTCCTTTCTCAAGGGTGATTGTTTTGAATTCTTCCATCATTTCTTGCTTTATTTCTTCTTCTACCTGAGTTGTATTTTTGAGAGGTTGTTCACTTTTCCTTTGTTCACATCTGATACCAAATTGCTCCATGTTTTTCTTTCGTACAAACTGCATAAAAGCTTCTGATGTGACAAAATTGCTATCAGCTAGGAATTATTCACTAGCTTGCTTAATAGTAAGGTCCATTTCTTGGCCCTTTAACTCACCATCAGTCAAATCCATTTCAGCAGCAGGTGGCTCTTCGGGCATCCCCTCTTGGGTCTCCTCATAGGTATAGGCAATCTCACCGAGACTCCCTAGCTGCAATAATTGTTCAGCTACAACTTGTTCATCTCCAATGTGGATAGGAAACTGAGATGGAGAATATTGAGGCTCATCAGTTTCAATTTCCTTTCCCACTTTTTTCCTCTTAGGGGAATATTGAATGTCAATGACATCTTCAATTTTCCTCTTCCCTTTTGAGGTGGAAGGCTCACCTATCACTAGCATCATCATAGTGTACTTTGACCTTTTGTGCATTACATAGTCACCTGGTGGGATATCTCTAGCAAAGGTAGGCTTAGCCAATATCATCTTAGCCTTATCAGGATCATTTTGCATTATGGCATCCGTCTTTTCTTTTAAAGTCTGCATGAGGTCTTCAAAATAAAGAATCAAGAACTTTATTTTCTCCTCAAATGGGTTGAAGCTAGAGAGAGGATCATAGATAGTGTCAAATTGATGTATAAAATCAAGGGCTTTCTTATATGCAACCCACTTCTCCTTCCTCAATTCCTGCTCATCTAGGCTGAACTCATTTCTAATCAAATCTTCTGGGAACTAAAATTGATGTGGCCTACCTCTGCACACTGCTCTTTTTCTGAACATGCCATTGAAAAAATCCTCGGGATTTGCACATCTTGGCACTGCAGTAGACAGCCTATATGGCTTGAAGAATTCTTCAAAAAATTTCCATCCACCCTTAGTGATCACAAAATGGTGAGCCATGGTAATAGCTGGGAAAATAGTCCCTTTACCCCTGTTAGTTAGCTTAGCCTCCTGCACTCCTCCAATCTATCTCGGGACTTCTGTAATCCCTATCTTTAATGGGACCTGATAGGGTAGTAAATAGGGGGTGCCTCTAAACCCAAACACACTAAAAACAATAGACACGGGGTACAAATATATGTCTCCCCAATTGTGAAGAATCTTGATATCCTCTGCAAACTCCTTTGGTCTGAGAAACTCCAAAAGAGCCTTAGGAATTCTAGGGTTTTCTCTGCATAGAAGAATCCTAATTTTAGATGCAAAGCATCTATCAAATTTTAGATAAATTGCATCCTCTCTATCCTAAGATAGAATAGTACTCCACAATTGCACTGGCATCTCCTCTTTATCCTTTATCTTGATCAGGTCCATTTCCTTTGAAAAATAATCAGCACCCTTGAACAAGAACATGTGCATTAACATGGAATGCCATCCAAATGACCTATCCACCTTACCATTCTTGATTCCCACTAGCCCTTTATGAATTGCATCAGCAAGGTATGAGGCATAATCAAATGTTACTGCTAGGGAGGGGTTTAGAATTTGTGCAATCATTAACATATAATGGGTTGGCATATTCTTTTCAGCATCCTCTCCAAAGATCTGGCATAATGCCCAATACATATCCTTAGCTCTTAGAGTAAATAAGTTGAGAGAGAATGGTTCCATTGTGTTGGGACCTACAACTGTTAACCCCCCTATATTTACAAAGAATTCTTTCAATGGGCCATTTCTAAGCTGATCCTTTTGTGCTTTATAAACCTAGGCTAACGACTCAAAGTCAATAAGCTCTAATAAATTGGAGGACTCACTGAGTTTAAACACTTTCCTGAATTCATCTTCATTTATCTCAATCAATACTGATCCCTTTATGTTACTGATGCATCTTGCTACAGGGTCATAATTCTGTGCAATCAGGGCTAACAGATCTACATCCATAAAAACACCTGGGACCACAAGCTTTCCTACATCCTGTTCCCATATGCCATTCAAAGGAGCTGGGAAATTCCTCTGCCCAAAACAAACTTTGAATAGTCCTAAGCCTGACAAACCTATTTCAGGGTCCCTCAACCAATTACCCTTATCATAGAGGCCATCTCCAATTTTTAGATGAGGGTTCTTGGGTACTAGCTCTTTGGCCTTAGACCTAGCATTGGTGGACATGGTTAATTTTTCTAAAAAATCATCACAGATATTTCAGTCTTGGTAATTCACCTTCCCTATTAATTCTCTTCTGGGTGTCATTCTGGTCAAATAGTTATACCGCTAGAAGCTAGCATAGACCTCCAATGAATTAATTCACACAACAGTATTTGAGAACAAACCAAGAGTTATCAAGAAAAGCATAGAAAACCTGATTATTCGCCTGAAGAAAATCTCCCTGCAACAATTTGCTTTCCAACAAACTTTGATGAAACAATATTTAGCAATCAAGTTGATGCAGGCTCAATAGGACAAGTTGGCAGTTAAGTTTTTGGAAATTAACTCCGCATGCTTCGGCTTTCTTTTCAGAATTGAATTTGCCAAATTGAATTCAAAACTGGCTCCAACGGGTCATAATTTCTCTAAGTCTTTCCTCTGTTTCGCTCTTTCGCTATTTCACAGAACATAAAACCTGTGCTCTTTTCTTTCACGAAACAACGATGGTCATTGGATCACGAGGACTTACATCACTTTTATCTCCGTTGATCTCTTTGCTTTAGTGTCGGGCCCTACCTCCTTTTCGCCACTTCATAGACTTTAACAGTCGTTCACTTTTCCTTCACGAGGCCGCACCAAGTGTTAGATCAAACTCAAATTAGTCAACCTTTAACTCCAACTGGGATGGTCAATTTTACTTACTAACCGCACCTCATTTTGATGGCTAACGGTTTTTTTCCATTTCGCTGAAGTTAAGTTGTGGGCATCTTCGGGCCATGAAACAATGAGAAGCATTGGATCAATCTTGAGATGAATGCCTTTTAAGTGGGCCCTTTACCCAGGAATTAGTTACCCCACTTGTTCTTTGGTTGAAAAACACCACATGGCAGTCGGTCATTAGCCCTGGAAACTACTCTAGGTTCCATCTTTGATCCGCCACGTGCTATCTTTATTATTCCCACATAACTATCGGTTACACCTAGGTAGGCCCTCAACCACTTTTAAAACCACGTGTCACCCGACACATCACTATCGAGCTCTACAAAAAGTGGTAGTTGTTATGCCACGTCACACCTCCGTGTGATCTCCACCTATCTTTTGCGACTTTGCGAACATTATTCTTCATTTGGCTTGCAGCCACAAAACTACGAGAACCATTAGATCAAAACAGACTTGATCTACTTTTAGCTTCATGCCCTGCCTGTCCCTTGGGCCCACCAGCCTTTTTGCCACTTCGCGAAGGTTAACCTGCTAGCATCTTATCTTCGCGAATTCACACGAGCTGTTAGGTCTCAAAAACTTGCTAGTTATTTACTCCTTTCTACGACAACCTTGCTTGGGCCCACTGCAGACCACCAACTGAGTGCCTCGTCATTGCTCTATCATTGCTAGCTGGACCTATCATATTCACTGCCACCTTAAGCGGGACCCGCCACCTTTAGTGGGACCTGCCACCTTTTCGCTATTTCGTTGAAGGTAGAACTCGTGCATCTCCTGGCCATGAATCAACATGAGTCATTGATCTCTTTCCAACCCAATCATTCTTTAACCAAAGAAGATGGCTTGTCTCAGGGACCCACCAAAACCTTTTGCCATTTAGCGTAGGTTAAAACACATTCAGCTTGATCTCATGAAAACACGCTGTCCATCTGATCAGATGAAACTTGATCGGTGTTTAGCTTTAGTCCAAACATAAATGTCGGGTCTACTTTTTCCTTTCGCTACTTTGCGGAAGCTAACTTTCGAGCACTTTTTGGTCGCAAATCAATGCGTGTTGTCAGATCAACAGAAAGTTGCATGATGCTTATAAGGCCCGATGGACATTAGAAAAGGCATATTAAAAGCGAACAAAAATTAAAACAATTAAAAGGGACCACCTAGTTAAATGACAAGGAGGAAACACTTTTATGATAAATGGACCCATCACTTAAGTGAATAAAGTAATGCCAAATTAGAAACCAGAAGGGTTTTTCTCAGATATTGAAGCGACTTAAAACCTAAACCTTAAACCCCTTAGGACTCAAAACAATTTTTAAAGAACATGGGCGATATCAAACACAAAATTTTCAAAAACCTAGCCATTTATGGACTGAGAACATCCATTTTTAAAATAGTGATAACAGCGGCTCTGACTGGGGATGGTTGATCACAAGATCAACACAAGAAACTCAGAAACTCTGGAGAAACAGACCAAAAACAAGCCCAAAATTGACAACTAAAGCAAACCTAAATATATACAAACAAGGACCTACTGTGCATGGACTTCAAGAAAAGTAATTCTTTAGGAATTGTACATGCACTGGAAATTCCTGTACTTCATCATTTATATTCTTTAGAAAGTATGAGTCTTTTCCATTCACATCACAGACCACACAGGGGCTAATCCATAATGACTCAAAATTCTTAGGCTTTCCCTTGTCCTGTCCTTTTGCATTCCACTGAAGAACAACATCACCAATTTGAAACTTTCTCAATGATGTCCTTTTATCAAACAGAGACTTAGACTGCAATTGGATCTTCAAATTTCTCTTATGGGCTAAGGTTCTAATTTCTTCCACTTCCACCATCTCAATCATCTGGTCCTCCATAGGCTCAGACAACTCCAAGTCTTTAGCTTGCAGGAATTTATATACTGGGAGAAGATTGTTTACTGGCACTCTAGCTTGTGTACCATAAACCAGTTCAAAAGGTGACATCCCAATGGCCTTCTTGATAGTAATTCTATCAGCCACAAAGCTAATTTCAACTTTTGATCCCATCACCTCTTGTTCTCTTCTAAGATCTTCTTAATAATATTCAAGAGGCTTTTATTACTGGATTTAGCTTGTCCATTCCCTTGAGGATGATAGGGTGAAGAGTAGGACATAATTATCCCATGACTAGTGCAAAATGTAACAAACTCTTTAGACCTAAAACTCATAGCATTATCCATTACTAACTTTGCAGGGACTCCAAATCTAGTTATAACATTATCTACAAGGAAATCAATGACAACTTTACTTGTAGCTCTCCTGGTGGGTATGGCTTTGATCCATTTAGTAAAATAGTCAGTTACTACTATGATCCACCTGTGGCCTCTTCCTGATCTTTCAACAATTTCTCCAATAAAATCAATGCCCCACTGGACAAAAGGGGCTTCCACTGTGACCGGATTTAAAGGTAAAGCTCCTTCATAGTTTAGCTTGGATGAAAACATTTGGCATGGGTCACATCTCCTAACATGTTCATGAGCATCTTTGAATAAAGTAGGCCAATAATACCCAGCTCTGACTATCTTTCCAGCAGTTTTCTTAGCAGAGTAATGACCTCCGCATACTCCATCATGCATCTAAACCAACACTTTCTTGGCCTGGAATTCATCCAAACACATTAACAATACTCCATCTCTATTTCTCCAAAAAAGGTTACCTTGAATGAGAACATATTTTTGTGACTTGAGCTTTAATGTCCTTTTCTAATTATGGGTCATCCCCTCTGAAAATGTAGCATCTCTCAAGAAATGTATTACTTCTGAATACTAGGGTTGCCTTTCAATGCTGGTGATTACAATGTTTTCAACTTCAACATTGTTTATTTCAACATCAAGAAGATTGGATTCAGCCATAAGCTTCACTAGGTCTAAGCCTCTCACCAATTTGGTGATCTTTATTTTCAAATCAAATTCTTGGATTCTATTAATCCGTCTATACTTTTTTCTTGTAACCTCAGATTGGGACAGAATGTCCTTGACTGCAGCATGTGGAACATAAGAAACTACTTGTGCATTTACAAGATATGGCCTGAAAGCCTTAATAGCTTTAACCAAAGCATATGCCTATTTTTCCATGATCTCATACCTTAATTCTGCTGCTTGTAAAGACTTGTTATAGAAAGCTATGGGATGTTCAAATCCCTCATTATCCTTTTGCAACAACACTGCAACTACTATATGATATGAAGCAAAAGAGAACAAAGAAAAGGGCTTACTATAATCTAGGGATTTCAACACAGGTGCTTCCTGAATGACTTTTTTAATCTCAATAAAAGCCTTTGAAGCTTCTTGATCCCAACAAAACTTAGTATCCTTCTTGAGTAGTCTAACAATGGGCTTTACCACCTCTGTAAAGTTTGCAATGAATCTTCTAACAAAATTAACTTTGCCTAAAAAGGACTAAATACCTTTAACACTCTTTGGTTCAGGCACATTGTTTATTGCTTCAATTCTTTCAGGGTCTATCCTTACCCCTTCCTTGGAGACAATATGCCCCAGCAACTTCCCTTCAGTAATAGCAAAATGACACTTCTTGGGGTTTAATGACACACCAAATTCCAAAGCCTTACTGAACACTTGTTCCAAATGTCCACAGTGGTCATCAGCCTTCTTGGAGAAACAAGTTAAATCATCTTGGTACACTACCATGATGATGTTGATAAATTCTTTGAAGGCTACATCCATTTCTCTCTGAAATGTAGCTCCAGCATTTTTTAATCCAAATGGCATCCTTACATAAACATACGTTCCCCATGAGGTGGTGAAAGCGGTCTTAAATTGCTCAGATTCCTTCACTAGCACCTGATTGTACCCTGAGAAGCCGTCCGTCATTGACAAAAGATCACATCCAGTTACTCTCTACAACATGGCTTCCATATTGGGGGAAGAATAATTATCCTTCAGGGAAGCAACATTTAAATTTCTAAAATCAACACACAGTCTTATGTCCCCATTTTTCTTTCTAACTAGGACTGAATTGGAGACCCATGAAGAATGTCTTATAGGTTTGATAATCCCCCCTTCCCTTAGCTTAGTCAATTCTTGTTGCATCTTGGTTTCTAGCAGGGGTTAATAGGTCTCTACTTTTGTCTGAAAGGATTAGCATCTAGAAGTAAAGGAACTTCATGCTGAAAAAGGTCTTGTCTATACGCCTTTAGGACTTCATATGACCAAGCAAACACATGCTTATATCTCTTCAATAAATTAATAAGATTAGTTCTGACATGAGGAGGCAAGTTTTTTCCAATGTATACCAACTTAGGGGATAATTCTATCCCCAAGTTTACTTCCTCCAATTCTTCTAACTTGGTAGTAGATTGCTAGTGTAGGTGAGTGTCATTATAGCTAAACATGCCCTCAAGCTCTACCAAAACTTTCGGTATCTCATTTGTTTCCAACTGAACCAAGTCATTGCCAAATACTATTTCTTTGTTATCAATCACCTCCACTAATGCATTGCAGTCAATCTTTTGTCCATCATAATCATCAATGCATTCTATGAACCTAAGTATATCTTCATCATCGGCAAAAACATGCCAATTATACACATTATCAGGTATGGCATGCCTAGATTTTATTTCCACAGTGGATATGCCAGTTAGTGTTGTATCATCATTTTTCAATGCCACATTGGCTAAAAGGTCTGCCATGATATTCTTCGATCTCTCTATCCAATTAATAGAAAAATCACTAAAATGCTCATGTTAGGCCCAATATGGAAAGCTAATGTACTAAGAGGGGAGGGGTGAATCAGTACTCCAAAACTTTTCTTGAATAATAACTTTACTATTATGCATAAACAAAATAGTGCAGTAACATAAAATAAAGTTAAAACAAATAGATAGCAATCATACATGATTCACTCCATAACACATATATTTTGGTTACGCAGAAACTCTTGGTTAGAGAGAAAAACTGCGGTGGGGATGGCACCCACAACTTCACTACTACAATAATAAAGAGTGCTCGGTTAGAGCTACATATTAGCTATTTCTGATAGCTTACCCTGTTAGGAGTAACAAGATTTGTTAGATCTACCTTGCTAAAGGATTTTACAACATTTAATCTAAATGTTGCACCTAGTTAGAGGTTTTACAATTTATAGACTTGATTAGAGTCTTTTACCCTGTTAAAGGTTTCTCTTACAACTTCACAATATTACAATAAAATCATCACAAATATCTGCAACTTTACATCTGAAATGTTATATCAGATTCTATGTGCTTAGAATAGATTACGTTGCTTATAGCATACCTCGGTAACCCATATAGTAACTTGGTAAACCCTTCTGTTTACTCTGTTCTTCGACTGTTCTCTGAAAACCTTCTTGGTGACCTCTGTGTCTCTATAACAGTCTTCTTACACTCATGCACACACCCTTAACTCATGTTGTATAAATAGATCTCTTAAGATGGTGATCCAATTCATTGCTTCGATCTTACAAACACGATTTATCGAATGAATAACTATACAAAATATTTCATTGGTTAGATTGATCTCAAAATCATACACAATCTTCTCATGCAATTTCCAATGTGATAATGGTTAGATGTGCCTCGATCTTGTAAAACATTTTCATATGCATGTCCAGGTTCAAGGAATCTGGTAACACGTTTCACTTGGTGTATATCAACTCGGTGTGTCATCTTTGCTTTTTGGTAGACATAAAAAGATCCTCGGTAGACAGCTCGGTGTATACTGTGTTCTATGACTGCTTTCCTCTGTAACCAACTAGACTGTGCATACCGACTTCTCTGTTTATACCGACTGCATGATTCGGTAGTGTTAACCGACTAGAGTATATAGTATGACTTTGAATATAAAAACTAATGACTATACTTGATAGTATATACAATAGTCAATGAAATAGTATATTCAGATATACTCCCCTTATCATTATACTGTACATAACTCTGATTTTGCATGCTCGGTTCTATGCTTGTGTGCTCTGCTTACTGTCCTTGGATACTGTGCATACTCTACTTGGTATACTCCCCCTGTATACAATACTCTGAATACTATATCAAAACTTTATCACCAAAACTATATTACTCCCCATATATATAGTATCACTCGCCTTTTTAACAAACATCAAAAACTTTAATTTCCATCTGGGGGTGGTAACTGGTCAAAAATGGATTTGTACTTTTTTCTGGGCGTCGATGAGAGCAATAGAGAGTGCATCTTTTACACTTTCCATTAAAGAATTTTGTGCTTGAATATCAACCAATAGTGATATTAAGCCATTAAGAGTGCTTCCCTCTTATGTAGTAGATAGACATGTGGCTCGATTAATCTGTTCTTGAACTGATGAAACATGAGGAAGGAATAATGTCTGGAGTGTCATTATATCCATCCTGATCTTATGTTCTTCATTTCTTAGTTCCAATTGTTGAGCCATGAGTTGTTGAAGCTTGGTATAAAAATTCTGAACTGAATTGGGCTCTAGGGTCAACTTATTTGAGAGATCGGTGATCTGTTTCTCAATGGCATCAGTTTTATTCTTAATGTCTTTAATGAATATAGAAAATTTACAGAGTTTCTAAAATAAATAAAGAATGTGCTTGAGTTGAGGGGACAACTCAGCAATGAATTTGACAAGTTTGACTTTGCCAATAGCTAGAGCTTTCTGTACCTCTTCTATCATTTTTGCAGTAAGCTCCTTGTCTTTTAGCTTGCTCAAATACTCAAATGCATCAACTCCGTATGTTTCTATTTGATTAAGGAGTTCATCCAGTTGAATGTGGATGGCTGCATCGGTTGACATGTAGCTATAGGTAGCATATCTGATAGCAGTGTCTTCACCTTCTGAAGTACTTTATTCTTCTTTTGTATGGCCATCTATTTTTCTTGTTTGGCTTTTGCTTTGCATAGTTCACCAAAATCAATGAGTGCTTGCCCCTTTAATTTTGATATATCCACATTGGGCAACACTATTGGTTTAGATAAATCAACTTTGAAACTATGCTTTTTCACCTTCTTCTCTTTACCTTTGGTTGGTTGGACCAAGACAATAGCTTGAGAGGCTTGCTGACCCTCGGTAGGTTGCTCGGTAGAGGCAACACTTTGGTTGGTTCTTGTAGCCGTTGTGGTGTCTTTTGGTGTCTCGGTACTGGGTGTCTCAACTGCTACATTTTTGGTGCTCGAAGGTGCTTGAGAGGTTTGTTCTAGAGTAGTATCTTCTCTTGTTGTAGACTTGTGACCTTCGGTGCCTTGTGCTATATCTTGAGGAGCTTTGGTAGAGACAGGTTGATTGATCGGTGGATAAGGCTGAACTTGTTCTAAAATAGATTCACTAGATACAAGTTTTGCATATGTAGTGCCTTCTATCATTTCCTGCTTTGGTTCCTTTGTATCCATGACATCTTCATCTATTTGAATAGTGTCAGCCGGGTCTTGTTTGGTAACATCAGGATCATGCTCGGTGACATCAACAATTTCAACTATAGATTGTTCACCGGCATCCTTGATTTTGAAGATTTTCTGCCATTTTGCTTTTGTCTCATTCTCTACGTCAATATATAGCCCATTCATCAGTTTTAAGTTTCTCTGTTTGACAAGAAATTTTGAATTGTAGGTTGTCAAATGTTCCTTTATTTCTGCTACTGACATATCAGGAAATAGATGGACTAGACTTCTTTCTCTAATTTGTTTCTCTAAGTCCATTGCATACTTCCACCTATTATCAATATGCAAGTAAAGTTCTTTTGGAAGTGACTTTACTCATTCCAATGGAGCTAACCGAAACTTTAGAAGTGTGTAGATGACAGCTTCTTCAATTTGTCTCTTCTCATCATTATTTCTAGTTTCATACTTGACATATCTAAAGGAACCAAATCCACCATATTCTTTCAGATTAGCACAGAAGTTTTCAACACTATGTATATTTACCTTGTTGCTCTTGACAATCTGGAATTTGTTTGCATCTTCAGATTCTGTATCACTAGACTCTTTTGCCAAAATGAGTCTCCGAGTAGATTTCTTGTAGGTCTTGGTTACCTTGGGAGCAGTAACACTCTTTTGTTTCTTACTCGGTGATGCAACTGATGCTCTAGTATTAGGTCTCTTTGTTGGAGGAGTCGGTAGGGCCTTTGAAGTGTCTTGTTTCTTTATTTTTAACACTTTACCCTTAGGCAATTCGGTGCTCAGTGTTATAGCTACCTCTTGAGCTTCTGATTCCTCTTCGGTGATGGCAAGAGTGCCTTTGACAGGTGTGGAGGAAGAATCTTCTCTAAATTTCTCTGTTAAAACCTTTATCATCTTTGATGCTTTACTTGTAGCTTTGGGTACTACAATGCTCATTTTTACTTTTCCCTTCACTTCTTCATAGGTTCCATACCTCAGCTTGGTAGCATGCCTTGGTAATGTAAGAAATGCATCAATTTGTTGTTGTGTGATGTCAAAGTCAATCTCGTAACCCATAGGTGGAAAAGATTGAGTCCTCGGTTCCACAACATTCACATAATAGTAATCAGTGTCTGCCTCAAAGCATATATCATCCTTATATTTCTCCACTAGCTGGGGTGGAATTCGGTACCCGTTGTGCATCTTCTCCTAAAATTTACTAAAATAATCATCCATTATGTCATTGAAATTATCACCTAGCTTCTTGATAAAGTCATTAATCTGATGGGTGATTGGTCGGTGTAGCTCCCAAACTACTTTACCGACTGATGGAAAGAATTTTTCAAAGTAGAAAGACATGCATACAAGAAGTGAACCAAACTTTAGAGTATTTGCCGAGTTGTTCTTCTTCAGCATGCTTATTGTGTTCAAATTCTCAAATAGGTTCTTCAGTAACACTTCACATAAGTCAACTTTCATTCCCTTTTTCAGAATTTTATAAGCTATGTCAACTTTTGCACAGGGTACACTGTTTTCCCTTACTGATTGGAAGAAACAGTAACCGATTACTCTAATGGAAAACTTAAGTTCTGCATCAGTGACATTGTTTAGTTTTAGTCCTCTATAATCAGATTCTACTCTGGTTAAACTGATCAATTCCTTTTGTGATATCAACTTTTGAGCTCATGCATGATCATAGATAGGGTAACCGGTGATCACATGAATGATTTCCTTGGTGATTTTAAATGGTTGCTCTTCTAGCCACATGAAATCATCATGAACTCTACTAAAAACAAACTTGACCCATTAGGGCTTGAACACACGAGGATAGGTTAGGGCTTCAGTCAATCCTTTGATTCTGATGTGTTCATACTTTCTATTTAATACACCATCTGTACATAGTTCATCATAGGTGTCTCTTATTTCAACATGACCGAGTTCTTCAACACGACATTTGGTGAAGAATCTCACATCTTCAACTAACAAGACTCAATCTGGGATGAGTGAAAAGGAAGTTTTGTCATCCGGTTCGGAGGCGACTTTAGGAGTCAAAGAGTATTTCAGTGAGGGCTTCTCTACATTCTTGACAATGATGGGATCTTGGATCTTGGGCACCATTTAAGATTTCAGGTAAAAACTAGTAAAGAGTCCTTAAGGTTTTAGAATTTCAAACGACAGATGCTTCACACTCAGCAAATAATAACAATTTGATAAGATCGGTAAGCTAGCTTAACAGTGCAATGAGATTTGATGTAAATACGTTCAATTCACTTTGAATGAGGTTTTGATCACCTTGGAATCGCTCTGCTCTGCTCTTTCAAAAACTTGGTAAGTGTAAATGACCGCGAAAATGCTTTTAAGTACACAAAATACCTTATCGGGCTCCATGCGGGTTAGGTCAAAAACATTAAATGCACTTAGTTCACCTTTAACCGATTTACTCTCCTTTTTGTTTTAACCGAGTAACCAAATTTCCTTCATTTACTGACTTGACAGGCTTCCTGTATTCACCGACTTGACAGGTTTCCTGTAAAGTACTTTTGATAGAATTTCAAACTTACTAATGCATTTTAACTATGCAGATTTTGAACTTAGTACATAATAGAATAGGAACTGTTATGATTTTAACCTTCAGAGAATGTAGTCCCTTAATACCTTTACCGATTAATTTGGAATAGGTGCACCTAACTCGGTAGGTAAGGTGCTTTCTTCATTTGACACAACTTTCTTTTTCCAAATCATCTGTAATTTTCCTTTTATTTCTTCAATGTCTTTTCTAGGGTGATCTCTGCAATCTCCAACCAAGTGTCCAACTTTGTGACAATGAAAACATGTCATACCAAGATTTCTCCATGATCTTCGGTTGTTCATTCCATACCTTATAAAACAGTTAGCACTAATATGTCCATATCTTCCACAACATTTACACCATATCCTTGTATTGTAATCCCATGGTACTACTGCATATTGTCGGTAAGGATCTGTGTGAGTTTGGTAACCTCTAGTGTTTGCTTGATGTGCAGTCCACATGTAGTTCTTTCACTTAAGCTAGCACTTCTCAGTACTATGTCCATATCTATTGCAGTTTCTACAAAACCCTTTGAATTTTGCCTTCTGATAATTGTTAACAGACATTGTCCTACATTGATTAGATGTGTGACAATATTTATTGCAATTGTAATAATAACCATTGGGCTTAGTGATATTCAGTTTCTTACCTTTTCTGATTTGGCACATGTTGGCAGTATGACCTTGATTTCCATAGTAGTAGCAAATAGGCTTCTTTCTTTTGATGTTATTCATGTTTCCAGCTTGCTTTGATGATTCTCCTCTCTCGGTAATATGAATTCCTTTATTGGTAGAGTCTTTTCCTTTGTAACCAAGTCCTGCATCTCTATTGGGTCTTCTTGTATTCAATTGCTCATCCAACATCTTTGATGCTTCATAACTCTTCTTTAGTGTTTCTTTGGATTTTTTCTCTGTTTCAAGTTCATCGGTCAACCTTGATACTTCAAATTTTAATGCTTGATTTTCATCATTCTTCATAATTGCTTCATGATGTGCATAACCTAGTTGATCTGTCATATTTTCTTGAATCCCAGTCCACCTTATGATTTCATCATTTTTATCAGATACTAGGACTATAAGTTGTTGTTTCTCTCTTTCTAGATCTCTTGCTTTATCCTTAGTTGTCCTTAATGCATCTAGATTTTTAGTCATTTGTGTGCTGAAATGTTCATGTTCTCTTGTCATTGCTTTTAGTTGATCAACCAGTGCTTTGTTCTTTTCTTTCAATATTCCAATCATTTCTTCAGTCTCTTCAGATATACTATTCTTAGATGATGTCTCAATTTGTTCCACTAACTCTTGAGAGTCCTACAAATCATCAGATAATCTTCTTCTTGCTTTCAGATATTTTTGCATTTGTTTTTGCATGTCTGCAATCACTTGATTAGCATGATCCAACTCTTCTTGCAGATACACAGTCCTCCAAGATTGTTTGTAGCCTTCCATTGATAAGATCTTTCTCTTTAGGTAGTTAAACCCTTTTCTAAGATTCAAGCTTTGATACCAATTGTTAGGCCCAATATGGAAAGCTAATGTACTGAGAGGGGAGGGGTGAATCAGTACTCCAAAACTTTTCTTGAATAATAACTTTACTATTATGCATAAACAGAATAGTGCAGTAACATAAAATAAAGTTAAAACAAATAGATAAAAATCATACATGATTCACTCCATAACACATATATTTTGGTTATGTAGAAACTCTTGGTTAGAGAGAAAAACTGTGGTGGGGATGGCACCCACAACTTCACTACTGCAATAATAAAGAGTGCTTAGTTAGAGCTACATATTAGCTATTTCTGATAGCTTACCCTGTTAGGAGTAACAAGATCTATTAGATCTACCTTGCTAAAGGATTTTACAACATTTAATCTAAATGTTGCACTTGGTTAGAGGCTTTACAATTTATAGACTTGATTAGAGTCTTTTACCCTGTTAAAGGTTTCTCTTACAACTTCACAATATTACAATAAAATCATTATAAATATCTGCAACTTTACATCTGAAATGTTATAGCAGATTCTATGTGCTCAGAATAGATTACCTTGCTTATAGTATACCTCGGTAACCCATATAGTAACTTGGTAAACCCTTCTGTTTACTCTGTTATTCGACTGTTCTCTGAAAACCTTCTCGGTGATCTTTGTGTCTCTATAATAGTCTTCTTACACTCATGCACACACCCTTAACCCATGTTGTATAAATAGATCTCTTAAGATGGTGATCCAATTCATTACTTTGATCTTACAAACACAATTTATCGAATGAATAACTATACAAAATATTTCATTAGTTAGATTGATCTCAAAATCATACACAATCTTCTAGTGCAATTTCCAATGTGATAACGGTTAGATGTGCCTCGATCTTGTAACACATTTTCATATGCATGTCTAGGTTCAATGAATCTGGTAACACATTTCACTTGGTGTATATCAACTTGGTGTTTCATCTTTGCTGCTCGGTAGACATAAAAAGATACTCGGTAGATAGCTCGGTGTATACTGCGTTCTGTGACTCCTTTCCTCTGTAACCGACTAGACTATGCATACCAACTTCTCTGTGTATACCGACTGCATGATTCAGTAGTGTTAACCGACTAGAATATATAGTATGAATTTGAATATAAAAACTAATGGAAACTTGATAAGTAGTAACAGCTCAATGATATCCCAAACTGCATGCTTATACCTTTTCAATCTATCATTTTTTGATGCATATTTGGATCTTACCTGAGAGACAACCAATTCTGAATCTCCTAAAACTTTTGACAGTTGTATTCCATGCCTCTTTGCAACTCCAAGCCCCAATAACAGAGCTTCATATTCTGCAGTGTTGTTAGTAGACTGAAAGGATAACAAAAAGGAATATTTAAAAGTTATACCAGATGGGGATACAAAAAGAACTCCTGCTCCAGACCCTTCTTTGGAGAAAGCTCCATCAAAATACATTTACCATAAACCATGTTGTTGTGATTCGAAGTCAATCACAATGGAGTCAGTATTCTTTAACTGAGGTAAAATTGGTTGCACTCTAAAGTTGTCAAGATCCACATCAATCATACAATTGATCATGCTAGGATCTACATTTTCAATCACTCTAGGAGCACATGGTTCTCTGTATAGTTTGACTTGATTCCCATTGATTGGGATGGTAGAATAAGATAGATCCAATTGGACATTTCTGCCTACTGCTGCTGCCCACTGCCTAGATAATAACATGCCATAATGAGGCTTAGTGTCAGTGATAATAACATCCATCTTATAGGTCGCTTCAAGGAATGCTGCTATCTTTACTTCAACATATTTCATTGTACCTATGATAGGTAATTCTCTGTTATCCATAGCATAGCATTTCCCATATACTGTAGTCACTACTAATCCTAATTCTTTCATAAGACCATAAGGCATTACATTAGCAGCTGCACCTGAATCTATCATACAATTTTTTATCAGCCGGTTATTTACTAACAAAGTGACATAAAAAGGATCTACCTGTGAAGGCTCTTGTGTAATAGTTGTTCCAACATAAACCTCTGGGGTTTGGAACTCCTGATCCTTTCCATTTTTAACTGAACCGGGGGGTAGGACTATGTTACTGTTAGATATATTAGAAAACAAAGACAAGGTTGCTTCTCTATGTTCTTTTATTTTCAGTAACTCTATTAATGAGATAGTAACTCTCATTTTTGTAAGAGCCTAAGCCATGTCAAATGTGGAACTGCTGCTCAACTCAACATTAGCTTTAACTCTTTCTGCCTTAGGCTGACTCACCTTCTTTGTTGTGGCAGCTCCTTGTGTATCATTGGTATCTTTACCATCTGTACTCTTGGGTACATCTTTAATTTGATCTTTCTTTTCTTGACCCATCTGAGGGGTAGTAGCACTACTTGTTGCCTTTTTCTGAAGAACCTCTTTTATAAACATAGAACCAGGTTCACCCTGATCACTATCCCTTTTGGTGCTCCTTAGGTTATAATTGTGCTTTGCCTTAGCTATAGCAGCCTTGGTGAGATTTTTCACTTCTTCCCCACTAGGTCTTCTAAGATGAACTTCTTCATCTTCAATGGTTACCATATTTAGAGTAGGATGCCAATCAAGTGTTAGTTGTCCTTGAAAAGACCTTTTACTATCCAGTACATCACTAAATTCACTTTGTACAGATTCCTCATCACTTTCTACAATGGTTTCAAACATATTGATATCAAGCTCATCCTCTTGCCTTAGGGACTCTTCAAGGGCTTGAGCTACTGCACACTGATGAGGAGAATGTGGCCCATCACAAGAAATACACCAAGGAGTGTTCTCTATGTTGTGAACATTTTTTCCTTTTAAGGGATTAGGGGTATCTTGGCTCTGAGCATTCTTAGGCTTCTCATTCTCAGGTTTACCATCCTTCCAGTTGGTATTATAAGGCATGTCATGCAATCTGGGAGGTCTATCTTACCAATTATAGTGAGGCTTATCATTTTTATTTAACTTAGCAGTTAGATCCTTCATAGCAGTGACTAACTTTTCTATCTTATCTTCCTCCTTAACAACTTTGTTTGGTTGTTGTTTTGTTTCCTGCCATAGCCTACCATCAGTTCTTCTCCCTAATTTTCTGGATGCTTTCCTATTGCTCTCCACATTGATAGCAATTCTGAATGCATCTCTTAGGCTATGTGGATTCTTATCCCTTAAAATGTAAGCCATTTTGGAATCAAATGCATTATAATACGTGTTCAGGCACATGTTATCATCTAGTCTCATCACTTGATACAACCTATGCGTGGCTTTCTGAAATCTAGCATTGAAATTGGTGACCATCTCACTTTCAAATTTTCTAATATTATTAAATTCATTTAGCATGAAACTCACATTTGTTTTGGCACTGTATTATTCTTGGAAACAATTCTTGAAATCCTCCCAAGACCCAATGCTATTAACAGGGAGACCTCTAAACCAATCTCTTGCATCATCTATTAGGGACTAGACAAATAATTTCATTATGACATCTTCATCAGCTATCTCATAATCATCTATCGAGTCACTAAAAGACTTTAAATGCTCCTCTACACTAATTGCATTATTTCCAGCAAACTTAGGGAGTCTATCTCTTAACTTAGTAGGAACATGGTTGGGATATCCTGGGATTCCATCAAAGAATAACTGCCTGTACTGCTCTAAGTTGATGGGTCTCCTTTGGAAATGGTTAACAACATTGTTGTTACCCATGTTCATTCTCACATTAGGGATTTGAGTCTGAGAGATTTGATTATTCTGTTTAATTATAGGGGCTTGACTGGCTATTGCTGTATTGACAGGCAAAGTGGGATGAATTTTAACAGGGGGGAGGGAAACTTGCTGAGGAACAGGCTTATTGAGATCTTCTGATGGGAAAATGATAGGGGGAGCTTTTAGATAACCGATTTTTCTTTTAACTTCTTGATTAGCTGCCTCTAACTCAGCTTTCTCTAACTCCATTTGTAGATCTTCCTTCTCTTTCCTCATTCTTTCCATCTCCCTCTCATGTGCTAATAGTCTATGGGAGATCTCCACCATAGTCCTTGATTTTGACCTGCCATCCATGCATTTTTTCTTTCCTTTATCAACCTCATTTCTAACAGGTTGTGGGTCACTAAAACCCTCCTTATTTGGTTGGATCACTGACTTATATGCTGATTTGGCCTTGGGGACTAGAATTTCCCTGATCACAGGACCTCTATCATCACTCTTTTCCTTTTATTGGGCCAACAATTCAAGATCAGCAATCTACCTAAGGAGCCTATCTCATTCCATCATTTTTGCTTTGACTTCCTTCTCCCTATTTGCTTCCTTTTGGGATCTTATGGAGATTAAGTGATGGACCTTTCTATTTAGGTTTTCTATTTCTTGGGACACTTCATCATCGTTAGGGAAAATCTCCTCAGAGTCAGATACGTTAACTTGGTCTATATCAATCAAGCTAATGTTTCCATCAACTATTCTAGGCATAGAATGCCTGACTGCATTAGAACTAGTTCTGTCTTTCCCAGAAAAACTAGCATAAGATATTGTAGACGTATAAAAATGACCATATTCCTAAATGAATATTTTATGTTCATTTCTCTATTTAATTAAATCCAATTTAATTAAATTATCCACATTCCTCTATTTAATTAAGTAAATTACTCAATTTATTTAAATTAAATTCACTATACCCATTTAATGAATAAATCATTTTATTCAATTAAATCCCCCCTATCCACTTTTAATTAAATTCAAATTTAATTAAATAGTTATCCTAAATTGAATAAATATAATTTATTTAATTTCTCCAAATTACAACCAAATTGAATTAAAACATTTATTTCAATTAAATCCTATTATCCCTCCATCCACTTGCAAAATCCCAAACCCCTTTCTAATCCCTTCTAGAATCTTCTAATCGCTTCTAATTAACCTAACCCCTCCTCTAAACTTTGTCACATCCCTAAGCAAAGGGAAGTCACTTCTCAAATGGCTTAAAGTCTTTGATAACCATTAAAGGTTTTCAACCTTCAACCACCAAAACCCTTAAAGTCTTTGAAAACCATTGAAGGCTTCCAACCTTCAACCACTTAATCCCTAAAGTTTCCAATAACCATTAATGGTTAATTCAAACCCTCCCACATGGTTAAAACATTTGTTTTGACTCAACCTCTATCCAACCCAAGGGTCTCATCAGGCCATTAATGCTTTGACCATGATTATCTCTTAATCATTTGCACAAAGGTTTATCTTTGGATTAACTCTTAAATCCAGTGGGTAAGCCTAACTTAGACTTGACCCTTAGCCTTTAGATAACCATGAGGTCTTCTCAGGCCTTTAATGCCTCCAACCTCTTCTCTCAACCCAATCCTATGTTGACACTTGTCACCATTTTATTGGTGCCAATTGTGCACATGGATCCCCAACTTTCAAACCTGACCCTTGATTAAACCATTCAATCTTGACCATCCATTGCCCTATTTATGCTATAAATAGAGCTCTCAGTCCTCCATTTTAAAACAATCATCTTTCAAATTTGAAGCATTATACTTATGCTCAAATACTTTCAAGCTTTTTCATATCATCTTTATACTCCTCATTTAGCCTCTTTTAGATCAGGAATTAGACTAAATATACATGTTAGAATACTTCTTTTATCATTTTAGCTCAATCATAGACTAAATATATCATGTTAGGATAGTATTCATACTAACCTCGTCATCTTATCATCTAGTGTATTGCATTTTAGAATCATACATAGCTTAATCTCCATTTCATACTAAATTTAGCAAAAGCATCTCTCGTTCTCATATTTGCCATCCCTAAACCATTTTGCTCAGTGATCTGAGAGCAAAAACATTGGTTTGAGGGACATTGTGAGATAGAGAACCATGGGACCCTCCTTGGGAAGCTGAGTAACACGTCGTTACTCCATAGCTTGCATCAAGAAGTCCTCTGTGTGTGTGTGGACTAGTATTTAACTAAATTTTCACATATTAAGTTTTATTCACGCACTTTTCCCGCATACATTTCTGGCGCCCACCGTGGGGCCCGACCCCAAATAACAAATTGGTTTTTGAAACTAACCACTTTTGCAGGCACGCGGGAAAATTGAAGTAGCGCTTTCAGTTCACTGTTTAGCGCATCCAATCAACAGAGTAGCGCATCCAACTCCCTGTTTAGCGTGTGTGGTCTGAAAACTAGCGTGTGGAAACATTTTTGCAGTGCATGACTCCCTCTAACATTTTCCTGTAGGTCTTGACGTGGGTGAAACACAGAACAGCGCATTCAACAACCAGAATAGCGCATAAGATCCCCATTCCAGTGCTTCTAATCCATAATATAGCGCATGCAACTCATACATTAGCGCATCATATTTGAAATTACCTACAGCGTCGAAAAAAAAACACAGAATAGCGCTTCCAGAACCCACAGTAGCGCATCCAGAGAACAAAGTAGCACGTTTAGCATAAATTTTAGCACATGGATCATATACTGTAGCGCGTACAGTTTGTTCTGTAGCGCATCACAGTCAGAGAAAAATAAAAACAAATTTTTTTTATTTTTTTTTTATTGTAACCGAACTGGAATATTAGACTTGTGGAAGTCCCCCATATTCGCTAACAATTTTCTTTTTTTGGTTTGCTTGCACGATTCTAACAGTTTCTTGCAGGTAGGGCGAGGAATTTTATTTTAAAAATATTTTCTTTTGTTGACCTTCAAATCGGAAATTTGCTTTGTTGACCATTTCCTTTTTATAGATCAGAAAATCTTTCTTTTCAAGATTAAAAAGGACATCATGCTTGTTGGAGCAACATCTCCAAATAGAAGTTAGCAAATCATTGTTTTGAAGGATAAAAAGAACAACTTGATTGCCTTGTCTCGAAAGTGGAAGGAATATGCTCTCCCCTTAACTGGGTGATCAAAAATCCAGACCACTCTTACAGCTTTCAGTAATTCAAGCATTTAAAACCTTTAGCAGGTCTGCCTTCCCGAGGAGTTGCAATCAACTCTTGAAGCCATTTATGGCCGGTGTGAAGGGAACGACCTAAGTGGGGAACGACTTTGACACCAAGAATTCCAACCCACTATAATCAAATGTGGAAAGTGACGAAAGTCCTTTTCAACGGTTGCGCGCAGTGATTAGCCTTCCCCTAGTATCCTTGAGATACGTAAAGCCTTTGTTCTAAAGGTTGGGAAGCCTCCTGAGGGAGTTTATCACTGACGGCCGAACAGGAAGCCTAATTAAGAACCATAGAATTAAAAACTTTGAACCGAATCAGTAACCAAACATTTGTAACATCATAGTGCAAGGGTGGGGAAGAATCCGCCCCCAAGATTACTCACCATATATCTCCCAAGATAACTACTCAACTGTGAAGCAATTCACTTTGGGTTAACTTCTGGCAAAAGGCAAAAAAACGGGCGCCCTCTAGGGGGTGACACGGCTGTTTGAGCTGACGGAGTATCAAGACTAGTGGGCTATGATGTTATTTATGACCCTTGACTAAAGGGTCTGTCTGAAGTGTCTTACTTGTATTCCAACCTATTAAAACATTGGGGATTTGAACACATCCTCGCAGAACATACACTTTTTGTTAGATTAGGCAAAATGGTTGTACTTTTTGTACCGTGCTTGCATTTATTACTTCAGAAAATCATCCATCACACTTGAAAATTTCTCAATAAAATTCAAAAACCTCAAGAAATCACACAAACAGAAAAATCAGGGCAGTCTAGCGCATAAGAACAACATCTTAGCGCGTGGAAGACTTCTGTTAGCGCATCCAAACCTCACATTGGCACGTGAAATTAAAATAGTAGCGTTTTATCCTCAGGCAAAAATAGTAATAATTCTTTAGCGCATCCACAACACAGTCTAGCGCGTCGCAGCAATCTCTTAGCACGTGGGAACCAAGAATTAACGCATAAAACAAAACAGTTAGCGCTTCACAGGCCCAATGTAGCGCGTAACTTTCAAAAAATTCAACAACAAATTTCAACAGTCCTAACTTTAGCGCGTGGAAGAAAATAGCTTAGTGCATAGAAACCATATTTTAGCGCATATACTCCAACAGTTAGCGCGTTTAAAGCCTAGTATAGCGCGTAGATTTTTCACCAGTTAAACAAAAATTTTCCAAAATCCAAACTTTAGCGCATATCTAGGGGCAGATTAGCGCGTGTGCTCATTCCTTTAGCGCATCAGGTAAATTCAGTAGCGCATGTAAACTCTGTTTTAGCGCATGATCCAAGGCCGAAAAACAAAGAGTCCAAAACTGAAAAATTTTGAAAATTTCAAAAACATTTTAGAAGACTTTTTCATCAAAAATCATCTTTTATCAAACCAGAGTGACAAAAACAAACTATTAAAAACTTTTCTCAAGCTAAATTTGTGTCAAACAAAGTTGCCTGAATCCTAAACAAATCGCACAATAGAGGATGTCTCTCCTATCATAATCCAGAATTTTTTTTTCATCATCAGTGTCATCAAAATCCTTTACCATCTTATGCATTTCTATCTCAAAACACTTGTTTAAAATTCTCAAATCGTCAAATCCAGTTTCCAGATCGAGAAGCTTTTATCCATATCATTTGACACGCTTTATCGTGAAGGGACATCTAAACCTTCACTCTGATAAAGTAAGATTTGAAATTTCCAAAACAAGAATCAACTGAATCCAAACCAATCAAAGGAAATCATTGATCACTCTTGCATGACTAATCCCCTTATTCTGAGAAGAAAGAACCTCTATCGTAACATCACGTTAAAGAAACGACAACCTAGTTTTTCCAAATTTATCAAGCGAAATAAGTTTTTATACATCAATCGTCAACTCTTCAAATCTCATCGGATATTCCTTCATCATGTCAAACATTATATCCAAAACAAATCTAGCGAATTTGACAAGGAACCCTTGAAGACAAGAGCATACTGTCAAAAGTCTACTTTTAATCAAACCATAAACCACGGCAGAAAAATCAATCCAGCATTCTTGCCCGACGAGTGCATCACATATAACACATCTCGACCAGAACCACCAACGCCCGAGCAACACATCGAGGAGGCTTTTGTCCCTTTCATCACTGAAAGCTTCTACTAAAATGCTTGTTACTCGCTCTCAAAGTAACAAACAAAGCGAGACACCCGCTGAGTCCAGTATGAATCGAAGATTATCAAATCCTTTTGAAGTTCCACCCATAGAAGAACCTGAAATTACTGAAGCCCTTCTTCGGGAATGTCAAGTAAATCCCTCCTTCCAAAAACTTGTCAAAAATCTCATGGAAAATGACAAGGAAAAATATCTGTTGATGCTCACAAGCAAGGGCGTTAAACTTCCTGAAGATTTCGACCCAAACATTTTTCAAACCGGATCTCGGCAATATGCATATCAAGAACAAAATAGAGAAGAAGAAACTCGCATACCTGAACAACATAACTTTGAACAACACATTCCAGAACAACGCATACCAGAAATGCGTATACCTGAACTAGAAACACCAGAACAACATATACCATTTACCACACCTTTTCAACTAAGAACCAATACAAGGCAAGAACTTTTTCCTCGGCAAGACAATATACCCTTGGCAGCCCTTACTCAACAAATGCAAATGTTGCAAAGGAAAATACAGGATATGCAACAAGGGACAATAGTGCGGTACTCTTTAAATGAAATTTGTCCTTATCCATTCGATAGAAGCTTGAACATGGTGCCTTTTCCTCCAAACTCGGACGTTCCCAAATTTGATAAATATGATGGGAAAAGTGATCCCAGAGATCATGTACGGGAATTTTGCACAGTAAGCCTTGAATTCGCTCATGATGACACCTATTTGATGAGGTTATTCCCCAAAAGCTTGGGTGGGCAAACCATGGAATGGTTATCCAAAATTTCGCCACCTGTTAGATCATTTGATGAATTGGTTAACAAATTCATAACCCACTATTCCTACAACATCCAACATGCCATAACCATGCTAGACGTTTGCAACACCAAACAAAAGAACAATGAAACATTCATGGCGTTCCTTCAACGTTGGTGACGCATGGTCTCCATATATCCTCGAGATATTCCTGAAAAGGAGAAAATGGAAATCTTCATTGATAACTTGAATGGCGAAATGAGTTACAGACTAAAACTGCAATGCATACCATCTTTCGCTAAATTGATTGAAAATGGCATTCAAGTAGAGGAAGCATGTGTCAAAAAGGGAACACTCAAATTCTACAAGGAAGGAACAAACTCATCAAACTACAATAACCAAAACAACACCAACTTTGACAAATCTCGATTTTGGACTTGAAACAAGAACGAAGGCAACAATGAATCACATGATCCCAAATCTAAACAACTAGTGCTTGCTTTATCTGGAAATCCTCAGAACACGAAAAATCTTAAAAATGCTGCACCAAATGCTAACACATATGCACCAAACACTGATCAAGGACAGCTCAACATGAATAACACCAATGATACTCAAAGCAAGAACATGAATCCAGGACCTAACAACAATTCACGCAACACAAACAATTTCCAAAAGCGTATTTTTACACCACTGGGACAATCATTAGAATCAGCATTCAGAGAACTTTTGGCAAACAAGATTCTTTCGTTGCCTCCAATCAACAATTATGAACCCCCAATCAAACCACCTTGGTGGAATGATTCACACTATTGTGATTTCCATCGTAACAAGGGTCATAGAACAAACGAATGTATGAGATTGAAACACATAGTCTAGGACATGATTGATCGAGGTGACTTAACGGTCGATGGTCTTAAAACAAATGGTGATCACGGAGCCTTTAAAAATCCTCTCCCGAATTACAACAAGGATGGAGCATCAACTTCAGATGATACACACGGAGCTCGTATTAATCACATCTACAATAACACTATCAACCATATATCAGCTGAAGATCATCAAATAAATGTCATCACCATCCGAGATCAGCGTGATCATGAATCTGTCAATGTAACAACCCGCACTCAGAAATATGTCTTGAAGGGACATACTACACCTACAACTGCCACACCAAAAATCCAATATGACTTGGTTAACCAACTACGCAAGACTCCGGCTCAGATATCTATCCTGGAATTATTGAAATTATCACCCAAGCACAAAGACAGATTGGAGCAAGCACTATTGGAAACAAATGTACCTCAAAATCTGGATACAGACAGATTTCAAGCCATGGTCGCCCATATGACAGGACCCCATAACCTCACCTTCTCAAAGCGTGACAATACCTCATTGAGTCATCCGCATAATACTCCCCTCCATATTGAAGTCATTGTTTGCAAACACCGAGTCAAAAGAGTCCTAATAGATGGAGGAGTCGGCCTTAATATATGTACTTTAAAGCTTATCCGTGCATTAGGCTTCTTAGAAGAATCTATTGATCCTTGCAAAAAGATTACCATAAAAGCATATGATGATGAAGAGCAGTCCTCTAAAGGCACAGTGATATTACCTATTCAAGTAGGCCCAGTACAAAAGGATACTATATGTCAAGTCTTAGATATTGATCTAACCTACAATATCTTATTAGGATGACCCTGGATACATGAAATGCAAGCAGTACCTTCTACATATCACCAGTGTCAAGTTTCCTTATGATGGACAAGAAATCTCCATATCAGTTGATCACAATCCATTTCAACATTGTAATGCAATGGGGACAGCCCAAGACAGTTTGGTTCCTCATAATAGAGAAAAGAAACAATCTTCAACATCAGATCCACACACAGCAAAATCCAACTCCTTATGGGGAGACTTCAAGCAGAAAATGCAAATCAAAGACCAAGCCATGGGAGAATACTCTTTGGAGCCTTTATGTTTGGCAAAATTGCCAACCTCACCTAGATCGCATGGTGTGCCTACTACATCAACACAACTAGCTACTCAGCCCATCACTAAATTTGATGGTACCTTCATCCAATTGGGTACTCTAGCACATGAATTAGAGGACAAGGACGTTCTTAGCTGGTTATACAAAGATGAGGAAGAAAATCATATTGCAGCCACTCTGGACATTGTTCTACCAACACACTTGTATGGAAAAGGCTACTTAATCATGAAACAAATGGGATATGGTGGTAATGGACCTATTGGAAAACGCAAAGAAGGAGTCACTGAACCTATAGATCTTCCTTCACAACCTAGTAGGAACAAAGCAGGATTGGGTTCTAAACTCACATTCCTATTAAAACGGCCACCACACACAACTACAAAACCTCAATGGAAGGAAAAGAAGAAGTACAAAGAAGAATCCTGGGAGGAAGCAATTTTTGAATCAGCAGAAACAATCCGCAAGGCATGGGAACGTCAAGATCAGAAGTTACATCAGGAAAAGCTTCTAAGTCACAAGAAGGCCCTATCTGCAGCAGTAGCTCATATTCAAACACCAATATCTCAAGAACAAATCAGGTCATCTTCATATACCGTTATTTCTTCCCGAGAAAGTACAGTCTATGAACAAATCCAGCAAGTAGAAGATGGATCTGATACAGAATCTACAAAAACCATCAAAATGGTATCCATCATCAAAGATTTGTTTTCACCATACAACACACCTGTTTACAGCACAGATAGAATCTGGGATGATGCCTATGAGATAAATTCCAATGAATATGAATGGGGTACCTGCTCCAATGCTACTACTGATATCCTGGATGATACTGATTCTATATCCCTTTCTCAGGAAGAACATAATGCAGAAGATAGACCTCTTGAATTTGGACCGCAAAATATATATGACGCTCAGGAAAGTGAACAGACATTATGAACAAGTCTATGTGGAAGATGATATCATCGAGGACCTCGACAAAATCTTAAATTTCTTTAAACCCAAGACCCATCACGATGAAAACTCTATCCTAACACTTACGGTAGCCGAACTTGATCCACCCAACGAATCCTTACCACTTGTCTTTCTTGACCTCATCGACTGGAACAAACCTGAAACAAATGATATGCCAATTTTCCCAGATGATGCATCTATTGTCCATTACCTATGTACCGTAAATCCGGAAACAGGCTCTACCAGTGAACAAAATAACGATATTTGTCAATCAGGGAGTGCCAAGTTTCTCAGTCGCAAAAATGAATCAAATAAAGAATCTAATGCTGAAAACCAGTCAATGGCAGCTCTAGATCATAAAAAAGTAAAAATAAAGGACGCATTGGAGGGTGAAAACCTTTTTAAGGCACCTAACGATGGGAGACTTGACACTCTTCCTGAGCACTTTCATGAGCGATCGCCCATATTGATTGAGCCCACTCAATCAATCAACATTGGTACCACAGAAGCAGCCAGAAATATACACCTTGCAGAATCTTTGACAGAGGAAGAAAGATCAGCATTCATCATCTTCTTTAAAAAACAGCAAATCAACTTTGCTTGGTCGTATGCTGATATGCCCGGAGTAGATCCACACTTAATTATGCATCATCTATCCATCTTAACAGGAGTTAAGCTAGTCAAGCAAAAGCTACGAAAGATGAATCCACAAGTGGCACTCATGGTCAAAATTGAACTAAAGAAATTATTAGACGTCGGATTCATCCGACCCATTGACTATGTAGAGTGGATATCCAATATCGTTCCAGTATCAAAACCAGATGGTAGTATCAGAATATGCACTGACTTCAGAGATGTCAACAAAGCTTGTCCAAAAGATGACTTTCCTCTGCCAAGTATCGACATAATTGTAGATCTCACAGCAGGCCATGCAATGCTCTCACTAATGGATGGTTTCTCAGGCTATAACCAAATCAAGATAGCTCCTGAAGATCAAGATAAAACCGCGTTCACCTGTCCTTGGGGAACGTACTGTTGGAATGTTATGCCTTTCGGCTTAAAGAATGCAGGGGCCACTTATCAAACAGCAATGACTACAATATTCCATGACATGATGCACACATTTATGGAAGACTATGTGGATGACTTACTAGCTAAATCCTTCACCAGAGCAGAACATCTTGGCATCCTAACAAAGATTTTTGATCGATTGGAGAAATTCCAAGTCAGGCTTAACCCTAAGAAGTGTGTCTTCGGGGTTACATCAGGCAAGTTACTAGGCTACATAGTCTCAGCTAAGGGTATTGAAGTTGATCCAGCAAAGGTACAAGCCATTATGGAAATGCCACCACCACAGAATATCAGTCAACTCAGATCTCTACAGGGACGACTTCAATCAATCAGGCGATTCATCGCTCAGCTAGCAGATAAAAGTCTACCATTTAACCATTTACTACACAAAAATGTACCATTCAAATGGGAGGCTAAGTGTGCAAAATCTTTTTATCAAATCAAACAGTACCTGATGAATCCACCAGTTCTAGTACCACTAGTCGCCGGAAAGCCACTTATTCTATATATCTCAACAACAGATATTTCACTAGGGGCATTATTGGCACAAGAAGATCAACAAGGAAAGGAACGCACCATATACTACATCAGTAGAACATTGAATGGCTATGAGCTCAACTATACATTTATTGAAAAGGCTTGCCTAACAGTGGTCTTTGCATCTCAGAAGTTCTGACATTACATGCTAGCACACACCATCAAGCTAGTTGCAAAAATTGATCCTCTCAAATATCTACTCAGCAAGGCAGCTCTTACAGGCCGATTGGCTAAATGGGTCATGATTCTCAGTGAATTCGACATCCAATACATAGAAAGACGAGCCATAAAAGGACAAGCAATTGCAGATCAGTTGGCTGAAGCACCACTCCCAGGCAAACACACCATGGAGATCAAATTTCCTGACAGGGACGTTCTTGCTCTTTCTACCAAACACTGGACCCTATACTTTGACGGATCCTATACTCAACATGGTTCAGGGGCCGGCATTCTGTTCATCACTCCTGAAGGACACACTATACCCATATCATACAGACTTATGTTTCCATGCACCAATAATGTCGCTGAATATGAGGCACTGGTCATAGGCATCAAAATGGCCGTAGAATGGAAAATCACAGAGTTAAAAGTCTATGGCGACTCACAACTGGTCATTAATCAAATCAATAACAACTATCAGACAAAGGATGACAAGCTCCTACCCTACAAACGAATGGTGGATGACTTCAAATAGTATTTTGTGCACATCACCTTCGAGCAAATACCAAGGTTGAACAACAAAGCAATCAATGCAATGGCTACAATCGCTTCGTTACTACAAATTCCAGAGCAACAGAGTCGTTATGAGTTCCTGGTAGAGCAACTGTTCTCCCCCGCCTATGACCACTCTGAATCCGATGTTATCTATGCCTTGACTGGTTCAGATTCTCTGTTATATGGACCAATATACGACTACATCAAGCATAATATCTTACCCATTGACCAATCCCGTAACCAAAAACGTAACTTTATCCGACAAGCTGCCCGTTATACCCTTACCGTTGATACTTTATATCGTCGAGGTCTCGATGGTACTCTTCTTCGTTGTCTTGATCGTAATGATTCCGATTTGGCTTTACATGAGCTTCATGAAGGTATTTGTGGCACACATTCAAGTGGCACTACTCTTGCTAAAAAGCTTCTAAGGATGGGATACTACTGGCCTACAATGGAGAAAGATTCATATCACTTTGCCAAGAAATATCCTAAATGCCAAATTCATGGTAATCTAATACATGCACCAACACAGGAACTGCAACCCTTTACAACATCATGGCCCTTTTGCCAGTGGGGACTGGACCTCGTTGGCAAAATTCATCCTTCATCTTCAAATGGACACAAGTTCATTATAACAACAACAGAGTACTTTACCAAGTGGATAGAAGCAGTTCCCATGACCACGGTGATCGGGAAACAAATTACCTCTTTTATCCTAAATTATCTGATCTGCAGATATGGTATTCCAAGTTCAATCATCACAAATAATGGACGGCCCTTCAAAAATCAAGATGTCCAAGAACTATGTGAAAAATTCAAAATCCAACATAGGTTCTCTACACCATATTACCCACAGGGAAATGGTCAGGCAGAAGCATCTAACAAGACAATACTGAATATCCTTAAGAAAACAGTGAATGATGCAGGCAAAGATTGGCATGTACAACTCAATCCAACACTTTGGGCATACAGGACCAGCATCCGCACACCTACAGGAGCAACACCATACTCATTGGTATATGGATCAGAGGCTATTTTACCCCTGGAGGTAGAGATCCCATCTCTCAGAGTTTCTTTGAAAGGCTTAATCCCAGATGAAGAGTATCGAGTTAATCATCTACAAGAACTTGAGCTATTAGATGAAAGACGCCAACATTCTTATACTCATCTCAAAGCATATCAGCAACGCATGTGCAGGAGCTACAATCACAAGGTCATTCCCCGCAACTTCAAGGTTGGTGACCTAGTCCTCAAAGAAAATCCAAGAAATCAGCAAGATCGAGAAAAGAAAGGGAAATTTGAACCTAACTGGTTGGGTCCCTATGTTATCATATCTGTTTATGGATCAGGTGCTTATCAGCTAACAGATTCTGAAGGAGATGTGCTCGACGAACCAACTAACAACATCCATCTGAAAAGGTACTATACTTAAAGTAGCCTAGTGCATGGAAAAAGCCCAAAACAAACAAAAAAATCAAAAAAATCCAAAAAAAGCAAAAAAAGCAAAGTACAATAAAAACAAAGGGTGAAAACCTGGTAAATAGGCGCCCTTGCGAAAGAACGGCTCCTCTATCTATTTCCATACCATATTGTCCATACCAAACACTATCGGCCATCGCCCGACACTTAGCAAATATTCATTCAGGACATACTTAGCGTAGTCACTATCCTGATTTGTCTATAAATATCCTCCTACCACTAAAACACCATGGCTTGGAATCATTGTATATATTCACATCAAGAGGCACACTCCGCTAGGGGCATGTCAATAGTATTGCAAACACTCAAGACATCAAGACTAGATGCAAAACTCAACAGCATGACATCCAACAAACAACACTACGCTTCATTGCAAAAACCAAAACAAAGACAATTCACACAAATATCAAGGATGGATGATTTTTTGAAGTACTGAATGTTGCACTATAGCATAAAATCTTAACTAGTTTTGCATTTTGAACTTTGTGCATTATTGGATTCTCTTCCTTGTCTCACTAAATGCTTCACAGCTAGAGATCGTGGGGAACTTCCAATATTTTCTTAGTCTTCTGTCTGGGAGGCGATCACTTGTACTATGTGAATACATGCCTCGAGACGTGATACGTCCAATATCATTGAAGGCTTGATTCCACTTCACGCATACAAATGATCAAATCTTGTCTGTTTACACAATACGCACTCAGGTCGTCCTGGTTCAATTATACCTTGACGCTTGTGCTATCTTGCAAAATCAAATATCATGTAAATTTTTCTCAGGTCATTATGGTTCAATTATACCATTATGCTTGTATAAATTTTCAACATATCCTAAACAAATCAATGCTCAATGATGATATTTACAAAGAAAGCAAAAATATGGTTATATCGGATGGCAAATACAGAATGAGGGATGCTCCAAAAACAATTAGTTGCATATCATTTTACAATTAGTTGCATACACATCATTCCATATCATTTAACATCATTTACATATCACGATACATTTAGCAGCATAAATAAAACATACATCTCATTTTCAAGATACATCTCACAGCATATAAAAAGCATACATCTCATTTGCATCATACATTACATCATATATTTAAGCATTACATCATCACATAAAATAAATGCATCCATATCAACACATCACATGATCAAAAATGGTGCCGTATATATATATATATATATATATATATATATATATATATATATATATATATATATATATATATATATATATATATATATATATATATATATCAAAACTGATCAAAATGTACAAAATGTGTCCAAACACTATGTCCAGTACAACAAATAACAAACTGCTCAAAAAAAAATACAACAGAGACCTTGTCTCTCAAGTATGACTATCTCCTGACGGAGATGGTTTTGCTCCAGATGCACCCGCCCCTGGATCTCCAGGAGGGTCCTGTCTCGGTGGCCCCGTCACACCTCGGCTCTCAGATCATGTCCCAGTGGCTCGAGATCGACTAGATCTTGACTGTGCAAAACTCTCCACTCGCCGCTCCCTGGGTACTGCATCCTCATAATGCCGCCTATAATACCCTACCTCCTGCACTCTCCGCGTCAGCTCTCTAAGGGTGTCTCTCATCGGACCACCCACTGCTGCTCTCTGCACACTCGCCAACGCCTCCTCCGCTCGTCCTCGCCGCTATATCTCAGTATCTCTCTCAGTGGTCAACTGAGAAATCTACCACTGATAGGTCGAAATCTACGCCTGCAGCTGCTAAATGGTAATCTGCAAGGTCCGGATCTGTGCATCCTCCACATGACCTGGCACTTGAACCCGCAGTGGTACCTGTGCTGGAGAAACCCCTCCCACTCGCCCTATCCTCGGTGCTGGAGGTGGGAGTACATCTACCCTCCTCCTCTGTGCTGGTCTCCTCAGCTCCTCCTCACCACCCACTGTAGCTAGCACCTACCCCACTCTCCCCTTTCTCCCGGCTCTGATAACCAATCCACCTCTCCCTCTCTCTATCCTCCCCTGCCGCACTAATCTCTCCACACCTCTCCCTCCCTACCTCCCTCTGGCTCCTCTACCTCCTCCTCCTCCATCATCTCCATCATCGCCATCATCTCCCCCATCCCCCTCCTCATCCGAGTCAAAAGCTGGCCTCGTCTCCTTTGGATCCGAGATCCTGGCCACCGCCCGCGCAGCAAACAAACAAGCGAACTCATCTGTCATGCCCGCATCCTGGATCTCAGGGGCTTAATCCCAGATCTGCCCAGCCAACCCCACAAACTCCTCAATCGCCACCGCACTATCAATAGTCGGCCCCCAATCGGCCACATCCTGCTGCCTTCGTGCAAACAAACATGCTCCCTCTGGAACACCCTGCTGGCGCCCGAACTGCCTCAAAACTTGGGTCACCACAAAATGCTCATTAACGAATGGGGTCCTCCCAATCAGATACCTCGTCATAAATACAAAGGGCATCTCCAGCCCATCCTCCGCCCATACCTCACAACCTGTATACGGTCTCCAGGTAACCGTATCTATATCGTCAAAAACCCTCCTCCAATGCTCTAGTTTGCCCAGCTTACACTAGACAATTAGACCTCTGTATCCATAGGCATATGCTGCACTTACGGGCCTGTCTCTATCTGCCAGTGGCCTCGCTGCTGGAATGTGCTCCCAGCACCATACCTGTAATAGGGTCACTCCCGCTGACAAGCTACCGTAACCGAGGTATACTACCTCATGTAAACTCCTGTATAAGTGAACCAGCATCGCTGACCCCCATGCAAACCTCCAGCCCTGTGTGACCATCTCCTCCAACACTAACCCCCATCCCATCGAGAATCCCTTTGACCTGCGATCAGGACAAAGGAATCCCCCAATAAATCCTGCCAGTACAGATGGCAGCGGTGCATAACCCAAATCCAAAAACTCCTGCCAAGGGATCTCGTAGCCATAAACTGTGTCATCCTAAAATATCCGGCGCAGTGCCTCTGTGCCACCCTCCTCTGACTGCTCATAAGGAAGTAGTGCCCCTACTATAGGAATCCGCAAAATCCGGTAGCAATCCTCTGGTGTCACTGTCATCTCTCCAGTGGAAAAATGAAAGGTGTTCGTGTCGCTATGCCACCTCTCTGCCAATGCTATCAAAAGCCCCCGGTTCACAGTGAACCGAGGCATATCCAGAAGTGAGGTCAATCCACATCTCTCTATAATGTCCAAATCTGCCTGTGACAATCGTGGTATCAACGTCCACGGTCTCGGGAATCTCTCCCTCGACTGTACAACACCCAATCGCTCCTGTCAACAAACACAACATATCCAATATCAGTTTCCACATCAACACAAAGATATCAAAATCAAACTTACATCAACAACATGAAACAATTTGCTCATCTACAATCAAAGTTCAATATCCTATCATTTCATATCAACTTGTAAAACAACTCAAGTTCTCAAAAACCATATCAAAACTTGTAAAACAACTCAAGTCTCCACAATCACATAAACTTGTAAAACAACTCAAGTTTCCCACCCATATCAGCTTGTAAAACAACTCAAGTTTCCAACCCATATCGGCTTGTAACACAACTCAGGCTTTCACACACATTGAACATGAAACAGAACACACAACTACATCATATTTTGATCAAAACAACAGATTGATATCTATATATAACTTGAAAACTCGCAAATCAAAACAAGTTATACAAACACTCATATTGGGTAAATTCATCAAAACACGACAGGCAAACAACACAAATTTTCAATTCGGCCAAAATTGCAAAAATTTTCCGATGCGCTAAAACAGATCTTAAATGCGCTAAAACACCCCCATACGCTAGGCTGTTTCTTCTACGCGCTAATCTATCTGTCCTATGCGCTAGACTCTGTCTACGCGGTACTCTTTTCCCCCTTTGCGCTACCTAACCCATCCTATGTGCTAGACTCTGTCTACGTGCTAATCTATCCCTCCAAGGTGCTACCCGTTTAGCCCTATGCACTAGGTTAGCCCTACGCGCTAAACCCCCTTCCCTATGTGACCCTCTGCGGCCCCTATGCGCTAGGTCACACCTACGCGCTACCTTGTTGACGCGATGCGCTACCCAAAACTTTCTATGCACTATTTTCCATGCACGTGCTAACCTAAAAGTTTTATGCGCTAACCTACGGTTTTCGGATGCAACCCCTAAATTTGAACTTGATGAGCTATTTCACACTTCGTATGCGCTACTGTGGACCCTAGACGCGCTAAAACGAAACACCCGAACTTTGAAATTAGAAAAATGCCTAAAAACGACAAAACAAAAAATCCAAAAGGGGTCAAAAACGTTGACTTACTGGTGGTCCACGCGCTACAGGTCTCTGATATCTCCGGACGTGCTCGAAACGGTGTCTGTGATAGGGAATAGGCATTTTCTCTCCAGAGCAAATTCTCTTTCTCCAAAGTCAATAAAGCACAAATGAACCTAAATGAAACCCTTTTCCCTTTTTATAGGAGGAAAATGAAATTAGGGTTAGCCGACTGGCCCTGTAATATAGTCGCGGTATCCCCTATACCAAAATAGTTGTAACTTATCGGGAGAGGAATCAATCTGCACACTTTTTACATGCACGAAATCATACACATCATATGAACTTCATCAAATTAAATCAAAAATTTTCAAAATTGATTCATCTCCCGAGGGGGCATCACCATCAAAATATCGAATCTGGGACATCACACATCAAATCAAATCTGGGGCACAACTGGCAAATCAAAAAAGTGACACAAAAATTGCATTTGATCATAAATCATGATAAGGCATCATTTTCTTTGAAATAACATGTGCACACACGTCACTTCAAAGAGGGGCAAAATGTAGACGTATAAAAATGACCATATTCCTAAATGAATATTTTATGTTCATTTCTCTATTTAATTAAATCTAATTTAATTAAATTATCCACATTCCTCTATTTAATTAAGTAAATTACTCAATTTATTTAAATTAAATTCACTATACCCATTTAATGAATAAATCATTTTATTCAATTAAATCCCCCCTATCCACTTTTAATTAAATTCAAATTTAATTAAATAGTTATCCTAAATTGAATAAATCTAATTTATTTAATTTCTCCAAATTACAACCAAATTGAATTAAAACATTTATTTCAATTAAATCCTATTATCCCTCCATCCACTTGCAAAATCCCAAACCCCTTTCTAATCCCTTCTAGAATCTTCTAATCGCTTCTAATTAACCTAACCCCTCCTCTAAACTTTGTCACATCCCTAAGCAAAGGGAAGTCACTTCTCAAATGGTTTAAAGTCTTTGATAACCATTAAAGGTTTTCAACCTTCAACCACCAAAACCCTTAAAGTCTTTGAAAACCATTGAAGGCTTCCAACCTTCAACCACTTAATCCCTAAAGTCTCCAATAACCATTAATGGTTAATTCAAACCCTCCCACATGGTTAAAACATTTGTTTTGACTCAACCTCTATCCAACCCAAGGGTCTCATCAGGCCATTAATGCTTTGACCATGATTATCTCTTAATCATTTGCACAAAGGTTTATCTTTGGATTAACTCTTAAATCCAGTGGGTAAGCCTAACTTAGACTTGACCCTTAGCCTTTAGATAAACATGAGGTCTTCTCAGGCCTTTAATGCCTCCAACCTCTTCTTTCAACCCAATCCTATGTTGACACTTGTCACCATTTTATTGGTGCCAATTGTGCACATGGATCCCCAACTTTCAAACCTGGCCCTTGATTAAACCATTCAATCTTGACCATCCATTGCCCTGTTTATGCTATAAATAGAGCTCTCATTCCTCTATTTTAAAACAATCATCTTTCAAATTTGAAGCATTATACTTATGCTCAAATACTTTCAAGCTTTTTCATATCATCTTTATACTCCTCATTTAGCCTCTTTTAGATCAGGAATTAGACTAAATATACATGTTAGAATACTTCTTTTATCATTTTAGCTCAATCATAGACTAAATATATCATGTTAGGATAGTATTCATACTAACCTCGTCATCTTATCATCTAGTGTATTGCATTTTAGAATCATACATAGCTTAATCTCCATTTCATACTAAATTTAGCAAAAGCATCTCTCGTTCTCATATTTGCCATCCCTAAACCATTTTGCTCAGTGATTTGAGAGCAAAAACATTGATTTGAGGGACATTGTGAGATAGAGAACCATGGGACCCTCCTTGGGAAGCTGAGTAACACGTCGTTACTCCATAGCTTGCATCAAGAAGTCCTGTGTGTGTGTGTGGACTAGTATTTAACTAAATTTTCACATATTAAGTTTTATTCGCCCACTTTTCCTGCATACAGATATATCTTGATTTAAAACTTGAACATCATCAGTTTTTCCAAATAATCCAGAATGAAAACCTAACACATCATGTTCAGATTCTCGAAAAGAAGAATTAGACTTTGCATATACAGGCCTATTAGATACCTTACCAGTATTGTTACTTTTCTGCACCCATGTAGCATTTGATGGCTCATGTTGCATTGATCTTTTTTGACCTCTTCATGACTATTCAAGTAATCCCTCCTGCAACGTCTCACGAGGATGTTTCTTCATGAAGGACCTAGTGTTCTTTCCTCCTTGCATTATGCTTGTTTCCTTTTCAGAATTTTCTTATTTTAAAAGGATTGGTTGAACTAACAAAGTCACCACCCACAGATCTATGGGAAATATGAAAACAAGCTTTGAACAAAATATTGCAAATCTTCAAACCAGCATCACATATCAAATATCGTGCAAACTTCTTTAAATGATTATATCAAGACAACACCCATATTTTATTGAAGCACCAATCTACATCTGGATTCATAGTATGACTCTCCCCAGTAGAGTCACCACTTTTGTTGTTCTCAAAATCTGATTCCCCTTAAAAATCCTTATAATAAAATGATAAACTCTGTCTGCAGAAGAGAGATCAAAGAGAAGGATACTTCAGAGCAACATATGACAAGGTTTTACAACCTTCTACACTTTGAACTTACCCAAAGCTCAGGCGGGTATACCATATGTGAATTGACTTCACACTTTTAAAAAATAGATCCACAGTAAACCAGTCTGAAAACCAATGAATCTTATCGCCTCAAAACTTACTGAAACAAAGAAAGAAAGCTTATACTCATGTTCAATATTGACCTACAAGATATGTAAAAGGTAACCACAAATGATACCAGTGCCTTATCTAGGCCACAGAGTCATCTAAGTTTAAACAATACTCCCACAATCAAATATCTCCACACATCCCATCACCTCGGCTTCTATAAAACCCCACATATGCCTGACATACATAAGAACTTACCCTTATAAAACCTAAACTACATTCATCAAAATTCAAAATCTCCCACAAGGAATTTACTGATAGAAATGCTTCATGTGTATTTAATTTCCCTCTTGGAGAGAAAAGATAAGAAATGCCTCTATTTAAGATTGCCTTACAATCCATATTCAAATGAATAACCCTAGATTACTCATATTGAAAACAATAAATATTTGCAAGTAGACTAGAAGACAACACAAAATTTAGGCTCGAAAGTTGATAGTCTATATATTGATATTAAATTCCAGAAAATATTACAAAACTCAGAGTATTCCCCATAAGACTAGAAAATCCCAAATAAATTTTTGTAGAGTTTTCTTACAAATTCTTGCGATCACTTTTTAGAAGGTCCTGGTATCCATTTATAATATCATGGATGCATACAAGCTTCAAACCTTTCAAAAGAAAGTTTGTTACAAACAACAACCTTTTCCAAGAAGCGGTTATAGGTCCTTTTCAGCATATATGGCTTCTTCTGCTTGTTGTTCTATTGCACCCTCTTGTAACTACTCCCGAGCATCTTCTTTTTGTCCCATATAATTATCTTTCCACTCCTGATACACATCATCACTAGGCCAAGTAAAACTAGCAACCTTCTGTTTCATATCTTCTAGCCGCTTCCGAGTGACTCGTACATGCCCAATCTCTGTTTCTATGAAACCATAATGAGATTTCACTTTTTCAATTACCTCAATTGTTTGGACAAATAGGGATGTGTCATCAATACTAATAATTTGATTGATCCTTAGGGACAAATTGTGGTCCACCTCCTTTAACGAAATCTTCTCTTCCTTTAGCTGAACAGGACCAATGACACCTCCTGGAAATATTTTAAATTTATGATCTGAATATTCTTTTCTATAAAGTTGGGCTTTTCTTTTTATACCTGTTCCTTCCACTGAAACAATATTCATCTCTTTTATAAACTCACATGTGGACCTAATATTGTCATTCTCTTCTGCATCTGCATGGGAGGAACACATGAGCTCTAACTCCTTACCTCTAGGTACCCACTTATTCAGGATTGGTTCCAAAGTGGCTTCTTCTTCTTTGAATTTGATCAAAATCTCAAGAATCCTCTTCATATTTGTGTATACATTGGATGTTTTGACTGAGTCAGCAAACTTCAAAATGGTGGCTTTTACCTTCTCCTCATAGTTGTTTGCATACAAGGTTTGAGCTTGTTTCAACTTTTCCAACTCATGTTGGACATTTTCAGGTAATTGGGAACTAGAAGGCATAGGAGAAGGGGGTATTCAATGATGGGACTAGTAGGAGGGGGCGTTACTAGAGAGGAGGCTATCATGAGTGTAGAAGACTCACCTGGATGATGTTGACCTGCCAATTGACTCTGGAGTCTAGCAATTATGTTGTCTCTATTGGGTATTCCTTCTTTAGCATCATTGTAAGCTTTTAAAACAGTCTCCAACTTCAATTGGAGATTAGCCTTTTCTTGTGCCTCTCTCTCTACTATTGCCACATTAAACTTTGTTGTCTCTAGTACTGTGCTAGCAGCTTCTACTACCCCTGTGTCTTGGACTCTTTTAACAATCATGCCTCCAAGGTAGCTTGACCCCGAGGTATCCCTTTTCTTTCTATTTTCATCTCTTTTTAGGGACCACATGACAAGAGCAGCATTATCCTTGATGAATGTCACTCCTTCCATAGGCTTTGTTTCTTTTCTCACTGCGTCAAGCACTAAGGAATCATCTATATCCCATTCAAGGAGAATCAACACACCAGCCTTTGTTACCATCTCTCTTCCTTTCTCAGGGGTGATTGTTTTGAATTCTTCCATCATTTCTTGCTTTATTTCTTCTTCTACCTGAGTTGTATTTTTGAGAGGCTGTTCACTTTTCCTTTGTTCACATCTAACCCTAAATTGCTTCCTGTTTTGCTTCCATACAAACTGCATAAAAGCTTCTGATGTCACAAAATTGCTATAATCTAGGAATTCTTCACTAGCTTGCTTAACAGTAAGGTCCATTTCTTGGCCCTTTAACTCACCATTAGTCAAATCCATTTTAGCAATAGGTGGCTCTTTGGGCATCCCCTCTTAGGTCTCCTCGTAGGTATAGGCAATCTCATTGAGACTCCCTAGCTCCAATAATTGTTCAGCCACAGCTTGTTTATCTCCAATTTGGATAGGAGACTAAGATGGAGAATATTGAGGCTCATTAGTTTCAATTTCCTTTCCCACATTTTGCCTCTTAGAGGAATCCTAAATGTCAATGACATCTTCAATTTTCCTCTTCCCTTTTGAGGTGGAAGGCTCACCTATCACTGGCATCATCACAGTATACTTTGACCTTTTGTGCATTACATAGTCACCAAGTGGGATATCTCTAGCAAAGGCAAGCTTAGCCAATACCATCTTAGCCTTATTAGGATCATTTTGCATTATGGCCTCCCTCTTTTCATTTAAAGTCTGTATGAGGTCTTCAAAATAAAGAATCAGGAACTTTATTTTCAGCATCCTCTCCAAAGATCTGGCATAATGCCCAATACATACCCTTAGCTCTTAGAGTAAATAAGTTGAGAGAGAATGGTTCCATTGTGCTGGGACCTACAACTATTAACCCCCCTATCTTTACAAAGAATTCTTTCAATGGGACATTTCTAAGATGATGCTTTTGTGCGTTATAAACCTGGGCTAACGACTCAAAGTCAATAAGCTCTAATAAATTGGAGGACTCGTTGAGTTTAAACACTTTCTTGAATTCATCTTAATTTATCTCAATCAATACTGATCCCTTTATGTTGATGCATCTTGCCACAGGGTCATAATTCTGTGCAATCAGGGCTAACAAATCTACATCCATAAAAACACCTGGGACCACAAGCTTTCCTACATCCTATTCCCATATGCCATTCAAAGGAGTAGGGGAATTCCTCTACCCAAAACTGACTTTGAATAGTCCTAAGCCTGAGAATCCTATTTCAGGGTCCCTCAACCAATTACCCTTATCATAGAGGCCATCTCCAATTTTTAGATGAGGGTTCTTGGGTACTAGCTCTTTAGCCTTAGCCCCAGCGTTGGTGGACATGGTTAATTTTTCTAAAAAATCATCACAGATATTTCGGTCTTGGTAATTCACCTTCCCTATTAATTCTCTTTTGGGTGCCATTATAATCAAACAATTATACCACTAGAAGCTAGCATAGACCTCTAATGAAGTAATTCACACAGCAATATTTGAGAACAAACCAAGAGTTATCAAGAAAAGCATAGAAAACCTGATTATTTGCCAGAAGAAAATCGCCCTGCAACAATTCGCTCTGCAACAAACTTTTATGAAACAATATTTAGCAATCAAGTTGATGCGGGCTCAACAGGACAAGTTGGCATTTAAGTTTTTTGGAAATTAACTACGCATGCTTCGGCTTTCTTTTCAGAATTGAATTCGCCAAATTGAATTCAAAACTGGCTCCAGCGGGTCATAATTTCTCTAAGTCTTTCCTTTGTTTCACTCTTTTGCTATTTCGTAGAACATAAAACTTGTGCGCTTTTCTTTCGCAAAACAACGCTAGTTGTTGGATCACGAGGACTTACATTGCTTTTATCTCCATTTGATCTCTTTGCTTTAGTGTTGAGCCCTACCTCCTTTTCGCCACTTCGCGAACTTTAACAGTCGTTCACTTTTCCTTCACGAGGCCGCGCCAAGTGTTAGATCAAACTCAAATCACCCAGCCTTTAACTCCAACCGACACAGTCAATTTTACTTACTAATCGTGCCTCATTTTAATGGCTAATGGTTTTTTGCCATTACGCTGAAGTTAAGCTGCGGGCATTTTCGGGCCATGAAACAACAAGAAGCGTTGGATCAATCTTGGGATGAATGCCTTTTAAGTGGGCCCTTTACCAAGGAATTAGTTACCCCACTTGTTCTTCGGTTGAAAAATGCCACATGGCAGTCGGTCATTAGCCCTGGAAACTACTCTGGGTTCCACCTTTGATGCACCACATGCTATCTTTATTATTCCCACATAACTGTCGGTTACACCTAGGCGGGCCCTCAACCACTTTTAAAACCATGTGTCACCCGACACATCACTATCAAGCTCTACAAAAAGTAGCAACTGTTATGCCACATCACACCTCTGTGTGATCTCCACCTATCTTTCACAACTTTGCAAACATTATTCTTTGTTTGGCTTGCAGCCACGAAACTACGAGAACTGTTAGATCAAAACAGACCTGGTCTGCTTTTAGCTTCATGCCCTTCCTATCCCTTGGGCCCACCAGCCTTTTCTCCACTTCACGAAGGTAACCTGCTAGCATCTTATCTTTGTGAATTCATGCGAGTCGTTAGATCTCAAAAACTTGCTTGTTATTTACTCCTTTCTATGACAACCCTGCTTGGGCCCACTATAGACCACCAACTGAGCACCTCATCAATGCTCTATCATTGCTAGCTGGACCTACCACATTCACTGCCACCTTTAGCGGGACCCACCACCTTTTCACTATTTCGCTAAAGGTAGAACTCGTGCATCTCCTAGCCATGAATCAACGCGAGCCATTGATCTCTTTCCAACCCAATAATTCTTTAACCAAAGAAGATCGCTTGTCTCAGGGACCCACCAAAACCTTTCTCCATTTCATGAAGGTTAAAACACATTCAACTTGATCTCACAAAAACATGTTGTCCATCCGATCAAATGAAACTTGATTGGTATTTAGCTTCAGTCCAAACCTAAATGTTGGGTCCACTTTTGCCTTTCGCTACTTCACGGAAGCTAACTTTCAACCACTTTTTGGTCACAAATCAATGTGGGCCGTCAAATCAACAAAAAATTGCATGATTCTTATAAGGCCCAACAGACATTAGAAAAGGCATCGTAAAAGCGAACAAAAATTAAAACAATTAAAAGGGACCACCTAGGTAAATGACAAGGGGGAAACACTTTTATGATAGATGGACCCATCACTTAAGTGAATAAAGTAACGCCAAATTAGAAACTAGAAGGGTTTTTCTCAGATATATTGAAGCGACTTAAAACCTAAACCCTGAACCCCTTAGGACTCAAAACAATTTTTAATGAACATGGGCGATATCAGACACAAAATTTTCAAAAACCTAGCCATTTATGGACTAAGAACATCCATTTTTAAAACAGTGATAACACTTTCTACAATCAAAACTCTTATACCCAAATCCATTACACTGATAGTAGACAATGTCCATATCCCGGAGTGCATTAAATGAATTTTTGCTTTCATAATTCATAGAAGGCTTATTTCTTAACCTACAGTCAGCTATTCTATACCCAAACTTATTACACCAGTAACAATATCCATGAAAGTATGATACATATCGGTTGGTCTATCTTGGTCCTGAATGAAATTGCCTCAATGGGTGTCTTCCATTCATGTAGTTGACTCTAGTGAATCCTTCTTGGTCAATCCCAGCATTCCTTCTTGAGTCTGTATATTTACACATGAAGAATGGCCTCGGGTTCATTTCTGCATACTGGTTTGGATGTTGAGCTCTAACAACATTTGCATATGTCTTTTTGCCAGTATCCTTGCCTACGGTGAATGTCTTCTTTTCTTTACCTTCAATTGAAGAGGTGAACATTATCTCTTTGTCGGATTTATCTTTGTGGGTTGAACCTTGACCAACTTCAAAGCCTAAACCTCCGGTATCTTTGGATTGCTTTTGGTTGCTCAACATCTTATCCAAAGTCGCAGTACTCCCTTCATACTTACTTCTTGTCTTTGTTTCTTCCTTACTTTCTTCAAGCTCCTTTCTGAGCTTTATTATTTTTGCTTCCATCTCTTGATGCTCCTTTCCTTTCTTTGTTAGATCAATGGCTATAGCTTCACTGATCTTCTTAGTTTCTTCCAGCTGTAGCTTTAAGTCAGATATGATTTGACCAGATTCTTACATAGACTACTTCAAGAGATCTTGTTCATCTACTGCACTAAGCTTAACCCTCTTAAGTTCCCTTCTTGTTTTACTCAATTCCTCAAGTGCACTGATAAGTTCACTTTCCAAATCCACTTCAGCCTCAATGTCCTCTTCTTCCTTATCTTCATCAATAGGTCTGTCGAGTGCCATGGAAAGATTTACTTTTCTATCATTCTCATGGTCATCATTTTCTGATGGATCTTCATCATCTGTTGTGTCATCCTCAATGGTATATAATTTGTTTTGGTTCTGGTAGCCTCTTCTTCCTTTCTGGTAGTCAGTCCTATCTCTGTCTTTGCTGGCAGATCTTCTGAACTCTCTTGACTCATCTCCACCAACTTCTTTATGAGGACAACTTGCAATGAAGTGTCCTACTTTCCTGTAGTTGAAGCATTTTAGTGGTAACTTTCCTTTGTACCAGCCAGATCCTCTTTTGAGCTTCCTGACAAAGTTTTCTCCTTCAGCATCAGAGTCTTCACTGAATTCTTTATGAGTAATAGCTTCTTTGCCCTTTTTGATGATGTTGAATGTTGTTTCTTTCCTTGTGGAAGTCTCACTAGTTGTTCTCATCTCATAGGCTATAAGGGAGCCAAATAGTTCATTCATTGTAAAAGTCTTCAGATCCTTGGCTTCTTCCATGGCTGACACCTTAGCATCATATTTTGGAGTGAGGAATCTAAGTATCTTTTTTACAAGAATCTCATCTGCAATTTATTCTCCAAGTCCTCTAATAGTATTCATAGTTTCATCAAATCTGTGAAGAAAGTCTACAATCTTTTCATCATCTTTCATCTTGATGCTTTCAAGTTTGCTCCTTAGTATTTGCAGCTTGGCTTCCTTGACCTTTGCATCTCCCTCAAACAACCTCTGCAATTTGTCCCATGTCTCCTTTGTTGAAACACAGTGCATGACTTTGACAAATTCATTATCGGATAGTCCACTCAAGATGGCATGTTTTGCCTTTGCATTATTCTCATACTCCCTTTTTGCATCCAGATCATTGGGAGGAGTATTGGGAACGACATACCCATTCCTGACCAAGAGATGAAATATAGTTCTCCATTCTTCTGCTCTAGAAGGCATAGTTGGATCCATCAAACATGGGGGCTTTTGAGGAAGCAGACTCACTCCTTCCCATTGTGCTCAAAGTCTAGAATCTTCCCAAGGTTTAAAGATAATTGGGAACTAGGCTCTGATACCAATTGTTGAAAACAGAGTGCCACTAAGAGGGGGGTGAATCGGTGGTTCCTAACTAGAAATATTTTCCAATTAAATTCTAGACAATCAACATATTACTTAACCACTAAACAATCATACCAGTAATGCAAAAGAGAAGAACAAGGAGATCATCCATACTCATGAAATTCACAACACCAGATTTATGAGGAAAACCCAATGTGGGAAAAACCTCGGTGATAAGAGCTATAGGAGACTACTACTCTAATTCAGACTCATAAGTAAAACACAGATTTACAAAGATTCTAGGCACCAACCCAAGGTGCACCAACCCCTGCACTTTTAGAGCACCAACCCCTACACTTTTAGGGCACCAACCCAAGGAGAACCAACCCCTGCACCAAGCTTCAACTTGGCAATGTATAATGAAATACTATTTGAATATAGTTAAGGCTTCTTGTTGCAAATGAAATTTTGCAACTCTTGAAATAAAATTAATCTCTGTTGGTTTACAATATTTTCTCCTCCACTATAACTCACACTACTGGTTGTGAAATTGTTGTCTCTATTTCTCAACCTTTGTTATCTGTCTCTCCCTCTCACACACAGTCTCTCACTAGGATGTTGCCTTCTCTGCCACACCTGATCGATTAGGCTCAACTGCCAGACTATGATACTTTTGGTAGAATCCTCTCACCAGTTTGCTTGCTCACTCTCACTACTTTCTCCTCTCCAAACTTCACGACATCGACTACTTTTTTTGTCCATTGCTCTCATTTCCTATCAGATGATTTCTCGCCAAAATGCAATTCAAAGTTTTGATGGTTAGGGTTTCCTCATCATCTACTAGGCAAACCAAATCCAATCAAATCTTGCATGATCTAATCACCTTGATGTCCATCTATTCATATCCATCATTTTCGTGCCCTTTAAAACATGTTTTCCAAAAAAGAGAACCACAATCCATTATTTTGATCTACATCTATCAAACTGCTATTAATACCTCTGTTGTTTCCTTCTCGAGGTATTCTTCCAATCTGATCTTCTTGCTTTGATCTAGGCACCAACTTCTCCCTTGATCTTCCTCTGTCATTCCTTCTTCCTCAAGCCACAATTAGTTTGATGTCATCCCTTGATTTGCAGTTCCTTCATTAATGGTGAATATCTATTTCATCAACCTTGTCGATGAAACTTCACCAACCATGACACATTTTCTACCTCAGCTCCACATGACATCACACCAATCAAGACACGACCTACCAACACGCAGCAAGACATGGCCAACACATACAGTTAAAACCCTTTGCAAGTAGAGTGTTCTTCTTCTGTTAACTGGTATAGTATCATGTACTAGTTGCACATCTTTACTTCTGGTGGTGTGAGACAAATTTTAACATTCCACCTCTTCATCATGAGCAAGCAACCATCCTCCATGCTCAATCTCCACCGGTTGACATCAATGACAACTTAGTGCTAGATGAATGAATATTAAGCTAGATGAATAAAGATTAAGCTAGATTAATGAAAGCAATAATGATGAAACTAAGTATGCAAAAATGTAAACTAAGATGCAACAATCTCAAAGAACAATATCTTCAATGACTCTAGAGCAAAAATTACATAATAACAATAAATCTCCAGGGTGTTTTGAATGAGAGATGAAGGCTGAATTTATAGAGACTCAAAAGAGAGACCAACAATCAAGATTGATTAACAATGAGCGGTTGAGATTATTCAAGAAAAAACACAATTCAGGATAATTGAAATAATTGAGAGATCAGATTAAGTTAATCTTGAGATAAATTCCAATTATAGCTAGATTGAATGCATTTAGATTATAAGTCTAAGTCTACATTGGAGATAAAATTTAGTTGATTCCATGCACTTGAGATAAAAATAGATGATTCAATGCACATTTCTTTAATTTGCTCAAGATTTTTATTTAGAAAAAGTCTTTTCAATGCAACTAAACCTCTTTCTACAAAATCTTTGAGTTTTAATTTTAAAGAAAATGATTAATTCAATTTAATTACTTTTCTGATTTCTCAAGTTATCTCAATTTTAGAAGTAGAAATATCTTAAGTTTTATTTCTTCTTTCAATTTAATTCTTTTGTTTTGTTTTCAATTTAACTCTTTCTTTTGCAGATTAATTCCTCTTTTTTTGTGATAAATCTCTTTTTGTAAATTAATTCTTTTTTTTTGTGATTAATGACAAATTTATTAATTAATTCCTTTTTTTATGATTAAATGGAAAATTTATTTATTAATTAAATATGCTAGGATATTTAATTAAATAAATAGGATAATTGATCAAAATGATTGACTTGAAATGATTTAATTAATTAAATATTTTTATTTTATTTTTTTTAATAAGTAAATAGCTGCAGAGCGGCAGCACCCTTGTATTAAACAAAATGGAGAATATAAGGCCCGATTCAATGAGAGCAGTAGGGGGAAAGAATCATGAAGAAAACCCCCTACCTTAGCTCTAGTCACTAGACAAGAGAAACCAACCTTGAAGGATGGATGAGTACAACTATATACCGACCTCTTAAAGATGCAGAGGTTATAAGACAAAAAGCAAACAATCTCAAAAAACAGAGAGACCTAAGGGCCTAGTGGCAACCTGAGTCAAAGAGAGTCTTCAAAAGCATCATCCACAAGCGCATTAACCGCATCTAGGACAATGGGATATTCAATGCCACAATTCGAATGAGCAGTCGATTCTGCCTTCTCCTTAGGGAGTCTGTAATTGTTTGGAAACCACTCTTCACCCAACCCAAAACCCGAGTCATTTCCATCCACCAGATCTCCATTCTCCAAGATCCCAAAGTCATAATTCCCCGCTAGATCTTCATCACAATGAAATTTTTCCCTCCAATTCAACGTGAAACTACTTTGTATACCAGCCGCCTTCAGAAGGGAATCAATATTCCTGGAGATGATAGGCCAGGTTGCTTGGAGGGATTCAAAATCTAGGGAATTAACAATCACAAGCTTCTTCACCTCCACTCCATTGCTAAGAGACATATATAAATTTTGGGGAAGCAAAATTCTAAGATTGGCATCAATATTGTCCAATACAACATCTTTTTCCCCTAACAAGTGGTGCCTAAATATCATTTAAGTTAGCAGTTTTTCTTTCTACTTACTAGTCCCCAAGTATATTATCATTGCAAGAAAAAAGGCTGGAATATTGGCATTGGCTCTGTACCTGTGGTAAGCCATAAGAAATTCCTTTCCCAAAATCCTCTTTAGGCTGTGGAGAATAAGAGGATGTCAAGAGTATAGGACCTCTTGCAGACGTATGTCTGTGATTTCGCCCAGGAAAGCCATCTGGCGACAAGTAGCTTCAAGGAGGATTGGGGTCTCCATAACGAGATGCCAAGAAAGGAAAGGAAATTTTGGTGGAAAGAAAGGGTATTCCATTATTAAATAGCAAGACATCAAACTAGAGAATACGACACCCTGCAAACAATACATATCCATTAAATACCCACACGTATGGGCTGCCAGTATCCAACTAACCATTTGCTTCAAAGGTCCTCAAGTTGGTGTCAACCAAATTTAAGCTTCAAGTGATCATAAACAAATCTTGAGAGGATCTAGTCATAACTAGATATTCATAAAGTACACTTATATTTAATAGCCACGAGCCAAAAACTGGCACTATTCAATGGTGTCGGCAAAGCATCACATCATATTGATAAGAAGAGACCTTAATAGGTTAACAGAGCAGGCGGTCAATCACTCCACTGGAAATCATGACCATAAAGTGGAGAGGGGGAACCGTGGCTACCAAGGAGTAGAGCACTAGTTTTCTCCATAATCGAAAGATGTAGAAAGAACCAGAGAGCATGCAACTATCAATAGACCCAACCGGAGCACGTCAACTTTCAATAGACCCAACCGGAGAGTGAGGAGAGCATGTCAACTGACCCAACAGAAAATCATCATCGGTGGATATTCAGGAGGGGTCACTAATGGCTATAGCCAACTTAGAAAGTCTATTAGCTTCATCATTACCTTCTCTTTAGATATGGCTAACCCAAAATTCATCAAAGGTAGCTAGTAGTGCCAGGATCGGTTGAAGCAACTGGTTAACGTGCCAACTAGGGATGCTATTACAGTGAATAGCATTAATGACATTTAATGAGTCTCCCTCCAAATGAATTTTTTGCACCCCTAGTTCCTTCCCAAGTTGAAGACCTCTTAATGTTGCTTTGAATTCTGCTTCATTATTAGTAGCCACTCCAATCTTTTCAGAGATTTCTTTTAAACAGAGACCATCAGAGTCCCTCAGAATGCAACCAATACCACTTTGGCCTAGATTTCTTGCAGAAGCACCATCAAAGTTTACCTTACTCCACCCAACCTCTAGCGCAGCCCAATTCACCCCCACTCTAGGATTGGTTTGATCCACCAGAGTGCCCAGTCCAAAAATCAGAGGGATGAGTAGATTTGGAAGAACCAACTTAATCTTGCAATCCCAGTCCATGAACAAATTTTTCTTAATTGTTTTGGATTGGGCCACCATATTCAGGAGCTTAGTCAGGTGGTTCTCAATTTCCCAAAAAGAGACATAAGACTCATTTATTTACCCTAGAAGATTTTGTGGTTCCTTTCTTTCCAAATCTCCTAAATCAGAAGTGATGGAAGGATGTAAAGAAAATCAGAAAAACCAACTTTCCTGCCGGTTTAGGCCATTGCAGGAACTACTTATCCAGCCCTGCTGGGAAGGGGCCGAAGATTCTCAATTTTCCCATGAAATGCCACCAACAGTGGCTGGAGAAGTTGTAGTGGAGAAGAAGATGATCTACAGTCTCTTCCTCATTTAGAAATAAAGGACATCTGTTGGGTCCATTGATACCCATTGAATGGAGTTTTTCCTGAGTTAAGATTTTTCTCTGGCAAGCCAACCAAGAAAAGGAGCCCACTTTGGGAAGGAGGAGTTGATGCCAAAAAAGATTAATAGGCCAGTCTTTTTTGTCTATAGCCACGTCTTTCAGCTTGTAATCAAAACATACCTTATATTTTCCATCGAAGGAGCCGCACCACCTAATAATATCCTTATCAGGGGAAGGGAAAATAATCCTTTTGTTGAGAATGTCAGTAAATAAGTCCTTCTGAAGCTGATCCAAGTCCAGCTGATTCAAGGAGTTCCATTTCCATTTAGCAATACCATTTTCTTGGATTAGATAACTGTAATCATAGATATTGTGCCCCCAGAGGTGACAGGTTTCTTCCATAAGAGGTTGCAAAGAGGGGTTGTGATATAGGGCGGATTCAGTAGACCAAGAATCAAACCAAAAGGAGGCATCCCTGCCATTCCTAACATCCCAAGTAACCTGATTGCTTATGATGTCCCTGTTGTCCATAATTAAATTCCAGATAGATGAACTTCTAGGAGGGTTGTTGATAGTCAGAATCCTTTTGGGCTCCAGGGAGTCTAGATATTTATGTTTTAGGAGTCTTGCCCATTTTTGCTTCCCGCCGCTACAAATTTCCCAAACCAATTTAGCACCTATAGCTAAATTCATAATCGAGATTTGACAAATACCAGCACCACCTACCTTTTTTGGTTGGTGGATCTTTTTCCAAGTTATCAAGGGAAATTTACCTTTGTCATCCGAACCATTCCAAAGGAAATTTCTCATTAGAGAAATCAATTCATCTTCAATTGCCACCGATAGTGCTGAGAGGACTGACTCTATCATAGTGAGTTTCCCAGCAGAGGATAACCACTTGCCTTTCCAAGTTGCAAGCTTGGATTTGCACTTATCAATGAGGTGCTTCCAGTAGTGAGTTCTGTTACTACCAATGAAGAGGGGGGTTCCAAGAAACTTCCCTAGGAAATTAGCGACTCTGAGATTAAGAATCCTTGATAATACAGCTTGCAAGTTGAGTGGAGTGTTGACAAAAAACACTTCAGATTTGTGCTAGTTGATTTTTTGACTGGAAGCCATACAGTAGTCATCAAGGCAAGATTTGATTTCTCTAGCTTCCCTCCTATAGGCCGAACCAAATAGAATGGTGTCATCTGCAAACTAAAGATGAGTCATTTTTTCAACCCTTGTTGCCACATTAACTCCAACCCAACGACCATATTGCTAAAGGGCTCTTATGGATTGACCTAAAGCTTTAGCCATTATGATAAACATAAAAGATGATAATGGATCACCTTGTCTGATTCCTCTTGTCGAAGACAAGAAACTATGGGATAAGCCATTAATGAGAACAAAGAATTTGGGGGAAGAGAGACAACTCGTGACCCAGGTGAGCTATTCCTTGTAGAAGCCAAATTTATTAAGAACATCAAATAAGAAATCCCCGTCCACCATGTCATAAGCTTTCAGGATGTCCAATTTTAAAATCATACATGAGTCCTTGGTCTTCCTGGCTGTGTGAAGTGTTTCATGAGCAACGATGATACCTTCCACAATGGATCTTCCAGGGGCAAACCTGCTTTGTTCATCTGATATGATGTGCTTAAGGAGGGGCTTCAATCTATTAGCTATGATCTTTGTTACAATCTTATAAACAGTGTTGCATAGAGCAATAGGCCTAAAGTTACTCATCTATTGTGGATTTTGCTTCTTCGGGATTAGAGTCAAAAAGGTGTGATAGATGGCCCCTAACATAGTCATCTTATTTCTAGATTCTTCTACTGCAAGATGTAAATCGTGAGCAATTACATCTTAGAAATGATGGAAGAAAGCAACAGGGAAGCCATTCGGGCCGGGAGTCTTATCTAGTTTCAATTGGAAGGTGGTTTTCCTTACTTCATCAATTGAAATAGGAGTATAGAGAGCTGTGTTTTGATTAATGGAAATAACGGATGGGATTGAGTTCAAAATTCTGGTTCTTGCTTCATGGTCAACCTAATGGTCACCATTCAGCAAAGAGTTAAAGAATCTTATAGCTTCCTGCGCAATGTCCTCATAATTCCTGGCAGTGACTCCATCTAGTCTCATAATCCTCGATATTTTGTTTCTATTTCGATTGGCAATGGCCAACCGGTGGAAGAAATTGGTGTTTTTATCACCTTCCTTTAACCATAACTCCCTTGATTTTTGATGCCAGTGGATTTCCTCACATCAAAGGATTTCATTTAGATCAGATTTGAGAGAATTTTCTTTGATAAATAGATCCTCAGTCATTCTTGAAGATGTAACAGAGTTAGTTAAGTCTACCAGTTTAGCCTTAATTCTCAATTTCTCCATATGAATATTCTTGAAATGGCTCTTATTCCATTCTTTGATCTTGACCTTAATATACTTGAGCTTTTTATTAAGAATGAGAAGTCTTGAATGATTCCCAAAAATCAGTTCATTCCACCAAGCTGCTATAAGATCATATAGTTCAGGCACTCTGAGCCACATTTTCTCAAACCGGAATGGGTTGCCTCCCTCCGCTTGAGCCAAGGTGACCTCCAGACAGATTGGGTAGTGATCTAATATGGTGAGTGAGAGAATCGATGATTCTAAGGCTAGATTTTGTCCTAACCACTCACCAGAAATAAGGAACTGGTAGAGTCATTCAGCAATATTAGTAAAACCCACTCTCTGGTTCATCCATGTGAAGATTCCATTTTTTGGAACAATGTCTAACAGGTGATTCTTCTCAACAAAATCCATGAAGTCTTTTTGAGACATACCAGTCCTCTGAATACCCCCACTTTTCTCAGTGCCAGAAAGGATCGCATTGAAATCCCTGGCTACCACACAACTACCATTGGTAATACTATTTATCTTGATGGATAGGAGATCCCAAAGAGCCTGTTTATCACTAGCAGAAGATGGTCCGTACACATTAGAGAGATTGAAGTTCTCATTCCGTCCAAGAATAGTGACCGAGAAGTCTTGCCAATACTTATCTTCCCCCACAAGTGAGATATTAACACTCATGGGGTTCCAAATGATTCCCAAGCCACCAGAGGCTCCATCTGATTTCCTAAAAAGCCCATTCCACTTTTCCAAACTCTCATTTTAGCATCAATCTCAGCCTTGCTCCATTTAGTTTCCTGTAGTAGCCAAATATATCCTTTAGTGTCATCAATCTAGCGCTTAATCAAGCACCATTTGTCAGGGGCATTGATGGCCCTGACATTCCAAGATAGGAGTCTCATAGCTCCTAGGGAAGGGAATTTCCCTTCCCTAAATTAAGTTTGGTTTGACCACTGGCAGCACTAGCTACTGCTAGCATAACTTTTTTGGACTTGCACCATCGCAAACTTTTTGGCTTAAAATTTGGTTTGTCAATAGCCGAATCTGACTTTCCAAAACCTTTTGAAGTACCCTCCAATATAAACTCTGAGTCGGGTTCAAAGTCTTCCTCCCCCTTTGAGGAGGAGGTTTCAATTTCACCATCTTCTAGTTCAATGCCTATCGAGGAGCAGATTTGCACTCCCATCTCCCCTATAGTGCAAGTCTGCATACCCTGAGAGTGCAGATTGCCATATTCAATTGCCAATTGATTCCTAGGTACAAAAGGGAGGGGTGGAAGTGAGTCCGCTAACTTGGATTCAATGTCTACCTGTAGGGATTTGGTCTTCTCCAGAAGTGTGAGAAGATCTTGTTGGCTCTCGCTTTGACCAGAGGAGGGGGGAACTATGATCAAAGGGGTTGCCTCCACTAGTGTAACATTCTCCATATCAAGAGTATCATTGCAAAAGGCTTTCCTAGTGTCAATGGTAATGCGAGGTTCTAGTTGCAATTTTACCTCAATAGGAGATTGCATACAAAAATAATTTCACTGTATCATAGTCGAAACATCACAACTAATACCGGTATGATCCAAGGAGAAGCATTTAGGACAAATATGCAGGTGATCTTCCCTATCAATCTTTTAGATCCAGCTCTTCCTTGCCCCAATAATTCTGACTTCATTGGGGATCTTGTTAATTTGATCTGTGCTAATACCAAATCTAAGAAAGCTTCCCCATAATTTATCCTCCAAGTTGTCATCTGCCGATACAAAGGTACCAAGGTTTTTTCATATATCCTTAATGACGTCAATGTGCCAATAATCTGAGGGACAATTATACAGTTTTATCCATACCTTGTTGTCCAGCAATACATATGTTTGGGGATTGAAATTGGGCTGCCAATCAATGATGTGAACTTTAATGCCATCTCAGATGTATGGACCTTTATTTTTAGCTTGCCCTTTCTCCTCATTGCTCATAAATTCAATCATATAGAAATCATTCGAGAGAATATTAATGTTAATATCCTTTCCCCATTACGCTCTACACCAGGATTCAAAGTTGTCCTTAACGTACTTTCCACCACCCCACTTGATGAAAAGGCAAGACTCAAGAAAATTTGACCTAGCAGAGTTAATTTTATTCTCATCCAAAAAGATAGTGGGTCTTGAGGTTTTTCTTACTAGTTTATGAAAACGGGGTCGCTGAGGGAGAGAGTCTACTCTTTGAAAGTCAGGGCGTCTTTCATGATTTGATCGAGGGTTCTGATTTATAGGATGAAAGTTGGATCTCCAAAACCTGGCTTGGTCTGCCCTTGAGTTATCTTTCCTGAGGTGCCCATTCCGCTTTTGGAAATTACCATGATCAGTCAGGGAAACCAAAAAATAGTTAGTGTGAGGATCACCTTTCTATTGAGTGGCGCATTGGAAGTGTTAGGTCCAGGCGGTGGATACCAGTTTCGGGGGCCCTCGTATGTGGGATGCTTAGCCTTGCGAAACTAACCTTTGTTATTCCAAATGAAACCATTCACCTTCCACTTATGCAGGTCAATAGGGCACTGGTTAGCACTTGAATAAGGATTTCCATAGTTTAACCGCAAATTGGAGTATTCGATGCCCTAGAGCCTATCTGCATTCCCAGCATTAACTAGTTTCTGGACAACATGCAATCTACCTGTCTCAAGGGAGAAGGCAATATCCGCTTCATTGCTCCAAGATCCAACCTTCGTAGACTGGGCACCAGAATATCGTGAATAATGTGCTTTTTTATATTATTTGCATCCATATTTAGTTTACTCATTATTGCTTGAATCCATATTGCTTGAATTCATTATTTCTTGAATTATTCATTCATCTTGCATCCATTTTAGCTTAATATCATGCTCATATAGATTAAATCTTGCATCTTGGTGTAGTCTAGTCACTGGTATTGCTTATAAATCAAGCTAAACACCTTGCTCGTTATCTGGTTCGTGATCAATCAAGTTCAGAACTGGCATCTCCTAGACATCACATATTCTTTGAGCCAAGGCATTGCTTGCACATTAATTCAAAGAGGGGAAAATGTAATACCCTAAAATTGGTCATCTAAACCATGGGCCCCTAATCTCGACAACATTATTAATTCTTTAATTATCAAATGTCACATGGCAAGTCAATTACTCAATATTAATTAAATATTTATTTAATTAATTAAATCATTCAAAGAATATCATTTTTTGATCAATTATTCTATTTTAATTTATTAAATATCCTTGCATATTTAATTAATTAATAAATTTGCCATTTAATCATGCAAAAAAGAATTAATTTATTGCAAAAGAGGAATTAATTACAAAGGAAGAGTTGAATTGAAAATAAAATAAAAGAATTGAATTGAGAGAGAAATCAAACTTGAGATATTATTTCTTTTTCTAAATTTAGAACTTTAAATCAGAAAAGGAATTAATTGAATTATTGAATTATTCTCTAGAATTGGAACTCAAAGCTTTTTAGAAAAAGAAGTTCAATTGCATTGAAAAGATTCTTTTCTTGAATAAATAAAAGAATTATCTATTTTTATCACAAATGCATGGAATTAATTTAATGTTATTTTCTAATGCAACTTGAACTTCTTATTTGAATACATTTCAATTAATGCATAATTGGAATCTATCTCAAAGTTAACTGAACCTGATTTCTCAATTATTTTCAATTAATCCTAAATTGAGCTTTTTCATCACCTCTCTTGTGAATTCTCTATAAATTCAGTCTTCAGCTCTCATTCCAATTTACCCCAAAGATTTTTGAAAACACACTTGGAGATTATTATTACATTGATTTTTGCTCTGGAGTCATTGAATATATTTGCTTGCTTTTTATCTTTTTGCATATTTAGTTTTATCCATATTGCTTGAATTCGTTATTTCTTGAATTATTCATTCATCTTGCATCCATTTTAGCTTAATATCATGCTCATATAGATTAAATCCTTCATCTTGTTGTAGTCTAGTCCCTGGTATTGCTTATAAAAATCTGAGAGCAATCTTATACTCGCATCTTTTAGAAGGCAATTGGTCAATTTGTTATGGTTTATTATTTATTGCTTATATCTGTCTAACCATACATGTAATGACTTAATTGAAGTGTTGTGTCTTGCAGATACAGATCCTTATACAAGATCAATCAAGTTCAAGATAGATATTTCTTTGATTTATTCAAGAAAAGAGTCTTTTCAATGCAACTGAACTTCTTTTTCTGAAAAGGTTTGAGTTCCAATTTTAGAGAATGATTCAATAATTCAATTAATTGCTTTTCTAATTTCAAGTTCTAAATTTAGAAAAAGAAATAATATCTCAAGTTTGATTTCTCTCTCAATTAAATTCTTTTATTTTATTTTCAATTCAACTCTTGCTTTGTAATTTATTTATTTTTGATAAAAGTGGAACATTCTACTAAATTTTTATTTATTTTTTATTTTTTATACACAGGATTCAAAGAGCATACCGAAGGAAAGAACCTTGGGAAGAAAACCTCTAGTCACAGCTCATAAAATAAACCTATAGTATCTAACTGATCAATTTATACATCCCGCCCAAAACCATGTACAAAATGCGGTCACAACACATATAATATTAGTTTTACATAGAGCCCATATGGCAATTAGAAAATCCATCAGATAATTTTCAAAAGTAGACTCCACAACTACTATCAATGGAAGAAGATAGAAGGTTTCAAAGCCCTATGCCAAATCCCATGAGCCAAAAACCTTTCCTTTATCTTTTTCTCTATAATTCCTTTACTATTCTGCAAAGCCAAGTGTCTTTAACACAACTTTCATTTAAGATTCATAAACCATGAACTAGTGCTTTCCAATGGAGGAGAAGAAGGGGGGGTATCAACTTCAACAAGAATTGCAAGAGGCACCATCTGGATAGGCAAAACTGAAGTTGGTGAAGACTGAACAACGTGCATTGATTCTAGGAGAAAGTGAATACCTGAAAATAAATTGATAGTTACAGCCAAACAATCTGGTGATACATGATCTAATAGAGCTACCATAGAAAACAAATTATCATCATATAGGTTAGAAATCAAGCCATTTATCAAAATTGAAAGAAGTTCCCCATGCCAACCAGAAGATAATAACTGAGAACAAGATAGGAAACCACCATACTCAAAATTACCAAATTCAAAATGGTAATAAGATAATGCACAATCCAAATCATCAGCAGTGTAGAAATAGGAGTGGAAGTATGCAACAAAAAGTGCCCTGACCATAGCAGAATCCAGAAGCACATCCATACAAATAGTGAGAAAATGAGATGCAATTTTAGCAAGAGAACAACCTAGGCTCTCCACTAGCCATCGCTTTCCCAAAACCTTGCGAAATTCCAGAGAGAAATCCAGTGAATAAACTTGAAATAGATGACCAAGCTTTTCATCATGAAAAACATGAGAGTCTTGGAAATCATAATGCTTGCAAGGCATCAAAATGCAATAGCCCACCGATTCCATTAAAAAGATAATGCAAAACCAAGAGAGAGCACAAGAATATAAAGAGATCAAATGCCATAATGAGAGAACAACACGGCCACCAAAGGACGTAGCAGTAAATATTACCTCAAGCAAACCCATGGCATATGTGCGAAAAAGCAACCACATGCTGCCACCTTCATAAAAAATGATGATAATTTCCACACAATACTCATAGCCATAAATCAACATAAGCATGCCAAATAATAGAACAAGATAGCCACACGAGCGAAATCCCCCACATGCAAGGAAATAACTCAATAAACTGCCACCACTTGAGAAGAAGATAAATGAAACATTAAGACTGATAGCAAGCCATCTAGGAAGAAGTACACCCATCATGAAATCAGCACAAGAAAACCGTGCAGACATCATGAATTAAATAAGCAAAAACTACATGACAATAATGCTAAGCGCGGGGCAGATTTGAAGTGTGTAAACAAAGTGTAAAATATGATAATAGGATGCCCCTGCACACCACCAGTCCCAACTAATTGCAATAAAGACAAAAAACAGTACCCAGACTAAGATTACATAGTAATGCAGCCATAAAGAAGAAATGAAGACCACCATCAACATCACATTACTGCATGCCTGAATATAATCGCCATGCAAGGCACCAGGTCATTCTTCTGCAAATAAAAATAGTGTGTAAACAAAGTGCAAAGCATGATTATAAGATGCTCCCATACACCACAAGTCCCAACCAATTGCAAAATATGCAAAAACCCATACCCAGACTGAGATTATATATAGTAATGCAGACATAATGAAGTAATGAGGACCAAAAAGACCATCAACACCACATTAAGCTGCATGACTGAATATAATCGTCAAGCAAGGGAAAAGGTCATGCTTCTACAAATGAGTTATAAATATTTAAACCAGATGGGGAGGTAGAGAAATAGAAGCCACATCAACCAAAAATTGGATATCCTCATTTAATGCTTTATTGGCAAAGAAGTAGGCCACCTTATTAGCTTCCCTGTAACAATGGACCATAGTGAAGGAATTGAACAATTCAAGCTGAGAAAGTATCTTGTCCAACCAATACTTTAGATGCCAGGAGTGGGATGAGAGATTAGTGAACATGTAAAAAACAACCTGAGAATCACCCTCAATGACAACATCCAACAAATGTAAGGAAAGGAGCAGATCAAGACCTGTGGAAAGAGCATGAAGTTCAACCACATTGTTAGTTCAATAAGCAATACATTGGCATTGAGCTTTTATGATACCAGCCTTATCATCAGAAACCACAATACCAATGGTAGATTTGTTAGGGTTACCACGGGATGTTCCATCAAAGTTCAATTTAAACTTTGCAGCCAGAGGAGGCAACCAGACCACCTCCGCTCTATTTACTAAGGGTCACATTTTAGAAATTGCCCCACTCAAAGGGAGGGATTGTAAGGCTGACCAATGTTTGGTAATCCAATTATCCCATGGTGTGAAAGTATTGTGCAGACTAGTACCTTTGTAAATGAAGGCTAGGAAATTTTTAGAAATTGACTTCTCAATACAAAAGAGCACATCTTGCAAAGGGGAAGAGTGTTTCTTAAAAATCCTATTATTCCTCTCAAGCCAAATTTTCCAAATTAGAACAAAAGGAGCAATTATCCAAAGACAAGCATAAAATGAAGATGGATATAATAGGAGCCAACTCATGAAGTGAGATCTAAGGTCCTTACTAAGAGCAGACCTCCAATTTAAATTATTAAAAAGCCAATACCAACAATGATGAGCAAAGGGACAATGAAGGAAGAGATGATCGACTGATTCAAGGGACCCACTGCACATGACACAAGGGAAAACCACAGTGATACCCAACCTATCTAATCTCATGCCAGTAAGGATTCTATCCTGAACAACCAGCCAAGCAAACGCCCCTTCTTTGGGCAAACATGTAGCATGCCAAAATAACTTAAATGGCAAATCTTTCCTTTTGACATCTAAAGACAAATAATTATAGCCTTCTTTGATTGAGTATTCCCCTGATTTTGAATAAGTCCAAATAAGCTCATCATCCTTCTCAGAGAAGAGTAATGGGTTTTTCTTAAGCTCATCCACAAAAGTGGACTTAATATCTTGATCCAACGGAAGAGAATCAATTGATTTCCATCTTGCCACAGGCAAGAAGCCTGAGGAATCCATAAAAAAATAATCAGCCACAAAAATACCCCAGGAAGATTTAAGGATGGACATAAGAGGTGACCAATCCCTAAGACTAGAGAGCACAGGGAAGCCATTCCATACTTCATCCCAAAACCTAGCCTTACAACCATTATGAATAAGCCAAGACAATCTTGGAAAAATGATAGATCTGCACTCAACCATGAAATTCCAGATCATAGACCCTTTGGGAAGTGAAGAAGTAGTAAAGATAGCCTCCCGAGAATAGTTATTCAGGTACTTCATAGACAAAATAGATGCCCACTTGGATGTGGTCTGCTTATAAAGTTTCCAAATTAACTTAGCACCAAGAGCCAAATTCTGCTTACCAAGATCCTTAACCCCTACACCTCCTTTGTCCCTAGGAGCACATACCCTATCCCAAGCCAACAAGGGGATCCTACTTTTCTCATTCACATTATCATTCCATAAAAAAGACCTTACAATTGAACGTAGAGAAACCACAAACTTCTTAGGAGCCTTTAAAACATATAACAGATAGATAGGAGTGGTCCAGAGAGAGGCATGAATCACATTTGACATAGGTAGTTACTCGACTGTTAGGGTTTTTAGACACTCGACTGATGAGCATTTAGAACAGCTCTAATAAGCACAATTTTACTATAAAAATTTAACCACTTATGAGAACAAGAAAGAATTCTTGAAGAAATAACCCCCAAAACCCGTTCCCAAAAATTATGCTTCTCTGAACCAGTAAAAAATGGGAGCCCTAAATACTTGCAAGGAAAGTGACCCATAGAGAAGCCCTAAAAGCGAGACAATCTAGACTACACCAGAGGGGAAACATTAAGGAAGAATTTTTTTAATTTAGTCTGATTAACCTTCTATCCAGAGAACAAATAATAATCCAAAATGATCCTATTAATGACCTGAGCTTCCCCTATGGTAGCTTTGCCAAACAGCAATGTGTCATCCACAAATAAGCAATGAGTATGACTCGTAGCCATATGAGGGATGAAAATCCCCTTTCACGAGCCACTCTCCCTGGCATGTGAGATAGCTCTACTAAAAGCTTCAACCAGAATAATAAACAAGAAGGGTGACAATGGATCCCCTTGCCTAAGTCCTCTAGATGAGGCAAAAAAACCACATGGATAACCATTCAAAATTATTGAGAACCTAGTCGTGCTAATACATGCCTGAATCCATTTGACCCATTTAATTCCAAACCCAAATTTCTTAAGCACACACAAGAGTGTCTGCCAACTTACCCTGTCATAGGCCTTCATCATATCCAACCTGAGAATCATGGTCAGAATAGAAACTGAGAGATAGAATGTAGAATCTCATGGGCCACAATGGCTTCTTTTGTCATTTCCCTACCATGGACAAAACCCCCCTGTTCACCAGAGACAATTCTATGAATGAGCTTAGCAAGCCTTAAGGAAATGGCCTTAGTAATAATTTTGTATAAGGTGTTACATAAAGCAATTGGGCAAAAATCCACAAAAGACTTAGGATTCTCACTTTTCAGAATGAGTGCAATTAAAGTTGAATTAAGCTCTCTTAACACAGTCCTATTGCACCTAGCCTCTTCTAAAAGCAAATGAAATCCTCCCCAAGAAATGACCAGTATTTTTGAAAGAATAGAGTAGTAAAACCATCAGGACCAGGGGCCTTATCAGGCGACATTGAGAAGATAACATCTTTTACTTCTTGGATGGAAAAAGGAGCCATGAGCATTGCATTATCCTCATCATTTATAAGATTAGGAATGGAAGAAGCAAAATTATCATTAAAAATAGATGACTCTTCATAAAGAAAAGACTTGAAAAACCGGACACCCTCAATAGAAATCTCCGATTATTTAGTAAAAATAACCCCATCAGAGTTTTGAATACAAGAGATCCTACAACATTGTCATTTTATCTTGGCTGAAGTATGGAAGAATTTGGTATTTCGATCACCATCACACAACCATAAATCTTTGGATTGTTGACACCAATAGATTTCTTCTCTCAAAAGAATCTCTTCTAGCTAAGAATTCAAAGATTTGTGTCTCTGAAAAGTAGCAGAATCCTTGCCACAATTCATAACCCTAGCATTAAGAGCTTCAAGTTCTTCCTAAATCTTAATCTTCTCAGTAAAAATATTTTTGAAATGTAGTACATTCCATTTCTTAATTTCTTGTTTAAGATAAGAGAGGTTTTTAACAAACCAAAATTTTAAAGTTAAATTTTAAATAGTAAATTATAAAATGATTTTTATTATATTGATTTAATAAATTTATTTATTGAAATCAAGGCATGAATTATTAATTCAAATTGGTAAATTTGGATGTATTCTGGAAATGGATTAAATGTCTATTATCAATTCATATTTTATTTGGTTGAATATTTATGTGGATTTTATTCTTGTTGGAGTATTAAATATGGAAATTAAATGGATGTGAATATTGTATAAGGGTATTTATTTAATTTTCTATCAATGAAGTTTACAAGTGCTTATGATGCTGATTTTCTCAAAGATTGTCTGGACTTAGTGAAATTAGCTTTCCTTGCAAAGAGTTATATTTGTGTTGTTTCTTGTCTTTGGTTCAGTCGTCCTGTTGTGGCATTTTTGGTACCTTTGACCAAGTGATATATGATGACCTCATTGTCTTAACCATGTAGTGTATTTTCCTTATGGTTAACCAAGAGTCAGTATGTACTTGTTTTGACCACTTGCTTTTGGATAGTGGTGTTATGGTTGTCTTCTATGCCATAGGGTCCTTGTATAGTGACCATGTTTGTTTAGTGTCCTTTGAGAGAGTGGCTTTTGAGTGGGGGCCGCGCCCAAAGTGGATGGCTGGATAACCCATTGAAAGTCAGATAATACATGATAATCTAATTAATTGATTAGGTGGGTAGTTTATAACATTATATAAGATATTGTACATCGTGCATGGGTGAGTGCTTGTAAAGGGCTCATGATGTAGTGGGAAGGCTTGGAATGGCAAACTGACCACCTTGTCTTCACGAAAGGCTGGTATGGTTTGTATGAGACTTAGTTGGAGTCAAAGGTTTGGGAAAGGTTACCAGGATAACCCACGATGGGGGCCAGGACCTATGGAGGCCAACCATGGTAACCATCATAAGATATGTGATGAAAGTCTCTCTTTAGGTTCACTTGTGTATTGTGATGTTGAATCACCTGGAATATTGTGGAGTCGTATTGTGTTGTCATGGAGTCGTATTGTTATGTCGACCATGTCATGCTTTTTCTTGCTTGAGGGTCCTCTGCTATCTCCTAGCATGGTGGGGTGATTCCATTTTGGGAATCACATGGTCAGGTGGTAGTGCCACTTCCCATCAGATGTTCTTGTTCGTACCTTCATGCGAAGATTGGCTTTATAGGTGTTCTTGTGGTTTATGACTCATGCTCTATCTCATGTTTGGAGATTATTGTTCTTTGGAGACCTATGTGGTCAGTTGTATAAATTAAACTCATGTAACCTTGTATTTGGTTAAGATATTATCTTTATACTTATATTGAGAGCCATGTATTGGAGGTGCAATGTAATCCTTAATGTGGGATGTTGTTTATCATCTTTCTTTATGATTTGTGTAAATGCTTATTGAAGAGAAATTATCTTGTATCCTTTTAATCTTTCAATGGGGTAATTGTTATTGCATATGGATTTTTATGTTCTATGAGTTTGATGGATTATTTGATTAATCATAATTGTGGAATTCAACTTTTGGATTTATCCTTCGTTGGTAACCCTTAAGGAATTATGGTGTAAGTATTCTGCTTGTGTTATTATTGTGCTAACGTTGTTATTAATGCACTTAATATGTTTATACTTAATAAAAACAATTATTTCACCCTTGTTGTGGGTTTTCCTTTGGGGTTCCTAGCGGGGCATTACATTTGGTATTAGAGCCCATGTTTCAACACTAGGTACTCTAGGTTTGTAGTGAGTCCATTCACCTAGACCTTGTGTGTAGGTCTTAGTGGTAGTGACTTCCTTGTTTCTTTCCTTTCCTTTGATCTGAGCCTTTTTCTCTTGTGCAGTGTTAGGTCATGGCTAGGAATGCCAAGGGAGGTGGTCGTGTTGGTGGTCGCACCAGAGGCAGAGGAGGAGGATGGGGTCGAGGTTCTGACCACCATAGTTCTTTGCCACCACCCACTCATGCAAGTGTGGATCGGGATCAGTTTGTTCATCAGGATGAACATCATTCAGGAGAGCAGGTTCATGAAAGGGAAGAGCTATGATAGATGTTTTAGGAGGTGCTAGCTAGACTAGGCCCCAGACCTGAGGTGGATTAGCCCATTCATGCCTAGGTAGAGGAGTTGCTTCAACAGATTTCAGAGAGAAAGAGAGGGAGATCTCCTAGAAGTAGAGAGGTCCCAATGTACCAGGATCTAGCTATCATGGGGCACATGAGGGACTTGATGAGGTCCAATCCTCCTTTCTTTGATGATAAATGTACCGGTCTCGAGGTAGAGACCTGGCTTATTTGTTTAGATTGGTGTTTCGCCATTATTGAATAATTGACTTGTCATGTGACATTTGATAATTAAAGAATTAATAATGTACTCAAGATTGATTTAATTGCCTTTGGTTAGGAACTTGGTGATGTTATTGAGATTGAGGGCCCATGGTTTAGATGACCAATTTTAGGGTATTACATTTACCCCTCTTTGAATTAATGTGCGAGCAGCATGTTGGTTCAAAGAATATGTGATGTCTAGGAGATGCCAGTTCTGAACTTGATTGATCACAAACCAGATAACGAGCAAGGTGTTTAGCTTGGATCAAAGCGATGAAGCTGAATGAAGTCTTATTAAAGCGATACCGATCTTGAACTTGATTGAACTTAGGAATGATAGAGAGAAAAGATATTGAACTTGAACTTGATTGATCAAGAAGTGGATCTTATTGATCTAGAACTTGATTGAACTAGACACAACGAGCGAAGATAAAAAATTGATCTTGAACTTGATTGATCAAGATACGATGAGCGAAGATAAACTGTCCAGCTTGATTCGATGCAATGAAACTGAACACCTGCTTAGATTGAGTGTGTGATCAAAGATACTCTTTAAAATTTTGATTAAGTTTAAATGAATAATCAGCTTGATGAAAAGTGATGAAATTGATTGACGTTAAGAGATTGATTTAGAAGAAGACAAATATTAGCTTGATTTGAAGTGATGAAACTGATATGCCCCTAGCGATTGGTTTGATTCAGATAATCGAGAGATCTCAACTTGATGTGAAGCGATGAAGCTAAGATGCCCCTTAGCAATAAGAATTTGATTTTCTTTAGTTGAAAAATATTTTTTCTCGAATTTTGATGAAGATTTGAAAAATTTCTCAACTTTGAAGATGTGAGGTCTTAAGGTCACGAGTATGCCCCCTCGGGAGCGAAATTGAAAGATAGCGAGGCTACACGATTATTATAGGAAATTTCAAGCAATGATAAGTTATTTGAGAACAAATGATAATTCTAAGGAATGTTTGAATATTTGGTGTTGATGTGTAAGCTGAGTGCAAAGTTGTTTTGTAGAATAAAAATTGAATTGAGATTCAACATTGATTCATGAGAAATTGAGTGCATTTGGAAGAAAGAATGAGCATTTGATGAAAAAGTGCTAAGTGGTCCAAATTTTGTAAAATTGACTAGAAAAATGATCTCGAGTTTTGATTTTGATCCTGAAAATGGAATCAGAACAGGCAAATTAGCTAAGGGTATAATTTTCATGTCCATCGGAGCAAGTTGAAAAATTAGGGTTTTGGCTATATAAGGGGTAAAAGTGTCATTTTCAATTCATTTTAACCCTCCAAGTTTGAAAATTCAAAAAGCCTTTTATGAAGAAAATGGTGATCCCTACTCGTGAGCATCAATTCAAGTGCCAGAGATGACATAATCAACCTTGACACTATGAGCCAGCGATAAGTGATCAATCTTAAGCCTCTTTATGTTCTCAATTTTCAATTTTTTTGTTCATTTTTCAAGTTTTTGCACGTTTAAAGTCAACCAATCTCATTTTGTCATGCGAGATAGGATTCTATCTCATACGACAAACTGTTGAAGTTTGTTTTGTCATTTTAGGCTATTAGATTTATCGTTCTAACCCCACCCTTCTATAGTATGACAACATGCATAAAAGACCATTTTGTCATCCGGGATCTAATCTTTTACCATATGGGGTTCTTTTGTCATATGGGGCCCAATACTAACTCATACAAGTTGTTGCCCTTCTGTGTTTTGTCATTCAGGAAACAGTGAGCATTTTTGAATGTCTAAACTTGAAATTTTGATTTTGCAATGGACGTAGTTGGATTTGCATGATGTTTTACTTCTCTTCTAGGCTTATTTGGAATATTATCTGATGCTTCGTTGTTGTTTGATTTTTTTTTGTAGATTCGAATGCCTCATGTGCTCTTCAGATGCGTTTATCCACCCACCATGACATTAGTTCAACAGTTATCAGAGGTTGAGCAGGCTCATATTGATTTGTGTGGCTTGACACACCTTCTTGGTTTAGCAGACATCTGTGTGAATCACAGTATGCTCACAACATTAGTTGAGCGATTTCATTCAGAGCATAATACCTTCCATTTTCTAGTTGGGGAGATGACCATCACTCCCGAGGATGTATATAGGATCCTTTATATCCCTTTTGTCAAGGATAAGGTAGATTACGATGCAACATTGTTACCTGGATTACAGGTAGTCGGGCATGTCTTCATGGATCCTGATATTTTGACACATTCCATTAGTTGGGACATCATGATGAGTAGGTATAGTGAGGAGTTTCCTCTAGTGTGTGTTCTAGTAGGCTTTATCGACTATTTTTCTAATGTCGGATAGAGGATAGCAGGGATTCCAGTGTGGTTGGGGTAAGATGCTAGAGAGATTGATGGAGAGAGTAGTGTATGCACGTTATGCTAATGAGGAGAGGCGAGGATGGTCATTGAGGTTATCCTATGCCTTGAGTATGCAGGAGCTGATTGGTTTATAGCGCTTGAGATGGGATTACATGGATGATGTTGCGGATGCGGGGGTATTGCCCTAGTACAGGGATTGGTTCTAGTAGCATCCATTCCCTAGGTTGACAAATCCAGCTGAGCAGGGGGGCAGGAGGTGGAGATGGGGGTGGAGAGCTTGCGAGAGAGTAGGGGATTGATGTAGGATGGTCGATGAGAGAAAGTCTTGCAGAGCTATAGTCACAGTTGACAGTGGCTCAGACTCAGTTGGCGGAGTGAGACCGATAGATAGCGAAGCTTAGGGCTGAGCGCGATCATCAGGTCATAGAGATGAGAGCAAAGAGGAGGGCAGAGGTAGATTCTTTGCAGTAGGAGGTCCTTCACCAGATGAGTAGGGCAGCATACTATGTTGCAATGTACAACATAGAAGTTCTATTTGCACAACAGGTTGTCCCCTACTTGTAGTACATGGCACAGTCGGAGGGAGCTCGGGCACCTCGTTAGGATCCCAGTCAGCAGGACCCACCTCATCCACCAGGTGATGAGGGAGAGGCTGAGAGCTAGATATTCCTTTTGTAGCTCTGATATTCTTTGTAGACACACCCATTTTTTGTAGCCTATACGATTCTTGCTTCGATGGGAGTTTGTATATGTCATTTGACATCACTTTGTACTCTTGAGACTTTATACGTTTTATATATATACGAGATTGATTTGACTTCATCATACTTGTGTTGATTTGTTTATGAGATGCTTTCTATATCCTTTATTTTGTATGTATGCATTTCTTTTCAACATGGATGTATGTAATGCAAATTGATTATGGATTTCTATTTTTGTTTCTTTTCATATGCAAATAGATGAATGTGAATGAGTAATAAGTAATGCAATGTTTTCATTTTTCTATGAAATAAGATGAATGAAAATGAGTAATAATGGAATGTATGAATCTATATAAAATGTTTATGTATGTAGCTAACATCTCAAAACACAAGTACTCGATCGAAGAAATGATGAAAAATAGACCACTTAGCTAACAAATGATGATGCTCCCAGCTCTCATAAAATTAAGATATTGTTATTATCATACCAAAATCACTCTAGATTCACAAAATATAGAATGAAATGCAAAATGATATGATAAATGCAACCTAAACCTAGTCACTGGATTTAAAAATGCTTAAGATTCATCACCAAGCATAATGAACATAATAGGCAGATTAGAGTTCCTTTCTTTCTCAATGTGCAATTTTAATTATCTTGTCTACAATGACCCTTTTTTCTTTCATATCCTTGGATAGATTTCGCAGGGACCCAAATTGTATCATAAAGAAATTTCCTCAAAACAAACAAAGAAATGATGTGGACCTCCCTGTAGCATTCAAATAAGCAGAGTCAAGGTATGTGAGGAGATTTCACCTTGATGTGAAGGCTCTTATCAAAGACACCCAACTAATTTAGATGTTTCTAGATCATTGGGATCATTCCTACAAGCAGAAAACAAAGAAAAATCATGCCCCCAATCCTTGCTCCTCTTAGTCAAGATAGGCTTCCTCGAGTTACTCAGAGGGATAATAATTGAAAACCAATATAAAAGACAACACACAAAGAAAATTTTCATGCATAGCTCAAACTTTTAGTGATTGTTTTCCATTATGTTGTTTTGCTTGTTAACCCAGTGATAAAACTCTTCAATAGTCAGGAGACAGGTGACTGACTCGGAGTGGACGACCAGGTTTCACTGATGGAAAGATGACTTGGTTGATATTGCTTAGGACATGTAAATATGCTCTGTCGATTAACCTAAGACTAGGACATTGATCAGTTTCAAGCCACGAGGGTTCTAATAGACCAAGATGTCACAAAAGTGACTGAAATATATGTACAAGTGAAAGCAAAGATGTAGGAAAGTGGGAATGCCAACGTTGTGTTGATAGATAGAGCACTTGAGTACAAGAGACACCTGTTTGCCAGGTTTTCACCTGCTTGGCAAAGATTCATTTTATTTTATTTTACCAAGGTGCCTGTTTACCAACTTCTCACTAGGGAATTTTCTCTCTTTATATGTATATATATATTTTTTTCTTTTCCTTTTCTATATTTTTTTTCTATTTTTTTCAGGACTTTATCAGCTGTACAGGTTGCTGGAGTAGAGAATGTTAAGTGAAGAATTTCTTCAAGTGGATGGTGTTAATCGGTTCATGGAGCTGTTCTCCTTCCGAGTTTGAGATTTGATAGGCACCAGAGCCAAAGACTACAATAACAATGTAGGGACCCAACCAATTGGGTTCAAACTTCCCTTTGTTGTCTCAAAACTGTTGATTTTTTGGATTTTCTCTAAGAACTAGGTCACCAACCTGAAATTCTCTTTCTCTAACTTTCTTGTTATATCCTCTGCACATTCTCTTTTGATACACTATGAGATGATCGAACACCACTTGTTGATGCTCATCCACTAATTTGAGTTCTTGCAATCTAGATATTCTATAGTCTTCATTAGTAAAAAGACCTTGCAAAGAAACTCTTAGAGATGATATTTCTACTTCAATAGGTAATACTGCTTCGAACCCATACACCAAAGAGAAAGGTGTAGTCCCAGTAGGTGTTCTAATACTTGTTCTGTAAGCCCATAATGCAGGATTGAGCTGCAGATGCCAATCCTTCCCAGATTTGTTCACTGTTCTGTGCAAGATAGTCAATAGGTTTTTGTTATATGCCTCGGCTTGTCCATTACCTTGAGGGTAATATACTGATGACCAATGTTTTTTTATTTTGAATTTCTCACAGAGCTCGTCTAGGTCTTTATCTTTGAACTGTCCTCCATTATCAGTCACGATGGACGAAGGTATCCCATACCTGCAGATGATATAGTTTAAGATGAACAAGGTGACTTGTTTACCAGTTGCTTTGATGAGCGGAACCACTTATACCCACTTGGTGAAATACTCAGTGGCAGTTATGATGAATTTATGTCTGTTAGATGAAGTCGGGTATATTTGACCAATGAGATCAAAGGCCCATTGCTGAAAAGGCCAATGTGTAGTGAAGGGTATGAGATCCCTTGCCGGAGCATGTGTGAGGTTCCCATGTAGCTAACATTTTTCACAAGTCTTAGAAAATTTAATAGAATCTTTCTCCATGTTTGGCTAGTAGTATCCAGCCTATAGTAGTTTCTGAGCTAAAGTAAGACCATTTGAATGAGATCCATAAATACCTTCATGGACTTCTGATAATGCATGTTTAGATTCTTTAGTTTCTAGACACCTAAGCAATGTACCATCTAAACCTCATCTAAATAGATCGTTAGCAATGATAACATACCTCGAAGCATTTCGGGTTAGGTTTCTTTTTTCATTACGAGTAAGATTTTTAGGGATAATTTGGTCTCGTAGATAAGAGTACATGTGGCTATATTGGGATGAGTCATGTCCAATAATAGAACAAACTTTTTGGGTCTTAGGAGAATCATAGGTCGGGTAATGTAACTCTTCCACCAGGAATTCAAAGTGAACACTGGATTCTTGTAACTCAGGTATGGACACCAAGGTGGCCATAGCATCTGCTGCTCTATTTGCGGATCTGGGAATCTGTTGGAATGATACAATAGCAAATTACTTCTTAATATCATCAACCATTCTCTTATAAGGCATCAGTTTCTCATCTCGAGTCCGATATGTATCATTGATTTGATTTATGATCAGCTGAGAATCTCCATAGATGTGTAATTTTGCAACCTTCCATTCAATATCTAGCTTTATCCCATTTACCAAAGCTTCATATTCCAGCACCAGAACCATTTTTAGTAAAAGACCCATCGAAGAACATCTTCTAGGGTTGTTGAGTGAGATGCATTATTGATTCATCTGGAAACTCTATATGCAGCGGCTGAGTGTCTTCAAGCTGAGATTTAGCAAGTTGATCAGCAAATACTGTCCTTTTATAGCCTTTCATTCCACATATTTAATGTCAAACTCTGTAAGGACCATGACCCATTTCACCAACCTTCCTGTAAGTGTTCCTCTATTGAAAAGATATTTGAGTGGATCAATTTTAGCCACCAGCTTAACTGAATGTGCTAACATGTAGTGTCTTAGTTTTTGTGATGAAAAGATTAATGCCAAGCATGTTTTTTCTATTATAGTGTAGTTCATTTCATAAGACACCAATGTTTTTCTGATGTAATAGATAGCTCGATCCTTTTTATTTTCATCTTGTTGTGCCAGAAGTGCCCCCAGTGATGAATCAGTTGTTGATATGTATAATATCAAGGGTTTTCCCTGAATTGGTGGCATTAGTATTGGTGGATTGGATAGGGACTCTTTTATTTTCTGAAGATGTTGTTCACATTCCTAATCCCAGTTGTATATCACTCCTTTCCTCAATACTTTTATGAAAGGTTGAGCTTTGTCTGCTAGTTGAGAAATGAATCATCTAATGGATTGGAGACGTCCTTGTAGACTTCTCATTTGACTGATGTTCTTCGGAGGTGGCATTTCCATTATGGCTTGGACCTTCTTAGGATCAACCTCGATTCCCTTCTTTGAAATGATGTAGCCAATTAGTTTACCAAATGTCACTCCAAATGCACACTTTTTTGGATTTAACCAGAGTTTGAGCTTTTCCATTCTGTCTAGTATAGGAACTAGCTCTTGAATATGTCTTGATCTCTTCATAGTATTCAATAAAGTGTCATCAACATAATCTTCCATATTCTTATGCATCATGTCATGAAAAATAGTAGTGACTACTCTTTGATAGGTTGCTCCTACGTTTTTCAGCCCAAATGGCATGACATTCCAGCAAAAGGTTCCCCATGCATGGGTGAAAGTTGTCTTTTCTTGATCTCCAAGAGCTATTTTGATTTGATTATAGCCAGAGAATCCGTCCATTAGTGAGTACATCTCATACCCAGCAGTCATGTCGACTATCATATCAATGTTTGGTAATGGAAAGTCATCCTTCGGACAAGATTTATTGAGATCTCTGAAGTCTGTGCATACTCTGATGGATTTGTCTACCTTTGATACTGGTACTATGTTTGAAATCCATTTGGCATAATCTATAGCTATAATGAATCTAGCTTTTAGCAACTTTTCTAGTTCAGCCTTGACTAGTAGTGCCACATGTGGATGCATCTTACGGAGTTTTTGCTTGACTGGTTTAACTCTTGGTGTGATAGAAAGATGTTGCATGATTGAGCTACATGAATGATGTGTGGTGTCTCTTGACTCCCAATGTTCACTGGTTGAGTTGGCTCGATCAATATGCAAGACCTTTCCTGGAAATGACTTGGCAGTATATCAAGTATCTCACCTTCAGGCACCTCAGAGAGGTTTTCACCCTTAGGTACGTCCTTTATTTTCTCTTTTTTAGATTTTGACACCGCCACAATATGGTTTTTGCCATCAGATCTTTTATTTTTATTTTTCTTGTTTTTGTGACTAAGATACTTGATATTTTCTTCAGTCATGTTTTCACTTTGTTCACTGGTGGAAGAGTCCATAGGTTCAACTGCATTGAGATAATAGGATAATGTATAGTCATTGGTAAAACTAGGTGTTGTTCACCAAATTTGGTTAGCCAAAGTTCACCTGCAAATCAATCTATGAGAAAGCCAATCTCAATCAATAAAACACTTCAGGGCTTGGACAACATAACATAGGATCCTAATGATCCTCCTATACTTCAGGTTTTGCTAGACCTAGGGAGGACACCCTTTTATGCATTGAATCAAACTCATTTACCCACATATGAAAACATCAATAAAAGCATATAGATCTCATGAAAGGTTAAAAAACAAGGAGGGTACTCTAGATAGGCTAAATCTACATTGACAACTCAACATGCTTGAACATGAGATAGGTGGAACACTTCCACATAACATTAAAGAAAGAAAGATATTCTGATGTTGGATTTTAAGATCTCAGAGAATCCACAGAATTGCAAGACTAGTGCCTTATCCAAGGGAAACAGAGTCATACATCAAACTATAAATGAAAACTCTCACTGCAAATTCATCTTCATCATGAAATATTCCCGCATTAATGCCTTAAAAAATGCATTACTAAGCTCCTTCACAAAATAATCAGATCTTGAAAATATACTCCATTATTCATGATTAATTACAGAATTTAAATTCTTCCTTGAAGAGTCCCTGCAAACAATCACAACAATCTCCTTGAGATGAAAACTTTCATGCCTCCTTGAGGATTTAACTTGAAATGAAGAAATATATATCTCAGAGACAATTTTTATGTGAATTTATGCATGCCTTACATACATAAGAACCTGCAACTAGAAACACCTACAACAAGAATTAAACTCCATTACTGAAAGAAAAGCACTGCCCTATACAATCTTGAAGAAAACTCAGAATTGGAAACCATGAAAATCTGGAGCATTTCTCCAAATTTTTGGAACCCCTACAATTGAGAAGAAAATGGGAATAAGAAGGAGAGGGAAAAAGATTAGAATCCATCAGAACATGCCAAGTGTCTTTTTTCCATAACTGCAAGAATATCTCCTTTTCTTCCCATGGAAACTTCTCTCAAAATATCTCAATTTTGTTGAAACTAACTACATGATTGGATTCCTTGTCTTGAGAGCTTTTCGATGATATATGATACTTGCTATTTCGGGCAAAAATAACCCCCTCAGGCGAATTAATCACTCATGTCGGGTCCATTATTTCAATTTTTCAATTTTACACTATAGTCTCAACTATGCATTTAAGTTTAATTTTTTGCCAATTTTACTCCTGATGCCCTGCCATGTGGCAACCTACAATTTGCTGATGGGGTCCACTTGGATGACACCTCACCTATCTACCATTTGTCTTCCACGTCACTGCCACCTATCGGCCATGTGATCACCACCTCACTCGGACCCGCCACATCACCTTTCGCCATTTCACAAAGGGTAACTTTCGAGCATCTTTGGCTTGCGAATTTGAGACCACCGTAGATCTTTGAAGAACCTACATGATCTTTAATTCTTTTTCTCCTTCGCGATGGTTAACGGGCGAGCACATTCACCTCACGAAATAGCGTGCATCATCGATCTGTATCAAACTTGCTCACCAGTTAAGTCACCATTTCACTACAAAATTTGCCTCAAGAACCATGCACACGTGGAGTCCACCTGGTCGCCAGCTATCTCTTCACCGCCTTAGGGCTCGTGTAGGCATGCGTGGGGTCCACTGGGCACCCATCAACACCTTGCGTCAAAAGCCTTCAAGGCTTTAACACTATGAATGTGTGGAGCTTTACTTTTAAATATCAAAATGTTCCCCTCCACAGCCAATGTGGGATAATGCTCTTTACCTGGAACTATGCATTTTTTTAAGTTTTAATGGCGCCCTGCCTAGGGGTTTCATTTGCCAATGGGATTTGCTGAAAGTTTAATAGCCACGTGAAGGAGAGGGTTGGCTTCACCTGGTAATTGTATTGGAAGTTTTATGTGCCTTTTTCATTGCTACCAATGCATTTAGTTAAAAGTTTAAATGCCTCCAGAACACCACGTTGCTTGCAGGAGGACTTGGCTTTGGGCCATGGAATTTTCTTATATCTGCACATTACATTTGCTTTAAAGTTTCTAAATGTTTTGGATTGGATTACACACCTGCCAATTGCATTCTGTTGGAAGTTTCGATTGCACTCCCCAAACTTTTTTTGCTGCCACTCCATACGCACATCAAGGAGGATTGGTAAAGGTTATATAACTTGGGCTTTACACTTGTCATGCCACCACTCACATAGCTCATAGTAGGGAGGATGACTTGCAAGGGTCATTTGGGCTTTACACTTTCCATGCCACCACTCACGTAGCTCACAACAAGGAGGATGACTTGCAAGGGTCATGGCATTTGCAGAAGTTTTTTGCTCCACCTCCTAGCTCACACGTAGCAGAGGAATTTGGTAAATACACCTACCATTGCATTTTTCTAAAAAATTATTTTGCCTTTGACATTTCTAGTCTACAGCCACGCCTTCTTGCCAGCATTGTTTTCTTTGAAGCTTTAATGGTTTTCTTTCAATGCCATCTCATGACACGGGGAGATTTAACATGTTTTAAAATAGGCAATGCATTTGAAAGCTCGTTACATTACATTAGTTTGAAGGTTTTACAACCTTCCATGCCAAAGACCACAGCAAGGAGGATTTGGGGAGGCCATGGAGTTTAGGCTTTAAGCTCTGCAGTTGAAATCGCAATACCAACAAACCCAAAATTATCTGCCCCACAAAAACTGAAAGTATGGACTCGTAACAAAATCCAAATAGTGCCTCACAAGCTCTTTGCATTTCTTTGTCAGACTATGGATGAAACTATCATATGCACGCCTAAGAGTAGCAATAAAAGTAATATAGCCACCAATACCGACAATGCCTCCTTCAATTGAAGAGTCTTCAATATTCCTATTTTTATATAGCTAGATCAAATAGGCTTCATGATAGCCATTGGCATTGAGATATTGATATGCCTCCTATATTTCTCAATCTTCCCTTCTCGATACTTAAATCATAAAACATATGATTTAAAATAGCAATTTAAACCTTGCTTAAAAGACACATGAAGTTACAAGTCAGGTCAGGCCCCAAAGTGGGTCTGACTAAAAAAAATTTGTTTTCATGCCACTGACCTTCAAAAAGCCTCACGAACCTTAAACATGCCTCTGGAATTGATCAACACCATTTTCGGATCATTAAAGTGAGTTTTGCAACTTTTAGGCACTTGCGCCACATTTTCGCATTTAATCGCAAAGATGTAATTTTTAAACTAGTCAAAACATCTTTCTGCACTTCGCCAACTAACAGGCCTGTACTCTGATATACAAACATAAACTCTTCCAAGTTGTTTCTCAAGATGAATCCTGAGTGAAGAAATATTAATCGTCAAAGATGACCAACTGGCTTTGTCAGCACCGCGGACTTGATAAAGTCAATGCGTAGGGAACTCATGACGTCTTTCTTAAAAATATCAAACGATCTCCGTAGACCCTCAAATATGAGGCACATGTACCTTGAAGTATATATCAAAACTTAGAAAGCTCAATTCGACCAGGAAGCTGATAGGCTGCAAATGGTGTGCTCATGAAAATAGCCACTTTAACTAATGTAGCAATGAAAATACGAAACACCGAATAAGGTGGCTCAAGAAACCCTTTTGAAAACTGATCAAACAGATTGGAAGGAGCTTGAAATTTGAATCATAGCTTGTCTTTTATACCAGAAATAGCCTGGAAAAAACATTCTGACATGACATTCACTGGGGCATCTTTTACAAATGTGCAAAGCAAGGCTCTGACTAGCTCCTGAAACAGGGACTTTGCAAACCATAAACTGCAAACGGATTGAGCTTACTAAACTGAGCAAATTGATTCACACGGTCTTGAAATTCAGCATGTTGACTCACATTTATGCATAGAATTTAGTGCACTTTGAATTTCACCATGAAAATAAACTGATCAAAAGTTATAGGCGCTCAAAGTAGGCCACTTAATAAAATTTGCATTTGCACCCAACATGCAATTTCAGCTCACCCCTTGAAATAGGTACTAGATAAATTGATCCAAACTGAATTTTGAAAGTTGTAACACATTGCATAAGCTAAATGAAGGGTGTACAACAAGTATCCAAAGTGTTGCCCTTTGAAAATCAACTGGCTCCATTTTACCCTCTCTCTAACTAGGCCACCTGAATGAGATTAGGTGCCTTTCTGAAAATGTGAATAGCAATTTTTTTGAAATTGGCCTCTCAAATTACTCCAATTTAATGAGTCCCAACAATGGCTCTGACTGGGGATGGTCGATTGCAATATCAACACAAGAATTCAGAATCTATGGTAGAGCAGACCACCCAAAATGGATCATTTCTCTTTTCTTCTCAAAAAAAAAGGGCTCCTTATTCCGCCCAAACAACAAGGCACTTTATTGAAAACCATGCAACTGAAGCAAAGTAACTATACAAAATATACAACTTATAAATGGCCTCGGGCTATCAAAACTGAAATCAATTCTTACCTCTGTCAAACACATGATTTCATTTCCACAAATCAAAGGTAAGTTGAAATCATCATTCACATCTGTCTAATCAGAAACACTACCACTTATAATCAGCTGATCACATAAAACATAATCAACAACATGTTCATAATCATTCAATCTTTGAAAACCGAACAAATGTTGAAAGGGCTGGTCACTATGTGACATAAGAGTGCCATACTCTTCACCATTACTTCCCGGCTGAAAAGAGAAGTAACCCAACTTATTCTGAACACTGGGAGCATCACGCATATCTAAATCATTAGTTTGCATAAGAATAAAATGGAGCATCATGCATATCTAAATCATTAGTTTTCATAAGAATAAAACATTCATCCTTAATACTGTCTTGCAAACTAGAGAGGAAAACTTCCTCATAAATTGACTGCAACTCATCTTCATGCTGATCACAATTGCTATCAGTACTTTGCACTAGTAAAAACACATGATCATCACTTGTCAATGGTTCATTTCCCACTTGCAAATCAGGGAAAATTATTTCAGATTTGTCATGCCTTTTAAAAGCAAGATCCACACAATGCATATTAAATTTTGAGTTCATATCAACATATGAATCTACATCTTCACACCTATCAATTGCATATGCATTTTTATCTTGTCTAGCACTCAAATCAAATATGGCGAATGAATCAACAACATATGTATCATACTTCACACCCTCTAAAATATCATCAGTATCTAAATATGTACTGGTTGGGTAAGAGAGATTGGGCACATTTTTGGATGCATACCTCGAAAGATCGGCAACTAAGAGCTCTGAGATTCATTCACTACTTCGCGAACCTTCATCTTCATTTTCATTTTCATTGGCTTCATCCTCTGTGCTAAAAACATTGTCCCAATCTGATAAAAGTATTAAATCAGTAGTGCTCATGTCTTTATACACATTTATTTCATCATTACAACAACTTGCATCGACATCATAACCTTTATCATGCTGCTCATAAAGTGCTGCTATATGTTGCAACATAGTCTCATAACTTTGATTGGAAAATTTTTGTGGATTGAACTTAACAATATTGTCATTCATATTATTCAAATTTGAAAACTCTAAAGAGTTACAATCATACACACTAGAACAACAATTTATATTTTCATCCTCCTCATACTGAGAACAAAATTCTGTACTATCATGCTGATCATAAGAATCATTTTCAAAACCACAAGAGATATCCATACTCATAGATTCATCTCCATTACTTTGTTATTCACCAATTTCACTGTCAGCATTAGTATACTCAATATTATGTGCATTTTCATATTTATTTAGCTCAATCTCGTCTATCCACTCTTTGATACATGCAACACTTTATTCTCTCAAGGTTGTAGACCAATTAATTGAGTCAGGCTCATCAAGCTCTAAAAATAACTCAATCCAAATAGACTCATGGGGTCTAGCATCAACTAAAATCTCATTTAATGTAGCTATAAATCTTTCATAGAAAACATATGATGACTCTTCCTCTTTTCTTTTCCCTACTTTCTTTCTTAAAAACAAGATAAACTTCTCTTGGATCTTTTGAAGACATACTTTAATCTCTCTATCAATTTCTTTCAGATTTGACAAAGGATTTGGAGATCTAGGAACTACATCTAGATCCATCAGGTTTATAACATCTACTAAACCATTATTTGGACAATGACCATTCATCCTTATTGTTTCATAAATTCTTTTCAAAACACATGCAGTCATAAATTTTAAGAATCATACACACTTCTCCCATCACTTATGATTGAAAATTTTCAAAACATGAAGTATGCATACTGCAAATTTCTTTCCCTTTCTATGGTGACTATTTCACCTTATAAGGAACATAATTATTTCATGAATACCTTGAGGAATACCTAGAGAAAAAATTGTTGCTGCTGTTCACTTCACTTATGACTGAAGATTTAAAGAACTCCTCCAAATCTCAGATTCATTCTTACAGAGTCGCCACCTACCTGAAGAGGAAAAAATTTAACCACTGATCATCACTCTGAAACACTTTCAAATTTTTGGGTTATACCACACAACAAAATCACATAATAATTTTCATATTTTCAAAGCAACAAGACTTTCCAGGATACATTTTCAAATCTGGAAATAACTTTCAGATTTACAACACTTTTATCACTCTTTCCCCAAATTGGATAGGCACAACTCTAGGATTCGATTCAACATGAATTATTACAACACTTCCCCAGCAGAGCCATTTTGTTGTTCACCAAATCTGGTTAACCCAAGTTCACCTATAAATCAATCTATGAGAAAGCCAATCTCAATCAATGAAACACTTCAAGGATTGGACAACATAACATAGGATCCTAATGATCCTCCTACACTTTAGGTTCTGCTAGACCTAGGGGGGACACCCTTTGATGCATTGAATCAGACTCATTTACCCACATATGACAACATCAATAAAAACAAATAGATCTCATGAAAGGTTCAAAAATAAGGAGGGTACTGTAGATAGGCTAAATCTACATTGACAACTCAACATGCTTGAACATGAGATAGGTGGAACACTTCCACATAACATAAAAAAAGGAAAGATATTCTAATGTTGGATTTTAAGATCTCAGAGAATCCTAGAATTGCAAGACCAATGCCTTAGCTAAGGGCAACAGAGTCATACATCAAACTGTAAATGAAAACTCTCACTGCAAATTCATCTTCATCATGAAATATTCCTACATTAATGTCTTACATAAATGCATTACTAAACTCCTTCACAAAATCATCAGATCTTGAAAATATACTCCATTATTCATGATTGATTACAGAATTTAAATTCTTCCTTGAAGAATCCCTGCAAACAATCACAACAATCTCCTTGAGATGACAAATTTCAAGCCTCCTTGAGGATTTAATTTGAAATAAAGAAATATATATCTCAGAGACAATTTTTGTGTGAATTTATGCATGTCTTACATACATAAGAACCTGCAACTATAAACACCTACAGCAAGAATTAAACTCCATTACTGAAAGAAAAGCACTACCCTCTACAATCTTGAAGAAAACTCAGAATTGGAAACCATGAAAATCTGGAGCATTTCTCCAAATTTCTGGAACCCCTACAATTATGAAGAAAATGGGAATAAGAAGGAGAGGGAAAAAGATCAGAATCCATTAGAACATGCCAAGTGTCCTTTTTCCATAACTGCAAGAATATCTCCTTTTCTTCCTATGGAAACGACTCTCAAAATATCTCATTTTTGTTGAAAATAATTGCATCACTAGATTCCTTGTCTTGAGAGATTTCCGATGATATATGATACTTACTATTTTGGGCAAAAATAACCCCCTCAGGTGAATTAATCACTCATGTCGGGTCCATCATTAAAATTTTTCAATTTTACACTATAGTCTCAACTATGCATTTAACTTTAATTTTTTGCCAATTTTACTCTTGACGCCCTACCACGTGGTGACCTGCGATTCACTGACAGGGTCCACTTGGATGACACCTCACCTATCTGCCATTTGTCTGCCACATCACCGCCACCTGTCAGCCACATGATCGCCACCTCACTCGGACCCGCCAGCTGGATTGCCACTCAGACCTGCCACATCACCTTTTGCCATTTCGTGAAGGGTAGCTTTTGAGAATCTTTGGCTTACGAAACTAAGACCACCATAGATCTTCAACGAACCTGCACAATCTTTAATCCTTTCACTGCTTCGCGATGGTTAACTGGCGAGCACCTTCACTTCACGAAACAACGCGCTTCGTTGATCTGCGTCAAACTTTCTCACTAGTTAAGTCACCATTTCACTGCAAAAATTACCTCAAGAACCGTGCACATGTGGGGTCCACCTAGTGTCTATCTATCTCTTCACTACCTCAGAGCTCATGCACACACGCGTGGGGTCCACTGGGTGCCCATCAACACCTAGTGTCAAAAGCCTTCAAGGCTTTGACACTATGAATGCATGGAGCTTTACTTTTAAATATCAAAATGTTCCCCTGCATAGCCAATGTGCGATAATGCTCTTCACCAGGCACTGTGCATTTTTTTGAAAGTTTTAATGGCGCCTTGCTTGGGGGTTTCATTTGCCAATGAGATTTTCTGAAAGTTTAATAGCCATGTGAAGGAGAGGGTTGGATTCACCTAGTAATTGTATTGGAAGTTTTATGTGCCTTTTTCATTGCTGCCAATGCATTTGGTTAAAAGTTTAAATGCCTCCAGAACACCACGTTGCCTGCAAGAGGACTTGGCTTTGGGCCATGGAGTTTTATTATACCTACACATTGCATTTGCTTTAAAGTTTCTAAATGTTTTGGATTGGATTACATACCTGCCAATTGCATTCTGCTAGAAGTTTTGATTGCAGTCCCCAAACTTCTACACTGTCACTCCATACGCACAGCAAGGAGGATTGGTAAGGATTATATAACTTGGGCTTTACACTTGCCATGTCACCACTCACACAGCTCACAACAGGGAGGATGACTTGCAAGGGTCATGACATTTGCAGAAGTTTTCTGTTTTTATAGTTTGGGACCACACGATGCTCCACCTCCTAGCTCACACGCAACAGAGGAATTTGGCACATACACCTACCATTGCATTTGTTTGAAAGTTTATTTTTCCTTTTAAATTGCCAATCTATAGCCACGCCTTCCTGCCAACATTGTTTGCTTTGAAGCTTTAATGGTTTTCTTTCAATGCCATCTCATGACAGCGGGAGATTTAACGTGTTTTAAAACAGGAAATGCATTTGAAAGTTAGTTGCATTGCACTAGTTTTAAGGTTTGACAACCTTCCATGCAAAAGACCACAGCAAGGAGGATTTGGGGAGGCCATGGAGTTTGGGCTTTAAGCTCTACAGTTGAAATCCCAATACCAACAAACCCAAAACTGTCTGCCCCACAAAAACTAAAAGTATGGACTCGTAACAGAATCCAAATAGTGCCTCACAAGCCCTTTGCATTTCTTTGTTAGATTGTGGATGAAACTATCATATGCATGCCTAAGAGCAGCATTAAAAACAATATAGCCACCAATACCGACAATGCCTACTTCAATTGAAGAGTCTTCAATATTCTTTTTTTTTTTGTAGCTAGATCAAATAGGCTTCAGGATAGCCATTAGCATTGAGACACTTATATGCCTCCTATCTTTCTCAAGATTCCCTTCTTGATACTTAAATCGTAAAACATATGATTTAAAATAGCAATTTAAACCTTGCTTAAAAGACACATGAAATTACAAGTCAGGTCAGGCCCCAAAGTGGGTCTCACTAAAAAAAATTTGTTTTCATGCCACTGACCTTCAAAATGTCTCATGAACCTTAAACATGCCTCTGGAATCGATCAACACACTTTTTGGATCATTAAAGTGAGTTTCGTGACTTTTAGGCGCTTGCACCACATTTTCGCATTTAATCGCAAAGATGTAATTTTCAAACTGGTCAAAACATCTTTCTGGACTTTGCTAACTAACAGGCGTGTACTCTAATATACAAACATAAACTTTGCCAAGCTGTTTCTCAAGACGAATCCCGAGTGAAGAAATATTAATGGTGAAAGATGACCAACTGTCCTTGTCAGCACTGCGGACCTGATAAAGTCAATGCGTAGGGAACTCATGACACCTTTCTTAAAAATATCAAATGATCTCCGTAGACCCTTAAATATGAGGCATAGGTACCTTGAAGTACATATCAAAAATTAGAATGCTCAGTTCGACTAAGAAGATGATAGGGTGCAAATGGTGCGCTCATGAAAATAGCCACTTTAATTGATGTAGCAATGAAAATACGGAACACTGAATAAGGTGGCTCAAGAAACCCTTTTGAAAACTGATCAAATGGATTGGCAGGAGTTTGAAATTTGAAACATAGCTTGTCTTTTATACCAACAATAGCCTAGAAAAAAAAATTTGACATGAAATTCACTGAGGCACCTTTTACAAATATGCAAAGCGAGGCTCTGACTAGCTCCTGAAACAAGGACTTTGCAAACTATAAACTGCAAACGGATTGAGCTTACCAAACTGAGCAAATGGATTCACAGGGACTTGAGATTTGGTATGTTTACTCACATTTATGCATAAAATTTAGTGCACTTTGAATTTCACCATGAAAATAAACCGATCAAAAGTTATAGGCGCTCAAAGTAGGCCACTTAATGAAATCTGCATTTGCACCTAACCTGCACTTTAAGCTCACCCCTTGAAAAGGGTACTAGATAAATTGAGCCAAACTGAATTTTGAAAGCTATAACACACTGCATAAGCTAAATGAAAGGTGTACAACAAGTTTCCAAAGCCTTACCCTTTGAAAATCAACTGGCTCTATTTTACCCTCTCTCTAACTAGGCCACCTGAATGAGATTAGGTGCCTTTTTGAAAATGGGAATAGCAAATTTTTTGTAATGGGCCTTTCAAATTACTCAAATTTAATGAGTCCCAATAGTGGGTATATTCATTGGTTGGTTTTGTAATGTGCAGTCAATCAGTTGTGGATGTACTAAGGATAAATTTTGGACAGGTTCAAGAGCGGTCATGGTATTGTCATCACAACTACAGATCAAAAAGTTGAGTTCAAGAAGGATATCTTGTGTAAGTGTCTCAAGACCAGGAAGAGTCAGAACATTATTATTAAAGTTCACGTTAATATTTAGTTGATCTAATCTAATAGAAATACTTGTAGCGTCGTTCCCTACGCCAAACTGGACGTCATATCATGGTTCGACAATAATAAGATCAGTAGATAGATTTTCATCATTTACATTAGATGATTCAGAGTTTGATCCTGAGTAGATATTATCATGAATAGGATTGTTGTCATAGTCATTGGAGTCATCGGATGAAGTTTTCGAGTCCTCTTCAAGTGATTTAGTGAGTATGTGTATGGTATCAATACCAACATCTTAAAATTGGTCATCTAAACCATGGGCCCCTAATCTCGACAACATCACCAAGGTCCTAACCAAAGGCAATTAAAGCAATCTTGAGCACATTATTAATTCTTTAATCATCAAATGTCACATGACAAATCAATTACTCAATATTAATTAAATATTTATTTAATTAATTGAATCATTCCAAGAAAATCATTTTTGATTAATTATCCTATTTTAATTTATTAAATATGCTTGCATATTTAATTAATTAATAAATTTGCCATTTAATCATGCGAAAAAAATTAATTTATTACAAAAGAGGAATTAATTACAAAGCAAGAGTTGAATTGAAAATAAAATAAAAGAATTGAATTGAGAGAGAAATCAAACTTGAGATATTATTTCTTTTTCTAAATTTGGAACTTGAAATTAGAAAAATAATTAATTGAATTATTGAATTATTCTCTAGAATTGGAACTCAAAGCTTTTCAGAAAAAGAAGTTCAGTTGCATTGAAAAGACTCTTTTCTTGAATAAATAAAATAATTATCTATATTTATCACAAATGCATGGAATTAATTTAATGTTATTTTCTAATGCAACTTGAACTTCTTATTTGAATACATTTCAATTAATGCATAATTGGAATCTATCTCAAGGTTAACTGAACCTGATTTCTCAGTTATTTTCAATTAATCATAAATTGAGCTTTTTCATCACCTCTCTTGTGAATTCTCTATAAATTCAGTCTTCAGCTCTCATTCCAATTTACCCCAAAGATTTTTGAGAACACGCTTGGAGATTATTATTACACTGATTTTTGCTCTAGAGTCATTGAATATATTTGCTTGCTTTTTAGCTTTTTGCATATTTAGTTTTATCCATATTGTTTGAATTCGTTATTGCTTGAATTATTCATTCATATTGCATTCATTTTAGCTTAATATCATGCTCATATAGATTAAATCCTTCATCTTGGTGTAGTCTAGTCCTTGGTATTGCTTATAAAAATCTGAGAGCAATCTTATACTCGCATCTTTTAGAAGGCAATCGGTCGATTTGTTATGGTTTATTATTTATTGCTTATATCTGTCTAACCATACATGTAATGACTTAATTGAAGTGTTGTGTCCTATAGATACAGATCCTTATTCCACTTTTCACACACACATTTCTGGCACCCACCATGGGGTAAAAGACTACATTTTTCGGCCTCCAAAAGTGACTTTTTTTTATTTTTGTTATTTTTCAAATTTTTGACTTTTCGGATTTTTCGTCCGTACAGCCTCTGCATCATCTTGTACAACTTTTTTTCACAGGGTGAAACGACAAACTGCAGGTGTCGTATGAATAGGAATTCTGTATCGTACGAAATTGAATTCTTTATCGTACTCAAAGGAATCTTGTATCGTACAATCTAGTAAACTCTATCGTACAGCTCTGTATTTTTCTGTTTAAAAAGGCAAAAAAGCAAATTTCATGATCTTGGTTTTCTGTTCAAATTGATTATTTTGATGATTGACGCTAGCTGTTTATCTGTCTATCTTAGAATTTTTTTTCATAGCCTAATCAGTTTTTGCAGAACGCTTGTCGAAGAATATGCTTGTTGCACAAAGACAATATGACTACTTTTTCATTGTCTTTGCAAGTTTCCTCAAGAGAATCGACCAAACATTGTGTATTCTTTCAATTCATTTTTAGGCACCTAAATTGCTATTTGGTTAAAGAACAAATCTGTATTTCATGTTTTCAAAAGATTCTAAGAGGTAGGAGAGTATGCTCATCTTTTTCTAGACAATCAGAAATCCAAACCCTTGAGGCTTTTTCTTTGTTTGAGATTTGTACATCTTTAGCAAGCCTACCCTCTTGAGGAGCTTAAAAACTCTTAAAGCCATTATGGCTGGTGTGAGGGGAGTGACCTAAGTGGGAATGACTAAACACCAAGTACTCCAACCCACTATAAAATAAACGTGATTTGATGAAAATTAAGTCAACGACAATGCTCAGGAATAGCTCTCCTTCGTACCTTCGGGTATATTAAACCTTGGTTTTCAAGGCTAGGATACCTCTTAATTGAGTTTATACCTCAACGCACCAAATGGACCCCTTACTAGATCCAATTAAAATTAGAAGCTACCCGGTTCACCTCCGAAAGGGGGATAATCTTTATGCAAGAGAGAGAGTAACTCTCCCAAGATACTTGTCATCTCGTGCCCCCATTAGCGTTTGGATTCAGATAATACAGCATTGAGAATCCATTGCGCGAGACTTAGTGACCATATTTTTATTAGCTATTGGGTGTGTACCTGAGTCTACAAGCAAAGGTTTTCTTCTCTCACCAAATTCCTTAGGGCTTGCATGTTGTGATTGGAGTTACTATTCATACTACGTGTTTTCTATGTTTTCATCCCTAAAACTAAAACTGGAATACCAAAACTAGAGAAAACAAGAAACAAACTCAGTGATCAAAAAATCTATCCGTATCAGAACTAATCTATCCTAAGTCAAAATTTTGTCCAAAACTAGTCTATCCTGGTCAAAAATCAGTCCATCTCAGAATTGGTCATACTCAGTTGTCATACTCAGATATTGAAAAACTCATAATTTTAGTCTCTGCCCTATTACCATTCATACGAATCTGATCATTTGTCATCCTACTCCATATCTTGTGTCGTACAAGTCTGATAATTTGTCGTTTGAGCTCAATCCTCTGTCATACAAAACAAAACAGTCTATCATTTGAAGCGAACTCCTGTGTTGTACGATACAAAACTGCACTGAATCTTTTGTCATTTTGGACAACCCATTTGTCATATGGTACTAGGTAGCCACTCATACGAAACAAAACTGTTGCCATCCTGGAGCTATTAAATTGTCGTCTGGCTCAGTAAATCATGTCGTACGAATCTTTGATTTTGTCAGTACAGAACAATAAAACTTGCCTAAAATAGTCCACAATGAACATAATACTAGTTATCATCATCCTAAGCATAAACAGATCAAGACACTCTACCTCTTCCATTTGCATTGCATGATTTGGTCGATCATCATTTAGCTAGTTCAATCAACTACTTATCAAACCTAAGTCACTTAGATAACATCTTATACAGGATAGATCATTCTTGAAACCAGACCGAAATCTTAGTCACTACTCTAGAATCAACTTAGATAAACATCTTATACATGATAGATCTTTCTTGAAACCAGACTAAATCTCAGTTGTTTCTCTCAAATAATACATTAACCAAACAACTAGCTCTGAAATTGATCTTGACCTTTGCATCACAAATAGCTTTAGGTCACACTAATCCATAAAAAAATGCCTAGTCAAACCAGGAGTTCCCATAAGAAAGAAGCCAAAGGCAAAGGATAACCCTTCACATATCAAGATAACCCATACTACATGAAGGACCCGCTCACTGACAAACCTTCATCATCAAAAGTACTAGTTTTTGATGAACCTGAACCTCCAGAAAAATAAATTCATGACTGTCAAAAGGATAAAGACTTTGGAAAAATGATGAACTCTATCCTGACTAGAGAGAAGGAAGACTATTTCTTAGAACTAGCAAAGGAAGGTGCCAAAATTCCTACTGGGTATGATGTTCCGACACTCGTAACTAAAAATGAAGAATCTCCTATACTCATGGTACACAAACAATTACTAGCCTTACGAATTGAAATCATAGAATTGAAGAATAGGGATAAGTCCCTAAAACAATATTCTCTGGAGACAATATACCCTTTTCCATTTGACAAGAATCTATACATGCCTCCATTCCCTTCACGAGTTGAGATCCCAAAATTTGACAAATATGATGGTACCTCAGATCCTCAAGATCATGTCAGGGAATTTTGTGCTGCCTGCATGGAGTTCATGCATGATCAAACGTATCTCATGTGCCTTTTTCCAAGGAGTTTGGTAGGACAAGCCATGAAATGGTTCTCAAGTCTATCTAAAGGAATAAAAACATTTAAAGAGTTAATCCAACTATTTTTACAATAATACTCATACAAAATTCGACATCCTGTAACTATGATCGAACTTTGCAATACTAAATAGAAAACAGGGGAGCCTCTCCTTACTTTCCTCTAGCGTTGGAGAAAGATGTTCTCTAGGTATTCACGACCTATCCCAGATTCCAAGAAAATGGACAAATTTGTCAACAACTTGGTCCCAGAACTGAAATATAGTGTACAAATGTAAGTACACCCATCATTTAACAAAATGGTAGACAATGTCATTCGAATGGAAGATGTGATCATAAAGAAGGGGGATATCTCACCTTGGAAAGAAACACAACCAAGATCTAGCTCTAAAGAGAAGAATGAGTATTGGAAATTTGGCAATGATAACAACAAGAATGTTGTTAATGATAGAGTAGTAGACACTGTTAAAACCAAATGACAACCCATGATATTCAACTTGGCTAGTGGTATACAAGCACTTAAAGCTGCTGAAGTTGGAGCAGAAAATCCTCCAAAGAAAACAAAAGAATGGTTCAAAGAGAAACCTTGGCTTTCCAAACCTAAGCGTGATTTCACTCCTCTCAAAGAATCATATGAATCCACTTTCAAGACTCTATTAGAAAATAACCTGATAATGCTACCAGAGAACTCCAGACCATATGATCCAGAAATCAAACCAAAATGGTGGAGAGAAAATGAATACTGTGACTTCCATCGAAATAAAGATCATAATGTAAACAATTGTATGAAGCTCAAACATGAGATTAAAGATCTCATAGACACTGGTAAAATCATTGTTGGTAATCACCCAACCAATGTTGATCACAAAGAATTTAGAGACCCTTTACCTATTTACGAACAAGGTGATTCATCAAAGACCAAAGGAGTTGCCAAAGTAAATTATACTTATACCAGCAAATGACAACGTCATCAACATGATTGAGCCTTCCCAATCTGAATATTGCAATGTGATTATAGTCCAAGATAAACCAAATGAATCATGATATGCAAGAGCTATAACCCATTCTCAAAATAAAGTCACTCTCCAAGGAGTTAGTGCTTCCAACCTGGCTCAAGCAACATTGAACCCACCAGCCTCATCAAACAAACAAAAGGAATCAACCTTGGATAAATTTAGAAGGTTAACTTCATCATCCTCTAGATATAGCATTCTTGAACAATTGAAAAGGACAAATGCTCAAATCTCAATATTTGAATTGCTAAAAGTATCTCCTCCTCACAAAGACATCCTAGACAAAGAATTGCTCACCACTAACGTTCCAACGGATTTAGACATTCATTGGTTTCAGTCTATGGTGGGTCATTTAAATTCACCTCACTATCTTACCTTCTCTGAAGAAGATGACAACTCGCTAAATCATCCACATAACCAGCCATTGCATATTGAATCCATGATCGATAAACATAGAGTCAAATGTTTTTTGATAGATGGAGGCGCGAGGTTGAATATGTGTACTTATAGTTTGCTTACACAGCTAGGATTCTCTGAAAATGTCATTGATCCCACCAAGAAAATAACAATTAAAGCCTATGATGAAGAAGAAAGGACCTCTAAAGGTCTGGTATCATTACCAATCAGAGTGGGACCTGTAGAAAGATATGTCCTTTTTCAGGTACTTGATCTTCCTTTGTCATACAATATCTTACTGGGCAGGCCATGGATTCATGAGATGAAGGTAGTTCCATCAACATATCATCAATGCTTAAAATTCCCCTATAACGGGGTTGAAGTCAGTATTCTTGCTGATACAAATGTCACCTATAATGCATTAACAAAAGGTGCAGATACTTTTGTACCTCATAATAGGGAAACCTTTACAAATGAAAATCCAGACGCACTGATGAAAGAATTAGAAAAGAGATTGAAAATTACAAATACCGGCATGGATGGCTACAAGATAGAATCGATACTTTCATTAGTCTCTCTCCCTCCATCACCAAAATAGTTGGGCAAACCATCAAAGGCTATGAGAACACAAAATTCAACTCTGAATATTATATATGATGGTCTTTTTGTACAATCTTCTACTTCCTTGGTAGATGAAATAGAAGAGGATGTTGTTCTTAACTGGCTCTTTAAGGAAGGTAGTCAAAATGAGGAAGTACGACACTGTGAGATTTCTCCAACCCAATATGGTCCTGGTTACAAAATGATTCAGTGTATGGGATATTTAGGTACTGGTCCTCTGAGCAAACATCAAGAGGGTATCATTGAAATGATTCAGCTGCAAACAAAATCCACAAATGATAAAGATAGATTAGGATACACTCTAGGAAAAACATCAGATCAAAAACAGGCTTCTAAGACTAAGTTGAAGAAAAAGACACTGCCTTTAACATTACAGGAGGTAAACACTCAACAAAAACTTCAAGACAACTATAAAATAGAACAAGAGGAACTAGTAATCAAGAGAGAAGAAATAGTTAGTACTCAAGTTCTAGTGGTATCAGCTACAAGACTACAAGAAGTAGAGGTCCCAGAAGATATGAAAGATGAAGTAGAAAGAATCAAGGAATTGTTTATACTACTGAAAATTTCAGTTACATACAATGGTAGGCAACAAGTAGAAGATTCAGAGACTGACTCAAATGAGTATGAATGGGGTTCAGATCGCCTCTCAGACACATCCACTACAAAAACTCTAGAAGAGTCTACTAGTACCACAGATGATGCTCAAGAACTGATGCACATAAAACTAGAGAAGGAAATACTAGAAATTAGACAAAAGAGACAAGCAAACTATGAACAATGACTGAAAGAAGGAAGAATACCAGAAAATTTATCATCTATGTGCCCCTATGCTAAAATAGAACAAATTAGGTATAGCACTACACCAGAAGAATTGGAAGCAACAAAAGCAAAACTAGTTATCAGTCCAAAAGAAGCTGAATGGAGTAGACGACAACAAATCACAGAAACAATAATATCATGTCAATAGGCATGTCAGATACAAATGATAAATAAGCCAAAGTTTGAAGGAACTTGCCACATTAAAGATGTTGGTGTTGATACCATACATATACGCACTCAATCACTTGAAGAGGACTCAGAAACTTCATCTGATGACTCTGACAACAGTCCTATTCATGATAATATCTACTAAACATCAAACTCTAAATCATCTAATGTAAATGATGAAAATCTATCTACTGATCTTATTGTTGTTGAACCACGATATGACGTCCAGTCTGGCATAGGGAACGATGCTACATGTCTATTGGATTAGATCAACTAAATATTAACGTGAACTTTAATAATCATGTTATGACTCTTCCTGGTCTCGAGACACTTACGCAAGGTATCCTTCTAGACCTAAAATTTTTGATTTGCAATTGTGATGACAATACCATGAATGCTCTCGAACCTATCCAAAATTTATCCTTAGTACATCCACAACTGATTGATTGCACATTACAAACTAGCCAATGAATATATCTACTTTTGCCAATGACTATACATTAGCCTATTATTTCAATGCAGTTGAACCTATGGACTCTTCCACCAGTGAATAGAGTGAAAACATGACTGAAGCAGATATCAAGTATCTTAGTCACAAAAATAAGAAAAATAAAAAATAAAAGATCTGATGGTGAAAACCACATTGTGGCGGTGTCAGAATCTAAAAAAGAGAAAATAAAGGATGTACCTAAGGGTGAAAACCTCTCTGAGGTTCCTGAAGGTGAGATACATGATATACTACCAAGTCATTTCTAGGAAAGGTCTTCCATATTGATCGAGCCAACTCAGCCAATGAACATTGGGAGTCAAGAGACACCACACATCATTCATGTAGCTCAATCACTATCAACAGAAGAATTGAAGGATTTCACTCATCTATTCTTAGAAAATAAAATAAAATTTGCATGGATGTACTCTGATATGCCAGGCCTGGATCATGATCTCATCATGTACCATCTTTCTATTACACTGGGAGTTAAACCAGTGAAGAAAAAACTCTGTAAGATGCACCCAGTTGTGGCACTACTGGTCAAGGCTGAACTAGAAAAGTTACTAAAAATTTGGATTCATTAGAGATATAGATTATGCCAAATGGATTTCAAACATAGTACCAGGATCAAAGGCAGACAAATCCATCAAAGTATGCATAGACTTCAGAGATCTCAATAAAGCTTGTCCGAAGGACGACTTTCCATTACCAAACATTGATATGATAGTCGACATGACTACTGGGTATGAGATATACTCACTAATGGATGGATTCTTTGGCTATAATCAGATCAAAATAGCTCGTGGAGATCAAGAAAAGACATCTTTCATCTGTGCATGGGGAACCTTTTGCTGGAATGTCATGCCATTTGGGCTAAAAAATGCAGGAGCAACCTATCAAGAGTTGTCACTACTATTTTTCATGACATGATGCATAAGAATATGGAAGATTATGTTGATGACACTTTAGTGAAGACTATGAAGAGATAAACACATATTCAAGAGCTAGGTCCTATACTAGACAGAATGGAAAAGTTCAAACTCCGGTTAAATCCAAAAAAGTGTGCATTTGGAGTGACATCTGGTAAACTACTTGGCTACATAGTTTCAAAGAAGGTAATCGAGGTTGATCTTGAGAAGGTCCAAGCCATAATGGAAATGCCACCTCTGAAGAACATCAGTCAAATGAGAAGTCTACTGGGACATCTCCAATCCATCAAATGATTCATTTCTCAGCTAGCAGACAAAGCTCAACCTTTCAAAAAAGTATTGAGGAAAGGAGTGATATACAACTGGGATCAGGAATGTGAACAACATATTCAGCAAATCAAAGAGTACCTATCCAATCCACCAATACTACGTTGGTATTTTGGTATGGTTTTGTCATTGATGTCAACACCTACTGAAACACTAGCACTTTGGAGATCCAGCAACATTCACCGGCAAACAACTATTGCACAGTTACTGGTATATGGTTCACCAACACTTGGAATGATATGGAAGACACTTGATAATGTCAAAGACATCGTGTGGACACTTTGTTTTGAAGAATTAATCATTGGTATATTCATATTTACATATTTGCTTTTACCGGCAAATAGGTCCAGGGTTATCTAGGGTTACACCGACAGGGTTATCTTTTCTAGATCAGCATGCAACACTATGAAGATGATTTATTATTGATGTAAATGCATTAAGCTGACATGTTTAATCAGTTATTGCATCAGATATTATATTGTATGTAAAAGGTTTTTATTGTAATATCTTGTAGAGCCGACCTACTAAAATTGGTCTTAGGTTATGGTATAAATGTAAGATCTTATTTGTAAGATCAAGTGTGGAATGCGAACAAGAATTGTGTGAAGGTATATGTGAGATTAAGCAGAGGTATACATGAAGACATCATTCAAAGGTGAAGCTAGGTTTTTTTAGAAGCATATCAGCATTACACTGGTACTGAATCTAGCATATGAAGATGTTATTTTGTGCAGTACATTCTTATTGGATTTAACCATCCAACTTTAGTCAGTGTGACTCCCATTTTGTGATTGAGCAGTGAGCTCTAGGTTGTTGGCCTTTCTGCATGTGCAGACCCCATTTATGTACACTTACTATCTGCAATAGTATCATTTGATTGTGTGTAAGGTTTCCCACCGTGGTTTTTCCCCTTACAGGGTTTCCACGTACAAAATATTGGTGTTATGTGTTGTGGATGACTCTACGTTTATGTTTCATGCATTAATCTTTACCAGTATAGCAATTTACTATTAACACTGTCTACCAGCACACTTAACTGGTTTACCGGTATTAAGCATTAAGTTGGTTAATTGGTTTTTGGTTTGAATTTATTAGACAACTGATTCACACCCCCCCCCTCTTAGTTGTCTCTGGGACCTAACAATTGGTATCAGAGCCTATTCCTCTTTTGCAGAAGTTTAACAACTTGAGGAGATCCAATGTCTACTAATTATTTTAGGAAGGACAGTCCTAAACTTGATGGAACCAACTATGGGATATGGAAGATCAGGATGGAGACACATCTGAATTGCATCGGTAAAGACATCTGGTAAGTTACAAAGAATGGTTATACTGCTGCTGTAGCTAGTCAGACTGCTCCAACTACCTTGGCTAAAGATGAAGAGAATGATTGCAAAGCAAGAGAAGCACTTTTGAGCGCATTATCAGATCAATAAATCATGGGATTATGAGATAGGTCTACTGCTAAAGCTATTTGGGATCATTTGGAAACACTAAATGAAGGAGATTTTAGAGTCAAGATTGCAAAATTTGAAAGCTTCCGAGTCAGGTATGAACATCTGAAAATGGAAGAAGATGAAAGGATTTCTGCTTTTATGGAAAGAGTAAATGAAATTGTTTTGGGTATTAAATGTTGTGGAGGAACCTTGAGTGAGGATGAAATTGTTTTAAAAATCTTAAGAGGATTGCCACCAGCATATAAAATGAAGGTTACTGCTATAAATGAGTTGAGAACAATGCCTAATACATTAGTAACTAGGGATACATTGATTGGAAAACTTTCAGCCTTTGAAATTGAGGAATTTGGTCCTGTTGCTACTATTAAAACTGATTTGGCCTTTAAAGCATCAACATCATCTACTCCATCATTTGACAAATCAAACTGGAAAGCCTTTTATGCAAGAGAACTTGAAGAAACCAAGAAGGAGAATGAAGAGCTTGAAGAACTTGAAGCACTATTTGCAAGAAAAATGCCAAAAGGTCCAGTTGGAAGTAAGTATGAAGGTAAAGCACCCTTTAAATGTTTCAACTGCAATAAGATTGGTCATATGGCTTCGAGATGCCTTGATAGACATGCTAGACTAAGAGAAGAAGCTAGAAGAACATATAAGCCTAATCTTGAATATCAGAGATACAGATCCAAGAAGAACAAAGACAAATCCTGTTACATTGCTGATGAAGGTGTGATTGATGATTCTAATGAGGATCCAATAGACAATGGATGGGTTTTTGTTGCTATAACAGAGGATCAACTAGCACCTACTGCTCAACTAGTAGAACAAGCCCTAGCAGCTAAAGTTGAAGCAAAGGATGAATGGATAATTGACTCAGGATGCTCACATCATATGACAGGAGACAAAGGTAAATTCTTGAACTTTCAAGAATACAATGGAGGTTTAGTAAGATTTGGAGATGACAAAGCCTGTTCAATCAAAGGTAAGGGTTCAATATCTCTTGATGGTAAGCATAACACTAACAATGTCTACTATGTTGAAGGATTAAAGCATAATCTTTTAAGTGTTGGTCAATTAGTTGAGAAAGGATTTCAGTTACAATTTAAAAATGGAAAATGCAAAATCATGAATAGAACTGGTTTGGAAATTGCAACCAGTAATTAGACTAGAGGTAATATCTTTCAATTGAATAACAGTGAAAAGGCATGCTTGATTGCACATATAGATGAAATTTGGTTATGGCATAAGAGACTATGTCATGTAAACTTTGATTGCATGGTAAAAATCAGTACTTCCAAGGCAGTTAGAGATCTAACTAAAACTGTGAAACCTCAAAATACAATTTGTAACGAATGTCAATTTGGAAAACAAGTTAGAGCTAGTTTCAAAAGTATTCCAGAAAAATCCAATAATGCTCTTGATTTAATTCACACTGATTTATGTGGTCCAGCTAGAACTAAAAGCTTACAAGGTGATAGATATTTCATGCTAATTATTGATGATTATTCTAGAATGTGTTGGGTTACTTTTCTCAGAGAAAAATCAGAAGCACTTGGAAAGTTCAAATTATTCAAAGCAATGGTTGAGAATGAAACCGGTAAGACAATCAAATGTTTAAGATCAGATCAAGGAGGAGAATTCACATATAAGGACTTTAATACATTTTGTGAAGTGAATGGAATCAGAAGACAGTTATCAACACCTCAGACACCATAGCAGAATGGAGTTGTTGAAAGGAAAAATAGAACTATCTTGGATGCAGCAAGATGTATGTTATCAGAAGCAAATCTACCACATGTATATTGGAGAGAGGTAGTTAGCACTGCTGTCTATACATTCAACAAAGTTCACATCAAAGGTGAAACTGGTAAGACCCCTCATGAACTATGGTTTGGTAATACTCCTACTCTTAAGTATTTCAGAATTTTTGGAAGTAAATGTTATATTAGAAGAGATGAGTATATCAATTGGCAAATTTGATCCTAGAAGTGATGAAGGAATATTTCTTGGTTATTCATCTAAGAGCAAGGCATATAGATGTTTTAATAAGAGATTGCAGAAAATTGTTGAGAATACAAATGTAAAGATTGATGAACAATTCAGAGGAACTTCAAGGTATATAGACTTTGAACCGGCAACAAAAATTGTGACAAATGAACCTACACTAAATCTACTAGTACAGAATGAAGATCCAGTTACCCTGGTATCATCAGAGGATTCCACAATAATTGAAGAAAAATAGCAAACTAAGACACCCCGATATGTAAGATTGAATCATTCTGAAGATCAGATAATTGGAAACAAATTTAAAGGAGTTATGACAAGAGGAAGATTGGCAAATGAAGAGGTATGTCTTATTTCTCAAATTGAACCATCATCTATCAATGAGGCATGTGAAGATAAATTTTGGATTAAAGCTATGGAAGAAGAATTAGGACAAATTGAGAAAAATAATACTTGGATATTAGTTCCCCGGCCTAAAGATAAAAATGTAATTGGAACCAAATGGGTATTTAGAAACAAACTTAATGAAGATGGTAAGGTTGTCAAAAACAAAGAAAGACTAGTGTGTAAGGGATATTCTCAAAAAGAAGGAGTTGATTACAATGAAACCTTTGCACCGGTAGCCAGAATTAAGGCAGTCAGATTATTCTTGGCTTTTGCAGCTCACAAGGACTACAAAGTTTATCAAATGGATATTAAATGTGCATTTTTGAATGGAGATCTTGAAGAGGAAGTATATATTGAACAACCTGATGGATTTTCCTTGACAAATGATAATGATATGGTTTGCAGGTTAAGAAAAGCTCTGTATGGATTAAAACAAGCCCCAAGAGCTTGGTATGCAAGGTTGGATAAGTATCTTTTAAAGATTGGTTTTACTAAAGGAAATGCAGATAGCAATTTATATTACAAAATAACTAATGATGACATCTTGATTATTGAAGTACTTGTTGATGATATAATCTTTGGAGGAAAAGATGGATTATGTAAGGAATTTTCTATTGAAATGCAGCAAGAATTTGAAATGTCTATGATTGGAGAAATAAAATTCTTTTTAGGATTGCAGATTTCACAGACTGATAAAGGTATATTTTTGAGTCAATCCAAGTACTTAAAAGAATTACTAAAGAAATTTGGGATGGAGAACTCTAAACCGGTAAGCATAGGCCTGATCTTATGAATGCAGTATGTATTGTTTCTATATTTCAAATTAATCCTAGGGAAAATCATGAATCAGCAGTAAAAAAGATTTTCCGGTACTTACAAGGCACAACAAATCTTGGATTATGGTATCCTAGAGATGAAAACTTTGACCTATGTGCATACACAGATGCAAATTGGGTAGGAGATGTGGATGATAGAAAAAGAACCATTGGAGGAGCATTCTTTCTTGGAAAAAGATTAGTTTCTTGGTTGAGTAAGAAACAAAGTTGTACATCTTTATCAACAACAGAATCAGAATATGTTGCAGCAACAACTAACTGTACACAGGTACTATGGCTTAAGCAAATGTTGAAAGACATAAAGGTAAAATGCAAGGAACCCATTACTATATATTGTGATAACACTGCAACAATTGATATATCTAATAATCCAGTATTACATTCTAAAATAAAACATGTTTCTATCAAACTGAATTTTCTAAGGGAAAATGTTGAAGAAAAAGAGATAAAACTGGTTTATGTGAATACTAAAGAACAACTTGCAGATATTTTCACAAAACCTTTGCCTAAGGAGACCTTTGAATATCTCAGAGATCAGCTTGGAGTCATACCACCACCGGTAGAGACTTAGATAGTTGATGATTGTCATCAACCGATAGAATTGAAAGACAAATCTTTTACTCTGGTCTTTGATGAGGAAGCTACTTCTCAGGGGGAGTAGTTGGTATTTTGTATGAACTTGATTTTTGTAACTTTGGCATTTGATGTCAAAGGGGGGAGAGATATATATGGAAAAACACATTATCTTTTGAGAAGAGACTGGTATTTGGATAAACACATGTTGCTCCCAGGGGGAGAGATTGTTGGTTTTTGGTATTTGGCATTTCTGTTTTGGCATTTTGATGGTTTTTCCATCTTGTGTTGCCATCAATGCCAAAGGGGAAGATTGTTGGTATTTTGGTATGGTTTTGTCATTGATGTCAACACCTACTAAAACACTAGCACTTTGGAGATCCAACAACATTCACTGACAAGCAAGTAACTATTGCACAGTTACTGGTATATGGTTCACTAGCAGGATATAATGTTCACCGGCACTTGGAATGATATGGAAGACACTTGATAATGTTGAAGACATCATGTGGACACTTTGTTTTGAAGAATTAATCATTTGTATATTCATATTTACATATTTTCTTTTACCGGCAAATAGGTCCAGGGTTATCTAGGGTTACACCGGCAAGTTTATCTTTTCCAGATCAGCATGGCACGCTATGAAGATGATTTATTATTGATGTAAATGCATTAAGCCGACATGTTTAATAGATTATTGCATAGGATATTATATTGTATGTAAAATGTTTTTATTGTAATATCTTGTAGAGCCGACCTACTAAAATTGGTCTTAGGTTATGGTATAAATGTAAGATCTTATTTGTAAGATCAAGTGTGGAATGTGAAAAAGAATTGTGTGAAGGTATATGTGAGATTAAGCAGAGGTATACACGAAGGCATCATTTGAAGGTGAAGCTAGGTTTTTGTAGAAGCATATCAACATTACACCGGTACTGAATCCAGCATATAAAGTTGCTATTTTGTGCAATACATTCTTATTGGATTTAACCATCCAACTGTAGTCAGTGTGACTCCCATTTTGTGATTGAGCAGTGAGCTCTAGGTTGTTGGCCTTTCTGCATGTGCAGACCCCATTTATGTACACTTACTATTTGCAGTAGTATCATCTGATTGTGGGTAAGGTTTCCCATCATGGTTTTTCCCCTTACAGGGTTTCCACGTACAAAATATTGGTGTTATGTGTTGTGGATGACTCTATGTTTATGTTTCATGCATTAATCTTTACCGATATAGCAATTTACTATTAACACTGTCTACCAGCACACTTAACTAGTTTACCGGTATTAAGCATTAAGTTGGTTAATTGGTTTTTGGTTTGAATTTATTAGACAACTGATTCACCCCCTCCCCCCCCTCTCAGTTGTCTCCGGGACCTAACATACTAATGCCACCAATTCAGGGTAAACCATTGATCTTATACATATCAGCAACTGATTAATCATTGGGGGCACTTCTTGCACAACGGGATGAAAATAAAAAGGAATGAGCTATCTATTACATTAGTAGAACATTGGTGTCTTATGAAATGAACTACAATATAATACAAAAATAATGCTTGGCATTAATCTTTGCATCACAAAAACTAAGACACTACATGTTAGCACATTCAGTTAAGCTGGTGGCTAAAATTGATCCGCTCAAATATCTTCTCAGCAAAGCAACACTTACAGGAAGGTTGGTGAAATGGGTCATGATCCCTATAGAGTTTGACATTGAATATGTGGAACACAAGGCTATCAAAGGACATGTAATTGCTGATCAACTTGCTGAAGCTCCACTTGAAGACACTCAGCCGCTGCATATAGTGTTTCCAGATGAATCAATAATGCATCTCACTCAACACCCTTGGAAGATGTTCTTCGATGGGTCTTTTACTCAAAATGGTTCTGGTGCTGGAATACTATTTATTACTCCTCAGAAGTACTCAATCCCAAAGTTTTATAAGATTTTGTTCCCTTGCACAAACAACATTGCAGAATATGAAGCTTTGGTAAATGGGATAAAGCTAGCTATTGAATGGAAGGTTGCAGAAATACACATCTATGGAGATTCTCTGTTGATCATAAATCAAATCAATGATACATATCAAACTCGAGATGAGAAACTAATGCCTTATAAGAGAATGGTTGATGATCTTAAGAGGTATTTTGCTTTTGTATCATTCCAACAAATTCCCAGATCCCCAAACAAAGTAGCAGATTCTATGGCAACCTTGGCGTCCATAATTGAGTTACAAGAATCCAATGCTCACTTTGAATTCCTGGTGGAAGAGTTACATTACCCGGCCTATGATTCTCCTGAGACCCAAAAAGTCTATTCTATTATTGGACATGACTCATCCTGATATAGCCACATCTACTCTTATCTACGAGACCAAATTATCCCTGAAAATCTTACTTGTAATGAGAAAAGGAACCTAAACCAAAATTCTTCATGGTATATTATCATTACTAATGATCTATTTAGACAAGGTTTGGATGGTACATTGCTTAGATGTCTAGAAACTGAAGAATCTAAACGTGCATTATTGGAAGTCCATGAAGGTATTTGTGGATCTCATTCGAATGGTCTTACTTTAGCTCAGAAACTACTATGGGTTGGATACTACTGGCCAGACATGGAGAAAGATGCTATTAAATTTTTTAAGACTTGTGAAAAATGTCAGCTACATGGGAACCTCATACATACTTCGGAAAGGGTTCTCATACCCTTTACTACACATTGGCCTTTTTAGCAATGGGCCTTTGATCTCATTGGTCAGATATATCAAGCATCATCTAATGGATATAAATTCATCATAACTACCACTGAGTATTTCACTAAGTGGGTAGAAGTGGTTCTGCTCATCAAAGCAAATGGTAAACAAGTAGCTCTCTTCATCTTAAACTATATCATCTGTAGGTATGGGATACCTTCATCCATCATGATTGATAATAGAGGACAGTTCAAGAATAAAGACCTAGATGATCTCTGTGAGAAATTCAAAATTATACAACACTGGTCATCAGTATATTACCCTCAAGGTAATGGACAAGCTAAGGCATCTAACAAAACCCTATTGACTATCTTGCATAGAGCAGTGAACAAATCTGAGAAGGATTGGCATTTGCAGCTCAATCCTACATTATGGGCTTACAGAACAAGTATTAGAACACCTACTAGGGCTACACCTTTCTCTTTGGTGTATGGGTCCAAAGTAGTATTACCTATTGAAGTAGAAATACCATCTCTAAGAATTTCTTTGCAAGGTCTTGTTACTAATGAAGACTATAGAATATCTAGATTGCAAGAACCTGAATTGTTGGATGGGCGTCAGCAAGTGGCATTCGATCATCTCAAAGTGTATCAAAAGAGAATGTCCAGAGGATATAACAAGAAAGTTAGACAAAGAGAATTTCAGGCTGGTGACCTAGTTTTGAGAGAAAATCCAAAAAATCAATAGTTTTGAGACAACAAAGGGAAGTTTGAACCCAACTAGCTGGGTCCCTACATTGTTACTACAGTCTTTAGCTCTGGTACCTATCAACTCTCAAACTCAGAAGGAGAACAGCTCCATGAACCAATTAACACCATCTTGAAGAAATTCTTCACTTAGTATTCTCTGCTCTAGCAACCTATATAGTTAAAAAAGTCCTGAAAAAAATAGAAAAAAATATAGAAAAAGAAAAGAAAAAGAAAAAAAATATATAAAGAGAGAAAATGCCCTGGTGAAAACTTGGTAAATAGGCACCTTGGTTAAAAAAGATGAATCTCTACCAAGAAGGTGAAAACTTGGTAAATAGGCACCTCTTATACTCAAGCGCTCCATCTATCAATGCAACGTTGGCATTCCCACTTTCCTGTATCTTTGCTTTCACTTGTACATATATTTCAGTCACTTTTGTGACATCCTAGTCCATTAGAACCCTCGTGGCTTGAAACTGATCAATGTCCTAGTCTTAAGTTAATCGACAGAGCATATTTACGTGTCCTAAGCAATATCAACCAAGTCATCTTTCCGTCAGTGAAACCTAGTCGTCCACTCTAAGTCAATCACCCGTCTCCTAACTACTAAAGAGTTTTATCACTGAGTTAAGAAAAACAACATAACGGAAAACAATCACTAAAAGTTTGAGCTATGCATGAAAATTTTCTTTGTGTGTTGTCTTTTATATTGGTTTTCAATTATTATCCCTCTGAGTAACTCGAGGAAGCCTATCTTGACTAAGAGGAGCAAGGATTGGGGGCATAATTTTTCTTTGTTTTCTGCTTGTAGGAATGATCCCAATGATCTGGAAATATCTAAATTAGCTGGGTGTCTGTGATAATAGCCTTCACATCAAGGTCAAATCGCCTCACATACCTCGACTCCGCTTATTTGAATGCTATAGGGAGGTCCACATCATTTCTTTGTTTGTTTTTGAGGAAATTTCTTTATGTTGCAATTCAGGTCCCTATGAAATTTGTCCAAGGATATGAACAAAAAAAGGGTCATTGCGGACAAGATAATTAAAATTGCACATTGAGAAAGAAAGGAACTCTAATCTAACTGTTATGTTCATTATGCTTGGTGATGAATCTTAAGCATTTTTAAATCCAATGACTAGGTTTAGGTTGCATTATGCATATCATTTTGCATTTCATTTTGTATTTTGTGAATCTAGAGTGATTTTGGTATGATAATAATGATCTCTTAATTTTATGAGAGCTGGAAGCATCATCATTTCTTAGCTAGGTGGTCTATTTTTCATCATTTCTCCGATCGAGTACTTGTGTTTTGAGATGTTAGCTACATACATAAGCATTTTATATAGATTCATACATTCATTATTACTCATTTGCATTCATCTTATTGCATAGAAAAATAGAAAAAAAAAGCATACATTCATTATTATTCATTTGCATACTTTCAATTATTTGCATATGAAAAGAAAGAAAAATAGACATCCATAATCATTTGCATTACATACATCCATGTTGAAAAGAAATGCATACATACAGAATAAAGCATATAGACAGCATATCATAAATGAATCAACACAAGTATGATGAAGTCAAATTGATCTCATATATATATCGTATAAATTCTCAGAGTACAAAGTGATGTCAAATGACATATACAAACTCCCAGTGGAGCAAGAATCGTATAGGCTACAAAAAAAGGGTGTGTCTACAAAAAATATCAAAGCTACAAAAGGAATATATAGCTCTCACCCTCTCCCTCATCGCCTATTGGAGGAGGTGGAGCCTACTTATTAGGATCCTGATGAGGTGCCCGAGCTCCCTTCGATCGTGCCATGTATTGCGAGTAGGGGACAACTTGCTACTCAACTGGAACTGCTACGTTGTACACTGCAACATAGTATGCTACCCTACTCATCTGGTGAACGACGTCCTGCCACAAAGCATCTATCTCTGCCCTCCTCTCTTCTCTCATCTTTGTGACCTGATGATCATGCTTAGGCCTAAGCTCTGCTAGCTGCTAGTCTTGCTCCGCCAACTGAGTCTGAGCCACTACCAACTATGACTGCAGATCTACAAGACGTGCTCTCATCGACTGTCCCACATCAGTCCCCTCCTCTCTCACAAGCTCTCCACCCCCATCTCCACCTCCATCTCCACCCTGGTCCTCCCTCTGCTACTAGACCTATCTCAGCGCTGCTCTCTCCTCCTCAGCTCCACCTTCACCCCTCTGCTATCCAACCCCAACTGGAACCCTGCTGCTACTAGCACCAAGATCACCACATGTCCGCCTCAGAGCCTCAACTCTCTGTCCTTGTCCCTGTCTCTATCCTTGTCCCTGTCTCTAGCCTTGTCCCTGTCCCTATGCTGGGGCATCATCCTCAATCTCCTCAATGCAAGGAACCTTCTCAGCTGGATCTATCAACCTATGGAGTGGATGCTATTTGAACCAATCTCTGTACTGGGGCAATATCCCCGCATCCGTCAAATCATCCATATAGTCCCATCAGAGTCATTGTAGACCAGTCAACTCTTGCATACTCAAGGCATAGGATAAATTTGGTGACCATCCACGCCTCTCCTCATTAGCATAACGCGAATATGTTGTGAACTCCTGCAAGATCCCCTGAGGCCTGCCATACTGCCTCATCAATCGAGAAACTACAAATCACTCTACTGTCATCTGCGATCTGTTGATAAGTGGGTGCGTAATAAAAATATCCCTGTGTACTATCCGCCAGTCATCCCATGGTTCTAGGCCCATACAAGGTCTCCATATCACGGCTATAAGGTCATCTAGCTATCATCACCAAAAATCAGTCTTGCCTAGATGGGGATGCATAACATAACCTGCATACCTATATACAATCGGTTGCCTAGGCTCTCTGCTATCATCAACAATCGACCGACAAACTGGGAGGTGCTCCCAAGCCCAAACCTATAAAATCAAAACTCTAGTGGCCATGCTCTTGCCCTCCCTGTACACAACCTCATGCATCTTGCGATACATGTGGGCTAATATGCAGGAACCCCATCCAAGCCTCTGAGGGGTCTCCATCAATCTCTCTAGCATCCTACCCTAACCACACTAGAATCCCTGATGTCCTCTGTCCGGCATCAGAAAATAGCCGATAAATCCTGCTAGAACAAACGCCAGAGGAAACTCCTCACTATACCTACTCATCATGACATCCCAACAGATGGAACATGTCAAAATATCAGGATCCTTGAAGACATGCCTGACTTCCTGTAATCCAAGTAACAGAGCTGCATTGTAATCTACCTTATCCCCAGCAAAAGGGATACGGAGGATCCTATATATATATCCTTGGGAGTGATGGTCATCTCCCCAACTAGCAAATGGAAGGTATTATGCTCTGAATGAAATCACTCAACTAATGTTGTGAGCATACCGTGATTCACACGGATGTCTGGTAAACCAAGAAGGTGTGTCAAGCCACACAAATCAATATGAGCCTGCTCAACCTCTGATAATTGTCAAACTAATGTCATGGTGGATGGATAAATGCATCTGAAGAGCACATGAGGCAATCAAATCTACAAAACAAAATCAAACAACAATGAAGCATCAGATAATATTCCAAATAAGCCTAGAAGAGAAGTAAAACATCACGCAAATCCAACTACATCCATTGCAAAATCAAAATTTCAAGTTTAGACATTAAAAAATGCTCACTGTTTCCTGAATGACAAAACATAGAAGGGCAGCAACTCGTATGAGTCAGGATTGGGCCTCGTATGACAAAAGAACCCCATATGATAAAAGATTAGACCCCGGATGATAAAATGGTCTTTTATACATGTTGTCGTATGATATAAGGGTGGGGTTAGAAGGACAAATCTAATGGTCTTAAACGATAAAACAAACTTTAGTAGTTTGTCATATGAGACAAAATCCTATCTCGCACGACAAAACAAGATTGGCCGACTTTAAATGTGCTAAAACTTAAAAAAATGAACAAAAAATTGAAAATTGAGGACATAAAGAGGCTTAAGATTGACCACTTACTGCTGGCTCATAGTGTTGAGGTCGATTATGTCATCTCTGGCGCTCAAATCGATACTCACGAGTAGGGACCATCATTTTCTTCGCAGAAGGCTTTTAAAATTTCAAACTTGGAGGGTTGAAATGAGTTGAAAATGACACTTTTACCCCTTATATAGCCAAAACCCTAATCTTTCAACTTGCTTCGATGGACATGAAAATTGTACCCTTAGCTAATTTTCCCTTGAGATAGAATCCATACATAATTGAGAATTCAGGTTCAGTTAACCTTGAGATAGATTCCAATTATAGTTTAATTGATATGCATTCAAATAAGAAGTTCAAGTTGCATTGGAAATAATATTAATTTAATTCCATGCATTTGTGATAAAAATAGATAATTCTTTTATTTATTCAAGAAAAGAGTCTTTTCAATGCAACTGAACTTCTTTTTCTAAAAAGCTTTAAGTTCCAATTTTAGAGAATGATCAATAATTCAATTAATTGCTTTTCTAATTTCAAGTTCTCAAGTTAGAAAAAGAAATAATATCTCAAGTTTGATTTCTCTCCCAATTCAATTCTTTTATTTTATTTTCAATTCAACTCTTGCTTTGTGATTAATTCCTCTTTTGTAATAAATTAATTCCTTTTTTTATGATTAAATGGCAAATTTACTAATTAATTAAATATGAAAGGATATTTAATAAATTAAAATAGGATAATTGATCAAAAATGATATTCTTGGAATGATTCAATTAAATAAATATTTAATTAATATAGAGTAATTGATTTTCCATGTGATATTTGATGATTGAAGAATTAATAATGTGCTGAAGATTGATTTTAATTGCCTTTGGTTAGGACCTTGGTGATGTTGTCAAGATTAGGGACCCATGGTTTAGATGACCAATTTTAGGTTATTACATTTGCCCCTCTTTGAATTAATGTGTGAATAGCATGTTGGTTCAAAGAATATGTGATGTCTAGGAGATGCCAATTTTGAACTTGATTGATCACGAACCAGATAAAGAGCAAGGTGTTTTAGCTTGATTCGAAGCAATGAAGCTGAATAAAGTCTAATTAAAGTGATATCGATCCCGAACTTGATTGAACTTAGGAATGATAGAGAACAAAGATACCAAACTTGAACTTGATTGATCAAGAAGCGGATCTTACTGATCTAGAACTTGATTGAACTAGACATAGCGAGCAAAGATAAAATTGATCTTGAACTTGATAGATCAAGATACGATGAGCAAAGATAAACTGTCCAACTTGATTCGATGCAATGAAACTGAACAGCTGCTTAGATTGAGTGTATGATCGAAGATACTCTTTAAAATTTTGATTGAGTTTAAATGAATAATCAGCTTGATGAAAGGTGATGAAACTGATTAACGTTAAGAGATTGATTAAGAAAAAGACAAATATCAGCTTGATATGAAGTGATGAAACTGATATGCCCCTAGTGATTGATTTGATTCAGATGATCAAGAGATCTCAACTTGATATGAAGCGATAAAGATGAGATGCCCCTTAGTAATAAGAATTTGATTTTCTTTAGTTGAAAAGATTTTTTTCTCGACTTTTGATGAAGATTTGAAAAATTTCTTGACTTTGAAGATGTGAGGTCATAAGGTCATGAGTATGCCCCCTCGGGAGCGAAATCAAAAGATAATGAGGGTACATTATAGGCAATTTTTGAACGATTGTAATTTTTTTAGCACAAATTGATTCATAGAATTTTTTAAGATTTTGAGCACAAAGTTGATGTGTAGAATATAATTGAATTGAGATTTAGCGTTGATTCATGAGAAATTGAGCACAATTAGAAGAAAGAATGAGCATTTGATGAAAAAGTGCTAAGTGGTCCAAATTTTATGAAATTGACTAGGAAATTGATCTTGAATTTTGATTTTGATCTCGAAAATGGAATCAAAACAGGCAAATTAGCTAAGGGTACAATTTTCATGTCCATCGGAGCAAGTTGAAAAATTAGGGTTTTGGCTATGTAAGGGGTAAAAGTGTCATATTCAATTCATTTTAACCCTCCAAGTTTGAAAATTCTAAAAGCCTTCTATGAATAAAATGGTTGTTCCCACTTGCAAGCATCAATTCGAGCACTAGAAATCAATCTTAAGCCTCTTTATGTTCTCAATTTTGAATTTTTTTGTTTATTTTTACATTTTTTGGCACGTTGAAAGTCGACTTTCTCATTTTGTCGTGTGAGATAGGATCCTGTCTCGTACAAAAAACTGTTGAAGTTTGTTTTATCATTTGAGGCCATTAGTTTTGTCATTCTAACCCCACCCTTCTATCGTACGACAACATTCATAAAAGACTATTTCTTCATTCGAGGTCTAATATTTTGTCGTACGGGGCCCAATCCTAACTCGTACGAGTTGCTGCCCTTCTGTGTTCTTTCGTTTGGGAAACAGTGAGCATTTCAGAAGGTCTAAACTTAAAATTTTAATTTTGCAATTGACATAGTTGGATTTGTGTGATGTTTTACTTCTCTTGTAGGCTTATTTGGAATGTTTTTTGATGCTTCATTGTTTAATTTTTGTAGGTTTGATTACCTCATGTGCTTTTGAGATGTGTTTATCCACCTACGATGACTTTAGTTTGGTAGCTTTCAGAGGTTGAGCAAGCACACATTGATTTGTGCGGTTTGATACACCTTCTTGGTTTACCAGATATCCGTGTGAATCATGGTATGCTCACAGCATTAGTTGAGTGATTCCATTCAGAGCATAATACTTTCCATTTGCTAGTGGGGGAGATGACTATCACTCCCGAGGATGTATATAGGATTCTCTATATCCCTTTTGTTGGGGATAAGGTGGATTACGATGCAGCACTGCTACCTAGATTACAGGCGGTCAGGCATGTCTTCAGGGATCCTGATATATTGACACGTTCCATCAGTTGGGACGTCATGATGAGTAGGTACAGTGAGGAGTTTCCTCTGGCTTATGTTCTAGCAAGTTTTATCAGTTGTTTTCTAATGCCAGATAGAGGATAGCAGGGATTCCAGTGTGGTTGGGGTAGGATGCTAGAGAGATTGATGGAGACCCCTCAGAGGCTTGGCTGGGGTTCTTGCATATTATCCCACATGTATCGCGAGATGCATGAGGTTGTGTACAGGGAGGGCAAGAGAATGGCCAATGGAGTTTTGATTTTATAGGTATGGGCTTGGGAGCACGTCCCAGTTTCTCGACCGATCGTAGATGATAGCAGAGAGCCTGGGAAGCCCATTATATATAGGTATGCAGGTTATGTTACGTAGCCCCATCTAGGCAAGACCAATTTTTGGTGATGGCAACTCGATGACCTAATAGCCATGGTATGGAGACCTTATAGGGGCTTAGAGCCATGGGATGATTGGTGGCTAGTATGTAGGGATCTTTTTGTTATGCACCCACTTATTGGCAGATCACAAACTGTGGTGGAGAGATTTGTAGTATCTCAAGTGATGAGGTAGTATGGTAGGCCTTAGGGGATCTCATAGGATTACACAACATATGCCAGATATGCTGATGAGGAGAGGCGGGGATGGGCACCAAGGTTATCCTATGCCTTGAGTATGTAGGAGTTGACTGGTTTACAATGTCTTAGATGGGATTATATGGATGATGTTGCGGATGCGGGGGTATTGCCCCAATACAGAGATTGTTTCCAGTAGCATCCATTCCCTAGATTCACAAATCCAGCTGAGCAGGCTCCTCACATTGAGGAGATTGAGGATGATTCCCCCACATAGGGACAGGGACAAAGAGCTGAGGCTCCGAGGCAAGCAGGTGGTGATCCTGGTGCTAGTAGCAGCAGGGTTCCAGTTGGGGTTGAACAACAGAGGGCTAAGGGTGGATCCCTTGGGAGGATAGGTGTGAGATTAGGCAAAGCTAAGGAGGAGTGAATAGCTCTGAGATAGGTCCGATAGTGGTGAGAGGAGTAGGGTGGAGCTAGAGGTGGAAATGGGGGTGGAGAGCCTACGAGAGAGCAGGGGACTGATGTGGGATGGTCGATGAGAGTACATCTAGCAGAGTTGCAGTCATAGTTGATAGTGGCTCAAACTCAGCTGGCGGAGTGAGACCGACAACTAGTAGAGGTGAGAGCTGATAGAGACCGTCAGGTAGCAGAGCTGAGAGCTGAGAGAGACCTTCAGGTCATAGCTATGAGGGTAGAGCGAGATGCCTTGCAACAGGAGGTTCTCCACCAGACAAGTAGGGTGGCGTACTATATTATAGCTTACAATGTACCTGTTCCTGTAGTGCAGTAGGTTGTACCCTACTCGGAGTATATGACACGGTCAGAGGGAGCTCAGGCACCTCGTTAGGATCCCAGTTAGCAGGCTCCTCCTTTTCCTCCTAACGATGAGGAAGAGGCCGAGAACTAGATATTCCTTTTTGTAGCTTTGAGATTATTTTATAGACACACCCATTTTTTGTAGCCTATAAGATTCTTGCTTTGTTGGGAGTTTGTATATGTCAGTTGACATCACTTTGTACTCTGAGACTTTATGCGATATATATATATATATATAAGATTGATTTGACTTCATTGTACTTGTGTTGACTCATTTATGAGATTCTTTTTATATACTTTATTCTACATGTATGCATTTCTTTCAATATGGATGTATGTAATGCAAATTGATTATGGGTGTCTATTTTTGTTTCTTTTCACATGCAAATAAATAAATGTAAATGAGTAATGAGTAATGAAATTTTTTCATTTTTCTATGCAATAAGATGAATACAAATGAGTAAATAATAAAATTTATGAATCTATGAGATGTTTATGTATGGAGCTAACATCTCAAAACACAAGTACTCAATCGAAGAAATGATGAAAAATAAACCACTTAGCTAAGAAATGATGATGCTTCTAGCTCTCATTCAGAAGATAAAGAGGTCATTATTATACCGAAATCACTCTAAATTCACAAAATACAAAATGAAATGCAACCTAAACCTAGTCATTGGATTTGAAATGCTTAAGATTCATCACTGAGCATAACGAACATTACAAGAAGATTAGAGTTCCTTTCTTTTCATGTGCAATTTTTTATTATCTTGTCCGCAATGATCCTTTTTTCGTTCATATCCTTGGACAGATTTCACAAGGACCCGAATTGCATCATAAAGAAATTCCCTCAAAAAAAAAAAAAATGATGTGGACCTCCTTGTAGCATTCAAATAAGCGGAGTCAAGGTATGTGTGTCGATTTCACCTTGATATGAAGGCTCTTATCATAGACACCCAGCTGATTAGATGTTTCCAGATCATTGGGATCATTCCTACAAGCTGAAAACAAAGAAAAATATTATGCCCCCAATCCTTTCTCCTCTTAGTCACTATAGAATTCCTCATGTTACTCAGAGGGATAATAATCGACAACCAATATAAAAGACAACACACAAAGAAAATTTTCATGCATAACTTAAACTGTTTAATGATTGTTTTCCATTATGTTGTTTTGCTTGTGTACTCAGTGATAAAACTCTTCAGTAGTCAGGAGACAGGTGACAGACTCGGAGTGGACGACCCGGTTTCACTGATGGAAAGATGACTTGGTTGATACTGCTTTAGATATGTAATGTGCTTTGTCGATTAACCTAAGACTAGGACATTGATCAGTTTCAAGCCATGAGGGTTCCAATGAACCAGGATGTCATAAAAGTGACTAAAATATATTTCTAAGAGAAAGCATATATGCAAGAAAGTGAGAATGCCAATGTTGCGTTGATAGATGGAGCGCTTGAGTACAAGAGGCGCCTATTTGCTAGTTTTTCACCTGCTTGGCAGAGATCCTTTTTTTTTTTTACCAAGGTGCCTATTTACCAGGTTTTCATCTGGTTGGCAGAGATCCTTTTTTTTTTTTACCAAGGTGCCTATTTACTAGGTTTTCACCAGGGCATTTTCTCTCTTTATATTTTCTTTTCTTTTCTTTTACTATTTTTTTCTTTTTCTTCTGATTTTTCTAATTTTTTTATATTTTTTCAGGACTTTTTCAGTTGTACATGTTGTTGGAGCAGAGAATGCTAAGTGAAGAATTTCTTCAAGTGGATGGTGTTAATCGGTTCATGGAGTTGTTCTCTTTTCTAAGTTTGAGAGTTGAAAGGCACTAGAGCCAAAAACTACAGTAACGATGTAGGGACCCAGCCAGTTGGGTTCAAACTTCCCTTTGTTGTCTCAAAACTGTTGACTTTTTGGATTTTCTCTCAGGACTAGGTCACCAACCTAAAATTCTCCTTGTCTAACCTTCTTTTTATACCCTCTAGACATTCTCTTCTGATATACTCTAATATGATCAAATGCTAATTGCCGACTCTCATCCAGCAATTCAAGTTCTTGCAATCTAGATATTCTATAGTCTTCATCAGTAACAAGACCTTGCAAAGAAACTCTTAGAGATGGTATTTCTACTTCAATAGGTAATACTACTTCAGACCCATACACCAGAAAAAAAGGTGTAGCCCTAGTAGGTGTTCTGATACTTGTTCTATAAGTCCATAATGTAGGATTGAGCTGCAGATGCCAATCCTTCCCATATTTGTTCACTGTTCTGTGCAAGATAGTCAATAGGTTTTTATTCTTGAATTGTCCTCCATTATCGGTCCCGATGGATGAAGGTATCCCATACCTGCAGATAATATAGTTTAGGATGAAGAGAGCTACTTGTTTACCAGTTGCTTTGATGAGCAGAACCACTTCTACCCACTTAGTGAAATACTCAGTGGCAGTTATGATAAATTTATGTCCATCAGATGAGGCTGGATATATCTGACCAATGAGATCAAAAGCACATTTCTGAAAATGCCAATGTGTAGTGAAGGGTATGAGATCCCTTGCTAGAGCATGTATGAGATTTCCATGTAGCTGACACTTCTCACAAGTCTTAGCAAATTTAATAGCATCTTTCTCGATGTCTGGCCAGTAGTAGCTAGCCTGTAGTAGTTTCCGAGCTAAAGTAAGACCATTCGAATGAGATCCACAAATACCTTCATGGACTTCCAATAATGCATGTTTAGATTCTTCAATTTCTAGACATCTAAGAAATGTACCATCCAAACCTCATCTAAACAGATCGTTAGCAATGATAATATACTGCAAAGCATTTTGGGTTAGGTTTCTTTTCTCATTATGAGTAAGATTTTCAAGGATAATTTGATCTCACAGATAAGAGTAGATGTGGCTATATCGGGATGAGTCATGTCCAATAATAGAATAGACTATTTGGGTCTCAAGAGAATCATAGGCTAGGTAATGTAACTCTTCCACCAAGAATTCATAGTGAAAATTGGATTCTTCTAACTCAGGTATAGATGCCAGGGTGGCCATAGCATCTGCTACTCTATTTGCAGCTCTGGGAATCTGTTGGAATGATATAAAAGAAAAATTCTTCTTAATATCATCAACCATTCTCTTATAAGGCATCAATTTCTCATCTTGAGTCTGATATGTATCATTGATTTGATTTATGATCAGTTGAGAATCTCCATAGATGTGTAATTTTGCAACCTTCCATTCGTTGGCTAGCTTTATCCCATTTACCAAAGCTTCATATTCAACAATGTTGTTTGTGCAAGGGAACATAATCTTATAAGATTTTGGGATTGAATACTTCTGAGGGGTAATAAATAATATTCCAGCACCGAAACCATTTTGAGTAAAACACCCATCGAAGAACATCTTCTCGGGTTGTTGAGTAAGATGCATTATTGATTCATCTAGAAACTCTATATGCAGCAGTTGAGAGTCTTCAAGTGGAGCTTCAGCAAGTTGATCAGCAATTACCTATCCTTTTATGGCTTTGTGTTCCACATATTCAATGTCAAACTCTATAAGGATCATGACCCATTTTGCCAATCTTCCTGTAAGTGTTGTGGAGAAGATATTTGAGTGGATCAATTTTAGCCACCAGCTTGACTGAATGTGCTATCATGTAGTGTCTCAATTTTTGTGATGCAAAGACTAATTCCAAGCATGCTTTTTCTATTATAGTGTAGTTGATTTCATAAGAAACCAATGTTCTATTGATGTAATAGATAGCTTGTTCCTTTTTTTTTCATCTTGTTGTGCCAGAAGTGCCCCCAGTGATGAATCAGTTGCTGATATATATAAGATCAATGGTTTACCCTAAATAGGTGGCATCAATATTGGTGGATTTGATAGGTACTCTTTGATTTGTTGAAGATGTTGTTCACATTCCTCATCCCAATTTTATATTACTCCTTTCCTCAATACTTTTGTGAAAGGTTGAGCTTTGTCTGCTAGCTGAGAAATGAATCATTTGATGGATTGGAGACGTCCCTGTAGACTTCTCATTTGACTGATGTTCTTCGGAGGAGGCAATTCCATTATAGTTTGGACCTTCTCAGGATCAACCTCAATTCCCTTCTTTTAAATGATGTAGCCAAGTATTTTACCAGATGTCACTCCGAATGCACACTTTTTTGGATTTAACCGGAGTTTGAACTTTTCCATTTTGTCTAGTATAGGACCTAGCTCTTGAATATGTGTTGATCTATTCATAGTCTTCACTAAAGTGTCATCAACATAATCTTCCATATTCTTGTGCATCATGTCATGAAAAATAGTAGTGAATGCTCTTTGATAGGTTGCTCCTACATTCTTTAACCCAAATGGCATGACATTCCAGCAAAAGGTTCCCCATGCACAGGTTAAAGCTATCTTTTCTTGATCTCTAGGAGCTATTTTGATCTGATTATATCTAGAGAATCCATCCATTAATGAGTACATCTCATACCCAACAGTCATGTCAACTATCATATCAATGTTTGGTAATGGAAAGTCATCCTTCAAACAAGCTTTGTTGAGATCTTTGAAGTCTGTGCAAACTCTGATATATTTGTCTACCTTTGACATAGGTACTATGTTTGAAATCCATTTGGTATAATCTATGGCTCTAATGAATCCAACTTTTAGCAGTTTTTCTAGCTCAACCTTGACTAGTAGTGCCACATGAGGGTGCATCCTACAGAGTTCTTGCTTAACTGGTTTAACTCCTAGTGTGATAGAAAGATGGTGCATGATAACATCAGGATCCAGACCTGGCATATCAAAGTACATCCATGCAAAGTTTATTTTCTTTTCTAATAATAGATGAGTGAAATCCTTCAATTCTTCTGCTGATAGTGATTGAGCTACATGAATGATGTGTGGTGTGTCTTGACTCCCCAATGTTCACTGGCTGAGTTGGCTCGATCAATATGGAAGACCTTTCCTGAAAATGACTTGGCAGTATATCAAGTATGTCACCTTCAGGTGCCTCAGGGAGGTTCTCACCCTTAGGTATGTCCTTTATTTTCTCTTTTTTAGATTCCAACACCGCCACAATGTGGTTTTTGCCATCAGATTTTATTTTTTTTCTTGTTTTTGCAACTAAGATACTTGATATCCATTTCAGTCATTATTTCACTTTGTTCACTGGTGGAAGAGTCCATAGGTTCAACTGCATTGAGATAATAGGCTAATGTATAGTCATTGGCAAAAGTAGGCATATTCATTGGCTAGTTTTGTAATGTGTAGTCAATCAATTCTGGATGTACTAAGGATAAATTTTGGATAGGTTCGAGAGTGTTCACAGTATTGTCATTACAACTGCGGATCGAAAAGTCAAGTTCTAGAAGGATGCCTTGTGTAAGTGTCTAGAGACTAGGAAGAGTCACATCATTATTATTAAAGTTCACGTTAATATTTAGTTGATATAATCCAATAGACATACTTATAGTGTCGTTATCTATGCTAGACTGGACTTCATATCATGGTTCGACAGCGATAAGATCAGTAGACAGATTTTCATTGTTTGCATCAGATGATTCAAAATTTGATGCTGAGTAGATATTGTTCTGAAGAGGACTATTGTCAAAGTCATCAGAGTCATCGGATGAAGTTTCCGAGTCTTCTTCAAGTGATTTAGTGAGTATATATATGGTATCAACACCAACATCTTTAATGTTGCAAGTTCCTTCAAGCTTTGGCTCATTTGTCATTTGTATCTGACATACCTATTGATATGATCTTACTGTTTCTGTGATTTGTTGTCGTCTACTCCATTCAACTTCTTCTAGACTCATGATTGGTTCTTGTTCTGTAGCTTCCAACTCTTCTTGTATAGTGCTATACCTGATTTGTTCTATTTTACTAGAGGGGTACATAGATGAAAAGCTTTCTAGTATTCTTCCTTCCTTTAGTCCTTGTTCATAGTTTGCTTGTCTCTTTTGTCTAATTTCCTGTATTTACTTCTCTAGTTTTGTGTGCATCAGTTCTTGAGTATCATCTATGGTACTAGTAGACTCTTGTGGAGTTTATGTAGTGGATGTTTCTAAGAGGTGATCTGGACCCCATTCATACTCATTTGAGCCAGTCTCTGAATCTTCTACCTGTTGTCTACCAGTGTATGTGACTAGAATTTTCAGCGGTGTGAACAATTCCCTGAACCTTTCTACTTCTTCTTTTATATCTATTGGGACCTCTACTTCTTGTAGTATTATAGCTAATACCACTGGAACTTGAGCAATGACTTTTTCTTCTTTATTGTTTGTTGGTTCCTCTTGTTCCATTTCATAGTTGTCTTGAAGTTTTTGTTGAGTGTTTACCTCTTATAATGTTAAAGGCAATGTCTTTTTCTTCCACTTAGTCTTAGAATCATGTTTTTGATCTAATATTTTTCTTGGAGTGTATCCTAGTCCAGCTTTATCATTTGTTGATTTTGTTTGTAGTTGAATTGGTTCAATAATACCTTCCTAATGTTTTCCCAGAGGACCAGTACCTAAATATCCCATATGCTGAATCATTTTGTAACCAGGACCATATTGGGTTGGAGAAATCTCATAGTCTCGTACTTCCTCATTTTGACTACCTTCCTTAAAAATCTAGTTAAGAACTACATCTTCTTCTATTTCATCTGCCAAGGAAGTAGAAGACTATACAAAAAGACCATCATATATGACATTCAAAGTTGAAGTTTGTGTTCGCATAGCCTCTGATGGTTTGCCTGACTGTTTTGGTGATGGAGGGAGAGAGACTAATGAAAGTACCGGTTCTATCTTGTAGCCATCCATATCGGTATTTGCGATCTTCAATTTCTTTTCTAATTCTTTCATCAGAGTTTCTAGATTTTCATTTGTACAAGCTGCCCTATTATGAGGTACAAAAGTATCTGCCCCTTTTTCAATGCATTACAGATGACATTTGTATCAATAGGAATATTGACTTCAACTCCATTATAGGAGAATTTTAATCATTGATGGTATGTTGATGGAACTGCATTCATCTCATGAATCCACGGCCTGCCTCATAAGATATTGTATAACAAAGGAAGATCAAGTACCTAAAAAATGACATCTCTTTCTACAGGTCCCACTCTGATTGGTAATGATACCAGACCTTTAGAGGTCCTTTCTTCTACATCATAGGCTTTAATTGTTATTTTATTGGCAGCATCAATGACATTTTCAGAGAAACCTAGTTGTGTAAGCAGACTGTAAGTAAAGATATTCAAACCTGTGCCTCCATCTATCAAAACATGTTTGACTTTGTGTTTATGGATCATGGCTTCAATATGTAATGGCTGGTTATGTGGATGATTTAGCGAGTTGTCATCTTCTTCAAAGAAGGTCAGATAGTGAGGTGAGGTTAGATGACCCACCATAGACTGAAACTGATCAATGTCTAAATCCTTTGGAATGTTAGTGGTGAGCAATGCTTTGTCTAAGATGTCTTTGTGAGCAGCAGAGGTTTTTAGCAATTCAAATATTGAGATTTGAGCATTTGTCCTTTTCAATTGTTCAACAATACTATATCCAGAGGATGATGTTGAAGTTAACCTTCTAAATTTATCTAAGGTTGATTCTTTTTGTTTTTTTGGTGAGACTGGTGGGTTTGATGTTGCTTGAGATGGGTTGGAAGAACTAGCTCCTTGGAGAGTGACTTTCCTTTGAGAACGGGTCGGATCTCTTGCATATCATGATTAATTTGGTTGATCTTGGACTATAATCACATTGCAATATTCAGATTGGGTAGGGTCAACCATGTTAATGATGTTGTCATTACTGGTATAAGTATAATTTACTTTGGCACCTCTTTTTGTTTTTGATGAATCACCTTGTTTGTAAACAGTTAAAGGGTCTCTAAATTCTTTGTGATCAGCATTGGTTGGGTGATTTCCGACAATGATTTTACCAGCATCTATGAGATCTTGAATCTCATGTTTGAGCTTCATGCAATTGTTTATGTTATGAACTTTATTTTGATGGAAGTCACAATATTCATTTTCTCTCCACCATTTTAGTTTGATTTCTAGATCATATGGTTTGGAGTTATCTGGTAGCATTATCAGGCTGTTTGCCAATAGAGTCTTGAAAGTGGATTCATATGTTCTTCGAGAGGAGTGAAATCACGCTTAGGTTTGGAAAGACAAGGTTTCTCTTTGAACCACTCTTTTGTTTTCTTTGGAGGATTTTCTGCTGCAGCTTCAGCAACTTTAAGTGCTTGTGTGCCACTAGCCAAGTTGAATATTATGGGTTGTGAGTTGGTTTTAACAGTGTCTACTACTCCATCATTAACAACATTCTTGTTGTCATCTTTGTGAAATTTCCAATACTTGTTCTTATCCCCCTTCTTTATGAGCACATCTTCCATTCGAATGGCATTATCTACCATTTTGTTAAATGATGGGTGTACTTGCATTTGTACACTATATTTCAGTTCTGGGACCAAGTTGTTGACAAATATGTCCATTTTCTCAGAATCTAGGATAGGTTGTGAATACCTAGAGAACAACTTTCTCCAACGCTGGAGGAAAGTAAGGAGAGGCTCCCTTGCTTTCTCTTTAGTATTACAAAGTTCGATCATAGTCACAGGATGTCAAATGTTGTATGAGTATTATTGTAAAAATAGTTGGATTAGCTCTTCAAATGTTTTTGTTCTTTTAGATAGACTTGAGAACCATTCCATGGCTTGTCCACCCAAACTTCTTGGAAAAAGGTGCATGAGATACGTTTGATCATGCATGAACTCCATATAGGCAGCACAAAATTCCCTAACATGATCTTGGGGATCTAAGGTACCATCATAATTGTCAAATTTTGGGATCTCAACTCGTGAAAAAAATGGAGGCATGTATAGATTTTTGTCAAATGAAAATGGGCATATTGTCTCCAGAGAATATTGTTTCGGGGACTTATCCTTATTCCTTAGTTCTGTGATCTTAGTTTGTAAGGCTTGTAATTGTCTGTGTACTGCGAGTATAGGTGACTCTTCCTTTTTAGTAATGAGTGTCTGAACATCATATTCAGTAGGAAGTTTGGCACCTTGTTTTGCTAGTTTTAAGAAATAGTCTTCCTTCTCTCTACCCAGGATAGCTTTCATCATTTTTTGGAAGTCTTTATCCTTTTGATAGTCACGAATTTATTTTTCTAGAGGTTCAGTGTCTTCTTTAGCTTCACTTGATGAGGAGTCATTATCGGTTTCGTGAACATTAAGGTTGTCTTTGTCATTGTATTTTGTCTCATGTATAGTGGGAGATTCAGGTTCATCAAAAATTGGTACCCTGATGATGAAGGTTTGTCAGTGAGTGGATCCTTCATGTAGTATGGGTTATCTTGATATGTGAAGGGTTGTCCTTTGCCTTTGGCTTCTTTCTTATGAGAAATCTTGGTTTGAGTAGACATTTTTATGGATTAGTGTGACCTAAAGTTGTTTGTGATGCAGAGATCAAGATCAATTTCAGAGCTAGTTGTTCGGTTAATGTATTGTTTGAGAGATGCAACTAAGATTTAGTCTGGTTTCAGGAAAGATCTATCCTGTATAAGACATTAATCTAAGTTGATTCGAGAGTAGTGACTAAGATTCAGTCTGGTTTCAGGAATGATTTATCCTATGTAAGACGTTTATCTAAGTAACTTAAGTTTGATAGGTAGTTGATTGAACTAGCTGAAAGATGATCGACCAGATCACGCAATACAAATGGCAGAGGTCCACTGTCTTGATCTATTTATGCTTAGGATGATGATAATTAGTATTATGTTTGTTGTAGCCTGTTTTAGGCAAGTTTGACTGCTCTGTACTGACAAAATCGAAGATTCATACGACAGGATTTACTGAGCCAAACGACAATTTAATAGCTCCAGGAAGACAACAGTTTTGTTTCATATGAGTTATTGCCTAGTACCATACAAAAAATGGGTATGTCCAGAATGACAAAAGATTCAGTGCAGTTATGTTTCGTACGACACAGGATTTAACTTCAGACGACAAACTGCTAGGTTTTGTACGATAGAGGATTGAGCTCAGATGACAAATTATCAGGTTCATATGACACATGATATGAAGCAGGATGATAAATGATCAGATTCGTATAGCTATTCACAGGACAAAGACAAAAATTTAGTTATTGGATAGTTGAGTATAACAACTGAGTATGACCAATTCTGAGATGGACTGATTTTTTACCAGGATAGACTAGTTTTGGATAGAATTTTGACTTAGGATGGACTAGTTTTGACATGGACAAAGTTTTTGATCACTGAGTTGTTTCTTGTTTTCTCCAGTTTTTGGTAATTAAGTTTTTGTTTCAGGGATGAAAACACAAAAAACACGTAGTATGAATAGTAACTCCAATCACAACATGCAAGCCCTAAGGAATTTGGTGAGAGAAGAAAACCTTTGCTTGTAGACTCAGGTACACACCCAATCAAAATACGACCACTGAGTCTCACACAATGGACTCTCAATGTCGTATCATCCAACTCCAAATGCTAATGGGGGCACGAAATTACAAGTATCTTGGGAGAGTTACTATCTTTTGCACAAATATTATGCCCCTTTCAGAGGTGAACCGGGTAGCTTCTAATTTTAATTGGATCTAGTAAGGGGTCCATTCTGTGCGTCAAGGTATAAACTCAATTAAGAGGTCTCCTAGCCTTGAAAACCAAGGTTTAATATACCCGAACGTACGGAGGAGAGCTATTCCTGAGCACTGTCGTTGACTTGATTTTCATCAAATCACATTTATTTTATAGTGGGTTGGAGTACTTGGCATTTAGTCATTCCCACCTAGGTCATTCCCCTCACGCTGGTCGTAAATGCTTTAAGAGTTTTTAAGCTCCTCGGGAGGGCAGGCCTGCTAAAGATGTACAAATCTCAAACAAAGAAAAAACCTCAAAGGTCTGGATTTCTGATTGTCTAGAAAAAGACAAGAGCATACTCTCCTACCTCTTAGAATCTTCTAAAAACACAAAATATAGATTTGTTCTTTAACCAGATAGCAATTTAGGTGCCTAAAAATGAATTGAAAGAATACACAATGTTTGGTTGATTCTCCTCAGGCAACTTGCAAAGACAATGAATTAGTATTCATATTGTCTTTGTGCGACAAGCATATTCTTCGATAAGCGTTCTGCAAAAAACTGATTAGGCTGTGAAAAATTCTAAGATAGACAGATAAACAACCAGGGTCAGTCGTTAGTATAATCAATTTGAACAGAAAACCAAAATCACAAAAAAAAAAATTTTGTCTTTTTAACTAGAAAAACACAGAATCGTATGACAGAGTTTAAGCTCGTACGATACAGGATTTTGTCTCGTACAATACAGGATTCCTATTCATACGACACTTGTAGTTTGTCATTTCAGTCTATGAAAAATGTCGTACGAGATGACGCAGAGGCTGTACGGATGAAAAATCCAAAAAGTCAAAAATCTGAAGAAAAAAAAAAGTCAGTCTTGGAGGCCGAAAAATGTAGTCTTCTGCCCCACGGTGGGCGCCAGAAATATGTGTGTGAAAAGTGAATAAGGATTTGTATCTGCAAGACACAACACTTCAATTAATTCATTACATGTATGGTTAGACAAATATAATCATGAATAATAAAACCATAATAAATCGACCAATTGCCTTCTAAAAGATGCGAGTATAAGATTGCTCTCAAATTTTTATAGGCAATACCAGTGACTAGACTACACCAAGATGAAGGATTTAATCTATATGAGCATGATATTAAGCTAAAATTAATGCAATATGGATGAATAATTCAAGAAATAACAAATTCAAGCAATATGGATGCAAATAATCTCAAAAAAGCACAATACATTCAATGACTCCAAAGCAAAAATCAGTGTAATAATAATCTCCAAGCATGTTCTCAAAAATCTCTGGGGTAAATTGGACGAGAGCTGAAGGCTAAATTTATAGATAATTACAAGAGAGATGATGAAAAAGCTCAATTTAGGATTAATTGAAAATAATTGAGAAATTAGGTTCAGTTAGGCTTGAGATAGATTCCAATTATAGTTTAATTGAAATGCATTCAAATAAGAAGTTCAAGTTGCATTGGAAATAATATTAAATTAATTCCATGCATTTGTGATAAAAATAGATAATTCTTTTATTTATTCAAGAAAAGAGTCTTTTCAATGCAACTGAACTTCTTTTTCTAAAAAGCTTTAAGTTCCAATTTTAGAGAATGATCAATAATTCAATTAATTGTTTTTCTAATTTCAAGTTCTCAATTTAGAAAAGGAAATAATATCTCAAGTTTGATTTCTCTCTCAATTCAATTATTTTATTTTATTTTCAATTCAACTCTTTCTTTGTGATTAATTCCTCTTTTGTAATAAATCAATTCCTTTTTTAATGATTAAATGGCAAATTTATTAATTAATTAAATATGCAAGGATATTTAATAAATTAAAATAGGATAATTGATCAAAAATGATATTCTTGGAATGATTCAATTAAATAAATATTTAATTAATATAGAGTATTGATTTTCCATGTGATATTTGATAATTGAAGAATTAATAATGTGCTCAAGATTGATTTTAATTGCCTTTGGTTAGGATGTTGGTGATGTTGTCGAGATTAGGGACCCATGGTTTAGAGGACCAATTTTAGGGTATTACAATACCAATTACTAGACTACACCAAGACAAAAGATTTAATCTATATGAGCATAAGATTAAGCTAAATGGATGCAATATTAAGCTAGATATGCAAGATTAAGCTAAATGAATGAATATTAAGCTAGATGAATTCAAGCAATCATGATTAAACTAAGTATTCAAAAAGCTAAACTAAGATGCAATAATCTCGAAGCATAATATCTTCAATGACTCTAGAGAAAAAACTGCACAATAACAATAAATCTCCAAGGTGTCTTGAATGAGAGCTGACGGGCTGAATTTATAGAGACTCAAAAGAGAGACAAACGGTCAAGATTGATTAACAATGAGTGGTTGAGATTCCTCAAGAAAAAGCATAATCCATGCTAATTGAAATAATTGAGAGATCAGATTAAGTTAATCTTGAGATAGATTCCAATTATAGCTTGATTGAATGCATTCAAATCATAAGTTTAAGTTTGCATTGGAGATAAAATTAGTTGATTCCATGCACTTGATATAAAATTTAGTTGATTCCATGCACATGAGATAAAATTAGCTCAAGATTTTATTTAGAAAAAGCCTTTTCAATGTAACTAAACCTCTTTCCTCAAGAAAAGATTTTAGTTTTAATTTTAGAAAAAATGATTAATTCAATTGAATTGCTCATCTGAAATTTCTCAAGTTATCTCAATTTTAGAAAAAGAAGTATCTTAAGTTTGATTTTTCTCTCAATTTCACTCTTTTGTTTTGTTTTCAATTTAACTCTTTCTTTTGCAAATTAATTCCTCTTTTTGTGATTAATCTCTTTTTTAAATTAATTCCTCTTTTTCTTTAAATTAATTCCTTTTTTTTTAATTTAAATGAAAAATTGATTTATTAATTAAATATGTTAGGATATTTAATTAAATAAATAGAATAATTGATCAAAAAGATTTACTTGGAATGATTTAATTAATTAAATATATATTTTTTTAATATAGAGTGATTAATTCACCATGTAACATTAATGATTGAAGAACTAATTAATTAGGTGCTCAAGGTTGATTTAATTGCCTTTGGTTAGGACCTTGGTGATGTTGTCGAGATTGGGGCCCATGGTTTAGGTGACCATTTTTAGGGTACTACATTTTCCCCTCTTTGAATTAATGTGCGAGAAACACATTGGTTCAAAGAATAGTTTATGTCAAATAGATATCAGTTCTGAACTTGATGGATCACAAACCGATGAAGAGCAAGATGTTTAGCTTGATTTGAAGTGATTAAACTAAACATATTTGATTAAAGTGATACCGATCTTGAACTTGATTGAACAAGGACTGACAAAGAGGGAGATACCGTTCTTGAACTTGATTGATCAAGAAACAAGCATTGATCTAGAACTTGATTGAACTAGATTGAACAAAGAGACAAAACTGATTCTGAACTTGAGTGAACAAGATCTGATTGAGCAAAGCGATAAAAATGATTTCGAACTTGATTGAACAAGAACCGATTAGCAAAGCGAGAATGTCTAGCTTGATTTGATGTGATGAAACTAAACATCTATTCGAAGATTGATTCAAATAAGGACAAAAAATTGATATGCCCCTAGAGATTGGTTTATTTGACATCAAAGAATCTCAACTTAATACGACGTGATTTAGTTAAGATTCCCCTAGTAATAAGGTTTAGTTGATTTTCTTTGACTAAAAAGATTTTTGCTCGACTTTAGATGAAGATTTGAAAAATTTATCGACTTTTGAATTATTATAATCATTGAAAAAATGTCATGAGTATGCCCCCTCGGGAGTGAAATCGAAAGATAGTGAGGGTACAATGATTTTAGGCAACTTTGAAAAGATAAAAAGATTTAGCAATGATAATTTGAGCATGAAGATTGATGTTGAAGAATTAAAATCAGAATTGATTTGATTGCAAAATGATTCGAAAAAGCGACTTGAGGATGAAAGTGCGAAGTGGTCAACATCGTGAAATTTTGGACTAGAAAATTGACATCAAATTTCTATTTCGATCCCAAAAATGGACTCAAGACAACCGATTTAATCAAGGGTACAAATTTTATGTCCATCAAAGCAAGTTTGAAAATTAGGGTTTGGGCTATATAAGGGGTTCAATGTGCCATTGTCAATTCATTTTTACCTCTCAAAGTTAAAAATTTGAAGAAAACCTCCTGCAAAGAAAAATGGCAATTTCTATTCAAGAGAATTGATTTGAGCGCCAGAGATGACATAATTGATCGCATAACTATACCCCAACAGTAAGTGATCGAACGCAAACCTTGTGCATTTCTTTTTTTTTCAATTTTTTTTCGAATTTTTTCATTTTGAAATTTGTTTGAAGTCATGTTGTGTCATTTATCATGTGGTTTCATACTCTTTCTCGTACGAGTGTCTATCATATTTTGTTCTATTGTATGGTCAAGTAGGGTTTCTCGTATGGTGTTCACCCTTGTATCGTATGAGTATGTTCTTGAGAGACCATTTAATCGTTCGACGAGTATTAAATTGTCATTTGGGTCTGTTTACTCATGCGGATCATTGTGTTTGCTTGTATGAGTTGCTGCTTGTCTGTGGTAACTCGTATGGAAAACATCAAGTATTTTTCTAGGTCTAAACAACAACTTTTGATTTTCAATTTTGTAAATTTGGATTCTTTAGCATGTTTAACACATTCTTAGTGCAAATTTGATCATGTACTGATGATTTGTGTGTTCGATTTTGTTCCGCTGACAATGAGATTAGTACATGATTTATCAGATGCAGAGAGAGGTCACATAGGGTTGCGTGGATTTGGATATTTATTACAGATGCCTGATAGCTGTGTGAATCACGGTTTATTGACTGCATTGGTTGAACGTTTCTATTGTTAGCATAACAAATTTCATTTGCCAGTTGGAGAGATGACGATCACTCTAGAGGATATTTATAGGATATTGATGATTCTATTTGCTAGAGATAAGGTAGATTATGATTCTACTCCATGACCGAGTATTGAGGCTCTTATACGTATATTCCATGATGAGACTATTCTTGATCATGCTATTAGTTGGGATGATTTTTTGAGTAGGTATGGTGCAGAGTACCCTTTGGCTTGTGTTTTGGCTGGCATGATTGGTTGTTTTGTGATGCCTGACAAGGGAAAATAGGGATTTTTATGTGGATGGGGTAGAATGCTAGAGAGATTGTTGACTCATCCAGTGAGATTAGGTTGGGGTTCATGCTTACTCGCTCATATGTACCATGAGATGCATGAGATTGTCTATCGTGAGGGGAAGAGCATAGCAGCAGGTGTCCTAGTTTTGCAAATATGGGCATGGGAGCATATCCTGGTGTGTAGACCTATTGTAGATGATTTGAGAGAGGCACACCAACCTATTGTATGCTGGTATTCAGGTTATGTTACATAGCCCCACTTGGACAAGACTGATTTTTGGAGGAGGCAGTTGGATGACTTGATAGTTGTAGTATGGAGACCATATAGGGGTCTAGAGTTGTGGGACGATTGGAGGGTACAATGGAGAGATATGTTTATGACTAGACCTTTGTTTGGAAGATTGACTTCTATTATTGAGTGATTTGTAGTATCTAGGGTTTTGAGACAGTATGGGAGACTACAGAGTATATCCCAAGAGTTCACAACATATGTTAGATATGGGGAGGAGCAGAGACGAGGATGGGCACCAAGACTATCATATGCATTGAGCATAGAGGAGTTGTCGATTTTGTAAGGCCTTCCCCAAACCAAGCTTTGATTTACTTAGTTGACCATGTTTGACCCTATTAATAAATGCCTTAAAATTCAGTAAAATGGACTATGTTAGGCAGATAGATTTGTGAGAAAAGTAATTGAACCAAGTTATAGAGTTATCACACCTTGTGGTGTACATTTTGATGTGTTATGGATTTGAAATCCTAAAAGATCCATTGATTGGATAATCTTGATTTAACGTATGCGAGCTATGTCTAGATGTAGGACTTATATGATTCTGTGATTGGGTAACATTGATGAATGTGGATGCTTCATTTATATGCTTTATAAATACAAAACTCTATATGATTCTAGAATAGGATAAATTTGAGAGGAAGTATGTCATTATTAGATTTGCAGGACTTTACTATGATGATAGAAATAGGAATGCATGTTTTAATGTATGGATCAAAATTATGTGAATGATGATAATTGTTATGAGGAGTTATTTGGATGAAAGATGTATTGATTGATAAATGTATGTTGTATGCAGAGTGTTGTAGTGCATTATTATTCATGTGTTTTATATTATATGAGATTACTTGGAAGTACTAATGTGTGAATTGAGTTGCGCAGGAATTATCCATGTGACCATGGAAATATTACGGAGAACCAAACCTAGACCTATGTATGTGCGTAAAGCCAGGGTTTGTCTATTTGGAGAGACAACACCCCGCTTGTGTTGTATTTTATTCATACTAGTAAATGATGCATGTGTGTTAAGTGTTATTTAATTGATTTATGTAAAATCCACAATAGATGATTTCATGTATAAATTTGTAAAAGTATTTTCTTTGTGTCACTTGACACATGTGTGGATTTATGTTTTTTTTAAATTTGTCTCTTGGTGGAAATTGTTTGACTATAGCTTTTTCAATTAATGTGATGTGATTTCCATAAATGCCTTGGGTAAAGAATCTTTGGGATGGTCAACATAGGTTTGACCCGAAAATAAACTTCAGAGGGGTTAAAAAAGGGTTAAATGGACACCTAGGGGTAGTTTAATAGGGTTTCCTAAAGCCCATAAGGTATACCTAAGGGTTAGGGGTAATTTTAGGCAAGTTTCTACTCCCATGTGACCTTTTAGACACCCTAAAAAATAGGTTTTCTAAGTTGTGCGAAAATTGAAATTAGAAGGCTTGAGCTATGTGGTTAACCTTCCTTTTTGGATGAGAGTTCCCTTTCCCATTTTACGCTACTTTCCTTTTCAGTTTTAGAAACTTGAGAGAACTCACACTAGTGTCTTCTTAAGCAAGAAAGAGAGATTTTGGGGGTAATCACCCACTCTCCATTTTTGGAGACAAAAGAATTTTGTAAAGAAACAGATAGAATTTGGTTTGAGAATTTTGGCTAAGGGTAGAAAGAGAAGAACCGTGGAATTGGGCTGCTCATCCTAAACAAAACTAGCATACCTTTGGGGCAGTTTAAGGTTGGTTGTATTTTTCTTATAATGATTTCTTATTGCATGTGTGTTGAAAGTAATGTTTGTGTAAAAGACTAGTATCTGTGCATGTTCTCTTGGAGACTTATTGGGTATTTTATGTTTATACTTTGTATGTGTTTTGGGGAGTAATCAAGACCTCCTACTCTTGGGAGAGAGAAGGATCTTGTGGGTGGTAGAAGTGACAGCCCTCGAGTGAGAGACTCTCGTTATGAGAGTGATCACAAGGGAATTTATGTGACCCTTGCTGCATGGCTTGTTTATGCATTGGGGGTCATAAGGAGGGAAATAAGGCATGAATGCCTTGGGGGGCATAAGGAATAAAGGGTTGATTATGTTATACTTGATGTATTTGGTTTTCCATGAGGTGGCTATATGTTTTGGTTTGCCATGAGGTGGCTATTTGTTTTACCATACTTGTAGTCTCCTCAGGGTACTTGGTCCACTACCACCCTTGAAAAGACATCACCAATGTGTGGTGCAGTGTAGCCTGGGTTTGGGAGTGTGCTTGAGTTTGTGTGTATTCTATCTTCTTTGGTTGCATGTTTGTTACCTGTTTAGGGTTTGGTTCTCCAAGCTCGGGGGTGGCTACTAGTTAGCCTAGGCTGGGAGGTGAGCACTCCATGGTCATCTCTTTGTTTTATTTGCAGGTTGTTAGAAGAAAATATCAGGACATGTAGATATGGCTGGAGTTAATTGTTACAGAAATTTTTTGTAAATATAATTAATATTATTTGAAAGTCCTCATCTATTTGAAATGAGAGACCTATTTGTAAAATGACAATAAAGACTTGGGAATATGTTTTAAAGATATGTGATATTTATTTATGTTATATTGCAGAAAAGAAATGATTATTTCTGGTTTTTAGTTTTGAAATAAATATTTGTTGTGTATAGGATGCTTTGAAAAGAAAGAAATGTATTGGTTCCCTTTATGCATTTAAAATCAAGATATTAGAAAATAAATGAAATAGATCTACCTGCATGTAGTAGGTTGGAAAATAAAATAAAATCTAAAATTTAGATCTATAAATGGAAATGTCATATTTAGTTTTATTTAAATCTGTCATTTTGTTTATTGCGGAAAATAAAATAAAAAACAGATTTATTATAGTCATTTCTAAAGTTTTATTTTAGTCTAGATTTATCTAGTTGCTGTTAAATTTATTAAATTGGTCATTTATATAGTTGTTGTTAAAATTATTAAATAATGTCATTTGTTTAGTTACAGAGAATAAAATCTATAGTTGAACAGATTAAATGAAATAAATAGAAATTCTAAAGTTGCTATTCTAACTGATTTAATTCTGCTTTTTACTATATTTTGTCGATAGTAAATCAATATTTAAATAACCTATCTATTTCTTTTAGCATCTAGGATTTTGATAAAAAGGAAATAAATTCAATGATTCAAATTTGTAGAAATTATCCAATCTGCTAAATATGTTTCAGATTTTATATTTTTCACAGAAAGCTTTTTCATAGAAAGCTTTTGTCCTAGACACCACATATATATAAACAACTTTTCATGCCTATATTGAATATTTAAAAAATTCATTTCTCAGATATAAACAGAAATAAATTTATTGTCCAATATATCTATATATATATATATATATATATATATATTAAATGTTTAAATGAATTCATTACTTAATAATAAACTTATTTGTTTGATATATATATATATATATATACTTAAACCAACATATTCATATATCAAAATATATAATTGCACTTTTTAAATAAAGCAAAAAAAAAAAAAAAAAAAAATTCAAACTTTATTTTATAAAAAAAAAAATTATTACAAAACAAAATCTTTTTTTAAAAACAATTCTATAAAATAAATAAATAAATAAATAAAAGAGGCTTTTTGTAATGATTAAAACAGAATTGGGGTTTATGGGTATCATGGTAAATTTATGTATGTTTAACTAAAAGGGGGATAAACCTCACTTTAAATATATAAGTGTATATTAGATAGATATATATGTAATCATATGTGTATTATATATATATATATATATATATATATATATATATATATATATATATATATATATATATATATATATATATATATATATATATATATATATATATAGTTTAAAATTATGGAAGTGAAAAAAAAAAAAAAATTGTCCTGAATTTAATTAGTTTATTTACCAACCTTAATTCCTTTATCAATGTTAAATGTGCATTTATATATAATGTATAGGACAAATTGAAGAGTTAATTATTTTATTAGGTGTTTATATTTTATAAATGTTTAAATAGTCAAGAGGGCATATTTAAAAATAAATAAATAAATGCTTAAAATTCTAATTAATTTTGGAGGTTAACCTTTTAGGGGATTTTTAATGGAAAATATAATGAAATATCCTACAACATTATTATTATCATATTTGGATAAACATAGTTTAGAAGTTCAATCGGTTGAAATTAAAGCAAGGGGTAATGGGATTAATAGAAGCAAAATATTAAATAGTTGATGTTGGAAAAAGTAATATATACACTTGATTTAAATTATTCTAATTCATTTTAGAGATCAAAATGGTTTTATTTTTATAATTAAACGGAATGATTCAATATAGTAAAATAAATAATTTAAGAGGATATTGTAATAAAATTTCTCTATAAAAAAATTAAGGGACTAAGTCAGGGGTACCTTATTATCCCAAGTGGAGTCTTTCATCAGACAATTTAATTAACTTAATGATGTTTGGCACCTTAATTGTATCTACTCAATTAGGCAATATTAATGAAATGAAATAGCAATAGTGTTAACATTTAGTAAATAATTGATATCAAACCCGGTCATTATATTAATGTCTGTTTAGTAGAAATGGATCCAAATAAGTACTAAAAAGCGCAACTGAAATGAAAGGAACTTTCGAGAGAACTTAATAACACCCTCATGAAAATTATTTGCTCTGCTTGATAATAGAAGTTATCATAATTGTTATGTTAGTATTTAATATCAATTAAGATTTCATTTAGAACTAACTGTTAAGTTGTCACAACTATTTAAGTAAATGAATGCATGTAATTAAGTGCTTAAAAAAAAAAAAAATTGTCGGTTGTGTTTTGCCCAAAAGTTTGGGCATGACATTTTGGTATCAGAGCCCTAGGTTCATACACTGGTGAACATGGGCTACATTCATAACTTAGTTGAAACCGAACTATGGCTTGAAGTATAACACCTAGATGGAAACATGTGATATAACAAAGTGAAACATAAATGAAAATTCTCTTAGATCAACAGATCAACAAATATCAATTCAAGGGGTTCCAAGGGTCACTAAAAGCCCTAAAATTTGAACCTATTAGTCATAAGGCTTATAGCATAATAAAATCCCAAGGGTTGCGAAATGTTCAGTTATTTATTTATATAAAGTATTTCGGTGTTTAAAAATGAAAAGATAGTACTTTTGTGCTTATGAGGTTACCATTCAATTGGAACCTAAAATGCAATAATTGCCCTAATCAAACCAAGTAGGAGGAGATGAATCTTTCAATAAAATACCTCTGATGGTAACTAAAGGAGTGCCATCCATCGAGATATGTTCTTGACATGGCAAGTCAAGCAAGATAGTTAGACCTTAGATGAAGTCACCATAAACAAGATAAATAAGAATCGAGACAGATCTAATTAAAATTTTAAGCTATATGAAATTATGATGGTTAAAAAGATCAAGGCCGCCATAGAAGACATAAATGAAGGAGAATTAAAAGGAACTCTTGTGAATCTTAGATAGAAGCATTGACCTATCCTAATGACTAGGTACCTTAAGAATGTGGTCATGTTAGATTTCTTATTAAGAGCATTTGTTAGACAATGTTTGTAGCAATATAGTTGAGCTAGAGTTGGATAACCCTGTAGATAAGAACTCAATTTGATGAATGGAAATTCCCTTGGTCAGAAAACTCTAGTAATACTATAGGTGAGTTAAATAAGGACAAAGGAGGCATGAACTTCTTGGGTAAAAAAACGTATTTACAATAAAACCTAAGTTCATCCGTGGTTATATAATTGGGGAAACAAGCAAGTAAAACCTCAACTAGTTCCTTTATGGGAAGATAATCTTGGAGAAAGTAAATAATGGAAGAGAGAGTAGAGTTGATTTAGTAATCATATAAAAATCCCCATTGAAATGCAAGGAGTGTAAAAGTATTAGGATCCCATAATCTAGAAATGTGTAACTAGTTTTCATTCAGAAACTAAGAAGAAAAGTGCAACCCAATCATGGTTAGCCGCTAGGTACAAGACAATATGTAACACTATTTATCTACTAGGCACAATCGAAGAAGCTTTGCAAATTTTGACACTCAAGTGTGAAAGTATGTGAAAACATTAAGTATGGATGAAACAACATGCAGATAGAAATGTCTTAGGAAAAAATAGTATAACAGTAATATAATACCAAAGCTTTAATGAGAATTAGTTGGCAGTATAAAATATTTTATGAGAACATAGATAAGGAGCCGAATTATGTGGTTAGCCAGGGGAAAACGTAAAAAAAATTATGGGTCTTAAGACATTGGTAGTTATTGGACATCCTTAAGTTATACCATAATTAGGTAACAAAATTCTAGGACGATAAGGTGTTTATTTTTTGTGTGGATTGAAAGAAATCGTAAGTTGTGATATGTCAGAAATAGCTAGTCAGTATATATAAATAAGTAATATGGAATGAGACAACTTCCCTCTTTACTAAATTTTAATTAAAAGGAGGAGTGTTGGTCACTTTTCAAGTGCACACCCCCTTGATTTCATAGTTGCATAAGTAGAGTAGGAGAGGATAAGTCCACTCTCCGAGTTGTTTGAAATATGTCATGAAATGTGTGGGTAGAAATTGTTGTCAATCGTTATCAATCTTACTTGACAATAATTCCACCCCAAATGACTCTTAACCTTAAGTGTTAGTAATTTGGCAACAAGATCCTACCTAATGAAGGCAAGTGAATGTTAGAGGTGAAAACATAAGGAGCTAGCACAAGGTGCTAAGAAAACAAATGATGTCCCTAGTAAAAATTATATACATTATACAACCCTAAGTGGTTCTAAGTAAACAAGTGTCAAAATTGAACCGAACTATCAACCAAGTGCATAAGACATGAAAGTGTTGATACTTGAACTACTATGTAACATTGAATCAAGGTTTAGCATATTAAGATAAGTAATAGAAGTCCAAGAAGAATGGACGGAGAATGGTAGAGTTAGTGCAATCACCTGTTAGATATAATTAAGGATGTTAATAACCCTAAATAGATAATGAATTATATCTGAAAGTGTTGCTAGTAATAGTAAGCACATGAAAGTTAAAATGGAACATGATCTATTAAAAAAATAAAAAAAATGAATGTGATCTCGTGTATAGAAAATGTATTTCATAAATCGATAAAGGATTTTAAAGAATCTAAAATCTCAAGAGTCTAATAATCACTTCCTAACACACTCAGGATGCATGATCTTGGGTGATGTGCTGCGGTTACTCCCTATAGCATGGCTAGAATGGTCATCTTGTTTCGAGTTTGATTCAACATTAATTTTGATTTTCTTTGAAGAGTATATTGTGACACTGGGGCTAGGACTTTCTTTTTATTTATTTTGTTTATGAAGAGAAGACCACTAAATTTATGTTTCTTTTTATATGAACTATGGAACTTGCCATGTTTCTAGTTTTAATATTTTTCGATTGCCGACATTTTTCTTCTTTTTATTGGACTTGGCAGAAGTAACTTGTATTTTTGAAAAGTGTCAAGTGGTCATTTTGATGGTTGATATAACTAGCCCTAGTGATGTGATTTGTGTAAATGTCTATCATGTTCATTAAACCACTGATAGTGTGTCACGGGAGAATACCGCAAGGAGTGAAATTAGGCACAAGAATTAACAAAGAATGTGTTTTATCAAATTAAGATAAAGGAAGGAATATCCTCCTAAGTAAAATTAATTGCGAGTAATCTAAAAGAGAAAAAAATTTATAACAATAGTGTGACCTAGACCTAATGAATTACGAAAGTAATGATTGTCGATTGGTAAATTTAGCATGTGTATGGAGATGGTTGCATGGATGATATCTGAAATAAGTATTAATAATTTCCATCACTCCTTTGGAATGGGATTGTAGGGTACCTTAATGTTTGGAAATGGCGAATAATGTTCCCTATAAAACTTAAACCTTGGAGCCTAGAAATATAAAAACATTTTAATCCCTAGTGGTAGAAAACTACCCTATATAAGAGCAGAATTGAAGAACCTAAATTTGATTTTGCCTTGCCACCTAAGAAATTTGGAAGAAATTATGCACCTAGGACGATTTAGCAAATAGTGTATTAACACCCTAATGAGGTGCCTCGAATGTAGAATAAGTAGATTCGTTGTGGTTAAGTGTGATGTCAATTTTCTTAAGTAACATGCATGGACGAAAATACAGTAGGATAAACATGCTTTTAAACAAATCCTAAACAAAGTAGAACTCCTAGAAAATTCAATATGTGTAACCTTGATTGTGAGAGTTGATGTGTGTTATTGATATGATCTGGATGGCGAAATAATGTAAGTTATTGAAAGATAGAACCTTGCAAACACCTACCTAAGATCAAAGGGAAATGTAATAAAAATACTAAGAACTTAACCTTGTGAAGATAGTAAGTTAATTACAATAATAAGTTGATCTTGGGTATTTCATCCTTCTAGTAGGCAAGTTAAGATTCTGAGTAACTAATAGACCATGTGGGAAATGTTATGTCCCTACTTTGTAATTCTACTCATGTGACTTCCAGGAGTAAGTCGAACTCTAGGGGAGGAGGATGTAAGGCCTTCCCCAAACCAAGCTTTGATTTACTTAGTTGACCATGTTTGACCCTATTAATAAATGCCTTAAAATTCAGTAAAATGGACTATGTTAGGCAGATAGATTTGTGAGAAAAGTAATTGAACCAAGTTATAGAGTTATCGCACCTTGTGTTGATTGAGGAGATGATTTGATTTCATCATACTTGTGTTGATTGATTATGAGATGTCTTTTTACATGCTTTATTCTACATGCATGCATATCTTTTCAGTATGGATGTATGTAATGGAGATGAATATGGATATTTTTCTTTTTTCTTTTTCATATGCAAATAAATGATGAAAATGAGTAACTAGTAATTCAAATGTTTATTTTTCATGAAATAATATAAATGCAAATAAGTATATAATGAAATGTATGGATCTATATAAGATTCTCATGTATGCAGCTAACATCTCAATACATAAGTACTCGATCGGAGAAATGATGATGAAAAAGAAAAAGGTACCACTTAGTTGAGAAATGATGATTTCTTCAGACTCTCATTCAAAAGATAAAGAGATCATTGTTATCTTGCCAAAATCACCTGAAATGCATAAAATTTTAGAATGAACGCAACCTAAACTTAGTCACTGGATTTGGTATGCTTAATTTTCATCACTGAGCATATACAAACATAGCAGGCAAAACAGAGTTCCTTCTGTTTCATATGCAATATTAATTATCTTGTCCGTAATGACCCTTTTATCGTTCATATCCTTGGATAGATTACTCATGCATCTGGATTTCACATAAGCGGAGTCGAGGTATGTGTTACGATTTCACCTTGATGTGAAGGCACTTATCATAGACACCTAGCTTATTAGATGTTTCTAGATCATCATAATCACTCCTATAAGCAAACAACAAAGAAAAAGTATTATGCCCCCAATCCTTGCTCCTCTTAGTCAAGATAGACTTCCTCAAGTTACTCAAAGGGAATAATAATCGAAAACCAATTTAGAAGACAACACACAGAAAATTTCAATCATATCTCAAACAGTTTAATGATTGTTCTCAGTAGTCTTGGTTTGCTTGTTTACTTAGTGATAAAACACTGCAGTTGTTTGGAGACAGGTGACTAACTTGGATTGGATGACCTGGTAGTACCTACAGAAAGATGACTTGGTTAAGTTTCTTAGGACATTTAGATTGATCAGTCGATTACCCTAAGACCAGGATGTTGATCGGTTTCAAGCCATGAGGGTTCCAAAAGAACCAGGATGTCACAAAAGTGACTAAAAGATATGTACAAGCAAAAGAAAAGATGTAATAAACCAAGAATGAAAATAAGAAATGCCAAATTTGTGTTGATAGATGGAGAACTTGAATACAAGAGGCGACTGTTTACCAGGTTTTCACCTGCTTGTCAAAGGTCCTTTCTTCTTTTTTTTACTACCAAGGCGCATGTTTACCAGGTTTTTGACCAAGGCATTTGATTTTTTTTTTCATATTTTAATTTTTTTGATTTTCTTTTTTCTTTTCTTTTTTGATTTTTTCTTTTTTTTTTTTTTTTTTTGATTTTTTTCAGGACTTTTTAGTTGTACAGGTTGCTGGAGCAAAAATACTAATTGAAGAATTTCTTCAAGTGGATGGTGTTTATCGGTTCACGGAGTTGTTCTCCTTTTGATGTTGAGAGTTGATAAACACCAGAGCCAAAGATTGCAGTAACAATGTAGGGACCAGCCAGTTGGTTTCAAACTTCCCTTTGTTGTCTCGAAACTATTTATTTTTAGGATTCTCTCTCAAAACAAGGTCAGCAACCTTAAATTCTCTTTGTCGAACTTTCTTGTTATAACCTCTAGACATTGTCTTTTGGTATGCTCTGAGATGATCAAACACCACTTATCGATGTTCATCCAGCAACTTGAGCTCTTGCAATCTAGATATTTTGTAGTCTCAATCAGTAATAAGACCTTGCAAAGAAACTCTCAAAGAAGGTATTTCCACCTCAATAGGAAAGACTGCTTCAGATCCATACACCAAAGCAAAAGGTGTAGCTCTCGTAGGTGTCATGATACTTCTATAAGCCCATAGTGCAGGATTGAGCTGCAGATGCCAATCCTTTCTAGATTTGTTTACCGTTCTATGCAAGATAGTTAGCAGATTTTTGTTAGATGCTTCAGCTTGTCCATTACCTTGAGGGTAGTATATGGATGACCAGTGATATTTGATTTTGAAATTTTCATAGAGCTCATCTAGATCTTTGTTTTTGAGCTACCCCCCATTGTCAGTCATAATTGAAGAAGGTATCCCATACCCATAGATGATATAGTTAAGGATGAACAAAGCTACTTGTTTACCGATTGCTTTGATTAGCGAAACCGCTTCAATGCACTTAGTGAAGTACACAGTGGCAGTTATGATAAACTTGTTTCCATTAGATGATGCAAGATAGATTTGACCAATGAGGTCAAACTCCCATTGTTGAAAAGGCCAATGTGTGATAAAAGGTATTAGATCCCTTGCTAGAGCATGTATGAGATTCCCATGTAGCTGACACTTCTCACAAGTTTTAATAAATTTTATAGCATCTTTTTCCATATCTGACCAGTAGTAGCTAGCCCTTAGTAGTTTCCAAGCCAAAGTAAGATCGTTTGATTGAGATCCACAAATGCCTTCATAGACTTTAGATAACACGCGTTGGGACTCTTTAGTTTCTAGACACCTAAGCAAAGTACTATCCAAACCTCACCTATATAGATCATTAGCTATGATGACATACCGTGAAGCATTTCAAATTAGGTTTCTTTTCTCATTACAGGTAAGATTAGTAGGGATAATTTGGTCACACAAGTAAGAGTAGATATGACTATAGCGAGATGAAACATGTACAAATAGAACAGACCATCTAGGGCATGGGGGAATCATAATCAAGATAATGTAACTCTTCCACTAGGAATTCATAGCAGAACTCTGATTCTTGTAGCTATGGTATAGATTCCAAGGTAGCCATAGCATCTGTTGCTCTGTTTGTTGATCTAGAAATCTGCTGAAATGATACAAAGGTAAAGTATTTCTTGAAATAATCAACTATTATTTTATAGGGCATCAGTTTCTCATTCTAATTCTGATATATATCATTAATCTGATTGATTATCAGTTGAGAGTCTCCATAGATGTATAACTCAACAACCTTCCATTCGATAGCCATCTTGATTCCACTTACCAATGCTTCATATTCTACAATATTGTTGGTACAAGGAAATAGAATCTTGTACGCATTTGGGATTGAATATCTCTAAGGAGTGATCAAAAGTATTCCAGCACCAGAACCTTGTTGAGTGAAAAACCCATCAAATAACATTTTCTAGGATCGCTGAGTAAGGTGCATGATGGACTCATCTGGAAACTCAATGTGCAAAGGTTGATTGTCTTTAAGCGGAGCATTAGCAAGTTGATCTGCAATGTCCTGTCCTTTCATAGCTTTGCATTCAATATACTCAATATCAAATTCTGTAAGAACCATGACCCATTTAACCAATCTCCTTGTAAGCATTGCTTTGCTGAGAAGGTATTTGAGTAGATCAATCTTAGCCACCAGTTTAATAGAATGTGCTAGCATGTAGTGTCTTAATCTATGTGATGCAAAGACCAATGCCAAACAAGATTTCCCTATGATAGTATAGTTCATCTCATAGGACACCAAGGTCCTGTTGATATAGTATATATCTCTTTCTCTTTTATTCTCATCTTGTTGTGCCAAAAGTGCCCCTAGTGATGTATCAGTAGTTGATATGTAGATAATCAAGGGCTTTCCTTGAATTGGTGGCATCAATATAGATGGATTAGAAAGATATTCCTTGATCTGTTTCAGGCGATGTTCACAATCTTTATCCCAGTTGTAGGTAACTCCTTTCTAGAATGCCTTTGTGAATGGTTGAGCCTTATCTGCTAGCTGAGAGATGAAGTGTCTTATTGACTAGAGCCACCCTTGTAAACTTCTCATTTGACTGACATTCTTTAGAGGTGGCATTTCCATGATAGCTTTAACTTTTTTTGGATTCACTTCAATTCCTTTTGCTAAAACAATATATCCTAGGAGCTTGCCAAATGTGACTCTTAATGCACATTTCTTGGGATTTAATCTGAGTTTGAATTTTTCCATCCTGTCTAATATTGGACCTAGTTCTAATAGGTGTGTTGATCTTTTCATAGATTTAGCTAGAGTATAATAAATAGTCCTCCATGTTTTTGTGCATCATATCATAAAAAATTATTGTTACAGCTCTTTGATAAGTAGCGCCTGCATTCTTTAAGCTGAAGGGCATTACATTCTAGTGGAAAGTTCCCCATACATAGGTGAATGTTGTTTTCTCTTGATCCTCAGGTACAATTATGATTTGATTGTATCCATAAAAACCATCCATTAAAGAGTAAATTTCATAACCAACAGTCATGTCCACTATCATGTCTATATTGGGCAGTGGGAAATCATCTTTTGGACAAGCTTTGTTTAAATCTCTGAAATTTGTGCAAACACGTATTGATTTGTCAGGTTTGGAAATAGGTACAATATTAGATATCCACTCGGCATAATCAATTGCTCTGATGAATCTAGCTTTTAGTAATTTTTCTAGCTTAGCTTTAACAAGTAATGCAACATGAGGATGCATTTCTTAGAATTTTTTCTTAACAGGTTGTACTTCGGGAGTGATATAAAGATGATGCATTATGAGGTTAGGATCCAAACCTAGCATATCAGCATATGTCCATGCAAAATTGATCTTCTTTTCCTTGAAGAAAATAGGAAATTCTTTTAGTTCTTTGGCTAACAAGGATTGAGCTACATGTATGGTGTGTTGAGCTTCTTTTGTTCCAATATTTACTAGTTGTGTAGGTTCAATTAGCACTGATGATTTCTCTTGAAAGTGATTAAGAAAAATGTCAAGTATCTCACCTTCAGGCACCTTAGAGAGGTTTTCACCATTAGGTACATCCTTTATTTTTACTATTTTTTATTTTGACACCGCCACAATGTGGTTTTTTCCATCAGAACTCTTATTTTTCTTTTTTTGTTATTTGTGACTAAGATACTTGACATTTGTTGTTGTCATGTTCTCACTTTGTTCACTGGTGGAAGTGTCCATTTGTTCAACTACATTAAGATAACAGGCTAATGCATAGTCATTGGCAAAGGTAGGTATATTAAAAGGTTGATCTTGGAGAGTATATTCAATAAGCTCAGGATGTACCAGGGATAAATATTTAACATGTTCAAGGGAATTCATGGTATTTTATCACAACCTCGGACTAACAAGTTGATTTCTAGAAGACTACCTTGCGCAAGCATCTCAAGATCAGGAAGAGTTAGAATACAATTGTCGAAGTTTACGTTAGTATTTAGGGAACCTAACCCAATAAACCTACCACTAGCACCGTCCTCTACTTCGGACTGGACTACATATCGTGGTTTGATAGTAACAGGTTCATTAGACAAAGTTTCGACATTCATGACGAAGTATTCATAGTTTGGTGTCGAATGGGTAAGTCATAAATAGATCTTATTTTAGAGTGATCAGAGTCAAAAGATGAAGCCACGGACTCTTCTTCAAGTGGCTTAGTGAAAGCATGTATAGTATCAATATCTACATCTTTGATACTACAAGTTCCTTCATGATTTAGTTCAATGATCACTTGTAGTTGACATACCTTTTGACATAATCTTGATGACTTTGTTAGTCTCTGTCGTCTTTTCCATTCAACTTCCTCTAGATTAATGATCGACCTTGCTTATGTAGCCTCCAATTCTTCATTTCTAGTCCCATACCTGATTTTCTCTATCTCATTAGAGGGAGATAGAGTAGGTGAAGAATTTTCTTTTATTTTTTGTCTTCTTAGTTGTTGTTCATAGTCTTCTTGTCTTTTTAGTCTAATTTCCTCTATTTCCTTTTGCAGTTTTAAGCTCACTATCTCTTGTGCATCATCTATGATATCACTAGGTTCTTCAGGAGTTTATTCAGTAGATACATCTGATAGAGGCTCTGGACCCCATTCATACTCATTCGCGTCTATTTCTGAATCATCTACTTGCATTCTTTCTGTATATGTGACCAAAATGTTCAGTGGTGCAAACAATTCTTTAATTCCTTCCATCTCTTCTCTCATATCTTCCAGGATTTCTACTCCTTGTAGTGTTACTGTTGATACAGTTGGAACTTGATTACAAAATGCTTCTTCTCTCTTGATTTCCATTTCCTCTTATTATTTCTCATACTCTTCCTAAGTTTGCTGAGTGTTTACTTCTTGTGATGTTTGATGTAGTATCTTTTTCCTCCTCTTAGACTGATGATGAGAAGTAGGTTTTTAATCTCATGACTCCTCTAAATGGTATCCAAGTCCAGCTTTATCATTTGTAGACTTAGTTTGTAGCTTAATAGGCTCAAAAATTCCTTCTTGACACTTGCCCAAAGGATCGGTACCTAAATATCCCATGCGTTGAATCATCTTATAGCTTCGACCATATTGTTCAGAGGAAATCTCACAATGTTACACTTCTTTGTTTTCACTTTCTTCTCTAAAAATCCATTTGAAAACAACCCCCTCTTTTGTTTCATCTGCAAGGGAAGTAGAGGATTGTACAAAAATACCATCATAAATAAAATTTGGAGTTGAATTTTGTGGCTTCATAGCCTTAGATGGTTTTCCAGACTATCTTGGCAATGGATGAAGAGACATTAGTGAAAGTATAGGTTCTATCTTGTATCCATCCATGCCCGTACTAGTGACTTTCAATTTCTTTTCTAAATATTTCATCAAAGTTTTTAAACTTTCAGCTGCAGAGGCTGCTCTATTATGACGAACAAAGGTATCAGTACACTATTTCAATGCACTGCAGGTGTGGCTTGTATCAACAAGAATACTAACTTCAACTCCATTATAAGGAAATTTTAAGCACTAATGATATGTAGATGGTACTTCTTCCATTTCATGAATCCATGGCTTGCCAACAAGATGTTGTAGGAAAGAGGAAGGTCAAGCACCTAAAAAATAACATCTATTTACACAGGTCCTACCCTGATCAGCAATAGTATCATACCTTTAGAGGTTCTCTCTGTTAGGGTTAATGATAGTCCCAAAGATACTAAGAGGGGGGGGGGGGGGGAGGGGGTTGAATTAGTATCTAACCGGTTTACAAAATATTTAACCTTATTAAGTATTTTGCATTCCAAAATAGTGTACCAATAAATAAGAATTAATGCAGTAAATAGGAACAATAAAGACATCATAGAAAACACACCATAACACAAGATGTTTAACGAGGAAACCCGGTGTGGGAAAAAGCTCGGTGGGATTTGTGACCCACAATATTCACTCACTAGCCAATGAATAAATATTACTTACAATGAGGGGCCTGCACATGCAGGAAGGCCAATTACCTAGAGCTCACTGCTTAATCTTAAAAATTCAAGTCTCATTGACTTACAAAATGGATTATGAAAATCCAATACAATGTACAGCTTCAAATCAGCATCAACTATGCTAGGTTCAGTACCGATTTAAGCTCATACTATAACCATAAACCTTATACAAAATCTGCCTTAAGCATTCACATATATCTTCCTTATTATTCGCTCATTCCTATCCCATCTCTTATTCCATCCTCTATATCAAAATGATTTATAAGATATCATACCTATATGAGTCTATTACAATATGCCATGTCATCTTTACAAAAGATAATTACAATTAAATACAATAAACAAAAGTTTATTCCTATTGGCTAGGGTGTCAATATGCATTATTGTCGCTATCGGTGAAGTGTTTGCTGGTGTCGGTGCCTACCGGTGGTTTACCAGATGAATGCCACAAGGTTACCTGAAGGTTGCCGATAGGTTGCCAGTAGGTTGCCATCAATGACAACACCATCATTTCTCATTAGAGTGTAGAATTCCATCAATCTGCCCCTTTGGCATTGATGGCAACACTCATGAGAAAAATCCAAAAACTGTTCCAAAATGTGAAGTCCAAAAATTTACCAAAAATATGTGCTCCCCTTGAGCAGATGATCTCCTCTGAATGATCATTTTTCTCTGTCCACTACTCCCCCTTTGACATCAATGACAAATGTTGTCAAAAATTGTCGAATGAGTGCAAAATTTCACCTTAAGGTTTGTAACTGATTGGTTACAATCTGAAATATATCAGCCAAAAGAAAATTTAAACTCTGCATGAATCTGTTGCTATCATTCATGGTTGCCTCAGTTTGTTGGATTGTGCGAGTGAGATGATGCATATTCTCCTCCGGTGATAATTGAAGTTACCGTCATCATTGATTTCATTCAGTAAGTTATCCAAAGGTGGTATCACATGTTTCTGTTTCTTCTTGGGTGTTAACTTCTTTGTCGGTTGTCTTATGGCTTGTTGCTTCTTTCTCAGAGTTCTTGTTTTCTTGGGTAGAGGAGAGGGTACCTGTGAAGGTTTTCTCTTCCTATCAACTCTCTTAAATTTAGTAGGTATCTCATTGTCAGATGATGTGCCAACCGATGAGATATGTGCCTCCACTTGTAATCCTTCTAGTTCACTTTCCTTTATTCCAGTAAGATTCATAACATTTTCTTTTATTTCCTTTACTTGTTTTGATGCACTCCTTATGTACTTTTCTCTTTTCTTTCTTTGTTTCATTGTTTGTACATCACTCTCAATTGTTTCTGCACTACCAAAACCTTTTTCTATTGGTTCTCTAGGTGCTTCTAATAGGGCTTTAGCATAAGTCTCAATAATATTCACATCAGCCTCATACCCCAGTTTAGTTACCCATATAGTTCTAGGAAGAATTGCTTCCATCCATATTTCATCTTTCTTAATCAAAAAATAGATTTCCTTATCATATTTATCTACTATACTTTATGGTAGTCTCTCTCTAGTTTTGATTTTAGCTTGGAAATCTTTGAAATATTCAGTTATATTGTTTTTCCTAGCAGTACCCATGTCAGTGAAAGCTTCTTGCAATTGTTTGCCTACCAGTATGTCATATCCAAAATCTTTCTGTCCAATACCGAGAATTTGTTTTGAAAAATACAACATAAGGCATACCAAAAGATTACCAAAATGAAATGTCCCTTTCTTGTCTCCTTTTCTCTTTTTCAAATTATCAACTAGTTCATCCTTCAACCATTCACACATATCTATTTTTGCATTATTATTTACCATATCATAAGCACTTTTAATGCAAAGACTAGAAACTGAATTAAGTCGGTTTGCATGTGTAGTCTTGTAACCTAAAATCATACTTATGAATCTCACATTGATACCCTTGATGTCATTTACTCTCAGAGATCTACTATCAGATGTTGCTCCAGTTAAGGTCATGACTTTGTTGTTAAGTACCTTCTTTGTCTTGTCTAGTTTGCTGCCAGTAGAGGGTAAACATGTCACTGCCCTAATTGCTTGTTGGGTGAATTTGCAGACTGAATCTAACCAAAGGAATTCTCCATGTTCCCTACTTAGGACAATTCTCACTACTTCCTCTAGAAATTAAGGGATGTTCAAGATTTCTACAAAACCTAAAGTCTCAATAACCTTGTGCTCGGGTTTGACATTTTCATTTTCATCACAAATTACGGTTTTAAATAGCTTTAACACTTCCACAGAACCTAATTCTTCAATATTGTAGTGAATATAAATTCTAGGGTTTTCAGCATAAGCTACACCTTTAGGAATTTTTGAAAATGCACCTATGGAATCATCTTTCTTAGCTATCTTAGGAAAAATTTTGAAAATGGGCCTAGGGCATTTTACAATTTCCACAACAGTAGGGTTTGCAATAAATTTGGGGGCAGAAGAGGAAGCCATTTGAAAAATACCTTAAGGTGCATGATAATATTTGAGTGCTTGAAATAAATCACTTCACTTCTTCGCCTTGAATGGCTTCACTCAAATTTTTGCACTCTCTACTAGTTTGAATGCTCGGTGATTCAAAAATGAAGGAAAACTGATGATTTATAATGAAATTTCATTCAACAGCCACAATAAATGCTCGTCGGTTAAGTGAAAACTTAACACATCTATTGGTAAAGAATAAATATATCTTTTAACCATCTACCAAGGGTAATTTGCATGATGTTCAACTTGCTGCAATACCCCCAAAGGGTTACTTCTCAGTTGGATGAAGAATTTCCTGTCGGTGGAGTAATACTATGTTGTACCGGTGAAGAAATAGTCTTATCAACATTCTAATTTGTCTTTCTAATCCATTGTCTTGAAAATTCTTGCTTTACCTCAACAACCTTCTCTTTACCTTTCAAACTTGGTCCTTTATTGTTTGCCGGTGAAGTCTTGCTTCTATCAAATTTTGCAATATGTCCAATTTTGTTACAAGCATAACAAGTCACATTATTATTCTGAATACCCTTTCCATATCCTATGTCGGTTTGTGTCCTGCATTGATTAGATAAGTGCCCAAATCTTCCACAAACATAACATCTCACATTCATTCTACAGTTTTATGAATTATGACCAACTTTGTTGCATTTAGAACATTGACCGGTGGGTGCATTAATGTTCTAATTGTTTCTATATCTACACTGATTTTCTCTATGAACATACTTGTTACAGTTAAAGCATTTCCCATTAAATTTATAAGCATTAGGTTGTCTTACCAGTTTACTATGATCATGATTGTTTGTAGTACCGGAACTTTCACCAACTTCAAATCCAAGTCCATTAGTATCTCCATTAGGTTTCTGACTTTTCAGCATATCATCAAGTTCTTCTAAACTTTTATTGAATTTCTCTTTGTGTTGATTTGTAGTAGCCAACTCATTTTCCAGAATTCGCATTTGTCTCATAAGTTCAATTTTATCATGTTGCATGTGAATCAGATTTGTCTTTAACATATCATTTTCATGACTGAGTCTTAGATTTTCATTACCAGCATCATTGAGTCTCCTAGTCAAGTCATCTTCATTCTTCTTCCTATCTTCAATGTCTTTACAAAATCTCATAGTCATATCTTGCATTTCATTCCTCATAGTCTTGTTTTCTTGTCTCATCTTGTTCACAAGCTCATTAAGAGTTTCCTTTTCATCATTGTCATTCTGCATCTTCTCATGAAGTTATTTTCTCTTATTTCTAGTAATAGTAAGATTCTCCTGAAGTCCTTGAATGAATTCCTGTGCAGTCCTTGGATCATCTTCAAGTTTGATATTCTTCAACTTCTCTGAATCATAGTCTACAAGATCTCCTTCCAATTGCTTTCTTAAGTTCTCCATCTGTACTGGTGTCAGAATCTTCCTCAAGTTGTTAGGCTTTTGAAAATAGAGGACCAGGCTTTGATACCAATTGTTAGGGTTAATGATAGTCCTAAAGATACTGAGAGGGGGGGGGGTGAATCAGTATCTAATGGGTTTACAAAATATTTAACCTTATTAAGTATTTTGCATTCCAAAATAGTGTACCAGTAAATAAGAATTAATGCAGTAAACTGGAACAATAAAGACAACATAGAAAACACACCATAACACAAGATGTTTAATGAGGAAACCCGGTGTGGGAAAAACATCGGTGGGATTTGTGACCCACAATATTCACTCACTGGCCAATGAATAATTATTACTTACAATGAGGGGCCTGCACATGCAGGAAGGCCAATTGCCTAGAGCTCACTGCTCAATCTACAAAATAGAAGTCTCAGTGACTTACAAAATGGATTATGAAAATCTAATACAATGTATTGCTTCAAATCAGCATCAACTATGTCAGGTTCAGTACCAATTTAAGGTCATACTATAACCATAAACCTTATACAAAATCTGCCTTAAGAATTTGCATATATCTTCCTTATTATTTTCTCATTCCTATCCCATCTCTTATTCCATCCTCTATATCAAAAATATTTACAAGATCTCATACATATATGAGTCTATTACAATATGACATGTCAGCTTTACGGAAGATAATTACAATTAAATACAATAAACAAAACTTTATTCCTATCGGCTGGGGTGCCTGTATACATTGTTGCCGCTATCGATGAAGTGTCTGTCGATGTCGGTGCCTGCCGGTGGTTTACTAGATGAATGCCACAAGGTTACCTAAAGGTTTCCAGTAGGTTGCTAGTAGGTTGCCATCAATGACAAAACCATCATTTCTCATTAGAGCGTAGAATGCCAATACTCTCTTCTTCATCATAAGTATTGATTGTTATTTTCTTGTTGGATCAATGATATGTCCAGAAAAACCCAACTGTATCAGTAAATTGTAGGTACAAAAATTCAACCCGGTGCTTCCATCTATCAAAATATGTTTGACTCGGTGTTTATGGATCATAGCTTTGATGTGTAATGGATGGTTATGTGGGTGATTCAGTGAATTGTCATCTTGTTCAGAGAAGGTGAGGTAATGAGGCGAAGTCATGTGACCCACCGTAGATTGAAACTGATCTACATCTAAATCTTTGGGGACATTAGTAGTGAGAAAATCTTTGTCCAGGATCTCTCTATGAGCAAAAGAGATTTTAAGGAGTTCAAAAATGGAGATTTAAGAGGTGGTTCATTTTAATTGTTCAACAATGTTGTAACCAGGAGAGGATGATGAAGCCAACTTCTTAGATTTAGCTGTGATCATATTTGGTTGTCTATTTGAAGAAGTCTATAGGTTTGATGTTGTTTGATAAGGAGTTGAGGAACTAGCTCCTTTGAGAGTAACATTATTTTGACTGTGGGTTACAACATTTGTAGTTTGCGTTTTATTTTGTTTATCTTTGACTATGATCACGTTGCAATACTTAGATTGGGAAGGTTCAATCATGTTGATCACATTGTCATTGTTGGCATAGGTGTAATTGACTTTGGCACCTCCCTTGGATTTTGAGGAATCACCTTGTTCATAAGCAAGTAAAGGATCTTTGAAGGCTTTGTTATCAACATTAGTCATGTGGTTTCCAACAACAATTTTTCTAGCATCGATGAGGTCTTGAATCTCATGTTTGAGTTTCATGTAGTTGTTTGTTGTATGACCCTTATTTTGATGATATTCAGGGTACTTGTTTTCCCTCCACCATTTGGGTTTAACTTATGGATCATATGGTCTAGAGCTGTCAGGAAATGTTATCAGATCATTTGTCAATAAAGTCTTAAGAGCCAATTCATATGATTCTTCCAAAGGAGTGAAATCACATTTAGGCTTTGAAAGCCAAGGCTTCTCTTTAAGCCACTCTTTTGATTTCTTAGGAGGGTTTTCTGTAGCAGTTTCAACTGCTTTGAGGGCTTGTGTGCCGCTAGCTAGATTAAATATTGCGGGTTTTGATTTTGGTTTAACAGTGTCCACCACTCCATCATTAACAACATTTTTGTTGTTATCTTTATCGTATTTCCAGTATTTGTTCTTTTCTTTGGAACTAGAGCCTTGTTGTGTTTCTTTCCAAAGTGATATATCTCCTTTCCTTATAAGTACATCTTCCATTTTGAGGGCACTATCTACCATTTTTTTGAATGAAAGGTATACTTGCATTTGGATATTGTATTTTAATTCAAGGATCAGGTTATTGACAAAAATTTCCATCTTCTTAGAATCTAGGATAGGTCGTGAATATCTGGAGAAAATCTTTCTCCAACATTGAAGAAAAGTGAGAAAAGGTTCTCTTGTTTTTTGTTTTGTATTACAAAGCTCGGTCATAGTGACTAGATGATGAATGTTATAGGAGTATTGTTGGAGAAACAATTTAACTAATTCCTCAAAAGATTTAATTCCCATAGGTAGGCTTGAAAACCATTCCATAGCTTGTCCTCCTAACCTCCTTGGGAAAAGGCGCATGAGATATGTCTATTCATGCATGAACTCCATACATAAAGCACAAAATTATTTGACATGGTCTTGAGGATCTACGGTACCATCATATTTGTCAAACTTAGGAATTTCCACTCTTGAAGGAAATGGAGGCATGTGAAGGTTCTTGTCAAATGGAAATGGGCAGATCATGTCTAAAGAATATTGCATAGATGATTTATCCTTGTTTTTCATTTCTTTGATTTCAGTCTGTAACGCTTGCAATTGTTTGTTTACCAATGCTAGTGGTGGCTCTTCCTCTTTAGTGATAAGGGTTTCAATGTTATAATCAGTGGGAAGTTTAGCGCCTTGTTTTGCTAGCTCTAGAAAATGCTCTTCTTTTTCTCTAGCCATGATGATTTTCATCATTTTTTCAGAAATATTTATCATTTTGACAATAATTTATAACAACTTATGTAGGTTTAGAAGCTTCAAACTCGCTAGATGAGGAATCAATGTCATTCGCATGGGTATTGATATTGTCATAAGTATCGTGTTTAGTAGTTTCTCTTTCTTGCCTTTCTCTAGACATCGTGGGAGATAACGGTTGATAAAAAATTGTTATATTTGATGACGAAGGTTTGTCAAAGATGAGGTCTTCTAGAAAGAATGAATTAGTCTGTAATGAAAAGGATTGTCCTCTACCTTTGGCAGCTATCTTACGAGAACTTCTAATTTGAATAGGCATTTATAACTAATGTGACCGAGAGCTAGGAGTGATGCAAATGTCAAGATCAAATTGAAGCTAGTTGTTCATTTGACATAGTGATTTGAGAGAAGTGACTAAGACTCAATCTGGCTTTAGGAATGATCTATCTTGTATAAGACATGATCTAAGTAACTTAGGCTAATTAAGTTTGATAAGTAGCTAATTGAACTAGCTGAAAGATGATCGACAAAATCGTGCAACACAACGACAAGGGTACACTATCAAGATTGTTTATGCTTAGGATTAAAAAAGACCAGATATACACTCACTGTAGATCGATTAGACAAATATGAGAGTTTTGGAAAAGTATGCAAATAGACAAGTTTTGGACTGACAAAATAAAAAATTCGTATGACAGATTATTCTGACTCAAACGATAATTTAATATTCAAGACGATACAGGAAGTTTCTCATATGAGTTTTTGCCTATACTCGCACGATAGTTTAATGTTCTCCTGACGATAATCTAATGAGGATAATAATTACTTGTACGATAGTGTCTCAAAGGTCAGACGATAACTCTAAGAACCAGGACGACAATTCTGACACGGCCGAATGATAAACTGATAGGATGAATTCAAACCTGTACGACAATATGAATATAGCCAAGCAATAATTCAAAGAGAGCAGGATGATAAAACAGTAGACTCGTACGACAGGGGACTGGACAAAGACTAGTTTCTGACATGGATAGAATTTTGATCACTGATTTTTTTTGACATTTTGATTATTTTCTCTAGTTTCAGTATTTTAGTTTCAGTTTCAAGGATTAAAACATAGTAAACACGCAAGATGTATAATGACTTCAAGCACAACACGCTAACCCTACAGAAGTTGTATGAGAGAGGAAAACCTATGCTTGTAGACTTAGGTACACACCTAATAGCTAATTAGAATACGGTCATTGAGTCTCACACAATGGATTTTAAACATCATATTAGCCAACTCCAAATGCTAATGGGGGCACAAAATGGCAAGTATCTTGGGAGAGTTACTATCTCTTTTGTACAAAGATTATCCCCCTTTTGGAGGTGAATCGGGTAGCCTCTATCTTATAGTTCTTAGTAAGGAATTCCATTCAAAATTACCCCTTGAAGTCATGCAAGCATGATTGAGATCTCAAAGAGAAAACTTAAATAATCCCGTCCTCTGAGACTTTAATCACCAGAGGCCTATTTATTATAGTAAGTTGGAATAATCAGGTCCAGGTGTACTCACTTGGGTCGTTCTCATAGGGTGATTAATTTTTCCCACTGTGATAAGCCTACTAAAGGTACACAAATCTAAAAACTTAGAAAAAGCTTCAAGGGTCTAGATTTTTTATTGTTTGTGCAGACAAGAGCATACTCTCCTACCTCATATTTTTCTTAAAACATAAAAGACAGATTTGTTAATTAACCTGATAGCAATTTAAGTGTCTAAAAATAAATTTAAAGAATACACAAAATTCACTTGAATCTCCTCGAGCAGCTTGTAAAAACAACAAATCAGTAGTTATATTATTTTTGTGCGTCAGGCATGTTCTTCGAAAAACGTTATGCAAAAAATGGTTAGGCTATAAAAAAATCTCTCAGGGAGACAGAAAACAAGCCAGGGTTAGCATTAGTACCATAAAAATTAAATAAGAAAAACCCTAAAATGCAATCTGTTTTAATAGGAGAACCAAAAAATCATATGATAATTCTCACCCAGTTGTACGATAATTTACCACAGACCATATGAGAACCTACAGATTGTCATCCTAGCCTCTGTGAAAACTCATACGAATTTTAGTAGTAACTGTATGGAAAAAATCCAAAAAATAAAAATAATTTGATCTGTAAGGCCAAAAATTGTAGTCTTCTACCCCACGGTGAACACCAAAAATGTGTGTGTCAAAAGTGGATAAAGTCTACAAGTTGTAAGACACAACACTTCAACTAAGTCATTACATGCATGGTTAGATAGATATAATCATGAATATAAAAAACCATAACAAATTGACCTATTGCCTTCTAAAAGATGTGAGTATAGACTTGCTCTTAGATTTGTATAAGCAATACTAGTGACTAGACTACACCAAGATGAAGGATTTAATCTATATGAGCACAAGATTAAGCTAAATGGATGCAAGATTAAGCTAGATATGCAAGATTAAGATAAATGAATGAATATTAAGCACTCTTTTTGTAAATGAATTCCTCTTTTTCTTTAAAGTAATTCCTTTTTTCTATGATTTAAATGGAAAATTGATTTATTAATTAAATATTCTAGGATATTTAATTAAATAAATAGAATAATTGATCAAAATGATTTACTTGGAATAATTTAATTAATTAAATAAATATTTAATTAATATAGAGTGATTAATTTTCCATGTAACGTTAATGATTGGAGAATTAATTAATTAGGTGCTCAAGGTTGATTTAATTGCCTTTGGTTAGGACCTTGGTGATGTTGTCAAGATTGGGGTTCATGGTTTAGGTGACCATTTTTAGGGTATTACATTCACAGGGTGATGTTGAAAATGAATGACCTTAGGACCTCAAAGACTTCATGTTCGAATATCTAAGAAAGAAGATGACCCTTGTTTCTCTTGAATGCAAACAAATAGTAAACTTGGATAGTTGCCTTGTTTTATTGATGCTACTATATGCCAATCCAAAAATTATGTGAATGTGATGCATTTGAAAAAGAAACTATATGTGATGCAGTGTTTTGAATAAAATGAGATGTAATGCAAAAATAAAAACCTAAACTAACCCAGCTCTTAGATATAATATCATTTAAGGTGCATGTTGTTCATAGGGTCAAGAAGTTTTGTGTAGGTAGTTCATCGGTCTTTGATTGAAGTGTTGGATAATGATGTCTTTTCCAATAGGATATAAGGACGTAACTAAGTGTACATGTTTAGCATCTCCAATGTTGATTTCTTTAGTTTTTGTATTTTGTGGATCATCATAGGAAAATCTAGCTCTGGAACCCATGAATTCAGCTATAGCCTTATCATTTTCAAAGTAATCCAACTGTGGTAGATTCTCTTGCCCCCAATCTATCAAGTGTAGGTGTATGAGGCAAATAGATTCTGGTTCTGAAGTTGTGACCACATTGGCATGTGAAAATGGCACACATACAATCATTGATAAATTGCTCTCTGCAGTATGATCAGGATTGGTGATTTTATTGATATTCATGAAAAACTTGTATAGAGGGATTGGGATCATGAGGGGGACTAGAAGAAATGGTAAGTTCATTTGAGAGGGACTCTTGTGAGGAATATGGAGGATTATGGAATGGAGATGAAGGGATGGAGGGATCTTGATCAGGATCTAGAGAAATAATGGGATCTTGCTTAGGACATGAAGGTGAAGGAATACTTTGATCTTGACTTGGAAAGGGAATATTAGGAAGGATAGAAGGGATGTCTTGATCTTGGTTAGGAGGTGGATGTTGGATGGGACTTGAAAGGACACTTTTTTCTTGAGACAAAATGATATCATTATGAATGGAATAGAAAAGGGTGAGGGGATCATCATAAGATTCTTGGTAATTGGGATCTTGGTCAAAAATTGGGAATGATGGAAGGGTTTGTTCTTGATCTTTATTTGTTTCAGGACTCATTTCTTTTGATTTTGGATCATCATCTTGACATGGGGAAGGATTTTGGAGATGCATGGGAGATTCTTGGAAGATTTCAACATTTTAGCTTGATGAGAAAGAATTTTGAATGGGTCTCTCTATAATAGGAGTATACGATGGCATTGGATTTTGAATTTGTGAAGCATGGAAAGGACTAGCATCATGACTTGGATTAGATTGGATTTGTATTATGGATATCCATTGGGAGGTTGCGTTATTGGATACAGATGGTGTGGACTGCTCTTGTGTGACTTCAAGGTATGAGGAAATGGTGGAAGATATTGAGGCTACTTGAGGTGCAAAGTCTTGATGGGAAGAGTCATTGCTAGATATGGGCAGATGTCCTTGTTGCATGATAGGTGACACATTGACCATGTTCGATTGAGGTCCAAAGGGTGACATATTTGTAAATAAACTTGCATTTTTTTAGGACACACTTGGTGGTGTATTTGAAGACATAGGAGGATATTCACAAACATGTGATGTGACTGAAAGCAAAATTGACTTTGTGATTGTGTGTGACCTTGGTAGCAGTTGACTTGTTTGCACAATTTTTGGTGTTGAGAGTTGTGTCATTTGTTGTATTGGTTGTTGGACTTGCATTGTTGGATGTGTTTGTTGTTGATATTGGTTTCTTATTTTTATTTGTGTGAGAATAGTTGGTATGTCTGATTTCATAATAAGAGCTCACACATGAACTGGCTCTAAGTTTGTATTGGGTCTTTCAAATTTTTGAAATAGTTTGAACATCTGGGATCTAATTTCTTCACTTTTTTTAACCTTTTGTTCCAAGATCTCTATTACTTGATCTAGTTTCTATTCAAGTGGTGGAGAAATAGGTATGACACTTGTTTGTTTCTGATAAGTTTGATGTACATTTTGGTACATGTATATGTTGGATTGAGATGATTGATTGTTTGGTTGTAATGGCATGGTCCCATGAAAGTTGGAAGTTTGATAAGGGTAATGTTGTCTCCTAGAAGTTTGAGAGCTTGTTTCAACCATTGCACTATATGCCAGTTTTTTTTTTGAAGTTTAGGGATGAAATCCAATGCAACTAAGGGATGAAAATGCAACCTTTTTTTTTTCTGATTTTGATAATTTTGAAAATGAACAAATGCAGCCTATGTTTTTGAATTTTTTGACAAACTGGATTAAGGAATGACAAGATGAAATCTTAAAGAATGGCAATGCAACTTTGGACTTGGATTATGGAACAACCTAATTTTGAAGATAATGCAAAATGGAGAGAATGATTTGACCCTATGTCTTATGAGGATGAAGACTATGCAAGGACTAAAAACTGGGATTATGATGATTGTGCAAGGACTTATGCAAAGATTATGATGAATATATAAGGAGTTATGTGAAGATTACGATGATGTATATAGGAACTCCATGAGGACTAGATGAAGACTATCCAAGGACTTATGCAGAAATTATGATAACTATGCAAGGAGTTATGTGAAGATTATGACGACTATGCAAGGACTATATGCAAAGATTATGGTGACTATGCAAGGAGTTATGTGAAGATTATGATGACTGTGCAAGGATTGTATGCAAAGATTATGAGGATGGTAATGTGATAAAAATGAGGACTTTCTAAGAACTATGCAAGACAACGTAAGGACTTATGTGAAGATTATGATGACGTATAGGAGAACTTTATGAGGACGTAGATGAAGACTATGAAAGTACTTATGCAAAGTAAGGATGTAAATGGGGATGATAATGAGGACAATAATGAGGACTATGCAAGGACTTATGCAAAGTAAGGACATAAATGAAGACTATAATAAGGACGATAATGAGGACTATGCAAGGACTATAATGAAAGTATTGATGCAACGCAAGGACATAAATGAGGACTATAATGCAAGGACTGATGCAAATATTATGAGGATGTTAATGGGATGTAAATGAGGATTCTGTAAAGACTATGCAAGACAATTCAAGGACTTATGTGAAGATTATGATGATGTATATGGGAACTCTATAAGGATGTATATGGAGACTATGCAAGGAATTATGCAAAGCAAGGACGTAAATGAAGACTATAATAAGGACGATAATGATGATTATGCAAGGACTTTAATGCAAGTATTGATGCAATGTAAGGACATAAATCAGGACTATAATGCAAGGATTGATGCAAAGATTATGTGGATGCTAATGGGATGTAAATGAGGATTCTATAAGGATTATGCAAAACAATGCAAGGACTTATATGAAGATTATGATGATATATATGGGAACTCTATAAGGATGTCGGATTCACCAAAATATATATGCTTAAAATCATCATTGCTTAACTAGAAAATAATAAGGAAAATCATGAATCCCTATAATAGGAATTCAAACATAAACCAATGAAATAGATGCATAATAGAATCAAATTTAAACAATATAAAACTCCCTATTGTGCATCATGGCTTCTATTGTTCTTCTATTCATTGTGGTACGATGGCTCTCAGATATTACGCTGGCAACCTGTAGTTGACACAAAGATTCGAAGTTTGTCATTGTATCATGATTGCGTGATGTTTGATTCTACTTTTGAAATCCGTACAAAAACTTGTAAAAAGTTTAAAAATTTGTACGATCTGTAAAAATCACACAGAAAACATAGAGGGTTAATTAGTTGTTCTTCGTGTTGGTTTCACCAAAATGTAAGCTTAAAATTATCATTGCTTAACTAGAAAATAATAAGGAAAATCATGAATCCCTATTCTAGCAATTCAAACATAAACCAATGAAATAGATGCATAATACAATCAAATTTAAACAATATAAAACTCCCTATTGTGCATCATGGCTTCCATTGTTCTTCTCTTCTTCGTGGTATGATGGCTCTCAAACATTACGTTGGCAATCTGCAATTGACACAAAGATTCGAAGTTCATGATTGTTCGTGATGGTATCGTGATTGTTGAAAATGGAGATTGAATGCTCAATTTATAGATTTTTGGGTGAGATTGATTGAGAGGTGGAACAAATTGATTAAGAGGTGGAACTCAGGTGAGCTCACATGTTGATTGATAGTTGAACTGCTGATTTGGAGGTGGAACATAATAGATTGAATAGATAATTGAGTTAACTAATTGAGAAAAAAGTTGATTGAAAGATGAAAAAGAATGATTTGAGGATAATTGATTGATGACAAAGAAAGCTTTATTTAGAAAAAGCTAACTAGAACATATAAAAAGAATGATTGGAGAGAATATTTAATTATTTAGCATGTGCTTGCACTTTGACTTTGATTTTCAATTTAATTTTTGCATGAGATTTAATTCAAATATTGAATTTATTTTAAATTCAATTTGTTATTTGAATATATTTAGAAATTGACTCTGATTTTCAATTTGATTTTTGTAATCATGCACATGTATTTGAAATTAGAAGAAATAAGAAGAATATGAATTTTATTAAATAATAAAGATTATTTAAATTAAAGAAATTAAATCATAATTAATTAAATAATTAATATTTACAAGAGGGTTAAATGATTAATTGATGAGAAGATAGAAATTGAGAATGAATTTATTTAAATAATAAAGATTATTTAAATTGAAAGATTAAAATCACAATTAATTAAATAACAAATATTTAATTAACATTAGAAAATGGTTTAAATGGTTAAATGATGATAGAATTAAAATTGAAATAATTAGTAAGATTATGAAGAAATATGAATTTAGAAGATTAAGATTAATTAGCTTAATTAGATAATTAGAGAATTATTTAATTAATTGGACGAATAATTAGTACATGATCAATGAGACATTTTTAGGTGTCTACAATTTGGATGAAGCAAATGTTGAAAAATATCAGAGTTATTTATGATGAGCCTACTATTATATAATATGATAATTCCAGTGCTATAAACATAAAAACATTAAAAAACTAAGCATATATCAATCAAATATAATTACTTGAGAGAGCAAGTCAGTGAATAAAATGTGAAGTTGGAATATGTATCTACATAGGAACAAATTGCTGATATTTTCACGAAGTCGTTGCCTATAGATACATTTGTCTATTTGAGAGACAAGTTAGAGGTATCCACCCCTCCTGATGAGAACTAGATGCATTGAGTTGCATCAATCCGATGAAATTCAAAACCTTATTATTTTATCTGGATTGATGAGCTGGTGTTGCTCCTCTGCTGGAGTAGTTTGTTGATTTGGGTGTATATCCCAGGGGGGAGAGATTCATGTTTCTGTTTGGTTTTCTATTTTAGTGAGATTTGGAATTGTTGTCAGAGGGGGAGAAAGATCATGTGAAAAACTTCTTTATCTATCTTGATCTTAGGGGGAGTTTTCTGGTGATATCTTCTTTCTTTGATTTGACTATTTTTCACATTCATATGTTGCCATCAATGCCAAAGGGGAAGATTGTTGGATTATTGGGGAGATTATTGGATTTGGTTGTTTATTGTTTTTTCTAGGATATGTTGTTGTCATTGATGTCAAAATATTCCCGTGAGTTATATTGGTGAGTTTAGGAAGATTTTTTGGTCCGATTTTGTAGTTTGGTTGTGCTGATCACTGTTTTGAAAAATTCGGTATTTTCTGGTGTGATCAGATCTTGTGTTGATACTTTGGTTTAATGTTTGGAATGATCTTGTGTATCTTCATTTTAGATGGTTTGTGATTTTTTGCTCCGCAAGTTATCTTTCCTCGTGATAGTTGTTGATTGGTTGTGTTCCTGAGCTTTGAGGTATTGGTGCAACTGTTCCAGATGATTCTAATGTTCTTGTTGGTGTTTCCTAGTCATGTCCTATTTGTTTTGGCGATCCACATTGATCGTTGTGTAATTTTTTGGTGATTTCTATGAACCGGTGATGATTTCCATGTTATGCAGTATTTCTCGTGGTGTAGTGTGTTGCGGTTGATCTTAGCAGGATTTCTGGTGGATCTAATCGTTTGGCAATTTGAATTGGATCCATGCTATATGATGTAAATCATAATATTGGTCCAATGGTCAATATTTGTATAGTGTAATGTACTTTTTATAATTATGAGTTGATGGTTGAGGGTTTAGCTGACCTTATTATCAAGGTTGATGATTTGTATATATAGGTGATATGCTTATGTAATTTAGGTGTTGGTATTGTGTTTGCATTATCAGAGAGAGGTAAACGTACGAACAAGGATATATCATTTAGCGAAGTGTTGAGGTGTGTTTGGTATTGTAGAGAAGACAACAATGCCTAACTGGAACTGTCATCAGGCATTTCTAGATGCTATCATTGTAGTTCATTCCTTCCCAATTGTAGTCTAAATCATATTGTAAGTCAGCGAGACTTCCTTGAGGGTTGTAGCCTTCCAGGCATATATCTTTTGAGAAGTGAGCTCTAGGAAATGTGCCTGAATGCAATTGCATTCCCCATTGTAATATTTTCACATACTACTATAGAGTATCATCTTACTGTGGGTAGATTCCCACCGTGGTTTTTCCCTTAACTGAGTTTTCCACATAAAAATATTGGTGTTATGCATTGTGTTGTTAATTTTCTTATGTATCTGTTGCTGTAGTTTATCAGTTTATGTTTTGGAATTTAATTTGTTGTGATTTGGTGAAGACTGATTCACCCCCCCTCTCAATCTTCCTTCTTGATTGTTGCTAACATCATAATGGTCCATATTTCTCTTGTCAATGTTTCAAATGCAATAAGTAGGGACATAAGTCAAGTGAATGTCGAAGTATGACACATAACTCTTTCAATAGAAGGAATGTTAGATGTTATACATGTGGTAGGTTTGGGAAAATTACTAATCAGTGTAGATCAAGAGGAAATCGAGGGAATTTTAGGCCTAGACAAGGAAATTTGGTGTGATACAACAATAACAAATCTAGTCACATTACAAGATTCTACAAAAGTAAAAATGTGAATAGGAATGGTCCGGCAGACAAGAATAAGAATGTGCAGGAAAATGATAAAGGTAAAGTGAAAGTGGATGATATTCAGGATCAAATGAAGAAGACATGGGTTAAGAAGAGTGATTCTGATGCAAGGAATGAACCTGCACCTGAATCCGGTGCTAGAAATTCCTCTGGGAATTGAGCTAAGGCCTCCGACCTAGGAGGAGTTTTCATGAAAATTTAATGCCCTCCTTTAGAAAATGATACCTGAATTCAACAGGTTGGTGGAAGCTCTATTAGGGCATTGCAAATTATTTGAGGTTATCTCCAAAAGAATCTGAGTAATAATGCAGATTCACAGATGATTCTTTATAAGATGTATGTAAAAGTTGTGTATCCAGAAGGTTTAAGGCTAAATGAATTTAATGCACCCTAAAAGTTAGGTATGCAAGAAATAAAAGGAAATATCTCACCTTCATTTGACACTTTGCATTTGAGAGAAGAGAGGAGAGCGCTCTATGAGAAGATTATCCAAGAGACCAAAGCGTGAAAGTTATTTCTGTGCAAAACCCTAATTCGAGTAAGAAATGTATTTTCTGAAAAACTTTTCAATTCAAGAATTCTGAAGATGGTCACCCCTCTATTTTTCGATAATAGTGAAAGAGCTCAACCCAATTTCAAGAGACATCCATTTATTTCAGTCAAAGATGACCCACAAAGTGCATTCTCATCAGTCCCATATAATTTTCTACATATCAAATACATTGGGGTTTATACTCATTGCAACCTTGAGGGGTTGGGAAGCTCTCATTTATTGAATCTTTACAATAATCAGTAGCTAGATAAGAATTTCATGCTCAAACCTGAATTCAAGGTGCTGAAAGAGAAGAATTTTCTACAATTTATCAGATTCCCATTGTTCGATGAACACGAGTGTATCTGGTATGTTATCAATAGGATGTATGATGAATTTATGTGGTTGAATAAGTTGTTCAAGATCATTGAGAGTGTCATTAGAGCCATAATAGGTCTTTACTCAGCTGATGATTTTCCCACACTAAAATCTATGAAGAACTAGATTGTCACTAATGTAACCACTTCAAAGTTTGATAAAAGGGCAATGACTATTAATGACATTCTTGAGGATGATGTGAAATTTGTCTTGGTGGTGATAGGATACAAGATCTACAACTCCAACTAAGAGAATTATGTATCTGAAACTTCTATCTACGTTGCATATGAGATGATCCGGGAATATAAGAAGTATGATCTTTGTGAATTGCTACAAAGTGAGATGATGAAGAATTTGACTAAGATCAAGAAAGACAAGAAGAATACATTCAAGTACGGTACTTTACTCCTGTTTTTATTCTTTTTCTTCATGAATGAAGTTTTGATAATAGGTCATGTCCAATGGGCATATGATATACTGGTAGCTATCCAAATCAGAGATCTTCCACTAATACATTTGGACTAAAATTCTGACAGAGAAGGTATATTGTGACCAAATTTGATTTTTTTTTTCAAACTGCCCACATTTGTCAAAATTCCCACGATAATTCAACATTTGGTTTTGATGGAGAAGGAATTGGCAATAAAATTTGTGTTTTTTTAGAAAAAGTGCCCGTGTTCATCGAAATTCCGACGACCGCGGGCATTACTTAAAAAAAAAAAGACCAAGTCCTTCGATAAATATTATTCCCACCTCTTCGTCCCGTCGACCTCTACCATCACAAAAAAATTGGGGCATTACAAGGAGGGAAACAGTTCTGAATTGGGATGGCGCCAAGATCTGGTTGAAGAAAAAAGGTAGGGTATAATCAACCAATTCATTGTTATACATATTGTGTTGAAAAATATTATTTTCTTTTCAAATATCTAGATTCAAAGTTTATTATAGATTTATCAGATTAATTGCCAATAGTAGAGATGGTAAGAGGTTTCTGTAATATGATATGATCGATTTAAAAGAATAATTTCTTACAAGAACTAAACCCTTGAACAATCCTACAATCATGTATTAATTAAACACTGAATTTTAAATAATGAACAATTTGATAATAGTTACGAAGATTGACATTTTTTAATTTGAAAAGTTACATAGATCTGAAATAGCTTTTGTAACCTCCAATATCTTCAATAACAAATATGTATAAAATAATGCTTGGATATATTTTGTATGAGCATTGTAAGCCTGAAATGTATTAACACTACTTTCCATCTTTAAAATATATCCTAATTAAGGAGCAGGATGACCTAAATGTGTGTGATCAAATAGGGAAGAACCACAAATTGTGCCACTCTTGTATCTGACATCTGCTAGAAGTGGCCTGAACATAGGCTCTAGCTGAGGAGCTTACCTTGGGTATGGATGTTGGTATATATTGTTGTGACAGAAACTCCCTGCGCCTGCAGAACCGTGAGACCATTGTGTAGTGATCGAGTTCCATTTTTTGTGGGTGTTTTGGAAGGGAGGATAAGTGTACCGTGATAGGAAGGTGGTATAAAATGGAAGCTGAGAGGTATAAGGTAATGAGGTGTGTGTTAGGATAAGATGGGGAGGTAAGTGATGAAGGATGTAATGGTGAAATATTAAGTTAGGATATGTTAGGGGTTTGGAAGGTAAGAAAGTGAAGGGGGAGAGATAAAAGGATGTGAAGGATGAAATGGGGTTAGGTAGGTGAAGTAAAAGTAAATGTGTATTAGGTTAAGGTTTAGGATAGGATGTAGGAAAGTGAAGGAGGTTAAGATAGGGGATATAAAAGGTAGATGGAAGGTAATAAGGATAGGAAGTGAGGTCAAGGTTATGAGGTGTGGGTTAGAAAATAGGGTGTAGTAAATGGAAGGAAGGGTCATCCATTCGTAGTGCTTCAAGAGGAGCACATTCACATGAGGGACAAGAAGAGTCATATCACTTTGAGAGTTTTCACCAAGATGAGTATCCCGAGTATGGACCTCAAATCTTACAATCCTTATAGAATATGATAGGTGTGATACAGGATAGGTTTTCACCCACAACAGAGACACCTCATGAGGATCCACTTGTAGTAGAGGAGCATATACTTGCATCTTGGGAGCTTATTAGGAGTTTGCCTTGAATTTGGGAAAAACACATAGAGGAGATAGAAGATTGATCAATACACATTACCTAGCCTCATCATGTATAAATACAAGAGGTAAAGACTATAGCAAGCACATATCATGAGCCAAAGGATCATATTTGAGAGTTGATTCATCTCCAATCCTCTACATTTTTAAGATAACAAATGGGGTTGAGGCTAAGTCCTGGTTACTTATCTTGGAATTATGCTTTGGGTTGCATCTATATATGAGCAACCTAAAGGCATAATTTGCAATGCAATTTTTGAGAGGACTTGCTTCCACCTTGTGGTACTGGGAGGATAAAATGCACCAACTCACATTGGAAACCCTCTCATGGGATACCATTTTGGAGTGCTTCAAAGTATGTTCTATTTCAAAATATTTTTGACAAAGATGCATAGATGAGTTTCACAATTTCCATACTGAGGTTTCCTAGTGGCTCAACATGAGAGTTAGTTTTTGGAAAGCCCAGAATTTCAGTTTTCCTACACATGGCCAATCCAAATGACTTTAAGGTTACTATGGAAAAGTCTCGTATGGAAAAGGAGGTACATGGGAGGACACAAGAGGCATGAGAGAAGTTTGTAACCTTGATCAAGGGACTAAAGTGTCCATAGGCCTCCCCATCCTTCAAAGGAGAATTTAGACTTACTATAGGATTTCAAAGAAAAACCCAATAGTATCAATATTAGGGACAAATGTCTAGAGCATAGTAGGGGACATATGTTGGCAATATAGCATTATAACAGACAATGGGAGATTGTTGACATTTCAATAAGGATATTGAGAAGGTTGTTGATGATTATGGATATAACTGATTAAGGATGTTTACTGTCTTGATATTATTATTTTGTCATTGATGTCAAGAAATTGATTTTCTAACTCAGTATGATGTTGGCATATCTTGAGAAGTATGATTTGAAGAATATAAAGATGTCGGTAAAATACACATAAAGAATATGATGAATAAGGGGATGAATAAGGTATTCAATGGGCATCTATTACCGAGTCAGACAATGATGAGATCATGATGTTTAGATTGTTTTGACATCATACATATGTTGTAAATTGTAAGGTTAAATACTATACTATGTTATCAAGCAAAGAACCTAGTCGGTAAACCCTAAGGAACCTAGTTGGTAAACCCTAAGGCTATCTCTATCGGTTAATGAAGGCGGAATGTCTATCGAGTGAAGTTTAGTATTTACCGAGTTGTAACCGAGCTATAATAGAATGCATTAAATAGTTACATGCGTTATTTAATGAAGGAAGCTGATGAGCTGGAACTGATTAAATGATTGGTATGCCGTAAATATAGTTTGTTAATGAATCTATGGCAAAGGAAAGTCGGCATGAAGATCTATGGCGCAGATTGAACCACAATACCCTAGCACAAGTTCCAAGAAATATGTACAAGTTCCTAGGCGAGGTAAAACATTTTTAGATCAAAAGATGCATTGAACCTAGACAAGTTTGAAGATCTAATGGCTATGATTGATCATGGGAAATGTGATCAAGGAGATTAAGCGCTTAGCTAATTGTTTATAAATAGGGAACTATTGATAAACAATGTATGCGGGCAAGTGTGTACACAGGGATGCTACATAGTGATTACCAAGCACAGAAGCTTGAAGACCTGTTTGAATAACAGAGTATAGAAGCCCAACAGATGGACAAGATTAGTTCTATGTCTAGATTGTATTGAAAAAATAAGAATCTGCTTTAGCATTTTAGATGTGAAGTTGCAGATAGATTTTTATTACTGTTATTTTGTGAAAGTGATAGAAAATCTCTTAACCGAGTGGACTTAACAGTCTTATTTGTAAAACCCTCTAGCAAGGTGACATTCTGATTGAGTTTTTGAAATCCTTTAACAAATTCACTTCTAACAAGGTGAAGATCCTAACAAGTCTGAGGGAAATCCCTTAACCGGGTCACATCTGGCAATGTGTTTGTAATCTTTAACAGGATTTGCTTTTAACCAAGCATACTCTAGAAGAGTATATTTCTTAGTGGGTTCGAAATCCCATAGTGGTTTTTCCCTATTTGGGTTTCCACGTTAAATCTGGTGTTATGAGGTTTATGATGTTTATATGCTTTTGAGTTTGCATGTTTAATAGTTTTTGTTATATTACTAAAGTATATGTTACCGAGGTTGAATCTGATGTTTTTATGGAAGATTAAGTTTGTATGATTCACCCCCCCCTCTCATCTTGTTGGTTATTAGATCTGTACTTATATTAAGTATCAGAACTATCAATATTAGGGACAAATGTCTAGAGCATAGTAGGGGACATAGGGTAGTCACATGTGACCATCATCAACACAATGATATTTTAGGTATGAGAGACTATAGGGCTATCAAGCTAGGCCTTCTATGACTCAACAACCTTTTAGGGGAGAATCTAGTGTTTTTAGTAGTTAGGATCTTCTAATTATGGTGGTGCCTAGCCAACATAGGGTTATATGAGAGGCACATGTTATGTATATGTTAGTATCAAACATAGAGTGCCCACAAGGTTTTAGAGTAGGTGGACACCATCCTAGAATGTCAAAGTAGATAGTTGATATGTGTAATACCCTAAAACTGGTCACCTAAACCATGGGCCCCTAATCTCGACAATATCACCAAAGTCCTAACCAAAGGCAATTAAATCAATCTTGAGCACATTATTAATTCTTCAATCATTAAATGTCACATGGAAAATCAATTACTCTATATTAATTAAATATTTATTTAATTAATTAAATCATTCTAAGAAAATCATTTTGATCAATTGTCCTATTTAATTTATTAAATATCCTAGCATATTTAATTAATTAATAAATTTGCCATTTAATCGTAAAAAAGGAATTAATTTATTACAAAAGAGGAATTAATCACAAAGCAAGAGTTAAATTGAAAATAAAAGAATTGAATTGAGAGAGAAATCAAACTTGAGATATTATTTCTTCTTCTAAATTGAGAACTTGAAATCAGAAAAACAATTAAAGGAATTTAATCATTCTCTAAAATTGGAACTCAAAGCTTTTGAGAAAAAGAAGTTCAGTTGCATTGAAAAGACTCTTTTCTTGAATAAATCAAAGAATTATCTATTTTTATCTCGAGTGCATGGAATTAATTGAATTATATCTCTAATGCAAACTTGAACTTATAATCTGAATGCATTTCAATTAAACTATAATTGGAATCTATCTCAAGGTTAACTAAATATGATTTCTCAATTATTTCAATTAATCCCAAATTGTGCTTTTTCTTGATCTCTCTTGTGATTCTCTATAAATTCACCCTTCATCTCTCATTCAAAACAGCTCGGAGATTTATTATTATACACTTTTTGCTTTGGAGTCATTGAATATATTTTGCTTGCTTTTTGAGATTATTTGCATATTTAGTTTATCCATATTGCTTGAATCCATATTTATTTCAATTATGATTGCCTAAATATTTCATCCATCTTGCATCCATTTAGCTTAATATCATGCTCATATATATTAAATCCTTCATCTTGGTGTAGTCTAGTCACTAGTATTGCTTATACAAATCAGAGAGCAATCTTATACTCGCATCTTTTAGAAGGCAATTGGTTGATTTGTTATGGTTTTCATAGTCGTGCTTATATTTGTCTAACCATACATGTAATGACTTAATTGAAGTGTTGTGTCTTGCATCTTACAAACTTATTTCACTTTTTCATGCACACAATATGTGGGTCTTTACCCTCCCAACCACTCAACATATACCACCATAGGTCTTTACCCTCCCAACCACCCAAAGGTCAAAGGAAGATTCACTGCTACAACACTCACTTTTTGTGATAGTCTCATGCACTTAGGACAGTCACTCCTTTCATGGCCACTCTTCTTCACAACACTCTAACATTAATTATAATGATAGTGTAAAGACCCACATATCAACTATCAAAATGAGAGAAGAAACATTCATGTTCTTTTGGTACTTTGTGATTTCTAAACCATGTTTGAATCTTTCTTATCTTATGTGAAAGAATCTTAACATGATGCCTTTAAGTACACAACCTTAGATACACAATTCAAAAATGTTGACATCATACCAATGGATAACAATTAGATATAGGAATCATCAAGCTTGAAAAAAATATGAATTTAAACAACTAAAATTTGGACCATGCCCATTATCTAGCCTAAGGATAAAATCATATATGTGATTCTTATATGATAAAAAAACTGGCACATATGAATTTTTAAATCTTGCAAGATCAAACTATAAAAGGTTAAAAGGTAGTAATCTTATGTCTAATACTTTTGTTGTGGAAGTTAGGGTGGTTGTCACCTATGTTGTCTTTACTCAATGAAATTTGTAGCAATTTGTTGAATCTTCACACCTCAAATTAATCATTGATAGTGTTGAGTTGGTTGATGATAAGTGATGAAATGAGGGTAGAAACAAATACTAGCTCCCTAATCTTGTGTCTATGTCTATTTGGCTTGTGGTATACTAGGTTATCCTAAAGCAAGACACATGTCAAGGTTCGTATAAGAGTGTATGTGAGTGTAGTGTGTTTTCTATGTAGAATGGTTTTTTTTTTTGAAGATCAATTACCAAAATAAAATCAGAGTACAAAGTTAGGTTACAATAATAGTGACCAAGTTGATCACTCCATCAAATCCCCTACCAGGCTAAACCACCTTAAAATTAGAAGAAAAAAAAGAATCAGTTTATACGATTAAGAGTAACGTGTAGAGCTTCGAGTCAACATCAAATTACATTGATATTATATCATCTATTGACAACATATTCAAAAATATAGGTTGTAATAGATTATTAAGATTCATTATCACTATCATTATGTGGATTCTCCTCTTTCTCTTCATTCTTTCCATCTTTATTATTAGCTTCTTTGTCATTATTCTTAGGTTCAATCCTACTAATTTGGAAAGTACCAAATTCTCTTCCAAGCGACGCAAAGATCCTCTCTCAACTAGAGCAATCAAATTTTTGGTGAGTCATTTCTAGGTTTCTTATAGCTTCACCCCTCTTTAATTGATATTGGTTTTCTTTTTGGTATTTATTATAAAATTCTATACTCTTCCTAGAATTTATTCTCTATCTTTCTTAGATCTTGGGGTCAATAGGCAACATCCTAAATGTCTTCTTTATATATTGAAGAGCAACCTTCATCCAATATCTTCATGAATCTTCCTGTTGGCATCTTCAATGTAAATGATACCTATTCAATAATCATTAGCATTGTGATTCTAAGATTACACTCAATAAGAACCCTCCCTTTACCTTGGAACACATTCTCATTCCTTCTCTTCCAAAGAAAGTAAAGAATTTCAATAGACAATAAAATCCAAAAATAGTTAGACTTTTTACTCAGATTGCAAACATACTTGACAAAATCTCAAACCATGAGAAATTATCAACAATATTCCCACCTAAAATGTTATAACGATTGAAAATCATGAATTTTCTCCTGATTAATATCTTCCATGGTTCATTCCCTTCTAAATCCTTGGCAATCCATTTTATTTCTAAGGCAATACCTTGTTGCCTGAGGTCTTTGATCCCCAATCCACCTAAGTCCTTACTCAAGTAGCACCATTTCCATTTAACAACATGCATCCTTTTCTTACCTCTTCCATCTAACCACAAAATTGCACCGATGAGAATGCTATGGGTCTGACAGTTTGGTCGTCGGTGCATGAAAGCATTGCATGAGTTCTACTTTTAAAAATTATATTAAACATTTTTAATTTATTTGATTGAGTCTTATTTTTAAAAAAAGATTATCAATGATGTTTCCTTTCTCCAAGAATTGGATCTAGGATCTTTCCGTCAGATAATATGTAACATCCGATGATTAAATCTTTTCTTTATAGATGCTTATTTTATTTAATCATTTGAGCCTGAATTATAATTTATATTTGTGCAGAAATAGAAGATACAAGTTGAAGAGTCGTGTGCAAGCAAATTTTGTAAAAGAAAGAAAGCAGGCATTATCTTGAATGACATGGAAACAAGCTCATCATCTTCCCACAAGAGAGCAATTGGAGAAAAGCAGAGGAAAGTGTTAAAGGGTGAAAAATACATAGACAATATGCAATACAAATGTTTGGAGTGTGTGGTGTGGTCTCTAATTTATGTCCAGAGGGACTAACTAGTTTTGGAGTTCCTGGGAAACCTATTAGGCCACACTTGGAGGAAATAAATGTGTTCATGCAAGGGCCACCTTTTTTCTATTATGAGAATGATTCTTTTGCACAGAAGGATATTTGGAAGACAATATCCAAAAAAATTTATAGTGTGGAACCAAAGTTAGTGGACTCGAAGTACTTTTCAGCTTCCAGAAGACCAAGAGTTTATGCACACAATCTCCAAATAGAAGGGCGATTTCAAACATTACCTCTCCCCCCCATGACTATTCAGGAAGCACTTCCTTAGACAAAGGCCTATTGGCCTCCATGGGATCAAAGAAAAAAATTGAAATGCATAGACTCTAGACGATGTGGTAGTGTCCTTCGTGAAGAACTTTGTACTATAATTGAAAATTCACAAGGGAAATTGTAAGATAGTGAACAAAAATACATTCTTGAAAAGTGTGAAGAATGGAACTTGGTTTGAGTGGGGCCAGGTTAGGTGGCTCCTCTAGAGGTTGTTGAGATAGAAATTATATTAGGATTTGAAAAAGATCACACTCGTGGAACTTCTTGTGCGACTGATCGATTGCACTATTTGGGTAATGCATTCCAAATAGATACAATTGCATACCATTTATCTATCTTGAAAGAATTTTCTCCTAATGGCATTAAAGATCTTTCTCTATTTTTTGGTATTGGAGCAGAGGTTGCTTTGCATTGACTTGGGATACATTTAAGTTCTGTTATATCTATGGAAATATGTGAAAAGAACAGGCTTGTCCTTAATAGTAGGTGGATAAAAACCCAACAAACAAGTAGGTTGATTTAGAGGGAAGATGTCCAAGATTTGAATACAAAAGTAATGGAGTTTTTTATTAGAGTTTTTGAAGTCATCTTGAACTAGAGTTGCCATTGCTACATTTGAACTCTTTTAACACTTCAAACTTTGCCTTACATGATTTACCTGCTTACTCTGATGTAGAGGATGCCAATCTCAATCCCTTAATGCCATTATCTTCTCTTCAATGTTGCTAACTGGAAGAATGCCACAGACTGAATGAGAGAAGGAGGACAAGTTCTAGTGATATAAATACACAATCATTCATATTATTGAAGATAAAACTGGTCGGCCATAATTTTAGGCAATATTAGGTTGGTCCTAATTGAATTTGACATATTGTTTTCTGAAATTTTAGTAATCGTGTAACAGTTTACATCATGTTTTTATTGCAACTCTTTTTCCATTACTTTCTACCCTTGTTCAACACTTTTCAAAAGAACTTTAGCCAATGAATATCAATCCTGGTTGTGGCATACCAATAGAAGTGATCAAATCATTGAAGGTAGGGTAAAATGCTCCAAAATTGAAGAGATTTTTCTTTACTAGATTTTTAATGCATGTCAAATTCCTTCCTAAGGAAAATGGTTTACCAAAGCTCAGGTTGCCAGCAACTCTCTACGTTTTCTGCAACTTGCCATTGTTTCTTCTCAAGGAGAGGCAAATGATCTAGGAGGGTTTGACACTTTGATGGATTTGAATGAAATGGTAGTACTTCATTACATACATTTCTTCACCACTACCTTTATCACATTGCCTAAAACACGTGTTCACATTGCAGCACTCTTAACTCCTTTTCATTTTAATCTCACAACTTTGATAATGACAATGCTATTTTCGTTTACAAATTTTCAAGAAAACAAAAAGACATGGGACATGAATGGACAGAAAGTGAGTGGTTGTGGGTCTTGTAACTTCCATGACACTCATCTTTACTCTTGTATAATAATGTAAGACTACAAAAGATAGACACCTGGCAGATACTTTTGCATAAACAATCTTGCAACCTACAATTTTAGCACAGTGTCTTCTCATTCTTGAATCTCTCTTGTTGTGTGACACTAATATGTGCTCTCTAATACATTTGTATTCACTTTCATGTGTTTTCTCTGGGCACACCTGAGCCCTAGATCACTAACATAGGGTTAAACATTATGTTCTACAACAGGTTTATGTTTCAGAATTTTAAATAAACATCACTCAGAGTGAGTCCAACCTATTATAGCCAGGTACCATTTTCAGATATTGGTTTGCTGAAATAGTATCTAGCTCGGTTACTTATTGTATGCACTTGTGTTATCCTCTATTTAAATATTTCATTGGGCTAGACCCAAAATGTAATGTGGAAGTCATCTTAAATTGGGCTAGACCCAAATGTAGCATGATAAAGGAATTCAATGTGTCATTGGGTTGGGCCCAAAATGTAACGTGCTAAGGGAAATTAAACAACTATTGGGTTGGACCCAATATCCAACGTGGGAATATAGAATAATAATTTTTTATTATTTGCAAGCTGACCTAAGGGTGATTAGCACCTAAGGTTGGTATATAATGCTCCAAGATGAAGTCATTTGGAGACACAACACAATTCATATTTCTTCTATTTGTTCTGATAGAAGTGATTCTCTCTAATGTGAACTTGTGCAAGGTGATTATGCTAGGTTGAAGATAGAAAAGTTGTCAAAGTATCTTGTGCAAATCTGATGTAGACTTATGTTGCTCCACTTTATCATTCGTTGTTAAAGGGATGCATTCAACACTAATTTCCTGAACTGAAATCTGAGATAAGTCTTGTAAACTATCTACATTTGAGATAATACATAACATATTTAAAGGGTGTGTTTTCACCTCCAGGAGGGAGGTTTTCCCAAGGTATTGGTGTCTTGTGTCTTGTGTTTTATTATTGTTACTATTCTTGTATCTTGTTTTTTATTGCTATTACTATTTATACACAGTCTTATTATAATCAAATTGGTTACATTAACATCTGATTGCTTAAAATTAACATTATAATCAAATAGGTGGAGAAGAGGTTGCTTTGCATCGACTTGGGATACATTTAAGTTGTGTTGTATCTACAGAAATATGTGAAAAGAACAGGCTTGTCCTTAATAGTTGGTGGACAAAATCCCAACATACAGGTAGGTTGATTCAGAGGGAAGATGTCCAAGATTTGAATATAGAAGTACTAGAGGACTTAGTAGACAATGCTTTCAATGACTTCCAAAGATCTCAGTAGATGTCTTTAGGTCTCAGTGGATGAAATGCTATGAGTCCAATAGGTAAACAACATGTGTCAAGTAATCAACATTGATCTTACTCTTCAATGAATTATATCTTTCCCTCTCAGAATTATCGGTTCAAGAGCTCGGTTACCCAGATGACTAAAGAGGATAAAACTCCTCATAATCTTCAGACAAAGATTCTCCTATTTCATAATCAGCCAAATCCTTGGCCAAAATAGTAGTCAAATCCTGAATGAGACAGTTATTGGGACCAAACCAGTTTGAAGAAGCCTTAATAGTCCAAGAGGTTGAAGAAGCTTTAATAGTGAAAGGTTATTTGAAGCCTCTTTCTAACTTTTATGACAAATTTGATGACTTCGACAAAAGGATTCTAGAAGAAGGCCATTGTAAAGTATTTAAACATTTTCAATAGGGCTCTTGTAGAAATAATATCATCAATTCCAAAAATATTATATGATATTCTGGAAATGAGAAGAAATATTGCTAAAGAAAAAGATGAAAGGTTAAAAGAGTATGAAATAGTTAATATATGTCCGGTAATAGCAGTAGAGGAAATAAAGAGAATACTCAAACAGGCCCAAAATCATTTTAGGAGCAAAACAAGAATCAATATGATATTTTGTCATCTATTATGGGAGAGAAAAATGATCAACCAAAAGATGATCAAGTTGATGCGAATATTTCCTATTTCAGAAAAAGCAGATTTAGATAAAGATAAATAGGAAGATGAGTTGAATGAGGGTGAGGATACTTAGAAACCTTCATATCAATCTATGGAGACTCAAGCTCCAGTTGATGATGTAGGTCTAAAAGAGGTCAAGGCAGAAGTAGATGCAGAAGAGAAAAGGTTGAAGTAAGAGACATTGCAGAGGATGTGAAAATTTTTCTTGAAAAGGATAAGTAGATTTTTTATGATCCATCACTATCCCAAGGGCCTATCAACTTAGCCACTCTCTCTCCAATACAAAAACTAAAGTTAGCAACACTTGCTCAAGCTAAGGCAAGAGAATAAATTTTGAAGTCGCATATGGAGAACAGTGAGTTGTTGACTCTTGCATCCGATGTTATAGAAAAAATTATGCCTACCTATGTCAAGGACACTTCAGATTCTCCATACAGGCAGCTTAAGAACCTGATCAGCTCCGTGCATACTTATTTTGAATCATTATAGAAGTTAGCAGAGATAAGGTCAAGAATGAATTTGATGCTAAGAGATTTGGTGAGCTACAAAAGATATTGCTAATGATAGAAGCATGTTAGACACATGTGTAAAAGGTACCCATGATGCCTTATCAGAAGGAGGAAATTTCTACAAGTCTTGTTTATCATTTTTAAAAGTTTTTGCAGACATTGAAGAGAAAATTATGGAGAATGAGAAGATATTGTCAGGAATATCATAGTCCTTTGATCCTTTGTCGATCTCGGCAACCATTCAGGAAACTTAGGTTATAACATTGCTTGACAAGATCAAGAATTTGAGCCATGAAAAGGAGAAGATTCTTAGCAGAGTTGGTGAGCTCCAAAGCTTCATTACTCCCAAGTTAGACACCATGCTCAGTGCATTGAAGGAAGCCTAGGATGCTATTGCCATAAATGATTCTGCAGATCTTCAGTCAATGGAAATGAAAGCATATATCTTTAGTGAGCTAATATTAGTTTTGGAGTGCCTTAAGAAAGGTTGGGATAGTCACTTGAGCTCATTGAAAACCATTTTTGTAGATATCTTTAAGTTCATGTAAAGTTTGTATATAAATGCTACTGTATATAGAGTTTTGATTTGAATTTTGGCATCTAGATCCCTACCTTTTCCATTGATGTCAAAGGGGGAGTGTAGGGAAGTGAAAAATGTTGGACTCATCTTAGGAGGAGTTGAAGAATTTTGGAATTTTGAGATTTTGAGTTTTGTAGTATATATATTGGTACTAATTCTGACACTTAGTCATTTTTCACTAAGTGTTTCCATCAATGCCAAAGGGGGAGATTTTTGGCAAGAGACACTACATAGGTCGTTAGATGTTGTCATTGATGACAACTCTAGTTAGTGATTCTATCCACAATTCATGATTTGCCTATACCAGAAGTTTGAGTGTAGATTTGGTCAAGTTCGGTGAAGTTAGAACATAGCATCTGACAAAGTTCTATATTTTGGTCAATATTTCATTTTAGTTGGATATTTTGTGTTGCAGAGATATGGGAAACCTGATAGATGTCTAGAGTACCTTATCTATGACTTTATCTTTCGATGTTAATTCTTGCAAGTTAGAAGATCCAATAAATCAGTTTTTGGGTTGAACAATGTAGTATGGCCAACTTGTGTAATTGATCATTGTGTGGAATTGTTGGAGTCAATTTGGTGATTGTTTTTATGTTCAAGGATGTTTAGCCGACTTATGGGAAGCATGTGGACAATTCTTTTTGGTCTGCATATGCATTAGAGATCATATTCAAATGATTGTTCAAATATGTTTGGTGAATGTTTGTATATGTGCTTAGCTAGAACTAGAATTTGGCATTTTTAGATGATATTGTTTAGCTCATATACTTCATTAATCTATTGTAATTCATTTGTAAGATAGTGAGTCTTCCTTGGGTTGTAGCCCTTGTTTTTTTTTTTTGAGCAATGAGCTCTAGGCAGTGTGCCTGAATGCATGTGCATTCCTAATTGTAATATTTATATACTTATACAAAGTATATTTATATTGTGGGTTCATCCCCACCGTGTTTTTTTCCTTAACCGGGTTTCCATGTAAAAAATCTTTGAGTTATATTGTTGTGGATATTTGGTTTTTGTTCTAGCATCTTTTTTCTACTCATATGCATTAAGTGGTTGAAGGATCAAATTAATAAGGTTAAAAATTGTAGAACACTGATTCACCCCCCCTCTCAGTGTTCCTTGATTCCAACAATTGGAGCCATAGAAAACAACTTACAAAAAGATTCTGCACAAATTATGTATGTTCTCAACAATGCCGATGAGAATAAATGAGAAAAGTTTGCAAGAAAAATATTAGTGTCTGTTGTGAATGGTGCAAATGAGAATAAATGAGCAAAGTTTGCATGAAAAATATTACTGTCTACTACCAATGACTCCGGTGAGAATAAATAGGCAAAGTTTGCAAGAAAAATATCAGAGAACCCTATGAAAATAGCAATTTATTTAAGTAAAGATGGACTAACATTATTTTATTATACCCACTTCAATCTATTTATAACTGTCATAAAGAAAATGTAAAAAAAGATTGGATTTAGATTCTTTGAGCTGTAGGCAAGATGTGACTTGATTGTCCAATCCAGGTCTGATTTGATTTGATTGGATTTAATCTAATTTGATTGTGCTGCCTAAAAGAACATTTTTTTCCAGCTTGTTGTAGTGCCCCTCCTTGACTCATCTTTTATGAGAGAATGTGATAAACACTTTTAGATTTGTTCTCTTATAGTCTCTTTAATATTAGTGGATTCATTATGATTTATGTGGATGAAGTTATGTCTTGGACTAATATGTTGATCAAGCTTATGCACTCATTATTCATGTATGGATTATATTTCTTATGAGGTTGTGATGTTATCTTGATTATGCTAACCCTATTCCATAATTATGATGATGATTGAGTTGATGATTGTGACTGTCTTCTAGTGTCTTCATGATAGGGACGATGTCATACCACTCATTGTGAGCATGATATGTCATCGCGAATCTCTGTCACTTGCCCATTATTATGATGTATATGTATTGTATATGTTGTGTTAGTGTTTGATGCAAGTTTACAGGTACTAGACATCGACTCCACCTGGCTTCATAGGTTTGAGTGTGTCTCTATCCTAATGGTAAGTTGTTGAAGATGACATAGTTCCCTCACACACTCTAGGTCTAAGTTTTGTACCTTGTCAATTGTGCCATGACGCAAGTTGAGGTTAGAGTCTTGTGTTGTGTTCGTTCCCTTGGCGTAAGGTGATTTGATTTTATACTTATTTATTTGGAGTGGTGTGATTATTGTTTAATTATTTGATTATAGGATACTTAATTGATTTATTGTTTATTTATTAGATATTTATTTATTATTTATTTGATTGTGGATTTTTATTTAATTATGAGTTGATATTTTATTGGTGGATTATTATCATCACTATTATATTTTAATTTGATTTATTTTTGTTGAGTGATTTATTATTTATTTATCTTATTTATTGTTTATTTATTGTTGGGTTATTTATTGTTTATATAATTATTTATTTATTTATTTGTTATTATTTATGTACTTGCCCCTTATTATGATTGTCCGTCTTGGAAGTTGTGATTGTGAAGATATTATTATTTAATTGTTTGTTTATTTATTTATACTAATTTTTGGTTTAACATTTATTGGAGAATTTTATTTATTTATTTTATTTACTAGCCCTTTCTATTTTATTTTTTGACAAATGGATTTATTTACTATTTATTGTTGTTTATTCTTTTACCCATTTGTTTATTTATTATTTACCTTACCTGCCCTCTTTTATTATTGGCTGTGAGATTTAGAGATTTACATAATATTATTTTATTATTATTCTCACCTTGAATTTGCATAAGGTTGGTATGATTAATAATTTTTTTAATTATTTTGATGTCAGCCATGATGGGTTATGGTTTTGGATTAATTTTTTATATATTGAGTTTTCTGAGTTTTGTTGTGGGTGGGTTTTGTTGGAGATTATTTTTATTATTGTGAAATTCATTATTTGGCTTGGGTTTGAATTTGGAATTGGAGCTTTGATCTAAATTATGGATTTGGATGACAACACCTGAGTGAGAACCTGCGGTATTGTGGATTTGTTTACATGAACAAGGTAAACACAAAATTGAAGCAAGCCAAAAAGTAATCTATTTAATTTGAAAATCCAACATATATCAGTTCATGAGATTTCAAGGGTCACCAAAACCCCTTGAGAATCGAAACCCAATAGTCACATCTATTTATTTACATAATAAAATCTAAAACTATGAAAATTTTAAAAAACTATATGAATTTTGTCCTAACTTTAACTAAGCATAACTTTCTACTCAGGACTCGAAATTATGAGTCGTTTAACTCATTGGAAAGTTCTCCAAGAGCTTAAGAGAATTCCCAAAAGAACGTGCCTACGATAACATTCTAAGGGATAGGCCAAAGTTTCAAGGGCTGAAAATGCCCCGAAGGCCTTAAAAAATGCCAAATACTAACATATAGAAAAACTAGAAAAAATCTGAAAATATTATTTTCAATATTTCAAATTTGCTTATGATCATTAATTCCCCCTTGAAAAGAAATAGGCCCCATTGCATCAACACTCTAAATGAGATGAGGAAAATGTAGTTGAATCTGCTCCCTAGTAAACCACTTTCCTTGTTGAGCAATCGGCCCTGCTCGAACCACTTTGTACATATAGATCTGTTGTTGTTTGAGTGTTTTCACCATGGTGTCCACAATCTGATCACATTTGAATGGAGAAGCTGCATATGGATTCAATTCTATAGTGGAAATTATTTCTACAACATCTAATAGTGGAGAAAAATATGGCTTCAAGTGTTCGAAATTGAAGACTGGATGAAGACCCAAAAATGGGGGTAAATTAAGCTCAAAAGCATTTTCACCAACTTGCTTGATGATTGTGCATGTCCCATAGCATAGAGGACGAAGCTTCCTATTGGGACCCTGCAATCATTCCTTCTGGATATGCAACCACACCTTGTCCTCGACTTAAAAATTATGAGTATGATGCTCATCATGTCTCTCCTTATATTTCTTATTGGTATGCTCCAAGATTTCATGAACTTCTTGTTGTAGATGATGAATTCTATCAATGAACCGGGCTGCCTTATCTTCCTCCTTACCAGCACGTGGAACAAGATCGGGTTGAATAAGTGGTATGGCAACATCCATGGGTGCAAGTGACTGATAACCAAGACAAACCTCAAATGGGTTGTGATCAATCGAACTGTGAATTGCCCTGTTGTAGCTATGTTCAACATACGGAAGACTTTCATCCCATGTGCGGGTATGTTTAGAGTGATACATGCGTAGGATGTGAATGATCATCTGATTCACTACCTGTGTTTGGCCATCTGTTTGAGGATGGAAAGCAGTGGAATTTATTAATTTTGTGTCCATCTTTTCCCATAATGTAGACCAGAACTTACTAAGAAACCTGTTGTCCCTATCTGAGATAATGGTATTCGACAGACCAAAATGAACCCAAATGTGTTCAAAGAAAAGCTTTGCAGTGTCCTCTACAGAAATCGATATTTTTACAAGCCACTATAACTGCCATTTTTGAGAACCTATCTACCACAACATATAGACAATTGTGGCCTCTTTTGGTGGTAGGAAGACTAGACATAAATTCCATAGAAACTGAATTCCAAGGTTTTTTCAGGAACAAGGAGAGGTGAATACAGTCCAAGTTTACGATTGGCAAGCTTAGCAATAGCACATGTGGTACAAGCTTGAATATATTAAATGACATCATTTCTCAACTTTGGCCAATAAAAATACCTCTGAAGTATAGCAGTAGTCTTACCTATGCCAAAATGACTAGCAACCTTACTATAGTGAGCTTCCCATATCATCTTTTTGTGTTCTGCATTGGGCACACAGATTTGGCCAAGGTGACAAAGCATTCCATCTTGCAAATAGAATTCATTCACTTGACGTCTCTTCACTAATTGATTATAAACATTTGCAAATTCAACATCATTCTCATACAAGCAAGCCCAAGATTTAGTTTGATGACCACATGAGTCCAATACCATACTCATAGCTACAATCAGAGGCCTGCTCAAACAGTATGCTACTTTGTTAGCTCTTCCCTTCTTGTGGCGAATATTAAGATGAAATTGTTGAAGATATGATGATGATCAATGATGTCGATCGTTCTGCAACTTCCCTTGTGTTTGCAAAAATTGAAGCGGTTTGTGGTCTGTGTGGATGATAGTCTGCTTACCCAAAATATAATGTTTTCACTACTTTCAGGCTTGAACAATAGCATGCAGTTCTTTGTCGTAAGTGGCATACCGATGCACTATATCAAAAAAATTTTGATTATGATATGCAACTGGGTGACCATGTTGCATGAGGACTGATCTTAGGGCATATTCTGATGCATTGGTTTGTATTTCAAATGACTGTTGTAGGTCAGGAAGAGATAAAATTGGTGCAAAACATATCCTTCATTTTAACTCCTTGAATGCTTCTTGTTGAGCACCTGTCCATTTAAACTTTTCTTGTGTCCCCCCCTGCAATGACTGATTTAGAGGCCAAGACAAATGGGAAAACCCCCAACACAAATCTACAATAAAAGTTTGCCAACCCGAGGAAACTTCATAACTCTATGAGATTTCTAGGAGATGGCCAGTCCTTAATCACTTGTATCTTCTCCAGATCAACATGAACACCCTCACTGTCAATAACATATCCTAAGTATCTAATACTCTGCATACCAAAGGAGCACTTTTCTTTATTTGCATAAAGCCCATGATCTTGTAAAGTTGAGAATTTTTTCCACATGTTGTAAATGTTCCTCCCAAGTTTTGCTGAAGATGAGTATGTCATCCAGATATACCACCACGAAGGAATCAATGAATGGTCTGAGTTTATCATTCATCATTCTCATGAATGTCATTGGGGCATTTTTTAGACCAAAAGGCATCACTAGCCATTCAAACAATCCCTCTTTAGATTTGAAGGTTGTCTTCTACACATCAATTGAGTCAATTGGTACTTGATGGTAATCCTGATTTCAAATCAATTTTTGTGAAGAATTGGGCCCATCTAAGTTGGTCCAAGTGGTCATCTATCCGGGGAAGTGGATACCTATTTTTGATTGAAATTTTTTTCAAGGCCCTATAGTCAATGCAAAGTCTCCAAATTCCATCCTTTTTCTTTACCAAAACAATGGGACTACCATAAGGTAATGCACTTGGATGAATATGTCCCTTCTCAATCAATTCTTGTATTTGCCTCTTAATTTCATTATTTTCTAATACTAATCTACGATAGACTAGTTCATTAGGCAATGGAGTTCCTGGTATCAAATCAATAGTGTGTCTCACTTGGCAGTGTGTAGGTACCCTAGTTGGTAACTTAAACAGATTCTCATATTTTATCAAAATTTGATCCATTGATCTTTTCTGCTGGGTTGTGGTGTTTATGATGGCATGAGAATTATATACTGACTTTCTCTCTACTTCAGAACAAATCATCAATAATATGAATGTTCCTATTTTGGCAACCAACCTCCTATATTTCTTAGCACTAATCAAAGAGGTAGAGTATGCAGAGCTTACCTCTAGTATTTGGTATTTCTGATCACCTAATCTGATTGTCACGCTGCGAGGTCTGGACTAATAAACACCATGGCACTGGTACATATATGGTTGTCCTAACAGAACATCACAAACATCTAAAGGAGCCACATCACAGATTACCTCATCTTTGAAAGGCTATATAGAGTGTCAAAGGTGACACTGCTAGTGCACTTGGATATCTCTCCCTTGACTTACCCATCCCATTGAATAGGGTTGTGGGTGTGCTATTATTTTTAGATTCAATCTCTTAATAGTCTCTGTTGATATTAGGTTCTTTTGACTTCCACTATCAACAATAAAGTGCAGGGCTTTTCCTCTGACCCACATCTGTGAGTGGAACAATCTCTCCTCATCCTCTCGGGGCAATATCTTTGTATTAGCTACCATTGCATATGGATCAGCCTCAATGACCTATTCATGACTTTCTTCTGTGCAAGATTCTGCCACCTTAGGTTCTACCTTGTCCTCATGCATCTCCATCATTAAAATTTGTATGGTTCTGCAATATTTTGTCTTATGAGAGGGACTCTTATGGAATTGACACCACATACCATTCTCTTGTGTCTTATTCATACCCCATGCATTTTTCATTGGTGAATTGGGAGAAGATTCCTTGTAGGTTTGTTTCCATTTAGTTTTGCCACCTTCACCCTTCCATCTTGTTGTTTGTGAAGTTATCCCTCCTTCCTTTCTGTTTGAATTTCTCCTCAATTTTTGTAGAAAATTTATATGCACTAGGTAGAGTCTCTATGTTCAGGAATTCCATTTCGGTTTGGATATACCTATGAAGTCCACACTGATATTTCAAAACTCAGTGCTTTTCACAATCTTTGATGCCAAGCTTTGTTGCTAAAGCATGAAATATATTAATATGTTCTTGAATAGTTTGGTCCTTTTTATGTCGAGGAAATTGCCATTGCATATATTTTTGTTCTTATATATCTATAGGAAAGTATTCTTCCTTTATGTGCTCCATGAATTCTCCCCATGTGGGTTTTTGATCAAAAATAAAAGTACTACCAGTTTCTGTTGCCTTGAATGCTAACTTCGCTTCCCACAAATATTTCACATGATTTTCATCTTTGAGAAGAGCGAAATTTATTTTCTCTTCATCTGAGAATTGGTTGACAGAGAAATACCTTTCCAGTTTTGAAACCCAATCATCAACAACATCTGCATCAATCTTTCCTTGAAATGTGGGTATATCAAAATTCACTTGCACCTTGAATGGTGTATACCCTATGAATGGTGGGTTTTCTTGTGACCCATGACTTTCCAACATTTTCTTGAATTGCTCCATCATTTCTTCATGTTGTTTTGTTAATGCATCTGGAACCAACGCTTTAATGTCATTGTCGGTTTGCAACTTAGCCATCTGCGATCGTGTGCATCTCAAAGGAAGGTATTCTGAAGGATTCCTTGTCTCCAACCCCAATATTTGATATGTTGATCACATGTGATATGACATATAGGATTGAAATTTCTCTGATACCACTGATCTGAATTATGGATTTGGATGACAACACCTAAGTGAGAACCTGCGGTATTATGGATTTGTTTACACGAGCAAGGTAAACATAGAATTGAACCAAGCCAAAAAGTAATCTATTCAATTCAAAAATTCAACATATAATTAGTTCATGAGATTCCAAGGGTCACCAAAACCCCTTGAGAATCGAAACCCAACAATCACATCTGTTTATTTACATAATAAAATCTAAAACTATGAAAATTTCAAAAAAACTATATGAAATTTTGTTCTAACTTTAACTAAGCATAGATTTCTACTCAGGACTCAAAATAACGAGTTGTTTAACTCGTTGGAAATGTCTCCAAGAGCTTAAGGTGAGGTCCCAAAATAACATGCCTATGGCAATGTTCTAAGGGACAAGCCAAAGTTTCAAGGGCTAAAAATGCCCCGAAGGCCTTCAAAAACACCAAATACTAACATATAGAAAAAATATGAAAATATTATTTTCAATATTTCAAATTTTCTTTTGATCAAGCTTGGATTTGGGATTGCACTTCATCGAATTTCATTGTCCATTTTCTACTATTACCAAGTTAGAGGGTTTATCCTTCTTTGCAATTATTTTCAAAAAGCTTGTTTGGAAAAAGATTGTTTGCGGGAAATTTTGGGATGCTGAGAAATTTAAATAAATCAATTATAAATGTGTTGATTGGGATTATTGTATTATTTGGTTTAAATTTTTGGAAATGCTTGATGTGAATTTTTGGGCATTTAGGAGTTGTTGGTGTCACAAAAACGTTGTTTAGTTCATTATGTGTTCTGCAATATTTGTTGTATGTGTGACATAACCATGTGTAAGCATCATAGTGTCGCAAAAATGTTGTTTAGTTTGTTATGTATTCTGCAATAATTGGTGTATGTGCAGAAAAACCTTGTGTAAGCATCACAGTATGTGTGATAGAACCCTGTGTAAGCATCACAATGTCATGAAAGCATTGTTTAGCCCATTTTGTGTTCTGCAGTAATTGTTGTATGCGCAACAAAACCCTCTATGAGCGTCGCAGTGTTGTGAATATGTTGTTTGACCTACTAGATGTTTTGTAGTAACTATTATATGCACGACAAAACCCTATGAATGTGTTGCACAGTGTCGTAAACACATTTTTTTATTTTGTACTACTATTTTAGCTTTTGAGTCACATTTTTTGGTCTATTTTTCATATCAGAGGCTTGTATTGAGGTTTCCTGACGTTTTCCAGTATTGAGTATTTTCAGATCTAGTTATTTATATGCATTTTGTGCTCCAGTAAGTATTTTGCACTTGTTTGTTGAGGTTTGCAAAGTTTATCCAACAAGATGTATGCATTCCTTGTTGTTGAGGATGGGTATATGCAGCTCCAGTGAGAGGTTATATTGTGCCTCATTGTTCAGGACTATGGGATCTCATTGGATTCACATTCTTGCCCTATTTATGTATTTATATCTTCTTGAGGCTCTCTTTATTGTTGTATTATGATTCTTTGAGCTTTGTTGTTGAGTTTTCATGTTGTTATTGTGATGCATCTTGTTATGTATTTACCCGATGGATTTGGTCCATGGTAGGGAGAGTGGGCTATTGCATGTGTGGACCAAGGTCTTGAGCATTAGGCCTCTAGGAGGGGGTCTAGATTTGATAGAACCACATGAAGGGTTTTCCTGTAATTGCAAGTGATAATCTTAATAATTGATTAGTGGGTTTGGGTATTTAGGAATTCACTAAATAAGATAATAATTGGTTTTGTAACCCACCTCATAGCCCTTGAGGGATACTCAAGGTGAGCTTGGGAAGACCGGTGGAGTGGTAAACCAATCTCCTTTGAGTGGCTCCAAGGTTGAGATGGTTCTACATGTCTATCAAGGTGAGGATTGGCCCCTTCTATTGTGAGGATAGCATGTGATGACATTCTTTCCCTACATGTGTCCATTATCCATATACCCTTGTTATTTATGCCTCTGGAAGTTTTGATTCTTTGAGATTAGCCTTGTGATTAATTTTGATGTTGTATTCTTATGTTGGAGTCTTGTGATGTCATGTTGTATCCTATGGTTGTTAGGTGTTAGCTTAGGTCTTGAGTGTGTTGGAGCCTTATGTCATCTCCTAGCAGAGGGGGTGGTTTCTATTAGGTTCAACATGGTCGGGTGGTTTGATGCCTTCTTCCATTTGGATATTCCTCTTTGATGTTAGCGTGCATGGATTGGATTTTCATTATGTGATATTCTTTGGGGCAGATTTCTATGTATTTGGATTAGAAAGCAACGTATCATGATGGTTTGTATATGTAAAAGAAATTATGTATTCTTGAGACATGTGTCTTCATGCATTTGTAAATATAATTGAAAATAAATATGAGATAGTAGTTTAGGAGTAGTCCTCATTGTACATTCATTGATGTAATGGTTATTTATTATGTAATGTTAGATTATGAGTTCTATGTGGATAAGAAAGAGTTAGTATGTACGCATTTGTATTGTATTGAAATTATAATATGGGATTGTATGTATAATCTTATGGAAATTATGTAGTTGTTGTGATAGATCTTGTTTAAGAAATGGAAGTTATCTAGATGAAATGGATTATGTTAAATAGGTAAATGATCTAGTTATCTTAGAGATGTAATGAAACTTGAAAGAATAATCTAGTCCTATAGAAGAGAATGGTTATACAAACTATGATTCTTTTATGATGAATGAAAGAATGGATATTAGGAGTATTTGATTTGGTAGTTTCTAAAAGAATATAAAGAGTATGCTAAGTGACTAAGTTATACAAATGTGTTAAGGATTTATTATAGTTGTATGGAAAGTAAATGGATAGATGGATAATAGAATATTATGTTCTAAGATGTATTTATGATGTGTTAGGATTTTGTCAAGTAATGACGTTGAGATACCCTAGGGAATGGATTTGCATTGTATGAGTTTATATAGAGATTATGTTAATGATTAAATGGTCATTTTGCTTGTGTAATATGAATCTATGGATATGTCCATGTTGATTTATGCATTCATGTAAATTATTAATGGTGCATTGATGAATATTGGTAGTAATGTTGCATTAATGGAATGTTAAAAATAGTATAGAAGTGATAGTTACCTTTCAAAAAAAATTATCTCCTTTTGTTAGTAGATTTTGGTTTATTTCTCTAGGTTATTTTGGTAGATATTACATCTAGTTTCAAAGCCCATGTTGTAAACACTAGGATCTTTAGTTAAGGTTGTTGCTCCTAGTCTTGTGTAGTGTGCTATAATATTCTCTTTTAGTTTAGTTGATTCTTTGAGATTTGTGTTGGAAAATGTCATTGGAACCATGGAGATCTTATATTCTTATGCTTTGTGTTTTCTCCCTAATCCTTTCTAGAAACCATACTTGTGTTCAATATGTGTATTCATTTCTTATGCACGCTTCCTAGATGTGAGTGATTACTATATGATTCTATGCGGTCTTTCTTGCTTTGTAATTTCTAGTGCTTACCTAAATATTAGAGGTTGTTTTCCCTATATAAATAATTATGCTATAGAATGAGAGAAAATTGTGTGTGTTCTCTTAACTAATTATCTTGTTACGTTGATTTTGTTATGAATTATAAGATGAAGTGTTTTTATTATGCATATAATAATGATTTAGTGAAGATCATGATGTGAAATTGAAGAACTTGTATGGATGCACCTATATATAAAAAATAGTAGCTTAATGATTCCCTTGTATTTCATTTATTCTCCTATGTAAAATGTAAGGAAATTAACTAGTGAAGTATGTGTACCAAATAGAGCTATCGGGTGTTTATATATGTGTGTGATTCTGCATTTAAGAAAAGATTGTTTGAGTAAATCATATCTTTCGATAAGGACTTGAGATTTATAGTTGCATTTGTAATGTTAGGAGACCATATGGGAGGTTGAATTTGCATACTTAGAAAATGATGTAAATAGCTGTATGGTATGATAAATATAGCATATTTAGGAAAATCAAACTATCCTTGCATAATTCTTGTGTGCATATATTTATTGTTTGACAGTTCTTTTCTCCCTCTTCTCCATCCATTTGAGTATATGATTCAAGGTGCTTAAGAAGTTTATTGATGCTAAATAGGAATTTTTGAATAATAATAGAGGAGTATTATTTTCTAAACCTTAAAAAGAAAAGTTTGGATGGGATAAAATTTTCCTTGAAGACTAAGATTTATGCATTGCATCCATGATTTTCATTTAAAAGAAGAGTTAGTTAAATGGAATATCTCTTGTAGGAATAATGTTGAAAGCTTAACGAAATAGTAGGCTAAAAGACCATATTATAGTATACATGTCGAATGAAGTAATATTGGTGCATTGCATGTATAGTATAGGCAAATTTTGAAATTGTATCATTATATCTTTACTTGGTTTGGTAAGATAAAATTCTTATATTTGTGAAGGAGTTGTGTGGTTTTGATGAAATGTATTGCTTGATTGAATGGATAGATTAAAAAAGATGCTACCTCCTTACCTTGTTCAAATTTTAGGGAAGTTCTTTCTCAATGAAATTCATTAGGATGGAATGATAATGGATTTTATGACATTGCAATATGTTCCTTAATGACAATTTTCTTTGAATTACTCAGAATATTTAGTGTAAAAAAGAATATAGTTAAGGGCTAATGGGAGATGAGTTGAATAGAATAATGTATGTATGAATGTATTTGAAATTATGTGAAATTAAATGTAAATGAAATAAGTGGTTGAAAGTTGTTAATATTAGAGGATCCAGTTAATAATGATAGGGGTGAATCAGTATTAACAATAATTTCAAACTTAAAACTTGAACTTGCAAACTTTACCAAATCAATCATAAACTAGTAATAAAACTCTTTATCATTACCAGTAATCACTGAGAACCAACTGTTAAATTGGTTTATCAGAACCACTCATTAAGTGTTCATAACCATGCATAAACTAAAAGTAAAGCATAACAGCACATAAAAACATTCACCATATGAATACCATGTTTTTCACGTGGAAACCCAAATAAGGAAAAACCACGGTGGGAATTGGTACCCACAAAAATTGTGCACTCTTTCAGTTCCCGCCCTATTAGGAGCCTAGCCCTGTTAGAAGCTTACAAAGATCCCCTATTAGGAGTAGACCTATCACCTGGTTAAGGGATTTAGATGATGAGCCCTATTAGGAGCTTTTACCTGTTAGGATCAACCTTGCAAGGGGATTTAACACTCAGATATTGAGCTACCCGGCTAAGGGATTTACAATGCAAGGATTGTTAGGACCTACCCGGTTAAGGTATTTTGACTGTTGTAATTGTTAGAGAACAACAGTGACTGATATGGGTATATCACTTAAATTCTTGCTTGATCAGATCCAATTCTTGCTCCAAATCTTCTATACTCTTGTAGATCACATACTCTAGTTCGGCTTCACACTCTTCTCAAAACTATCGACACTACAAACATCAACTATACTTACATAAATAACCTTTCAACTTAGTCAGTTACAAAACCCTAAGACTTACAACATAGATCATCACAACTCTTTACAAGTCATTACAGATCATCATTGATCATCATATGGATCATTACAATCAATTAAAAATCAATTACAACCATTGAATGATCATTGTATCTCGATCTAATACAAAGTCAAACCCTTAGAACACTTCACTAAGCACTTTGCATATTCCCAATAAATTCTCTCTCCAAACATGCCAAAACATCATTCAAACACTTCACGTGGTTTGTGCCACATCACCTCCAACATTTGAACTTGATTTAGATCATTGCCAAACCAAAAATCATTACCGGTTATTAGAATTCTTTGTCGGTCCTTAAATGCTTCTTAAACCCTACCAAAAATACAATAGAAATCATAAACATGATTTTTGATAACCAAAACATGATGCGGTTCTAGTTAGATACATATTACAATGACACAAACTCACATTCCAAACCACAACACTTCAATCATCACCAATCTCTAGATCTAATCAAAACATTTCCTCATTTACTGGTTAAGATCCTAATTCCTAGTTTACTGTTCTTTACCAGTAAGCTTTTTCCAGTAGACCAAAAAGACTTAGATGACAAAATACAACATAGTAAACATCAATTGCCATCAATGACAACACAAATAACTGATCAGAGTCATCCAATCATGCCATCTCAATCTCTTCATCACAAACAGTCCTCTATCAGTTCAATCATCATTCTTCATCTGCATCAGTTATGCCAATCATGCCAACATTATCCCCCTTTGGCATTGATGGCAACACCAACATATTCAACTAAAATCATGTTGCTTAGTTCTAGAACTTTCTCTGCTACACTTCACCCTTTTGACAGTTCTTCTCTTCTCTTCTTCATTTCTTCTCCCCCTTTCTATTACACATCTTCTCCTCCTCAGGGTAATATATTTCTTCTCCCCCTTTGACAACAATGCCAAAGGTGAATATGCATCACCGGTCATCATATTTTCTTCTGTCATCTTCAACATCTCTATAAATCCAATCTAAGTTGTCCGCCCTACGGAGTAGCCACAATTTCATCAATCCACCATGAAAAATATTCATTAAGCCCACTAGATTGATGCATCTCCTACATCTTAGTTCTTCTTATGTAGGGTTTTGACCCCTAATTTACCTCTAAGGTACTCAAAGGTAGTTTTCAGCAATGGTTTTGTGAAAAATGTTTGCTAGCTGCTCTTTGCTTGTCACATACTCCATCTTGACTTGTCTTTCCTGTACTCTCCCCCTTAGAAAGAGATATTTCAATTCTATGTTCTTTGTCCTTGTATGTAACACAGGATTTTTCAAAATATTAATTGCTCTTGTATTGTCACAATAAATAGTTACTGGTTCAGACATATCAAGTTTAAAACCTTCTAAGACATGTATCATCCAGATTGTCTGCATGCAATTAATTGATGTTGCAACATACTATGCCTTTGTTGTTGACTGTGATACACATGTTTGTTTCTTACTTATCCAAGCAACCAATCTACCTCCAAGAAGAAAATCTCCATCAGTAGTGCTTTTTCGGTTATCAATGTTGCCTACCCAATCTATATCAGTTACACTTCCAAAAAAAAATATTTTTATAAGGATACCATAAGCCATAATCTATTGTACCTTTCAAATACCATAATATCCTTTTCACCACTACTAAGCAAGTCTCCTTGGGATCCTTCTAAAATCTAGCAACCAAACCAACAACATGTGCAATATCAGGCCTACTGTGAACAACATAATGCAACTTACCAATCATGGACCTTTATTCTTTTTCATCAACAGAGGGTGAGTCATCTTGTTTAGAAAATTTACAACCTATCACCATCAGAATACCAACCGGTTTACAGTTCTCATGCCAAATGTTTTCAACACTTCCTTTACATACTTACTCTAATAGATAAATATTCCACCATCCAATTGCTAGACCTGCAACCTAATGAAAAAATTAATCTCACCAATAAGAGAAATCTCAAATTATTTCCTCATCTCTTCAGAAAATGCCATACATAAATCATCATCACCTCTAAAAATTATATCATCTACAAATACTTCAGCTATCATCACTCTATCTCCATCAGTCTTAAGATGTATGTTACTGTCATCACTAGTACATTGGAATCCTATCTTGATCAAGTGTGCATGCAATCTTTCAAACCATGTTGTCGGTGCCTGATTCAATCCATGTAGTGCCTTATATAACTTGCAAACCATATCTTTATCTTTAGACAAAGCCAATCCATCTGGTTTTTCTATGTACACTTCTTCCTCGAGGATGCCATTTAGAAAAGTAGATTTAACATCCATCTGGTATACCTTAAAGCCTTTAAATGTAGCATAAGCAAGTAACATTCTTACTCCTTCCAATCTTGCCACCGGTGCAAAGTTTTCTCCATAATCTTATCCTTCTTCTTGTGCATAGCCTTTGCATACCAACATTGCTTTATTCCTCACAACCTTACCTTCTTCATTCAACTTGTTTTTAAAGACCCATTTAGTGCCAATCATATTCTTGTCTTCCGGTTTGGGAACAAGTGTCCATGTCTTGTTCTTATCTATCTGATCTAATTCCTCATTCATAGCATTAATCCAATCATCATCCTTCAATGCCTCTCTTACTATTTTAGGCTCAATAGTAGAAATCAAACAAGAATTTTCTCTGATTTTCCTTCTTGTTTGTACACCAACATTTTTATCTCCTATAATTTATTTTTCTGAGTGATTCAATCTAACATATCTTGGTATTACCATTTTTGGTGTTGTACCTTCTACTTAATGTTCTTCATCTTCTTTATCGCTCTCTTCATTTACCGATTGAGCACCTATTTCTACACCTTCCTGCTCATCATTCTTTTGTACTTCTAGTTCAATAAACACAAGTTTTTCTTCATCTTTCTCAAGTTCAGATCTGCTGGTCTTATCAGATTTATGAAAGAGTTCATCTACCTTCACATTTGCACTCTCAATGATTCTTTTTGTTCTCTTGTTATAACATTTGAAAGCCTTACTCTTTGTAGAGTAACCAAGAAAAATACCTTCATCACACTTTGCATCAAACTTTCCAATGAAATCATCACGTTTAATAAAACATTTACTCCCAAAAATTTTAAAGTAACTTATAGTAGGAGTCTTTCCATGCCATAATTCATAAGGTGTTTTGTTGTTACCTCTCTTGACAAGTACCCAATTCAAAGTGTAAACAACAATGCTAACTGCTTCTCTCCAAAACATTTTTGGTACTTCACCTTGAATCAACATGGTTCTAGCAGCTTCAACAATTGTTATATTCATTCTTTCTACTATCTCATTCTGTTGTGGAGTTCTAGGAGCTGACATCTGCCTCTTGATACCCTGTTCATCACAAAACTTCACAAACTCATTAGAAGTAAATTCTCCTCCCTGTTCAAATCTCAAACATTTCAAATTCTTCCTAGTTTCTTTCTCAACTAAAGCTTTGACTGCTTTGAATTTGTTGAATGCCTCAGACTTTTCTCTTAGAAAAGTTACCCATGTCATCTTGGAAAAGTCATCGGTGAAAATCATGAAATATCTATTACCAAAATAGCTCTTAGTCTGTATAGGACCACAAAGATCAGTATGAACCAAATCTAGAATATTTTCTGAAGAGAAATACTTACTCTTAAGAGATACAGAAGTCATCTTACCCATATGAAAATCCTTACATAACACATATCTAGTTTAAGAAGCTGGGGAAAACCTCTCACAATACTTGATTTACTAACCTTTATCAAATTGTCAAAATTTACATGACAAAACCTCTTCTACCATAGCCAGTTGTCTTCAATCTTTGCTACCAAACAACTATTCACATTAGTATTCAGATGAAATAGATTACCTCCAAGAATCTAGTAGCAATCAATTCTCCATTACTTCCAAGAATCCTGCACACTCCACTTTTAAATTCTAGAAGATATCCCTTATCATTTAATTGACCAACACTCAAAAGGTTATGTTTTAATCCATCAACCCAAAAGACATCATCTGCATTACTTTTTCCATTCAATGAAATAGTTCCTTTACCTTTAACCATGCAGGGTGAGGTGTTACCATGGACAACAATGTTTTTGTCCTTTTCCTTTAAATTTATTGAACTTTTCTTTTCTATCACCGTTAGGACAATTTGTAGCAATGTGTCCAATCTTATTGCAGGAAAAACACTTCAAGGGTAATTTACATTTATACTTACTAGTGCCTCTAGAAAATATTTTGGCCAATAGTGCCTCAAGTTCCATCAGATGATCTTCATTACATCCTCACCTCTGCTACCACCATGACTAGACATGCAGTCATGATTATGACAAATATCCTTTCCTTTACTAATAGATGTACCACTTAAAAAAGATTTAAAAATAGATTCAAATGGTTTTGAAACTCTATTATCAAAGTTGTTTAACTCAAACACAGTCAACTTTCCAATAAGAGAATAAGTAGTGATTTTATCTTTAGAAATAGATCTCAATTCTTCAATTACAGAAACTCTAATAGCATATTGTGGTAGGAGAGTTCTAATCATTTTAATAACAACAATATTATCATAAATCTTACCTCCAACACTCTTAATACCACTTACAACTTCTTTAATCCTTTGACCATATTGTGCAATGTTCTCACCATCAACCATTTTCATGTCATCAAATTTGCCTCTTAAACTTTTTTCTTTTTCTCTTTGTACATGTTTGTCTCCTCCATAAATCAATTCTAATTTCTCCCATACCTCAAATGCACTTTCTAATCCATGAACATCTATATACTCAAAATCAGATAAAGTACTTACAATTGCTTCCAAGGATTGAATGGTTTCTTGTTGTTCTTTAAGCTCATCCATTGTCAAGGGGTTGGTAGTAGGAGAAACATACTTGTTTATCACATGATTCCAATACTGAGCACCCAATCCTTTAATGTATATCTTCATTCGGTCTTTTCATATCCAGTAGTTATCCTTGGTAAACTTGGGACCCTCCTTCTTCATCATATTTTCTTCAAAATCTTTCCCTCAAGCTGTTAAGCTTTCTGCACACAGAGGACCAACGCTCTAATACCAATTGTTAATCTTAGAGGATATGGTTAATATTGAGAGGGGGGTGAATCAGTATTAACAATAATTTTGAACTTAAAACTTGAACTTGCAAACTTTACCAGATCAATCATAAACTAGTAATAAACTCTTTACCATTACCGGTAATTACTGATAACCAACTGTTAAACTAGTTTATCAGAACTACTCATTAAGTGTTCATGAACATGCATAAACTAAAAGTAAAACATAACAACACATAAAAACATTCACCATATGAACACCATGTTTTTCACATGAAAACCCAAATAGGAGAAAACCATGATGGGAATTGGTACCCACAAAAATTGTGCACTCTTTCGAAATGCGCCTATTAGGAGCCTAGCTTGGTTAGAAGCTTATAAAGATTCCCTATTAGGAGCAGACCCTGTTAGGAGTCACTGATTAAGGGATTTAGATTATGAGCCCTGTTAGGATCTTTGACCTGTTAGGATCAACCTCGCAAGAGGATTTAACACTCATATGTTGAGCTACCCGGTTAAGGGATTTATAATGCAAGGCCTGTTAGGACCTACCCGGTTAAGGGAATTTGACTGCTGCAATTGTTAGAGAACAACAGTGAATGATCTGGGTATAGCACTTAATTGCTTGCTTGATCAGATCCAATTCTTTCTCCAAATTTTCTATACTCTTGCAGATCTGATACTCTGGTTTGGCTTCACGCTCTTCTCAAAACCACCGACACTACAAACATCAATTGTACCAACATAAATAACCTTTTCAACTTAGTCAATCACAAAACCCTAAGACTTGCAGCATAGATCATCACAAATATTTACAACTCATTATAGATCATCATTGATCATCATATGGATCATTACAATCAATTACAACTGCTTAATGATCACTGTATCTCGATCTGATACAAAGTCAAACCCTTAGAACACTCCACTAAGCACTTTGCATATTCCCAAGAAATTCGCTTTCCAAACATACCAAAACATCATTCAAACACTTCACGTGGTTTGTGCCACGTCACCTCCAACATTTGAACCTGATGTAGATCACCACCAAACCAAAAATCATTACCGGTTATAATAATTCTTTGTCGGTCCTTAAACCCTAGAAAAAATACAACAAAAATAATAAACATGATTTCCGATAACCAAAACATGATGCGGTTCCGGTCAGATACATATTACAATGACACAAACTCACATTCCAAACCACAACACTTCAATCATCACCAATCGCCAGATCTAATTAAAACATTTCCTCATTTACCGGTTAAGGTCCTAATTCCCAGTTTATTGTTCTTTATCGGTAAGCTCTTTTAGTAGACCAAAAAGACTTAGATGACAAAATACAACAGAGTAAACATCAGTTGCCATAAATGACAACACAAATAACTAATCAAAGTCATCCAATCATGCAATCTCAGTCTCTTCATCACAATGTCATCACAAACAGTCCTTTATTGGTTCAATCATCATTCTTCATCTGCATCAGTTATTCCAATCATGCCAACACAAGTAAGGCTATGATCTTTAGTTTTATGTAATATAGGTAAATTATCTGGTTAATGGTCTATTAAGGAAATTATCATAGGAGATAGGAGGAGTAATCAAAAACTTGATATTAAATTTTGTTTGGAGATTAAGTAATGAGATCCATTTCTTATGAGTAATATACTTGTGTGAATATATGATTGATTAAATTGTTTAATGACATCATATAGACTATTGTTATTATCTGTATGCTATTTTGGTAGTACATCATTGAGTGATTAGTTGAGGTTTTGATATCTATTTATATTGTAACTCGGTAAGTGTGGTAATTTCTTAGATAGGATATATTCAATATTAATCATGTCATTAGTATATTCCTTGTGTATGTATGAAACACTTTATTTCCTCCTTGCATATGTCTCCTTTCATGAAGAATATTTTCTTGGAATTTTGTAAAGACTATATTGCATTAAAATGATAAAATGAATATAGATATACTAATAAACATATGGTTTTAAAATTTTGGCACACACTCTCTAACACATTCAGGGTGTTGTACCCTCAGGTATTGTGTAGCAGTTACTCCCTTTAGTGTGACTGAAATTGGTCACCTCGTGATGTAGATTTGGATAAGTTGGCTATTTTTCCTTGAGTTATTTTGTGATTTGTGCTAGAATCATTGAAGTTAATTTGATTTTGGGATTTTATAATTCTTCTTTCATCTATTTTTGATGTGGTGGCACTTGTCACACTTTGCTTCTTGACCGATTTCGTCAATAATTTTTGTGATCTAATGTTGGTTTTGATGACCCTTTCTTTTTTGACTTTCTCTTATGTTGTAGTTGTTGTTGTCTTTTGTGATCATTCCGTATGTTGAGTATTGTGGGCCCTCATTTTGTGTGAATTATTGTCTCTGTCATGTTAATTTCAAACCTCTGATAGTGTGTGCAAGGGAGGACACCGTAGAGAAGTGCACTAGACATAGTGAACAATTAGATAATGTTAGTATCAGATGAGTAAATGAAATATGAGATAGAAGTGCATTTGGATTCGAGAAGTTTGTAATATATGAAATAGTTAAATGCAAAGGAACTGTTATGAGTACTTTTGTGTATATGTATGTATGTATATATATATATATATATATATATATATATATATATATATATAATGAATGGATTTGAGTGTCTTTAAACAATTTGATTGCATGAAATATGCATTGAATATTTGTATCAGAGTAGCGTAGTGGAAGTGTGGTAGAAACTGAAAAGTTTGAATGTTGTAAATCTTGTTTTCATAGGATATAGGTTTCTAATAATTATGAGATTCTTTTGATCTTATTCGGTCTTGAAGGAAGTTTATTCAAATTTCTTCATATAAGTGTATGACATGTGTCTTCTTTAATAACATAAGGATGTGTCTATGTGTAAAGTATTGTGTAAAATGTATATCTGTCTTCTTAATTGCATGCAACTAGATGTTAAATGAGTGTTTCCATGCTTGAAAGGGTATGAGTTATTGTGATTTTTGCTTTTAGATGCTAACTCAGTGACATGAATTATAGTTTTGGTCTTGCAAAATGTGGTTAAATAAAGTTCACTTGAAGATATTATAATGATTTAGCATGCTTATTGTCACTAGTAAGAGTTTTGTAACTTGTTTTATCTCTTATGTAATGCATTCACTTAAATAATTGAAGCATAGTAAGAAAACTTTTGTTGTTATTATCTTAATTTGAGCTAGGAAATATTTTGAGATAAGATGTTCTAATGGTTGATGAATCCTCTAGTGAGGAGATTATGTATATTGTTCGTAAATGTTTTCTAGGAAAGATATGATTTGGTTGTGTTCAAAATAATTTTTAGATTAACATGTACATCTTCATCTTAAGATTGTGAATTCTAGGAGTAAGTCGAATTTTAGGGGGGAGGGTGGAGTGCCCCTTCTTGACTCATCCTTTATGAGAGAATGTGATAAACACTTTTAGATTTGTGCTCTGATAATCTCTTTGATATTAGTGGGTTCATTATGATTTATGTGGATGAAATATGTCCTATACTAATATGTTGATCAAGCTTATGCACTCATTATTCATGTATGGATATATTGCTTATGAGGCTGTGATGATATCTTGATTATGCTAACCATATTCTATAATTATGATGATGATTGAGTTGATGATTGTGGTTGTCTTCTAGTATCTTCATGATAGGGATGATGTCATACCACTCATTGAAAGCATGATATGTCGTCACGATTCTCTATCACTTGCCTGTTATTATGATGTATATGTATTGTATATGTTGTGTTACTGTTTGATGCAGGTTTGCAAGTACTAGACACTAACTCCACCTAGCTTCACAAGTTTGAGTGTGTCTCTATCCCAATGGCAAGTTGTCGGAGATGACATAGTTCCCTCACACACTCTAGGTCTAAGTTGTGTACCTTCTCAATTACGCCATGACACAAGTTGAGGTTAGAGTCTCGTGTTGTGTTCATTGCCTTGGCGTAAGGTGATTTAATTTTATGCTTATTTATTTTGAGTGGTGCGATTATTGTTTAATTATTTGATTATAGGATACTTAATTGATTTATTGTTTATTGGATTGTAGCTTATTATTTAATCATGAGTTGATATTTTATTGGTGGATTATTATTATCACTATTATAGTTTAATTTGATTTATTTTTGTTGAGCAATTTATTATTTATTTATCTTATTTATTGTTTATTTATTTATTGTTGGGTTATTTATTGTTTTGATTATCTATTTATTTATGTATTGTAATGCCCCGCTAGGAACCCTAAAGGAAAACAACACAACTAGGCAACTACAGGGTGAAATAATTTTATTTTTTTGTTAAAGACTAAGTGCACTAACTAAAAACCATTGCACGTTTAACAACACAGCGGAAGTCTACCATATGTTTTCCTAAGGGTAACCAACGAAGATTAATTTCATAGATTCTATTAACACCACAGTTAATCCATTTAATTAGATAAAATTGAATGCTTTAGTTTAAAACTACACATACATCCAAATTTCATAATAAGGAAATAAAAGTATTCCAATGTATCCAATTTCCATAAACCATTTAAACATAAGATCAAAACAATAACATTCATTTCACTGACATAATATTACAATATCCATAAATACATGGCCTCCAATAATACCACTGGTTACAAAGTTACAATATCAAGGTTACATAAAAGTCTGATACAATGACCACAAGGTCTCAACTGAACAATGATCTCGAACAAGAGTTGGTACATAAACCACAAACCAAGAAACACCACTGAAGCCTTTCCTCGCCTGAAGATACAATCCAGAACATCCGATGGGAAGTGGCACTACCACCCGACCATGTGATCCTGAAATGGAACCACCCCACCATGCTAGGAGATGGTAGAAAACCCTCAAGCAAGCAAAGTAAGACAAGTACAAAAGGACTACAAGACTCTGCAAACATCCATGTAACTCAACTCACAAAACGCAAGTGACTCTAAGAAGAGAGTGTCATCGCATAGCTTGATGGTTACCATGGTACAGCCTCCATAGGTCCTAACCCCCATCCTGGGTTTCTCTTGGTAACCTCTCCCGAGCCTCCAGTTCCAACTAAGTCTCATGTGGACCCTACCAATCCTTTCATGAAGACAAGGTGGTAAGTTTTCCATTCTAGGCCTTCTCGTAGCATTATGAGCCCTGTACAAGCACTCACCTATGCACGAGGTACACTTATCTTAATTAATATTTATCTCACTCCCCCCCAATATATTATTATGTTATCACTTTTTAACTAACTTTTGATGGGTTATCCTATCATCCACTTCAGGCACGACCCCCACTCGAAAGCCACTCTCTCTCATAGAAAACTAATAGGAAATATCTCTCTCTATGAGAACTCTATAGAGAAATAGACAACCATAAACAATCCTGACAAAGCACAGGTGAAGGATACACAATCACTAACCAAAGATTGACCATTTGGATAACAACACACAATGGCTCATATCAAAAAGGTTATATAACAACACCTGGTCTAGGAGATATAGCAACATAAGACACAATGACAATAACACAACCAATTTTGCAATGAAATTAAGCTTGACCGAGAATACCATTTACACAAGATCCTATTACAAACAATCTTTTCTCAACACAGCCAAAGCATGAATTACTTCCAAATAAAGATTTCCCAGAAAATAAGAAATACAACTATAGTTAAATAAATCAATTTTGTCATTTGTCTAATAAAGTTAAATAAATTCACATATGAATTAATCTCCTAACGTGTTTACAAACATAAATATGGGATCTTAATTTATAAACTTTTTTCTGAAATAACTAAATTTGAATTAATTATATATAAACTAAAATCTTCAATTATAAATTTCTCACATTTATATTTTACCAAAACCTTATTTAAAATCCCAAAGCATAAGAAAATTACTTTAATTAAAAGTAATATAAAGTAAAAACAACTATATATATATATATATGTATATTAAAACAAATATATTATTATTTTATTTTATTAAATTTCTTTAAAAATAAAATTTTAAAAAAATATTAAAATAAAATAAAATTAAAAATTAAAACTACTACCTATTCGGCTACCCTAAGGTAGTGGTGCTACCATAGGCAGCCAACGCTACCCTTGGGTAGCGCTACTGTCCTAAGGCAGTAGTCGCCCTTGATGAAAACTGAAGGCGCGTTCGTCAACCCGAATGGCACCACTGTGAACTCATAGTGACCATAACGAGTACGAAACATTGTCTTATGAATGTCTACATCCTAAATACATAACTGATGGTATCCAAAATTCAAATCAATCTTAGAGAACACCTTGGCTCCCTTAACCTAATCAAAAAGGTCATCTATACGAGGCAATGGATATCTATTCTGGATGGTTACCTTATTCAACTGTCGATAATCAATGCATAACCGAAGAGAACCATCTTTCTTCTTAATGAAGATAACAGGCGCACCCAAAGGGGAAACACTAGGACGAATGGATCCCTTGGCCAACAATTTTTCTATCTGCAATTTCAACTCACTTAACTCTTGAGTAGTCATCTGATATGGAGCTCTCGAAATAGGTTCTGCACCAGGAACCAAATCGACATGAAAGTCTATGTCTCGCTTCGGAGGCATACCAAGAATATCCAATGGAAATACATCCACATACTCTATAAGAATAGGATGACTATCAAGAGTGATTTCTTGACTCTCTGACTCATCCAATTTCTTAAGAGAAATTGCAAAAATCTGACATCCTCTATGCATACACCACTTAAGTTGCATAGCGGAGATCATACGCAGGGATATCGGCCTCTGTACTCCAACAATATCCACTTCTTTTCCTGGGTCATTTAAACACTCCATTGTCTTCTTGCGATAATCTATATGAGCATTGTGAGATGATAGCCAATCCATCCCCAATACAACTCCATAAGATCCCAAATGAATAACCTGAAGGTCAACTAAAGTAAATATGGTTCCTAGTTTCAACTCACAACTGGGAATAAAGGCATCTATAGAAACACGGACACCTGTAGCCAACTCTACTTGTCACCTATCTGCCTACTTAGCAGACGTAAGTTCGCACCGCTCCACAATGGATGAAGAAATAAAAAATCAGAAGCTCCAGAATCGAAAAGTATAGAGATAGGGGTTCCATGCAACATACCTACTACCCCAATGACTGTACCCAGATGATCAGCTTGGTGGTCATCTACCATTGCAAATACTCTATGGGTTCTCCTTGCATCTCCTACTATAGGTTCAAATGTTGTTGGCCTCTGACTACCTATGTTGTGGAAATTTTGAGGGCACTGCATAGCTCTGTGACCAAACTGCCCACAAGAGAAGAAAGCTCCTCTATTACTTGTCAGTCCACTAGATTGCTGGAAACTTCCCTGACTAGGGGCATGAGATGCACTCTGCGAGGCCTGCCCTGTAGGGCCCTGTTTGTTCCTCTGGTAGTTCCTACCCTTCTTATACTGAGAATTGCCACCTTGTTTGCCTTGGAACTATTTTGGTTTTGACTGTTGCTGTTGTTGTTGCCCACCTTTAGCGGGTGTTGGAGGAGTCCTAAATGGTGCAGCTGACTGGGATTGATTTCCCCGAGCTTTATTTCCATTGGTAGGTGCACTCCCTATCTGCACACTTGTATGACCACCAAGTGCATGGCTAAGGTTTAGCTCAACCAATCTAGCTTTCGCCATGGCTATCTCTACTGAGGGTGGCTCAAACACCCTCACTCCTCCACTGATACGATCGTTCAAACCTCTCAAGAAATGTTGGACAAGCATAGCCTCATCATTACCAATTCTAGCATATTGTTTGAGCTCATAAAACCTGTGCTCATATTGGTCTATTGTCATCCCATACTGATGCAAAGCATAAAACTCATCTACTCGAGTCTGCCTCCACTAGGGTGAGAGAAATCATGCCCTGAATCTCTCCAGAAATAGTTCCCAAGTGATGGTGTTAATGCATACACTGATCGTCTCCTCCTCTAATCTCCACCAGATTGAAGCAAATTTATTGAGATGCATAATAGCACATCTCGCCTTGGTGTTGCTATTGTATGGAAACATAGTGAAACACTGGTCCAAGCCGATAAGTCAGGTCTCTGCCTCAAGACCAGTACCCATACCATCAAAGTAAGGAGGATTAGACCTCATCAAGTCCTTTATGTGACCCAATGATGGTGGATCTCGGACAGCTGGAATCTCCCCTCGCCTTGGTGATCTCTCTCTCTCTCTCTCTCTCTCTCTCTCTCTCTCTCTCTCTCTCTCTGGAACCTATTGAAGCGGCTCCTCAATCTGAGCATGAATAGGCTGCTCAAACTCAAGCCTTTGGCTTAACCTAGCCAAAACCTCCTGAAACATCTGTCTCAGCTCTTCCCTTTCAGAAACATGTTCTCCTGCATGCTAAGAGTTTTGATGAACAGATTGTTCCTGCTCCTGATGAACTGACTGTTCCGGCTCAACACTCACATGAGTGGGTGGTGGTGAAGGACTGTGATGGTCAGAACCACGGCCCTGTCCTCGACCTCTGCCTCCTTTGTGACCACCTGTACGGCCACCTCCTCTAGCTTTCCTAGCCATGACCTGGTACCATAAAAGAGAAAACGGTTCAGATCTATAGCAAGGATAAGACAAGAGAGATACAAACATTATGACCTAAGCACGATGGTCAACTAAAAGGCACACTACAAACCCAAAGTACCCAGTGTTAAAACTTGGCTCTAATACCAAATGTAATGCCCTGCCAGGAACCCTAAAGGAAAACAACACAACAAGGCAACTAAAGGGTGAAATAATTTTTTTTTGTTTGTTAAAGACTAAGTGCACTAACTAAAAACCATTGCATGTTTAACAACACAATGGAAGTCTACCATATGTTTTCCTAAGGGTAACCAACGAAGATTAATTTCGTAGATTATATTAACATCACAGTTAATCCATTTAATTAGATAAAATTGAATGCTTTAGTTTAAAACTACACATACATCCAAATTTCATAATAAGGAAATAAAAGTATTCCAATGTATCCAATTTCCATAAACCATTTAAACATAAGATCAAAACAATAACATTCATTTCACTGACATAATATTACAATATCCATAAATACATAGCTTCCAATAATACCACTGGTTACAAAGTTACAATATCAAGGTTACATAAAAGTCTGATACAATGACCACAAGGTCTCAACTGAACAATGATCTCGAACAAGAGCTGGTACATAAACCACGAAGCAAGAAACACCACCGAAGCCTTTCCTCGCCTGAAGATACAATCCAGAACATCCGATGGGAAGTGGCACTACCACCCGACTATGTGATCCCGAAATGGAACCACCCCACCGTGCTAGGAGATAGTAGAAAACCCTCAAGCAAGCAAAGTAAGACAAGTACAAAAGGACTACAAGACTCTACAAACATCCATGTAACTCAACTCATAAAATACAAGTGACTCTAAGAAGAGAGTGTCATCGCATAGCTTGATGGTTACCATGGTACAACCTCCATAAGTCCCCGCCTCCATCCTAGGTTTCTCTCGGAAACCTATCCCGAGCCTCTTGTTCCAACTAAGTCTCATGCGGACCCTACCAATCCTTTTGTGAAGACAAGGTGGTAAGTTTGTCATTCCAGGCCTCCTCGTAACATTATGAGCTCTATACAAGCACTCACCTATGCACGAGGTACACTTATCTTAATTAATATTTATCTCACTCCCCCCCAATATATTATTATGTTATCACTTTTTAACTAACTTTCGATGGGTTATCTTGTCATCCACTTTGGGCACAGCCCCCGCTCGAAAGCCATTCTCTCTCATAGAACACTAACAGAAAATGTCTCTCTCTACGAGAACTCTATGGTGAAACAGACAACCATAAACAATCCTGACAAAGCACAGGTGAAGGATACACAATCACTAACCAAAGATTGACCATTTGGATAACAACACACAATGGCTCATATCAAAAAGATTATACAACAACACCTGGTCTAGCAGATATAGCAACATAAGACACAATGACAATAACACAACCAATTTTGCAATGAAATTAAGCTTGACCGAGAATACCATTTACACAAGATCCTATTACAAACAATCTTTTCTCAACACAGCCAAAGCATGAATTACTTCCAAATAAAGATTTCCCAAAAAATAAGAAATACAACTATATTTATATAAATCAATTTTGTCATTTGTCTAATAAAGTTAAATAAATTCACATATGAATTAATCTCCTAACGTGTTTACAAACATAAATATGGGATCTTAATTTATAAACTTTTTTCTGAAATAACTAAATTTGAATTAATTATATATAAACTAAAATCTTCAATTATAAATTTCTCACATTTATATTTTACCAAAACCTTATTTAAAATCCCAAAGCCTAAGGAAATTACTTTAATTAAAAGTAATATAAAGTAAAAACAACTATATATATATATATTAAAACAAATATATTATTATTTTATTTTATTAAATTTCTTTAAAAACAAAATTTAAAAAATATATTATAATTAAATTAAATTAAAAATTAAAACTACTACCTATTCGGCTACCCTAAGGTAGCGGTGTTACCATAGGCAGCCAACGCTACCCTTGGGTAGCGCTATTGTCCTAAGGCAGCAACAGCTACCTTTGGGTAGCGCTGCTGCCCTATGGCAACAGCCACTACCGAAAGTAGTGCGGCATGGGTTGAGGTATTGCCTCCCCACATTTTATAATTAATTTTTTTTTTTTTTTAATTTTTTTTTTTATTAATTTTTTTTTTAAAACATAAAATTGCAGTTTTATTAAAACCATTACAGCAGCAAAAAAAAACTAAATATCCAATTCAATAAAATTCTTTTAGAATTTTATTCCAATTTTTTTTAAAATTAGATACTCTCATAAATTTAATTCAAAATTAAATTTATTCCTAAAGTGATCAACAATTTCCATAGAGATACCTTTATTGAAAAAAAGAACTATTAGAACAAATCAAACAAGAGAGGATAATTTCTCAGGTAAATACCCTTTCTCATAAATCTTGCAATTTCCATGCATCATAAAATCTTGACAAATTTTCTATAATAATTTTTCCTAATTTTCCCAAAATTACATACTTCCCATAAATTAGAAATACACATCAGGCATGGATTTTAAAACAAAACTCGAATTCATTAGAAGAGGGTTTTGGATTTGACAATTATTTTACACACACATCAAGCAAAGAAAAATAGAAATATTTACTAAAAACACACAACTAAGAAATCATCCAACATGGTATAGCTTTCCTGGAAGATATCTGTAGAAGAGCCCTAATCTTTTAAACTTCCAATAAATTTCTTCACCTAAAATTCTTGACTTGTTCCTGTGTAACTAAAATAAAGACCTATACCCCTATTTAAACTAAATTTCTAGGTTCAATAGCTTTTTCACAAAAAACCTAAATTTAGAATAATAGTAATTTTATTTTCTTTTCTAAATTTATCACAAAAGATAAGCTAACATGCTATAATTAAAAATCATTATTCTTTCTTTTCTTTTCTCATGCACATTAATTAATTTTTAAATAAAGAATTAAAACAATATTTTAATTCTAATTAATCATTTTATTCATTTATTTAATTAAAATTTTAGGAAACAATAAAAACAATTAATCTTATTTTATTTTTTCCATTTAAATAAAAATATATTTCTAATATCATGCAGCTTGCAACTTAATTTAATAATTTCTTTTAATTAACTAAATTTATAATCTCAATGCATAAACAATACAACTATGAGATAATTCCATAAACTTAATTAATTAATTAATTAATTAATTAAATCCACTAAAACACTCAAATTAAACAAAACTCAAGCAAATACTCATAAAAAGATCAAATGACAAAATACGAAAGCCGAACAAACTAACAAGATGACCAACTGATGACACTCATACGAGTGTAACTGAGTAAAATAGGGTCAACTACTATCTCCTCCACTTCCATCGGAAAATATAAGGCATGCTCAGACCTATGAAGCCAGGTGGAGACGATACCTCGTACCTACCTGGTACTTGTACCTGCAATAATCTACATCACCGAACCACACATGCATATATATACAATATAGAAAACACGACATACACACCGATGAAGGAGAATCGCGACATTCACTGTCTCACTAAAATGAGTGAAAGAAAATCATCCCCTTGCATCCAATACACTCGCAAACACACAACCTATAATTTTACATTGCATAGGTAAAGTAAAATGTCAATACATAGCAATAATCTATAAAATGTCACAAATCACAAGTATTGAAATACTACAAATAAAATATACATCTCATCTCCAGTTAAAGCATAATGTTATAAAAATCTGAATAATATATCATGGTAATGTATCCATTGAAAACAATCAATAATAAAATATGAGTCTAATGAGTTCAAACTAGTAGGGGTACTACATGTACTTACCTCCTTATTATGATTTATTATGATTGGTCCTCTTGGAAGTTGTGATTGTGAAGATATTATTATTTAATTGTTTGTTTATTTATTTATACTATTTTGTGGTTTAACATTTATTGAGGCGTTTGATTTATTTATTATCCCTTTCTATTTTATTTATTTATTATTTATTGTTGTTTATTCTTTTACCCATTTGTTTATTTATTATTTACCTTACCTACCCTCTTTTATTATTGGTTGTGAGGTTTAGAGATTTACGTAATATCTTTTAATTATTATTCTCACCTCAAATTTTGGTAGGGTTGGTATGATTAATAATTTTTTTAATTATTTTGATGTCGGCCATGATGGGTTATGGTTTTGGATTAATTTTTTATATATTGAGTTTCATGAGTTTTGTTGGGGGTGGGTTTTGATGGAGATTATTTTCATTGCTATGAAATTCACAATTTGGCTGGGGTTTGAATTTGGAATTGGAGCTTGGATTTGGGATTGCGCTTCATGAAATTTAATTGTCCATTTGCTGCTATTACCAAGTTAGAGGGTTTATCCTTCTTTGCAATTATTTTCGAAAAACTTGTTTGAAAAAGATTGTCTGCGAGAAATTTTGAATTGCTGAGAAATTTAAATAAATCAATTATAAATGTGTTGATTAAGATTATTGTATTCTTTGGTTTAAATTTTTGGAAATGCTTGTTGTGAATTTGTGGGTGTTTGGGAGTTGTTGGTGTCATGAAAATGCTATTTAGTCCATTATGTGTTCTACAGTAATTGTTGTATGTACAACAAAACCTTGTGTAAGCATCACAGTGTCATGAAAACATTGTTTAGTTAGTTATGCATTCTACAGTAATTGTTGCGTAAGCATCACAGTGTCGTGAAAACATTGTTTAGTTAGTTATGCATTCTACAGTAATTGTTGTATGTGCGACATAACCTTGTGTAAGCATCACAGCGTCGTGAAAATGTTGTTTAGTCTATTATGTATTCTGTAGCAATTGTTGTATGTGCACCAAAACCCTGTGTAAGTGTCACAATGTCACAAAAACGTTGTTTAGTCCATTATGTGTTCTGCAGTAATTGTTGTATGTGCGACAAAACCCTATGTGAGCGCTGCAATGTTGTGAATGTGTTATTTGACTTGCTAGATGTTTTGCAGTAACTATTATATGCATGACAAAACCCTATGAATGCACTACAAAGTGTCATAAATACATTGTTTGTTTCTGTACTACTATTTTGGCTTTTGAGTCACATTTTTGGGTCTGTTTTTCATACCAGAAGCTTGTATTGAGGTTTCCTGATTTTTTTCCACTACTGAGTATTTTCATATCTAGTTATTTATATGCATTTTGTGCTCCAACAAGTATTTTGCACTTGTCTGTTGAGGTTTGCAAATTTTCTCTAGCAAGATGTATGCATTCCTTGTTGTTGAGGATGAGTATGTGTAGCTCCATCGAGAGGTTATATTGTGCCTCACTATTGAGGACTATGGGATCTCATTGGATTCATATTCTTGCCCTATTTGTGTGTTTATATGTTCTTGAGGCACCCTTTATTGTTGCATTATGATGCTTTGATCTTCGTAGTTGAGTTTTCATGTTGTTATTATGATGCATCTTGTTGTGTATTTACCCGATGGATTTGGTCCATTGTAGGGAGAGTGGGTTGTTGCATGTGTGGACCAGGGTCATAAGCATTAGGTCTCTAGGAGGGGGTCTAGACTTGATGAAACCACATGAAGAGCTTTCTTGTAATTGCAAGTGATAATGTTAATAATTGATTAGTGGGTTTGGGTATTTAGGAATTCACTAAACAAGATAATATTTGATTTTATGGCCCCACCTCATAACCCTTAAGGGATAGTCGGGATGATCTTGGGAAGACCATTGGAGCGGTAAACCAATCTTCCTTAAATGGATCCAAGATTGAGATGGTTCCAAGTGTCTATCAGGGTGAGGCGTGGCCCCTTTTGTTGTGAGGATAACATGTGATGACACTCTTGCCCTACATGTATCCATTATCCATATACCCTTGTTGTTGTTTATGCCTCTGGAAGTTTCGTTGCTTTGAATTAGACTTGTGATGAATTTTGATGTTGTATTATTATGTTGGAGTCTTGTGGTGTCATGTCGTATCCTATGGTTTTAAGGTGTCAGCTTAGGTCTTGAGTGTGAGTTGGAACCTTATGTCATCTCCTAGCACGAGGGGTGGTCCCTATTAGGTTCCACATGGTCAGGTGGTTTGATGCCTTCTTCTATTGGGATATTCCTCTTGGATTTTAGTGTGCGTAGATTGGATTCTTGGTTCTTCATTATGTGGATATTCTTTGGAGCTGATTTGTATGTATTTGGATTAGAAAGCAATGTATCACAATTGTTTGTATATGTAAAATAAATTATGTATTCTTGAGACATTTGTCTTCTTGTATTTGTAAATATAATTTAAAAGGAATATGAGATAGTAGTTTAGGAGTAGTCCTCATTGTACATTCATTGATGCATTTGGTATTTATTATATAATGTTAGATTATGAGTTCTATGTGGATAAGAAAGAGTTGGTATGTACGCATTTGTATTATATTGAAATTGTAAAATGGGATTGTATGTATAATCTTATGGAAACTATGTTGGAAGAATAGTAGTTGTTGTGATAGATATTGTTTAAGAAATGGAAGTTATCTAGATGAAATGGATTATGTTACTTAGGTAAATGAGATAGTTATCTTAGAGATGTAATGAAAATTGAAAGAATAATCTAGTCCTATAGAAGAGAATGGTTATACAAACTATGATGATTTTATGATGAAATGAAAGAATGGATATTAGGAGTATTTGATTTGGTAGTTTTTAAAAGAATCTAAAGAGTATGCTAAGTGACTAAGTTATACAAATGTGTTAAGCATTTACTATAGTTGTATGGAAAGTAAATGGACAGATGGATAATAGAATATGATGTTCTAAGATGGATTTATGATGTTTTAGGATTTTGTCAAGCAAAGACGTTGAGATAACCTAGGGAATGGATTTGCATTGTATGAGTTTATATAGAGATTGTGTTAATGATTAAATTATCATTCTACTTGCATAATATGAATCTATGGATATGTTCATGTTGATTTATGCATTCATGTAAATTGTTAATGGTGCATTGATGAATATTGGTAGTAATGTTGCATTAATGGAATGTTAGAAATAGTATAGAAGTGATAGTTACCTTATAAAAAAAAATTATCTCTGTTTGTTAGTAGATTTATGTTTATTTCTCTAGGGTATTTTGGTGGGCATTACACTTGTATTCTAATAAAGTTTATCATGTCTTGTATTTTGACAAGGTTTAACAGAGTGAAACAGGTTTTAGTAGAAACCCTCCACAAAATATAGCCTATCGACTAACGAGCTAAAGAATTTATGGCAATATATAATAGCCAAATACGATTTTTTTTTATTTGAAATTTGGTTTGATCTCAAGTTGAATAAAATTTGATTTTTTTTGATTCCATTATTTTCTAAAAGAATTGGTAGGTACCTAAAATCCAAGAAACAACTTCCCAAGGAGATTTTCGGCGTGGGACAGGGTTGAGTGAAAGCCGCATGTAATATAGCCTATCGACTAATAATTAAATCAAATTTTGACATGTGTACAAGTGATCCAAAGATTGTTTTCTCCCTTCGGTTTCTATAAAAGGGAATTCAAGATCACTTCTAAGGGGTTTTGAAATATTGTAACTAGGTAGGTAAAATAGGAGTTTGAATTTGAGTAATAGAAAGTCATTTCTACAAGAATTTAGCATTTCATGGATTATACTCACCATTTTTTAAAGAATTAATAAGAAACCATTTCAAATTATCTCCCATTTGTATTTTCTAATTTGTATGAGTTACTTCTATCAAGGATACTATAATTTGTCTTTGCAAGTTGCAGCATCACAAATTGTATACCCTTAATTAGGGTTGTCCAATTTCATGCTTAGGTTAGCACCCACCTTAGAGTGTTGCATTTTGCATTTTGAAATTCCTTAAGTAGTTAATTAATTAAGTTAATTAAATCTAAATCCTCTCTCTTATTGTTACCAAATTTTGCTACACCTAAATTTGGTGGCCTATTACAGGCCTTACACATTGTATTTTAAGAAAGGTACATAACTTATTTTTAATTTTTTTTCTTCATTATGCACATCTCATTTTGAAAGTTAAAGTTCATTTCACATTTGCAAGTATTTTAAGCAAATAACATCAAAAGATTGCATAGAAAAAACTTTTGTATTACAAGAAATATGTAAGGTGTCCCACACAAGTCATGGGAATAGCTGACTAAGCTATAGACATACATTCTCATACAATTACACAACTAAACTATATAAACAAATGAAAGAATGAGAATGACATTAGGGTGACCCGTCATTGCCTATAATGATGAGCCCGAGCTTGAAGGAGTGATTGGATCTTCATCTACTTGTCCATCTCCAGTTTCTTTTGCTCCCATCACATCAATATCTGCAAGAGATTTGAAAAATATGCTAGAGCAATGACGATAAGCATACTTTCAAAGTAGTCTATCTGCATAAGGATACCAAATTATATGTCTACAACTGTCAAGATATCAGATTCAGAAGGAAAGGAATCAACCCAGAGAAGGTGCCATGAGATACCAACAAGTATCATGTTTTATCTAACTTGTTTGTTCACTGTGCAAGTATAAGACAGGTTTCCATTTCATGAATATCAAGTATGTGGGAAAAAATGGGCTCCCATAAGGGTTGAGCTTGACATACAAGTCATCACTCACAGGGTGACACCAATCAATTGTTGAACATGGAATACAACAATCTCCATAGTCCCTGTTGGTTCCCAAATCATCAGGTCCAAGTCCTAGAGGAATTTCCACTAACTCATGATCAAACCTAGAAAAGGATTTGGCCAATGAACAAGACTCATTCACAATGATTGAGATATCCTACACTTTTGGCTCCACAAGACCAAGGTGAGTGAACCTTTGCAATGTCCTAGTAACTTTCAACTTCAACTACTCTTGACATTACATGCTACAACGGATCATCTCAATGAAAATATACCAATGAAAGATGGATTAACTCCTGGTTATGGATTTAACATTAGTTTCTATGCATCTATGAACTTCATTAAGGGGAGGGGGAGGCTCTACACTAATCCTACTCCTAATGAAAAAATAAATGCATAAAATAAAGAGATTTTGATATTGAAGAGATCTTGAAAAACTGAAAGCAACAACCATGACTAGTGCCTTGTATGGGAAGCAAAGTCAACCTTACAATATGTAGACTTCACATTCAAATAGGGAAACATGCAACCTTTGATCTTTGAATTTTAATGCATTACATGAACATTTTCCCTTTTGGTTTCAGCAACAACCATACTCAAAAATAGAATTTTGGAGCCCGAAAAGACTCCCTCCTAGGTTGCAAAATACATAGCCACCTATTTCTACCTCAATGATCAATAACACGCTGCCCAAATAATTCGGGGTGGTCAATAACATGACATGTTATTTATGTGAGATGTTGATGTTAGGCACAGGTGCAATAACACATCATGTTATTGATACTTCATATAATCATCATGTTATATGACTATTGTTGCTTGTTGCAGTACTATAACCTGCATGTTATATGAAACCTCTGGACCTTTGACAATTCTCCTTTCAATTTTGCTCTGAAAGGCGATTCTAAATGCAATCTGCAAAATTTTGAGCCTAGGACTTTAAATTTAGACAAAATATTTGAAGTCTTAACAATGGCTCTAGCTCGAGGATGCATGCCCCCTGCGGGTGTTGCAAGATCCCAGATCTCTGGGGAGCAGACTAGGTTCCTACTCCATTGGGTACAGAGTCAAAAAAGGTCTTTTATGCCCCAGACTATTGTGGCTTGAGGATCAAACCACAGGTGATGGCCCAAGGTCACCTGAAAAGATTAGCCAATACTTTCTTCTGTGATAAACATTATTCTCCTTGGAGTCCACTAAAGCCAATTTGATAACATGACTATAATGCCTTTGATCAAACATGTTGGAATCTCTTACCCAACTACCATACTGAAAACTATCATTGCACTTGCTACTATTAAAGATCTGAAACTGATGCAATGACTGAAAATACTGATCACTGTGTGACATACATGTGTCATGCTCACTGAAAAATACACCTCCAAGCTGAACACAATATGCATCATGGCTCAAATCACTATCACACCTTATGGAAATATCACCCAGCTGAAAATGAATAAAATATTGCACAAGCATGCAACTGGTATCATTTAAAAAAAATTCATCACAAGTTTGCATGTCAAACTGAAAAACTCAAGAGGACACTCTTGCAAACTTTGTGACTGTTTCAAACATTCATCCAATACATGAACTGGCAAAAAATCACATACTGGTTTACTCTGGGACAACAACTCGCTACTCTAGAAAAAAAGGATCACTTGGAAGCTCCAACATACCCATAGGTTCATGCATTTCTTCATCTTCCAAACATGTTGTTACAGCGCTGTCCAAATCCCATATACACTCACAAGAGTGTAATTCTAGCTCACTAGAAAGTTTTGGTTCAAACTTAAGATCAACTCCCACATCTATATGAAGGTTTTACAAATAATGCTTCAAATCATGAGGAAACTCATCACCATGGGACTCAATCCATGGGGCTTAGGTCTAGCATGTACTTGATAAATTGGATTCATCATCACACTCATCAGGCCTATCATAACTTTGATCATGGAACTCAAACACCGTGTCCCCATGATGTGCATCATCATTATTCATGTTGACCCACTCAGTAGTAGAAAACAAATCATAGATGCTTGTGTCATATATGGCTTGACCAAAAGTGTAATCCTTGTCATGAGAAAAACACAAGGATTTAAAACCACCTTTGCCCATGTGTCTTTGGTATTCAATTGACAACAAATCTGAAATTTGATCATTGTTTAATAGATCAATGCTCTGATCTATATCTTCTACCTCTTCTTCTTGCTCTTCACTATTGTTGTTGTTGTCATCAAGTTGCAACTCACTTATGTTATATACTAATAGGTTTTCTTTTTGAGACTTGGCACAAACAATTTCATCGCCATTAATTTCAAGGCTGCACTTTTCTTCCTCTTTGATCCCTACCATGTCAACCTTGTATTGTTCATCTTTTGGGGCTGAAAGTTCTCGGTTACATACATCCATGCTACTGTTTGCAACTTTAGCACACTTGTCACCATCATTGAGACTTGTCAATAACAAGTTCCTCATGTATTCATGTCTCATTATATCCATGATGTCCATCAAATCATAGGCCATCTGCATATTAACTATTTTGAGATCCTCCAGCAGTGCACTAGAACCTTCTTCAAAGGCCTCAAAATACATACTTATACAAGTTGGGGTATCAGGCCCAAAACCTCCAGGGATTTGTGACAATGAACTTGCAAACCTGTGACTGAAGGCAACACTGGTTTCTTCATCTTGCCTCCTAATCTGAGATAATTCTTTGTCAAGATTAGTGGGTTCTCTTGAAAAAATTTCCATGTATACACCCACTAGCTCACCCAAACAAGCAAAGGATCTCTCAGGGAAACTTGAGTACCAAGCCTTAGCCCTCGCATCAAGAGATCTAACAAAAACTCTCAAGCACATGTCCTCTTCTCTAAACAAATGTTTCTTCATGAAACTATGAAACCTTTTTACATGTGCATTCCCATCACATATGTTGTAACCATCAAATCTAGGCATCTGACTATAGTTCTGAGCCGACATGCTTTGAAACTCATGCTCTACCCATGATAGGTCCAACTCATCATACAATGGATCAAGAGAATGAATAGGGGGGAAACTACTTGAATGGGAGGTATGTCATAATTAAAACTCAACTGAGCTTGTGAAGACATCAACATCTCATTCTAATGCATAACGTTTGGGGATCCCAAAGTCTGAAGCTTAGTTAACTCCTCAATCCTTTTATCCATTTTGGCCAGGGCTTCTAACATTTTGGCCATTCTATTATGGTTATGCACATTCATTTGCATATCTACATTTACAAGAGGTGCAAAAGCATAACCATAATCTAATAAAGCATTACTAGGATATATATTATTATTGCAATACCCAGGGTCTGAATCATAAACAATAGAAGGAACACCCATGGGATGAACAAAGTCATTACATTCAGCCATCATCCTAGAGAAATAAACAAACACACCTAAGTGCAACAGTAGTTACATCTGACATATTAGGTCCAATAAGAAAGAACAAGAAGGAACTTGTGTACCTTTTCTCCTCTAGACGATACAACTTTGAATGAAGAAAAAATTTATGAGATATACACACCTTTTCTGAGTTCTTCCAGTAGAGTCTTCAACTTTGTGTGAGGAGATTTTGTATACAGAGTCACCACCTCCTTGCAGAGGAATGTTCTTTGAACAACAGGGCGCTATTCAAAGTCTTTTAACATTCTAGGTCCTTTCTTCACCAATAGAATCATTTGAGTCTTTCATCACAAAGGCTTCTACCAAACCTTTTTCTTTAACCAGAAATTTAGGGGCACATGACAAGCTTTAAAAACTTATCCCTAGTAGAGTCGCCAATCTATTGGTTCCCAAATCAGCACGTCCAAGTCCTAGAGGAATTTCCACTAACTCATGATCAAACCTAGAAAAGGATTTGGCCAACGAACAAGGCTCAATCACAATGACTGAGATCTCCTACACTTTTGGCTCTACAAGACCAAGGCAGGTGAACCTATGCAATGTCATAGTAACTTTCAACTTCAACTACTCTTGGCATTACATGCTACAATGGATCATCTCAATGAAAATATACCAAGGAAAGATGGATTAACTCTTGGTTATGGATTTAACCTTATTTTCTATGCATCTATGAACTTCATTAAGGGAAGGGGGAGGCTCTACACTAATCCTACTCCTAATATAGAAAGAAATGCAAAAAATAAAGAGATTTTGATACTGAAGAGATCCTGAAAAAATGAAAGAAACAACCATGACCAGTGCCTTATATCGGCACCAGAGTCAACCTTACAATATGCAAACTTGACATTCAAATAGGGAAACATGCAACCTTTGAGCTTTGAATGTTAATTAATTACATCAACATTCTCCCTTTTGGTTTCACCAACCATACTGAAGAATCTCAGATATACACAATACTATTTCTATACCTTGAAGAAGAAAATTAATCTCTTCCTTGAAGAGAAGAAAATACCAAGATATACACCTGACTTGCACGGACAAAACAAAAGATCCTTGATCATTTCACTTCATAAAATAGAGCATACATAAGAGAGACAACTACAAATAAAAACTCTAAAACTATTTGTATTCAGGTTACAAACTATTTGAGACATTAAGAAACTACAGACTGAAAGAAAACTAAGTTGTCATGAAAAAATATGCACTATGCACATGGAAGCCTTGCTTCCAGAAAAATTACAATCAGAATCCTCTCTTCTCATTGACCCTGAATTCCCTTTTATAGACCAAGGGAAGAAAACAAGCTACAGGCCAGGCGATACACAATTGTCAAAATTTGATTGCATGGGAAAAAATACATAATGAGGTGTCCCTATTCCTAATTTTTACGTAATCCATCTGGAGGCAATCAATGTAAGTAGCAATGAGAATAGCCTCTAGGATCTGGGACCATGAGCCTCAAGACAATCAACAAGGGTAGGTGTCTCGAGCCACACAAAATTTTCCTTAAGTTCGTCCCCTGCTGCACCTTGACTAGTCTCTGAATCTGGATTACTACATTTAGTAATCCAAACCTGTTCTGTGTCCTTTCATCTTCTTAGTCAATAATCCCTTGACATGCCCGAAGCTATGAAATCCTACTAATAGATTTTCTAATTCCATGGAGCCACTAAACCATCTTCTATCCAATCCTCATTCAATGTGAGCTCCCACTTAGGATTTGTCGTTGTGATCTGATTTGATTTGGTCGCAAAAATCTACCTACAACATCGGCACAACAATTCTCCATCAGTAGCGTCTCTCCCTTCGACAGATGGAATCTGGCCAATCTGCACATGCCACATCCTCAAAATACTCCCCTATATCCTTTGGTCAACCTTCATCAACCCTCCACGTGGACAATTTGACCATTGGGCTATGCTCTGAAAATCGTATAACACACGTGTTATGTGCCCCTGTGATTCCATCATTTGGTCTTCAGTGTCATGAGATAATAGGTTGCATCGTTCTCTCTTTGTCTTACTTATCTTGCGGCCTTTTCCTTATCCCAACAGGAATGCGCGGGATAAGGAAAACCTTCTTCCTCCGCTTCATCTTCTTATCCCGCAATCCCATTTGAACTGGTAAGAACATTGGCGGGATAAGCTTTCATTGGTCTCCTTTGTTATTTCTTATCATGAAGCATTGAAGGATGCACCTCCCAACCCCCCGAGATAAGCCTTCCATTGTATTCCCTTTTGTCTTCTTATCCCGAGCCTCTTTTCTTTGACCTTCACGACCCACCGGGATAAAGATTTCATTGCCCTTTTACTAATTTCCTTATCCCAGAGCCCAAGTGTCTATATGCATATTCTCACTGAAACCCTAAGTATTGCTCCATATATGCCCTCTATTCCTTCAGGATAACTTTTTCTTTGTTCCATCTCGCTTCCTTATCCTAGGACCACAAGAGATGCATTGCTAACCATTGTGGGATAATATCTTCTTTGTTTCTTTGTAAAATTATCCTGGGGCCTTTCAAGCTAACTAGAAACATCCCCAGGGGAGCTTTTCTATGGTAATTTTACTCTTCAAAAGTTATCTCGGGATAAAACTTTATCCCCTTTGCAACTCTTTGCTAGGAGTTATCTCGGGCAAATGCTGCCTTCTGCTCCCCAGGATAACTTTTCTTCCCTTTGCTGATTCACTTGCCTTATCCCACGTGACCCTTTGGCTAGTCACCTTGCCTCACAAGATAACAAATGGTATTACCGTCAGCCAATAAAAATGAACCATGGAGATCGGCCTGCCAATGACATGGAACCCTCCAGCCGGTGAAACCTAAGTGAGTTGAATAGCTGGACCGGTCAACTCAAAAATAGAATTTTGGAGCCCAAAAAGACTCCCTCCTGCGCTGCAAAATACTTAGCCACCTATTGTTGCCTCAGCGGTCAATAACACACTGCCCAAATAATTCAGGGCGGTCAATAACACGACGTGTTATTGACATGAGATGTTGATGTTAGGCACGGGTGCAATAACACATCATGTAATTGTTACTTCATATAATCCTCATGTTATATGACCATTGTTGCATGTTGCAGTACTATAACCTGTATGTTATATGATACCTCTGGACCTTTGACAATTCTCTAGCTCAAAACTGCAAGCTCACAAAATGAGCTACTCAATTTTTCTCTGAAAGGCGATTCTAAATGCAATATGCAAAATTTTGAGCCTAGGACTTCAAATTTAGACAAAATATTTGAAGTCCTAACAGTCCCATAAACTGCCATTCAATGACAGTGTAAACCGTCATTCAATGGCAGTATATACAACAATAAACATGGTTGCACTCAGTAGTCAACAAGTGACTAGAGCCATCATATGAATGAAAGAATTAAGATCATGATAGTCATGATATGACTAATACAACAAAAAAGACATCCAAATGATGAATAGGACTGTCACACAATTAGTAATATGAGATAGAGCATAATGAATAAAAGATGCAGTCACGGTCACTAAACAATCTCTAATAGGTTGAGAACCAAAGACACTCAGATCACATATTGAGCAGCCTTGAGATCATGATTATCAAGAAAGGACACAATAGTCATGAGTTATATGACAGTGAATGCAACAATAAGGTTATGGATAGAGGTGTAAGAAAAACAGGGCCATGATATGCCCATCAAAGATCAATCTAGGAGTCTTACCATACTACAACATAAAAAATGTGGTATTAATCAAAGCAGTAAGACTGAGAAGAGCTATGAAGTATTATTTGAAGATGTTTATCATAAACAAGCCAAAGTAATCACAAAAAATGAATGCACTGTCAAATCTTGAAGGACAGTCAACTTACAAAGAAGCTTTAGGCATCAAAAAATGAAGACAACATCATACAACATATAAGAGACAGACCAACCTATTATCAAAGCACATATCAGCAAAATAGTAGCATTGCTTTATACTTACACCCTAGAAGGCAGTTCAATGTGAATAGTAGTCAGTCAACAATATATAAAAGATGACAGAAATGGCAGAGATATAATGTATCAAAAACAAACTTAACCCATTTATCACAGTCCACAAAGGTACCAAGGAACATTAATAACAGTATTGAAGAAGCTTCTTGAATATTGACAGTCATAAGTCACAAGTCTTAGAACAGTTACATAACAAAGCAGAATGATCAATGGCAACCCATGCAAAGGTATGTAAGATCTGAGAGCAGCATTTTGAAGCAGTCATAGAGCTCACTGCCATGAAAGATACATGTAAAAGTAAAAGAGAAATAAGTGGTCTTAGATTATAATGAATAAAGGTAGTTATAATAGTCATAGAGGTCTGATGCAAACCAGAAGACAGTGATCATGATCCATGGTATTAAAAGGATAGTCACTTGATAGTTTCTACAAGAATGTATAGTAAATGGGATCTTTGAACAACCCAAATAGTATAACTTGCCCATGATAACTAAGGACCAGCCTTGAGATACAGTAAGTACTAAATAATACAAGGATAGAATAGTGTTATGCAATAACAACACTATCAATGGACAACAATTGAATAGAGAACATACCTTCAACCAAAAAAGTGATCCATGATTGAATGATGGTAAAGACCACCAGATTGCTTAAGATACCAAGGCATAATCAATCATAGGAAAGCTCTTAGTGCAGATCAGAGTGAAGAAAGACAATTTATGATATCATAAAGACAATAAATTTTGCAATAGGACAGTGAAATTGCCAATCATAGAATGTCAGTTACAAAGCATGGTAATACAGTGTTGAAGATAAAGGGGAAATAGAGATATGTGTCACTGTCAAGAGATAGAGTCAAAAGACTCTATTTCAACCGTTAGCATAATCCATGGATGAATCAACACTTTAGGGAAACATTCACTTAGATTGTGATAGCCATCAAAAGCAACAATAGACATATCAGAATAGTTATATGCAAGAATACAAAAGACAGTTAAAAGACAACAAGAATAATCCATTGTAAGGATGATACTTGCAGTATCAGAGATACACATGGATATACCCAGTCACAGAGATATACAAAGCTATAATGATAGTGCACATTCAAGTAAGAGTACAATCGTTATAACCAGTCATAAAGAATTATAAAGTTAGAAAGATACAGTGCAGTCCTCTAATAAAGAAAATGATTGTGTTAAGAGAAATGAGTTGTCACAAAGCCACACATCACAAAGAAAAGATCACATATAACATGTATTCGTAATCAAATATGAAGAACAACTGTATACTAATTGGAAACAGAGATCAACATAAGTCAAAAATAGTCATAATGTAGTGATATCAAAGAATAAAGTGCAGCCATTACACTTGTAAGCACAGTCCAACAATGAAATGATCAGCCACGTTCACAGTAAAAGAAATCAAATTTGGATTTGAAAGGACATGTACAAGGCTTCATGACAATGAATATGCAATGGCTTCAAATAGTAATACATCAATCAAATTTTATAAAAGCAATGATTAAAGACACCTATTAAAGAAAAATTCATGAAAGAATGCACTAAAGGATCACTTATAGTGAAATGAACTTTAGAGCACTCCATATTACATATATTCAGAGCTTGAAAGCAACCATAACAAGAATTAAGAAGCTACAATGATAAGAATTCACAGTCCTCCATCAGTCTCAGACCTATGAAAGAGATATTTTACCTTTCAAAAATACAATAATAGATGATTTGACAGTACCACAATAGAGATGTCAACAACACAAGAATACATAGCAAGAATAAAGTTAAAACAGTGACAGTTCACAACTTGAAGGTGTCCATACACACATAGCCTCATTCTTTCATGACATCAAAAAGGTAAGAAAGTCACCCTCCAAGGCCTCAAAGGTATAAATGCAAAAAAGGACTAGATCAAAAGTCTTTATGTCAACTAGATAAAAAGTCTTTATATCATTTATTAATGCAGCTCTGAAAAAGATAGAATAGGTATGGTTTTTAAAGAGCACCATGCAAGATTAAATGACAACCCTACAAGTTTCATTCACAGTCCAATATAATGGTGTTGAGCACTCAAACATAGTCCTAGAACAGTACAAGCACCCATGATGCAAAATAAAATTGATTATTAACTAAGGCAGTCCTATTGGGAGGTCATAGCAAAAGATGAAAAGACATATCAAGGCTCCATAGGGAAGAGCCTCGTGACCATGAAGCCACTGTGTTAGGTCAGATTCCAATAAAAAGTCAGACACCTAAATATGCATCTCAGACATAAAATGCAGTCATAAGATTTTGATAATAACATTAACAATGCATGGAGACACAAGAAGCACAATCATGAGGCAGATTTTTAGAATGTATACACATCACATGGAGATTGGTAATGATGTAAAAGTAAAACTACAGAGCCCCATCCATGAATCTATATCACTCAACAAATTTAGAATATTTTGCTAGAGCTCGAGGTCTAGAGGAGGTTTATAACCTTTTGAAAGAAATACAACACATATTTATATATGATAAAAGTACAGTCCAAAAGAGATGGTATCACCCATGACACAAAGTGAGGAAAGAGGTTTTGCAAGATAAGGAGCAGCATCCTTATTCACAGTGAGCAGTGATATAAGGATTATGAGCAACCCTAAATCCAAATTAAGACAGTGCACATGCCCTTAGAAGCCTGAGACGGAACTCAAAAGCAGTGGTACTGGTGATAATGTGATTCAAAGCACTCAGAAGGTATAAATGTTTCAGTATGATGAAGCAAATGCACACAGTCCCATTAATGAGAAGAAAAATTAGAGTCTCAGTCACACAAAAGAAAAGAGGAATCACTATCAAATGAGGTCACATCACCATGTAAGAAATGACTCAGTCCCTGAGCAACGATAGAGTCAGTGATCATTAAGGACAATAAGCCAAAATCAGAGAAACAAAGGGTCACATTTGATATGCATCTATGGCATCCAATAGTGAATAATGATCTCAAATCATACAAGAGTTGGTCATCAAGTTATAAGGGCAGTGCATAGATTTAGAGAATGTACCAACAATCATGCACAACAGAGAATGAAAGGGTTATTTACAATTAGAGCAACCTCATAGGTCCGAGACAAATGAATACAACACAACATTGTGACTAAGAGAAAGCAATAATACTATCCTCAAGTGTGAAGGGATATGTCATGAAACAATAGTCCATATTCAAAGCATATCACTATTATTATCACAGTAAAGATTGCAGTCACAATAGTAGTACAAGAGATCACTATTTCAACAGTAGGAGAAAAATAAGCTAGAAGATTGTCCTTATATAGCAGTCCCAATAAATGCAGGGCAGTGATATCAATGCCTACCAAGAATACAGTCCCAGATCCAATCCATGGTTTTGGTTAAACAACAATTGGTTTTGAATAAATTTTGAATGCAAGATCAACAACAATATCATAAAAATTGGAGCATCATGATTAGACACAGAAAAGACAACATACATGAAAGTTAATTGCAGCAGTGGTATATAGTGATCAGTCACAGAGATAGCCATGGGCATATACAGTCATGGATCATCATGATCTTTGAATATCATTTGACAAATAATAGTGACCAAGAAGGGGTAGAAGGTTATGCAAGGAATTATTAAAGACCACGTACAAGTTTGAGACAACCAAAGAGTGGTTAGAAGACAATCAAGAAAGAATTACAGGGATTATCAAAGACACCCTATATCAGTCAATAGGGGCATCCTAGATACAAACCCAGTCATTTCATAAAGTATAGTACCTCTTAATCATGCACAGTGTAGTGCCCCTCCTCGATCTAGTTGATGCGACACTCGTGATGGGATTGCCAATGTTCTAGTATGGTGTTTCGATCTAAGGCTAGGATTACATTTATTTCAGTTGCTTAGTGTGATGCTACATGACACATGGACTCATATTATGTTGTTGAATACATGATTAGCGACACTATATTGATTAACCATATGTTTGATGGACTTTTTTGCTCATGCATCGTTATTAAGTAGATATACTAACCCTATGCTTATGATCAATCATAACTTTTATGTGGTTTAAATGAGTAGCACGATGTTACATAACACATGGATTCGTATTAAGCTGAGGAATACATGGTTAGTGATACTATATTGACTAACCCTATGTCTTGATGGACTTTACATGCCCCTTATGAAATAATGGATTTTATTGTTAAGTAATGTTATTAAGAGGATATTGTTGACCCTAATCTTGAATTTTTATGATGAGATGTTTTATGACATGTGTGTTTATTGTCTGCATACTGTTTGACTGTCTTCATGGGGGAATCAACGTCGCATTACTCATTGCAAGTTGATGTGTCATTGCGATATTCCTCCACATGCTTGCTATATATATATGCACATGTATCGTCGTTGTGGTTGCAGGATTGCAGGTACTAAGACACTCATTCCTCTTGGGTAACCCAGTGCGAGCTCCCCTGACTTTACAGGTGTGAGTGTGTCTCTTCCCGATGGCAAATATGTGGTTCGAAGGTGTCGATGGTTCCCTACCCACACTTTAGGTCTACATTGTCGTTGAGTTCTTGTTGTCAGTCTTGGCAAAATTTGCCATGTCATCATTGTCATCATGATTTGTGACTATGTGGCACGATGAGTTTGATTATTTAGTCTATTTAATTTATTTAATTGTGGTTACCAAATTATAGAAATGGATTAATTATTTAATTTATTTAATCGTAATCTATTAATTTTAGTAAATGATTTGAGTGTTTAATTTATTTAATTGGCTATAATTGATTTATTGCGATTTATTGATTTTAGTAATGAATTGACTATTTAATTTATTTAAATTGTGATATTTGATTGACTGTGACTAAGTGGCTATTTAATACTAATTTATGATTTTATCAATAATAGTGTTATTTCAATTTAATAAGATTTAACGATTTTTAATTATTTATTATTTTCCGTGTTTAAACTTGAATTAATATTTAAATTGAGATTTCGAGATTGTATTTGATAATTTATGTTTTAAGTCAATTTGATTTATTGAATATATATTTGTTTCACTTTATTAATTTTACTTACTTATTGAGATTTTAATCTTTAATTAATTATTTACTTTGATTACTTTAATTACATTATTTACTTAATGTTGAATTTAATTTCTATTTAGCTATTAATGTGGAGTTTGACTATTTGATTAATTAATCGATCCTTTCTATCATCTAATTAAGTTATCTTCTAGCGCTATTTCGAAATATTGGAAATAATAATAATAATGTTATTAAAGGGGGCTAAACTATAAATGAATATCATATTTTATGTTTTAATGATGATTTTCTATTTTGATTTTTAAATTTCCATTAATTATGAGATATAGATTTTCAAATTATATGAAGTTATAGTAGGGAAAAATTTTAATCAAAATATTCCCATTGACTATTGTTTTAGGCTAAGGTTTAATTATTTTGGGGCTCCCTTAGCAAAAAAAAAATCTCTTGTTCTCTCCTCCTGCAATTTCTGAGAAATTTTTTTTTTTCGGGGGGGGGGGGGGGTTTGGCTGGTTGGGCATTTTTGCTTTGGAACATCATTTTGGAGTTGGATTTGGGCAGTTGCAAAGGGAATTCTTCATCGGAGAGTTTCTTTCCATCACACAGGAAAGAGGCCAGTTCTTGTTTCCCTTGCTTCTTTTTCTTCCAGAATTTTAAAGGTTGTGGCAATCTCCTGCATTGAATTGCCTGAAAATGGAAGGTTGAATGTGAGGAATTACTTCTTGCAATGTGATTTAGAGCTAATATGGAAATGGGATTTTTTGTGCATTTGCAAAACAATTGTGTGAAGTAGGGTTGGATTCCATTGTTGCTTAAATTTTAGTTACTATCTTATGGAATGTGACATTAATTTTTTGTTTGAGAGAATTTCCTATCAAACCCCCCCTATAATTTTTTTTTTTTTTTTTAATGTCTGAGAATTCTTGTTGACAGTAGTTAATTTTGAAAGTCATGGATTATCATTTTAATTTGAGCAGTGATTGGTTTATTAAATCCTGTTGTTTGGGGGTCAAATGAATGTTTTTGGGGGTCTAATTGGACCACCCCATGCCATACTTGAATTTTCCCTTATCATATTTACTCACACCATGCCCTAACATATCCTTACTTCCTTGTTTCATTGTGTTGTCTTTTCCTTTTTTTTTCATTTTATTTTTACCCGATTGTTGTGTATGTTGCGATGGCAACAGGGTGGAGAGGGAGCGCCATGTTTGTTGGGCTTGCTTCTTGCAGTAGGGTGTAGCCTAAAGGTTGTCGCCCTTGCTGAGGACTCTTCATGCTGCCACCCTCCCATTCAATGGGGTTGTTAAATCTGCCACCCATATTGATGGGATGAGTAATGTATTTACCAATTTGGTGGGTACATATTTACCAATCTGCAATATATTATATTTAATTTGATTAATTATCCAATGGATGGGTATTTTGGTGCTTTAGCTGTCCAATTCGACCACTGGAAACGACGTATTGTTCTAAGAATGGGTGAATTCTTTAGATTATCATTGTAATTCAAATTATTCTCCCTTCTCGAATTGATTTAGAATGATTATGATCTTGGTAGTTATATGATTACAAAGATAGTCATTTGATTGTTACGAATAAATTGTTAATATGTTGTGTAAGTGTTTATGTGCTTCGAATTGTTGATTATTTACAATTGCTGAGTGCGTGGGTGTATTTTCTCAATTTATTGTGAGAATCATTGTAGTGAGTAGAGTAAGAATTAATGGTTCAAATGTAAGTTTCAACTGTGTTTTGGGGAAAGCCCACGAGTTATAGTGTGGGCTAAGTGTGATATGATCGCTGCCCCAATTTGTTTCTTTGATCTTCTTCATAGAAGTCATTTGTTAAGCATCTCGATGTATTTGGATTTCGGAGGCCGTTTGTTAAAGTTGTGTTTTAAATGAAGTTTAATTCAATTTGATGCCATGTTTGATTTTAAGTTTAAGTTGTTATTCAGACATACCCTCATGATGATTTTGCCATGATGAGGACTTGTTAATGTTGTTGATTTTATGATTGAAAGTGTGAAGACCTTGCTGGGTTGTCTTTTATTTGGTTGCAACAGTGCTATAACTTGGTTTATTCTTTCTTTTTCTCAAGAGGCTCACCCTTTCTTACATGTTTATGTTTGATATTTTGGGCATGTGTCTATGTATGGTTTGGCTTAGTATGATGCTTTGTTTTAGATTTACTTACTATTTTAGAGCCTCTTGTAGTGTAGCTTATGGGTCCATGTAAAGGGAGTGGGCTCCTTTATGACACCCAAGGGTCACGAGAGATAGACTATCATGAGGTTCCTTGTAAGGATATGTGAAGTCCAGACCTCTCAGATGGAAGGGAGTTTATCATGTTTTAATTAAGTGATAACTAATTAATGAATAGGAATGGGTAGTTAGACAATTAAAAGATAAAAATTTACTAGTGTCTCATGACTCAGTCCTAGGGAGGATGTTTTAAGCTGAGCATGATAAGACTGTGGAGATGGTAAGCCAATCTCCCTTGATCTCTCAAAGGTTGAGATGGATTTGCAAGCCCTTAGGCTAGTGTCTTGCTCTTATTTTGGCATGTGATGACACTCCCTTGTACATGTGTTTACCCTCATGTTTTACTTTTGCATTTATATAATGATGTTGTGCCGGCCTCTGGAGTTTCTTGATCATTGTTTGCATTGGTCTATGGTTGTGTGTGTGAAAGTCTTTTGGTGTTAGTCTCTTTGGTTAAAAGCGTCAACCTAGGTTTAGTGTGTGAGTTGGTACCTAGCGACATCTCCTATCTCGGGGGTGGTTCCTTGTAGGTTCCACATTGGTCAGGTGGTTGGAGCTTTTTTCTATTAGGGTTTTTCCCTCCTTGTTGTTGTGGTTTGTATGCGTGGGCTTGGACTATTCTTCGTGCTGGCCTTGGATTTATTGAAGCAGATTTATGTATGACACTTCATGATTAGTGTGATGTATTGTTATGTAATAGTACAAAAGCATAGAGAGACATGAGTAAATCTCATGATAATGTAAATTATGTATTGACAACATGTAGTGTATCCATGAATACACATTAGACTTAGACATTATTGGGATCATCATATGATGTTGATATGTATGGTTATTTTACTCATTGGAAAACACTGTAAACTAATGTAAAGATTATGAACTCTTGTTTATTTCAACTATTGGATGACATTGTGAACTTGAGTAGAGAACATTAACACTTATAACGAAATTGCCATGCTTATTATTTAATACACTTAGTATGTAGAATTTTATGTGCTTAGATTTAAAATGGCTTAAAATCAGCAATGTGAACCTTTATGTGGCATTCCCATATTATGAAATGGATATTCATATAGTTAGATCCATGTTACAAATAAAGAATGATGCACTTGTTAACTTTCATCATGGCAAATATAAACATTGGAAACAAACTAGTATTTGGCAATGATGTGTTCTCATGAGAATGTTGATGTAATACAAGTAGATGTTAGTGTATTGTTTATGAGATACTTTGGTTGAGTAATGTCATTTTAGCTTGCTAAAGATAACTAAACAATGATCTTATCAAACCTCTATTGATTAAGCAAGAAACATGTGGCACACACAATGAAGATTTTAGTCAACAACTCGAAAACTAAAGAAGCGACGAGGCTGCAAACCTTAACAAACTTAGAAAACCAGTTACAAAAAGGAAGATAGTTGATTATAATCTCTTCAGCAAGGTGGCTGAAATAAATTAACTATTGTGTGGTCAATGTTAACATATAAGTGGAAGCATAGGCAAGCTAGATGAATGCATTTTATAACAGCAATGGATTGAATGACACATTGATAATGTAAGTGAAGCAATATGCTCATGGGAAGCGTTAGTAACATTAATATTGTAATAGTACTAAGTTGTATGGCAATTTGAATAAAGCATTTAGCATGTGAGCCACGAAAGAGTCTTTATGATAAGTGTAGTAGAAGTCCTTTCTTGGCATGTTTAAGCATAAACTTTTTATAATATGCATGAATAGAATGATAGGGTAATGTTTATGCATTGCATGGTGTGTGGATCATCTAGGTGGATGCATTAATCATAAGTGATAAAATGATCATGTAGGTATAAGATACATAATCATAAGTAATATGCATATGATAGATGCCTCCTATTTATTGTTATGCACTAAAATGAGTATGTAATATCAATGCATTAGCTAAGCTAAAACATGTTGAAAAGCATTAGGTATATGCATGTAATCTTATAGGATGGTAGAATGCATTAATTAAATGAGAACAACATATGTAACATAATCTTGTGTGTGATATCATGGTAGCTAGGTGCACATGTGCTTCGTCATGATGTTCCAAATCTAATGCAGGGATCAAGAGTAATATTAAACTTAAGTAGTTACGTCAATATACCCTAGGGAGATAAGGAGACTATGTAATCATATTATACTTGTTGAGAACATATAATTAGATATCCAATGTTTATAGCCAACCAACACTACATGAAACTAAATGAACCAATTCTTAATCGATTTGCTTAGTTCTGTTAAATGGATACTCAATTAGTAAAAAATAAAAATAGAAAATTATTCTATTTTTAAGTTAGTTAGTGTAAGTTCTCTAGGGTTTGTTGGTGGATGTTACACACAGAACAAGCATAGTTAGCATCCAAAGTGATATAAATTAAATATAGAAAACACTAAACACACTAATGACATTATGTGAACATAAATAATATAGTCACAATGGAATGAGATAAGAATCTAAAAGATTCATTCAAGTTTGTTAAAGCAACTACCAGAAACCCTAAGTATAGAGATATGCAATGAAGCCAGAAATATTGCACATCATAATTTATTTTCATGCATAATAGAGATTTCATAGAATGAAACTCTAAATAAATGCATGATAAAGCAAATTTGAAAGAGATGGAGATAAAAGAACACATGTATTAGGGTTTCCTTTTATCTTCTTCTTTGTAAGAATGATAGAACAAAAATATTATTGTCAAACAAAACCCTAATACATGCATTTCTTTTAAAAGCAAAAAGATCTCTGTACTATATATTTCCAAGGAAATAACATTGTAAAGTGGAAAATTGAACCCTAGTGATTCCCCACCTAGGAGAGAGAAACGAGATCACTAGGATGATTTTCACTTGGGAGATACTTTACATTCAAAAGAGGGATTGAATTCACTAGATCCAAACCTTAGAGTGAATAAGGATTTGAGTGCTAAGTGAATTGCAAGGGTGCAATGCAATTTACCCTCTTTTGTAAGTAAAAGAGTTGACTTTTTGACTATGTAGAAAATGAAAACAAAATGGGTGAAATAAGGAGCTATTGATTTGAGATCGCATTGTAACTTCAAATGTGAGGTATTTAGACTGATATGGACCTACCCTACAAATTTGGAGAAAAGTCATCGAGACCATGTGCAAGTTGCACACAGTCCTCCAAAAAATCCTCGCATCAAAAAGGGTTTTTCCATCTTTACAAATGAAGCCTAAACCTATAATTAAAGCCGCGCACCTGCAACCTACACACAGAAAAGAAGGGAAGAAGGGTTGTGGATAGGGGTTTGCCTTAGTCAAACCCCAGTTGAGGAATCAATCTTGAAATAAAGTAATTGAAAATACTTAAATGTGAATAATAGAAATGTATACCTTGTAGATCTACAATTTGTCGATGATGGTTGCTTTGCTTCTTGAATGTTATCACAACTGTTGCTTGAAATGGCATGTAACATGACAAAACCCTAACACACACATGCTTGTAAATGAATGCTGTAATGTCTCTCCAATGGATGAATGAAGAAGACATGTGAAGAAGAAGACTTGATGGATGCTTGAAGACTTGAACACTTGAACACTTGATGATGATAATGGAGACCTTCCACTTGTTTTCCCAATTTTTGTTTATCCTTTCCTATGCAAATGAGAGGACTAGATACCCTTTTATACTTGCCTAGGAGGATAATTTTTCATCACACCGAAGGCCGACATAGGGGAAATAAAATACCGAAGAACAAATTAGGTCCAAGGGGTCGGATGGACCCATTTTGGGGCCACAAAAAGAGGGAGGACAAGGGTGTCACGCCCCTATCCTAAGGGTACCATGGTGCCACATCCCTATCCTAAAGGGGACAGGGGCACCACACCATGCACCTGCCCATTTTTGGGGCCTGAAACAAGGTCTAAACAAGTTGTAAAGTGTAGAAATGAGGCCTAGTTCCATGGTGGAGGCATAGATGGATCCCGATCAAGCATGGGAGATGATATTGCTAAGGTAAGGGGCCTAAAACGTAGTCAAAATTGCAAGGTGTGCAATTTTATGATGCTACATTTAGCCCCCACTTTAGCGGGAGTATGACTTATGCCAATATTGTCGGTAAAGTAGAATAAAAAGAGATGAAGATGAGAAATGCAGAGAAAGATCACAAGGAGTATAAGAAGTCACTAATCTTTAGGAACCAAGAATTCAATCTTAGGATCTTAACTCACTCAAACATATGCAAGTGCACATAAAAAGGCGCGCAACAAAAGCTAATATCTTAAGACCTCAAGTCAACTAGCCGAAGAGACCTCAATATGAAAAATATCTCAATCAACTAATATCATTCTTGAAACATAAAATGCCATCTCATGAACACATATAATCATATAAAAGAACAAAGTTGACATCATCCATGAACCATCAAAAGTAAAACTATGAGTTCATGAGAGGAGGAAGAGAGAGAACATGAATACACACTTTGGTGATCCATGAGAAGAAGGAAAACAAAAGGAACCATGGACATCTCGCCCCTAGAACTAGGTGATCCATGGAGAAAAAAGGACATGAAAAACTAGCCCCTAGATTTTGTCTAGGTGATCCATGTAAGGGAGGAGAGTGAGAACACCATTAGTTCCACTCAACCTCGTGCACCTATGTGCAAGTGAGGTTTGAAGAACCTCATAGGAGTCTATGCCTAAGTATGCTACAACCTGTATAAGATGTATAGTATCTCACTCTAAGAGACTATGCTCTGGTTCCGAGAATAATCACCCTACATAAGAGAAAAGTGGCGAAATCTTGCTCTAAGAGGCTGCCCTCTAGTTTTGACAATGAGCCATTGTATAAGAGAAAAGTGGTGACATCTCTCTCTAAGAGGTTTCCCTCTAGTTAAGAGAATGACCCACTATATAAGAGAAATGTGGCGACATCTTTCTCTAAGAGGCTTCCCTCTGGTTCTGAGAATGAACCATCATATAAGAGAAAGTGGTGGCATTTCACTCTAAGAGGCTTCCCTCTGTTTCTAAGAATGACCCACTGTATAAGAGAAAAGTGGCAACATCTTGATCTAAGAGGCTGCCCTTTATTTATGAGAATGACCCATTGTATAAGAGATACAATGCGTGAGAGAAATATAATACAAAAGGAGAAGTGTGGGTGCCCTCGCTTAAGATGTCAACGTAGTTTAATGTTGATATCTTAAGGAAAGTAGAACTAGGATACCTACCTTCAATAGAAAGAAGATATCCATTATGCAACAATGTCATAAATGCAAGCAAGAGAGGGAATACTCTTCAAGCAAGGATAAGATAGTTGAAAAGAGATATCTTGCTATAAGTGTAAAGGAGATTCTTGGAGAAGATATATTTGCTCAAAAGACATCTACCTCCAAGAGGAGTTGTCTTATATAAATATAACATCTTTTAGAATAAAGTAAAGAAGAGAGAAAGAATTCAATCCTTCCTCCTATAGCTAATTTAAAGGGATTCTTGATGAAGGGTGAATCACTTTTATACAAATGGGGATGGGTGAATTTATTATAGATGTACATTACCAAGTGTGAAAGAGATTGTAGTCAAGGACTTATACCTCTTGTATAAGAGAAAACCCTTGGGCAAACAACAACTTCATACAAGGAATGACATCAAGTAATAAAACTCACACCATCCACAAAATAGGAAAGAGTGGATCCTTAGAGAAAGAGAGAAAGAGAGAGATCATTTTCCCCAAGTGTAGGACAAAGAGAATAATTACACAAATTCTAGAGAGAGATTACTCATAAGAGACATACTGTTTCAAGGAAGTAATACATCCTAACCAAGGAATACACATGTGCTCACATGAAGGATAACTCCATTCAAGAAAAGACATCAAGTTATGAATAACACAATAAAAGAGGTAATTTACAAAGAGAGAGAAAGAAGAAGGTTCACAAAAGTTCTCTAAGGAGAGATTGTTCATAATAGAAGTACCATTTCAAGCAAGGAAAATATCCCACTCATGGAACAAACATGCACTTGCATGAAGGAGAACTCCGTGCAAGAAAGGACATCAAGTTTATGAATAATGTACTCCATAAAGGAAATAGTGAAACCTTAGAAAGAGGAAAAGGAATATTATTTCCCCCCAATCATAGAGGCATGAATAAATAGACTAATATGTTGCTCACTAAGTATGATTGCACCTGAAATTGTACCACCGTGAATGACAAGGAGCCCCCAATAGGAAGGCTAACTATGCCACATAGTGAGGAGCAACATAATAGGAACTTGAATGTTATTTTAAATGATCATGATGAATATGCCATTCATTGTCAGATATTATTTTTAACATGACTGAATCAATGTAATGTTGTATTTGTGTTTTCAAAGCTTGACATTCATTAATAGAATGGCCATGGGTTTGATGATATTTACAAAAAGAAGAATTTTGAGAATGTTGTTTATGTTTTCTTCTTCATTTAGGAAAAAGATGAGATTAAGTTGGAATTTATAAGATTGGTCAACACATTTTCTTGTTGTAACTCAAAATTAGAATTAGAAGGTGTGAATTTACAAGACAATGGAGAAGAAGATGTTGACAAAGGAAAGTGTGATTTCTCATGACTTTTTTGCTCACATTCAAGCATTTGTCCATTACATCCATGTGTAAGTTCAAAAGAGGGTTCACTGTTAGGGGGGATTGTATTTAAGTTTAAAGAGGCCCAATAAATTTCAAGATTTGTGTTAAGAGCAAAAATTGGAATATGAAATTCAGGCATCTTAGACTTTCTAGAAAAGGTAGGAGTGAAATCTAAGGACCCCCAATCATCCTCTAAGAGTTCTTATTTAGGAACTTCTTTGGTAGGAGATGGTGTATTTGAGTGAATTGAAGAGAGGATTGTGGGAACTAATAAAGAATATGATACTTACTTATGTTCTCATCAACTACCTCATTAGTATATGTGTAAGGCACATCATGATAATCATGAAGAATTTTTGGTTTCCTAGGAACATGAATGGAATTGATTTGATTTTTGTTAGGCTCTTGATTTTTGGGAGAGAGAGCATTATGATGAGAGATAATATCATCCTCTTTTTCTAAGGTATCTTTATGTTCAAGACACACATTAGGAAAACAACTATGATATGTAATTAATGCTTCATCTTTGTGGGGAAGGTTATTGGAAGGAATAGAAGGTGAAGTGTTATTAAAATCATCCTCTTTCACAAAGGTACCCTCATGAGGAAGGATAAGATGAAGAGAATAATCTACACCGTCCTCTAATGGTTCATCCCAAATAGGGAGATCATTAGGAAGAGTGTTAAAATTAACTTCTTGCATCAATATGTCCTCTTTTAGGGGAGACTTTTTGGGAGAGGGATCATTTAAGGGCTCAAAAAGGGGATTTTCATATATCTTAAATCCTTCCAACTTAATAGCTTCATCTTGTAGAAATAATTTTGAAATTTTTCCAAATTACAAGGAAATAAGTGAATGCAATGAACTAAATTTGAAAAACACAATTGAAAAATTATGCAATCCACAATGCAATTCAAATGGGAGCTAGGAGGGAAAATTTGAATTTTGAATTTTGAAATCTAAGTTGCAAAATTGTAAGAACAATGATTATCAAAAATGAATTGATTGATTTAAAGAAGGAATAGTGCAATTTCCAGGAATGAAGATAATTATCCAAAAGAGATTCAAAATTAAAATTAGGGCCCATTGAAAAACCTCTTAATTTTAAAAATTCAAAGTTGTTGAATTGAAATTTTGGAATTTTAAATTAGGGTTGTTCTTAATTAACCACTTAATTTTAAACTATATCTTGAAAATTGAAATGTTGAAAAAGGAGATTATTTTTTATTTTAGAGGGATCAAAATTCGACAAAATCAGCCAATTTTCTGGAATTGAGCGGTAAAACATAATCATAATAATCTCCCGAAATTACGAGAAAAAAGTCAGGGACTGTGTGCAAGTTATGCACGGTCCTCCCAACTTTTTTTGAAATTTTTAAGGATGATAGATACGATGATTTTATTACTAATTCAAAAAACTTGAGTGATTTTATGATCTCTATATAGGTGAAATTAAGCTCAGAATGTTGAAATAGGACCCAATCAAGGTTTTGTGAAAAATGATGAATTGAAGGAAAATTTTGAAAAATATTAGACCTAATGGATAGGGCCAACTTGGAAAATAATTAGAGGACTAAAAATAAATGAATTTGATTGAAATTTGCACAAAATCCAATTTAATTTAAAAATTAGGGTTTTAGGTCTTGACCAATTGATTTTGAAAATTTGAATTTTCGCAAAAGGAGGGAATTGAAATTTTGAATAAGAAGATAGGTCAGAAAACAATGATAAATCTGAAAATTGAATTAAGATCCAAATTTTGCACAAATTAAATATCAAATCTAGATTTTTTGTAAATTGCAAGAAAATCAAACATGCAATTTTGAATTTGTTTTGGACCTTAGGAGGTTTAAAAATTGATAAACTACGCCAATTTCTTGGAAAAAATACAGTCAATTTTGACTCCTGAAATTTCTAAAAAAAATCTAGGGACCATGTGCAAATTATGCACAGTCTGACCAACTTTTAAAAAAAATTTCAGGGATGATACAAATTATGATTTTATTGCAGAATCCAAAAAAATAGCTGATTTGGAGATGTCTAGATAGGTCAAATTAGCAGTCAAAGGTTGAAATAGGAGATTCTTTAAAAATTAGGGTTTTACTGTTTAAACACTTAATTTTTAGAATAAAAAGAGATTTTAATTGCAATGTTGAAATAGTAGTAGATCTGAAACAAGCAACTAAAATGCTATACTTCACAAGCTTAATTTCCTCAAAATGAAAAATTAGGGTTTTTATGTAGTTAACCTCTAAATTTCGCAAAAAGATCAAACTTGGAAATGAAATTTTAAAGTTCAAATTGCAATTATTTAGGTCTAACAAATAAGAAATCAAAATTAAGATGTAGGACAGTAGGTTCACCAAAATGTAAAGTGGAAATTTGAACCCTAGTGATTCCCCACCTAGGAGAGAGAAAGAAAATCACTAGGATGATTTTCACTTCTAAGATACTTTACATTCAAAAGAGGGGTTGAATTCACTAGATCCAAACCCTAGAGTGAATAAGGATCTGAATTCTAAGTGAATTGCAAGGGTGCAATGCAATTTACCCTCTTTTGTAAGTAGAAGAGTTGACTTGTTGACTATGTAGAAAATGAAGATAAAATGGGTGAAATAAGGAGCTACCGATTCAGATTGCTTTGTATCTTCAGATCTGAGGTATTTAGACTAATACAGACCTTCCCTGCAAATTTGGAGAAAATTTGTTGGGACCGTGTGCAAATTGCACACAGTCCTCCAAACAATTCACGCGTCGAAAAGGGTTTTTCCATCTCTACAAATGAAGCCTAAACCTGCAACTATAGCCGCACACTTGCAACCTACACATAGATAAGAAGGGAGGAAGGGTTGTGGATAGGGGTTTGCCTTAGTCAAACCCCTGTTGAGGAATCAACCTTGAAAGAAAGTAAATGCAAATACTTAAATGTGAATAATGAAAATGTATACCTTGTAGATCTGCAATTTGTTGATGATGGTTGCTTTGCTTGAATGTAATCACAAGTGTTGTATGAAATAGCATGTAACATGAAAAAATCCTAACACACAAACATGCTTACAAATGAATGTTGTAATGTTTCTCTAATGGATGAATGAAGAAGACACATGAAGAAGAAGACTTGATGGATGCTTGAAGACTTGGACTCTTGATGACGATAATGGAGACCTTCCGCTTGTTTTCCCAAATTTTGCTTATCCTTGCTTATGCAAATGAGAGGACTAGATCCCCTTTTATACTTGCCTAGGAGGATAATTTTTCATCTCACCGAAGGCTGACATAGGGGAAATAAAATCTTGAAGAACAAATTAGGTCCAAGGGGTCAGATGGACCTATTTTGGGGCCACGCAAAGAGGGAGGACAAGGGTGCCACACCCCTATCTGAAGGGGACCATGGTGCCATGCCCCTATCCTAAAGGGGACAGGGGCGCCATGCCATGGTCTTGGCCATTTTTAGGCCCTAAAACAGGGTCTAAACAAGTTGTAAAGTGTGGAAATGAGGCCCAGTTCCATGGTGGAGGCATAGATGGATCCCGATCAAGCATGGGAGATGATATCACCAAGGTAAGGGTCCTAAAACATGGTCAAAATTACAAGGGGTGCAATTTTATGAAGCTACATGCACAAATAAAAAGAGAAGTAGCCCACACCTTGTTATATTCATGCAAATCCAGTCAAGATCCTATTCAAGTTCTAGTCTGACAATAGAAGAGAAAGAGAAAAGGTTTCATGCATATGAGCCACCACCAGAGTCTTCTTCAGGAAGACAGAGAGTGCAAAAAATAAAAAGAACAAAATAATTTTAGGGTTCGATCTTTTTTTTACTGCATTCCCTAAAATGGGCTTTGTAATTCTTTTTATTTGTTTTATAGAAACAAACGTTGTATGTAAAATGCATGCCGAGGGTCATGACTTAATAAGTCGTTGACCTAGGTAATATTATTTGTAAAACCCGCCCATGCAAAAGGTCTTAGAGCTTCTTCGATCTTTAAAATTCATTTTATTATATTTTATAAGTTAATAAATCTTAGTTATGATTGAAACTCTTGAAAATCTTAATTAAAATATATTAACTTATAAAAGGATGTCTCAAAGGCATAGTTATATTTAATATAGTTTTTATTAAGATTAAATTATCAAAAAATCTTAATAAATATTCTATTAAAACAGAAAATAAAGGGAAAGATAAATAATTTATTTTAACACTAAAACAATAAAATGAATTGTTTTATTTTACTGTTAAAGTAAAATTATTTAAAGATATAAAGTCTCCAAAAGGGCATGCAGATTTTAATAAAAAATGAGTACTTAGAAAAAACTATATTTAGCTTCATAATACATGCAAAATGTTAGAAAGAGGGGATTATTTCTTCTTTTTCAAGGCTATTTTTGGATTTAAAGTACATGCATTTTTTTAGAGGAGAAGAAGGTTTACTTCTTCAAGCTATTTTTGGCATCTATATTTAGCATGAGCAACATGCGAATTTTTCAAAGGTAAGGGTTGCTTTTTTCAGAGCTATATTGAGCATTTGTGGCAGTTCTATTTTCAGCAGAGGGAGTCTTTTTCATGCACTATCAGTGGGAGACCTATTTTTGGCACCAGGAGCTATTTTTGGCAGGGTTACACATGGGTTTTTTATGCTAGTTGGGGCAAATCCTCCCAAGGCTTTTTCTCATGTAGATTTTCATATTAGGGTTTATCGAGGGAGAGTTTTCTATATATTCTTTTCTCCTCCACTTTTCCCTCTGGTTCTTTCTTTTTGCTTACACATATAGAAAAAAGCATTGCATCTCAACACTTATCAGTTTTTCAATTATTGTAATAGAGTTATTTTTATTGAGTTTGCAATACAAAGTTAGTTTGCTTATCAGTATTTCTTTCTTTTTCATTGTTAGGTAATCAATTTGATAGAGTTATTATGGTTCTTGCAATCCTTTACTCTATCTCATTTTTCCTTTGCAGAAGTAGGATAATTTCACAGTGAATTCAGGTTGTGGGTTGTGTTCATCTGGTTTCCAATTCTTTGTATGTTGTGAAAAAACACTTTTCCTACATGGAGAAGTTGGATAACTTCGAACCTTTCCATGAAATATTTATGAATTTGGTGATCTAGCTGATTTGTGGAGCATTTTCATTCTTTATTGTAGCTGTCATCAACTTTAGTATGCTAGGTAAAACTCCATCATCTCGGTGTATCACATCCATTAGGATAAGTTTTATTTCGCATGCAATCCTTTTAACCCTTTTCTCACAAAAAGAAAGTTGTAGGAGATTCATCAAGACAGGAAGCCGATCTGATCTCCAGAGGTCTACTTTCAAGATAGGCAACCCATAGGCTTGAAAGTATTTCCATGTTTCATAGGATTTCTAGGTTTTACACTTAGCCATCATGGGTGCAATCCTTCGTGACAACACTTATCATTCCACACATTATAAAATTGGGCCCTTAACCCTAAGTGTGACTCTTTTTATTTTATCTTCTTGAATTAATTAATTTATTGAATCCTAATAAAGTCCTATTTCAACCTTCAAGGCTCATTTTCACATATCTAAACACCTTGGATTGACGCAGTGAGCTAAATTTGACTTTGTAATCACAATACCTTGCATCCCTAGAAATTTGGAAAAAAGTTGGCTAGACTATAGCGGATTCATCCTGGTCCTGAGTTTTTCTCCCTAAATTTCAAGATCTTAATTTGGCGGTATTATAATGTTTAAATCTTGATTTGTGTGAAATTTTATCAATTCTAGGCCAGCCTATGATCAAAAATAAAGTTGGGGATTCACATATATAACCTTTCCTTTCCTCATTTGAAGGATCCATTTACTAGCAATTGAAGGAGCCTCTTATGAAGTGAAAGTACAAGTTTTGTGTGAAGTCTTCAACCAATAAATTCATCATTCATCAAGTTTGCATCAACCTTTTTCATCAATCATGGAAGCTTAGGAGATGTTGAATAATAATAAGGAGATCACTGACTTTTGATTGGCTTGTACCTTTCCCTTAAGGTTTGGTATGGTTTCATGTTATTTTCATAGCTCATTTTCATATTTACATTATTTCTTTACATCCATATTGCATTTGGGATTTGAAGCATTTACATTATATTCATTTGGGGGTTTTATTCCAAACATAGGGTAGAACTCTATTTTTGCATTTTAGCTCATAGGAATCTTACAAACACATGAGATTCTAAGGCACACACACTTTTAAATACTTTATTTGGTTATTTTTGGAGGTGGAAATCACCAACACAAGGGGTTTGACTAAGGAAAAACCTTATATAGCCACCCATACACCATTTTCTAGCTTGCAAGTACATTTACAGGTTTTTGTTGAAGCGGGAAATTTTCGGGAGATCTTAGCAAGCAGGCATAGGTCCATTTGCAAAATTTGGCCTCAAAACTCTGGTTAATGAGTTCCCAGTGCTCTATTCCTAGACTAGAGAACCTATCAGCCTAATCCTCCTCAGCTAGTTGTAATTTTTGGCAGTTCAACTCCATAGCACTTCAATTTACAGATCCTCAGTTTCTGGCTTAGTACAATGACAACGACTAGAGCACCCAGTGCCCTGGTCTAGCTCAGTTAGACTTAGATTTCAATATCAAGTGCACATTAGAATTCCCCTCTTAGATTTTGTTTATGCATCTTAGTTACATTCCTGTATCAGTCTATTCTTACCATTTACTTAGTTTATTTCATACATCCTATTAGGCTAGTTTGCTATTACCCGACATTTGACTCATTCCCTTTATTATCAGCAACAAAATAGAAACCCTAAAAGTATTCCTTGACTCTCTTTCATAAGATAAAATCAAAGTGAATCACTTCCTTAGGCTCTTTCGTATTCCAAAGTATGAATGAGAGTGGGATTAGGTCTTAGCATACCTGATCCCATTTTCATCCATCACACAAATGTATTGTGAATGTGAGATATATTTGTAGGTTCTTTTCAAGGAGAAGATTAATTTTTTTTATGTATTTCACTAATGTAGGAAGTGTAATGATGATCATTAATAAGAATTTGAAGTGAGATGTAGGCATACATTTATGTAATGCATAAATGTTGAGGTATAGTGTTTGGATCTTTAAATATCCATGAAATGTTTAAAAGTTTTGTGTTCTGACTCTATTACCCAATATTAGGCACTAATCTTTGATAGTTTGGTTGAATTTTAGATACCATTTCATTCATATCATATCTATTTTTCCTTTTCTATTTGTAGGAGTAGGATTAGAGTAGAGATCCCTCACAATTATGCATAATAGAGTTAAATAACCATGAATAGAGCTAGTTGAAGGTTGAACTATATGCATTTAGGTTAGATCTTATTGGGAGTCATTTGTAAAAAAAATAATATTTATTAATATTTGTATGAAGTCTTTAAATATTGCAAGGTACACCCACCTAGGTCCTACAGAACCTAAAGAGTAGGAGATCTACTTAAAATATCAGTAGTTGGCCATTGAGCTAAGGATCTGTAGATTAAAATTGGCTATTTCATAGAAAATCTTTAGGCGATCAGTTTGTAAACACCAACAAACTAAAAGGGGATTTACAAAATTTGTGGCTAAATGTTTGGTTTTTTAAAGAAATAAAGGGAAGACAATTAAGACACAGGGTCTCTTGCAGCCCTTAGATTTTCCTAGTGAGTGTTTGGAGGAGGTCTTCATAGATCTTACTACATGTCTACCAAGATCTAAGGGGTAAAATGTCATCATGGTCATGATGGATGACCTCACTAAATATGACCATTTTATTGTATTATCACATCGTTTTACAATAAGTGCAATGGAAAAATCATTTTTGGAGATTATACAAAAGCTACATGGTACACCTAAAGTTATTGTTAGTAATTGTGGTCCTATCTTTACTAGTAAATTTTGGATAGATTCATTTTCATTTTTTGGAACTCATTTGTCACATGTTTCTTCATATCATCCTCAATCTGATGGACAAATTGATGTTGTTAACAATTTTTTGGAAGGTTATTTACTCTACTTCACTTTAGATAAGAAATCACAATGGATATATTGGCTACCACTGTTGACAACAATGCAGCAAACTAAGAGGGGGGTGAATCAGTTTTCTCTCAAACTCTACACAACTCAAACTTAAATTCAGATCTGATAATAAATAATGAAAGCATAAATCAACACCACATCAATAACATATAACACCAATATTTTTGAAGTGGAAAAACCGGTTAAGGGAAAAACCACAGTGGGAACCTACCCACAAAAAGATAATTCCCTATTAGGAATAAGTAAAATATTATAATGGGGAATGCACATGCATTCAGGCACACTACCTAGAGCTCACTGCTCAAATTAAAAAACAAGAAGGGTTGCAACCCTAGGGAAGGCTCACTGCCTTACAGAAACATTCGGATTACAATTGGAGGATCATGAACAAATGAAATAGCATCTCCACATGCCTAGTTAGAGTTCCAGTTAAGCACATAATACAAAATCTACTCTTTCACACTTCTTCACACTTCTTCACACTTCTTTGCACTTATCCTCTGCTACTGAAAGGTCAAATCAATGTTTGCATACACATATACATCTCTCACATGAATATTACATGTATTTATACAAATCATCAACCTATATTTCAAGGTCATCTCAACCCTCAACACAAATTACAAAACAATAATCTCACAAACTACAATAGTACATGCAGACCAAAACAATGTTGGTTAAAGACATAGTCTATACCTAAATCAACACCACATGCAACAAACATCTCCAAAGATTATGCCTTGAACATCGACAACATGCTACAATCAACATGAATGTCTCATAACATGAAGAACACCACCGGATCAAGAAAATGATCAATAATAGGCACAATGATCAATGTGGACAATCAACATGGATAGAACATAATCTAGAAACATCCACAAGCAACGTGAACTACCACAACATCACCACTTACTAGAATCTCCATCATCATTATACCGAGGCTCAAGAACACACACTAAAATGACTGTCATACTGAAAGATTCACTTGCAAACCTCCAAATCACAAACCACCTAAATTGAGGACACATATGAATATCCCAAATACTACCAAATCTGCAAACCAAGATACTACAATCGAAGCAATATAGAGCAAAATCTAGAATAACGAGTAATGAAAACAACTAAAAAACCAACCTCAATACCAGATCACAAACTCAATCAAATCAACATGCAAACCACTAAAATTTATGTTGAATCAACTAGAGATACTTATCTCAAAACCCATTAATCCGCAATGAATCATCTGCAACACACTAGCCAAACCAATTCATCCAATCTGACTAGAACACTGGAACACACAAAAGAGTACATTGACATCAATGACAACACATCATTCCAAGAAACTTCTCAACAATATCCAACAACCACTAGTAGAATGGAAGTATAATACTTATTTCCATAGCTCATAAAAAATGTCTCATTTTTTGGAACTATATGAATATCATCCTATATTCATCACATTATCATTTAGGGTGTCATGAAAAGTTCAAGCTATGGAGGTCCACATGCTTCATCGACAACAAGTAATTTTAGGACTCGAAGAGAATTTGGCCATGGCACAAAATTGAATGAAGCAACAACCAGAACAACACCATAGTGAAAGAAGCTTTGAAATGGGGGATTGGGTGTTCTTGAGATGACAACCTTATAAGCAATTATCATTGAAGAAAAAAAAGAAGAATAATAAGTTGTCACTAAAATATTGTGGACCATACTAGATCATGCAAAATATAGGTAGTGTTTCCTATAAGTTGGAGTTGTCGCCAACAAGCTAGATACATCATTTTTTCATGTTTCTTGTTTAAAGAAAGTAATAGAGAATAAGATCCCTACACAAACAATATTACCAAAGTTTTATGAAGAAGGAAGGATCATATTACAATGAGAGTCCATTCTCCAAACATGTACAAAAAATATGAGGACTAGAACACTCAATGAATATCTCACTTAATGGAAGAATCTACCAATTGAAGATGCCACATGGAAAGATGAAGAGTTCATTTAGAATAATATGTAGACACCAAAAATTAACCCTTCTTCTAGTCACTAACTCTCTTCAATAATTTAATTGCCTTACTAAAATTTTCTCTTTCTTCTAATATTAATTAAATAATTTTATTATTTAATTAATTGATCATTGACCTTTATTTAATTAATTAAATCTTTCCATATTCCTCTATCCATTTTATAATTAAACAATTTTAATTAATTAATTTTATTCTTCTATAGTCAAATAAGTTATTTAATTTATCCTTATATTCCTCCTTTTCCTTTTTCAACTAGGTAAATAGATAAAAAAATTCTTGCTCATGAAAGTAAATAATTTTATTATTTAATTCTCTATTTTTCCTCCACCTCTCCTTTCTCTTACAATCTCTACTAATTGTCCTTCTTCTTCTTCTATCCTTGAAACTTGCCTTTTGATTCCTTTCAAGCATCCTCCCACTCTCTCCCTATCTTGGGTAAAGTTTATCCTACGTGATCTCAACCGTCCATCCCTTCTGGGATGGATATAAACTCAACCATTGGTCTATCTATCTCCCAATCTATAAATTTGAATCTTTGCTTCCATTTTCTCTTTAACCCCGGACTTTGAGATTTTATTTTTTCTTCTTATTTGCTTACAAATTTCTGAGGATACTTATTCTTACAATTTGGATGAAGACTCAAATGTTATGGAGAAGTTCTTATCTTGTTTTCATTGTCTTAACATTGCTTCATTTGATATTTTTAATATTACAATGATATCGCACTCTCATTTATTACATCATTCATAGATTAGTTTGGTTTAACATAGATTTGAGGAATAGGTGGTGTTCCGTTGATAATTTATGCACTCTAGATTTCAAGCTACATTTTTGGTGAATTTCTTAGTTACTGTTGGAGGAATGTAGCAAATATGTGCTTGAGAGATATTTGAGAGATGTGTTGTCATTGATGTCAACATATTTCTCTATCTGAGATAGTGATGCAGTGAAATTCAGTGAGTGAGTTTTTTCAGCGTAGTTCGTATGATGAAGATCAAAATTTGTGGATTTAAGGGTTTATAGAGGGTTGTCTGTAGTTGATTCAATTCAAGGTTCAGATATTTGCATGGAGATTTGATTGAGTTATGGGTATCTATGTTGTGGCTGGTTTTTAAGTTGATTTAGTTGTGACAAAGTGACAATATTTTGATTTGCATTGCTCTGCATTGTAATATCTTGTTCTCCAGATTCAGATGTATGTTTGGGACATTGGTGTGTGTCCTCAATTCAAGTGGCTTGTGTTTTGGAGGTCCGCAAGTGATTTTTCAAGGTCGATAGTCATTGTAGTTAGTGTTCTTAAGGTTTGGTATGAAGATGTTGGTGTAGATGTTGCTATGGTAATTCATGATGCTTGTGAATGTTTTTGGATCATGTACCTTTTGTGTTGGTGGTCTGCATTGATCATTGAGCTCGTAATTAATTTTTTTCTTCGGTACATTGGTGTTCTTCATGTTCTTGGCTGATCTAATGCTTGTAATGTGTTTCGGATGATCGAGACATAATTCTTGGAGGTATAACGTGTTCGAGGTGAAAGATTTGGGTTCGTGCTATGTCTTTAATGACATTGCTTGGTCCACATGTAATATTATATTGAGTATGGTTGTATTTTTGTAATTAGGTGGTGAGTGTCAAGGCGATCTTGATGATTTCTCCAAGGTTGATGTCATGTATAAATAATTGTAATAATCTTGTATTCGAGTGTGGTGTGTGGATGAGTATGAGTATGTAAGTGTGCTGAATGTATACATTTGTTGAATGCAAAGACAAAGTGTGAAGAAGAAAATTATTTTGTGCTTCAATGAAACTGAACCAGGCATTAAGGAGATGTTATTTCCCAGTTCATAATTTATTTTGAGCAGTGAGCCTTCCGTGGGTAGTATGCCTTTTTGTTTTGAGTAGTGAGCTCTAGACAGTGTGCCTAAATGAGTTTGCATTCCCCATTGTAATACTTCTAACAGAGTATACTTATATTGTGGGTGTATCCCCACCATGGTTTTTCCCCTAATAGGGTTTTCTATGTACAAAATATTGGTGTTATGTGTGTTTATGATGTGTTTATGATTTATGCTTTCATGTTTAATTATCAGATCTAAGAATAAGTTTAAGTAGTGTGAGTTTTTGTGATAATTGATTCAACCCCCCCCCCCCCTCTCTCAATTGTTTGCCCTATTTCCATCAATTGGTATTAGAGCTGGTTCCTCTGAAGAAGATTAATTGCTTGAGGTGATATGGGATGAAAACATACAAGAAGGACAATTTGAGATTTGATGGTACCAACTACTCTCTTTGGAAGAATCGCATGGAATGTCATCTAAGATGCATTCGTGAACCTTAATGGAATATTACTAAAAGAAAGTATACCATTCCTGGGAATGGTCCTTCAACTCTAGATGAGTTCAAAAGCATTGAATACAATATTAGGGATAAGGAAGCATTGTTGAGTGCTCTGAGTGACTCCGAGATGATAAATTTTATAGAATTGCAGACTACTTATGATATCTAGAAGAGGTTGGAAATGTTGTATGAAGGTGCCAGTTATATGAATATTGCCAAGTTGGAGAGCCTGAAGGGAAAATATGAGATGTTGAGGATGAGAGAATATGACAACATCACTTCTTACATGTGGAAAGGTGAATAAATTGGTGTCCAATATCAGTTGTGCTAGTGGGAAGTTGAAATAATCAAAGATTGTTGCTAAAGTGCTCATATCTTTACCTGCATCCTACAAGCATAAAGCTTCTTCTATTAAGGAGATTAGAACTATGATAGATGTAACCAGAGACATGTTGATTGGTAAGCTTTTAGCCTTTGAGATGAGTGAGTTTGGCGATTCTCTTCCTAAGGTATAATCTACATTCAAGGCTACTATATCTTGAAAGGATAAGTAGAGATATGATCCAGGAGAAAGTTCTTCATGGGGGATGTCTGGATATGAGAAGGAGAGGAAGGGAATTGAATATGGAGAGTGAGAGCTTGAGGATCTTGAAGCCCTTATTTCTAAGATATTACCCAAAGGAGCGAGTAAGTATTAAGGAAAATTGCCTCTTAAATGTTTTTCTTGCAATAAGATAGGTCATTTTGCCTCAAGGTGTCCGGAAAGAGTTCCTAAGTCAAAACCTAATGAACCTAGATTTCATAAGAGAAGTTATTATGTTGTTGATGAAGGTATGACAAATGATGAATCTTATAAAGGAGGTACAAGTGATAATGAATGGGTGTTTATTGCTATCAAGGAAGATGATCCAATACCTACTGACTCTACTAGTTGGATGAAAAGAGATTTGGATGCACAGGTTGAAGATAAAGATGAATGGGTGATTGACAGTGGATGTTCTCACCATATGATATGTGATAAAAGTAAGTTTATGAGTTTGGAAAAGTATGAAGGTGGCACTGTGAAGTTTGATGATGATAAAGATGGTATAATCCGTGGTAGAGGATCCATTTCTCTTTATGGTAAGCATAATATTGATGATGTGTTGTATGTAGAAGGCTTAAAGCATAATCTCTTGAGTGTTGGATAGATGGTTGACAAGGGATATGATCTTCAATTCAATAATGATAAGTGTAGAATCTTGGGTAGTTTCATAATTGAGATTGCATCAGGTACAAAGACTAAAGGTAATATCTTTCATTTAAGTAGTGTTGGTAAAAGATGTTTGATTGCTCAAATTGATGAAAGTTGGTTGTGGCATAAAATAATGTGTCATGTGAATTTTGATAACATTGTCAAGATAAGTTCTACTTAGGTTGTGAGAGATCTTCCTAGGTTGATGAAACCTACTAACACTATGTGCAAGGAATGTCAGTTAGGGAAACAAACCGGAGTTACTTTCAAGAGTAAGAAGCATTGTTCAAGTGGATTATTGGATCTTGTGCAACTGATTTGTGTGGTCCTTCTAGAGTTATAAGTTTGCAGGGAGATGGATATTTCATGTTGTTTATTGATGATTATTATAGGATGACATGGGTTACTTTCTTGAGGGAGAAGTCTAAAGTTGTAGACAAGTTCAAGATTTTTAAGGCTATGGTTGAGACAAAGACAGGTTTGAAGCTGAAGTGTCTGAGATCCAACAGAGGTGGTGACTTCACTTTCGGTGAGTTCAATGAATTTTGTGAAGAACATGGGATAAGAAGACAATTGTCTGCTCCAAGAACCCCTCAAGAAAATGGAGTTGTGGAAAGGAATAACATAACCATTCAAGAAAATGCCAGGACAATGATGTTGGAGGGAAATGTTCCACATGTTTATTGGAGAGAAACTGTGAGTACTGTTGTTTACACTCTTAACCAAGTGCATATCAGAGGTGATACTGGTAAGACTCCTTATGAATTATGGTTTGGTCATGCTCCTACTCTTAAATATTTAGAATTTTTGGAAGTAAATGGTATATCAAGAAGGATGAAGATCTAGGAAAGTTTGATGCTAGATGTGATGAAGGAATATTTCCTGGTTATTTCACCAAAAGAAAGGCCTACCGATGTTATAAAAAGAGATTGAGGGAGATAGTTGAGAGTGAAAATATTATAGTGGATGAAAGAAATTAGAGAATCCAGATCTTGTGGATATGATTCAGATGATCAAAATGACAGTGTAAATAATGGGAAGCAACATGAAACTAAGAATCAATTCCAGATCATTTTGGAGAATCCAGTGCCTCAAGGAAAATGAACTAGTGCAAGTTTCGAAGAAAGAACATAGTTTGAAAACCCTAAGACTCCATTTATGTAAGATTGAATCATTCTAAAAATTAGATCATAGGAGATAGAAATAAAGGTGTTCAAACAAGAAGAAGAATTGTTGAAGATCAAACTAAGTAATGTTTGATTTCAAAGATTGAACCTAAGGATGTAAATGAAGCATGTAAGGATGAACATTGGGTAAAAGAAATGGAAGAAGAATTCATGGAGATTGAAAAGAATAATACATGGGATCTTGTTCCCAGACCTAAGGAAAAAAATGTAATTGGAACCAAATGGGTCTTTCAGAACAAATTGAATGAGCAAGGTGAAGTTGTTAGAAACAAACAAAGACTCATTTGTAAACAATATTCATAAATGGAAGGAATTGATTTTGAAGAAAAATTTTCCCCTGTGAAAATAATTGAAGATTTAAGATTGTTTCTTACTTACAAGGATTTCAAACTATATCAAATGGATGTCAAGTCAGGATTCCTGAATGGTGAATTGGAAGAAGAGGTGTACATTGAGTAACTAGATGGATTTCAATTGTCTGATCAAGGAGATATGGTTTTCTAGTTGGAGAAAGCTTTATATGGACTGAGGAAAGGCCCAAGAGCATGGTATGCTAGATTGGATAAGTTTTTACTGAAGCTAGAATTTAACAAAGGTACTATTGATAGTAATCTATATTGCAAGATTGATCATGATAACATTCTGATTGTTGAAGTTTTTTTTGATGATATTATCTTCGGAGGGAATGATAGTTTGTGCAAAAATTTCACTAATAAAATGCAGAATGAATTTGAAATATCTATGATTAGAGAGATGAAATTCTTTTTGGGTCTGCAAATCACACAGTCAAAGAAAGGAATCTTTATATCTCAGTTCAAGTATGTAAAAGAGTTGTTGAAGAAGTTTGGTATGGAAGATTCAAAGCCAGTTGATACTCCTATAGTGACTAGATGCAATTTGACTAGTGATGATGATTCCCCTAAGGCAAATCAGATTAGATACTGGTCTATGATTGGTGGATTGCTCTATTTGACTCAGACCAAACTTGATATCATGAATGTAATTTGTCTTGTTGTTGTCGGTGCCCGAAAACGGGTTTACACTGCGGGAGGCAGAAACCAAGTTGATTCCTCAAAATACCTATGGAAAGCCACTTCCAACTATCAATATCCTTCAGACTTGGACCAACTGTGGTAAGGATCTACAAATCCTTCTACACTTTAGGCTCTGCAAGACCCGAGATGGTAATCCCTTAGCAAATTTATGATCTTTGTGCCACATTCATGAATTATGCTAAAAACAAAGCAGATAATCTCATATATTAGCTCAACAATAGGGAGAATGCTTAAGAATGGCAAATTCTTCAGTGGTCCTTGACCTTATCTGGATCATGAGATAATAGGACACCTCAAAAATACATAAAAACTTGGAAATATGTCTTGATTATAATGATTTATGACAAACCATAAGTGAAACAAACAATAAATTGATAACCTAATGACATTTGCTAGCATATACCAGTGCCTTACTCCATTGGGCTTTGAGTTTCTGAAGCATCACTAAAAACTTGATAGAAATTTATCCAATAGCTGATTTAATCTTAAATGACAATGCATTACAATATCATTTCATTTTGCAATTTCTCACCTGAACTACTTATCAAATCATAGTACAATCTCTATCCCTCTGTAATTTCATTCAAGCATTTTAATTAACCCCTTAGATTAAAGTGTGAAATGAAAAACTATATACATCATAACAATGAAACGAGAAAATGAAACCCTTGATCCCATTAACTCAAAAGAAGATAAAATCATACATAGGAGAGTAAAGATTTGAAATTATATTTTTATTAACTTCAAAAGCTATCTTCTATCAAATAATCAAATACATTTAATTTACAGGAGAGCCCCATTTAAAATTTGAAACTAATGACTATCTTCTATTTTGCTCTGCAAAATGACATTGCAATTCTCTATTATTTATTCATGACTTCTCAAAACTGGAACCTAATCCTGTCGACTAGACCTACACAAAGAGACCCTATTCAAAGATTTCAGAACCCTTTCTAATGGCCCTGATTTCCCTTTTATAGAAAACAAGGGAGAAAACAAGCTTCATGTCAATAGACACATGTCATCAAGATGAGTAAATATACCTAAAGTTTGTTACAACAATATTCCATCCTTAGGAAAGTTATAACCAATATCAAAATCTGCAGTCACTTCTCTCAAATTCATGATGTATTTTACCGATATTGTTGTTGTTCCGGTTCAAAAAGATATCTGCCACTAGAAGACAAAAATAGTTATATCAAACTGTTTGCAACCCTTATTCATCATTCAGATACATCCTACTCCATCCATTGTACTCTTCATCAAATGGTCATTCATAACTCATGATTGCATCAACTTTAGCTCTGCATGGAGTGTATTTAACGGATACATGATTTGCCTCTCTTTCAAAAGATTCAAAAAATGACCCCGTGGCAATTATTTTGTCCATGCTTTCCTCCAACATATCCATGTTCAACCCTTCACATATTAACTCTACCTGGGTACCGATGACTCTCTCTACCTGCTATGGATTCTAGAAATCATGTCGATCAAATCCACTGCATCCTGCTAAGGTTCATCTTATGAGAATGATTTTGTTCTGATTTTATTCTTCTTTGATGTACAAATTCTGCTTCAGAATCCTTGACAACAAGCAACCTCTGATTTTGTGGAGAAATCCATGATCTCCCATCTCTAACTCAGAAGATATCAAATCCTTACATGCCTCTGAAAACATCATCCTTGCTTGTCTATCAACCCTGACATAGTAAAGACCTTCAAAATAGTCCCTCAAGAATGAGTTGGCATCCATGTGTCTCGAGTTGTTGTTATCTTGTTCCATGTCAACAAGCCTGCATTCTATTTATTCAAACTTTACTACGCGAGTGAAAAATGATACCTTTGATTACCTTTTAAAAATCAATTTGAAATTCTATCGTAGATCCTGCCCAGCCTAGAAAATCAAAAGATCACTAATGGTCAGTCTGGCATTGACCTTCCACCATATCTTTTGGACTCATCAAATATGTAGCATAGCAATGCCATGTTATCTCCTAACCTAACATTGTCAACAACCCCACCATCGGTCTTCTTGGTTAGCCTGGGACACATGGCATCATCTCATGATGCCACGGTCCATAAAATTCTTGCATCTTCCTTCCCGAGGTTACGAGGGCCATTGGATCTATTCACACTTTACCTTGCGACCACAGTGCCCACCAAACTTTGCAAATTAAAATTTGAGCCTCTTTTTGCCCAAATTATAACATCACCATCCATTGAACCATGTGCAAATTGATGGAACCATTAGTAGTTTAGTCTTTACCTCTTGAGAACTGGTAATATGAGAATTTTGAAAAGTCAAACCACCGGCTCACCCTTCTGCATCGAGGACATGTGGCATCATCTCGTGATGTTGAGATCCTTATCTTCCTTGTATTTTCATTTGTGGGGCTGCGCGAACTGTAGGATCTATTTGCGATTAACATACGATCACCAACAAAATACATAAGACTTTAGACTTTAGACTTTATGAAAATTTAGGCACTAGCAGAAAATACTAAAAGGGAACCACCTATGGTAATTTTGCGTGCAACTTAGGAAAAACCATAAAGGGACCAGTCGAACACAACTTAATGCTTAGGAAAAACAAATTACCCCACCAACGGTAACCGACCCTTGGCTTTAAGTGGAAAAAAGGTAACACCTAAATATAAAAAGCTTAGGGTCTTTTATAAGACTTTATCAAAATACATAGAACCCTAAAACCCTAAACCTCTAAAGGCAAGAACAAAGAAAAAAGTAATTCTGAATAATCAAAAAATCATGAAAGCATAAAAATCTTCTGGATAGTCATTTTTGGGACTATCAGTTGCTAGATTTCAAGCTAATCCCAAGGAATCTCATGTTGTAGCTGTCAAAAGAATTTTTAGATATTTGAAAGGAAGAGTTGATTTTGGTCTGTGGTATCCTAAAGATGATTATTTTACTTTGAGTGCTTTTACTGATGCTGATTAGGCAGGAGATGTAGATAACATGAAGAGTACTAGTGGTGGTGCATTTTCTTGGGAAAGATATTGGTTTCATGGTTGATCAAAAAATATAATTTTATTTCCCTATCTACTGCAAAGGCAAATTATATTGCTCCAGCAAAAAAATGTACTCAAGTGGCATGGATGAAGCAAATGTTGAAGGATATCAGAGTAGTGTATGATGAGACTATTACTATCTACTATGAAAACTCAAGTGCAATTAACATTTCAAAGAATCCAGTGTTGCATTCAAAGGCTAAACATATATCCATCAAGTTTCACTTTTTGAGAAAAAAGGTAAATGAGAAGGAAGTCAGATTGGAGTATGTGTCTAGTAAGGAATAGATTGCAAACATCTTCATGAAGCGTTTGCCTAAGGATACTTTTGAATATCTCAGAGGGAAGTTAAGGGTGACTGCCCCTCCTGATTCGAATTAAGATACATTGGTATGCATTGGTTCAATGCATTTCACAGTCATATCTTGTGATCCAGATTGATGATTGGTGACTATTGCTCAGGGGGAATAGTCGGTTTTGTGAGTCAGATGTCAGTTATGTGGTTTGATTGAAAATATGTTCCTTTACCATTTATGTCAAAGGGGGAGAGATTTGTGTGAAAAACTGTGAAGAGATGTAAAAAGAGAGAAGAGTAGTGTGCAAGGTCTAAGGGGGAGTTATTGATTCTTTCTTTGTCATTGATTGTGTCTATTTTTCACATCATATGTTGCCATCAATGCCAAAGGGGGATATTGTTGGAAGAATGTTGCAAATATGTGATTGAGAGATATTTGAGAGATGTGTTGTCATTGATGTCAACATATTTCTCTGTCTGAGATAGTGATGCAGTGAAATTTAGTGAGTTAATTTGTTCTTCATAATATGTATGACGAAGATCAAAATTTGCAGATTAAAGGGTTTGTAGAGGGTTATCTGTAGTTGATTCATTTCAAGGTTCAGAGGTCTACATGAAGATTTGATTTCTAACATATCCTTTGCTAACATCATTTTTTTCTATGGTGTCCCTTCATCTATTTTCATGGATAATGGTCGCCCTTTCATAAATCAAGATGTCTGTGAACTTTTCAACAAATTTCACATCCATCATCTCTTTTCTACTCCCTATTACCCTCAAAGTAATCATCAAGATGGGGCATCTAATAAAACTATCATAAATATCCCTAAAAAGATAGTCAATAAAGTTAGTTGTGATTGGAATCTTCAACTTAATCCAACCTTGTGGGCTTACCGAACTAATATTCACACCCCTACAAGTTCCACTCCCTACTCCCTTGTTTATGGATCTGAAGCCATTTTACCTTTAGAGGTTGATTTACCATCTTTGAGAGTATCCTTGCAATAATTCATTGGTGATGAAGAATAAAAACTTTCAAGATTGCATGAGCTAGTGTTGCTTGATAGAAGATGCTAGACAATATTAAATAATCTTTAGGCTTACCATAATCATCTTCGTCGTAGCTACAAAAAGAGAGTCAAATTTTTCACAATTGATATTGGAGACAATCTTAAGAGAGAACCCTAAGAATCATAAAGAAAGAGAAAATCCAAGAAAGTTTGACCGCAACAAGCTAAGTCCGGATATCATCACAACAACTTATGGATCCAATGTATACTAGCTTGCCACACCTGAAGGGGATTCGCTTGAAGAACTACTCAACAAAATGCATCTCAAAAATTTATACACATGATCCTTAGAATATCTCTATCAAAAAACCAAAAAAGAATAAAAAAATATCAAAAAAAGTAAAAAAACAAAAAACACAAAAAAATGAAAAAAGGAAAATAAAATTGTTACCTTGATGAAACCTAGCAAATAGGCATCTTGTGACAAATAAAAATGAAAAAAAAACTATCAAGAAATAATTTATCCTCCAGTGAAAACCTACTATGGCCTGATGCTTGTTGATGGTTTATGTCTTGTTGTCATATCCTCCTAGAGAAAATTTAGTCTTTCCTCCTTTATCCTAGTACCAAAAAACAACATTCCTGATTGGGGGCACCTCCTTGATCTAGTGTTGCGGACAAGATTTTTGGGAATTACAAAATGTGAGACGTTATGCTATCCTTGGTCATGTAATTTTGTATCACAATACATCATACTTATCTGTCTATCATAATAAATCTATACTTGCACCATATCCCTCATCATTACCACAATCTATAATAAATCATGTCTATGCTACGACAATGACATATTGAGCTCAAATGAGAATCAATTTTCAACATCTTTATTGAAGATACAATGCTAGATTATTATATAGCCTAAACTAATAAATTGCCTCATCGACTTTATTCTACATCTTGATCACACGATCAACCTTTATAGGCATATTGGTCCTAGAACAAGCATCCTATCAGTCATCATCCTATCAATCAAACAATTAACATCTTATCCAAACATCAATCTATCCATCCCTATCTTATCTAAATCACACATCTTTTGACAAGACAATCTAAATTGTTGTTGAATTGTTTGGTCAATGAGTCTTTTATTTGTTTGATCTTTTTCATGTCAAGTTCTTATTCTACTCAAGGATATCCTTGTGATCATAGGAGCGAGGATGTAACTTGGCATGGGTTTTAATATGTTGTTTACGAGATGTTTTTCATGAAGTTTTGCGGCAAGTTCTCTTGGTGTTTGTGTTGGCATGTGTCATTTAGCATGGTGTTATATCCTCTACAAATGAAACGTCACCTAACACTTTTTTGCACATGGGTCATCATGTTTTATAACTTTCATACATATATTGACCATAAACACGAACACTTTAGGATGGATGGTATCATTGTTTGCCTGTAATGTGTTTACCTATCCAAAATGATATCCATATTTATCTTGGTATTTTCGTACCTTAGTGTATATCTATCTATTTGCAAAAATTCAGAAATGCTCAATGATGAAATTAAGCACTTTTATAAAGAAATCTTGCAATCCTCATCTTCCCTATCTTCTCCTTTTTTTCATCTATCGGTCCATTCTCTCTTTTCTTATAATCAATTCTTCATATCCCCTTGATCCATCTATTTACCATAACCAACCTAACCTTCTTCTATTATTACTAACTCTTCTTCTACTCACTTATATTTCTTGTAGTGTCCACCCTTGACTTGACTTGATTTGACTTTTATTTCATGCATGATAGATTTATAGACTCTTTATGGTATTTTGGATTATGATTATATATGTGTTTCAATTGCTCATTATGATGCTAGACATTACTAGACATATGCTATTTTGATGATTTATATGGATGGTGACACTATCATTATTGATCATGTGATTTGATGGATATATGTGTTTGATGGATCATATATATATTGATGGATTCTATATGCATTACTATCTTGATGGACTATTGATGGTTTATATTGATCATATATTTGATGTTATTATGATTTCACTAACCCTAGTTCATGATTACATATGATGAGTTGATTATGCGATGTGTTTGATTATTGTATGACTATCTTCATGAGAGGGATGATGTCACATCACTCAATGCGAGCGGGATGTGTTGTTGCGATTCCCTATCACTTGCCTATTATGATATATATATATATATATATATATATATATATATATATATATATATATATATATATATATATATATATATATATATATATATATATATATATATATATATATATATATATATATATTTGTGTGTGTGTTGTATCATTGCTTTGTGGTTGTAGGATTCGCAGGTACCAAACACCGACTCCACTTGACTCCATAGGTCTGAGCGTGTCTTTAAATCCCAATGGCATGTGGTCCGGAGATGACACGAATTCCCTTCACATACTCTAGATCTAAGATGTCTACCTTGAGTCATCAACATCTTGGCATAATTCATCATGCCAGTCAGTGAGTTATGGTGTTGTGAGTATGCAAGTGTGTATTGATTTGTTTAATCAGTTTGATGAGAGATTATATGGTTTATATTTGATCAATTTATTTGTTGGTTTAATATAGTCTTATTCGAGTATTTAGTTTTGGGGATTTAATGCTCATTTATTTATTATTGATTTATTGGTGTTTAATTAATTAAGATTTAATATTTATTTATTCATTTATTGCTTATTTAGAATTTATTGTTTATTTATTTATTTATTTGTTTATTGTTGGTTAATGATTTATTTAATTTATATTTGCGGTTTATTTATTTAGTATCTAATATTTATGATTTAATTATTTATTATTAATAATGCCTTTTAGCTTTAATATTGAATAATATTTATTAAAGGTTATTTAATTATTTTATTAGCCTTTGGTTTTTTTATTTAATTACCCATTTGATTTATTTGATCTTAGCCTATAGTTGTTTGTATAGTTTAAATTTTATTTATGTGGGAGTAGTAAAGTATCTGATAATATATCTTTTACATCCCACTTATATTTATAACATTGCTTTAATATTTTCCCTACCTACTGATCAGAAACAAATTTGAAATATCAAAAAAAAATATTTTCATATTTTTTCTAGTTTTTTCTACATGTTAGTAATTGAGATTTTTGAAGGCCCTTGGGGCATTTTCAGCCCTTGAAACTTTGGTCGGTCATTTAGTGCTTTTTCATAGCCACACTCTTTCAAGACTTTGCCTTCAACTCTTGGAGACCTTTCCAACAAGTTAAATGGCTTGCAATTTTGAGTCCTTAGTAGAAAGTTAGGTCTAGTCAAAGTTAGGATAAAATTTGATATAATTTTTTTTGAAAATTTTGTAGTTTTTGATTTTATTATGTAATAAATAAATATGATTGTTGAGGTGACCCTTGGAATCTCATGAATTGTTATATGTTGGATTTTTGAATAGAATGGATTACTTTTTGGCTTGCTTCAATTCTATGTTTACCTTGTTTGTGTAAGCAAATCCACAATACCACAGGTTCTCACTCAGGTGTTGTCATCCGAATCCATAATTTGGATTGGTGGTATCAGAGCAAGTTCTCTCATGTATGTCATATTGTGAATGATAAACATATCAAAGATTAAGATTGGAAACAAGAAATCCTTTAGATTACCTTCCTTTGAGACACACATGATTGCAGATGGCTAAGTTGCAGACCGACAATGACATTAAAGTGTTGCTTGCAAATGCATTACCAAAACAACATGAAGAAATGATGGAGTAGTTCAAGAAAATGCTGGAAAGTTGTGGGTCTCAAGAAAACCCATCATTCACAAGGTATACACCATTCAAGGTGCAAGTGAATTTCAATATATCCATGTTTCAAGGAAAGATTGATGTGGATGTTATTGATGATTGGGTTTCAAAATTGGAGAGGTATTTCTCTGTCAACCAGTTCTCAGATGAAGAGAAAATTACTTTCGCTCTTCTCAAGAGTGAAAATCATATGAAATATTCATGGGAAGCAAAGTTAGCATCCAAGGCAGTAGAAACTGGCAGTACTTTTATTTTTTATCAAAAACCCACATGGGGAGTATTCATGGAGCACATAAAGGAAGAATATTTTCCTGTAGATACATATGAACATAAATATATGCAGTGGCAATTGCTTCAACAGAAAAAGGACCAAACTGTTCAGGAATATACTAATATGTTTCATACTTTAGCAGCAAAGCTTGACATCAAAGATTGTTAGAAGCACCAAGTTATGAAATATAAAAGTGGGCTCCATAGGTATATCCAAAACAAAATGGAATTCCTGAACATAGAGACTTTACCTAGTGCATATAAATTTTCTATAAAAATGGAGGAGAAATTCAAATAGAAATGAAGGAGGGAAAACTTCACAAACAACAAATGGAAGGGTGAAGGTGGCAAAACTGCACAGAAACAAACCTCCAATGAATATTCTCCCAATTCACCACCAAAAAAGGCATGGGGTATGAAGAAGGTACAAGAGAACGATATGTGGTGTGAATTCCATAAAAGTCCCTCTCATAACACAAAAGATTGCATAACTATAAAAAGTTTAATGATGGAGATGCATGAGGACAAGGCTGAACCTAAAGTGACAGAATCTTGCACAGAAGAAAGTCATGAATAGGTCATTAAGGCTAATCCATATGCAAAAGTAGCTACTACAAATATATTGCCTCGGGAGGATGAGGAAATATTGTTCCATTCACAAATGTGGGTCGGAGGAAAAGCCCTGCACTTTATGTTGATAGTGGAAGTCAAAAGAACCTAATATTAGTAGAGACTATGAAGAGATTAGATCTAAAAACAAAAACACACCCACAACCCTACTCAATGGGATGGGTAAGTCAAGGGAGACATATTCAAGTGCACCAACAGTGTCACCTTTCATACTTTATAAAGCCTTTCAAAGATGAGGTAATCTGTGATGTAGCTTCTCTGGATGTTTGTGATGTTTTTTTGGGACAACCATATATGTACCAGCGCCATGGTGTTTATGAGTCCAAACCTCGCAGCATGACAATCAGTTTGGGTGAGCAGAAATACCGAATACCAGATGTAAGCCCTGCATACTCTACATCTTTGATTAGTACTAAGCAATGTAGGAGGTTGGTTGCCTGAACGGGAATATTCATATTATTGATGATTTATTCTAAACAAGAAAGGAAATTAGTATATAATTCCCATTCCATCACAAACACCACAACACTGCAGAAAAGATCAATGGATCAAATTTTGATAAAATATGAGTATCTGTTTAAGTTACCAACTGGGGTACCTTCACATTGACACATGCGACACACTATTTATTTGATACCAGGAACTCCATTGCCTAATGAACCATTCTACCGTAGATCAGTATTAAAAAATAATGAAATTAAGAGGCAAATAAAATAATTGATTGAGAAGGGACATATTCATCCAAGTGCATCACCAGTGGCAAGCCCATTGTTTTGGCAAAGAAAAAGGAAGGAACTTGGAGACTTTGTATTGACTATAGGGCCTTGAACAAAATTTCAGTCAAAAATAGGTATCCACTTCTCCAGATAGATGACCTTTTGGACCAACTTAGAGGGGCCCGATCTTCACAAAAATTGATTTGAAATTAGGATACCATCAAGTACCAATTGACTCAGCTGATGTATGGAAGACAACTTTCAAATCTAAAGGGATTGTTTGAATGGATATGATGCCTTTTGGTCTAACAAATGCCCCAGCGACATTCATGAGAATGATGAACAATGTACTCAGACCGTTCACTGATTCCTTTGTGGTGGTATATTTGGATGACATACTCATCTTTAGCAAAACTTGGGAGGAACATTTCCAACATGTGGAAAAAATTCTCTCAAATTTACAAGATCATGGGCTTTATGCAAACAAAGAAACTTTGGTATGCAGAGTATTAGATACTTAGGGTATGTTATTGACAATGAAGGTGTCCATGTCAATCCTGAGAAGATACAAGTGATTAAGGACTAGCCATCTCCTAGAAATCTCATAGAGTTACAAAGTTTCCTCAGGTTGGGAAACTTTTATCGCAAATTTGTGTTGGGGTTTTCTCATTTGTCTTGGCTTTTAAATTAGATATTGCGGGGGAGAACACAAGCAAAGTTCAAATGGACAAGTACTCAACAAGAAGCATTTGAGGGGTTAAAATGAAGGTTATATTTTGCACCATTTTTATCTCTTCCTGACCTACAACAGTCATTTGAAATACAAACTAATGCATCAGAATATGCCCTAGGAGAAGTCCTCATGCAACATGGTCACCCATATGCATATCATAGTAAGACTTTTTCTGATACAGTGCGCCAGTATGACACTTACAACAAGGAATTTTAGGCTATTGTTCAAGCTTGTAAGCAATGGAAACATTATATTTTTGATAAGGAGATTGTCATCCACACAAACCATAAACCTCTTTAATTTTTGCAAACATAAAGGAAGTTGCAGAATGATCGACATCAATGATGATTATCCAATCTTCAACAATTTCATCTGAATATTCGCCACAAGAAGGGAAGCACTAACAAAAATAGTAGACTGTTTGAGTAGGCCTTCGATTGCAGCTATAAGTATGGTATTGGACTCATGTGGTCATCAAAATGAAGCCTGGACTTTCTTGTATGAGAATGATGTTGAGTTTCCAGAAGTTTATAATCAATTTATGAAGGGAAATCAAGTGAATGAGTTCTATTTGCAGGATGGAATGCTTTGTGACCTTGGCCAAATCTGTGTGCCCAATGTAAAATGCAAAAAGCTGATATGGGAAGCTCACTATAGTAAGGTTGTTGGTCATTTTGGCATAGGTAAGGCTATTGCTATACTTCAGAGGTATTTTTTATTGGCCAAAGTTGATAAATGATGTCATTTCATAAATTCAAGCTTGTACTACATGTGTTATTGCTAAGCCTGCCAATTGTAAACTTGGACTATATTCGTGACTTCCTGTTCCTGAAAAACCTTGGCATGCAGTTTCTATGGACTTTATGTTTGGTCTTCCTTCCACCAAAAGAGGCCACGATTGTGTGTATGTTGTGGTAGATAGGTTCTCAAAAATGGCAGTAATAGTGGCTTGTAAAAAGACAATTTCTGCAGAGGACACTACAAATCTTTTCTTTGAACACATTTGGGTTCATTTTGGTCTACTGAATACCATTATTTCAGATAGGGATATAAGGTTTCTTAGTAAGTTCTGGTCTACATTATGGGAGAATATGGACACAAAATTAACAAAGTCTACTACTTTCCATCCTCAAACAGATGGCATGTATCACTCAAAACATCCCCGCACATGGGATGAAAGTCTTCCATATGTTCAACATAGCTACAATAGGGCAATTCACAGTTCAACTAGTCACAGCCCATTTGAGGTTTGTCTTGGTTATCAACCACTTTCATCCATGGATGTTGCCATACCACTTATTCAACCTGATCTAGTTCCACATGTTGATAAGGAGGAAGATAAGGAAACATAGTTCATTGATAGAATTTGTCATCTACAACAAGAAGTTCATGAAATCTTGGAGCATACCAATAAGAAATATAAGGAGAGACATGATGAGCATCATACTCCCCATAATTTTCAAGTCGGGGACAAGGTGTGGTTGTATATCTAGAAGGAACAATTGCAGGGTGCCAATAGGAAGATTCGTCCTTTGCATTATGGACCATACACAATCATCAAGCAAGTTGGTGATAATTCTTTTGAGCTAAATTTATCCCCCTTTCTGGGTCTTCATCTAGTCTTCAATGTGGAACTCTTGAAGCCATATTTTCCCCCACTATTAGATGTTGTAGATGTGGCAGAAATAATTTCTGCTACAAAATTGAATCCAGATACAACTTCTCCATTGTAATGTGATCGGATTATGGACACCATGGTGAAAACCCTCAAACGGCAACATATCTATCTATACAAAGTGGTTCGAGCAAGGCAAATTGCTCAACAAGAAAAGTGGTTTACCTGGGAGTAGCTTCAGCTCTGTTTTCTTCATCTCATCTAGATTTTTGATGCAATGGGGCCCATTTCTTTTCAAGGGGGGAGTAATGATCAGAAACAAATTTGAAATATCAAAAAAAATATTTTTCATATTTTTCCTAGTTTTTTCTACATGTTAGTAATTGGGATTTTTTAAGGCCTTCGGGGCATTTTCAGCCCTTGAAACTTTGGTCAGTCTTTTAGAGTGTTTCCATAGGCTAGCTCTTTTAGGTCTTCACCTTAAACTCTTGGAGACTTTTCCAATGAGTTAAACGGCTTGCAATTTTGAGTCCTGAGTAGAAAGTTAGGTCTAGTCAAAGTTAGGACAAAATTTGATATAATTTTTTTGAAAATTTTGTAGTTTTTTATTTTATTACGTAATAAAAAATATGATTGTTGAGTTTCAATTCTCAAGGGGTTTTGGTGACCCTTGGAATCTCATGAATTGTTATATGTTTTATTTTTGAATAGAATGGATTACTTTTTGGCTTGTTTAAATTTTGTGTTTACCTTGTTTGTGTAAGAAAATCCATAATACCGCAGGTTCTCACTCAGGTGTTGTCATCTGAATCCATAATTCGGATCACCTACCCTCTATTCTCATTGGTTTACTTTCAGGCTAGGGTTTTGGCTTGGAGGTTAGGGTTTAGGTTTGTTTTTCTTTTTATCCGGTTGCCTGAGCTTGTTGTCGAGTTACAATCTTTTGAATTTCTTCTCCAAATTTTACTTTGAGCTTGGATTTTGGATTTTGGAGTTTGCTGGATTTTGTGTGGGCACTTCTACAACTTTTTTCCATCACTTCTAATCCATGTTGGAGGCCCTTCCTTTGAAGTTTTATTTTTTGGTTTTGTGTTTTCACTGTGTTTGTAGATTGTATGCGGGTGTTTGGGGAGAATGAAATTATCGTATAGTTTTTATATAGTTTGAAGAGAAATATTTCTCTAAATAAGTTTTATTATATAGTTTTAACTTTAGGAAACGGGAAAATATATTTTGTATTTGGTGTTGTCGTAGGCACGGCTCTATAATTATTTCATGTCTATGATCTTTCCTAGATGAGCCCATTATTATTTAGATGTGTAATTTGTTCTTCCTTTTTGTTTGGGGTTGTTGATGAGACTTATTAGACTCTCTATGAGTCTCTCTGTGTATTCTTTGATTATGTTTTGTGTAATTGGGATGAAGTCATATTTCAGTATATCTTTTAATATGGTCAATGATTTCAAGTTATGTTTATTTCATTTAGTTTGTATTGTTTGGGCATTTATTTTAAGCCCTTATTTGTAAGATCTTGTGATGTCTTGGATTTTACATCTTTATCCAAATTTTATCCGTCCATGTTTGAGTCTATTGTATATGCACTAAAACTATAAATGCGTTGTTTCCCTATGTATATGTGATGTTTCTTAATGGAAATGTGTCTCTTAATATTGTAAATGTGTTGTTTGAACTTGTATATGTGCTATTTCATAATATATGTGTTGTTCTATTCTGTGTATGCGATTTTGCATTTTGTGAATGAGATGTTCAGACATGTATATGCACTGTCAGTTTGGGTATATGCATTGTACTGTGCAGTGTATGTGCCGAACTACCAAGTTTTGCTCATTCTGTCTTGTTTAGGGTCTGTTGATGTTTTCCTGATTGGTCCTTGAATACATTTGATATATTTCAATGGTTTAATGCTTATTTATCTTTCTGTGCTTGTTGTTAATAAGTTTGTACTCTCTTCCATGTTGATGAGCCACATTTGAGTGATGAAGTTTTATTGTTTTTGGAACCAGCAACTGAGTAGGCCTTGTTGTAGCTTTGTCTTCATATTCATGGTAGATTTAGATGGCCTTGTTGTGGCCCTTTTTATATTTGAAGCCCAAAAGGATCATTTTGTATTACATGTTTCTATGACCATTTATATGATCAAGAGTATGTATGGTTGTAATTGGTTTCCTATGGATGTTTATGTTTTCAAATTTTCATGATTATGAGCCTCTCGTTGAGATTTTATTTGGGTCCATGTTAAGGGAAGTGGGCTTCCTTGTGATGATCGGGGTCATGAGAGATAGGTTTTCATGAGGTTCCTTGTAAGGATGCAGGAAGTTTAGACCGTCAAGGCACATTGGAAGTTTACGATGATTTAAACAAGTGATAACATAATAATAAATTAATGTGTTGGGTAAATAATTCACTAAACAAGATAATGATTAGTTGAGCCCCATGACTTTATCCTAGGGAGGATGTTTTAGGATAAGCTTGGGAAGGCCATTGCAGTGGTAAGTCAATCTCCCTTGATCTCTCATTGGTTGAGATGACTTCACATGTCCATCAGACTTGTGCCTTGTGTTATAGTATATGTTATGTTAGAGGATGGCATGTGATGACACTCCACTCCTACATGTGTCCCGTTGTTGATTTGTGGATATACAATGTGTATTTGCATTTATGACTTGATGCTTTGTAATCCTATGGGAGTTTGTTCTTGTGATTGTTTGTGGTTGGTTCCATCTTGAGATTCCTTGTAATGTTTAGTCTCTTTGGTTGTTAGGTGCTAGCTTAGGTCTAGAGTGTTTGTTGGGACCTTGTGTCATCTCCTAGCATGGGGGGTGGGTCCTATGGTTCCACATGGTCGAGTGGTTGGTATTTTTCAACCATTGGTATATTCTTATTGAATCTTCATGCGTGGATCTGAATTCTTGTCAATGTTGCAGCTTATGGATGTTTCTTGTAGCTGATTTATGATGGATATCTTGGATTTATGCAAAGTATTGTTATGTGGAAGAAGTAGATGAATCATGTATTAGGAAGGAGAAATAGTCATGATGTATCATTCATGTAATTGTAATTGTATTGTTGTTGGTAACTTAGGATTATGACATGATTTGTAATAATGACTATGATATGTATGGTGATGATCTTGTATAATGAAAGTAAATGATTTTTATGTACTTAGATGTTTTTAGTGGAATGGATTCATGTGAAGAGTTATTGTATTGTTTAAATTTTGTGGTTATCACTTAGGATGTAGATCAATGTGTAATAAAACCTGAGTAAATGGAATGAATCTAATGTAGGAATTGTGGTTGATTAATAATATCATGTTTAGTGATAATCCCATTTATGTGATTGCATTGGATGTTGGAAAGTATGCATAATACATAAGATGATTAAACTAAAGAAAGGCATGAGGATTCTTGCATCATGCATTCATAACTCATGTTAAATAATCGATCGTACTAGGAATATGGATGCATGTGTAGTGTGGATAAGATAGATATGTAAAGCGGATTATGTTCATGTATTAAGTATTGCATTATCATTATAAATGAATAAGATCATGTAGATAAAAAATGGATAAGGGATTAAGCACATTTGGATTTGGTTATAAAATTGAATTTTAGAAAAAGGGGGCTAGTCTTGCATTGGGAGGTGAGCATATTATGTTAGTTAGTCAATGGAGTAGAATCCATCTCATAATGTTTGAAAGATCAAGTAGTTTACATATCATAATGGAAGGAAATAAATAAGTTGCATTTAAATATGATAAAGGATTGATTAATAATGAGGGTAGTAAACAAGTGACTAGAAAGTTATTTCTTAGGGTAGTTAATTAAGTAACATCATTAAGGTACCCTAGAGAGATAGTTGAATGGTTGTGATGTTTATTCTGCTTGTGTATTTGGCTAATGAACTTTTGTGAATGGTTTATGTTCTTTATGCTTAAATGATAATGAATGTTAATTCATTGTATAAATGATATGATGTGTAGCATTAGATGTTTAATTTTTTTTTTATCCATTCAACATGTTAGATGCTTAGTTTCTCTAGGGTATTTTGGCAGGCATTACAACTCATATCAGAGCCCATGTTCATACACTGGGTACTCTAGTTTCATTTGAGCCCATTGTGCATGTAGCATTTAGCATGGGGTAGTCCAGCGGTTATATCCCTGCTATTTATTTTCTTGTTATAGTTTCCCTAGATGGTTAGGTTATAATTTTCTTTTGCCTCTTGCTTAGACAAGATTCCTACTAGGGGTAGAGATCATCATCATGCTGGTCACATAGATACTCATAGGAATCCTCATCCCGAGGTTTCTAAAGAGTCACACCATGAGCAATAGCAATAGGATCAGCCTAGAGGTGATGTGATTCCGTAGATTATGAACGTACTTCAGGAGCTTCTTGGTCACCTAGGATCAAGATAGGAGGAGAACTAATAGGAAGAGTCTCATCATTCGGAGCATCAGGAGACAAAGCGTTCACCTTATCCTAGGAGGAGAGTTGAGGTGGATCACAAGGCACTTGCAGCTAGTCACATGAGGGATCTAATGAGGACTTGTCCTCCTACTTTTGATGGCTTGGGCAGTGGCATGGAGGTAGAGACTTGGTTGTTGGGCTTGGGTAGGTGTTTTTCTATGCACCCATGTAGCGGTAACACCAAGGTGAGATGTGCAATCATGTATCTTTATGATTTTACAACAACATGGTGGCATACAAAGGAGTAGAAGCTGCGTTTGGACATAGAAATGATATCTTGGGAGTTGTTCCTTGAGTGGTTTCATGCTCGGTTTCTTTTAGAGAATTGGGGGCAGAGGAAGGCCAATAAGGTCCACGATTTGAGATAGCAGAGGATGACTATGGGGAAGTATGAGTGCAGGTTCTTTGAGCTTAGATAGTATTTTGGGATTGTAGGTGATGAGCAAATGTTGATTCAACACTTTGTGAGAGGTCTTAATGATCATATCAGTGGTGAGGTTTGGATGCACGAACCTAAGACTTTGAAGGCAGCTGTGGAGAAGGCAAGGATAGCAGAGGAGAATCTTGCTTTAGCTTTAGGAGGTACGATAGGTGGAAAGATAGTTAGTGTACCCATTATAGGTTCTGTTGTGAGAGGTTCTCATTCGTAGACTTCAGGTCTTGCTAGGAGCCATCCTCCTTCTTTTTGCAGTGGTCAATGGTTTAAGAAGAGGCATCCTTAGGGTCAGAACTTTGTGTGAGGTGCTAGATTTTAGGTTGGCAGGAGTCATAGTTATCAACATGATAGGAGGACTAATCCTCATCTAGTGCAGAGTTCTCAGCTAGCTTCTAGTAGAGGCAGTGTTCAGTAGTCGAGTGCCACTCTTGTGAGTAGAAGATTTGTTAGGGGAGATTGTTTTTCATGTGGATAGCTAGGACACATTGTCGTTCATTGTCCTCAGCATACTTCTTAAATGTCAGGGAAATAGAAGCTAGCTACTTCTGAGCCTACAATTAGAGATGCAGGTAGGTCACATTATGTATTTGTGGTGGATGCCAACTGTCAAGCTGAGCATCAGGCCACCATTGTGAAGACATCAAGTGTGATAGGTGGTATCTCTTGTTCAATTTTGTTTGATTCAAGAGCATTGAATTATTTTATTTCTCATTTTCTAGTAGAATGATGTGGGCTTTCTATGGCAAAGCAGGATGATAAGTGGCAGGTAGAGCTATCTACAGGGTCCAAGGTGGTGGTGGATTCCCTTATGCTCAGTTGTCCTTCAGTTTTGGGAGATTTTCATACTTTTGTGGATCTTTATATTATGTCTTTGGGATCTTATGATGTGGTTCTTGGTATGGATTGGCTTGGATCTCATAGAGCTCAGATAGATTGTAGAGGTAAGAGAGTGCAGTGTGTGGATGATGGTGGGAAGAGTATGGAGATTGTAGGTATTCAACGACCTATCTCTCTTTGCATGATTTTAGCTATGTAGATGAAGAGGTGTGCACATAAGGGTTTCCAGTTGTTTGTAGTTAGAGTAAAGGATGTGGGTGAGGAGATTAGTTTAGAGGATTTATTGCAGCAACATCCTATCCTTCAAGATTTTGCAAATGTTTTTCCTAGTGAGATATCGGGTATGCCCTCTCAGCGAGATATTGATTTGGTGTTAGGAGATGAGCCTATCTCTAAGGCTCCCTACCAGATGACCACTCAGGAGTTGAGTGAGTTGAGAGTGTAGCTAGAGGATTTTTTGGTGAAGGGGTTTATTAATCCTAGTGTGTCCCCTTGGGGTGCACCTATGTTGTTTTTCAAGAAGAAGGATGGGTCTCTTCGCTTATGAATTAATTATAAATAGTTTAATAAGGTGACAGTGAAGAACCAATATCCTTTGCTAAGGATAGATGACTTATTTGATTAGATTAAGGATGCAAAGGTCTTTTCCAAGATTGACCTTAACTCCAGGTATCATCAGTTAAGGATTCATGAGGCAGATATTCACCGCACAACTTTTTGCACTAGATATGGACACTATGAGTTCACAGTGGTACCTTCCGGTCTCATGAACGCACCATCAATTTTCATGAGATTAATGAATGGTGTATTCAGGTTGTATTTGGATAGATTTATATTGGTATTTTTGAATGATATTTTGATTTATTCGAGATCAATTGAGGAGCATGAGGATCATGTGAGACAGGTTTTGCAATGTCTTAGGGAGAATCAGCTATACGCCAATTTGGCAAAGTCTGAATTATTCCAGACAGTGGTGAGATATATTGGCCATGTGATTTTAGGAGAGGGTATCACAGTGGATCCCTCTAAGATCCAGCTAATTTTTGATTGGCCAACACCCACTAATGTGGGCAAGGTTCATAGCTTTTGGGTCTTGCGGGATATTATCGCAAACATGTTCAGGATTTCTCCAAGATAGCCCATCCTATCACTTCTCTTTAGAGAAAATGAAAGAAGTTTGTTTGGGTAGAGTAGTGTGAGACAACTTTTCGGATCCTTAAGGAGCAGTTGACTAGTGCACCTATTCTAGCAGTGCCAGATCCTTTAGGAGATTTCATGGTGTGCACAGATGCTTCTTTGGAGGGTCTAGGAGAAGTGTTGATGCAAGATGGTTGTGTGATTGCATATGAGCCATGAAAGCTTAAAGATCATGAGCATAATTACCCTACCCATTATCTAGAGTTAGCAGCAGTGGTTCATACTTTGGCTAGATGGAGGTATTTCCTTCTTGGGCAATAATTCGAGTTGCACAGTGATCATCGAAGTTTGCAGTATATTTTCACACAACCGAATTTGAATGATAGGAAGAGGTGTTGGATGGAGTTTCTATGTGAGTACGATTTTAAGGTGAGATATATCTGTTGGAAACCAATAACACTGAGGGGGGGGTGAATCAATGTTATACCAGAATAGTAGATTTTAGCCTTAACAAAACATTCATACACCAACCGGTATACCAGTATAAACAGAATTGAAAGAAGTAAAGCAACCAATAAGCTAAACACATAACTAAGAACCATAACACAAAGATTTATACATGGAAAACTTCAATAAGGAAAAATCATGGTGGGATTTGTGACCCACAATATCAATCCACTGGCCATATGAAGAGATATTATAATTTATGATGGGCCTGTACTTGCAGGAAGGCATACAACCTAGAGCACATTGGTCAATCACAATAGGATTCTCACTGACTACATAAAATTCTAGACAACAATCCGGAGAAGTGTGAACTGCTAAGATAGCATCTTCTATGCCAGAATATAGTTCTGGTTTAAGCTCTGTCTGTTCCGGTTGAAACCCTAAACCCTTTTATCAGAATAACCCTTACAATAAATTCCTCACATACAAAGTTTCTCTAATATCTTTCTTATTGTATCACATTCGTATATCCATTACATTACATCCCTACAATATAAAAATGATCTAGTCAATCTCCCTATATACCCTATACAAATTTATGCCTTATGTTGACCTACAAGGATATATACAATATCAGATTACATGTCGGTCATATAACATAAATGAATAAATATTAAAACAATTTGTCGATGTTGGATCCCAGATAAGTCATCCTCCAATACCGATAATATTTTCTATACCATGTCGGCCTGCATTGGCGATGACCAAAGAAATTTTCCTCTCATGCCGATGTTAGTGCCGGTGTAGAATCTGTGAAGTGTCTCTTGGTACACCATATGAAGTCGAAACCCAAAATCATGTTGCCATAAATGACAACATAGTGAAACCAACCAATAGAGTGTCAATTTCGAACAATCTCCCCCTTTGGCATTGATGGCAACACTCATGTGAAAAATGGTCATGGTTTCATCTACCGGTTTCATCCCGCCCTGCTCCCCCTGAGCTAAATATAAAAAATACTCCATATCTTCAAAATTCCAAAAACTCTATAACTCCCCCTAATGTATGCAACGCTTTGTCCTTTTTCATATATATACTACTCCCCCTTTGACATCAATTCTCCAAAAAAAAATGTCAAAGAATAAGAACTATACAATGAATACCTCCAAAAATGTCTTACCAGAGCTTGACCAATTTCAAGATTTCCGGATAAGATTTCTGCAGTAATTCCACATAAGTATCTCAGACGGTTTTGAATTTGATAGAGATAGATACAAGTCTACTCAATAAATATGAAAAAGATTCTTTCTCATTGACCTATGTCAGTGTAGGATTTCCCAACATATCCATGCATTCCTTCTTATGTACATAGAGTGAATCCAATCTTGAACTCACCAAACCTCTAAGACTTCTGGCTCTCTAAATGATTTTATCTCTTTCCTTTTCAAGAGTAGAAATTTGGTTCTCCAAAGTCAAAATTTGACCATCAATTGATGTTGTCAGTGAAATTAGTCCATTAAAAGAATTAGCAATTTTCTCCTATATCTCCTTTATCCTTTTATCTACGTTTGTTGTAAGTATCTCAGTATTGCAACATACCCTGTATATGTTTGTACATTGTTTCAAAGAATTTTCAATTAAAATTAACTTCTCCTCAATATTTTTCTTCTCTCTCTCAATGATCTAATTAAAAGCGACTCTTTTAGCCTGAGTGAATTTGTTTATACAATATTTTAAGTGCTTGTTGGTTAGAGATTTGTTGTAAGGATTGAAATTCTTTTGATATGTGCTTAGTGATTACTGTTAGGTCCCGGAGACAACTAAGAGGGGGGGGGTGAATTAGTTGTCTAATAAATTCAAACCAGAACAACTTAACCAACTTAATGCTTAATAGCAGTAAACCAGTTAAGTATGTCGGTAGATAGTGTTAACAATTAATTGCTATACCGATAAAGATTAATGCATGAAACATAGATATAAAGTTATCCACAACACATAACACCAATATTTGTACGTGGAAACCGTGTAAGGGGAAAAACCACGGTGGGAAACCTTGCCCACAATCATATGATACTACTGCAGATAGTAAGTGTACATAAATGGGGTCTACACATGCAGAAAGGCCAACAACCTAGAGCTCACTGCTTAATCACAAAATGGTAGTCACACTGACTACAGTTGGATAGTTTAAATCTAATAAGAATGTACTGCACAAAATAGCATCTTCATATGTTGGATTCAGTACCGGTGTAATGCTGATATGCTTCTACAAAAACCTAGCTTCACCTTCAAATGATGTCTTCGTGTATACCTCTGCTTAATCTCGCATATACCTTCTCACAATTCTTTTTTTTCGCATTCCACATTCGATCTTACATTTATACCATAACCTAAGACCAATTTTAGTAGGTCGGCTCTACAAGATATTACAATAAAAACATTTTACAAACAATATAATATCCAATGCAATAACCGATTGAACATGTCGGCTTAATGCATTTACAACAATAATTAATCATCTCCATAGTGTGCCATGCTGATCTGGAAAAGATAAGCCTGCCGGTGTAACCCTAGGTAACCCTGGACCTATTTTCTGGTAAAAGAAAATATGCAAATATCAATATACCAATGATTAATTCTTTAAAACAAAGTGTCCACATGATGTCTTTGACATTACCAAGTGTCTTCCATATCATTTCAAGTGTCGGTGATCATTATGTCCTGTCAGTGAACTATATACCAGTAACTATGCAATAGTTGCTTGCCGGTGAATGCTACTGGATCTCCAAAGTGCTAGTGTTTTAGTAGGTGTTGACATCAATGAAAAAACCATACCAAAATACCAACAATTACCTTAAGCTTTCCAAAAGGGCTTGCATCATTTTCAATCTTACATTTTGGTACCAATCTATTCAAAACAGTGATTGATTGATCTATAATCTCGTTGTCTGTGGTTCCCTCCTTCATTAGTTTCTGAGTAGCAATCATCATTAGTTATGTGGGACTCATATCTTTGATGGTTTTCTTTTCAACTATAGAAGTGTCAATTGTCAATAATGATGTGCCAGCAATTGGTTCCCTGTCGGATTCCCATCTTTTCTCTGATGAGTTATCCTTTATTACCTCCTCACTTGCACTGGTGGCTTCGCCACTTGGTGCAGTCTGTGTAATTGTTTGTTCCTATCTAGGAATAGTATCCTCAACTTGTACATTAGTATCTGGAGGACAATTGTCCTCAATGTTAGTATAATGTACAATGTTCTCGGTATTAACTAGTGTTTCAGTATTTATTTGTACATTTGTGTTTACCAATGGCTCAATTTACACAATCTTGATATTCTTCAAAATTGAGGGTGGAGTACCCATGATCCCTTTTCATTTCCCTTCAACCAGTGTATCTACAGTATCTTTCTTTTTCTCTGGTGAAGTAAAGAATCGTTTATGTTCTCCCAAAAATTTAATCCAAGCTTTATGAGTTTCCTTTATTACTTCATTCATTCTCCCTAGCATCAGGCTAGTTATCCTGCATTTTCTATTGAATAACTTTCTATCCGCAGCCTCAATTGTCTTATCCATTTCATCTAGAGTTATACTAACATAGATAGCTAAAAGTTCTTGCATTTTAATGTGTTTATCTTCTTGCATAGTAGATAACCTTCTAGCATCTAACATGTTAAATAACTCAGTCAGTATTTAATTGTCTATCTCTATTAAGGCTTTCTTATGAATATCTAAGTATAACAAGACTGCTTCCTCTACCTCTCTCTGCTCATCAACCTCTAATTTGTCATAATAAAACTTAACTTTCTTCAGCATGCCATCTCTAGTTATTTCATCAACAATTTTTGCACAAGTTTTAGGTGTAATCTTACCAGAATCAATGTCATCCTTCTTCTTCCTCTTGACAGTACCGGATGTAGTCGTAGGTGTAGCCTTAAGTGCTTTCTTCTGAACCGGTAACTTGATTGTGACCTTTCTAACCGGTTGCTTCTTTGTTTCTACCTTATGTTCTTCTAGTTTCTTCCCAACAACCCTCTTCAAGGCTAATGGTGTGTCATCCTTCTGATTGAGAATTTGCAGTTACAGACTCAATGTGAACTATCAGATCCTTCCTCTTTCTCCCTTTCTCCGAGATAGCATCAATAAGTGCATGTATGTCCTTTGAGAGCTCTTGTACAAATTTTCTTTCTTTTCCTTCTTGTTTTTTCCTTCTCTTCCGGTTGAACTTTGTTTCAACCTCTAGATTCTTCAATTGTACAGTTCCACAGGACTTCTCTGCCTCATCTATTTCTCCATTAATTAGCATTTTTGCATAGGTATCAAGGATTAATGCATCTACCTCATATCCCATTTCCTCTATCCAAATCTTTCAAGGCTTGAATGCCTCCATGAGAGTCACATCCTTCTTAACCATGAAACAAATGTCGGTACAGTATTTCTCTACTATATGTTGTTCACCAAAAGTGATAACCCAAGAACACCTGCAATTGATCTATGAAGTAGCCAATTCAATCTATGAAGAATCTTCAGGGCTTGGACAACATGACAAGGATATGAATCCTTCTACTCTTCAGGCTCTGCAAAACCTAGGTGGGTATACCTTTGATGCTTAGAATTAAACCTATTACACATCTATGATAGCATCAACATAAACAGATAAATCTCACTAGGGCTCCAAAAGAAGTAGTTTATTGTAGATGGGCTAGATCTACACATGAAACTCAACTATGCTTGAGCATGAGATAGATGAAACATTTCAAAACATAACACAAACTAAAGGTATTCTGATTGGATTTTAAATTGGTTTGAGAACCCCTTTAATTGCAAGATCAGTGCCTTATCCAAGGGAAACAGAGTCATACATCAAACTATAAATGAAAGCTTCGATTGCAAATCCATCTTCATTATTAAATATTCATGCATTAATGCCTTGCATAAATGCATTACTAAGATCATTCACAAAATCATCAGATCTTGAAACTATATTCCATTTTTTATGATTTATTGTAGAATTTAAATCCTTCCTTGAAGAATCCCTGCAAACAATCATAACTATCTCCTTGAGATAACAAATTTCATCCTCCTTGAGGATCTAATTTGATAAAATGGAAATACAAATCTAGAGACAATCGTGTGTGAATTTATGTATGCCTTACATACACAAGACCCTGCAACTAAAAACACCTATAGCAAGAATTGAACTCCATTACTGAAGGAAAAGCCCTGCCCTGTACAATCTTCAAGAATGCTCAAAATTGGAAGCCATGAAAACTGGAGCCATTCTCACAGAATTCTGGAACCCTTACAACTAAGAAGAATGGGGAATAAAAAGATGAGGGAAGAAAAACAAATCTGCAACTGAATTGCCAAGTGTCCCTTCTCTAACTGAATTTCGTTCCCGTAAAAAATGCATCCAAAATATCCCACATTTTTCAAAATTAACCTCATAATCAGATTCCTCACTCCGAGAGCTTTCCGGCGATATATAATACTTTATATTTTGGCCAAAATTTAGACCCTGGGCGAATTAATTCTCATTTGTGCTCAGTCATTTAAATATTTCGAATTTTAATATAGTCTAAACTATATCATTTATTCATTTAAAATTTGATTTTTGCCTCCATTTGTGCTCTGACGCCTTGCCACGTGGCGGCCTCTGATTGGCTGATGGGGTTGACCGGACGCCACCTGGGATGACACCTCATCATCGCCACGTCATCTGCTTCGTCACTGCCACTTGGCCGCTTGCTTGTATGCCACGTCATCGCCACCTCACCGGGACCCGCGTGCTGGACTGTTGGCTGTACCCGCCACCTACGTGCCACGTGGACGGCTCACGTTCATCCTCGCTATTTCGCTGGTTTAACTCGCGTGCATCTTCCCTTTGCGAAATAGCGCGAGCTGTCGATCTCTCTCGAACTTGCTCGCTCTTTAACTCGGCCTTCGTCCGCAAAATTTCACCTTTTTGCCTCGGGAAGCGTGCCTGCATGGGGTCCACTTAGTCTTTGTCTAGTCACCACCTCCATCACCTCGAGAAACGTGCTCGAGCGTGGGCCCGCCTTGGGCGCCCATGGGCATCTCGTGTCAAAAGCCTTTATGGCTTAGACATTATACTATTGTGTGTTTTTGCATTTAAACATTTAAAAATGCTCTTGCCCAGCCAATGTGGGACAAAACGTTTTGCCTGGGAATGCCCTTTTGAAGCTTTTCCTGCGTTTTTAATGGCATTTTCCAGATTCGTTTGCATTGCTTGGAAGTTTATGACGCCTCTTTACACCGCCACAGAGAGGATGCTAGCGAAGAATGGTGGGGAGTGGGCTTTACAACAGCCAAGTGCATTTTCTTCAAGTTTTTGTTGCTGGTAAATGCATTTGGCTGAAAGTTTTATATGCCTTTTCCCATGTCATGTTACACAGGGTGAACTGGGAGGCATTTACTATTGTATTTGCCAAGAAAGTTTCAGCAGACTTCCCTCTTGCCCATTTACATCCACACAAAGGAGAGGATGCACTGCTGTTGCATTTGCTGAAACTTCAATTTAAACCCCTTTTTTATCAGCCATGTGCCAAGCCAAACATTAAGTTAATTTTCAACACTGCTGTTAGATGCATTTTGTCTGAATTTTATATGCTGCCTCCTACCACCATGCCACGTGAAGCTAATTTCAATTTGCACTTGCTGCAAGTTTCATGTGGCCTCCAAAAATTCTTTACACAGGGAAGACTGGCAAAAACGATGGAGTCTGGGTTACAAATTTCTGTTGTTGCCTTTACTTTGGTCAAATGCTACTCTCCGAAAATCCATGCAAGGGGGAAGATGGCTATTTGAGTTTGCTAAAAACTTTAATCACTTCCCACATTCCACTTCATTCCACGCATGAGGAAGAGATTTCACTATGGTTGCTGAAGCTTCTAACAGTCTTCTTGCTGCAACACGTGGGGGCTTTGACTATTGTTTGCACTTGGCTTGGAGGCTTCTACAGCCTTAAATTCCATTCCACGTGAAGGGAGGATGTTTGACATTTACAATAGCAAAGAGTTTCTTGAAAAACTTGCTCACCAAACACCACACACGCTGACATTTCGACTTGGGAATGTGCATTTTGAATGTTGCCATGCTTTGAACAGCTTGCTTAGAGAGTTAAAATTTGGTGTAATGCCATATAAAGAGGGAAGACCATGCCATGCCAAGGAAATTTGGCTTCATGCCAAATGCATACACTTGGAACCTTCTTAAAACACTCAACTTTCTTTGCACTCACATGCCAATTGAATCACAATCCACATTTAAATATTCTACAAATCTCTCAGCGAACAAAGTCGCCAGGAAAATCAATCCGCGAGCATGAGCCAGGTCGGGCCCCAAAGTGGGTCCGACTAAAAAAAATTTCGTTTTCATGCAACTGACCTTCGGAATGCTTCAGGAACCTCAAACACACCTCTGGAATCGATCGACACCATTTTCGGATCATAAAATTGCATTTTACATCTTTCAGGCAATTACGCCACAATTTTCGCATTTAATCGCGATGACGTAATTTTCAAACCTGTCAAAACACCTTTCTGGAGCTCGCCATCTGACAGGCATGTACTTTGATATACAAGGATGATATCTACCAAACGGTTTCTCAAGATGAGTCTCGAGCGAAGAGATAATAATTTCCGAAAATGCCCAACTGGCTTTGTCGACACTGCGGACCTGATGAAGTCAATGTTCTGGCAACACATGATGCCTTTCTCAAAAATACCAAACGACCTCCGTAAGCTCTCAAATTCGGAACATAGGTACCTTTAAGTACATATTAAATCTTTGAATTCTCAGTTTGATCACCTGACTGACAGGATGCAAATGGCGCGCTCACCAAAATGGCTACATTAACTGATCTAACACTGGAAGTGCGGATAACTGGATTTGATGACAAAATGAATCCTTTTGAAAACCGATCAAACGGATTGATAAAAGCTTGAAATTTGAAATGTAGCTCACCATTTATACCAACATTAGCTCGGAACAAACATTCTGACATGACGCTCACCAGAACATTTTTACACTTGTGCAAACATCACAAACTACAAACGGATTTGGCTATGAAAACGGAGCAAACGGATTCGTCAAGACTTGAAATTTTGCAGGGTAACTCACTTTTATGCATACAATTGAATCCATTTTGAATTTCTCCATGACTATCAACAGGGCAAAAGATATAAACACCCAAAGTAGGCTACTTAATAAAATTTGCACTTGTGCCTAGAATGCACTTTCAGCTCACCCCTCAAAACAGGTACTTGATAAACTTCTCCAAACTGAATTTTGAAAGTTGCAACACACTGAATAGGCCAATGAAAGGTGTGGGACATGAATCTCGAGCCTTACCCTCTGAAAATCAACTGGCTCCATTTTACCCCCTTGCTAACTAGGCTATTCAAACTGACTTATTTGGGTGCCTTTCTGACATACTGAGCAAAATTTTGAAATAGGCCTACAAACTTTGACTCAATTTTAATCAGTCCCAACAGTGGCTCTGACTGGGGATGGTTGATTGCGAGATCAACACAAGAATCTAGATATCTTTGGTTAAGCAGACCAGCCAAAAACGGATCATTTCTCTTTCAATTCTTCTCTTCTCAAAACAAGGCTTCCTTATTCTACCCAAACAGCAGGGTACCTTCTTGAAAACCACACAACTGAAGCAAAGCGACTGTACAAGATATACAAACATGCTAACAACTAATACAAGCTGCTCCACTTACATACATTTACCTCTATCAAAAATCTGATTCTCATCACCTGACATATTGATCAAAACAAAGGCACCTTCTAGTAACAACTGAGCATGATCATTATAATCAACCTCTTTTGTCTCATTACTGAAACAACTAGTGTGCATACCTTTGGTCTGATTTTGAACTTTGTGATCACACACTATTTCAACACAAGTAAAATCATGAGACAAATCACCATAGAGGCGTTCCCACAAGCTGACATACCTTTCACTGTCCCACTCAACTCTATCATTTGCAAGGACATCATCATGTTGAACTTGAAAAATAAAACACTCATTTTCAACATTGTAGTTCCTATCAGCACATACCTTATTATCATTTAAATCAATAGAGTGAGGGACACTACTAACCAACTGATGCAAACAAGGAACATGAACATTACCATCCAGATGTGATACTTCACTATGCTGATCACACCTCATACTATCCTTGCTTATCAAACTGAAAACCTCTGCATTCTCAACATCCCATTCATGGAAAAGAATGCATACCTCCGGCTGAAGCAAATCCTCAGCTAACTCTTTCTCTTTCAGGCTCACATCCACCTAAAACACTTTCATTTGTGGTTTTAAATGGTCATCACATAATCCATGCCTCTTACTTTCATCATGAAATAAGTTTTCACAACATATGCTATTGCTGTTCGGAATTCCATCAGTATTATGGACTAGTTTACCATTAACAACATCTGGCTGATCAATTATCTCTTCATACAAAGGGTTAGAAACCAAATGGACAATCCCTTTATGAACATTATGACATTGAAGTGGCTGGTCTGTGTCTATATCAGCATTGAATAAAGCATTAGTAAAATTGCTAAAGACACCATCCATTCGATCCTCATAATCATCTTCATCAGACAAAGAAGAAAATGAAACTTGGCTGGAACAATCCTCAGTGTTCCATGTTTCATATTCATGAGATTTTATTCTATGACCATCATTCTGAAAATCAAGATAATCAAACTTATCTTGCCACAACTGATCTTCTTCACCAATTGAACACTCGTCATCAGCTAAAGAATGAACATGAACATCGCTGCCATTTACTTCATCAGATGAGTTTTCAGCTTGTTCACTAAAATTTCCTGTCATAAAACCATCTGTTAGATCAGCATGTTCATCAAGTATACAAACATTCAATTCACAGTCCTTTTCCGAAGAATCCTCTTCACTATATTTCAGAAGGTCTTCATCAACAGCTCGAAGGCTCTCCAACATTTGAACTTTCTTATCCACAACTTCAAGAGCTTTCTTAAGTTCTGCAATCTTCTGGACTTGCATTGCACTTTGCTGTTCCATGTGAGATTCCATAAACTTTTGTCCATCCATGTGTGCTATATGTTCATCGCAATCATGTGTACCATTACAATTTTCTGAATTAACATTGTGCATATCTTTCAAAAAAGAAAGATTATCAACATGATTACAAGAAGCAAAATCTGAAGTGAAATTTGAAAAAACATTTACTTCATCCTCAACACAATTGACATCATCAATGTTTAAAAGAGGATCACCTATTGTTCGCACCAAACAATTCTGATTTTCATCATATTGCACACTTTCACTTGCACAAATAGCAACACTTAGTAATCCCTCTGTATTTGGTATTTCAACATCAAATACATCAGCAGCATGTAAAGATTGATGGTCATCACCATCATTATTTTCACCAATATTATCCTGGAGAGATGCATGATTCGCTTGATAGTTAGTAGCCACATAATCAGTATAACCGGCATACAAATCAAATGGTACATATCCCTTGTATATATCTATCTCTGTATCAGCATTTTCACAACACTTCCCACTAATCATTCCATCATTATTGCGAGAGACAACTGACATTAATGGCAAAGGTTCTTGACTCTCATTCAAATCTGAAACACATGCATCATAAAAGCCATTTGGAACTGCAGAGCTTGATGCACCTAAACAAGGAATGATTTGTTCAACTTCATATGGTATTCCACCATTGAAGGTGCTTTGGTATGAAACAACAGCAGACACGAATCTCTTCGAGATTCCAAACCTCAAGTTATTTTATATATCCCTAGCTGTGTTAAAGGCTTCATACAAGGTTTTGGGTTCTTTGTTTCTCAATAGGAAACCCATCTTCTCATCAAATGCACTCATATAAACATCCAAACATACTTTATCATCAAGTTTATACTTTCTGGAAATTTTGGACAAAGCTTGTGAAAATCGGATATTGAATGTTGATACCAATTCATCATCCCTGATTTGTATATGGGTGAATTCTTTCAGCAAGTCGGAATCACTCACCTTCTCATCGAATTGATCCATGAAATTTGAAACCAATTCCTCCCATGAGGTAATAGAATTCACTGGCAAAAAAGAAAACCAATCTCTTGCATCTTCTTTCAATGACTGAATAAACAATTTCATGCATACATCTTCTTGGCATATTTCAAATTCTCCTATCAAATCTGAAAATCTTTTAACATGTTGGCATGCTGATTCTGATTTCTTCCCACTGAATATGGGCAAATACTTTCTAATTTCTATGGGTATGGGATTTGGGTAACCCGGAATATCTCTGAAATTTAGAGCAGCATAATGGTTCATGACAAAACTTCTCCTATTATACGGTTGTGACACTTCACCAGGCATGGCTCTATGTGGAAATACACAAGACTGAAAAACTTCACTATTCATTTTTCTTACTTCCACAAATGATTATACAATCTGGAATAAAAAAAACATCAAGCAAGTATCCTTATACTGATCTATTCCTTAACACTGCTTGACATTACATTCTTCCACATTTGCATACTACAACTGAAGAACATATACTCTGGGCATTTCAGCAAAATAAATATGCAAATGGATTTTGAAACTTTCCTTTTCCCTCTAGACTAGTGCTGTTCACTAAGTGGGAAAACTATTTTAGTAATTCAAATTTTCAGAAGAAATTGTTTTGCATTTGAAACCTCTGAAAATACCTGGAGATTTTGCAGCTGTATAAAACTTGTAGATCGGAAAATTCATTTCACCTTTGGCACGGTCTTTTATCACAGAGTCGCCACCTCTTGCACAGAGGATATTTTGAACAGCTAAACACCATTCAACACATATTCAAATTCTTTGTTTCTCTTTCGGTCTCGCTGCAATAAACACTCTTCCAGGCTATTTAACACTGGTATGAACCACAGAGTCGCCACCCCATAAGGAATTGGAAAAAAATTTCACACACGGCTGAGAGAACTTCTCACAACTTTCAACCATGCATTCACTGTTACTCCTTCATAAACTATGACATGAAACACATATCATTATGCAGATCCAGAACAAGGAGCATTTTCTAGCTCATAAATTCACTTTACACTCTGTGCATACACAATGGACTGACTAACTGGATGAAATTAGGCAATTTCTTTTCAGCTTCCCCAGCAGAGTCGCCATTTTTGTTGTGGTGACTCGGATGGGATAATCTCAACCTTATATGAATTAATTCTTTCTTAACCAGAGGCTCTTGACATTTCATTTACTCCCCAGCAGAGTCGCCATTTTTGTTGTTCACCAAAAGTGATAACCCAAGAACACCTGCAATTGATCTATGAAGTAGCCAATTCAATCTATGAAGAATCTTCAGGGCTTGGACAACATGACAAGGATATGAATCCTTCTACTCTTCAGGCTCTGCAAAACCTAGGTGGGTATACCTTTGATGCTTAGAATTAAACCTATTACACATCTATGACAGCATCAACATAAACAGATAAATCTCACTAGGGCTCCAAAAGAAGTAGTTTATTGTAGATGGGCTAGATCTACACATGAAACTCAACTATGCTTGAGCATGAGATAGATGAAACATTTCAAAACATAACACAAACTAAAGGTATTCTGATTGGATTTTAAATTGGTTTGAGAACCCCTTTAATTGCAAGATCAGTGCCTTATCCAAGGGAAACAGAGTCATACATCAAACTATAAATGAAAGCTTCGATTGCAAATCCATCTTCATTATTAAATATTCATGCATTAATGCCTTGCATAAATGCATTACTAAGATCATTCACAAAATCATCAGATCTTGAAACTATATTCCATTTTTTATGATTTATTGTAGAATTTAAATCCTTCCTTGAAGAATCCCTGCAAACAATCATAACTATCTCCTTGAGATAACAAATTTCATCCTCCTTGAGGATCTGATTTGATAAAATGGAAATACAAATCTAGAGACAATCGTGTGTGAATTTATGTATGCCTTACATACACAAGACCCTGCAACTAAAAACACCTATAGCAAGAATTGAACTCCATTACTGAAGGAAAAGCCCTGCCCTGTACAATCTTCAAGAATGCTCAAAATTGGAAGCCATGAAAACTGGAGCCATTCTCACAGAATTCTGGAACCCTTACAACTGAGAAGAATGGGGAATAAAAAGATGAGGGAAGAAAAACAAATCTGCAACTGAATTGCCAAGTGTCCCTTCTCTAACTGAATTTCGTTCCCGTAAAAACTGCATCCAAAATATCTCACATTTTTTAAAATTAACCTCATAATCAGATTCCTCACTCCGAGAGCTTTCCGGCGATATATAATACTTTATATTTTGGCCAAAATTTAGACCCTGGGCGAATTAATTCTCATTTGTGCTCAGTCATTTAAATATTTCGAATTTTAATATAGTCTAAACTATATCATTTATTCATTTAAAATTTGATTTTTGCCTCCATTTGTGCTCTGACGCCTTGCCACGTGGCGGCCTCTGATTGGCTGATGGGGTTGATCGGACGCCACCTGGGATGACACCTCATCATCGCCACGTCATCTGCTTCGTCACTGCCACTTGGCCGCTTGCTTGTATGCCACGTCATCGCCACCTCATCGGGACCCGCGTGCTGGACTGTTGGCTGTACCCGCCACCTACGTGCCATGTGGACGGCTCACGTTCATCCTCGCTATTTCGCTGGTTTAACTCGCGTGCATCTTCCCTTTGCGAAATAGCGCGAGCCATCGATCTCTCTCGAACTTGCTCGCTCTTTAACTCGGCCTTCGTCTGCAAAATTTCACCTTTTTGCCTCGGGAAGCGTGCCTACGTGGGGTCCACTTAGTCTTTGTCTAGTCACCACCTCCATCACCTCGAGAAACGTGCTCGAGCGTGGGCCCGCCTTGGGCGCCCATGGGCATCTCGTGTCAAAAGCCTTTATGGCTTAGACATTATACTACTGTGTGTTTTTGCATTTAAACATTTAAAAATGCTCTTGCCCAGCCAATGTGGGACAAAACGTTTTGCCTGGGAATGCCCTTTTGAAGCTTTTCCTGCGTTTTTAATGGCATTTTCCAGATTCGTTTGCATTGCTTGGAAGTTTATGACGCCTCTTTACACCGCCACAGAGAGGATGCTAGCGAAGAATGGTGGGGAGTGGGCTTTACAACAGCCAAGTGCATTTTCTTCAAGTTTTTGTTGCTGGTAAATGCATTTGGCTGAAAGTTTTATATGCCTTTTCCCATGTCATGTTACACAGGGTGAACTGGGAGGCATTTACTATTGTATTTGCCAAGAAAGTTTCAGCAGACTTCCCTCTTGCCCATTTACATCCACACAAAGGAGAGGATGCACTGCTGTTGCATTTGCTGAAACTTCAATTTAAACCCCTTTTTTATCAGCCATGTGCCAAGCCAAACATTAAGTTAATTTTCAACACTGCTGTTAGATGCATTTTGTCTGAATTTTATATGCTGCCTCCTACCACCATGCCACGTGAAGCTAATTTCAATTTGCACTTGCTGCAAGTTTCATGTGGCCTCCAAAAATTCTTTACACAGGGAAGACTGGCAAAAACGATGGAGTCTGGGTTACAAATTTCTGTTGTTGCCTTTACTTTGGTCAAATGCTACTCTCCGAAAATCCATGCAAGGGGGAAGATGGCTATTTGAGTTTGCTAAAAACTTTAATCACTTCCCACATTCCACTTCATTCCACGCATGAGGAAGAGATTTCACTATGGTTGCTGAAGCTTCTAACAGTCTTCTTGCTGCAACACGTGGGGGCTTTGACTATTGTTTGCACTTGGCTTGGAGGCTTCTACAGCCTTAAATTCCATTCCACGTGAAGGGAGGATGTTTGACATTTACAATAGCAAAGAGTTTCTTGAAAAACTTGCTCACCAAACACCACACACGCTGACATTTCGACTTGGGAATGTGCATTTTGAATGTTGCCATGCTTTGAACAGCTTGCTTAGAGAGTTAAAATTTGGTGTAATGCCATATAAAGAGGGAAGACCATGCCATGCCAAGGAAATTTGGCTTCATGCCAAATGCATACACTTGGAACCTTCTTAAAACACTCAACTTTCTTTGCACTCACATGCCAATTGAATCACAATCCACATTTAAATATTCTACAAATCTCTCAGCGAACAAAGTCGCCAGGAAAATCAATCCGCGAGCATGAGCCAGGTCGGGCCCCAAAGTGGGTCCGACTAAAAAAAATTTCGTTTTCATGCAACTGACCTTCGGAATGCTTCAGGAACCTCAAACACACCTCTGGAATCGATCGGCACCATTTTCGGATCATAAAATTGCATTTTACATCTTTCAGGCAATTACGCCACAATTTTCGCATTTAATCGCGATGACGTAATTTTCAAACCTGTCAAAACACCTTTCTGGAGCTCGCCATCTGACAGGCATGTACTTTGATATACAAGGATGATATCTACCAAACGGTTTCTCAAGAAGAGTCCCGAGCGAAGAGATAATAATTTCCGAAAATGCCCAACTGGCTTTGTCGACACTGCGGACCTGATGAAGTCAATGTTCTGGCAACACATGATGCCTTTCTCAAAAATACCAAACGACCTTCGTAAGCTCTCAAATTCGGAACATAGGTACCTTTAAGTACATATTAAATCTTTGAATTCTCAGTTTGATCACCTGACTGACAGGATGCAAATGGCGCGCTCACCAAAATGGCTACATTAACTGATCTAACACTGGAAGTGCGGATAACTGAATTTGATGACAAAATGAATCCTTTTGAAAACCGATCAAACGGATTGATAAAAGCTTGAAATTTGAAATGTAGCTCACCATTTATACCAACATTAGCTCGGAACAAACATTCTGACATGACGCTCACCAGAACATTTTTACACTTGTGCAAACATCACAAACTACAAACGGATTTGGCTATGAAAACGGAGCAAACGGATTCGTCAAGACTTGAAATTTTGCAGGGTAACTCACTTTTATGCATACAATTGAATCCATTTTGAATTTCTCCATGACTATCAACAGGGCAAAAGATATAAAAACCCAAAGTAGGCTACTTAATAAAATTTGCACTTGTGCCTAGAATGCACTTTCAGCTCACCCCTCAAAACAGGTACTTGATAAACTTCTCCAAACTGAATTTTGAAAGTTGCAACACACTGAATAGGCCAATGAAAGGTGTGGGACATGAATCTCGAGCCTTACCCTCTGAAAATCAACTGGCTCCATTTTACCCCCTTGCTAACTAGGCCATTCAAACTGACTTATTTGGGTGCCTTTCTGACATACTGAGCAAAATTTTGAAATAGGCCTACAAACTTTGACTCAATTTTAATCAGTCCCAACACTATATGCTCAGGTATTCTTATCCTATACCTCATAGATTTTTGAAAAGCCTTGAAATAACCCCATATATTATCATCTCTTTGACTTCCTAATACAGTAATTGATTGTTTTAACTATCTTCCTAATGGAATGTCAAAAGCCCATTGCTTCCTACCAGAACCGAGTGTGTCATTCAAAAAGTATAACATCAAGCAGACTAACCTTTTCCCATACCGGAAGGTTCCCTTCTTCTCACCTTTAATCTTCCCTATGTTTATTAATAACTCTTCAAGCATCCAACCGCAAAGATCTAACTTTATATTTTCTCTCATTATCTTATATGCAGCCAAAATACATGAACTAGAAACAGAATTCAATCGGTTTGACAGAGTTACCTTGTATCCTATGACCATGCTTCCAAACTTGATGTCGGTGTTGGTGATAGTGATCACTTTCATTGATCTCTTGTTAGATGTGGCATCGGTGATCTGTCTCACGAAGTCATTTGACACTTTCTTATCTAGATGTTGCCCTACCAATGGCAAGTCAGTAATAACCTGGATGGATTCCTTTGTTATTTTATAAGGTTTGTCTAGCCATATGAATTTGCCATGTACTTTGCTTATTAAATATCTGATTATTTCATGCTCAAAATCTGGAGTATCTAGAATATTTGTAAACCCTAGATCTTCAATGTGTTGATATGTCAATTTAATCTTTCCAGATTCTCCCACTAGTTCATATACATTCCCTTGATCTCTGAAGTTCCTAAGTTCTCTATATGACAATGAATGTATGCCCTAACATCTTCTACATACACCACTCCCTCCAAAACACAAGAAAATGCTCCAACTGAATCTTCCTTGGTAGCCACATGTAGATACCACTTGAAAATTGGCCTGGGGCAGTCCTTAAACTCCACTACAATTCGATTTGCAATAAAAATAGGAACAGAAGATGATCCCACTTCCATGTTTCAAGAAAAATACCTTTAGATCGCTCTCGGTGAAAACCTTCAACAAGTTCTTCCAGACGCCGGTGAGGTCGCTCAAGAAGAAAACTAATTGCCTCTAAATAGCCTTTGATCGCACTTAGTTTCTCCGAATGGCTCTGAAATCATTCTGAATGTAGGGTGTTTAACAATGAAGTGTATTTGACCTTTTATCCTTCGAAAGAAAACCCTAATGTTCCATTGACATAAATGACTGTTGGTGAAAGATACTGGATCTCGCTCAGAATATATCCATGCTGAATAATCTTCTCCAATATCTAGAACATCTTCCAAAACCTCTTCCCAGGGCATATGCGGAATCTTCATGAGTTTTTCCTACCCCTAAGGCATCTTCCTTAGTTACCAGATGAGATCACTGTCGATGCAAGAGGAGCCTCTTCTACCAGATAAGTAGTCGAGATATTCCCATCCGATGATTTCTCTTCAATCTTCCTAACCCATCTCTGAGTATGATCTTTCCAGATTTCACTAACCTTCTCTTTTCCTTCTTCATTTGATCCTCCATTACTAACTAGTGGATTTATGCTTCTACAGAACTTAGCAATATGTCTAATTTTATTGCATGCATAAAGTTTAATATTGTTCTTTTGAATTGCTTTTCTTAAACCGGTGAAATTGCTTGACCTGCACTGATTAACAATATGTCCAAATTTTCCACAAGCATAACATTTTACATTCATTCTGCAATCTTCTATCTTATGACCAATTTTATTTCATTTAGAACATTTACCGAGAGCAGAATCAGGGTTCTGATTTTCTCCATTTCTACATTGCCTATCCATGTGACCAAATTTATTGCAAACAAAATATCTACCATTGAATTTAAAAGAATTGAATTGTCTTACCGGTGCCTTATGGTTTTGATCTTCATCAGCAGTATCGGAACTCTATCCTTGATCAAATCCAAGTCCACTAGAATCTCCAAACTGCCTCTGTCTCTTCAGTAACTCATCAAATTGTGTTGAAATGATCTTGAATTTTTCTTTGTACTCACTTGCAATAGTTAAATCATCTCTTAGTAATTTCATTTGTCTCTTAAGCTCTTGCTCATTGCTTTGGGATTGTACCAAATCAGTTCTCAACATATCATTTTCATGAACCAACCTACCACATTCTTCAAACTTGTTCTTCAGGGATACATCAAGATTTTATTCCTTTTTCTTTATGTCCTCAATCTCCCTAGACATCCTCATAGTTATAGCTTGCATTTCATTCTTCATAACCATGTTCTCCTGACATAGTTTCCAACATTGTTCCTTAAGTGCATTTTTCTCTTCATCATCCTGATTTTGCAAATGTTCTTTCCTCCTAGCTTGAACAGATGATAGCCTCTCTTGTAGGACAAGAATGAATTCCTTAGAAGAATTCAACTCATCTTGTAGCTTTAATTTCTTCAATCTTTCAACATAATAATCTTCAAGTGCCATATTCAATGATTCTGGTTTCAGGATCTTCCTCAAGCTTTTAAACTTCCTCTAACACACAAGGTTCTGATACTAATTGTTGGAAACTAATAACACTGAGAGGGGGGGGTGAATCAGTGTTATATTGGAATAGTAGATTTTAGCCTTAACAAAACATTCATACACCAACCGACATATCGGTATAAATAGAATTGAAGAAGTAAAGCAACCAATAAGCCAAACACATAAATGAGAACTATAACACATAGATTTATACATAGAAAACCTCAATGAGGAAAAACCATGGTGGTATTTGTGACCCATAATATCAATCCACTGGCCATATGAAGAGATATAACAATAAATGATCGGCCTGCACTTGCAGGAAGGCTTACAGCCTAGAGCACACTGCTAAATCACAATAGGAGCCTCACTAACTACATAAAATTCTAGACAACAATCCGGAGAAGTGTGAACTGCTAAGATAACATCTTCTATGCCAAAATACAGTTGTAGTTTAAGCTTTGTTTGTTCCGGTTGAAACCCGAGACCCCTTTACCGGAATAACCCTTACAATAAATTCTTCACATACATAGTCTCTCTGATATCTTTCACATTGTATCACATTCACATATCCATTACATTACATCCCTACTATATCAAAATGATATAATCAATCTCCTTATATACCCTATACAAATTTATGCCTTATGTCAGCTTACAAGGATATATACAATATCAAATTACATGTTGGTCATATAACATAAATGAATAAACATTAAAACAAGTTGCCGATGCCGGATCCAAGATAAGTCAGCCTCCAATACCGATAATCTTTGCTATACCATGTTGGCCTACATTGCCAGTGACCAAAGAAATTTTCCTATCCCGTCGTTGCTAATGTAGAATTTGTGAAGTGCCTACCAGTACACCATTTGAATTCGGAATCCAAAATCATGTTGCCCTCAATGACAACATAGTGAAACCAACCAATAGAGTGTCAATTTCCAACAATATCTAGGGTAAGGAGAATTTGGTAGCAGATGCATTGAGCCGTAAGAGGCATGAGATCTTAGAAATGTCTCTTAGTGTGGATTTCAGGAGCCATATTCTTAGTGACCTTTCTTCAGATGTGTGGTACGAGGAGGTTATTGCAAAGGTGGCTACAAGTAGAGCTCTTGAGGGGAGATATGTAGGTTAATCAGTTGAGTTGGATGGTCTTCTTAGGCATTTGGAGGTTATTGCAGAGGTGGCTACAAGTATTTATGTTCCACCATCAGATGGTCTTAGATATTTGATCATGTTAGATGCATATCATGCACCTTACTCGGCACATCCAGGTGTCAAGAAGATGCACGCAAACTTAAGACAGATATACCATTAGGCCGGTATGAGGAGATATATTATAGATTTTGTGTCATGTTGCCTTGAGTGTCAGCCAGTGAAGGAAGAGCATCAGCATCTAGCAGGATTATTACAATCGAACTTGATTCCAAGATGGAAATGGGACATTATATCTATGGATTTTATAGTTGGTTTACCCATGTCTTCAAGTTGTCATGATGTTATGGTCACCATTGACAAGTTTTTTGGCAGTGGGCCAGTATCCCTCGCGGGGATTTGTAACATGTTTTAACAACCTCTTGTGGATTGTATAAGTCTAGTAGTTATATCAGGCATTGACAGGTCGATCTTTTGGTGCAACGGTAACCCTAGCTTGTAACAAGTGGTATTAGAGATTGGTCACAGGTTTGAATCACGCAAGCCACAATGAGTGACACTAGGAGGGGGATTGTTGGTAGTTGGCCAGTGTACCTCATAGGGATTCACAACATGGTTTAACAACCTCCTATGGATTCTATAAGTCTAGTAGTTATATCGGGCATTGACAGGTTGATCTTTTGGTGCAACTACAACCCTAGCTTGTAACAAGGTTGACCAAGGTGGTGCCCTTTTCTCTGATAATCTCATCATAGACAACATCGACAATAGCTCAGATTTTCTTTGAGGGTGTAGTTAGATTGCATGGTATTCCTCGTTGAATTATTTTAGATCGTGATCCATTGTTCAGGTCGGCCTTTTGGACTACACTTCAACATGATTTAGGAACGTAGTTGAAATTTAGTTCAGCTTATCACCTGAGACAGATGGTTAGACAGAGTGGGTTAATCAACTTTTGGAGGACCTGTTGAGGATGTATGCTATGGATCAATATTCACATTGGAAGGATTACCTCTATTTGGTGGAGTGTGCATAAAATAATGGTTACCATAATTTAATTGGTATGTCTCCTTATCAAGATTTATATGATAAACCATGTCATACACCCTTGACTTGGGCTTGTTTGGAGAATAGAGTGTGTATTGGTTCAGAGATGTTGGAGGATATGGAGCATTAGGTGGCTCACATCAGAGAGCATTTGGTAGTAGCACAAGATAGATAGAAGAAATATGTAGATAATCATTGTATGGACAAGCAGTTTTCAGTTGGTGACAAGGTGTTCTTGAGAGTTCACCCATGAAAGAGTCTGATATGTTATGGAAAAGGATCTAAGTTGGCACCTCATTTTGTAGGATCTTTCAAGATTTGGAGAGGATTGGTCCTGTGCCTTATTTCCTTACCTTTCCACCTAGCTTGCCCTACATCCATGATGTATTTCATGTATCTATTTTGAGTTTGTATCATCCTGATGTATTACATGTTCTGGATTGGAATGCATTGCAGGTCGAGGATGAACAATTTTCTTTGGAGCCCGCGTGCATTCTTCAACATTGAGAGATGTTCCTCAAAGTCTAATGGGATCTAATTGATGATTCTTCAACTACATGGGAGGATATAGCATGGATGAGAGAGTTATAACCCTATTTGTTCTCAAGCTTCTAGGAGTAAGCCTAGGCAAAGGGGGGAGGATGTAGTGTCCACCCTTGACTTGACTTGATTTGACTTTTATTTCATGCATGATAGACTTATCTAGATTTTTTATGGTTTTTTGGATTATGATTATATATGTGTTTTAGTTACTCATTATGATGCTAGACATTACTAGACATATGTTATTTTGATGGTTTATATGGATGGTGACACTATCATTATTGATCATGTGATTTTTTTGATATATGTGTTTGATGGATCATATATATGTTGATGGATTCTATATGCATTACTATGTTGATGGACTATTGATGGTTTATATTGATCATGGATTTTATGTTATTATGATTTTACTAACCCTAGTTCATGATTATATATGATGAGTTGATTATGCGATGTGTTTGATTATTGTATGACTATCTTCGTGAGAGGGACGATGTCACATCACTCATTGTGAGTGGTATGTATCATTGCAGTTCCCTATCACTTGCTCATTATGATATATATATCAATGGAAGCCATCCCGTTTGTGTTTGTTGATAAGGTTGCGAGTCTCCGACCCTATGTTTGTTGATTTATGGACAAGTTCATATTCCATGTTGGGTTAATTGAAGGGTCGTTGTTAGGTTCCATCTGATGTTTTGTCTTTTGAGAAAGTGTTAATGGCATGAATGTTATTCCAACGTGATCTTGACTCTTTAAGACTCTCTAAAATACAAATGCAAGACTCAACTAAATGTAGCTAGGTATGCTTCTAAGACTTTCTAAAGACAAATGCAATCTATGAGTGAAGACTTTCTATCAAGGATTTCAAAATTCAAACACAAGATCTTCAGCGTATTGTTGAAGTGCTTCAAATTTTGCCTCTTCTTTGTACTGACTTCCAAAATTCCTCATCTCTGACATCTTGGACTATGTCGTATTGATCTTGCTCAACTATCAATTCCTCATCAATAATATTTAAATCATCAATTATTTCTAATTAAACGTTGTTTGACCCAAGATTGGGTTGCTCGAATGGGAATGTGTCATCTCCTTTTAGACCCATATGCTAAAGATTACAATGAAGACTATATGGAACCTAGGAATGATTGATACTTTTCTTTAAGAAATCTAACGAGGATTTAGAAACTCTACTATGGTCTTTTCAACCAATTGTCTGATGGATTCCTTTTGAGATGCCTTTTTTATCTTTTTCCTCAAATTTTCATCAAGACGAACAGATTTCCAGATCTCATTATCTATGACAGTTTCAACTATATCATACTGAGAACGATCAACTTTTAGTTTTCAAGCAAGGTTGTCCAAACTATCGATTATTGCTAATTGGTCATTGTTTGGTCAACCCAGCAAAGGACACAACATACACATCAAAAACAATAATAACACATTAAGAATACTTGTTTAAAGAACTTTTTCAAATTCTCATGAATGTTGGAGTCTTTTTCAAAACCCCATGTTGTTTTCATTGTAATTGGTCAATCAATAACACATCTAGAAAAATCTCATAATGGTCAAAAGGTCACAAGTATTACCACAACCCACATCTTGATACTCCATCAGCTCAAACAACCCTATCACACCTTAGGGTGCGCTCATTTTTTTGCCTTTTTTCAAAAATTAGACCAAAGAAGATTTATCCTCAATTGGCTCGTTATCTTGGGAGATATATGGTGAGTGTCTTGAGGGCAGATTCTTCCCCACCCTTGCACTGTGATAATCCAAGTGTTTGGTTACTGACTCAGTTGGACTTCTAATTTCTAAGGTGTTTAGAAAGGGTTTTGTTTGAGTGGTCACAATCACCAGTGTTTTACACTCCATTGAGGGAGGTCTCCTAGTCTATAGAGGTTACGCTCTATAGATTTTAACATACCATATAGGCACTGAGGGAGGCATAACGTTGTTGTGACAACATGTAACACTCGTCGCATATGATTTTCATCACATACACATTTATTTATAGTGGCTTAGATTACTTGGCTTTAGTCATTTCCACTTAGGTCATTCCCTCTCACTTGGCCTTATGGGTTACTTGGGAGGGAGGCCTTCTAAAGGTGTCATCCTAATGCAGAAAATGAAATAAAGCATGAAAAAGGTGGGTCTAGCTTTTTGATCACCCAAAAAGGGGAGAGCATATACCTATCAGCTTTAGGACATGAAGAACAATGATTCCTTTTAAACCTTCATTGCAATGTTTTCTAAACTATTGGAGATGTTGCTCCAAAAACGCATGGGGTTCATTTTAACTATCATAGCAATGATGAAAGTTGTATTATTCTTTTTAACAACACCAAAAGAAATTTTCTACTCTAACCGTGCAGAAAAAATAACATTAGTAGATATATGGAGGGCTATCCAACCTAATTTTCTCAATTATAGAGCTCTATGTTTTCACAAACAAAGAGAAATCCTAATAAAAACTAGAACTAAATAAAGACAAAATGCAAAAAACCTAAACTGGCAATTGCGAACTAAAAACTGAGAAATTGTGAATTGATAACTGATCAATTGCAAACTGATGCTATCAATTGTGAATTATTGTGATAGCAATTGTGAATTGATGTTTGAGCAATTGTGTAGCAATATCAGGTCAATTTCTCATCAATTAAATGCAAAAAAAAAATTAAAAAATTAAAAAATTAATAAACAGTAGCAAAAGACAGAAGATAGAGATTTTATTCTGCAATGATGTTATCCCAAATCACACGAGCCATCACATCAATGTCATCATAAAATTTGTATTGGGCAATGAATCAGTGGATGCTTCTATAGTATTGTGTGATTGCTTCTTTTTCTTCAATTTTGTGAAGCTCTCTTTCTACTTTTAGGAGTCTTTGGTATTCTCTTTTATGTTCCCTCTTATGTTGTCTTGCCCTCCTTGCACCTGAGATTTTGATTTATGCCAAAAATGCAAATTTCCAAAATTGAAATTTTTTTATGGGTTAGGTGCACAAGATCAACTAATTAAGAAATGACAAATAAAAAATTAATTATTCCCCTTTTTTGAGCAATTGCAGTGGATTCTACTATCAATTGTAATGGATTTTAATGGCAATCGAGGATAAATATTTGTAATTGCAAATTTATGTCTGATCAATTGCAGATTCTGGTTTTCTATGCATGTACAGATCTGCAAAACCAATTAAAACAACAAAGGAAGGTTAGATCTGTTTCATGTCGGGTTCACCAATTGTTCTTGTTATCACTATTTAAAAAATTGGGTATTCTTGTCCCATTTTTGGCTAGAAGTCTGCAAAAATGTGTTTAGCTTGGCCTTGTTACCTCTGAGTTTCTTGGGTCAAATGAGGGTTTAAGGTTTTTGAATATCTAACCCTTCCTATGTTTGAAAAACCCTTATGTTCTATTTCTGCGTTACTTTTGCCACTTAAAGAAGGGTTGGTTTATCGTTAAAAGTGTTCCCCCATAGGTTTTCCCTAGGTAGTCTTTCAAATATTTTCAAATTTATGCCTTTTCCTATGTCTTGTTCTAATGTTTGTTGGGCTCCTTAATAATTGTGCAACTCATTGTTAATCCTACGGTTGTCATTGTTTCACTAGGAAAAGATGCTAGCAGGTTAATGTTCACGAAATGGCGAAAAGGCTAGGCAGGCATGACTAGATGATTGACCGTCTTCTTAAAGGACTGCATCTTGTTTTGAATCCAACGGCTTGTGTTGCTTCATTAGCCCAAAGTGCACATGATCTACCCTTTGTGAAGTAGCAAAAGACTTGGTGGGTCCCAGAGGCGAATGACTCCTTTGGTTAAAGCGCGATCAGCTCAAAAAAGATCAACGGCTCACGTTGATTCGCGGCCTAAAGATACTCGTTCTTTACCTTTCGCGAAGTTGCGAAAAGGTGGAGGGCCCAGCAGAGGTGGTCACGACAAAGGTAACAGGCGAGCAAGTTGTCGAGATCCAATGGTTGTTGTTGCTTTGCAAAGATAAGTGGCCTGAGGTTTAAGCTCTATGAAACAGCGAAAGGGTTGGTGGGCCCAAAGGACAGGCAGGTCGTAAGTTTTAAAGGCCGATTAAGTAGGATTTAATCGGATGGTTGTTGTGGATTTGCAGCCTCAAGTCAAGTGGAGATTAATGTTTGTGAAATAGTGAAATGATGTGGCAATCACACAATGGCTGACATGGTAGGATAGATGGGTTGTTCCATGGAAAGAATTAGTGACTTGTCAAATACACATGGCTCTGAAGGGTAGTTGAGGGCCCGCCTTGGTTCAACTGGCAGTTATGTTGAGAATGGTGAAGTAAAACATGTGGCGGCTTCAAAATGGAACCCGGTGGAACTTCCTAAGCAAATAGCTGACTGCCACATGGCATTTGTTAACCGGTGATGCAATAAAGCAAGCGATCTCCGAGTTAAAGGGCCCACTTTAAAAGGTCTGAGCATGTTAAATAGTGTACGTCTCAAGAGTGATCTAATGGTTGTCGTTGTTTTGCAGCCCGAAGATGCTTGCAGCTTAGCCTTTGTGAAATGGCAAAAACCGTTAGCTGTCATGGTTGAGCGTGGTTAGTTAAGAAGACTAGCGGTCACTGTAGGAAGTAAAGACCGAGCAAGTAAATGACGATCTAATGGGCAGCGTTGTTTCATGAGGTAAAAGTGTGCATGGTTTAGTGTTCGCAAAATGGTGAAAAGAAGGTAGGGCCCATCACTAACACAGATAGACCAGAAGGAGTAAAAGCAGTGCAAGTTCTCGAGATCCAATGATCATCGTTGCTTCATGAAAGAAAAGTGTGGGGGTTTTAAACTCTACAAAATGGTGAAACGACTAAAACAGAGAAAGACTCAGAGAACTTATGGTCCGTTGGAGCTTGTTTTTGAATTTGATTTTTATGAATTCAATTCTGAGGTGATGGTCAAAGCATGCGGGATTAATTTCTCAATTCAATGCCAACTTGCCATATTAAGGTCTGCATCAGTTGAATATTAGTACCATTTTGACAAGTTTGTTGCAGAGGAGCTGGTGCAGAGCGAGTTTCTTCAGGCAAATAACTAGGTTTTTTCTGTGTTTTCCTTGCTAGTTGCAGTCTGAGAATCAATGTTGCTATGTGAATTTTTTCATTAGAGTTTTGTGCAAATCTCAATTGATATAGTTGCATTAATGGGATGGCACCAAAAAGGGAGTTAACAGGGAAAGTAAATTACCAGGATATGAATATTTGTGATGATTTTCTGGAACAACTAACTATGTCTACCAATGTCGGGGCCAAGGCTAAAGAATTGGTACCAAAGAACCCTCATTTAAGAATTGGGGATGGCCTATATGAAAAGGGTAATTGGTTAAGGGATCCACAAATAGGGATGTCAGGTTTAGGATTGTTAAAAGTAGATTTTGGTCAGAGACATTCCCTTGCCCCTTTAAATAGCATATGGGAATTGGATGTGGGGAAGCTTATAGTCCCTGGTGTATTCATGGATGTAGATTTGTTGACTCTGATTGCACAAAATTATGACCCTATAGCTAGATGTATCAGGAATGTGAAAGGATCAGCCCTGATTGAAATTAAAGATGATGAATTCAGAAGTGTGTTTAAGCTTAGTGAGGCTTCAAATTTGTTAGAGCCTATTGATTTTGAATCACTGGCCCAAGTTTATGATGCACAAAGGGATCACCTTAGGAGTAGCCCATTGAAAGAGTTCTTTGTTAAAATAGGAGGGTTAACAGTTGTAGGCCCCAGTACAATGGAACCCTTCTCCCTGAATCTGTTTACTCTAAGAGCTAAGGGTATGTATTGGGCACTCTGTCAGATTTTTGGAGAAGATGCTGAGAAAAACATGCCAACCCATTACATGTTGATGAATGCATAGATTCTAAACCCCTCTCTGGCAATAACATTTGATTATGTGCCATACCTCACTGATGCAATTCATGCAAGGCTAGTAGGGATAAAAAATGGTAAGGTGGACAGACCGTTTGGATGGTATTCTCTTCTAATGCACATGTTTTTGTTCAAGGGTGCTGATTATTTTGCAAAAGAAATGGATTTGGTCAAGGTGAAAGATAAGGAAGAGATGCTTGTTCAACTTTGGAGTACTATTTTATCCTAGGATAGAGAGGATGCTAGGTATCTAAAGTTTGATAGATGCTTTGCATCTAAGATTAGGATTATTTTATGCACAGAAAACCCTAGGATTCCTAAGGCTCTCTTGGAATTCCTCAGGCCCAAGGAGTTTGCAGAAGGTATTAAGATTGTTCATAATTGGGGAGATATGTATTTGTACCCTGTTTCTACAGTTTCTAGAGTATATGGTTTCAAAGGAACTCCATATTTATTGCCTTATCAAGTCCCACTGAAGATAGGAATTATTGAAGTCTTAAGGCAAATTGGAGGTGTACAAGAGGCAGAGCTGACAAATAGGGGTAAAGGGACCATTTTCCCAACTATTACCATGGCACATCACTTTGTGATCACTAAAGGTGGCTGGAAGTATTTTGAAGAATTCTTTAAACCATATAGATTGTCAACTGTCGTTTCAAGATTTACAGACCTTGAAGACTTTTTCAATGGCATGTTTAGGAAGAGAGTAGTTTGTAAAGGTAGGCCTCACCAATTTTAGTTCCCTGAAGATATAATTAGGAATGAATTCAATTTGGATGAGCAAGAACTAAGGAAAGAGAAGTGGGTTGCATATAAAAGGGCTCTTGACTTCATTCATCAGTTCGATAGCAGTTATGACCCTCTCTCTAGTTTCAATCCCTTTGAGGAAAAACTAAAATTCTTAATTCTTTATTTTGAAGACCTCATGCAAACTTTGAAAGAAAAAAGGGAGGCTATAATGAGAAATGATCCTGACAGGGTTAAATTGGTTCTAGCTAAGGCTGCTTTTGCTAAGGCTATCCCACCAGGTGATTATGTCATGCATAATAAATCAAAATACACTGTGATGATGCCAGTGACTAGCGAGCCTTCTAATTCAAGAGGGAAAAGAGAAATTGAAGATGTCATTGACATCCAAGATTCCCCTAAAAGGAAAAGAGTGGGAAAGGAAGTGAAAACCAATGAGCCTTTGTATTGTCCATCTCAATCCCCCATCCACATAGGAGATGAGTAGGCGGTGGTTGAGCAGTTGTTACAGTTAGGGAGTCTCGGGGAGATTGCCTATACATATGAGGAGACACAAGAGGGGATGCCAAAAGAGCCACCTTGTGCTGAAATGAACTTGACTAATGGTGAGCTCAAAGGTGAAGAGTCAAACCTTACTGTCAAGCAAGCCAGTGAGGAGTTCCTGGCTGATAGTAACTTTTTTACAACAGGGGCCTTCATGAAATTTGTATGGAAGCAAAACATGGAACAATTTAAAGCCAAATTTGAACAAAGGGAGAGTGAGTAGCCTCGCAGAGATGTAACTCAGGTGGAGGAAGAGGTGAAACAAGAAATGATTGAAGAGTTCAAGATCATTACTCTTGAAAAAGGAAGAGAGATGGTATCAAAAGCTGGTCTTTTAATCCTCCCTGAGTGGGATATAGTTGATGCTCTAGTACTTGAATTAGTCAGGAAGGAAACTAAACCCATGGAAGGAGTGACCTTCAGCAGAGATAATGCTAGTTATGTGGTCACTAAAGAAGGATGAAAATAAAAGAAGGAAAGATGTATCAGATTCTAGTATCCTAGGAGGCATGATTGTAAAAAGAGTCCAAGATACAGGGGTGGTGGAAGCTACAAGCACAGTCTTGGAAACTGCAAAGTTCAATGTAGCAGTGGCAGAAAAAGAGGCAAAAGAAAAGGCTAATCTCCAATTGAAATTGGAAACAATCTTAAAGGCTTGCAATGAGGCCAAAGAAGGAGTAGCCAACAAAGACAATATTATTGCTAGACTTCAGGGTCAGTTGGCAGGTCAACACCATCCAGGTGAATCCTCTACTCTTATGATAGCCTCTTCTCCAGCAAGACCTCCACTCATGAGCCCTATCATAGAATATCCCCCTTCTCCTATGCCTTCTGGTTTCCAGTCAGCTGAAACTGTTCAACATGAGTTAGAAAAGTTGAAATAGGCTCAAGCCTTGTTTGCAAGCAGATATGAGGAAAAGGTAAAAGCCACAATTTTAAAGTTTGCTAATTCAGTTAGGCTCCCTATCGTTCACATTTCTATGAAGAGAATTTTGAATATTTTGATCAAATTAAGAGAGGATGAAACCACCTTGGAACCAATTCTTAATAAGTGGATGCCTAGAGGTACGAAGTTAGAGCTCATGTGTTCATCCCATGCAGATGCAGAGGCAAATGACAATCTCAGGTCCACTAGTGAATTCATAAAAGAAATGAATATACTCTCAGAAGAAAGGGCAGATGTAAAAAGAAAGGCCCAACTATATAGAAAGGAATATTTTGATCACAAGTATGAGATGTTTCCAAGGGGTTTTGTTGGTCCAACTCAGTTAAAAGAGGAGAAAGCATGGTTGGAAGAGCTGGACCATAACTTGTCCAAAAGGGTAAATGAAATCATTAATACTGATGACATGTCCTTATTTGTCAAGACAATTGAGGAAATTGAAAAGGTAAAATCACATTATGGTTTCATAGAAACAGAGATTGGGCAGTTGATAGTCACTTGGAAAAGGCTAGAAGGAATGAAGAAGAAGATTGTTAGCTTTTCTTGGCCAAATGAATGAAGAAGAAGATTGTTATCTTTTCTTGGCCGAATGATGACATGTTCCAGGAATGGAAGGATAAATATGCTGGACAAAAAGAAGAAGTTCCCAAACAGTTAGAAGATGTTGTAGTGGGACAACAAGTTGAAGAGGTCGTTGATACCGAAAAGGACTTATACATTTTTCTTGGAGAACATTGTGATTTGCAACAAACTTTTCTTAAGTTTGTCTGAAGCTTGTATGCATCCATGATGTTATAAATGGATACCAGGACTATTAGGAAGAGGATCACAAGAATTTTGGTAAAGAACCTTTGGTAAAATATATCTACATTAAGATACATTGGAGTTATCTGTCAACTTAGTTATCACAACGGAAGGCTCAAAACAATCCTAAGGAGTTTCCTAACGTGATTACATAATCTTACCTAACTCAACTTGCGTCTTTAGACCCATTAATCTGGATATCTTAATTACGAGATAAAGCATAGTTCTTAATTACATATGTGTTCAATGGGTTGTCATCTTATAATTTTAGGAAGTGTCCAATTGCTTTGGTTGATGAGGAGACCATCGAGAGGTTAATTACTCAAAGCACTTTAATTCATAATTTCATTAGGAGGTCTCCAAATGGGTTCAAGCGTTTTAAATATAACAAAGTTCATTCATTAGAGTTCTAAAAAAAAATAACCATCCGCACTTGACAGCATCCTTTAATGCTATAAATCTGCTTAATGAGATTCATTCGTTAGGGTTAAACTACGTTTAATATAACGAGGATTCCTTCATTTGATCTTAAAATATTCACCCACATTTGATACCTCTTTTAAAATATTAAACAGTATGGTTAATAAGATAAATTTGTTTCTTTCGGATTAAACTTCCATGAGTAGAGTGAGGTCTCTTCATTTGTTATCATGCGTAGCCAACTAATGAGTTGAAGTTCTTTTATGAAAGGTAAAATATGAGTAGCCATAGGATTCATTTGAAGTTTTAATAATGCAAGTAAATGGGCTAATTTTTCATTAAGATGGATCTGCATTAGAACACACGAGAGCATCCTTCAATTTAAAGAATCGTTAACTAGATGACATTCGTCATTTCAAGATTAGAGAGATAAGATCATAATGACGTCCTTCTATCAGGTTTAAAATACAATTATCTTTTTGCATATCTCTTTTTTTTTTCTTTTGTTAGATGACAGTAATATGCGAGAGATACTTTTACTAGGGTTTAATGTATAAACAACAATTCAATTACTTTTCCATTTTAGATTAATTTTAGCAATCATGAGGGATTCCTTTTATAAGAGATTAAAAATATGGACATCTAATTGAGTTCACCCAATTATAAAATAAATCTGGTGAGGATTATTGATTATATTTACAACATAAATTACTAAGTGTATTCATCCAATATACAAACTTAAATTACCTAATTGAGTCCACACGATTATCATCTTACTCTGGTGAGGAATATAGTTAAGGTTAAAGCGTGAAATAACTTAACAAATCATCCAATGCAATGAAGCATAATTAACATGGCGTGAATTCAATTCACTAAGGTAAAAGGATAGATGTTGATATGATGTTCTACCTTTTAATCTCAATCTGGGAATTGTGACATAAGTTTTAACTTTGTTTTCCCTTTTACATTCAATCCATTAACATACTTATTAACAAATTAATCCAATGAAGTAATTCTAACTAGATTTCTTCCACTATTACAGTTTAAATTAACATTATCAAATTACTTTTTCCACAACTTTAACTTCAATATTTAAATACTTTGCCATATTCATAATTCACAACGTTTTAAGAATTTAAATAACTTCATTTATCCAGATGTTTAATGTTATGCACTTAGATTTGAATTCATTAAATTTCCACCATACACTTATGCAAAAATACAACCATTCATGATAATTTAAAAACATAAAACAATGCACGCTATAAACATCGCATGACACAGAATATGATCTCGGAGTTCACCCCGGATGGGCTACATCTCCGGGTCTGCTCAACTGCAAGACCCTTTTGGTATTTAATATAGTTAAGGTTACATATTTACATGTCTTTACAATCTTGCCTTTTTGGCGATCACAACCATACTGCAAATGACCATTTCAGTCAGTAAAAACAACTCTACAAGTTTTCCAACTAAGTTCACATAAATGTAATCTTTTCTCATTCGGGTATTTTACTTAATCCTTAGATACACATCACTGACATCGTTGGTCTAGAACTGAACTCTAGTACCCCCCCAACAATTTAGAAATTTCCTTGCATATATATAAAACAAGTATATGTAAATCCTCAATTTATATCTAACCGATTAAAATTATCGTCTGAACACTAAGGGGTATTTCACGGGATATATATTCATTACGAAGGGACCAAGAAGCCACATATAGATAATATTTTATGTTGATATAAGAAATTCCTAAGATATCATTTATTAAATCTCCACATTTACCCATAGTTTATGATTAGTAATTATCAAAGCCCGTTATATAAATCAGAAGGAGGCAGAAAACATATGCCTCTATAAGAGTTTTCAAATTTTCAATATTCTAAATTCCCTATATTAATTACTACTCAGCTTAAATAACATTAATTAAACAAGGAATAAAAAAAAGTCTAAATTTAGATAATAAAAAAGAAACTCCATATAAAACCAACATGATTTCTTTCCCCCTTTTTCTTTTTTTTTATTTATTTATTAAATATATCCTGAATTTATTATTTTATTGTTTCTTTCTTTTAAAACAATTAAAAAAAAATAATAAAAAAAAAACTAATTAATAAACAAAAGTTTTCTTTTTTTTTTTTTAAAATGGCATATTGAAGACTGGGGTTACCCACGTGGAATACCACGTGGGCCCCCTTGGTAGCCACGCTACCATTGGTAGCGCTGCTACCATTGGTAGCGCTGCTACCAACTGGTAGCAGGCCGCTACCCTTGGTAGCGCTGCTACCAGCTGGTAGCAGTAGCTACCATGGTAGCAATGCCTCCTCCCAGCGATGGGGGGGGCATAAAACAGCTTTTTTTTTATATATTTATTATTTTTATTTTGTTTTATTTTATTTTCAAAACAATCACTGGTAAAATTACAGTACCAGATCCAAAAAATTTTTCCATTGCAGACCCAGACCAAAACTGCCTGAGTGCAGTCCACAATCTGCCAAATGAATATATATAGATATATTTTTTTAAAACAAAAGAACAATATAAGTAAGTAATACAACAAAATGTATGATTATCTCACCAAAAAACACAGTCTGAAAACACAAATTTGAAGTATTTTCCAGCAACCCCAATTTTTGAAAAAAAACAAACACACTCACAGCCATTCCTCCCTTCCTTTTTTTTCTTTTCTCTCTTTTTCATTCTCAGAATATTATGGATTTCAAAGGAGGGCAAAATAGAAGAGTCTTTGAAGAATAACTAAGCCTTCAACCAACTGAAAACTAAATCTTAATAAACACTCATGGGTAGCAATCCTCTCTATTTTTCCAGCATTTCATGGAGGACATAACAACAAACAAAAGGGTAGATTAAAATTTCTTACCTCCAAACGCTTTCCAGGAAGAGATTTTGATGAAGATGAGCTCCCAAATCAGCTGCTCTCATTCCTCATTCCTCCCCAAAATCCCCCAATCTCCCTTGCAAGAACCATGTTTTTCCCAAAAAAAAGACCCAAGGCCCAGAAGCCCCCAAAATGCTTACAAAACAAGATTAAAAAGAAAACCCTAATTTTTGCCCTAATTTCAATTTCGAAATTAGGTATTTATTTTTAAAATAAAATGATTGAAAGTCCCAAATGGAAGTCATTCATTACCATTATTTATTAATCTTATATGTTTTCCCCTATTAAAATTAAAATGCTTCTTTTACTTATTGAGTTTTTAAATTTTGATTTCTTAAAATCGATTTAGGCCTACATTTATATTTTGGGACTACTTACCGGGTAAGGCGTTTTGATTAAATTTTAATTTTCTAAAAATCAATCTTTTTATACTATATCAACTATACAAATAAAAAGGAAATAATTTCGTTTAAATAATAATAATTTATCCCTTTTCTTCCAAAATGCGAAAATGAGTAATTTATTTCTATCTCCCAAACGACTTTAAAAATTTTCCCTTCTAAAATGCATAATTTATTAAAATCGTAGTTATTAAAATTAATTATTAAATTAACTCGCTATAACTTAATAAAGCAACATTTTTAAATAAATGACTAATCTAATGCAAGAGTCTTGTTTATTCAAATTTCTCAACTACAAATGCATAAAAGTTACAAATGCGTAAATGAGCACACTAACCCCAGTTAAATACCTTAAGCTTGCTACAATAACAATTTAAAGCAATCTCTTAAATTAGTGATTAATCATATAAAAGAAACTACCTATTTAAATTCCTATATCACTATTGCGTACGCCTACTCATTAATTTTGAATTTAATACTTAGGATAACAAACCTCACTTACCTCGCGCAAGGCACGCAAATAGAGGAAGTCCTCCAAATCTCTCGACACGCATCCCATTGAAAGCAAGCTCCACGAATCCACGCACGATGCTCACCTAACCATGGCTAAGGCAAGACAAGAGTTATATGACCACCAACTCCGAATTCTAAAGATGAAAGAGCATACTCAACCTTGCAAATTCCAAAGGAGATAAACCTTGCCCTAAGCGGTGTTGTACCTGCAATCTCCTGCACCCATGAATTCATACAAGCACGCATATACATATACATATTCAATAAAGGCGTTAGCTCAAGATTTATCTCAAGGGTTAGGAAACAACTACATTTACACGAAAATCGATGCAAAAGCACAATAATAAGTATGCACAATTTATTTATATTATCTAAACTACACATTGCATATCGGTTAATCTACCATTCTAGAATGCCACAAAGGAAGTCAATCAAGGTTAAACGGGTTTTGAAAGTCTGACTAGGGTATGGGCATTACAATTTCCTTGATCTTTTCATATACAAATAGAGTTGATTTATTTCTTACAGGAAGGATAGAAGGGAAATCAAAATTTGAGACTAATTGTTCTCGTGTTTGAAATCATCAAATCCAAGCTAATTAGACTGAAAGAATGAATCACAAAATCTTTAACTAATTAAATTAATTTTAAACACAATATAATGAAATAAATGATAGAAATAGAAAGATTAAACTAAATTAAAACTCCCCATTCTCCACTTGTGCTTCCATTGTTCTTGTCCATTATTGTTGGTGTAGGTGGCTCTCAGGTATTGCACTGATTTCCTACATAAGATGGAAAATAACTTTGAAGACTATGATTCTAGCTTGAATTGAAAAAAGAGGTTGAATTTATAGATTTTCAACACAAAGGAGGTGAGAATTTGAACTCAGGTGTTGATTGATAGATAAATGAAATTGATTGATCTATTAACTCATTAGATTGATCTATTAACAAATTTGATTGAGGAGTCAACTGAATTGATTAACCAGTAGACTGAATAGACTAGCTAGTTGATTGAGTTGATGAATCAAATGATTGAATTGATTAGAGAGATAAGTGGACTAATTGATCAGTCAGAAAAGGTGATTGAGAGTTAAAAAGAGTGATTAATGAGTTAACCGAGTTAATGAATTAGATATCTGATTTGATCAATCAGTTCTGATTTCAGCATGTGTTGTAGGATTTTAAAATTGAAATTGATTTTCATTTTCAATTTGGATTTGAATTTGGACTTTCAAATACTGAAATGCACATGAAATTAACTGAAATTCAAATTTGATGGAATATGAATTTGGAAGAAATGAAATTAATTGGAATTAAGTGAAATTCAAATTTGGGGAAAATGACATGAAATTAGATGGAATTAATTGGAATTAGAATTTGGGGATTGGAAGAAATTAATTAATTAATTAAAAAAATTAAATGAAATTATTTAATCATAAGAAATTAAATTAATTAAATAAAAAAGATTATTTAACTAAGGAAAATCTTGTAATTAATTAAATAAATAATATTTAATTAATATTTGAGATAAGGTTAATTGATGAAATGATAGAAATTCTAGAAATTCAATAATTAGAAATGTTTAATGTTTTGATCAGAAGAAATATTTAATTTAATCAAATATTTAAAAAATTACTTAATGAAATAGATGAATAATTAGTGTAGAATTAATGAGACATTTTTAGGTGTCTACAATTATATATATATATATATATATATATATATATATATATATATATATATATATATATATATATATATATATATATATATATATATATATATATATATATATATATATATATATATATGTTGTATCATTGCTTTGTGCTTGCAAGATTTGCAAGTACTAGACACCGACTCAACCTGGCTCCACAGGTCTAAGCATGTCTTTAAATCCCAATGGCATGTGGTCTGAAGATGACATGAGTTTCCTTCACATACTCTAGGTCTAAGATGTCTACCTTGAGTCGTCAGCATCTTGGCGTAATTCGTCAAGTCAGTCAGTGAGTTATGGTGTTGTGAGTATGCAAGTGTTTATTGATTTGTTTAATCAGTTTGATGAGAGCTATATGGTTTATGGTTGATTAATTTAATTGTTGGTTTAATATAGTCTTATTCGAGTATTTAGTTTTGGGGATTTAATGCTCATTTATTTATTATTGATTTATTGGTTTTTAACTAATTAAGATTTAATATTCATTTATTGCTTATTTAGAATTATTTATTTATTTATTTATTGTTGGTTAATGATTTATTTAATATTTATTGTTTAATTTATATTTACGGTTTATTTATTTATCTAGTGTTTAATATTTATGATTTAATTATATATTGTTTAATAACGCCTTTTAGCTTTAATATTTAGTAATATTTATTAAAGGCTATTTAATTATTTTATTAGCCTTTGGGTTATTTATTTAATTACCCATTGGATTTATTTGATCTTAGCCTATAGTTGTTTGTATAGTTGAATTATTATTTCTGTGGGAGTAATAAAATATCTTATAATATATCTTTTACATCCCACTTATATTTATAAAAGTGTTTTAATATTTTCCCTACCTACCCTCTATTCTCATTGATTGACTTTGAGGATAGGGTTTTGGCTTGGAGGTTAGGGTTTAGGTTTGGTTTTCTTTTTATCCAGTTGCTTGAGCTTGTTGTCGGGTTACATCTTTTGAATTTCTTTTGTAAATTTTACTTTCAGCTTGGATTTTGGCTTTTGGAGTTTGGCTTTTGGAGTTTGCTGAATTTTGTGTGGGCGCTTCTACAACTTTCTTCCATCACTTCTAATCCAAGTTGTAGACCCTTCCTTTGAAGTTTTATTTTCTAATTTTGTGTTTTCACCATGTCTGCAGATTGTATGCGGGTGTTTGGGGAGAATGAAATTATCACATAGTTTTTATATAGTTCGAAGAGAAATATTTCCCTGTATAAATTTTATTACATAATTTTAACTTTAGGAAAGGGGAAAATATATTTTGTATTTGGTCTTACTACATGCATAGCTTTGTAATTATTGGATGTTTGTGATGTTTCCTGGATGAGCCCATTATTGTTTAGATGTGTAATTTGTTATTCCTTTTTGTTTGGGGTTGTTGATGAGACTTGTTAGACTCTCTGTGAGTCTCTCTGTGTATTCTTTGAGTATATTTTGTGTAATTTCCATGAAGTCATATTTCAGTATATCTTTCAATATGGTAAATGATTTCAAGTTATGTTTATTTCATTCAGTTTGTATTGTCTGGGCATTTCTTTAAAGCCCTTGTTTGTAAGATCTCGTGATGTCTTGGATTTTACATCTTTGTCACAAATTTTATTTGTTCGTGTCTGAGTCTATAGTATATGCGCTAAAACTATAAATGTGTTATTTTGATATGTATATGTGATGTTTCTTAATGCAAACATGTTGCTTAATATTGTAAATGCGATGTATGAACTTGTATATGCGTTATTTCATAATATATGTGTCATTCTATTCTGTGTATGCGATTTTGCATTGGGTGAATGCAATGTTCAAACATGTAAATGTGTTGTTAGTTTGGGTATATGCATTGCACTGTGTAGTGTATGCATTGAACTGCCCAAATTTGATGTTAAAGCCAGTTTTACTCATTTTGTCTTGTTTTTCCGATTGAATTTTTATGCCAAAGGCTTGTTTAGGGTCTGTTGATGTTTTCCAAATTGGTCCTTGAACAGATTTTATATATTTCAATGGTTTAATGCTTATTTATCTTTCTATTCTTGTTCTTAATAAGTTTGTACTCTCTTCCATGTTGATGAGCCATGTTTGAGAGGTGAGGTATTGTTGTTTTTGGAACCAACAACTAAGTAGGCCTTGTTGTAGCTTTGTCTTCATATTCATGGAAGATTTGGATGGCCTTGTTGTGGCCCTTGTTATATTTGAAGGCCAAGCGACTCATTTTGTATTACATGTTTCTATGACCATTTATATGATCAAGAGTATGTATGGTTGTAATTAGCTTCTTATGGATGTTTATGTTTTCAGATTTTCATGATTATCAGCCTCTTGTTGAGATTTTATTTGGATCCATGTAAGGTGGAGTGGGCTTCCTTGTGATGATTAGGGTCACGAGAGATAGGCTTGCATGAGGTTCTTTGTAAGGATGCATGAAGTCTAGACCTCTAGGGCGCATTGGAAGTTTACCATGTAAACAAGTGATAACATAATAATAAATTAATGGGTTGGGTAAATAATTCAATAAACAAGATAATAAATATTTGAGCCCCATGACTTCATCCTAGGGAGGATGTTTTAGGATAATCTTGGGAAGGCCACTATGGTGGTAAGTCAATCTCCCTTGATCTCTCATAGGCTAAGATAGCTCCACATGTCCATTAGTCTTTTGCCTTATGTTATAGTATATGTTATATTAGAGGATGGCATGTGATGGCACTCCACTACGTCATGTGTCCCCTTGTTGATTTGTGGATATGCCATGTGGATTTGCATTTATGACTTGATGCTTTGTAAGCCTCTGGGAGTTTCGTCTTGTGATTGTTTGTGGTTGGTTCCAGCTTGAGAGTCCTTGTATTGTTTAGTCTCTTTGATTGTTAGGTGTCTACTTAGGTCTAGAGTGTCTGTTGGGACCTTGTGTCATCTCCTAATGTAGGGGGTGGTTCCTATGGTTCCACATGGTCGGGTGGTTGGTGTTTTTCAAACATTGAGATATTCTTATGGAATCTTCATGCGTGGATGCAAATTATTCTCAATATTGAAGCTTATGGATGTTTCTTGTAGAAGATTTATGTAATGGATATCTTGGATTTATGTAATGTATTGTTATGTGGAAGAAGTAGATGAATCATGTATTAGGAAGGAACAATGCTCATGATGTATCATTCATGTAATTGTAATTGTAATTGTATTGTAGTTGGTAACTTAGGATTATGACATGATTTGTAATAATGACTATGAGATGTATGGAGATGATCTTGTATAATTAAAGTAAATGATTTTCATGTACTTAGATGTTTTTAGTGGAATGGATTCATATGAAGAGTTATTGTATTGTTTAAATTTCATGGTTATCAATTAGGATGTAGATTAATGTGTAATAGAACCTTGAGTAAATGGAATGAATATAATGTACGAATATTGGTTGATTAATAATATCATGTTTAGTTGATAATTCCATTTATGTGATTGCATTGGATGTTGTGGAGTATGCATAACACATAAAATGATTAAACTAAAGAAAGGCATTAGGATTCTTGTGTTATGCATTTGGAAATTATTTTAAAGAATCGATCGTGCTAGGAATATGGATGCATGTGTAGTGTGGATAAGATAGATATTGAAATTGGATTATGTTTGTGTGTGTGAAAAGTGGAATAATAATTTCTATCTGCAAGACACAACACCTCAATTAAGTCATTACATGTATGGTTAGATAGATATAAGCATGAATAATAAAACAAATACAAATCAACCAATTGCCTTCTAAAAGATGCGAGTATAAGATTGCTCTCAGATTTTTATAAGCAATACCCGTGACTAGACTACACCAAGATGAAGGATTTAATCTATATGAGCATGATATTAAGCTAAAATGGATGCAAGATGGATGAATAATTCAAGCAATAATGAATTCAAGCAATATGGATTCAAGCAATATGGATAAAACTAAATATGCAAATAATCAAAAAGCAAGCACAATATATTCGATGACTCCAGAGAAAAATCAGCATAATAATAATAAATCTCCAAGCGTGTTCTCAAAAATCTTTGGGGTAAATTGGATGAGAGATGAAGGCTGAAATTATAGAGAATTACAAGAGAGGTGATGAAAAAGCTCAATTTAGGATTAATTAAAAATAATTGAGAAATCAGTTTCAGTTAACCTTGAGATAGATTCCAATTATAGTTTAATTGAAATGCATTTAGATAAGAAGTTCAAGTTGCATTGGAAATAATATTAAATTAATTCCATGAATTTATGATAAAAATAGATAATTCTTTTATTTATTCAAGAAAAGATTCTTTTCAATGCAACTGAACTTCTTTTTCTGAAAAGCTTTGAGTTCCAATTTAAGAATGATCAATAAATCAATTAATTGTTTTTCTAATTTCAAGTTCTAAATTTAGAAAAAGATTCTTTTCAATGCAACTGAACTTCTTTTTCTGAAAAGCTTTGAGTTCCAATTTTAGAATGATCAATAAATCAATTAATTGTTTTTCTAATTTCAAGTTCTAAATTTAGAAAAAGAAATAATATCTCAAGTTTGATTTATCTCTCAAATCAATTCTTTTATTTTATTTTCAATTCAACTCTTGCTTTGTAATTAATCCCTCTTTTGTAATAAATTAATTCCTTTGTTTGCATGATTAATGACAAATTTATTAATTAATTAAATATGCAAGGATATTTAATAAATTAAAATAGGATAATTGATTAAAAAATGATATTCTTGGAATGATTCAATTAAATAAATATTTAATTAATATTGAGCAATTGACTTGCCATGTGATATTTGATAATTAAAGAATTAATAATGTGCTCAAAGTTGATTTAATTGCCTTTGGTTAAGACCTTGGTAATGTTGTCGAGATTAGGGCCCATGATTTAGATGACCAATTTTAGGGTATTACATTTTCCCCTCTTTGAATTAATGTGCGCGTAGCGCGTTGGTTCAAAGAATATGTGATGTCTAGGAGATGCCAGTTCTGAACTTGATTGATCATGAACCAGATAAAGAGCAAGGTGTTTAGCTTGATTTGAAGTGATGAAGCTGAACATAGTCTGATTAAAGTGAAACCGATCCCAAACTTGATTGAACTAGGAACGATAGAGAGCAAAGATACCAAACTTGAACTTGATTGATCAAGAAGCGGATCTTACTGATCTAGAACTTGATTGAACTTAGACACAATGAGCAAAGATAAAATCGATCTTGAACTTTATTGATCAAGACATGATGGGCGAGGATAAACTGTCCAGCTTGATTTGATGCGATGAAACTGAACACTTGCTTAAATTGAGCGTGTGATCGAAGATACTCTTTAAACTTTTCATTGAGTTTAAACAAATAATCAACTTGATGAAAAGTGATGAAACTGATTAATGTTAAGAGATTAATTTAGAAAAAGACAAATATCAGCTTGATATGAAGTGATGAAACTGATATTCCCCTAGCGATTGATTCGATTCAGATGATCGAGAGATCTCAACTTGATATGAAGCGATAAAGATGAGATTCCCCTTAGCAATAAGAATTTGATTTTCTTTAGTTGAAAATATTTTTGCTCGACTTTGAAGATGTGAGGTTATGAGGTCACGAGTATGCCCCCTTGAGAGAGAAATCAAAAGATAGCGAGGTTACATGATTATTATAGGCAATTTTCAGTGATGATAATTATTTGAGCACAAATGATTCAAAAGAATAATTGAAAATTTGGCGTTGATTGATAAGAAATTGAGTGCAAAGTTGATTTGTATAATAAAAATTGAATTGAGAGTCAGCGTTGATTGATGAGAAATTGAGCGCAATTAGAAGAAAGAATGAGCATTTGATGAAAAGTGCTAAGTGGTCCAAATTTTGTGAAATTGACTAGCAAAATGATCTCAATTTTTTATTTTGATCCCAAAAATGGAATCAAAATGGGCAAATTAGCTAAGGGTACAATTTTCATGTCCATCGAAGCAACTTGAAAAATTAGGGTTTTGGCTATATAAGGGGTAAAAGTGTCATTTTCAATTCATTTTAACCCTCCAAGTTTGAAAATTCAAAAAGCCTTATGCGAAGAAAATGGTGGTCCCTACTCGTGAGCATCAATGTGAGTGACAAAGACGACATAATCGACCTTGGAACTATGAGCCAGCGGTAAGTGATCGATCTTAAGCCTATTATTGATTTCAATTTTGATTTTTTTTGTTGATTTTTTTATTTTTTGGCATGTTGGAAGTCAGCTTTCTCGTTTTGTCATGCGAAATAGGATCCTATCATGTACGACAAACTGTTGAAGTTTGTTTTGTTATTTGAGACCATTAGTTTTGTCGTTCTAACCCCACCCTTCTATCGTACGACAACATTCATAAAAGATCATTTTGTCATCTGAGGTCTAATCTTTTGTCGTATGGGAATCTTTTGTCATACGAGGCCCAATCCTGACTCGAACGAGTTGCTGCCCTTCTATGTTTTATCGTTTGGGAAATAGTGAGTATTTTTTAAGGTCCAACTTAAAATTTTGATTTTGCAATTGATGTAGTTGGATTTGTGTGATGTTTTACTTCTCTTTTAGGCTTATTATGAATGTTTTCTGATTCTTCATTGTTTAATTTTTGTAGGTTATATTACCTCATGTGCTTTTCAGATGTGTTTATCCACCTACTATGACTTTAGTTTGGCAGTTTTCAGAGGTTGATCAGGCACAGATTGATTTGTGCATTTTGACGCACCTTCTTGGTTTACCAGATATCCGTGTGAATCACAGTATGCTCACAACATTAGTTGAGCGATTCCATTCAGAGCATAATACCTTCCATTTGCCAGTGGGGGAGATCACTATCACTCCCGAGGATGTATATAGGATTCTTTGTATCCCTTTTGTTGGGGATAAGGTGGATTACGATGCAGCACTGCTACCTGGATTACAGGTAGTCAGGCATGTCTTTAGGGATCCTGATATATTGACACGTTCCATCAGTTGGGACGTCATGATGAGTAGGTATAGTGAGGAGTTTCCTCTGGCTTGTGTTCTGGCAAGTTTTATCGATTGTTTTCTGATGCCGGATAGAGGATAGCAAGGATTCCAGTGTGGTTGGAGTAGAATGCTGGAGAGATTGATGGAGACCCCTCAGAGGCTTGGTTGGGGTTCTTGTATATTAGCCCACATGTATCATGAGATGCATGAGTTTGTGTACAAGGAGTGAAAAAGCATGGCCGTTGGAGTTTTGATTTTACAAGTATGGGCTTGGAAGCACCTTCCAGTTTGTTAGCCGATTGTAGATGATAGTAGAGAGTTTAGGCAGCTGATTGTATATAGGTATGCATGTTATGTTACGTAGCCCCATCTAGGAAAGACTGATTTTTAGCAACAGCAGCTGAATGACTTGATAGCCATGGTATGGAGACCTTATAGGGGCTTAGAGCCATGGGATGACTGGCGGCTGGCATGCGGGGATCTTTTTGTTGCACGCCCACTTATTGGCAGATCGCAGACTGTGGTGGAGTGATTTGTAGTATCTCGAGTGATGAGGCAGTATGGTAGGCCTTAGGGGATCTCACAGGAGTACACAACATACACAAGATATCCTAATGAGGAGAGGCAGGGATGGGCACCGAGGTTATCCTATGCCTTGAGTATGTAGTTGGTGACTAGTTTACAATGTCTTAGATGGGATTACATGGATGATGTTGTGGATGTGGGGGTATTGCCCCAGTATAGGGATTGGTTCCAGTAGCATCCATTCCCCAGATTCATAGATCTAGCTGAGTAGGCTCCTCGCATTGAGGAGATTGAGGATGATGCCCCGCACAGAGACAGGGATAGAGAGTTGAGGCTCTGAGGTAGGCAAGTGGCAATCTTGGTGCTAGTAGTAGTAGGGTTCCAGCTGGGGTTGGACAATAGAGGGGTGAGGGTAGATCCCTTGGGAGGATACGTGTGAGATTGGGCGGAGCTGAGGAGGAGTGAGTAGCTCCGAGATAGGTCCAGCAGTGGTGAGAGGAGCAAGGTGGAGATAGGGGTGGAGAGCCTATGAGAGAGCAAGGGACTGACGCAGGGTGGTCGATGAGAGCATGTCTAGCAGAGCTACAGTCATAGTTGACAGTGGCTCAAACTCAGCCGATGGAGCAAGACCGATAGCTAGCAGAGGTGAGAGCTGAGAGAGACCATCAGGTAGCAAATATAAGAGTTGAGAGAGACTGTCAGGTCACAGCTATGAGGGCAAAGCAAGATGCCTTAAAGCAGGAGGTTCTTCACCAGATGAGTAGGGCGGTGTACTATGTTGTGATAACTTAATGATGAATGGATAGTGTGTGAGCTTGAATTTCATCCTTAGAATGTTACCTGTAATAAGTTAGTTTCACAAAATACAATGGAAATGCATACAGGAAATCCAAAATCCACCAATGAAACTACATGAAATACATACTAAAATAAAACATTATTTTACCTTCATGATTTATGTCTCATTGTGTCCTAAATCCACTGTTCCTAGTTGCAGATGGTGTTCTCTTAGACAATGCACTGTTGGCTTCCAAGATGGCATATGAAGAATGGACTGATAACTTGTAGTTAACTGATAGTATGATATGCAAAGCTACATGATTATGCTAAATGATACTATATGATAATATTGCTAAAATGATATTTGCTATTTGCTAATTACTTCAAAAACTCACAGATGCATAAGATTGGCTTGAAAACTATTTTTTTTAAGACTCTCTTCCTCTCAACTGAAGCTTGTGGTTTTATAGACTTTGAGAGGATAAGATGATGTGGCTCAGATCAAGGGTCATGATCAGATCTACAGATTTGAATGGTTGTGAGCAAAGGTGAAGGTTGAGAGAAAGGGGGAAGGAGAAGACAAGTGTCACTCATCTCACCTTGACTGGGTTGTTGATTGAGGGAATTTAGTGATGGTTGGAGGAAATTTAGGCACGGTAGGACAACTGGACTCAAGTCCTTCCCAAGATGTAGGGGGTGTTGGAGAGAATATAGGAAATGGTTATGAAATGTGTGTACGTACACAATTTCATTAAGTTTGGAAGTTGAAGATAAATCATGAATTAATATTAAGAAATATTAATTTCCTTAGCCACATGTTGGATGAGTTGGCAAAGGGAAGATGAAGTGGAGATGGAGGGTGAGTTAGAAAAAGGGATTAACTAATTTAGGAATTATTTAATATTTGAGACTATAGGATAGGAGAATAACTATTAAATATTAGATATTTAATTGTTTGGAGAAGATAATTAAATATTAGATATTTAATTAACTTGGAGGAGATAATTAAATATTAATATTTAATTAACTTGATTAGAGGAATAATTAAATATTAGATATTTAATTAATTAGACGAATAAGATAATTAAATATTAGATATTTAATTAATTAGAGGAATAAGATAATTAAATATTAGATATTTAATTAATTCGGAAGAATAGGATAATGAATTAATTAATAAAATATTAATTAATCAAAAGATATGAAAATGAATTAAATTAATTAATCTTTTCGAATTAACTATTTAATAGAAGAATAAATATTAAATAAATATAAAATATTTATTTAATTGCTCATAGCCAATTTTTAGGTGTATACAGATAGTACCAAACCGGTACTAAGAGGGGGGGGTGAATCAGTATAGGCAAAAACACAATCCTAAACCGGTTTGTGAGCAGACATTGTGCTTTGACAAACAAACAGTAACACCAGTCTTAAACAGAGTACAACCGGTAAAACCCAGAATAACTGAGACAAACGTAAACTGGTTGACACTTATCTTTTCATACAATCTAATAATTCATTTCCATTTCACCCTAGTGCATGAACAGGTAATCTATCATCAAAGATATATAAATAGCTAGATCAACATAAACCATCACATGAATAACACCACACATGACACACATATTTTTCACGTGGAAACCCAACTGGGAAAAAACACAGTGGGGATGAATACCCACAAGCTATTTTTGAACTCTTTGGAAGTCCGCTCTGTTAGGATCCTTGTCCGATTAAAGACCAATACAATAGGTTCTGTTAGGAACCGATCCCATTAGGGATCACCCGGTTAAGGGATGGCTAGAATACCCGGTTAAGGGTTAAACCCTATTAAAGGTTACCTTGTTAGAGGATTTCAAGAACTCAATGGTTTTGAGTCAGCCTGTTAAAGGATTTACTGTAAGCCAGTTAAAGCTACCATGTTAAGGGATTTCCCAACTATTGAAGTGGTTAGAGATCAACAGGTATTACAATGATCTGGTAAGAACACTCAATGCCAATGCAGGTCCGCTTTAGCTCCTCTTCACCTTCTGCACTTACACTCTGCAAGTATCACTTCTCTCCTCTAGTCTGGCAAGAATCACATATCTCTTCTCTTGGATACACACACACAACTTTTTCCAACAACCTCAGAAAGAAACACAACATCAACCTTATAGGAAGCAGATAGGTCAGTAGCATAAACCCTAAACCCTAAACCTGTTAGGTTAAGCAATTCAAATGGTTCAATCTTGACTGTTGAGCACATTGCATTGAATGCAATAGTCTTGAACCAATCTCAAGATGTTCTCTATCGTTCTTTTTCCACCGATTTCATGGTGGTTGATAACCCATCATGCGTAATCACCATTTACAGACTTCGCACATTCCTGAGGTAGATAGGAACAATCTCCTTCATGCAAGATCCTTCACGTGCACAAGGTTGATGTGGCAACATGATCTATTCTTTGTTACAATGCTAAATCATCACACAAAGTCACCAGTTGAGTCACACAGGCTTGAAGTACTTTAACCGGAAACCCTGAAGTTGAGACTACCAACCGGTAGTCATACAAAGACTCCATGTACTGATTCCCATAACCACATGCCGGATCACTTTGAACAAACATACTGCTTCACTTTGGCACATATACCAGTTCATAATGTTATACTGGTTTTCACATATACCGGTTCTTGGTAACATACCAGTTCTCTTTTCTTTAGCATACTGACATCAATGACAACATACAATGTCATCATGTCCTCATACCGGTTCACATAATGCCAACAATCTCCCCCTTTGGCATTGATGGCAATATACAAAGATATCTCTTCGCTTCACATCTTCTCCCCCAATTTCTGTAGATATCTTCTCCGCTTCACTTCTTTCTTCTCCCCCTTTAACAACAATGCCAAAGTGGAGGCACAAACTTTCTTATTCCATTATGTTGCTCCCCCTGAGGAGTAGCATCCTTCAACACATCAATCCTAAAAAAAAATTTGACTATGCAATACTTGACTGATGTGGAGCATATACCTTTAGTTTACCTCCTGAAGGGGCAGCACCCCTAATTCACCTCTTAAGTACATAAATGCAGCCTTTGGGAGAGGCTTGGTGAATATGTCTGCTAACTGCTCCTTATTGGAAACATGTTCCAGTGCAATCTCTTTGTTCTGAACCTTTTCCCTCAAGAAATGATACTTAAGCTCAAAGTGCTTAGTTCTAGAATGTAAAACCGGATTCTTGGAGATGTTAATTGCACTAGTATTGTCACAAAATATACTTACCGATTCAAATACAGGAACTTTGAAGCCATTTAATACATGCTTCATCCAAATTGTTTGAGTGCAGTTCATGAAAGCTGCAACATGCTCTGCTTCCGTTGTAGACTGAGAGATACAACTCTCCTTCTTACTCATCCATGAGACCAGTCTACCACCGAGAAAGAATGCACCACCGGTTGTGCTTTTTCGGCCGTCCACATTACCTACCCAATCATCATCTGTGAATACTTTCAAGTTGAAATCCTTGCTATATGGATACCACAATCCATAATCAATAGTTCCCTTCAGATATCTAAGAATCCACTTGACTGCTACTATCATGCCCAAAATTTAGGGCAAGAACGAAATAATTTTTTTTTAAAAATAACAACTATATAACAAAAAAGTTCGCTAACACGACATGCACTAACATGTTTTGTCAAAACTAAATTTGAGCTAACTCTGATATTAAATCAAGTAACGAAATTAATTTAAAATTTGTTTGCAGAATACTAAACGATTTAATTTATTTTCTCATCAAACTTAGTCAATAGATTAATTAAATCAAACTCATTAAAATAGTAGATAAAGATAAAATTAATCTCCAATAACCAATACTTGTATTTTTCCCTAGGAATCTAATTAATTTAGTCCTAACTCTTAGATCATAAAAGTCTATAATTTATTCAACATTAATTAAAATAAGATTAAACTAAATCGACTAAGATTCAATTAAATTGGTAATAATTATTTTCCTTTAAAGCGTAAATATTTCCCAATAGTCAAATTAACCTTACCCAACTTAATATAAAGTTCTATTAAATTTCAAACAAAACAATTTCATAACTTAAACGATAACCCCATATGTTTATAAAAAAAACAAATATAATTTATAACCACATATTAAAATATTTAATCCAAAATTGTTTTATTCTCTTATACTTTCAAACTCAATATGTATTGGTATATATATAAGTATATATATAAATATATATAAGTATATATATACATATGTATATATATACGTATATATATATGTATATATATATATGTATGTATGTATATATATATATATTTAAATATAATATTAATTTCCACTTCTTTAGAAAAATCCCCATGTAAACCCTAAATTTAAAATACATTATAAAATAAACCTCTCTATACTTTTTTTTTCTATTTCTTTATTATCCTTTTTACCCTAGCTCTAACCGAGCTAGGGTTTTATATATTTTTTTTTATGCTCATTGTTTTTGCAGGGCCAAGCGAAGGTTTTATGCGGTGGCCATGGCGATTAGGAGGAGGAGGTGCCACCAGTGGGACAACCCATTGTGGGAGTCGCGGCCCACATAGTGGCCTTGGCTGCTGTGTGAGTCGCGGCCCCCACAGTGGCTTCGGCCACTGGTGCGAAGCACAACCCACACAGGGAGCCGCAGGCCCCTGTGAGGGACGTGGCTCACATAGAGGTTGTGGCCTCTGTGAGGGACGTGGCCCGCATAGGGACTGTGTGCCCTACACGGCCGAGGCCTCAACCTTTCCCTCCCCATTTCCCTTTGCTCTATTTTTTTCCTTGTTTATTTATTTATTTATTTATTTTTTAAATATAATATATATATATGTATATATATATATATATATTTACATATTTATATATACATTTTTAAGTGTAAATACGTATAAATATATTTATATAAATATATAAATATATATATATATATGTATATATTCATATATATATTTGTATATATATATTTATATTTATATATACATTTATTTTGCAAGTAATTTTATGATATATTTTATGCATGAATATATAAGTATATAAATGAAATCTGCATGTATATGACTATATCTATTTTTATATAACTATATTATTATTATTATTTTCTTATCATAAAACAGAATTTATGAAAGATTCTGATTTTCAATTATAGCAAAAATAAGTAATAAATCTATTTACTGAAGATATTATTTTCTATAAATAAATAATGTCAGTATGTAAGAAAGATACCTAACTCCAACTTTATCAAGGACTATGTTTAATAAATTTTCCAGCAACCAAATAAATATAGATGTTATTTAAATAAAACTAGAATAGGATTAGATCTTTATTTCCTGCATTTATTAAATTGGCAGGCTTGCAAAAATCTACAACAACTACTTAAATGATAGAGATGTATTTTCTGTAATGAAATAAATAACAAAATTAACTAATCCTATAACAACAACTATATTAAATAAAGAATTCATTAACTTAAACTATAGAAATGATTATGATAATTTTAGATTTTATTTTCTGCATTTAAAATAGAATCATAGATAGAGTAAGATCACAAATTTAATTAAAATACTTTTTACATTTCCATGTATAATCCTAAATGCTTTTATATTTCAGCCCTTGCATGCATGCAAAATCAATTCTATTTCTTTTCCAGTAAATAAGAGAATAAATTTAATTCATTTCCTTTCAAGAAATATTAAATACTTACAAGATTTAACCTTAACTCTAGAACAAGAACTTAGAATAAACCATTTAACTTTTCTACAAAATAACATGATATTTTCTGCATAACAATTAACATATCCTCAAGTCTTTATTTCTATTTTAAAAAATAGCCTCTCATTTCAAACAAGTGAGGACTTTTCAAAGGGTATTAAATACATTTGCAACTCGTTTTTTTTTAAATCAACATCTTCCGCCATAACTGCATGCATCTGATATTTCTTCTAACTTGCTGTAATTAAATCAAATCATGACCATGGAGTGCTCACCTCCCAACCTAGGCTAACTGGTAGCCACCCCCGAGCTCGGAGAACCAAGCCCTAGATGGGAAACAAACATGCAAGCACAAAAGACAGAATACTCACAATTTTAAACACACTCCCAACCCAGCTACACTGCACCACACCTTGGTGATGACCTTTTTAAGGGTGGTAGTGGACCAAATACCCTGAGGAGAACTGCAAGTATGGAAATCCATGTAGCCACCTCATGGAAAACCAATTACATCAAGTATAGAAACCCCTTATTCCTAATGCCCCCCAAGGCATTCATGCCTTATTTCCCTCCTTATGACCCCCATTGCACAAACAAGCCATGCAGCAAGGGTCACACAAAATTCCTTGTGATTGCTCTCATAACGAGAGTCTCTCACTCGAGGGCTATCACTTCTACCACCCACAAGATCCTCCTCTCTCCCAAGAGTAAGAGGTCTTGATGACTCCCAAAAACACATACAATATATAACACAAATACCAATTAAAATTTCCAAAAGAACATGCACAGAAATAAATCTTTTAAACCAACATTACTTTCAAATACATGCAACAAGAAATCCATTATAAGAAGAATGCAACCAACCTTAAACTGCCCAAAGGTAGGTTAGTTTTGTTGAGGATGAGCAGCCCAATTCCACGGTTCCTCTTTTTCTACCCTTAGCAAAATTCCCTATTCAACAATCTAGCTTATTCTATTCAAAATTCTCTTGTCTCCAAAAATGGAGAGTGGGTGATTACCCACAAATTTTCTAATTCTTGCTTAAGAAGCCCATTGTGAGAGTTCTCACAAGTTTCTAAAAACTAAAGAGGAAGGTAAGGTAGAATGGGAAAGGGAACTCTCATTCGAAAAGGAAGGTTTACAACTAGGTTCAAATCTTCTAATTTCAATTTTCACACAACTTAGAAAAGTTAATTTTTAGGGTGTCTAAAAGGTCACATGAGAGTAGAAACTTTCCTTAAATTACCCCTAACCCTTAGGTATGCCTTATGAGCTTTAGGAAACCCTATTAAACTACCCCTAGGTGTCCATTTAACCCTTTTTTAACCCCTCTGAAGTTTATTTTCGGGTCAAACCTATGTTGACCATCCCAAAGATTCTTTATCCAAGGCATTTATGGAATCTCATTACATTAATTGAAAAAGCTATAGTTAAACAATTCCCACCAAGAGACAAATTTAAAAATTCAAACATAAATCCACACGTGTCAAGTGACACAAAGAAAATACTTTTACAAATTTATACGTGAAATCGTCTCTAGTGGATTTTACATAAATCAATTAAATAACACTCGACACACATGCATCATTTACTGTTACGAATAAAATACAACACAAATGGGGTGTTGTCTCTCCAAATAGACAAACCCTGGCTTTACGAACATACATATGTCTAGGTTTGGTTCTAAGTAATATTTCCATGGTCACATGGATCACTTCCTGCGCATCTCAATTTACAAATTAGTAACTTTCAAATAACCACATATAATATAATTCACAAGAATAATAATACACATCATCACTTGCATACAATTTACATCTAAACAATTTAATACATCTTATATCCAAGCAATTTCACATAAGCAATTCATCCTTATTCTCATAATGTTGATCCACACTTAAAAAATACATATCATAGTAAAGTCCTACAAATTCAATAACGGCATTTATCACCGCGAATTCATCCTATTCAAAAATCATATAGTGTTCTATATCATAAAGCATATAAATAAATCATCAACATATAGCAACGTTATCCAAATCATGGAATCATATTAAGTTCTAAATCCATAATGCATAAAATAAAGCATCCATAATAGTCTCAATATAAAAACCACTGAAATGTCAGACTGAGTCAAGGTGGGGCCTCACAGCTACCAAGTGGGATTCTCTAGGGCTTTGTTGAAACCGAGCGGTAATACCCACTGCATGTGCAATGTCTGGTCTGCGATGCACTACATAATACAACTTACCAATCATTGATAGGTATTCCTTCTCATTAACCAATGCTGAGTCATCCTCTTTGGACAGTTTACAACTGGTAACCATTGGTGTACCAACTGGTTTGCTATCTTCCATGCCAAAGATCTTCAACACCTCTTTGACATACTTGAACTGGGTGATAAAGATTCCATCTTTCATCTGCTAAATCTACAGTCCAATGAAGAACTTAATCTCCCCTATAAGTGACATCTCAAACTCTTTCTTCATCTCATCTGCAAACTCATGACTCATCTTGTTATCTCCACCAAAGATAATGTCATCAACAAATACCTCATAGATCAGGATCTGATCTCCTTCAGACTTCAAGTAGATATTGCTATCTTCGCTTGTTCTCTCAAATCCAATCTTCACAAGATGGGAGTGTAGGTGTTCATACCATGCTCTAGGTGCCTGCTTTAGACCATATAAGGCTTTATGTAGCCTACACACCATGTCACTATCTTCAGATAGGGTAAACCCATCTAGTTGCTCTATATACACCTCCTCTTCAAGTACACCATTTAGGAATGTAGATTTTAAATCCATTTGATAAACTTTGAATCCTTTAAAAGCTGCATATGCAAGAAGCATATGAACTCCTTCCAATCTAGCTACAGGAGCAAAGGTTTCTCCATAGTCTTCTCCTTCTTCTTGGGCATATCCTTTACACACCAGTCTAGCTTTGTTTCTAATCATTGTGCCATCCTCATTCAGCTTATTTCTAAAAACCCATTTGGTACCGATGACATTTTTATGCTCCGGCCTGGGTACCAAAGACCATGTACCATTTCTCTCTATCTGGTCAAGTTCCTCTTCCATTGCCTTGAACCAATCTTCATCTTTATGTGCCTCTTTGAATGATTTAGGCTCAAATTCAGAGATCATACATGAGTTTTCTCTGACCTTTCTTCTTGTAAGGATTCCTGCATCCTTATCTCCTATGATCTGCTTAGGATCATGATTCAACTTGACATACCGAGGAATGGTCTTGATAGATTCCTCTTGCTTTTCTTCTTCATCCTCATCTCCATCAATATTAGCATCTACATCTACCGGTGTAGGAACACTGTTACTGGTACTTGGTTGATTGGCAATCAGTTCCTAGAAGGTTACAACCGGTTCATTTACAGCTTTCTCACTGTCGGTTTCCTCAGTTTTCTTAGAGGTTTCATTAACTCTTACATTGATGCTTTCCATAATTCTCTGAGTCCTATTATTGAAATGCTTGAGAGCTTTTCTCTTGGTGGAATACCCTAGGAATATTCCCTCATCACATTTCGCATCAAATTTTCTCTAGTGTTCGCTCCTCTTGATGTAACATTTGCTACCAAACACTCTAAAGTAGCTAACCACGGGTGTCTTACCGGTCCAATACTCATAAGGAGTTTTATCCTTACCTTTCTTGATGAGTACCCAGTTCATTGTGTAGACTGCAGTGCTCAACGCTTCTCTCTAAAAGGTGTGAGCTACCTTTCCTTGAATCAACATTATTCTTGCTACTTCAACCATAGTCCAATTATTCCTCTCTACTAGGCCATTCTGTTGTTAAAGACCTTTGGCATGGAAGATAGCAAACCGGTTGGTACACCGATGGTGACCGGTTGTAAACTATCCAAAGAAGATGACTCAACACTAGTTGATGAGAAGGAATATCGATCAATGATTGGTAAATTGCATTATGTAGTGCATAGCAGACCGGATATTGCACATGTAGTTGGCATTACTACAAGGTTCTAGGAAAGCCTAAGAGAATCCCAGTTGGTTGTAGTCAAGCAGATTATTAGGTATCTGAAGAGAACTGTTGACTATAGATTGTAGTATCCATATAGCAAGGATTTCAACTTGAAAGTGTTCACAAATGCTGATTGGGCCAGTAATATAGATGACCAAAAGAGCACAACCGGTGTTGCATTCTTCCTTGGTGGTAGACTAGTCTCATGGATGAGTAAGAAGCAGAGTTGTATCTCTCAGTCTACATCGGAAGTAGAGTATGTTGAAGCTTTCATGAACTGCACTCAGACAATTTGGATGAAGCATGTATTAAATGGCTTCAAAGTTCCTATATTTGAATCGGTAAGTATATTTTATGACAATACTAGTGCAATTAACATCTCCAAGAATCCGGTTTTACATTCTAGAACCAAGCACTTTGAGCTTAAGTATCATTTCTTAAGGGAAAAGGTTCAGAACAAAGAGATTGCACTGGAAAATGTTTCCAGTAAGCAACAGTTAGCAGACATATTCACCAAACCTCTCCCAAAGACTACATTTATGTACTTAAGAGGTGAATTAGGGGTGTTGCCCCTTTAGGAGGTAAACTAAAAGCATATGCTCCGCATCAGTCAGGTACTGCAGAGTCAAATTTATTTTGGATTGATGTGTTGAAGGATGCTACTCCTCAGGGGGAGCAGCATAATAAAATAGGGAAGCTTGTGCCTCCACTTTGGCATTGTTGTCAAAGGGGGAGAAGATGTGAAGTGGAGAAGATATCTGCAGAAAATGGGGAGAAGATGTGAAGCTGAGAAGATATCTTTTCTTATTGCCATCAATGCCAAAGGGGGAGATTGTTGGCATTATATGAACCAATATGTGGACATAATGATATTGTATGTTGTCATTGATGTCAATATGTTGAAAAAGTGAGAACTGGTAGAACATTGTGAACCGACACTAGTGCCAAAGTGAAGCAGTGTGCTTCTTCAAGGGGAACCGGCACATAGAAGCAATGTATGACTACCGGTTGGTAGTCTCAACTTCAAGGTTTCCGGTTTAAGTGCTTCAAGCATGTGTGGCTCAACCGGTGACATTGTGTGATGAGTTAGCATTGTAATGAATAACAGATCATGTTGCCACATCAGCCTTGTGTGCGTGAAGGATCTTGCATGAAGGAGATTGTTCCTATCTACCTCGAGAATGTGTGAATTCTGTAAAACGGTGATAACGTGTGATGGGTTATCAGCCGCCATGAAATCGGTGAAAATGGACAATGGAGAATATCTTGAGAGTGGATCAAGACTGTTGCAATTAATGGAGTGTTCTCAATGGTCAAGATTAAACCATTTGAATTCCTCAACCTATCAGGTTTAGGTTTTAGGGTTTATGCTACCGACCTATCTATTTTCTTATAAGGTCGATGTTGTGTCTCTTTCTGAGGTTGTTGGCAAAAGTTGTGTGTGTGTATCCAAGAGAATGGATATGTAATTCTTGCTAGACCAAAAGGAGAGAAGTGATACCTGCAGACTATAAGAGCAGAAGGTGAAGAAGAGCTTAAGCGGACCTGCATTGGCATTGAGTGTTGTTACCATATCATTGCAATACCCATTGATCTCTAACCACCTCAACAGTTGGAAAATCCCTTAACAGGGTAGCCTTAATCAGCTTGTTGTAAATCCTTTAACAGGGTAATTCAAAGCTATTGAGTTCAAAATCCTTTAGCTATTGAGTTCTTGAAATCCTGTAACAAGGTAACCTTTAACAGGGTTTAACCCTTAATTATAGCCATCCCTTAACCGGGTGATCTTTAACAAGATTGGTTCCTAGAAAAACCTATTGTAATGTCTCTAATCGGACAAGGCTCCTAACAGAGCGGACTTCTAAAGAGTTCAAAAATAGCTTGTGGGTATTCATCCCCACCATGGTTTTTCCCAGTTGGGTTTCCACGTGAAAAATATGTGTGTCATGTGTGATGCTTTTATCTTGTGATGCTTTCCTATTGTCTGTCAAGCATATGATGGTTCTGTGTTTTATGCCTGTCAATAAAACATGTTGAACTAGTTGTTATTATAATCTGATGATAGACTACCTATTTATGCACAAGGGTGAAATGGTAGTGTAGTCTTGAGTTGAGTGAAAAGCTAAGTGAGTAACCAGTTAATGCTTGTCTCAGTCATTCTTAGCTTTATCGGTTGCACTTTATTTCAAACCAGTGTCACTGTTTGCCAGTCATTTGAAGTGTCTATTGTCAAACTAGTTTAGGACTGTATTTTTGTCTATACTGATTCACCCCCCCTCTCAGTACCGGGTGTGTACTATCTGTTCATCATTGAGTTATCAATTGGTATCAAAGTGTCCTCTAGGTCCACTCTGCTATAATCTTAACCGCTTGACGTAAAGATCCTAGTGTAATGATTAAGAGGGAAGGTCCAAAGTTTAACAGAGAAAATTTTAGTATATGGAAAGACAGAATGAAGATATTCATCAAAAGCATGGGTGCTCAACACTGGAGCTATGCTGAGATTGTCTCTGTTGCTCCTACTGGTACCCTTACCGATGACCAAAAGAGAGAGATGCAGGAGAATGGGCAAGTCATGGAAGCCCTAATTAGTTGTTTATCTGAAATTGAGTTTATTGATGTTCAGGATAAGGTAAATCCCAAAGAGGTATGGGATACTCTTGAAAATATCTATGGCAGTGATGAACATGTAAAATAGGCTAAGGAAGAAAGCCTTAGAGGGAAGTTTGAACATATGCGAATGGTTTAAGGTGAGACCATTCAACAGTATGGAATAAGAATCAAAACTGTTGCTGGAGATATCAAGAGTGTGGGTGGTAAAACAGAAGATGCCACTGTGGTAAGCAAAGTCCTGAGATCCCTATTGTCAGTCTATGCAATAAGGGTTGTTGCTATTCAAGAGCTAAGATCAATAGACAAGACTAAGGTATCCCTAGACTCCATCATTGCAAAGATGATAGCCTATGAGTTAAATAGTTTTGATGGCAATGTTCAAAAGACTGAATCAACTTTTAAAGCTTCTGCATTACCATCCAGAAAAGGAAAAGAAGCTAGTACTAGTGGTGAACCAAGACAGGGCAGAGAAATGGATGATGGGGAAATTCTGATGGCATTTGAAGCTCTCCTTTCTAAGAAACTTCCAAAAGGAACCGACAAATACAGAGGTAAGCTACCTTTGAAATGCTTCTCTTGTAACCAGATAGGACATATTGCTATAAACTGTCCTAATGGTGACAACAAGGACAAACCGGAAAGGTTCAAGAAATTTAAAGGAGGAAACCGGAGAAACTGTTTTGTGTCAGTTGATAAAGGTGTCATAGATGAAGAATCAGAGGATGAAAAAAATGAAGATATTGTGTTTGTTGCTGTCAAGGAAGATGTGTCAGACAAGAAGGCTCTTGTCTCTCGGTTTGATAATTCCAATGAGTGGATCATTGACAATGGCTATTCTCACCATATGACTGGTGACAGGAGCAAGTTTCTATCATTGGAGGAGTATGATGGTGGTGTGGTTCACTTTGGCAATGATGCACCATTCATAGTCAAAGGCAGAGGGTCCATCTCTCTGAATGGAAAGAGTAGTGTTGACAATGTGTATTGGGTTGATGGTCTTAAACACAACCTTCTGAGTGTTGCCCAGCTGAATGATAGTGGCCTCACTCTAAAATTCAAGAATGGAGTTTGCAGAATCAAAGGAAAGAATGGTGAATTGGTGGCCATCGGCATGCAGACCAAAGGTAACCTATTTCATCTAAATGCAAATATAAGTACATGTCTTATGGCTAAATTTGATGATAGCTAGATATGGCATAAGAGACTCTGCCATGTAAACTTTGATAATATTGTGAAGGCTAGTAAGATCAAGGCAGTTAGAGGGTTGTCGATGCTAAGCAAATTGGATAATACCTTGTGTAGAGAGTGTCAATTGAGGAAAATGTCTTCCTCAACCTTTAAAGGTAAATCTTTCACTACTGACAACTTGCCTGATCTTGTGCATACTGATTTGTGTGGTCCTATGAAAACTAGAAGTGTGCAGGGTGATAGGTACTTCATGATTCTCACTAATGACTGCTCAAGAATGATGTGGGTCACATTCTTGAAAGATAAGTCTGAAGCCTTTGTAAAGTTCAAAGCTTTCAGAGCATTAGTGGAGAAGGAAAGTTTTAAAATGATCAAGTGCCTGAGAACTGATCAAGGAGGGGAATTCACTTCTGGTGAATTCAACAAGTACTGTGAAGAACATGGCACCACGAGGCAATTGTCTGCCACTAGGAATCCACAACAGAATGGCCTAGTAGAAGGAATAATCAGACTATGGTTGAAGGAGCTAGAACCATGTTGATTCAAGGAAAGGTAGCTCACACCTTTTGCAGAGAAGTGGTGAGCACTGCAATCTACACAATGAACCGGGTACTCATCAAGGAAGGTAAGGATAAAACTCCTTATGAGTATTGGACCAGTAAGACACCTATGGTCAGCTACTTTAGAGTGTTTGGTAGCAAATGTTACATCAAGAGGAGTGAACACCAGAGCAAATTTGATGCGAAATGTGATGAGGAAATATTCCTAGGATATTCCACCAAGAGCAAAGCTCTCAAGTGTTTCAACAATAGGACTCAGAGAATTATGGAAAGCATCAATGTAAGAGTTGACGAAACCTTTGAGAAAACTGAGGAAACATGCACTAAGAAAGTGGTGAACGAACCAGTTGCAACCTTCTGGGAACCGATTGAAAGCCATCCAAGTATTAGTAACAATGTTCCTACACCAAAAAATGTAGATGATGATACTAATGGAGATGAGGATGAAGAAAAAAAGCAAGAGGAATCCATCAAGACCATTCCTCGGTATGTCAAGCTGAATCATGAACTTAATCAGATCATAGGAGATAAGGATGTAGGAATCCTTACAAGAAGAAAGGTCAGAGAAAACTCATGTATGATCTCTGAATTTGAGCCTAAATCATTCAAAGAGGTACATAAAGATGAAGACTGGATCAAGGCAATGGAAGAGGAACTTGGTCTTTGGTAACCAGACCAGAGCATAAAAATGTCATAGGTACCAAATGGGTCTTTAGAAATAAGCTGAATGAGGATGGCACATTGATTAGAAACAAAGCCAGATTGGTATGCAAAGGATATGCTCAAGAAGAAGAAGACTATGGAGAAACCTTTTCTCTTGTAGCCAGATTGGAAGGGGTTTGTATGCTTCTTGCATATGCAGCTTTTAAAGGTTTCAAAGTATATCAAATGGATGTAAAATCTACATTCCTAAATGGTGTACTTGAAGAGGAGGTGTATATTGAGCAACCAAATGGGTTTGCCCTATCTGAAGGCAGTGACACGGTATGTAGGATACATAAAGCCCTATATGAACTAAAGCAGGCACCTAGGGCATGGTATGAACATCTGTATTCCCATCTTTTGAAGATTGGATTTGAGAGAACAAGTGAAGATAGTAATATCTACTTGAAGTCTAAAGGAGATCAGATCCTGATCTGTGAGGTATTTGTTGATGACATTATCTTTGGTGGAGATGACAAGATGAGTCATGAGTTTGCAGATGAGATGAAGAAAGAGTTTGAAATGTCACTCATAGGGGAGATTAAATTATTCATTGGACTATAGATCCAGTAGATGAAGGATGGAATCTTTATCACTCAGTCCAAGCATCTCAAAGAGGTGTTGAAGACCTTTGGCATGGAAGATAGCAAACTGGTTGGTACACCGATGGTGACCGATTGTAAACTATCCAAAGAGGATGACTCAACATTGGGTGATGAGAAGGAATACCGATCAATGATTGGTAAATTGCATTATGTAGTGCATAGCAGACTGGATATTGCACCTGTAGTTGGCATTACTACAAGGTTCTAGAAAAACCCAAGAGAATCCCACCTGGTTGCAGTCAAGCGGATTCTTAGGTATCTGAAGGGAAGTGTTGACTATGGATTGTGGCATCCATATAGCAAAGATTTCAACTTGAAAGTGTTCACAGATGACCGAAAGAGCACAACCGGTGGTGCATTCTTCCTCGGTGGTAGACTAGTCTCATGGATGAGTAAGAAGCAGAGTTGTATCTCTCAGTCTATAGTGGAAGCAGAGTATGTTGCAGCTTTCATGAACTGCACTCAAACAATTTGGATGAAGCATATATTAAATGGCTTCAAAGTTCCTATATCTGAACTGATAAGTATATTTTGTGACAATACTAGTGCAATTAACATCTCCAAGAATCCGGTTTTACATTCTAGAACCAAGCACTTTGAGCTTAAGTATCATTTCGTTAGGGAAAAGGTTCAAAACAAAGAGATTGCACTGGAACATGTTTCCAGTAAGGAGTAGTTAGCAAACATATTCACCAAGCCTCTCCCAAAGACTACATTTATGTACTTAAGAGGTTAATTAGGGGTGTTGCCCCTTTAGGAGGTAAACTAAAAGCATATGCTCCACATCAGTCAGGTAGTGCAGAGTCAAATTTATTTTGGATTGATGTGTTGAAGGATGCTACTCCTCAGGGGGAGCAGCATAATGGAACAGGGAAGCTTGTGCCTCCACTTTGGCATTGTTGTCAAAGGGGGAGAAGATGTGAAGTGGAGAAGATATCTGTAGAAAATGGGGAGAAGATGTGAAACAGAGAAGATATCTTTGTTTATTACCATCAATGCCAAAGGGGGAGATTGTTGGCATTATGTGAACCAGTATGTGGACATAATGATACTGTATGTTGTGATTGATGTCAATATACTGAACAAGTGAGAACCGGCATATGAGAGAACTGGTAGAACATTGTAAACTAGCACTAGTGCCAAAGTGAAGCAGTGTGCTTGTTGAAGGGGAACTAGCACATCGAAGTGTTGTATGACTACCGGTTGGTAGTCTCAACTTCAAGGTTTCTGGTTTAAGTGCTTCAAGCCTGTGTGGCTCAACCGGTGACATTGTGTGATGAGTTAGCATTGTAATGAAGAATAGATCATGTTGCCATGGCAGCCTTGTGTGCGTGAAGGATCTTGCATGAAGGAGATTGTTCCTATCTACCTCAGGAATGTGTGAAGTCTGTAAAATGGTGATAACGTGTGATGGGTTATCAGCCGACATGAAATCGGTGAAAATGGACGATGGAGATGATCTTGAGATTGGATCAAGACTGTTGCAATTAATGGAGTGTTCTCAATGGTCAGGATTGAACCATTTGAATTCCTTAACCTAACAGGTCTAGGGTTTAGGCTACTGACCTATCTGTTTTCCTATAAGGTCGAGGTTGTGTCTCTTTCTAAGGTTGTTGGAAAAATTTGTGTGTGTGTATACAAGAGAAGGGATACATAATTCTTGCCAGACCAAAAGGAGAGAAGTGATACCTGTGGAGTGTAAGTGCAGAAGGTGAGAAGAGCTTAAGTGGATCTGCATCGGCATTGAGTGCTGTTAACATATTATTGTAATACTTGTTGATCTCTAACCACCTCAACACGTGGAAAATCCCTTAATAGGGTAGCCTTAATCGGCTTGCTGTAAATCCTTTAACAGGGTAATTCAAAGCTATTGAGTTTGAAATCCTTTAGCTATTGAGTTCTTGAAATCCTCTAACAAGGTAACTTTTAACAAGGTTTAACCCTTAACCGGGTATTGTAGCCATCCCTTAACTGGGTGATCTTTAACAAGATTGGTTCCTAGCAGAACCTATTGTAATGTCTCTAACCGAACAAGGCTCCTAACAAAGCAGACTTCTAAAGAGTTCAAAAATAGCTTGTGGGTATTCATCCCCACCGTGGTTTTTCCCAGTTGGGTTTCCATGTGAAAAATATGTGTGTCATGTGTGATGCTTTTATCTTGTGATGCTTTCCTGTTGTCTGTCAAGCATATGATGGTTCTGTGTTTTATGCCTGTCAATAAAACATGTTGAACTAGTTGTTATTATAATCTAATGATAGATTACCTATTTATGCACAAGGGTGAAATGGTAGTGTAGTCTTGAGTTGAGTGAAAAGCTAAGTGGGTAACCGGTTAATGCTTGTCTCAGTCATTCTTAGCTTTACTGGTTGCACTTTGTTTCAAACCGGTGTCACTGTTTGCTAGTCATTTGAAGTGTCTATTGTCAAACCAGTTTAGGACTGTATTTTTGTCTGTACTGATTTAACCTTCCTCTCAATACCGGGTGTGTACTATCCATTCATCATTGGGTTATCAATTGGTATCAGAGCGTCCTCCAGGTCCTCTATGTTATAAGCCTAACCGCTTGAGGTGAAGATCCTAGTCTAATGATGAAGAGGGAAAGTCCAAAGTTTAACAGAGAAAATTTTAGTATATGGAAAGACATAATGAAGATATTCATCAAAAGCATGGGTGCTCAACACTAGATCTATGTTGAGACTATCTATGTTGCTCCTACCGATACCCTTACTGATGACCAAATGAGAGAGATGCAGGAGAATGGGTAAGTCATGGAAGCCCTAATTAGTAGTTTATCTGACATTGAGTTTATTGATGTTCGGGATAAGGTAAATCTCAAAGAGGTATGGGATACTCTTGAAAATATATATGGCGGTGATGAACATGTAAAATAGGCTAAGGAAGAAATCCTTAGAGGGAAGTTTGAAGATATGTGGATGGTTGAAGGCGAGACCATTCATCAGTATGGAATAAGAATCAAAATTGTTATTGGATATATCAAGAGTGCAGGTGGTAAAATAGAAGATACCGCTATGGTAAGAAAAGTCCTGAGATCCCTATTGCCAGTCTATGCAATAAGGGTTGTTGTTATTCAAGAGCTAAGATCAATAGACAAGACAAAGGTATCCCTAGACTCCATCATTGCAAAGTTGACAGCCTATGAGCTAAATAGTTTAGATGGCAGTATTCAAAAGACTGAATTAGCTTTTAAAGCTTCTGCAGTACCATCCAGAAAAGGAAAAGAAGCTAGCACTAGTGGTGAGCCAAGACAGGGCAGAGAAATGGATGATGAGGAGATTATGATGGCATTTGAAGCTCTCCTTTCCAGGAAACTTCCAAAAGGAACCGACAAATAAAAAGGTAAGCTACCTTTGAAATGCTTCTCTTGTAACTGGATAGGACATATTGCTATAAACTGTCCTGATGGCGACAACAAGGACAAACCGGAAAGGTTCAAGAAATTCAAAGGAGGAAACCAGAGAAATTATTTTGTGATAGTTGATGAAGGTGTCACAGATGAAGAATCAGAGGATGAAGAAAATGAAGATATTGTGTTTGTTGCTATCAAGGAAGATGTGTCAGACAAGAAGGCTCTTGTCTCCCGGTTTGATAATTCCAATGAGTGGATCATTGACAATGGCTGTTCTCACCATATGACTAGTGATCGGAGCAAGTTTCTATCATTGGAGGAGTATGATGGTGGTGTTGTTCACTTTGGCAATGATGCATCATGCATGGTCAAAGATAGAGGGTCCATCTCTTTGAATGGAAAGAGTAGTGCTGACAATGTGTATTGGGTTGATGGTCTTAGACACAACCTTCTAAGTGTTGCCCAGCTGAATGACAGTGGCCTCGCTCTTGAATTCAAGAATGGAGTTTGTAGAATCAAAGGAAAGAATGGTGAATTGGTGGCCACCGGCATGGAGACCAAAGGTAACTAATTTCATCTGAATGCAAATATATGTACATGTCTTATGGCTAAATTTGATGATAGCTGGACATGGCATAGGAGACTCTGCCATGTAAACTTTGATAACATTGTGAAGGCTAGTAAGATCAAGGCAGTTAGAGGGTTGCTGATGCTAAGCAAATCGGATAATACCTTGTGTTGAGAGTGTCAATTGGGGAAAATGTGTTCCTCAACCTTTAAAGGTAAATCTTTCACTGCTGACAACTTGCTTGATATTGTGCATACTCACTTGTGTGGTCCTATGAAAACTAGAAGTGTGCAGGGTGATAGGTACTTCATGATTCTCACTGATGACTGCTCAAGAATGATGTGGGTCACATTCTTGAAAGATAAGTCTAAAGCCTTTGTAAAGTTCAAAGCTTTCAGAGCATTAGTGGAGAAGGAAAGCAGTAAAAGGATCAAGTTCCTGAGAACTGATCAAGGAGGGGAATTCACTTCCGATGAATTCAATAAGTACTGTGAAGAACATGGCATCAAGAGGCAATTTTTTGCCCCCCGGACTCCACAGCAGAATGCCTAGCAGAGAGGAAAAACTGGACTATGGTTGAAGCAGCTCACACCTTTTGGAGAGAAGCGGTGAGCACTATAGTCTACACAATGAACCGGGTACTCATCAAGAAAGGTAAGGATAAAACTCCTTATGAGTATTGGACCGATAAGACACCTGTGGTCAGCTACTTTAGAGTGTTTGGTAGCAAATGTTACATCAAAAGGAGTGAACACCAGAGCAAATTTGATTCAAAATGTGATGAGGAAATATTCCTAGGATATTCCACCAAGAGCAAAGCTCTCAAGTGTTTCAACAATAGGACTCAGAGAATTATGGAAAGCATCAATGTACGAGTTGATGAAACCTCTGAGAAAACTGATGAAACTTGTAGTGAGCAAGTGGTGAAGGAACCAGTTGCAACTTCTAGGAACCAGTTGATAGCCAAATGAGTACTAGTAACAATGTTCCTACACCGGCAAATGTAGACGTTGATACTGATGGAGATGAGGATGAAGAAGAAAAGAAAGAGGAATCCATCAATACCATTCCTCGGTATGTCAAGCTAAATCATGATCTTAATCAGATCATAGGAGATAAGGATGTAGGAATCCTTACAAGAAGAAAGGTCAGAGAAAACTCATGTATGATCTCTGAATTTGAGCCTAAATCATTCAAAGAGGTACATAAAGATGAAGACTGGATCAAGGCAATGGAAGAGGAACTTGGTCTTTGGTAACCAGACCAGAGTATAAAAATGTCATAGGTACCAAATGGGTCTTTAGAAATAAGCTGAATGAGGATGGCATAGTGATTAGAAACAAAGCCAGATTGGTATGCAAAGGATATGCTCAAGAAGAAGAAGACTATGGAGAAACCTTTTCTCTTGTAGCCAGATTGGAAGGGGTTTGTATGCTTCTTGCATATGCAGCTTTTAAAGGTTTCAAAGTATATCAAATGGATGTAAAATCTACATTCCTAAATGGTGTACTTGAAGAGGAGGTGTATATTGAGCAACCAAATGGGTTTGCCCTATCTGAAGGCAGTGACACGGTATGTAGGATACATAAAGCCCTATATGAACTAAAGTAGGCACCTAGGGCATGGTATGAACATCTGTATTCCCATCTTTTGAAGATTGGATTTGAGAGAACAAGTGAAGATAGTAATATCTACTTGAAGTCTAAAGGAGATCAGATCCTGATCTGTGAGGTATTTGTTGATGACATTATCTTTGGTGGAGATGAAAAGATGAGTCATGAGTTTGCAGATGAGATGAAGAAAGAGTTTGAAATGTCACTCATAGGGGAAATTAAATTCTTCATTGGACTACAAATCCAGCAGATGAAGGATGGAATCTTTATCACTCAGTCCAAGTATGTGAAGAGGTGTTGAAGACCTTTGGCATGGAAGATAGCAAACCAGTTGGTACACCGATGGTGACCGGTTGTAAACTATCCAGAGAGGATGACTCAACATTGGTTGATGAGAAGGAATACCAATCAATGATTTGTAAATTGCATTATGTAGTGCATAGCAGACTGGATATTGCACAGGCAGTTTGCATTACTACAAGGTTCCAGAAAAGCCCAAGAGAATCCCACTTGGTTGCATTCAAGCGGATTCTTAGGTATCTGAAGGGAACTGTTGACTATGGATTATGGTATCCATATAGCAAGGATTTCAACTTGAAAGTGTTCACAGAAGCTTATTGGGGTGGTAATATAGATGACTGGAAGAGCACAACCGGTGGTGCATTCTTCCTCGGTGGTAGACTAGTCTCATGGATGAGTAAGAAGCAGAGTTGTATCTCTCAGTCTGTAGCGGAAGCAGAGTATGTTGTAGCTTTCATGAACTGCACTCAGACAATTTGGATGAAGCATGTATTAAATGGCTTCAAAGTTCTTGTATCTTAACTTGTAAGTATATTTTGTGACAATACTAGTGCAATTAACATCTCCAAGAATCCGGTTTTACATTCTAGAACCAAGCACTTTGAGCTTAAGTATCATTTCTTAAGGGAAAAGGTTCAGAACAAAGAGATTGCATTGGAACATATTTCCAGTAAGGAACAGTTAGCAGACATATTCACCAAGCCTCTCCCAAAGACTACATTTATGTACTTAAGAGGTGAATTAGGGGTGTTTCCCCTTTAGGAGGTAAACTAAAAGCATATGCTCTGCATAAATCAGGTAGTGCATAGTCAAATTTATTTTGGATTGATGTGTTGAAGGATGCTACTCCTCAGGGGGAGCAGCATAATGGAATAGGAAAGCTTCTGCCTCCACTTTGGCATTGTTGTCAAAGAGGGAGAAGATGTGAAGTGGAGAAGATATCTATAGAAAATGGGGAGAAGATGTGAAGCAGAGAAGATATCTTTGTTTATTGCCATCAATGCCAAAGAGGGATATTGTTGGCATTATGTGAACCGGTATGTAGACATAATGAAATTGTATGTTGTCATTGATGTCAATATGCTGAAGAAGTGAGAACTGGCATATGAGAGAACTGGTAGAACATTGTGAACCTACAGTAGTGCCAAAGTGAAGCAGTGTGCTTGTTCAAGGGGAACCAGCACATGGAAGTGTTGTATGACTACTAGTTGGTAGTCTCAACTTCAGGGTTTCCGGTTTAAGTGCTTCAAGCTTGTGCGGCTCAACCGGTGACATTGTGTCATGAGTTAACATTGTAATAAAGAATAGATCATGTTGCCACATCACCCTTGTGTGCATGAAGGATCTTGCATGAAGGAGATTGTTCCTATCTACCTCGGGAATGTGTAAAGTCTGTAAAATGGTGATAACATGTGATGGGTTATCGGCTGCCATGAATTCGGTGAAAATGGATGATGGAGAATATCTTGAGATTGGATCAAGACTGTTTCAATTAATGGAGTGTTGTCAATGGTCAGGATTGAACCATTTGAATTCCTTAACCTAACAGGTTTAGGGTTTAGGGTTTATGCTACCGTCCTATCTGTTTTCCTATAAGGTCGATGTTGTGTCTCTTTCTGAGGTTGTTGGAAAAATTTGTGTGTGTGTATCCGAGAGAAGGGATATGTAATTCTTGCTAGACCAAAAGGAGAGAAGTGATACCTGCAAAGTGTAAGTGTAGAATGTGAAGAAGAGATTAAGCAGATCTACATTGGCATTGAGTGTTGTTATTAGATCATTGTAATACCTATTGATCTCTAACCACCTCAATAGTTGGAAAATCTCTTAACAGGGTAGCCTTAACGGGCTTGCTGTAAATCCTTTAACAAGGTAATTCAAAGCTATTGAGTTCAAAATCCTTTAGCTATTGAATTCTTGAAATCCTCTAACAAGGTAACCTTTAATAGGGTTTAACCCTTAACCGGGTATTGTAGCCATCCCTTAACCAGATGATCTTTAATAGGATCGGTTCCTACCAGAACCTATTGTAATGTCTCTAACTAGACAAGGCTCCTAACAGACCGGACTTCTAAAGAGTTCAAACATAGCTTGTGGGTATTCATCCCCACTGTTGGCTCCCAAATCAATAGATTGCATAGGTTCTAAAGAAATGCCAACTCCTATGATCAAACCCTCCAATTGACTTGGCCAACTTATAGAGTGAACCTATTTGGTTGCTAACTCTCTCACTTTAGGCTCTGCAGGACCCAGGCGGGTATACCTATTCACCAGTTGTTTTTAATGACCAGTGCTTTTTATAGCAGATTAAGTGTCTTGATCTGGTTTCCTCTTATCTCAGAATGGCATAAGTTCCTAGGATGGGGATATAGCAGATGAGTTCAAGATTGTTGTTGTAGAAGCCATTCGATCTATGTTTCCTACTTATTTACTCCTATCACTTTAAAATAACATATGATGAATATGGTGATAAGTGTAATTTGTAAATAGTCAGTGCCTTCTTCGTTGTATGGGCTACAGAGTCATTATATTTTCTTTAGGACTTACTGTGTGAACTTGTGAGACAGTTTTTAAACCCACCCCTTTATGGATCTGTCGGTTACTACTTCTTATGAGATCAATTGAATGCCTATATCATAAGTTGCTTGAATGAATTTAACCCTACCTTTAAGGGACCATTCAAGTAAGCACTGCAAAGAACAATTACAATTCACAAGCAGAACTTTTATTTCAACCTTATAACATACAACATAAATTTCATTCAAAGAATATGAATAACCTTATCTCCTTTAGATAATATCACAAGCGACTGCCAATAACAAAATGAAATAATCCACAACACATACGCAAAGAAAACGACTGATCATAGTATGTATTCCATCAAAATTTGTATAACTGAAAACTTACAGGCTGTCATACATTGTTGTTTTGTTTCAATGATATCTCTTATCCCAATATTACAAAAACCTCTCTCATATATATATGAGAGCAAAATTATTTATGAAAAGACATGTCTTTTCGAAACACTAATTGTTAATTTTGAACATTCCTAACAAACTTAAGTAAAAAGAGGTTAAGAATTCCTAAATGATGAATATAATCATCCTCTTTAAAAGTCTTGATCTTAATACTCTGTTTCTTCAATTCTTCTCCTTGTGAAAGGTATTCGAATATCATCTGGTTGACGGTAGGGGCCACGTCTTTGCTTCGATCCAATTTTGACAGAGCCCGATCCTTGATGCTTACAAGTTCATTCCGCAAATCTTCCATAGACATTACTCCTCCTTCTTTATAAATCAAAGGCATTCCAATAGGGCTCCCATCATCCAATTCTTTAAGATCTCCTTTCAGCATATCTTCGAATTTAACATGATCTTCTATATACGAAGTCCCTTCAACCTCCTCCTCTGGCGTCATCACATCAACACTATTTATCACCTCATGCAATCGTGTTTTTAACCTTTCATGCTCTCTTAATGCCTTTATGGTTCTAGTGTACACCCTCCAATAATGTTCGACATGTTTAAGCATGGTGTTGAATCGGTGCTCAATGATATCATTAACCAATTTATCCATCTTTTGCTAGATATTATTTACCTGTTTGGTAGCCTTATCCGCTTGATACTTCCAATACAGAACATTAGAAACATCATCCAAGCTTTTTCCTGTGGGATATGAGGCATATTCACTTAAAGGAGTTCCTGTCTCAAGTTGTAATATCTTCGCTTGTAACTTCTGATTCTCCTCTTTAGATCTTTCATACAAGCCCTTATAGGTAATATTTTCCCTGACCAAAAACTCTGTCTGATCCAAATTTAATTTGGCTACATCCAGGTTCAATTTTGCAGTGACCCTAGGGTCAGTCTTTCCAACCTGATGGATCATGAGGTGTCCAAAGGTTTCTTTGATATCCATAATAATTGGTCTTTTTCCTTTTGGATATAATGCCCATTGTAGGAGAGCCTTTTGATCAGGATCATATCCGGAGCCTAGGAACAATTTATCTATCTCTTGAGGCAACACCTGTTGATTTAGGTCCTGCTTCTTCAAGAATCCATCAAACAGAAGTGCTGAATTTATGTCCCAACTAGAAAAGATGATAACACCAGCCTCTTTTAATATTTTCCTCCCTTTCTCAGGGGTCATATCTTTCATGAGGGTATCGATTTCATCCTGTAGCCTTTTCATCTATTCTTCTTCTGGTCTCCCAGCCATACTTCATTTCACATGAGCCCCTTTATACTGGTACAAGAATGAAAGGAATTCCCTTGAAGAAGTGAATCCGTCATTAGCAACAAAGTCCTCATGCTCTGTCATCCTTATATCAACTACATCTTTAATATTGAATTCACCAGTGTCCACATCTACCTCTGCTTCAAAACCAGGGGGATAATCTTCTCTTGGGGAGTTAGCAGGGATGCTACTAGCAGCAGATTTTGGTGACATGTGAGCCAATGGTTGACTATCCTTTTCAGTGTTGATAAAATGGAGGAACTATGGGGGGACTCTGTGCATAATCTCTACCTCATGTTGAAGTAGTTTTTTGGCTATCTCCAAAGGATCTTGGAGGTTTCCAAGTAGGTCTCCATCCACCATCCCCCTTGCTCTTTTCCATTTGAAGGCTTCCCAAGTCATTTCGCTTCTTTCTTTCAAAACCTTGGCCTCTTCCCTTTCAAGGTTCTTGATTAAATCATCTGGCATTTTAGCCACATGTATTCTGGCTTTTAGTTTCTGTGACGCCCTTGCAGCTCTTATATATCCCTCAGGATCAAAGTTCTCTCTAGGATCACCCAGAGTCATGCCATAATAATCTAATTTATTTTGAAGTAAATGATAGCTTTTGGAACTTTTAACAATAAAATCAGAAAACACCAATAACCCTGGCACAATGGATTGTTTACCAAAATCCGTAAGATGTTTGGCACTGACAGCAGATAATTGTCTCACAATCTCTAGGCTAGCCACCCTGTTTGGTACTATAATTGGAAGCATGTATGGCTTTCCTTCATACCCAAATAGCCTGATTTCTGTGTGATTAAGGTGGCAATACCAATCACCCCAGTTGTGATCAATCTGAGACTCTGGAGAGAAGTCTTTTGGCCTGAGGAATCTCTTAATTTCAGGAGACAGAGTATAATCTCTATGTTGTCCAAAGGCCGCACTAAGAGGTTTCACAAAATATTCCTGAAAGTGCCAGTATTGGTTGCTTATGAATCTTTGATCCCATGCAGAAACCCACAACTGAACTGGTTTCTTCAAACCATTCTTATCATAAGCTCTGATGCTGAAATCGTCTGACCAGAAATTGATTTCTTGTCCACAATAAAGAATGATGTGCATCAATAAAGAATACAATGAGAAATGGACATTTACAAGGTCTCCTTTCAACTTTTCCAACCCATGATTTAGGGCTTCTACAACATAAGTGGCATAGTCAAATGACCTAGGGTCTTTCGATTGTAAATCAGCACATAGAACCATAACCCCAATATCCATGAGAGGATGAGCCTCTAAGCCTAATACTTGGGCTGCAGCATAGTATGTATACTTAAAATACGGATGGAATTGGTTGACATCAAATGGCACCTTGTCATTTTTACTGAATGGAACAAAGGACCCTCCTACTTTTGGCTGGTGAATGGGTAATCTCCATGTCCTGTAGATGTCCTCCAAATTAAAGAATTCTCGCGAAAGTTTCTGTATATCAATTCTCTCTTCTACTTCCTAGTCTAGATCAAATACCATATCAATAGTTTGTTTGTTAATCACCACCAAGGGATTCCCTCGGTAGTCGCATATGGTTTTGGTTTTTGGATCATAGCAATCTACCAGAGCTTTCATTAATTCAACATCCACAAATACATTCGGGACTACCAATTTCCCTAAGTTTTTCTTCCGCAGGTTATTTATGGGCTCAGGAGCATCCCTTCTCTTGTAACTAAATAGGAACAACTCATGTCCTCTGATTTTAGTCCATATGTCTCCTAGATGTTCAAATCTATCTTCCAACCCTTCTTCTTCACTCTTGATCTTTTTGGACCTTACACTGGATGTCGAGCACTGGTCTAGCAAATCCTGAGTCAAAGCTCTACCCTCCTTTTTCTGTCGTTTAGGCTTCTCCTCAGGGTTTAATTCTTTCCCTTTCCTACTTTTTTTAGAAGAAGAAGAAGGTTCCATAATTTTAATTAGTATGAGAAATCACACTTACTTGGAGAACTGTCGAGCTCTTCTGATTGTTGCTTACGAACTTCAGCAAACTCCTTGTAATTTTCCGTCTTTTGGCATCAATCTGGTTCTTATGAAAATTTGATCAATTCAGCTGTAATTGCATGGGCAACTTGTGCACAGTTAATATCTCTGCGTTTATAATGGCTATTCAAATGTTTAAACTTAATTGCAGATGTGACATTCTCCACTTGGGCTTTTAACTCCTTCGCGGGAAGTACTATTCAACTGAAATGATCTTGAATCGAGTTTTCGATGAAACCCTTGTCTTCGGCTGAATACTTTGATCTTTCATCAAAAGTTCACTTTCATCGATATCACCTTATCGGTGAATGGCCTATGTCGAAAAACCATTTTCTAGTCTCCTCGAAATCATCTTTTCTTCGATGAACTTTCCTTCGATGAGTCATTCGTGAGTTTCATCGAAATCATATTTCGATGAGTTCTGTTCTTCGGTGAAAGTTCACGCAAGCCCTTCGAAAGCCTTTTTTCTTCGATGTCCTTTTTATTGATAAAACCCCTCTGTTTTTGTTCAATATAATGTTATCGATGAGATTTGCTTTTCGATGAATGTTTTTAAGTTTCTTCGGCAGTTGTATTTCTTCAACTTCACCTTTTGCTTTTTGCTTTTCACTTTTCGATGAAACTGGAGTATCGATGAGCGGCTTCTTTTATTTATCGAAAGAGATATTCCACCGAAGACATCTTACATAGTGTTTCACACGTCATGTTCCATTTCGATGAAAGTATTCTTTTGGTGAAACTCCTTTCGAGATGCTCGACATGATATTTTGGCTGATGATCTTTTAGTTTTTCTCACGCCTATGGGAAGATTTTTTATTTCAAATATAGTGTTCAACACCCACCATGGTTTTTCCCAGTTGGGTTTCCACATGAAAAATATGTGTGTCATGTGTGATGCTTTTATCTTGTGATGCTTTCCTATTGTCTGTCAAGCATTTGATGGTTCTGTGTTTTATTCCTGTCAATAAAACATGTTGAACTAGTTGTTATTATAATCTAATGATAGATTACCTATTCATGCACAAGGGTGAAATGGTAGTGTAGTCTTGAGTTGAGTGAAAAGCTATGTGAGTAACCAGTTAATGCTTGTCTCAGTAATTCTTAGCTTTACCGGTTGCACTCTGTTTCAAACCGGTGTCATTGTTTGCCAGTCATTTGAAGTGTCTATTGTCAAACCGGTTTAAGACTGTATTTTTCTCTGTCCTAATTCACCCCCCCTCTCAGTACCGGGTGTGTACTATCCGTTCATCATTGAGTTATCAAATATGTCCTATCCGGTTATAAGAAAAGCATTTCAAAGGGAGCTTACCTCTATATTTACCGGTTCCTTTACAAAGTTTCCTGGCAAGAAGAGCTTCAAATGCCAATAGAATCTCCTTATCATCCATTTCTTTGTTTTGTCTTGGCTCACCACTAGTGCTAGCTTCTCTTCCTTTTTTGGATGGTATAGCAGAAGCTTTAAAAGTTGATTTAGTCTTTTGAACACTGCCATCAAAACTATTTAGCTCATTGGTTGTCAACTTTGCAATGATGGAGTCTAGGGATACCTTAGTCTTGTCTACTGATCTCAACTCCTGAATAGCAGCAACCCTTATTGCATAGAGCGGTAATAAGGATCTCAGGACTTTGCTTACCATAGTAGAATCTTCCATTTTACCACCTACACTCTTGATATCTCCAACAACAATTTTGATTTTTATTCCATACTATTGAATGGTCTCTCCTTCAACCATCTACATGTCTTCAAACTTCTCTCTAAGACTTTCTTCCTTAGCTTGTTTTACATGCTCATCACCGCCATAGATATTTTCAAGAGTATCCCATACTTCTTTGGGATTTACTTTATCTTAGACATCAATAAACTCAATGTTAGATAAACTACTAATTAGGGCTTCCATGACTTGCCCATTCTCCTACATCTCTCTCTTTTGGTCATCGGTGAAAGTACCGATAGGGGCAACATAAGCATTCTCAACATAGCTCCAGTGGTGAGCACCCATGCTTCTAATGTATATCTTCATTCTATCTTTCCATATGCTAAAATTATCTCTATTGAACTTTGGACCTTCCCTCTTCATCATTAGACTGGGATCTTTTCCTCAAGCGGTTAAGCTTATAACACAGAGGACCTGGAGGATGCTCTGATATCAATTGATAACTTAATGATGAATGGATAGTACTAAACCAGTACTGAGAGGGGGGGGTGAATCAGTATAGGCAAAAACACAATCCTAAACCAGTTTGTCAGTAGACACTGTGCTTTTTCAGACAAACAGTAACACCGGTCTTAAACAGAGTACAACCGGCAAAACCTAGAATAACTGAAACAAGTGTAAACTGGTTGACACTTATCTTTTCATACAATCTAATACTTCATTTCCATTTCAGCCTAGTGCATGAACAAGTAATCTATCATAAAAAATATATATATAGCTAGATCAACATGATTTACCTTCAAACACACATCACTTAAACCATCACATGAATAAAACCACACATGACACATAGATTTTTCAAGTGGAAACTCAACTAGGAAAAACCACGATGGGGATGAATACCCGCAAGATTTTTTTGAACTCTTTGGAAGTCCTCTTTGTTAGGAGCCTTGTTCGGTTAAAGACTGATACAATAGGTTATGTTAGGAACCGATCCTATTAGGGATCACCCGGTTAAGGGATGGCTAGAATACCTAGTTAAGGGTTAAACCCTATTAAAGGTTACCTTGCTAGAGGATTTCAAGAACTCAATGGTTATGAGTCACCCTGTTAAACGATTTATAGTAAGCCGGTTAAAACTACCCTGTTAAGGGATTTCCCAACTATTGAAGTGGTTAGAGATCAACAGGTATTACAATGATCTGGTAACAACACTTAATGCCAATGCAGATCCTCTTTAGCTCCTCTTCACCTTCAGCACTTACACTCTGTAAGTATCACTTCTCTCCTCTGGTCTAGCAAGAATCACGTATCTCTTCTCTTGGATACACACACACAACTTTTACCAACAACCTCAGAAAGAAACACAACATCAACCTTATAGGAAGCAAATAGGTCAGTAGCATAAACCCTAAACCCTAAACCTTTTAGGTTAAGCAATTCAAATGGTTCAATCCTGACCGTTGAGCACATTGCATTAAATGCAATAGTCTTGAACCAATCTCAAGACGTTCTCCATCATTCGTTTTCCACCAATTTCATGTTGGCTAATAACCCATCACGTGTTATCACTGTTTACAGACTTTGCACATTCCCGAGGTAGATAGGAACAATCTCCTTCAAGCAAGATCCTTCACGTGCACAAAGGTGATGTGGCAACATGATCTATTCTTCATTACAATGCTAACTCATCACACAAAGTCACCAGTTGAGTCACACAAGCTTGAAGTATTTCAACCGGAAACCCTGAAGTTGAGACTACCAACCAGTAGTCATACAAAGCTTTCATGTACCGATTCCCATAACCACATGCTGGTTCACTTTGAAGAAACATACCGCTTCACTTTGGCACATATACTGGTTCACAATGTTATATCGGTTCTCATGTATACCAGTTCTTGGTAACATACCAGTTCTCTCTTCTTCGGCATATTGACATCAATGACAACATACAATGTCATCATGTCCTCATACCAGTTCACATAATGCCAACATGTTACAGCTTGCAGCGTAGCATTTCCAATTGCACAACAGGTTGTCCCCTACTCGCATTACATGGCACGGTCGGAGGGAGCTCGGGCACCTCATCAGGATCCCAGATAGCAGGATCCTCCTCCTCCTGACGATAAGGAAGAGGCCGAGAGCTACATGTTTTTGTTTTTTTTTGTAGCTCTGATATTTTTTTGTAGACACACCCATTTTTTTTGTAGCCTATACGATTCTTGCTCTGATGGGAGTTTGTATATGTCATTTCACATCATTTTGTACTCTTGTACTTTATACGATATATATATGAGATCTGATTTGACTTCATCGTACCTGTGTTGATTCAATTATGAGATACATTCTATATGTATGCATATATTTTTCTCAGTATGGATGTATGTAATGCAAATGAATATGGATGTTTATTTTTGTTTCTTTTCACATGCAAATAGATGAATGAGAATGAGTAATTATATTGCAAATTTTTATTTTTCTATGCAATAAGATGAATGCAAATGAGTAATAATGAAATGTATGAATCTATATAAAAAAATTATGTATGCAGCTAACATCTCAAAACAGAAGTACTCGATCGCAGAAATGATGAAAAATAGACCACTTAGCTAAAAAATGATGATGCTTCTAGCTCTCATTCAGAAGATAAAGAGATCATTATTATCATACTGAAATCACTCTAAATTCACAAAATACATAATGAAATGAAAAATATGAAATGCAACCTAAACCTATTCACTAGATTTAAAATGCTTAAGATTCATCACCGAGCATAACGAACATAACAGGAAGATTAGAGTTGCTTTCTTTTCAATGTGCAATTTTAATTATCTTGTCCACAATGATCCTTTTTTCATTCATATCCTTGGATAGATTTCGCAGGGACCTGAATTGCATCATAAAGAAATTCCCTCAAAACAAACAAAGAAATGACATGGACCTCCCTGTAGCATTCAAATCAGCGAAGTTGAGGTATGTGTGGCAATTTCACCTTGATGTGAAGACTCTTATCACAGACACCCAACTGATTAGATGTTTCCAGATCATTGGGATCATTCCTACAAGTAGAACACAAAAAAAATATTATGCCCCCAATCCTTGCTCCTCTTAGTCAAGATAGACTTCCTTGAGTTACTCAGAGGGATAATAATCAAAAACCAATATAAAAGATAGCACACAAAGAAAATTTTCATGCATAGCTCAAATTGTTTAGTGATTGTTTTTCGATATGTTGTTTTTCTTGTTAACTCAATGATAAAACTCTTCAGTAGTCAGGAGACAGGTGACTGACTCGGAGTGGACGACCAAGTTTCACTGACAGAAAGATGACTTGGTTGATACTGCTTAAGACATGTAATTTGCTATATCGATTAACCTAAGACTAGGATGTTGATCAGTTTCAAGCCATGAGGGTTCCAATGAACCAGGATGTCACAAAAGTGACTGAAATATATGTACAAGCGAAAGCAAAGATGCAGGAAAGCGGGAATGCCAACATTGTATTGATAGATGGAGCGCTCAATTACAAGAGGCACCTGTTTGCCAAGTTTTCACTTGCTTGGCAAAGATTCTTTTTTTTTTACCAAGATGCATGTTTACCATGTTTTCACCAAGGCACTTTCTCTCTTTATATTTTCTTTTCTTTTCTTTTTCTATTTTTTTTCTTTTTCTGATTTTTCTGATTTTTTTAATTTTTTTTCAGGACTTTTCAGTTGTACATGTTGGAGCAAAGAATTCTAAGTGAAGAATTTCTTCAAGTGGATGGTGTTAATCGGTTCACAAATATTTTCTCCTTCCAAGTTTGAGAGTTGATAGGCACCAGATCCGAAGACTACAGCAATCATGTAGGGACCCAGTGAGTTGGGTTCAAACTTCCCTTTGTTGTCTCGAAACTGTTGATTTTTTAGGATTCTCTCTCAGAACTAGGTCACCTACCTGAAATTCTCTTTGTTGAACTTTCTTTTTATATCCTTTGGACATTCTCTTTTGATATACTCTGAGATGATCAAACGTCACTTGTCAATGCTCATCCAGCAATTCGAGTTCTTGCAATCTAGATATCCTATAGTCTTCATCAGTAACAAGACCTTGCAAAGAAACTCTTAGAGATGGTATTTCCACTTCAATAGGTAATATAGCTTCAAACCCATACACCAAAGAAAAAGGTGTACCCCCAGTAGGTATTCTGACACTTGTTTTATAAGCCCATAATGCAGGATTGAGCTGCAGATGCCAATCCTTCCCAGGTTTGTTCACTATTCTGTGCAAGATAGTCAATGGGTTTTTATTAGATGCCTTGGCTTGTCCATTACCTTGAGGATAATATATTGATGACCAATGCTATTTTATTTTGAATTTCTCACAGAGCTCATCTAGGTCTTTATTCTTGAACTGTCCTCCATTATGAGTCATGATGGATGAAGGTATCCCATACCTGCAGATGATATAGTTTAAGATGAACAAGGCAACTTCATTACCAGTTGCTTTGATGAGTGAAACTGTTTCTACCCACTTGGTGAAATACTCAGTGGTAGTTATGATGAATTTATGTCCATTACATGAAGTAGGATATATCTGACCAATGAGATCAAAGACCCATTGCGGAAAAGGCCAATGTGTAGTGAAGGGTCTGAGATCTCTTGCCAGAGCATGTATGAGGTTCCCATGTAGCTGACATTTCTCACAAGTCTTAGCAAATTTAATAGCATCTTTCTCCATGTCTAGCCAGTAGTAGCCAGCCCGTAGTAGTTTTTGAGCTAAAGTAAGACCATTCGAATGAGATCCACAAATACCTTCATGGACTTCCGATAATGCACGTTTAGATTCTTCAGTTTCTAGACATCTAAGCAATGTACCATCAAAACCTCATCTAAATAGATTGTTAGCAATGATAACATATTGTGAAGCATTTCGGGTTAGGTTTCTTTTCTCATTACGAGTAAGATTTTTTAGGAATAATTTGATCTCATACATAAGAGTAGATGTGGCTATATCGGGATGAGTCATGTCCAATAATAGAACAAACTATTTGGGTCTCAAGAGAATCATAGGTTGAGTAATGTAGCTCTTCCACCAGGAATTCAAAGTGAACATTGGACTCTTGTAACTCAAGTATAGACACCAAGGTGGCCATAGCATCTGTTGCTCTGTTTGTGGATCTAGGAATCTATTGGAATGATACAAAAGAAAAATACTTCTTAATATCATCAACCATTCTCTTATAAGGCATCAATTTCTCATCTTGAGTCTGATATGTATCATTGATTTTATTTATGATCAGCTGAGAATCTCCATAGATGTGTAATTCTGCAACCTTCCATTCGATGGCTAGCTTTATCCCATTTACCAAAGATTCATATTCTGTAATGTATTTTGTACAAGGGAACAGAATCTTATAAGACTTTGGGATTGAATACTTTTGAGGAGTAATAAATAGTATTCCAGCACCAGAACAATTTTGAGTAAAAGACCCATCGAAGAACATCTTCTAGGGTTGTTGAGTAAGATGCATTATTGATTCATCTGGAAACTCTATATGCAGTGGTTGAGAGTCTTCAAGTGGAGCTTCAACAAGTTGATCATTAATTACCTTTCCTTTTATGGCTTTGTGTTCCACATATTCAATGTCAAACTCTATAAGGATCATAGCCCATTTCACCAATCTTCTTGTAAGTGTTGCTTTGCTGAGAAGATATTTGAGCAGATCAATTTTAGCCACCAGCTTGACTGAATGTGCTAACATGTAGTGTCTCAATTTTTGTGATGCAAATACTAATGCCAAGCATGCTTTTTCTATTATAGTGTAGTTCATTTCATAAGACACTAATGTTTTGCTGATGTAATAGATAGCTCATTCCTTTTTATTTTCATCTTGTTGTGCCAAAAGTGCCCCGAGTGATGAATCAGTTACTGATATATATAAGATCAATGGTTTACCTTGAATAGGTGGCATCAATATTGGTGGATTCGATAGGTACTCTTTGATTTGCTAAAGATGTTGTTCACATTCTTGATCCCAATTGCATATTACTCCTTTCCTCAATACTTTTGTGAAAGGTTGAGCTTTGTCTGCCAGCTGAGAAATGAATCGTCTGATGGATTGGAGACGTCCCTGTAGACTTCTCATTTGATTGATGTTCTTCAGAGGAGGCATTTCCATTATAGCTTGGAACTTCTTAGGATCAACCTTGATTCCCTTCTTTGAAATGATGTAGCTAATTACTTTACCAGATGTCACTCCAAATGCACACTCTTTTGGATTTAACCAGAGTTTGAACTTTTCCATTCTATCTAGTATAGGACCTAGCTCTTGAATATGTCTTGATCTCTTCATAGTCTTCACTAAAGTGTCATCAACATAATCTTCCATATTCTTGTGCATCATGTCATGAAAAATAGTAGTGACTACTCTTTGATAAGTTGCTCCTATGTTCTTTATCCCAAAAGGCATGACATTCCAGCAAAAGGTTCCCCATGCACAGGTGAAAGATGTATTTTCTTGATCTCCAGGAGCTATTTTGATTTGATTATAGCCAGAGAATCCATCCATTAGTGAGTACATCTCATACCCACAGTCACGTCGACTATCATATTAATGTTTGGTAATGGAAATTTGTCCTTCAGACAAGCTTTCTTGAGATCTCTGAAGTCTATTCAAACTCTGATAGATTTGTCTGCCTTTGACATTGGTACTATGTTTGAAATCTATTCGGCATAATAAATAGCTCTGATAAATCCATCTTTTAGCAATTTTTCTAGTTCAGCCTTGACTACTAGTACCACATGCAGATGCATCTTACAGAGTTTTTGCTTGATTGGTTTAACTTTGGTGTGATAGAAAGATGATGCATGATAAGATCAGGATCCAGGTCTGGCATATCAAAGTATGTCCATGCAAAATTGATCTTCTTTTCTGAAAAGAGATGAGTGAAATCTTTCAATTCTTTTGCTAATAGTGATTGAGCTACATGAATGATGTGTGGTGTCTCTTGACTCCCAATGTTCACTGGTTGAGTTGGCTTGATCAATATAGAAAGACCTTTCCTAAAAATGACTTGGCAGTATATCAAGTATCTCACCTTCAGGTGCCTCATGGAGGTTTTCACCCTTAAGTATGTCCTTTATTTTCTCTTTTTCAGATTCTAATACCGCCACAATGTGGTTTTCGCCATCAGGTCTTTTATTTTTATTTTTCTTATTTTTGTGACTAAGATACTTGATATCCGCTTCAGTCATGTTTTCACTATGTTCACTGGTGGAAGAGTCCATAGGTTCAACTGCATTGAGATAATAGCCTAATGTATAGTCATTGGCAAAAGTAAGGATATTCATTGGTTGGTTTTGTAATGTGCAGTCAATTAGTTCTGAATGTACTAAGGATAAATTTTGGATAGGTTCGAGAGCATTCATGGTATTGTCATCACAACTGCAGATCAAAAATTCAAGTTCAGGAAGGATAACTTGTGTAAGTGTCTTGAGACCAGGAAGAGTCAGATCATGATTATTAAAGTTCATGTTAATATTTAGTTGCTCTAATCCAATAGACATACTTGTAGAGTCATTCTCTATGCCAGACTAGACTTCATATCATGGTTCGACAATGATAAGATCAGTAGACATATTTTCATTATTTGCATCAGATGATTCAGAATTTGATACTGAGTAGATATTGTCTCGAATAGGATTGTTGTCAGAGTCATCAGAGTCATCAGATGAAGTTTATGAGTCTTCTTCAAGTGATTTAGTGAGTATATGTATGGTATCAACACCAACATATTTAATGTTGCAAGTTCCTTCAAGCTCTGGCTCATTTGTCATTTGTATCTGACATACTTGTTGACATGATCTTACCATTTCTATGATTTGTTGTCGTTTACTCCATTCAGCTTCTTCTGGACTCATGATTGGTTCTTATTCTGTAGCTTCTAACTATTCTTGTGTAGTGCTATACCTGATTTTTTATGTTTTATTAGAGGGATACATAGATGAAAATATTTCTCGTATTCTTCCTTCCTATAGTCCTTGTTCATAGTTTGCTTGTTTCTTTTGTCTAATTTCTTGTATTTCCTTCTCTAGTTTTATGCGCATCAGTTCTTGAGTATCATCTGTAGTACTACTAGACTCTTGTGGAGTTTCTATTATGGATATGTCTGAGAGGTGATCTGAACCCCATTCTTACTCATTTGAGTCAGTCTCAGAACCTTCTACCTGTTGCCTACCAGTGTATGTGACTGGAATTTTTAGAGGTGTGAACAATTCCCAGAACCTTTCTACTTCTTCTTTTATGTCTTTTGGGACCTCTACTTCTTGTAGTATTGTAGCTAATACCACCGGAACTTGATCATTGATTGTTTCTTCTCTATTGATTGTTGGTTCCTCTTATTCTATTTCATAGGTATCTTGGAGTTGTTGTTGAGTGTTTACCTCCTATAATATTAAAGGCAATGTCTTTTTCTTCCACTTAGTCTTAGAAGCATGTTTTTTATCTAATGTTTTTCTTGGAGTGTATCCTAGTCCATCTTTATCATTTATGGACTTTCTTTGCAGTTGAATCAGTTCAATGATACCCTCTTGATGTTTTCCTAGAGGACTAGTACCTGAATATACTATGAACTGAATCATTTTGTAACCAGGACCATATTGGGTTGGAGAAATCTCACAGTGTCGTACTTCCTCATTTTGACTATCTTCCTTAAAAAGCCAGTTAAGAACTGCATCCTCTTCTATTTCATCTGTCAAGGAGGTAGAAGACTATACAAAGAGACCATCATATATGATATTCAAAGTTAAAGTTTGTGTTCTCATAGCCTCTGATGGTTTGCCCAACCGTTTTGGTGATGGAGGGAGAGAAACTAATGAGAGTACCAGTTCTATCTTGTAGCCATCCATGTTGGTATTTGTGATCTTCAATCTCTTTTCTAAGTCTTTCATTAGTGCTTATGGATTTTCATTTTGTAGAGGCTGCCCTATTATGAGGCACAAAAGTATCAACACCTCTTGTTAATGCATTACAAGTGACATTTGTATTAGTAGGAATACTGACTTCTGTTTCATTATAAGGAAATTTTAAGCATTGATGGTATGTTAATGGAACTGCCTTCATTTTATGAATCCATTACATGCCTAGTAATATACTGTATGACAAAGGAAGATCAAGTACCTAGAAAAGGACATCTCTTTCTACAGGTCCCATCCTATTTGGTAATGATACCAGACCTTTAGAGGTCCTTTCTTCTTCATCAATGGCTTTAATTATTATTTTCTTGGCGGGATCAATGACATTTTTTGAGAATCCTAGTTGTGTAAGCAGACTATAAGTATAGATATTCAACCTCGTGCCTCCATTTATCAAAACATGTTTAACTCTGTGTTTATGGATCATGGCTTCAATATGAAATGTTTGGTTATGTGGATGATTTAGCGAGTTGTCATCTTCTTCAGAGAAGGTTAATTAGTGAGTTGAGGTTAGATGACGCACCATAGACTGAAACTGATCAATATCTAAATCTTTTGGAACATTAGTGGTGAGTAACGCTTTGTCCAGGATCTCTTTGTGAGCAGAAGATATTTTTAGCAATTCAAATATTGAGATTTGAGCATTTGTCCTTTTCAATTGTTCAACAACGCTATATCCAGAGGATGATGTTGAAGTTAACCTTCTAAATTTATCCAAGGTTGATTCTTTTTGTTTGTTTGATGGGGTTGGTAGGTTTGATGTTGCTTGAGTAGGTTGGAAGAACTAGCTCCTTGGAGAGTGACTTTCCTTTGAGAATGGGTCAGAGCTCTTTCATATCGTGATTCATTTGGTTGATCTTGGACTACGATCACATTGTAATATTTAGATTGGGAAGGCTCAATCATGTTGATGATGTTGTCATTGCTGGTATAATTATAATTTACTTTGGCACCTCCTTTGGTCTTTGAAGAATCACCTTGTTCGTAAACAGGTAAAGGGTCCTTAAATGCTTTGTGATTAGCATTGGTCAGGTGATTCCCAATAACAATTTTACCAGCATCTGTGAGATCTTGAATTTCATGTTTGAGCTTCATACAATAGTTTATGTTATGACCTTTATTTCGATGGAAGTCATAGTATTCATTTTCTCTCCACCATTTTGGTTTGATTTCTAGATCATATGGTCTAGAGTTATCTGGTAACGTTATCAGGTTGTTTTCCAATAGATTTTTGAAAGCAGATTCATATGATTCTTTGAGAGGAGTAAAATCACATTTAGGTTTGGAAAGCCAAGGTTTCTCTTTGAACCATTCTTTTGTTATCTTCAGAGGATTTTATGCTGCAACTTCAGCCGCTTTGAGTGCTTGTGTGCCACTAGCCAAGTTGAATATTGTGGGTTGTGAGTTGGTTTTAACAATGTCTACTACTCCATCATTAACAACATTCTTGTTGTTGTCTTTGCCAAATTTCCAATACTTGTTCTTCTCTTTAGAGCTAGATCTTGGTTGTTTTTCTTTCCAAGGTGAGATATCACCCTTCTTTATGAGCACATCTTCCATTCGAATGGCATTATCTACCATTTTGTTAAATGATGGGTGTACTTGCATTTGGATGCTATATTTCAATTCTAGGACCAAGTTCTTGACAAACATATCCATTTTCTCAAGAATCTGGGATAGGCCGTGAATACCTAGAGAACATCTTTCTCCAACATTGGAGGAAAGTAAGAAATGGCTCTCCTATTTTTTGTTTAGTATTGCAAAGCTCGATCATAGTCACATGATGTCGAATGTTGTATGAGTATTGTTGTAAAAATAGTAGGATTAGTTCTTCGAACATTTTTATTCCTTTAGGTAGACTTGAGAACCATTCCATGGCTTGTCCTCCCAAACTCCTTGGGAAAAGGTGCATGATATATATTTGATCATGCATGAACTCCATACAGGCAACACAAAATTCCCTGACATGATCTTGAGGATCTGAGGTACCATCATATTCGTCAAATTTTGGGATCTCAACTCATGAAGGGAATGGAGGCATGTATAGATTCTTGTCAAATGGAAAAGGGCATATTGTCTCCAGAGAATATTGTTTTGGGGACTTAATCTTGTCCTTCAATTCTATGATTTCAGTCCATAAGGCTAGTAATTGTTTGTGTACCATGAGTATAGGTGAATCTTCCTTTTTAGTAACGAGTGTCTGAACATCATATCCAGTAGGGAGTTTGGCACCTTGTTTTGCTAATTCTAAGAAATAATCTTCCTTCTCTCTAGCTAGGATAGCTTTCATCATTTTTCTAAAGTCTTTGTCCTTTTGATAGTCACGAATTTCTTTTTCTTGAGGTTCAGTGTCTTCTTCAGCTTCACTTGATGAGGAATCATTATCGATTTCATGAACATTAAGGTTGTCTTTGTCATTGTATTATGTCTCATGTATAGTGGCAAATTCAGGTTCATCAAAAACTGGTACTCCTGATGACGAAGGTTTGTCAGTGAACGGATCCTTCATGTGGTATGGGTTATCTTGATATGTGAAGGGTTGTCCTTTTCCTTTGGCTTCTTTCTTACAAGAACTCTTGGTTTGAGTAGGCATTTTTATGGATTATTGTGACCTAAAGTTATTTGTGATGCAGAGGTCAAGATCAATTTCAGAGCCAGTTGTTCAGTTAACGTATTATTTGAGAGAAGCAATAATGATTTAGTCTGCTTTTAGGAAAGATCTATCATGTATAAGATGTTTATCTAACTTTATTTGAGAGTAATGACTAAGATTCAGTTTGGTTTCAGAAATGATCTATCTTGTGTAAGGCGTTTATCTAAGTAACTTAAGTTTGATAGGTAGTTGATTGAACTAGCTAAAAGATGATCGACCAAATCGTGCAACGCAAATGGCAGGGGTACACTGTCTTGATTTGTTTATGCTTAGGATGATGATAACTAGTATTATGTTTGTTGTAGACTATTTTAGGCAAGTTTGATTGCTCTATACTGACAAAACTAGAGATTCGTACGATAGGATTTACTGAGCCAGACAACAATTTAATAGTTCTAGGATGACAATAGTTTTGTTTCATATGAATTGATGCCTAGTACCGTACGACAAATGGGTATGTCCAGAACGACAAAAGATTCAGTGTAGTTATGTATCATATGACACATAATTTAGCTTCAGATGACCGACTACTAGGTTTTGTATGACAGAGGATTGAGCTCAGATGACAAATTATTAGGCTCTTACGACACAGGATATGGAGTAGGACAATAAATGATCAGATTCATACGACTGTTCACATGATAGAGACTAAAATTCTGAGTTTTTCGATAGCTGAGTATGACAACTGAATATGACCAATTATGAGATGGACTAATTTTTTACCAGGATAGACTAGTTTTGAACAGAATTTCAACTTAGGATGGACTAGTTCTGACACAGATAGGGTTTTTGATCACTGAGTTGTTTCTTGTTTTCTCAAGTTTTTGTTATTTCAGTTTTTGTTTCAGGGATGAAAACATAGAAAACACGTAGTATGAATAGTAACTCCAATCACAACATGCAAGCCCTAAGGAATTTGGTGAGAGAAGAAAACCTTTTCTTGTAGACTTAGGTACACACCCAATAGCTAATCAGAATACGGTCACTGAGCCTCATGCAATGGATTCTCAATGCCGTATTATCTAACTCCAAATGCTAATGGGGGCACAAAATGACAAGTATCTTGGGAGAGTTACTATCTCTCTTACACAAAGATTATCCCCCTTTCGGAGGTGAACCGAGTAGCTTCTAATTTTAATTGGATCTAGTAAGGGGTCTGTTTGACGCGTCGAGGTATAAACTCAATTAAGAGGTCTCCCAGCCTTGAAAACCAAGGTTTAATATACTCAAAGGTACAGAGGAGAGCTATTCTCGAGCACTATCATTGACTTGATTTTCATCACATCATGTTTATTTTATAATGGGTTGGAGTACTTGGCATTTAGCCATTCCCACTTAGGTCATTCCCCTCACACCGGTTGTAAAGGCTTTAAGAGTTTTTTAGCTCCTCGGGAGGGCAGGCTTGCTAAAGATGTACAAATCTCAAATGAAGAAAAAACCTAAAGGGTTTGTATTTCTGATTGTATAGAAAAAGACAAGAGCATATGCTCCTACCTCTCAGAATCTTCTAAAAACATGAAATACAAATTTGTTCTTTAACTAGATAGCAAGTTAGGTGCCTAAAAATGAATTGAAAGAATACACGATATTTGGTCGATTCTGCTCAAGCAACCTGCAAAGACAATGAATCAGTAGTCATATTGTCTTTGAGCGACAAGTGTTTTGCAAAAACTGATTAGGCTATGAAAAATTCTAAGATAGACAGGTAAACAACTAGTGTCAGTCGTCAGAATAATCAATTTGAACAGAAAACCAAAATCATGAAATTTGCTTTTTTGTCTTTTTAACTAGAAAAATAAAAAAGTCGTACGACAAAGTTTACTAGATCATACGATACAAGCTTCCTTCTCATACGATTTAGAATTCCATTTCGTACAACACCTGCAGTTTTTCATTTCAGCCTGTGAGAAATGTTGTATGAGATGACGCAGAGGTTGTACGGCCAAAAAATCGAAAAGTCAAAAATCTGAAAAATAACAAAAAAAAAAAAAAGTTAGTCTTGGAGGCCGCAAAATGCAGTCTTCTGCCCCACGATGGGTGCCAGAAATGTGTGTGTGAAAAGTGGAATAATAATCTGTATTTGCAAGACACAACACTTCAATTAAGTCATTACATGTATGGTTAGATAGATATAAGCATGAATAATAAAACCAATACAAATCGACCAATTTCCTTCTAAAAGATGCAAGTATAAGATTGCTCTCAGATTTTTATAAGCAATACCAGTGACTAGAATACACCAAGACAAAGGATTTAATCTATATGAGCATGATATTAAGCTAAAATGAATGCAATATGGATGAATAATTCAAGAAATAACAAATTCAAGCAATATGGATAAAACTAAATATGCAAATAATCAAAAATCAAGCACAATGTATTCAATGACTCTAGAGAAAAATCAACATAATAATAATAAATCTCCAAGTTTGTTCTCAAAAATCTCTGGGGTAAATTGGATGAGAGCTGAAGGTTGAATTTATAGAGAATTACAAGCGAGATGATGAAAAGGCTCAATTTAGGATTAATTAAAAATAATTGAGAAATCGGTTTCAGTTAACCTTGAGATAGATTCCAATTATAGTTTAATTGAAATGCATTTAGATAAGAAGTTCAAGTTGCATTGGAAATAATATTAAATTAATTTCATGCTATTTCTTTAGGGATTAAAAATCTATTGATTCAGGGGGATTCGATGGTCATCATCCAGAGTGTTTTGAGTTGTAAGAATAATTGTTGGCACTTGAAGTACATTTTAGATCATATCTTGGAGAAATTGTCCTTTTTTGATACAATCTCGTTATCTCATTGTTTTAGAGAATTGAATAGGCTGGCAGATTTTCTGGCTAACATGTCAATTGACACCGGTGCTCAACTTAAGATTGTGGAGGTAAGTGATATTCCTCAAGACATTCTTCTTGGGTATTTGATCTAATCCCAAGGTTTTATGGTAATTGTTTTGGGCTACTTCTTTCCATTATCTCTTGAGGTATTCATATTATCCTCTACTTTGATCATATTGTATTTGTACCACATGTGTAGATAGGAGGATGATAGGCTCTATTAGGCTTCTGTTTACATATGGTGTATTCTTACAATTTTGCATTTGGGCTAGATGTTGATGTGTATATCTCATAAGGTGTGGTTAGCAGGTAAACTACAGTTTGCAAATCATTCTAAAGATCATTTTATATTCTATTAAGATTTGGGTTCTTGGGTATTTTATCTAACCTATGGGTTTATGGTAATTCATTTCAATTTACCTGTTTCTATTATCTCTTGAGGTAGGCATGTTATCCTTTACTCTAATCATATTTTATTTGCACCACATGTGTAGATAGGAGGATGATAGGATTTATTATGCTATTGTTTACATATGGTGTGTTCTTAAAATTTGCTTCTGGGCTAGATGATGGGGTGTATATCCCATGAGGTATGGTTAGCAGGTAATTTGCAGTTTTTTTGCTGAATATGCATGTTGTTCTAAAGATAAATTGAAATACTATCGAGGTAAGGGATATTCCTCAAGGCTATGTGTAAGGCAATGTGATGCCTTGTATAGGCCCGCTATTTGACATAGAAACCACATTTACTTTGTGTATCAGTCATTGATAAAGTCATTTATAGGGTGGCGGCATGTGTGTTTTGAGTAGTTTTTGTTTTCAGTCCTTCATAGGTTGTGGCATGCTTGTAACTTTTTAATGTGCAGTACATTCCTGGGCTTTTATTACTTGTTAAAATATTTGTACTCTATCGTTGGTCGCCTTGTGTGTGTTTTTGGCCCTTGACAAATTTGGTTTTATGTGATAACCATTGTTGAGGTGGCATCCTCTCTTGTTGGATATTCATTTATGGATGTCAGTTTAAGGGGTGTTAATCTATGTGAAGTGTTCTAATCAAGTAAGGATGCAATGGATATTTTGCATTGCCTTTATGGGAAGTTAAGGGCGGTTTTCTCATTTATATTAGCTCATTTATATTATCTTGTCAAGCAGCTTTTTATATTTATGTTTTTGTGGCTTTTTTGGAGCTTTTCCTCCTACAAATGTCTTCTTCTCTATCCATTGGGATATATAAAGTTTTTTTAGAAGCCCAAATAGTGGAAGAGGAAAATGATGACAATTTTGTCAAGCAAGTGGTAAGGTCTTTAATTTGTTTACTCCTGTGGTGGATTTTGAATTTTGTAGGCTTATGGGGTGTTGGTGGCTGGAAGTTTGCCCTCAGATTTCTTATGTTGAGCTTTTGTCTCACTTTGTTACTATTTGCTATGATGTTTTACTTGATGAGGATTTGGTCTGTCTCTTGGTTTCCACATTTATTTTTATGTTAGTGTGTAATTAGGCCTTGGTTTCTCCTGCATTGGCTAATTATCATTTTGATATGGGATTTTTTTACTATGGTGCCTTTCTTCCTCATCACAAGCTTATGGTTAATGGCTGGTCTGGCAAATTATTGCATGAATTATGAATGGGATTGATATGTGATTCTATGAAAGACACTCGGGCCTCCATGGAATTTCTGTTGTATCTGGCTCCTGATCAGTATGTGGATAAAGCTTGGGTTGTCTTTGAGGCATTGCATTTGTTGATCACTATAGGATTTTTGTGCTCTACTCCTGCTTGCTTGGCTTTTCCTCTAAGGGTTATTCCACCTCTAGTCTCAGCTCATGAACCTCCAAAGGAGAGCACTAGCTCTTGGTTTTTGGATATCTAACTATTTTTTGGAGTTGGTGGAATGGTTTTTGTTGTTGTAGATGCAAATTTGGAGGTTTTATGGCTTCTATTATACTCAGATGGTTATCTACATCTTTGGCAGGAACTTATACCTCTTTAGTATCTCCCTGGTGGTCCTTCATGGCATTTTTGTTCAGCCCTTCATTTGGTGGCAGTCTGGTTTTTTGTAATTGTCCTATGGGACCCTTGTAAAAATATTAGAGGTAGGGTTTGGGGGATCTGACTGGACAGCAACAAATAATGTAAGGGTAGTGCTTAGTTTATTTATTTGAAGGCTACAACTGGAGGTTTTCTTGCGGGTTCTTTCCTGTCGGTATGCCTTTTTTGAACCCGATGTAAACAATTTATTAATAATATATAGGTTTAGTGGATTTTCCACTTTTACCAAAAAAAAATTATAAAAAAATAGATAATTCTTTTATTTATTCAAGAAAAGAGTCCTTTCAATGCAACTGAACTTCTTTTTCTGAAAAGCTTTGAGTTCCAATTTTAGAGAATGATCAATAATTCAATTAATTGCTTTTCTAATTTCAAGTTCTAAATTTAGAAAAAGAAATAATATATCAAGTTTGATTTATCTCTCAATTCAATTCTTTTATTTTATTTTCAATTCAACTCTTGCTTTGTAATTAATCCCTCTTTTGTAATAAATTAATTCCTTTGTTTGCATGATTAATGGCAAATTTATTAATTAATTAAATATGCAAGGATATTTAATAAATTAAAATAGGATAATTGATTTAAAAATGATATTCTTGGAATGATTCAATTAAATAAATATTTAATTAATATTGAGTAATTGACTTGCCATGTGATATTTGATAATTAAAGAATTAATAATGTGCTCAAAATTGATTTAATTGCCTTTGGTTAGGACCTTGGTAATGTTGTCGAGATTAGGGGCCCATGGTTTAGATGACCAATTTTAGGGTATTACAATGTTCATGCATTAAGTATTGCATTATCATTATAAATGAATAAGATCATGTAGATAGAAAATGGATAAGGGATTAAGCACATTTGGATTTGGTTATAAAATTGAATTTAAGAAAAAGGGGGTTAGTCTTGCATTGGGAGGTGAGCATATTATGTTAGTCGATGGAGTAGAATGCATCTCATAATGTTTGAAAGATCAAGTAATTTGCATATCATAATGGAAGGAAATAAATAAATTACATTAAAATATGATAAAGGATTGATTAACAATGAGGGTAGTAATCAAGTGAGTAGAAAGTTATTGCTTAGGATAGTTAATTAAGTAATGTCGTCAAAGTACCCTAGAGAGATAGTTAAATGGTTGTGATGTTTATTCCACTTGCATATTTGGTTAATGAACTTATGTGAATGGTTTATGATCTTTATGCTTAAATGATAATGAATGTTAATTCATTGTATAGATGATATGATATGTAGCATTAGATGTTTAAAAAAAAAAATTCTCTATTTAGTATGTTAGATGCTTAGTTTCTCTAGGGTATTTTGGTGGGCATTAAATTTCCTATCAACCATTTCCATTTGATCATCTATTTTTTTGCTTATACATGATGTGTCCTTCCTAAAATCAAAATTGGTGTTTATCAATCAATCTAATCAATTCAATCAACCTAGTCAATCCGATCAATTCGATCAATCAAATCAATCTACAAATAACTCCAACCATCTATTCTATGCAATCAAACCCATGCATGTCATCAAGTTAACCATTCTTTTATTTTTCATAAAAAATTCTTTTCTTTCAAGAGATTAACCTCAAATTTTATTTTTCATCCAATCTCTTCAGGAGGCATCATACCTCCTTTTCTTGGTCCTTCAGGGCATACTAGGGCATATTCATTTAAATGTTTACTTCTTGTTTGAGGAACACTCAAAATTAGATAAACTCAAAGATGGACAAAATGTAGACACCAAAAATTAACCCTTCTTCTAGTCACCAATTCTCTTCAATAATTTAATTGCCTTACTAACATTTCCTCTTTCTTTTAATGTTAATTAAATAATTTATTATTTAATTAATTCATCATTTCCTTTTAATTAATTAATCTAATTAATTAATTAAATCTTACCATATTCCTCTATCCCTTTTATAATTAAATAGTTAAAATTATTTAATTATCTAATTTTATTCTTCTATAGTTGAATAAGTTCTTTAATTTATCCTTCTATTCCCCCTTTTCCCTTTTCAACCAGGTAAATAGATGAAATTTTTATTTTGCTTTTACCCACTTGCTCATGAAATTAAATAATTTTATTATTTGATTCTTTCTTTTTCCTCCACCTCTCTACTCTCTTACAATATTTGTCACTTGACCCTCTTCTTCTTCCAGCATTCCTAATTGCCTTTAGATTCCTTCCAATAATCTTCCCACTCTCTCCCTGTCTCCTACATGATCTCAACCATCCATCCCTTCTAGGATGAATTCAAACTCAACCATTGATCTATTTGTCTCCCAATATATAAATTTGAATCTTTGCTTTCATTTCCTCTTTCACCATCGAATTTTCTTACAAATTCCTAACAACAATTAGTCTTGTTGGAAATATGTTGGACTTGGTTAATTGTTGTCATTGATGTCAACACAGTATCCTGATTAGAAACTATCTCAGTTGGATTTATCCCAGTCAGTCTTGGTGATAATTTTGGTTTTGGCTATGATTCTGATCCGGTATGATCAGACCTCTGGAATTGATTTTGGATGCTTATTATGATGGTTACATGCTTGCTATATACTGGTGGTTTCATGGTTTGGTTATCGCTTTTGGTATTTCTAGTTACCGACTAGTTTTTTACTTTACCAGCTTCTGGCGTTCCTGGTTAGCTTTACTAGTATGTTGTTTTGGTGACTTGGTTAGTCGATTTTGGGTCCAGATTATGGAATCGGTTTCTATCATGTTTTTGGTGCTTCTTGATCATATCTCGAGCATTTGGTGACTTATCTTTGGATGGTGTGCAATTATGGTTCTCCTATTTAGATCTGGTTAAACTTTCACTTAGGGTTTCTACCGATAAGTGAAGCATGTTGGATTTTGGTCTTAGCGGAATCCCTGGCAGATATAATTATTTGGTTACTTGATTTAGGTCCATGATATGTAATCTAAATCATAATATTGGTCTGGTGGTATCATATGATGTGTCGACCTTGTCAATAAGGTTGATGATCTGTATTTATAGCTGACTTGTTCATGTAATTCAATAGATATGTGATGGTTATGGTTGGTTAAGTCTGCATTATTAGAGAAGGATTAAGTGTGAATAAATTCATATCATTCAGGTGAAGGTTGGAAATTTTTTGTATTGCAAAGCAAATATTAGTGCTTAACCAAAACTGTATCAGGCATTAGTAGATGCTACTTTAACAGTTCATTATTTTCCAGATTGTAGTACGATGATTTTGTAAGTCAGTGTAACTTCCCTTTGTGATGAGGAGTGCGCTCTAGGTTGTTGGCCTTTTTGTATGTGTAGACCCCATTATAATTATTCACAATACTATTGCAAAGTATTCATCTAATTGTGGGTAGGGTTTCCCACTGATTTTTTTCCCTTTTTGGGTTTTCCACGTCAAATATTGGTGTTATGTGTGTTGTGCTTTCATATTATATTCTTCATTGGGTTGTGCTTTGGTTTAAGATTTATAATTGAATTGATTGTTATTATTGTTAGTAAACTGATTCAAACCCCCCTCTCAGTTTACTATCGGTATCAGTTCATTCCAAAAATTGGTATCAGAGCGGGGTCCTCTCTACATAAGCTTAATTGCTTGAGGACATCTAATGGAAACTGCATCTAGTTCTACATTCAATCCTTACCGGAAGGAGAGTCATAGATTTCATGGTACAAATTATAAGATATGAAAGGAGTGAATGAAGATTTATCTCAGATGTCTTGGAGCTGAAGTTTGGGATATAGTGGAGAAAGGGTATATACCTCATGGATCCTAATTGTAGAACATCAACACCTGCTAATGAACAGAAGAGAGCTAAAAATGATGTAAGAGAAAAATAAGCATTGTTGAGCGCCCTATCTGATGAAAAGCTATTGAATTTCATAGAGTTGGAGAATGCTAAGATGATCTTAACAAAGCTTGAAACTCTATATGTGGGTGACCAGGCTGTGAAGATTGCAAAACTTGAAGGTTTTTGGGTAAGATATGAAACTTTGAAGATGGAAGAAGATGAGAAGATAAGTTCTTTTATGGATAGAGTCAATGAGATTGTTATGGGTATCAAATGTTGTTGAAGATCTGTTAATGACGATGAGATGGTGTCAAAAGTTCTAAGATTTCTACCTCTGGCTTCCAAGATGAAGAATAATTCTATCAATGAACTTTGAACAATGTCAAGTACCCCTGTGACTAGAGATACTACTTGGGAAATTGACTGCTTTTCAACTTGAAGAAATTAGAGATCAGAGGGCTACTAAAACTAAGACTGTATTTAGAGCATCTGCATCTAGTAAACGGAAGATAGATTGGAAAGAGATGTATGCTAAGGATATGGAGGAAATAGAGAAAGAAGAAAGAGAGCTTGAAGAGCTAGAAGCCCTAATTGTTAGAAGAAAACCTAAAGGACTAGCTGGAAGTAAGTATGAAGAAAAAATCCCTTTTAAATGTTTTTCACACAATAAGATTAGTCATTTTTCATCTACATGTCCTGAAAGAGCTTCTAGGAATCATGAAAGATTTATGAGAAATTATAAGCCTAATCCTAAATATCAGAGAAGACCTAGATTAAGAAGGAATAAGGATAAATCATGTTATTATGCTAGTGATGATGATGGTATTTCTGATGATGATGATGATGATGATGAACCTGTGAGTGGATCCAGTAATGGTGCTTCATCCGGCAAAGATTGGGTCTTTATTTCTATCAAGAATGATTCTCCAAAATATTTCATTGAACCAACACATATTGAGGAAAAGGCCTTGGCTGCTAAAATTGAAGAAAAGGATGAATGGGTTATAGACAATGGTTGCTCACATCACATGACTGGTGACAGAAGAAATTTCTTATCATTGCAAGAATTTGATGGTGGATTGGTCAAATTTGGAGACAACAAGGCATGTAGGATCAAAGGCAAAGGAACAATATCATTGGATGGTAAGACTAGTACTGATAATATTTATTATGTTGAAGGCTTAAACCACAATATTTTAAGTGTAGGTCATATGGTGGATAGAGGATTTCATTTGCAATTCAAGGATGGAAAATGTAAGATCATTAATAAATCTAGATTGGAGATTGCTTCTGGAACTTAGACCAATGGTAAAATCTTTCATTTCAACTTCGGTGAGAAGGCTTGCTTGATTGCTCTGATTGATGAAAGTTGGTTATGGAATAAGAGGATGTGTCATGTTCATTTTGATTGCATAGTGATGCAAGAGCACTGGTCTAGTTCTTACCGCTTGGGTAGTTTTTCAGTGGAATTGCTTGAGAGTGTGGCATTTCTTCATGTTTGAGTGTTTTAGAATTGTGGTTTTGGATTTATTCCCTTGTGTTCATGGTCTTTATTGTGTTCAATATTGATAGAATTTGGCTTTGTTTCTAGTGAGATGTGCATTTTGGTAATAGGCCTGGTTGATATGTTCTTACCAGTTAGTCTGGCAGTGTGTTGAGTGAGGTTGGATCGTGTTTTAGTTGATCTTCGTGACTTGCAGATCATTGGAGCTATTGCTTTGGGCCTTGGTCGGTATTCCCAGAGGTTCGCGCATCGTTTTATGTTTTTGTGTTTGTTTTTTAGTGATTTGACCTGACATGTTATCGTTTCACATTTCATGAACTAGTTGGTCTTTGGGCCAACTTGATTGAGTTGTAATTATTTGTGGATGGTATAAATGGAAGCTTGTGAATCATTTGAGAAGATAGAAGTTATAATATAAAGGGAACAGTTATGAGATTGAGTGAAGATGTAGATTCAGCAAGATTCTGAACTGGTAGGACTGAGGCCGGAAGGATGAGGTCCAGATTAGGGTAAAACCGATAGATTATTATTAGAGGTCGATCTGTTATGAGGATGATTTGCGGATCTTATAATTGTGTTGTAAGCATTATTTATATCATGGACTATGATCCAATATGTGGCATGTGTAACTCTTTATATTATAATAATATTTATTCAAGTTATTTACCGGTTATTTGTTTTGTTATGCTACTGGTTGTTCTTTCTGATGTTTCTAACATCTGGTTACCGGTTACCAATACGTTTTTTCATGATTTATGTGTCAAGAAGCAAGGTTGGGATATCCTTCATTGGATCTCCCTGCCTTGACTACATCAAATGGTATCAGAACTAGTTTGTGAACCTATTGTTGGAGGACCCAATTATGCACTGGTTGGTTGGAGAGAAAGTTGAGGCAACTTGTGGACTTGTTCATATCGTCTAATGTGAGGTAGAGAAAAGTTTACAGGTAGACCGTTGATCCTAGAGCTTGAGCTTGAGGTAGTTAGTGGGTGGAGACTTGAACAGATCCTTGATTGAGGTAGGCTGCAGTTTGGACCAGTAGATCATCGTGGATAGGCAACTAGAAGTTGTAGACATATTTTTGAACCCCCCAAGGTAGTTGTAAGTACCTACTGACCGATCGCCGAACCAGATTAAGTGATGGGACTCACTTTTCAATTAACCTCAAGAGTCTCATGCAGGACCATCGGTCTAGTTCTTACTGGTTGGGTAGTTTTAGTGGAATTGCTTGAGAGTGTGTAATTTCTTCATGTTTGAGTGTTTAGCATTGTAGTTTTGGGTTTATTCCCTTATGTTTTTGGTCTTTATCGTGTTCGAGATTCATAGCATTTGGCTTTGTTTCTAGTGAGATATGGATTTTGGTATTGGCCTGGTTGATATGTTCTTACCGGTTAGATTGCCAGTGTGTTAAGCGAGGTTGGATTGGGTTGTGATTGATCTCTGTGACTTGCAGATCATTGTAGTTGTTGCTTTGGGCCTTGGCCAGTATTCCCAAAGGTCTGCACATCATTTTATGTTTTTGTCTTTATTCTTAGTGATTTGAGTCGACATGCTACCATTGCACATTTCATGAACCGGTTGGTCTTTGGGCCGAATTGATTGAGTTGTAATTATTTGTGAACGGTATAAATGGAAGTTTTTTAATCATTTGAGAAGATAGAAGTTAGAAGATAGAGGGAAAAGTTATGAGATTGAGCAAAGATGTAGATCCGGCGAGATTTTGAACTAGTTGGACTAAGGTCAGAAAGCTGAGGTCTGGATTAGGGTAGAACCTGCAGACTATTACCGAAGGCCGATCTATTATGAGGATGATCTATAGATCTTATAATTGTGTTGGAAGTATTATTTGTATCTTGGACTATGATCCAGCTTGTGGCATGTGTAACTCTTCATATTATAATAAGATTTGTTCAATTTATTTACCTATTATGTGTTCTGTTATGCTACCAGTTGTTCTTTTTTATGTTTCTGGCAGTTGGTTACCAATATGTTTTGCATGATTTATGTGTTAAGATTCAAGGTTGGTTTGTCCTTCATTGGATCTCCCTACCTTGATTGCATCACATGATAAAGATCAGTTCAATACCGGCTATCAAAGATTTGCCCAATATTTTTAAACCTCATAATCCGATATTTAGAGAATGTCAAATGGGTAAGCAAGTTAGAACTTCTTTCAGAAGTGTACATGACAAATCTAATAAAATTATTGATCTTATTCATATTGATTTGTGTGGACCAGCAAGGACTAAAAGTTTTCAAGGTGGTAGATATTTTATTACTTATTGATCTGACTATTCTAGAATGATGTGGGTGGCATTTTTGAAAGAGAAATTTGAAGCTTTTGAGAAATTTAAAAGCTTTAAGGCTATGGTTGAGATAGAGACAGGATTGAAGATAAAGTGCTTAAGATCAGATCATGGTGGTGAGTTTACATCCGATGAGTTCAACAACTTTTGTAAAAGCAATGGTATTAGGAGACAACTTTCTGCACCGAGAACCCCACAACATAACGGATTGGTGGATAGAAAGAACATAACAATTTTGCATGTTGCAAGGACTATGATGACTGAAGCTAAACTACCTAATATCTAATGGAGAGAGGCTATCAATACTATTGTATACACTTTCAACAGAGTACACATTAAAGGCGATACCAGTAAGACTCCTTATGAATTATGGTTTGGTCATACTCCTACTGTCATATATTTCAAAAAAATTGGAAGTAAATGTTACATTAGAAGAGATGATGCATTAGAAAAGTTTGATCCTATAAGTGATGAAGGAATATTTTTGGGTTATTCTACTAAGAGAAAAGAATATAGATGTTATAAATAAAGATTGAATAGGATATGGGAAAGCATAAATGTTAAGGTGGATGAGCATGGCAATAATCAAATCAAAGCATATGATTATGGACCGGAAGATGAATTTATCAGACCTAAACCAGTAATGCAAGAATCACTTCAGAACAGTAAACCTGTGACACCGGTAGCATCAAAAAATTCAACAGTGATAGAGGAACAACAGAATGAGTTAGCAAATCAAGAAAATTCAAAGACTCCCAGGTATGTAAAGCTAAATCATTTTGAAGATTAGAGTATTGGAGATAAAAGGAAAGGTGTGATGAATAGGAGAAGGTTAGTTGCTGAAGAGGTATGTTTAATTTCTCAAATTGAACTAGAATCTTTCATTGAATCAAGTAAGGATGAAAATTGGTTAAGAGCAATGGAAGACGAATTAGATCAGATTGAAAATAATAAGACATGGGAACTTGTACCTAGACCTAAAGACAAGATAATTATTGGAACTAAATGGGTTTTCAAAAATAAATTGAATGAGGAAGGTCAAGTGGTGACGAACAAGGCTAGATTGGTTTGAAAAGGTTATTCACAAGAAGAAGGAAATGTTTATGGGGAAACTTATGCCCTGGTTGCTATAATTGAAGCGATGAGACTTTTTCTTGCTTATGACGCACATAAGAACTACAAAGTATATCAGATGGATGTTAAATGTGCTTTTCCAAATGGAGATCTTGAAGAGGAAGTTTACATTGAACAACCTGGTGGATTTTATTTATAGAAAGACAAGGACATGGTTTGCAGATTGAAGAAAGCTTTATATGGAATAAAACAGGCCCCAAGAGCTTGGTATGCTAGATTGGATAAGTATCTTTCAAAGATTGGTTTTAGTAAAGGTAATGATGATAGTAACTTATATTACAAGATTGAGCATGATGACATATTGATAATTGAAGTCTTTGTGGATGATATTATTTTTGGAGGAGAAGAAGGTCTATGCATGAAATTTGCTAATGATATGAAAAATGAATTTGAAATGTCCATGATTGGTGAGATGAAATTTTTCTTAGGTTTGCAAATTACTTAGATTGATAAAGGTATTTTCATTTGTCAAACTAAGTATACGAAGGAGTTACTTAAGAAATTTGGACTTGAGAATTCTAAACCTGTCGCTACTCCTATGATAACTGGTTGCAAATTGTCAAAGGATGATGAATCACCTAAGGTGAATCCGAGCATATTCAAATCAATGATTGGTGGTTTGTTGTACCTAACTCAGACTACACCTGATATGATGAATGTTATTTGTATTGCTTCTAGATTTCAGTCAGATCCTAGAGAAACTCATGATATTATTGTCAAGAGGATATTCAGATATTTGACAAGTACAACAGACTTTAGGTTATGGTATCTAAAGAACGATGACTTCACATTATGTGCATATACATATTATGATTGGGTAGGAGATGTGGATGACCGGAAGAGCACTACTAGCGGTGCATTATTTCTTGGGAAGAAGTTGGTTTCATGGCTTATCAAGAAACAATCATACACTTCATTCTCTACAGCTGAAGCAGAATATGTTGCAGCTGCTACCAACAATACTCAGATTTTATGGATGAAATAGATGTTAAAGGATATAAGGAAAAATATGATAAGCCTATTTTTATTCACTATGATAATACTGTTGCTATTGATATGTCAAAGAATATGGTATTTCATTCCAAATTAAAACACATTTCTATAAGGTATAGTTTCTTGAAGGAAAAGGTTAAAGCAAAGGAAGTTGATCCGATGTTTTGTTAGACCATGTATTCTTTCCTTTGTTTGCTAATGGGTCTTAGTGCCATCTCCTAGTACTGAGGGGTGGTTCTTTTGAGCCACATGGTCAGGTGGTAGTGCCACTTTCCATCGGTATCATATTCACTTCCTTCTTGCGAGGGTTGTTTTGTAGATGTTCCTGTTGGATTTCCTTTGTACTCCATGGATTCATTATTGTACCTATTTGAACCTTATGAGTTCAAGTGCATCATATGTATTATTATGCCTTCTTGGCATGTTGTAAACTATGTAACTCATTATGTGATCTTCTAGTTAATTCATATGTAATGAATTATTGTAATAAACTAGATGTATGTAATGAAATAAAATGAAAGTATATAATTTTAAGCGTGTATAATTCAGTTCTTTTTATGAATATCATTGCAATGTATTAGGGATAGTTAACATGCATCTCTAGTGGATTAGTGAACCTGATGCTTTCAGTTTCTTTTTAAAGTAATCTTCATTAGAAACCCTTTAGGAATATGGTTAAGTATTTCGCTTGTGTAATTAATCAGTACAGTATTATAACTTAATGCACCTTAATGATATGTTATGTTTAAAAAATAAAAATCTGCTTTTATTCCTATGCTTTAGTGTGATCCTTTAGGGTTTCTTGGTGGGGCATTACAGGGTTTCTATCGGCAAGTGAAGCGTGTTGTATTTTGGTCTAAGCAGAATCCTCGATGGATATAATTGTTTGGTTACTTGATTTAGGTCCATTATATGTAATGTAAATCATAATATTCATCTGGTGGTATCATATGATGTAATTTTTTTAATTATGGGTTTAGGCTTTAGGCGACCTTGTTAATAAGGTTGATGATTTGTATTTATAGGTGACTTGTTCATGTAATTCAATAGAGATGCGATGGTTATGGCTAGTTAAGTCTGCATTATTAGAGAAGGATTAAGTGTGAATAAAGTCATATCATTTGGGTGAAGGTTGGAAAGGTTTTTCTATTGTAGAGCAAACAACAGTGCTTAACCAGAACTATATTAGGCATTAGTCGATGCTACTTTCACAATTCATTGTTTTTCGAATTGTAGTTCGATGATTTTGTAAGTCAGTGTGACTTCCCTTTGTGATGAGCAGTGCACTCTAGTTTGTTGGCCTTTTTGCATGTGCAGACCCCATTATAATTATTCACAATACCACTACAGAGTATTCATCTGATTGTGGGTAGGGTTTCCCATCATGGTTTTTCCCTTTCTGGGTTTTCCACGTCAAATATTGGTGTTATGTGTGTTGTACTTTCATGTTACATTCTTCATTGGGTTGTGCTCCAATTTAAGGTTTCTAATTGAATTGATTTTTGTTATTGTTAGTAAACTGATTCACCCCTCTCAGTTTACTATCGGTATCAGTGCATTCCAATAAGTCTTATTATTTGGAAGAAGACTCAAATGATATGGAAGCTTCTAAGGGAGTTCTTATCTTGTTTCATTGTTGTATTTTTGCTTCATTTGATTTGGATTTTACTATGATTGCACACTCTCATTTCCAACATTCTTCATAGAGTAATTTGGCTTAGCATAGATTTGAGGAATAGGTAGTGTTTTGTTGATAATTTATGCACTCTATATTTCAAGTTACAAAATTCACACTTAGTTAATATTGAGTACAATGCTTCTTTGAAGGGGGGGCATGCTACACCCTTAATCCTAGAGTATACATATGGTTATGAGTAATTGGCTTCTGGCTACCTTAACTCCTAATTAAGTCATATTATCATTATTACATTTCTATTTAGTTAGTTAGGTCATCCTTAGGCCTATATAGTCATATTTAGGTCGCTAGTGTTGTATACTACGCATAAATAGGGTATATATATGAGATAGTGAGTCTTATTTTAGGATCACATTATGAAGTGTGTTCCCATTAGAGATATTTGGAGGTATGTCCCCTCAAAGTGGCTTATTAGTTTCTTCTATTATATCATTCTTAAAATATTTCATATTTTATTCCTCATTTGTGCAATTTATTTCATTACACTTTCGTAACACCATTCCTCTTGATTTATGTAGAGGACCTTGTTTAGGACTTGAAGAGGTTTGTATGTGTTGGGTGAATATTTTGTCACCAGTGTACCAATGACAAAATATATGATTCACACATAGCTATTTTGAGAAGTTAATCTCTCCTCTCATCAAGGGGAGATTCCCTTTGAAATTTCTTCTCTAATTGATAAGAAATCAAAATCTATGAGTTGGTATTGGGCATGTAACTCTCTTTTTTCAGAGTCTATGTTTTCTCCCTCTACCTTGTTACAATTCCTTTATTTCTTTAGATACTTAAAGAAAAGAACAATGAATCTAATAAACTATACTAAACTTACTATCAAGTAGCACAAAGTCTCCCTTGAATGTAATACTAACTCAAAATGATTATTACAAATAATTAGAAACTTAACTCGCAGCTCAAAGTCTTCAAGTATGAATTCCTAATCCTTTAAACTACAAGTAACTGCAGTAATACAAATCCTACCACTAATCACTCAATTTATCAGAAGATTTCCCAAATATGCCAGAAGCACACAGTCTACTTGCATGATTCAAGAGCTCTTTAACTCACATAACAATATCTCCAATATCAAAGAAGTAAAGAACATATATAAGTAATGGACATCAGAACATTAACTCATATAAACAATTTTCTTGACACAACACAAAGTTTGAGATCAAACAAAATTGCTTTCTTTATTTGCTTGATAGAATCTTCACAACAAAAGCTCAAAGTCTTAGTTGAAGTAAAAATTCTACAGAGTTTTGCTTAGCATGAAAAAGATAAATATTTACAAATGAGGTTCTCCTTAAATAGGAAAAGAATGGCAAAAAATGTGGGCACAATTGACTAATTCAATTGCACAGTCCCACTTTACTACAACTATAGCATAAGGAAAACATGCAACTACAAGAAAACTAACAACATCTAATGATGAAACTGCATAAAAAGAAAAAGCTAAAAGGGGACGCTTTATTCATCTTTCTCCTCCTCGTTTGATTTTTGGAAATCTTTGAACTTAGCTGGGATGGCTTTCATCTCTTCTTCATCCAGCATTGGGGTAGAACTTGTGATCACTCGAACGTGGGAAATTGCATCTTCAATCTTTACCTATTTCTTTTTCTCATCCTTCAGCATGGATGCAAGGACTTCAAAACTGACCTAGATCTCCAATAGCTTATCAAATGTATCAAGTGAGAAATCTTGTCTCGTGCAGTGATCTATTAAGGTAAGGAATTCCTATTTGATAGCTTCACCAATAATGAGATTTTGATTGCCATCATATAAATAACAAGGAAGATCCACAACTTTGCCAAAAATGAGATCAATCTCATCATCACCTTCTTTCTTCTCCTAGTCTAGCTCTGTAATCATCAACCTTATTGTCTCTTTCTTATGAGACAATAATGACAAAATATGGATATACTTTTCCCTTGTAGGAATTACTTTATTTTCAACAAGGACATCTATTCTGAAGTCCTCCATTTTGCTCCAAAAGGTAGTACTTTTCTCGACTTCCTCAATCTCCTGCGACAATGAAGTTTTGAGTCCTTGCATTTGACTTTGGATTACTTCAAAATCCACCAATAGTCCAACTATTGAACTTAGAAGATGAGAACCTTCTGACCTTAGTCATGAAATCCACTCATCCATCACTTGGCCTTTGGCTCCTACCTGTTCAATCTTCTTTAGAGCTTCAATGTCGATTGAGGATCTTATTGGCTCAATATCTTGAGAAGATTGTGTGACCTTCAAAAGAACATTGGTCAGTTGTTCACATTTCTACTTCAAATTGTTCTTCTCGTCCCTTTCCTGATCAAATATTCTTAACAAAGACTTGAAAGTTGTCTGAGAAACCAATTTAACACTCTCATGTGTTTCCACCCCAAGCTCTATGGTTTGCATGGTGTAATCCTCAGGTCATATGGTGTCTTTATATTTATCTGATGATGGCACCATGACCTCAACATACTTTCTCTTAGAAGTTGGGTCTACTAACACCCGAGATATAGTCTTTGGCTTCTTTGTTCCCTTAGGCTTCGTAGGAACCAACTCCTCAAAATCAAACTCATCTGGAGAAATTACCTTTTTTTTCCTCTTAGGGGCCACTACTTCCATCCAAGGTGGTAATTCTGGATTGGTCGATCGAGTAGTAGCTCCTTGCTAATTTTTCAGTTAAGATTTTAGGAGCAGGCTGACTGGAGCTCGGAGCAGTTATGAGTGTTGTCAATGGCACCAATGTTGAAGCATCTTGTGGGACACTTGTCGATGTGGTGATATTTGTTGTTGCTGACACCTCTTTAGTTACAGATGGGAGAGTTGAAGGCATCATGGATGCAACTTCAGTACTTAACAATGGTGGAATTTTTGTCATGACTGTAGTAACAGGTAAGTCCACTGTAGACTGTTATGCAAATACCTCTTCCAAGGCTTCATTAAAATCCATCATCGTAGATTCAATGGTAGATGAAGGAATATCATCCAAATTGGAGAAATTGGTTAATGTGAAAAACTATTGAGCAGCCTCTTACTGCACTATGCCCATACCTAGATCCCCATCTTGAAACTCCTCATCCTCTTGATTAGAGTCAGAATCAATAGAGTGGATGATCACCTCTAATTGAGCTATTACCTATGACATGGTCGGGGCATCGAATCCACCTGTATGTGATGTTTCTTCAACCTGTGCTTCCTCTTGTTGAGGAATTTCACCCTCTTCAGTCCCCTTCTCTTTTTCAACTTCAATGGCAAGCGGTTGTTCTGGCTCTTTGGCAACTGTTCCCTATACTGTTGATGATGACTCACCCTTCTTGGACCCTTTAATTGTAAATTTAATTTTGGGCCCTTTCCCCTTAGATTGTACCATGGGAGCCAAAGATATTGCTTGTAGATCTGCCCTACTCTTTGTTCTTGTCTCAGCTGTAGCCATCTTGTCGACCGAGCCATCACTATTATCGTCATCCCCTGAACTAGCAGGAAGCTATTTCATCCTAAGATTATTTTTTAATAACCAAGCATATGTATTTTCTAGGATGGGAGTGATCCTTTGGGTGATAGATTTACTTCCTTCTTTGACCATTGCACTGGTGGGAGCCAAGAATCAGCAATCTTCTTCTCATAATAGACAGGGTCTATTATGTCATTTGTGTCTTCCATGGTCATTGGGATCTTTGTTAAATCCAATTTTTCAATCTGTTTCAGGGCAAGACGACTAAAATCCATCCTTCTTATATCTTCCTTATTCTGACAGTTTGCCCATACATCTTCAAACTTGTAGACATCGATATAACTCCTCTTGAGTTTGTTCTTCATGCCATGAAAATCAAAAAAAAATCGGGCCTTGAATCTTCTCATAGTGTTCCACTGTATTTCCTCCTCCATGTTTTTAGATTTGGGATTGGTTAGGACTGAGTACCTGCCAATTGATTATGGGAACTTCAACCTTGTCCTATGTGCTTGTGATTTCTTTTCATGCACATATATTAGTTTTTGACACAACTCCATGAGAATGATCTTGTCAGAAAGATACCTTGGTATAATAAAAGGCTCACCTGAGAAACATCCAATCCGGATGTAAGTGAATGTTGGGAATTGAAGGAAAACACATCCGAAATGAGATACCCTGATATAAGAAGCCTCTGATAATCTCTGCTTCTGTAGACTCTTATCAAACATGCACTTCCATACAACAAAGAAGGCATCATTAACTCTTCTGAAGTGGCTATCTTGATTCTTGATGGTAAGTTGATCATAGTATTCCTAGACAGGCACCAATCTCCTATCACCCTTGGTAGATAAACTTGGATATTGCCTCATAGAAGTAGCTGCATAAACCAGGTATGAGGTCATGTAAAATTTTAGTGTTACTTTTACTTCCTTCAATTGATCATAGAGCACATCACTGATCTGTTCACCCTAGTCAATTCTTGTAGTTCCTTTCTTGATTATATTCATATAATAACACATCCAACTCTCCTCATTGAAGTCACTTCTATGAAAGAACTTGGGCCATCATGTGGTAGTGGAATGTCTAGCAGCAGAGAGGTACATAGTATTGACCACTTTCTTGCATTTAACCTCATTTTTCTCATAGTACTCTTGAGAACTTTCTTGAGAAATGTCAACTACCTCTTCAACTAGAGAGCCTTTGAAGACACTATTGAAAAACACACTATCTAGAGTCATGATAACATTTTGATCAGTGTCCTTCACCTATCTTGTATTTGGATCAAAGTGATCTGCTACTGCAAGTACAAATTCTGGATCATGAGATACAACTGGGAAAGATGCATATTTATGCAACTCATATTTAATCAGATTGGTTAGGTGAGCAGGAGATTTCTCAACTCGATCAATAAATTCCTACATGCTAACATGTCCAATCTTAGTATCTCTGATTTCCTTGATATTTGAGTCCATTGAACTCTTTGGGTACATATTCAAGTACTTATCATACTTGTACTTCATCATTTTTATTGATGTTTTACCCGGAGAAGACTCCAACTTACTCGAGGAAGGCTCAGATTTGTCATGAGGGGGATTTGACATTCATAATGACGGCATTCAACATTGAGGATTATCTCTTTTGATACTTATCATCATCATCAAAATCAATTTTTCTCAATCGGATCAAAAAATCAGACTCAGAACAAGCTTAAGAGTAAAACTGCCAAAAACAACAGATCGGGGAAAAAAGTCCGACATGCTCTTCAATAAATAAAATTCCACATCGGACTTTAAAGTTCAATGTGAAAAGATAAACATCTTAATTTTCACACCGGACTTTAAAGTCCGATGTGAAATTTAGGGTAAGTTATCATCGCATCGGACTTTAAACTCCGATGTGCAAACTAGGGAAGATGATGGGAATGGGTATGGGATAGACTAACCTAGTCTATGCTCCTTGATCCTCTCCTTGGATCACCAGGTGTTCCAACCACATGCTAGGGTCTCTAGGACTTCCCTTTCTTGTGGAATCCCTTGACCTTGCCCAATCCACCCACCAACAACCTGTGATGCTTCTCCTAAGGTCACACCTACTCACCAGCTTCAAAAACCCTCACATAGGCTAATAAGGGTTTAGCTCCTCCTACACCTTCTTAGGTCCTAGAAAGGATAGGATAGGTCTGTGACATACTTTTCCATCCATTCATGTGCCCCCAAGAGGTTTTGATCTTCCTATTTGTTACTGATCTCACTATTTTGCTTTTTTCCTACAAAATAGGGCTACAAAGAATGTGCCCAATTAGGCCTCCATTCTGGACTTTTAGGGATCCCTCTTGCAAATGATGCTCAAACTTGTGAAACTTCCCAAAGGGAATACTATTCATTTGGAAAAGGTTCAAATATTCTCCTGGTTTTGGGCCTCCAAGTATCTGTACGCTACCCTAGGTGAATTTAGGGGTTTTTGAGGGTTTTTATGAGGGCTTTCAGGCCTGCCAGGTCACAGTGATGGTTTGTTGTCTTCACCACCTTATCTGGATTGGTGGAAGCTCCTCCTTCTCACCAATTATTCTCCACACACCCCTCTACAACTCCTCCAAAGGGTTCCTCCTTCCTTGTCCTTCCTTGCTCTCACGGACCTCTGCAACCTCAACCCTTCCTAGCCGGGCACAGTCCAATCTCGCCTAGGAGTGGGTCTTTGAAAGTCTTTCCTACATCTTCAAGGGCCCTACTTCATCTAAGGTACTATAAAAGGTCTGCACTCCTACTCCCTATGGTTTCATGGTGTTTCCACAATGAGTATAGGAGTTGTCAACCCATTTACACATAACAGTCCAAAACTGGATAGTAAAAGAGTAACTCACAAAGTATTTACAAAACACACGAAACCTGCACAATAAACCTAACCTAACTGCTCAAAATGAAATTAAAAACTCTATACAAGACTCTCAACATAGTTTAGTCTACAAAACAATCCATTGTCAATCCTTTTAATGCTCCATTTGTGTCGACTAGCAACAAAAACACAGTCACAGTCAAGGTCTTTTCCCTTTGGCTGTACAATCTGACATCCAACCCTCATTTTAGGGTTTGCAACAATATATAATGTCTTTTCCTTGGTTTTTGTGCCAAGGTTAGGGTTCTCCATGCCAAGCTAAGGTTATGACCTATTAGGTGGAAAAGTTGCATGACAACTTTGAAAAGTTGTCATGCAACTTTTTGCAACTTTTGAGCAACTTTTGAAAAGTTGTCATGCAACTTTTTGCAACTTTTGAGCAACTTTTGCAATGTTGCTTTTCTTATCTTTTAGGCCTACATTGGGCTATCCTATGGACACAACCATGCTAAAAGGACCCCAAACTCATCAATGGCACACATACCCTCTACTCCACAAGAAAACTCAACCTAGACTTTTGAACCTAGGACCTAAAATAGGACCTAAACAAGACCAATGAGCTCTTGGCTCTTATTACATTTACATGGCTTCTTAAAGAAGCAAAATCCCAACAAAATCCAAATGGAGGAAGACCTTAGAAGGGTTCTCCTACACCATACTCCCCCTTTGCATAGAATTAAGGAACTAGGGGAGAGATGAGATCCAGATAAATACCAAGTTTCTTGAACTTGCCTTCTTCAACCCAAGTGGCTTCAAACTCAAGTTGACCTGCCCACTTCACCAAGTGTTTCATGTAGACCTGGTGTCTAGTAGACTTCTTCACCCTTGACTCTAAGATCTCCTCTGCTATGGGCTACTTCACCTGAGGTAATGTATTCATATCCAATTCCTACAGCACCTTGGCTTGATTCTCAGTTTGCCCTGCTATTTCACCTTTGTATAGTATCAGCAACATTGAAGACTGATGATATAGCCAAATATGAAGGAAGATCCACCTTGTAGGTGTTCTCACCATATTTGGACAGAATATTACAAGGCCCTACCCTCTTCATTTGTAGCTTAGTAGGCTTGCCACTTTGTATTCTAGCTTAGCTTAGATGGACCATCACATAGTCACCCAATTTGAACTGAACCTCTCTCCTTTTCTCATCCACTTTAGCTTTCAATTTTTTAGTAGACTCTAGGATGGCTCTCTTGACCTATTCTTGGACTTCCTTGATGGTTTGAGTGAAGTCCTTTGCTTGCCCACTCTTCATCTCCACAGAACCAAGTTCTCTTAGTTCACACACCCCTCTTAAATGTTTGCCATAGACAACCTCAAAAGGACTCCTTCTAGTGGTCCTATTTACACTGTCATTGTAGGCATACTCAGCTTGTGGAATAACTAGATCCCAAGTCTACCCATACTCCTTGGTTAGACACCTCAACAAAGTGCCTAACACCTTGTTAATAACTTTAGTTTGACCATTAGTTTGTGGATGGTAAGCTGAGCTGAATGATAAATTAGTCCCTAGTCTTCTCCATAAGGTTTGGCAAAAATGGCCCATGAACTTTCTATCCCTATCTGAAACAATACTTAATGGGAGTCCATGAATCCTTACAATCTCCTTAAAGAAGAGATGTGCAATATAACTAGCATCATGAGTAGTTCTACATGGAATAAAATGGCTCATCTTAGAAAATCTATCTACCACCACATAGATGCTATCCATACCTATCTTTGTCTTGGGGAGTCCTATCACAAAGTCCATGCTCACACACTCCCAAGGCCTATTTGGGACCGGTAATGGCTGATAGAGGCCTACATTACTTGATCCTCATTTTTCCCTTTGACACACACCACAGTGCTCCACATACCTTCTCACATCCCTTAGCAACCTAGGCCAATAGTAGTACCTTTGTACTAGATCCAAAGTTATATTGATTCCAAAGTGTCCACTTAGACTACCATTGTGTTTCTCTTGTATGAGATTTTATCTCATGGATCCTCTAGGCACACATAACTAATTGCCTTTGAACAAGAGACCATTTTGAAGAGTGTAGTCTACATACTCACCATGAAAATGATTCTCAAACTCCTTGCAGACCTTGTAGGCTGATGAGAAGTCCTCATCTTCTTCATAGAGATCCTTGAAACCTTCTATCCCTATGCTCTGCAATTATAATCCTTGGACAGTCAACAACTTCCGGCTTAAAGCATCTGCCACCTTGTTAAGCTGCCCCTTTTTATGCTTGATGGTAAAGGTAAAGGATTGGAGGTACTCCATCCACTTCAAATGTCTATTGCTAAGCTTCTCTTGAGTGTTAATGTAACTCAAAGCCTTGTTATTTGTGAACACCACAAGTTCTTTTGGGAGTAGGTAATTCTTCCACTTCTTGAGAGACTGAACTAGTGCATACAACTCTAGATCATATGTTGAATACCTTTTCTTTTCCTCATTAAGCTTCTCATTGAAAAATGCCACAAGCCTTCCCTCTTGACTCAATACACCCCCTACTGCAATTCCACTTGCATCACATTCCAATGTGAATAGCTTGTCAAAAGTAGGTAAGAGTAGGATGGGTTTTGTGGCTACTTCTTGCTTCAATAATTGGAATGCTTCATCAGCTTGTTTAGTCCATTTGAACTTAGTTTTAAGGCCTCCTTTTATGGTGTCAAGTATTGGTGCACGTATGCCACTGAATTCCCTCACAAACTTTCTATAGAATTGGGCTAAACCATGGAAACTCCTAACTTCAGTCCCTATTTTAGGGGCAAGCCAATTCAAGATTGCCTCCACTTTACTTGGATCCATCTTCAAGGTTCCCTTAGACACCAAAAACCCCAAGTAGACTAACTCTTGCTTCAAAAAGTCACACTTCTCTAAGTTGATTGCCAACTTCTCTTCATACAACCTCTCTAGGACTAACCTTAAATGTTCTAGGTGCTCCTCTTTGGTTCTACTATAGATGAGTATGTCATCTAAGTACACCATCACAAATCTGCCTTTGAAGTCCTTCAACACCTCATTCATCAACCTCATGAAGATGCTTGGGGCATTGGTAAGTCCAAATGGCATCACAAGCCATTCATACAACCCTTCTGTGGTCTTAAAAGTAGTCTTCCACTCATCACCCTCCTTGATCCTAATCTGATGATAACCACTTTTAAGGTCCAACTTAGTAAAATACATGGCACCTCCTAAATAGTCCATCAAATCCTCTATTCTAGGAATAGGAAATCTATAGCTTATGGTGATCCTATTGATTTCCCTTGAATCAGTACAAAGTCTCCACTTGCCTCCCTTCTTTGTTGCTAGTACTACCAGGACTGCACATGGGCTAATGCTCTTCTTGATCAGTCCTTGATCCAACAACTCCTGCACTTGCCTTGCCACCTCCTTATTTTGATCAGGTGTGAGCTTATATACTACTTTATTGGGCAGGGATGCACCGAGGACAAAGTCTATTTGATGGCTTATTGACCTTCTTGGTGGAAGTGTTGCAGGTGCTCCATCACTCACTATATCTTTATACTCTTGCAACATTTGTTTTACCTCCTTAGGTACCTCTATCTACAACTTATCTTCCTCCTCCTTTGGCTTCACAAAGATGGCACATCCCACTATCTCCTCTTCATGTAGCAGGTATAAGAACTCTTTGCCAGTATTAAGTAAGACACTAGGTGTTCTTGAGGTTCCCTCATCATTCTCTATCAGAGACTGAATCTTATAGGTTTCGTTGTCCTTCTTGAAGGAAATGGAGTTCTCCTCTCCATCATAGATCACCTTCCTATCAAATTGCCAGGGTCTACCTAGCAGCAGATGGCAAGCATCCATGGGTAGCACATCACAAAGGATCTTGTCCTTTTACCCTCCAATAGAAAACTCCACCCAAGTCTGTTCATTGACAAGCACACTCTGCTCTTGATTCAACCATGTCACCTTGTAAGGACAAGTGTGGGGTATCTTTGTGAGTTTCAACTTCTTGGCTACCTCATCTAATATGATGTTATCAGTTGACCCTAAATCAACTATCAACTTGCAAACCTTACCAAGGATTTTGCATCTCACCCTAAACAATGCTCTCCTATGCTTAGGTTCATCCTTAACCGGCTATCTTATCAAGACTCTATTGAACATTAGATTTTCTCCAATCTCTAATTCAATATGGTCCACCTCAGGTGTTTTGTTACTTGATGTATATTCATGGGCATAAGAAAACCTCTTTCCATTGTTTGATGAGGTAGGCTTGTCCGGGCATCTATAGGTCAAGTGTCCCAATTGACCACAATTGTAGCATTTCATGGTTGCAAAGTAGGAATTACCCCTACCAGTACCTCTGCTCCTATTTGGACCCCCTTGTGCACCTCTTCCTCAAGAATGGCCTCCTCTAAGAGTAGTTTCACTGTTATGCTCAGTCAACTTGGACTCTCATTGATTCCTTTGCTCACTTGCCTTGCTTTGGTAACCACCTCGATGATTCATTTGACCTCTACCTCTACCTCTACCCCTGTTGTTGGAGTCTCCCTTCCTTTTTTTCCTCTCTTCTACCTTAGCAGCAAGTTGATGACATTTTTGGACAGTGGTAGGAGTCCATAGGCTTATCTCCTCTTGGATGTTCCACTTTAGGCCACTTAGATACCTAGCCACCCTGATAGATTCCTCTTCTTGGACTTTGGATCTAAGACAAAGCTTTTGAAACTCCTCTATGTAGGAAGCCACATCAAGGTCTTTTTGCTTCAATCCTTGTCTCTTCTTATGAAGTTGGACTTCATAATCCTTTGGCAAGTAGTTCTCCTTGATCTTACTCACCATGGCCTTTCAGTTTGCAATAGGTAGCTTCCCTATGCTAATTCTCTCCTCTTGCAAGTACTTCCACCATGTCAAGGTTGCTCCCCTTATTCTTGATTTGGAAACCTTAACCTTTTGAACTTCTCTTACACCTTCACACTCAAAGTGGTTCTCCATACCCTAAATCCATTCCATGACAGTGTCAATATCCATCCTTCCACTGAAATGTGGCAATCCTTCAAAAGCTTTTGTAATCAAAGCCTTGGTGGACTTTACAAAAGGTTCTTCATTGATTAAGGGGTCTGGTTCAGGTATGATTTCATCTAGATCAATAGCTTTCTTGCCTCTGTCACTAGTGTCCGCACCCCAAAGTTCTTGTGCTCTCTAATCAACCACTTCTTGTAGCTTGTTCCTTATCTCACTCATAGCATCTTCAAGGAGTCTATTTTTCTCCTTTTGTTCTTCTACCTCCCTAGCTAGCTGTGCATTAGTGACCATTATGTTCTCATCTACTAATTCACCAAAATATAGAGACATGCATGGTCCACCAAATCTTTAACCTGCTCTGATACCAATCTGATGGGATTGGGTATGGGATAGACTAGCCTAGTCTATGCTCCTTGATCCTCTCCTTGGATCACCAAGTGTTCCAACCACACCCTAGGGTATCTAGGACTTCCCTTGCTTGTGGAATCCCCTGACCTTTCCCAATCCACCCACCAACAACCTGTGATGCTTCTCCTAAGGTCACACCTACTCACCAGCTTCAAAAACCCTCACATAGGCTAATAAGGGTTTAGCTCCTCCTACACCTTCTTAGGTCCTAGCAAGGATAGGACAAGTCTTTAACATAGTTTTCCATCCATTCATGTGCCCCCAAGAGGTTTTTACCTTCCTATTTGTTACCGATCTCACTATTTTGCTTCTTTCCTATAAAATAGGGCTACAAGGAATGCGCCTAATTAGGCCTCTATTTTGGACTTTTAGGGCTCCCTCTTGCAAACGATGCTCAAACTTGTGAAACTTCCCAAAGGGACTGCTATTCATTTGGCAAAGGCTCAAATATTCTCCTATTTTTGGGCCTCCAAGTGTCTGTACACTGCCCTAGGTGAATTTAGGGGTTTTTGAGGGTTTTTATGAGGGTTTATAGGCCTCCCAAGGTCATAGTGATGGTTTTCTATCTTCACCACCTTATCTGGATTGGTGGAAGCTCCTCCTTCTGACCAATGATGCTCCACACATCCCTCTACAACTCCTCCAAAGGGTGCCTCCTTCCTTGTCCTTCCTTGCTCTCACGGACCTCTGCAACCTCAACACTTCCTAGCCGGGCACAATCCAGTCTCACCTAGGAGTGGGTCTTTGAAAGGCTTTCCTGCATCTTCAAGGGCCCTTCTTCCTCTGAGGTATTATACAAGTTCTACACTCCTACTCCCCATGGTTTCATGGTGTTTCCACAATGGGGATAGGAGTTGTCAACCCATTTACACAAAACAGTCCAAAACTGGACAGTAAAAGAGTAACTCACAAAGTATTTACAAAACACATAGAACCTGCACAATAAACCTAACCTAACTGCTCAAAATGAAATTAAAAACACTATACAAGACTCTCAACATAGTTTAGTCTGCAAAATAATCCATTGTCAATCTTTTTAATGCTCCATTTGTGCCGACTAGCAACAAAAACAAAGTCACAGTCAAGGTCTTTTCCCTTTGGTCATATAATCTAACATCCAACCCTCATTTTAGGGTTTGCAACAATATATAATGTCTTTGCCTTAGTTTGTGTTCTAAGGTTAGGGTTCTCCATGCCAAGCTAAGGTTATGACCTATTAGGTGGAAAAGTTGCATGACAACTTTGAAAAGTTGTCATGCAACTTTTTGCAACTTTTGAGCAACTTTTGCAATGTTGCTTTTCTTATCTTTTAGGCCTACATTGGGCTATCCTATGGATACAACCATGCTAAAAGGACCCCAAACTCATCAATGGCACACATACCCTCTACTCCATGAGAAAACTCAACCTAGACTTGTGAACCTAGGACCTAAACTAGGACCTAAACAAGACCAATGAGCTCTTGGCTCTTATTACATTTACATGGCTTCTTAAAGAAGCAAAATCCCAACAAAATCCAAATGGAGGAAGACCTTAGAAGGGTGCTCCTACACCAAAAGATCATTAGCACATTGGACTTTAAAGTCCAATGTGCAAGTGTAAAAATTTTTGAAAAAACCAGCACACCGGACTTTAAAGTCCGATGTGCTGATCGATGAAAAGGCAACTGATTGACATGTCGGGTTTTGAAACCTGAAATGTCAATCCAATGTTCTCCTCTTCGCATATCAGATTTTAAAGTCCGATATGTGAAGGTTACCCTCCTGCATATTGGACTTTAAAGTCTGATATGTGAAGGTTACCCTCCCGCATATCGGACTTTAAAATCCGATATGCAAAGAGGGCTCCATTGATCAGCTTGCATATCGGATTTTAAATTCTGATATGCAAGCTAAGGGGAAGAAAATATTGGAAGGGCAATCGGACTTTAAAAGTTTGATTACCCTCCAAAGACACCAACAATAAAAAATGAAAAACAAAAAAACAAGGCAGAAAGGGAAAAAGGAAAATGCAAAACAAGAAGAAAAAACCCAAAATGAAAACACAAAACCTACCTTGATCCGCCACAACGAGAGAAAAAACCCGATGGAGATGCAACAAATCAGCAAGGTCAGCAAGCGAGAACCAAAGAGGACGTGCAGAGGAGGAAAAACACAAATGAGAATGAAGAAATGAACTCTAAAACTCAATAAATAATCCCAAAAATTAGCAATTAATGACATATTAATTACTAATCATGCAGTGCATGTCGGACTTTAATGCAGGCTCAAAACCCTTGCAAGTTGGACTTTAAAGTCTAGCATGCACTCATCAACTAGACAACCTACCGGTCAGACTTTAAAGTTCAAACTATAGAGGAAGGATTACCTGCAGGTCGGACTTTAAAGTCTAATCTGGAGGTTGAAAATCAAACATGTGCACATTGGAATTTAAAGTTCGACGTGCAATTAACTTTGCAAAGAAAAAGCCCTACAGGTTGGACTTTAAAGTCCGACCTGCAGGGAAAACTACAAACCTTAAAAAAACTAAGAAAATGATAAAAATGAAAGTGAAAAGCTAAACGAGCTAACCAACGGAGTCAGTCAATCTCTCCCGAAGGTCGTAAGGTATGAAATGGACTAGTTTCATAGGGTTGCCTCATGATTTTGGTCTTGCTGAAATTGAGGTCAATAGCTAGCTCTGACTGGGGAATAAGCTGCACCACTTGAAGCTTGTAGAATCCAAAACTCTGAGTGCCTGTATCCATTGGGTTATAGAGTCAGGAGATGAAAAGACTTAAAAAGAAAAGAATATACGTATTTTACAACAAGTACAACTTCCTTTACACCGCTCCCTATTGAGTAAAGAGCTTCAAATATTCTCCACTATGAGGTAGTGAGAATGGGGCACCATCTGCATATGCAATCAAATAGCTATTCTCACCAAATATTTTGTGAATAGTGAAGGGACCTCTCCATAAGGATTCAAACTTTCCATGCAACCCCTTTGGTTCCCTCCTCTTGTCCCATAACAAGACTTGATCACCAACTAAGAATTCATGGGAAGTTGTTTTCTTATCAAACAATACCTTGACTTGGCTTTGGTGTTCAACAATCCTATCAACCACTTCTGCTTTTGTTTCTTCCAATTGAGAAAGAAACATAATCCTCTTATCAAGCGAATTTTGATAGGTTTCATCTTCAATGGTCTTGGCAAGCTTTAATGTTGGAAGTTCCACAGTGATTGGAATCTCGGCATTTAACCCATATAAAAGTTGAAAAGGTGAGATACCAATTTCTCTTTTTGGAGTTATACGATCCGCCCATAGCGCATCATAGAGATATTTATGCCAAGTCCATTGTTTCTCATCAACCAGCTTTTTCATAATCATAATCAGATTCTTGTTGCTTGACTCAGCCTTGTTGGACCCTTAAAAATTAAAAATTTTCAGGTTCCAGATTCATACTAGGAAGCAAATCTCTCTCTGCAATTATTTAGATCAAGTATCTATTCCACTCCAAGTTCCCTGCAACTTTCTTTGATGCATGAACAAGGTGGTTGATTTCCAGGTATGTATATGGTTGCAAATACGGAATCAAGCCAGGAACGCCTTTTTTGAACCATAACTTCTTCTCATTTGAACTCTGTTATGTCAAATTAATTATTCCTCAGTATTTTATGTATCTATGAGGACCTATGTTTCAAATTTTGAATTCATACGATATCGTTTGATATGTTTTATGAGGCTAATCTAAATACAATTTCTTCAAATTTGCAGTATACAATTTCAAAATTTTGTCAAAATGATTATAGTAGAATACTAATAAATTTCCTTTTGCAGGAGTATCACGCTGAATGAATTATGAAAGCCATTTTATTTATATTTTATAATTATTTTTCTTGAGTATAATATTAATTAGGAAGTGTTTAATTTTGAATATTATATTTTTCCTCCAATTAATATTATAGTATTTAAATTATTTGTGTTACTTGAAATTATATGATGCTTTTAAAACTAACACAATTTTTGAGCTTGTATAATGTGCAGGATTATTACAAAAAAGAAATAAAAGATTTTACGTTTGAGCAAATCAAATGATCAAATACTTTATAGTTGGTAGAAGGAAGTAAAAAGTTTTTATCACAAAAGGTGAAATATTAAATCATTTTTTTTAAATAAATTATTGGGATACATTGGGGCCCGACAAGCAAAAGCCATCGAGTATCGGCATAGGCATTTGAGAGCCCTCCCAAACCCTGATAGGGTGGCCATTGTTGTACAATGGGTTGACAATGAACAATATATTCATTAATAAACAACATATACATGTTTAAATGAGCAATGAATGTTAAGTATATGCGATCTTCATACATAATCAAGTAAGCATTTTTACAAAAGGGCAAGGAGAGGGAGTTGAACACTCAACCTCTCAACCCAACCTTCCTAACTACCCATACCTACCCTCCCCTTTTACCAATTGCTTTATTGTATTATTTGAAAATGTTTGTTAGGGTAAATTAGTTATGATATTAATTTGCAAATATTTCCACAATTCCCAAGGTAATGTATTTTTATCAAGTGGAGGTAGGTATGTTTTAATCATTTGCTTTTTATTATTTTAAAGGTAAAAGTGATTTTAAAAGATTATTAATTAATATTTTTCCTTTGAATTTATTTTTTCCTAAAAATAAATGATCTCAAATGTTATTTACGCAATATTTTACATTCTAGGATTTTTCAAATATTATATGAAATGATTTGTATTTCTTTATAGATTTATTTTTTCAATCACTTAATTATTCATTTGGGGAACATTTTTTGCCCTTATTTTATTATATCCTTATGAAGGTTAATTGAACATATTTTCTTAGGGCAAAACATTCTAACATTTTTTGCATAGGGAATACTTTTTTAAAGATGAATACTTTGAAATTTCCCTAGCTGATGAGGATATTATTTTTATTATTCAAATTCCTTATTATGTGCCTTATGTGTGCAGGATAGGATGACAAATTATTTCTACTAAGTGCATATTAAGGAAGTATTTTTTACCTATAGGCTTTAAATAATTTTTCATTTTAATTATTATAATGGGTAAAAATACTTTGATAAAGAATAGACTTTTTTATAATGTTTGATGGTGAAAATCTAACGTTTTTATCTTGAATCATCTTTAAATTTTTATTGATGAAAAAGATTATTATATCAAGGATAAGTGATTATTAGCATTCAATAGTTAATTTTTTACTTTTTTGGAAAAGAGGTAATTAGAATAATATTCTTGCTTTTGGAAATGGTTAAAGTGAGAGTAAAAAAAATTTCAAAACATTATTGATCTAATATCTTCATTGGGATGTTTTATTCTAAAAAGGTTATTCAAAGGAAATTTCATTTATTTCTAGAGCTTTATATTAATTATTATGATATCATATTTTTTAGGAACACTTTACCCTAATTATGTGCAAAGGTTATATATCTCTTTAGGGGAAAGTATTCTTATTTGCATAGGGAAGATTTTATCAATGATTTTAAATATATCCCTAGAAAGTAAAAAATATGAGTTATCAAGTTATTTGATTTTCTTATGTTTTGTGCAGGATATTTTATTCTTTAGCTTACACGGACACAAGAAGTATCCTTTACTTAAAAAATTTTAATATTTTGATATTGTCATTCATCATTTGCAAAAGCATTTTGGTAAATAAAGACTTGTTTACAACATTTGACATGATAGTATTTTGACATTATCCTTTTGAAAAATTATAAAGGGATATATTTTTTCATAAGGAAAACTACATTTTGCAAGTGCTCTTACCATGAATAATGTTTTTAACTCAAACCTAATATATTTTAACATTACGTTATTATTATTTGCTTGTAAATATTTTCACCCTAAGTGAATAAATGATACATGTATGTATTAGGGTTGATTTTATGCAGAATCAAACTATGAATTTTTGCAAAAGTATTTTCCCAGAGGGTTAAATATTTGGATCAAAGTGAATTACGATCAAATTTTACGTATCTGAAAAAGATATAGTTTTTAATGCAAAACTTAATCAAAGGTACTTCATGATCTATTTTCTATTTAAGGAACTTGATTGGTTCAATTTATATGCAGTAACTTTTATCAAAGTTTGTAAATGAGGAGCTTAAGCAAGAGCGGAAGTGGAATTTTATCAAAGTGAAAGATTATAAAGAATATTAATAAAGCTTTATTTAGTGTGTATTTTAGGGATTCAAAAGTAATTATCTCTATAAACCAAAGGGTGTGTCCTTTGGAAAAACAACTGTCTGTAACTCCCTCCTATATGCGAAAGGGTGTGTCCTTTCACATGTGTCTTTTGGATCAGGTATTTATAGGGAGTCTTTTTCAATTAAAAAGAGAATAATTCACAATTTGTCAAGCTACTAGTAGGGGCTATGGGATGTCTGTATTGGAGAAGTCTGTAGGAATGGAAGTATCATTTTGAGCAATCACTGTGTAATGGAGTATCTGTAAGTGTAGTTATTGTATGCAATCACTCTCCAAAAATTAATATACGAGATTCGTTGTTTCAATTCCAGAATTCGTGTATACTTTTGTGTTGATGAATTTCATTTTGTCCTCTTGATAAATCTGATAAAGGGTTTAATACAGTGTGCCACCACAAGTTGTTATAATTGAATATAAGATTTGCTTCTTCATGTTCTTATAGCACTTAATGGAACCTCTGTATTGATAGTCTTGTGTTACAAGTTGCCTGAAAACTATCTCAAGAGTTTAATTGAATTATTTGTCCACAAATTATCGTGCATATTCCTAGATAGAGGCACTGGTCTGTTATTTATTTCTAATATTTTGATTTGTATGCATAAGGTCCTTACAGAGAAACATTCTTCCATATCCTATTTGAACTAATCCTTGCAGATTTCATTCAAGTCCTGAAAGCATTTCATTTTCAATATACAATATCTTTAACATACACTTTTATTCACATTTAGTTTTCAGTTTTCAAAGTATTCAGCTAAAGCATATGATATAGCATAGTTGCAAAACACTAATTTCCCAGTTGTGTACACTTGCTTAGAGGCTTAAATCCAAATTTAAATAACTCTTTTGTGCTTGAGAGGGAAGGGTACACCCACCTAGGTCTTGTGGAGCCTGAAGTGTGGAGGGATTTGGTCTTCGACCATCCCTGTTTGTTGGCCAAGGCTGATTGGATTTCCTAAGGAGTTGGCAAGTCTTTGGGTTTTCCAATCTGCGGTTTTGGGCACTAACAAGCCTAACCATTTCCTTATGAATAATAGTTAGATGAGTTTGAAAGGGTAATACCATAATCGAAACAAAAATCAATGATCTCATAAGATGAAAAATATGAAGCATTATCGGTTATTATCTTATGAGGAACACCAAACCTTGAAACGATGTTTTCCTTTAGGAATCGGCAAACTATCCCTGAGGTAGCTTGCTTAGTTGGAATTGCCTCCACCCACTTGGTGAAGTAATTTGTTGATGTGGAATGTATATGTGACCTGCACTAGATATCGGATTGACAGGTCCAATGAAGTCCAATCCCCAATGTTGGAAGGGCTCTTCAATTACTACTGGTTTAAGAGGGAGTGCAAATAGCTTACCCTTGCCCACAAATTGTTGACATTGTTCACACTTGCAAACCCAACTATATGTATCCTTAAACAAGGTTGGCCAAAAGTATCTGGCATGCAAGATTTTGTGTGCAGTGATAGGAGCCAAAAAATGTCCACCACAAGCAAGATCATGAAAAGCTTGAAGTAATCTTACTTGTTGTTTTGTCTACGCAGCGCAGGAAATTGTCGTCTAGACCTTTCTTGTACAAACCATTGTCTCATAGGACAAAATTCACTTCCTTAAGCCTCAAGGTTCGCCTTTCCTTCCTTGACAGATGTGCAGGATAGTCTCCATATTTTAATAAATATGCCAGGTCTGAATACCACTCATCAGTGGTACTAACAAATAGAACTTTGGGAAGATCTTGGTTCATACCTTCATTTTCTAGCACTACTTCATCAATTGAGTTGTTGTCAGCTATCAACTGACATAGACATTTTCCACAAACCAATTTAGTAGGCTTGATTTCCATGCCATATTCTTGAATCTTGGCAACCCAGTTGCCCCTTTTAGTTCCAAACTCTTGTTGCGCCAAAATTGACTTCATAACAACATCTGGAAAAAGAGCAATGACATGTGAATTCAGAATATAAAATCTGAAATGTTTCACCGCCTTTACCATGACAAAGCATGCTTTTCCATTTTAGAATACTTCAACTCGTGAGCCTTTAGTGGATAACTCATGAATGCAATGGGTGATTCCACACCTTCATTATTTTTCAGCATCACTATAGCCAAACAAGTATGATCTAATGCATAGCTATACATGATAAACCCTTTGGTATAATCTGGGCATACTAAGACTAGAGCATTTGCCATGGCCTCCTTGATCTGATGGAAAGCTTTCTTCCCTTTAGTAGTCCACTTGAAAAGAGAATTACCTTTGATCATATTAACTATGTGATGAGTCTGTTCAGCAAAGTCTAGAATAAATCTTCGCAAAAAAATTACTTTGCCGAAGAAAGAATGAACAACAGTCTTACTTGTTAGCAAGGAAAGGTCACAAATAGATTTAACTCTTTTAGCATCAATTTTTATACCTTATTTTGAAACAATATTCCCAAGAAACTTACCTTCAGTAACCCCAAAAATAGATTTCTTGGGATTGAGGTAAATTCCATGCTGACGACATTTCTCTAAGACTTGTTGTAGATGAAAGGAATGATCTTGATGCTTCTTAGAATAAACAGTCAAATCATCCAAATAGACAACAATAAACTTACCAAGAAAACTTTGGAAGGCCAATTCCATTACATGCTAGAAATTTGCTCCCGCATTTATTAATCTGAAAGGCATCCTGCGATATGCAAAGGTACTCCAAGGTGTAGTAAACGCGGTCTTATGCTGATCTTGTTCCAGAACTTCTACTTGGTTATAACCCAAAAATCCATCCAACATGGACATCATCTCTGCTCCAATAATAGCTTGTAGGAGATGATCCATGATAGGTAAAGGATAGTTATCTTTCAAGGATGCCTGATTCAAGTTTCAGAAATCAACACATATCTGAATCTCACCATTCTTCTTATGCACACGTACTATATTAGCTATCCAGGATGAATGATGAATGGGAAAAATTATCTTTGCCTTCAACCTCTTCTGAACTTCAACAAAGATAGTATCTGATATCTTTGGATTATATTTCCTTTGCTTCTATCGGAAAGGCATGATTCCTGACTTCAATGGGATGTCATGACGAAGTTCTTCCGGGCAGAAAGACTTCAAGTCTTCATAGGAGTAAGCCAAGACATCAACATATTGTTGCAACAATGCAACAAATTTCTGCCTTTCTTCCTATGAGCAACACTTCCCGATATTGATCAGCTTTGGGTTGACTTCAGTGCCAATATTTACCTGCTCATACTCCATTGAGCCCGTAGCTGATTTTTCTTGCTTTTTGACATAGCGGTCATGCTTGTCAAACAAATTTTCTAAAGAAATCGGACCCTTAGGGATCTTATTTCCTTTTAACTGCAAAAATTTCTCTCTCATTTCTATATCAATGCTTTCAATTGCATCCTTTGAAGGGAAGTGACTACCTTCAAAATATAGATCATCAAAATTGTCAGCGGTCTGCAAAAAAATTATTACATGATGATCATCATTAAACACCTGCCAATGATCAAAGTTGCCAAGAACACTTGGCCGGAAAACTAACTCAACAACATAAGTTGATCCTTAGAAATCTTTGTGAGGAACCAAAGAAGTTGCAGATATTGCTAATGAATCTGCCCTATCATTAAATTCATGAGAGACAACGGATATATCAAAGGCATCAAATGCCTTAATCAAATCCCAAACTTGGTTACGATAATGTCGTAGCCTATCCCTCCTAGTTTTGTATATATTCCGGACCTGACACACAATCAACTCCGCATCTCCTTGAGCATGCAAGTTTTTGATTCCCTTCTTCTTAGCAACATTCATTCCCAGAAGAAGTGATTTGTATTTAGCAGTATTATTTGTGTTATCAAACTGCAATTTGAAAGAGAAAGGGAAAAAATTACCCTCAGGAGAAACCAAAACAATATCAGCTCTTGATTCGGTAGAAGAATGGCTGCCATCAAATTCTAGCGTCCAAACATCATTTGGATCACCCACGTTGGAAGTATCAAAAGTAAGAGTCTCTTCCTGTGAAGACGAAGATCCCACAGACTTCGTAATAGTACTTTCACAATCACTAGAAAACTTTTTATGGGAAAAGACACCTTCAATCTCAGGAACAATTTCCACCTCATCATCAGCATGCAAGAAATAGTTACCCATTCCTGATGATTCAAAAAGGATTTGAGCTCGCTGATCATCTGATTTAACAACAGTAAACTTTGATTCTTTTTCAAGATATAACTTCTTAACTTCTCCCTTGACAGGAATGTGTGCCTCAGTCATATTCATGCTTAACTCTCCCCCAACATCTCTGCAAAAGTTTCTTCCCAACAATAGGCCATAAGAAGCCGGTACATATGCTACCAATACCATCATCTTAATCTTCTTTTCTGGGAATGCAGCAAACGCAAATTGGGTGTCCTTGATCTGGCCTATCAAAGGAACTTGCTTGTTGTCCATAGAGAAACATCTTCCAAATGTTTTGGTGAGAGTCAAACCAAGAGCATTAGCAACTTTTGTTGGCATAACATTATCAGATGCCCCAGAGTTGATCACACAATTACTAAGCTTAAAACCATTAATCAACAAAGAGATGTAGAATAGCTCTATCTTTAATGTAGGAGAAAGGGAAATTACTAAGTTATTCTAAAGTGAATCGGAATTGGGAAGGCTCTTTGGGGTATTGTCTTTTTCTTTAACAAATTTGACCAAATGGTCAAATTGATCTGTGATAGATCTCAAAAAATCTACCTCAGACATTTGTATTTTGGTTTTCCTAGCATGATCTAGAATATCAAATAACTGAAAAGAATTCATTAAAGATGAATTTGAGTTCTCATTTTGAGAACTTAAAACATGAGGAGCACTAGTCTTCAGTGCATGTGTAGAAGAACTGACAGGTGCAAAAGAATTGATAGGAGTCGAAGGAGTACTTACACTTTTATCTTTTGCAATGTCCTTTGAGATAGAGTTGTCTTTTGTGGGATTTGGTATAGGAGCCCCACGCTTAGCAATAGTAACTGGAAAATGTTGAGAATCCTTGATTTGAACAGAATCATCATTTTTCACATTGATAGGTGGTTGAGCTGCTTGCGCTTGTGAACGAGTGAATACTGCAAAGACATCTCCTTCACATGTATCTGACATATCTTCTTCTTGATATTGCATAAACCTGATATTCGAGTCACCGGCCAATTCTGCACCATCTTCTTGATGCAAATTGTCATCTTCATCACTAAAAGGGAGAAGATCATTCTGTTCAGCTTCATAATATCCTATAGCTGAATTTTGGGGTGGTTCTTCCAATGCAAGCCTTTCTAGAGTAGGAGGTAATTTGTTCTGATTGTGCATTATGTAATTGGAAGCATTATTTTGATAAGTCCTTCTCGAGACATCATGATAAGAAGTATTTTCTTGTGAGGAAATCTGCTTCTTAAGTGCTAACAACTCATTTGCTAGCTTCGGTATCATGGGATCAGTAGAATTAGTTGAAGAGAAGGACGCATCAACAACTTGATTACTCCTAACCTTATTAGGATCTCTCCTTATCTTACCCACAAGGATAAGATCATCTTCAACCGATATAGCCATTTGTTGAGCAGTGGCCGAATCTGTAGGATTTTTCCTTCGTAAAAGAAAACTCACCTCTGGCAATTGAGCGTTGATGAAAAAGCATTTTAGATTTATAGCAGTGGGTCATGAAGCAACCAGGATATGGTTATGAAGCTTATCAAATTTTGCTACAAAATCACGCATGGGTTCCTAAGACTCTTTCTTCAACTGGGTTAATTGCACCAATAAAGCATGATCATCTTCAATAGATTTGAATCTTGCCTCAAACAATATTCTAAGAGTCACCCAACTTGTAATACAAGCATTGGGAAGATGATAGAACCAATCAGCAGTAGCTCCATGCAAAGTCTCAATGAACAGTCTCATGGATACATCTTCGTGTTCAACCCCCAGAACTCCACATGCGATATAGAAGGCAGCAATGTGTTTATTGAGATGTTGAAATCCATCTCCCAAAAACTTGGGTAAAGTTTTTCGCGTGCCTTTGGGAAGTTTGTGTAGAGGTGCGGTTAAGCTTAAAGGACCAAAAGCAGTGCCCCAAGGGCCAGCAGCAGCCATCCTTAATGGATTATATGGTGGTATTACAAAATTATTTTCAAGTGGAACAACTCAGACTTGTAAACTTGATGCCTCACTTGGTACAAGAGATTTTCGTGCAGATGGAGTAAAACTTCATGTCCTCTGCAAAGGAGAAAGTGTCCATGGAGGTGTCACAAAGGGAAAATTAAATTGCTGCAATAACTCAAATGTAGGATCAACAATTCCTACTAATCGTTGCCCATGAGTGTAACTTCTATCAGCCAGATTAGAATATAGAGAAAAGCAACAATATGGAAATTACAATGAAAGTGCATTACAACCCAAAAGACTAATTGGTTGCACGTCGCTCCCCAGTAGAGTCGCCAAAAAATTGTTGGGTGAATATTTTGTCACTAGCATACCAATGATAAAATATATGATTAACACACATCTATGTTAAGAAGTTAATCTCTCCTCTCATCAAGGGGAGGTTCCCTTTGAAATTTCTTCTCTAATTGATAAGAAATCAAAATCTATGAGTTGGTATTGGGCATGTAACTCTCTTTTTTCAGATTCTATGTTTTTTCCCTCTACCTTGTTACAATTCCTTTATTTCTTTAGATACTTAAAGAAAAGAACAATGAATCTAATAAACTATACTAAACTTACTATCAAGTAGCACAAAGTCTCCCTTGAATGTAATACTAACTCAAACTGATTATTACAAATAATTAGAAACTTAACTCGTAGCTCAAAGTCTTCAAGTATGAATTCCTAATCCTTTAAACTACAAGTAACTGCAGTAATATACCACTAATTACTCAATTTATCAAAAGATTTCCCAAATATGCTAGAAGCACACGGTCTACTTGCACGATTCAAGAGCTCTTTAACTCACATAACAATATCTCCAATATCAAAGAAGTAAAGAACATATATAAGTAATGGACATAAGAACATTAACTCATATAACAATTTTATTAACACAACACAAAGTTTGAGATCAAACAAAATTGCTTTCTTTATTTGCTTGATAGAATCTTCACAACAAAATCTCAAAGTCTTAGTTGAGGTAAAAATTCTGCAGAGTTTTGCTTAGCATGAAAAAGATAAATATTTACAAATGAGGTTCTCCTTAAATAGGAAAAGAATGGAGAAAAATGTGGGCATAGTTGACTAATTTAACTGCACAATCCCACTTTACTATAACTATAGCATAAGGAAAATGTGCAGCTGGAGGAAAACTAACAGCATCTAATGACGCAACTGCATAAAAAGAAAAAGCTAAAAGGGGACACTTTATTCATCTTTCTCCTCCTCGTTTGATTTTTTGAAATCTTCAAACTTAGCCAGGATGGCTTTCATCTCTGCTTCATCCAGCATTGGAGTAGAACTTGTGATCACTCGAATGCGGGAAATTGCATTTTCAATCTTTACCTATTTCTTTTTCCCATCCTTCAGCATGGATGTAAGGACTTCAAAACTGACCTGGATCTCCAATAGCTTATGAAATGTATCAAGTGAGAAATCCTATCCCATGCAGTGATCTATTAAGGTAGGGAATTCATGTGTGATAGCTTCACCAGTAATGAGATTTTGATTACCATCATATAAATAACAAGGAAGATCAGCAACTTTGGCAAAAATGAGATCAATCTCGTCATCACCTTCTTTCTTGTCTCGGTCTAGCTCTGCAATCATCAACCTTATTGTCTCTTTCTTATGAGACAATAATGACAAAATATGGATATACTTTTCCCTTGTAGGAATTACTTTATTTTCAACAAGGACATCTATTCTGAAGTCCTCCATTTTGCTCCAAAAGGTAGTACTTTTCTCGACTTCCTCAATCTCCTGCGATAATGAAGTTTTGAGTCCTTGCATTTGACTTTGCATTACTTCAAAATCCACCAATAGTCCAACTGTTGAACTTAGAAGATGAGAACCTTCTGACCTTAGCCATGAAATCCACTCATCCATCATTCAACCTTTGGCTCCTACATGTTCAATCTTATTTAGAGCTTCCTTGTCCATTGAGGATCTTATGGGCTCAATTTCTTGAGAAGATTGTGTGACCTTTAGAAGAACATTGGTTAGTTGTTCACATTTCTGCTTCAATTCATTCTTCTCATCCCTTTCCTGATCAAATATTCTTAACAAAGAGTCAAAAGCTGTCTGAGAATCCAATTTAACACTCTCATGTGTTTCCACCCTGAGCACTATGGTTTGCATGGTGTAATCCTCAGGTCATATGGTGTCTTTATCTTTATCTGATGATGGAACCATGACCTCAACATACTTTCTCTTAGAAGTTGGGTCTACTAACACCCGAGATATGGTCTTTGGCTTCTTTGTTCCCTTAGGCTTCGGAGGAACCAACTGCTCAAAATCAAACTCATCTAGAGAAATTACATGGTTTTTCCTCTTAGGGGCCACTACTTCCATCCGAGGTGGTAATTTTGGATTAGCCGATGGACTAGTAGCTCCTTGCTGATTTTCAGTTAAGATTTTAGGAGCAAGCTGATTGGAGCTCGAAGCAGTTATGAGTGTTGTCAATGGCACCAATGTTGAAGCATCTTGTGGGACAATTGTCAATGTGGTGATATTTGTTGTTGCTAACACCTCTTTAGTTACAAATGGGAGAGTTGAAGGCATCATGGATGCAACTTCAGTACTTACCAATGGTGGAATTTCTGTCGTGACTGTAGTAACAGGTAACTCCACTGTAGACTATTCTACAAATACCTCTTCCAAGGCTTCATTAAAATTCATCATCATAGATTCAATGGTAGATGAAGGAATATCATCCAAATTGGAGAAATTGGTTAATGTGAAAAAAAGTTGAGCAGCCTCTAACTTTGCCATGCCCATGCCTAGTCCCCATCTTGAAACTCCTCATCCTCTTGATCAAAGTCAGAATCAATAGAGTGGATGATCACCTCTAATTGAGTTATTACCTATGAAGTGGTTGGGGCATCGAATCCACCTGGATGTGATGTTTCTTCAATCTGTGCTTCCTCTTGTTGAGGAATTTAACCCAACAATATGCTCCCTAATTAAACCCCTTAAACTTTCATGATTATATTCATTTGATGATGACTATACTATGACTTATTCTTCAATTGTATAAGATCATTTTGATCACCTTTATGTACTATGCACACTCCACTATGTTGGGTTACATGTTGCTATGAACCATGCTATGGTTCACTTTGAAAGACTTGTAGTTTTGTTACTTCCACTATATCTTTCAATTGCAAGTCTGTTTGTGCATACTTATGATTGTTCTAAAATTACTATCAAGATTATACAAGGTTTTTCATGTCACATACCAATTACTTTTTAATCGCCACATAAAAAACCTCTACTAATCTTAAGACTAGAAATATAGACCTTAGTTAATTCAAATAAGTAAGAAACTAAATCAACATCATCCAGTATGGTTGCCTTCAAACTTTCTTGGTTGTTTTTTCATGCTATCTCCTAATGGTAGTCTCCTCAACTTCCCATTCTTACCTTACCACCTCACAAGTCTGTGACTATAATCTTGAATGATATGTTTGTTCATGGCTATTTCTTTCCTCTTGCATCCATTGTGATTGTCATTCCTTCTTTTGTTCACTATGCACCATCTTTTTTTTGTTGTTTTTGTTGTACTATCATTTTCTCATTGTCTTAAATATCATTTCCATCTACCACTAGATTTGTTTCTCTTCACATGGTATACTTCTATCCTCTTTGAAGCTCTTTTGATAAGTATCATTTGCATTCTTTTCTTCTCCCTTATCACTGTACCATGACAATATTCTATCTATTATCGTTTCACTTGATGTTCATGCATTCACAATAGTATCATTTATCTCTTTATAAACCTCTATCTTCTATGGCATTATCGTATCCATAGGCTAACCTTTCTCGACCTTTATGCTTGTCAATAGTTTCACTAGGATACAAAGGTAGAACATTGCCCTTTTGTTGTCCTTTGTTAATGTTTTGTATGGAAATGAGGTTCACAAGTTTAGCTATGTAAACAAGGAATCAAACCTATGTCACACACTTTACATTTAAAGTAGAATCAATCCAATAGATTTTATCTCAATATTACTAGGAAGAGGGTTGAATGCAAATTGAATTCTATTCCTTTTGATTGAGTTGAAAATGATTAATTGAAAGAATGCAAATTTCATAAAGTACTAAGCTAGAAGGTACATTCATGAAAATTAGAAACTTGAACAAATTATGTTATCTGATACTAAAATAAAAACTTCATCATAGGTATGGAAATGGATAAAAATTACAAATGTGAACCTGTGTTTGAAATTTGAAGCTAATTTCACTAGATAGGGTCACCCAAAGAACCTTGGTCTCCTGACTACTATACACCAACTTAGATGATAGTTTCTTGAGACTCAAAATCAGTTTCCTATGAAACGTGGAAAGGTTTTTTAGGGATAGGGTTGTCAAGAACCCTGGTCTAGACAATGGTGCCTTTAGAACCTTGGTCTAGGGTGTCCCTATCTTGGCTTGGTGTACTACTCTGTCTCTATCTACTGAATGTCTCCTCATCTTTTTTCCTACGCTAAAAAACTATAATTGCACACAAGAGGATAAAATGGTGTTTGGGTGGTTTATAGGGATTTTCCTAGTTCAAACCCCAGGTTTGGAATTAACCATTGAATTGAAATGATTAACTAAATTATTACACCTTCAATTGACAAACCAATATCCTTAGGATAATTCATCCATGTGTTAATATAAGAACTTGACAAATCACATAATATCCATCATGAAATCATAATTGAAACATAATTGAAGATTCCTTGGTATAGTTTATCTCTCCTTGAATCAAATCTACTCTTGGAGAAAACAAAATTCTCTTGAATTGGAGAGAAAAATGCAATAATGAGATGAGGTGATAAAATTAATTAAGAGAGATGTCGTATTAGGGATTTTGTAATAAAATCACCTTTAGGCCAACTTTAAATTATCATATTTTTGTACAAAGCTAGATTTGAATAGGATAGGTATCTTGCCTTATTATCCTCCTATAATTTAGGAAAAAAGCATAGGATTGACATACCTGAGGCATCCCGGTCCTGACAATTTCAACTCAACTTTTTAGAGATGCAAGATAATAGGGTTCTAATGCCAAAAATAGGTTTGTGCAATAATATATAATGTTAAGGTTAGGGAAAAGTGTCTTGAGCTATGAAATGGGAAAGGATCTATGATAAATGAGGATGAATGAAGATAAAGGGTACACATAGAATTAAGGGCCCAAATAATAAGGTTTTGATGTATTAAAATGAAATAAGACTCATAATATTGAATTGAATATTAATTTAAATCAATAAAGGTCCTATAATGCATAGAGGAATGAGAAACACTAAAATGTGTCCTAGGAGAGTGTGAAATTTGACACCATAATTCAATATGTACAATTTATGACACTACAATTAACTTCTTCATATCTTTGCCTTATGTTCTTGGGGACTATCTTTTTTATGATGACTATCATCTTGGGAATATGTCTACATGCAAGTTTATGGTTTTTATTTTTATGACAAGTTTGACCTAACCATTTTCTTCTTGCATGTTCACTATCTTTATATAGTTTTGTCTTTTATGACCACCCTTAGCTCTCACCAGTTATCCATCAATGATAATACCTTGCATGACAAAACAATCTCCAATATTATTTCATTTCTTCTAAAATAGAGGACTTCCATCTTTTATTTCTCTCTTGTATCTTTTCAAAAAAATTCCCTCCTTATAAACTTATTGTCATTAACATCAAGCGACTAGTAACATTGTTTTCCTCTTCTTACTGTGGTTATAATTTCCTTGTGGAAATTTCATTATCATTATACCTTACTTCTTTTGAGATTTCAAGCCCTTATCATGCCATAAATTGACTTTCTTCAATAACCACCCTTTTTCTCTTGACAATCCACATTCATTGCCTTTCAATATCAATATTTCTTTTATAGACTTAATGCACTATGCTATGAAAGATCAAACCAAATAATGGCATGCAAAACCATTATCTTTATGATTATTATGCATGAGGCTTGATTTCTCCTCTCATTGTCTCTATTGTCTATTCATGACTACTATTGCATCTCTTATTATTTTCTCATTTGATCACCATACAGTTTTCATACTGTTGGGGTTTCCAATTTTATTACCATATTCATAGAGGAGGTTCTCTATACTACCATGTGAGAAAGTTTGCTCCAATTCATAACTTGATACCTACCAGTTTCATATGGTATTTCTATTACTTTTCTATGATAGAAAAACAAATTAATAGTGCATATGAAAGGTTTATATATTCACTTCTCAAACTCACAAGGTAATGTTTAACCATGAGAGAAAATAAAACTTCTATTATTGACTCATAACCCTACTATAAAAAGCATATCCTAAGATTGTATCTCAGATTATTTGATAGACTTAAGATGCACAGACAAAAATATGCAATGGTTTATACGATTAATGTTGGACACAATGGATCACTGAGAGAGGGGTGAATCAATAATTTTAATCTTTTCTTTTCAAGAAGAAGATACCAGTAAATGAAACAAACTGAGTGTTAACCGGAAGCATAAATAGTGCAACCAAGGTGTGTGAAAGGATTTTCTAAACTACTAAAATATCACATAAAAAAATATGCAACACACAACACCAAATATATATGAGGAAAACCCAATGTGGGAAAAACCCCAGTGAGAATACTTGTTGGAGATCTTCTGCTCCAATCTAGCCTCACAATGAAACTCTAATTACAAAATTTAAGGCACCAACCCAAGGAGCACCAACCCCTGATTTATGAGCACTGACTCAAAGGAGCACCAACCCCTACATAATTTGTAGGCTACTACCTAAAGGATCTACAACCCCTGCGCTAAACTACAACTTAGTGAGAAACAATATAAGACTCAGATACATAAATGAAATCACTGTTGTAAATGAATTTTTGCAACCTTACAATATCCTGCTTTGTCGGTTTCAATCTTACCGATCTGTTTCCTCTTTTCCTACTCTACAACTTGATTTTTCTGATCACCTTTCTCAATCCTTGCTCACACTGTCTTCCACCTTCTTAACTCACCCTCAATCACTCTTTATCAAGCACTACTTCTACTGGTTTATAACCTCCATGTTTAATGAACTCTTCATTGATTGTTCCTTATACTGGTTTTCTCTGCTTCGCTTGTAAATTAATACTTTGCTCACAAACACTTTTAGTTTTTTTTCTCTTTGGCTCTCAGACATCAAAAATTACCCTTGTCTTCTACAGCAAGAACCCCATTACTCAGTCTCGAGCTCTTCTTTTTAACCACTGGTTTCTTGCCAAAACGCAAATCAAAATTTGAGCACTTAGGGTTTCCTTTTCTCGACACAATTTGCATTAGATACTATCTAGTCTATCAGGTGTCCAGCACCTATACTCCAGAGATGCATCTATACATATTTTCCATTTCCCAATGCATGCTTGCTAAAGATAGCAATCACGTATAAGATTTTTTACTCTAAAATCCGTTGACACGTAAAAATGCTTGGCTATTTCCTTTTCAAGGTCATCTTGGGATTAGATTTCCTTTGCATTGATTCAGGGGCCAACTGCTTGCTGATCTTCCTTCGTCATTATCTCTTCCTCAAGCCACATCGGTCAGTTACAATCTCATGATTTGTGGTTGTTTCATTTATGTCGACTAACAGTTTCACCAACCTTGTCGATGGTACCTTTACCGACCCCTACATATTTGCCACCTCAGCTCCACATGGTGTCACACGATCAACCACTTAGCTTACTGACACACAGTCGGTTCATACTTGATTGTTTAGCAACCTCATATTGGTACATCCCTTTACTGGTGAGACCTTCTTCTTTTGCTAACTGGCAATGTACACTACACTGGTAACACACCTTCACCTTCGGTGGTTTATGATGACTTTAACATTTTGCCTCTTTATCATAAACAAGTAGCCAAACTTCAAACTGGTATAATCTCAACTAGTTATCACTTAACATGATCACCCACACATGTATCTCATCTCATATTGATGAAGTTACTGATAGTACTTATCTTTCATCATACCAGTACATTATTCTTCATCCCAATAGCTTTCCTGCAATACCAGTTGACATCAATGACAACTCAATGCGAGCAATTAAAAGTTGTAAATAGAGGTTTTTACTACTTAGGTCTTTAATCATTTTATGAATGGAGGATCATACACATGAGAAAATAACCCTAGTTTGTTTTACATAAAATATCATCTACCATGACAGTCTTATCTATGTTTTAAGGATTCAATTATTTAACAACCATTCTTCCACTATATAGAGAAATACTTAAAGCATACCTAATATAGTACACTTTGAAACATGAAGGCTCAAAGTGAATGACAAGTGTGAACACTTAGAACTTATCAAACACCCTTATCACATGTCATGCCCTTAAAATCTTGATCTAGAACATGCCATAACCTAGGAAACTAGATCATGTTCCAAGCCACAAATGGTTGATGACTCCTTCAAACTCCCCTTTGACGTGCCAAAAGTCCACTCTTGGTAATTTCAACATGACATCAATAATCTCTTGGTTATGCTAAACATGAAGGGATTGTTTGAAATTCTAACAAAAACCCTAATTCTTGATCAGAGCCAATTATTGATTGTTTTTACTAATAAGTATTGTTACAACATGTAGACCTCCCTGTCACCTTCTCAAAAATACAACTTGTGCTCTCCTACATGGTTGACTCCAATTGCTATGGTAACCAGAGTTTTTCTTGTTGATTTTAATTGTACATGAGAACTACACAAGTGATTGGTATAAAGAACTAAATGAGAGAAACTCGTGGTTGAGATCATTGCCAAATCCCAAGTGGAGGAGAAACCTGCCAATATATCATTTCCTATTTTACTTTCTATTGTAAGAGATGCATTTTTATGTGGTTAGCTATGTAAAGACAATCAAAATGGTATCCTTTCCCATTTCTAGCTATGGGTGTAAAAAAAAAATTTAATATATGGATAGGAATCATGGTTTCACGTAAATCATTAGTCTCCAACTTGTTGGTTGTGTGCCCAAACAAACTGTCTATTATTTAAAATAGCTATTATAGCTTGTAACTATATATATACTAGCTCTAACGTAGATTGCAGAGAGCAGAATATAGTGTACATTGATTTCTAAGGAAGAAATGAAATCGTATTATTTAGAAATCCAAAATTGTTGTTCTGAGTTGAACTTGAAAGTCCTCTAACTATTTTCTTCATCCGACAACGGGGAGAAAGGGTGCCCACTCTTCAGCTACTAGACGTATGTACATATTTTATTTCTACAAGTGTGTTTTTATTATTTCGGCATTATTTGGATTGGTTAAATGTTAGAAATAGATATAGTAATGTTTGCAGTTGGTATTTAATTTCAATTGGTTACCATGTTCCATATTTAATTCCATGATTTGTATGTTTTAGAGTAATGTAATTTTTGCATATTTCCTATCACTTGAATAGAATAGAATAGATCTTGTCGCTAGGAAGTGACAGTTCCTCTCACCAATTTTATTTCAATTTGCAATAGGTTTTATTTTCTAGTTGCACTTCGTCCCCACTCATCTCACTGCCTGCAACCCTTGTGCAAATAGCCATTTTGCAAGTTTACGCCTTTGGATTGATACGTATAGACCAAACTATAATTCATCATAAAGAATTAAATATTTCTTATCCTTTGCCTCAGTGTTGCCCTATCAATTATACTACTATGGGTATGAAAGGCCCTTTGTGAAAACAAAAGTGTAGCAACAAAATTTATTAAGTTTTCCCTCTTTTTTCTTCCACGTGCTTCAATAGGGAAAACACTATTTCCTTTCCTTCATAGATCAAAGATATTTTGTAAAGCTAAGTCTATGTAAGAGGAACCATACACAAGGCATATAACCAAAATTTATAAAAAGATAACCCTTTTAGAATAAATCAAACTAAAGTTGACAAAAATGACAAAATATAAACCCAAAATAGCATTATGCAAAAATGGGAAACACCCATTGAGAGGGATCAAACATCCATCACACACATGAAATATTGGTTCTCCTTTTGTCTAGTCATTAGTATCTACTAATGTAAATTTGAAGGAAATTGAATAATTCCTTTTATAAATGGAGTACCTCGACATAGAGAATAGGGGAATGTGATTCTCTATCAGACAATGCAAGAGTGAATGGACCATGAATAAAGATGGAGATAAAGTTAGTAGACTAAATGGATGTTGAGAAGGTGAGATGGGTAAACTCATTAACACAAATATTGAAATATGAACTATATTCTCAAGGGAGATAGATTTTTGAGTAGGGGTAGAAGGTTGTATAAGGGAACCCAATAGAAAGGGACCACATATAGGGATAGGAAAATAATAAGGAGAAGTATAACATACCTATGAAACCAATATGGTTGAAGATGTTGAAAATGAAATTGATGTTGGTACTACCATCCCTTTATCTTTTTCCTCAAATTCTAACTCCCAAGATGCTACCAAATTTATTTTCTTCCTCATAGCCACCTCTATAAAAAGTGAACCTTGAATTTTCCCTAGAGTTGCTTGTGCTATGGTTACCTACCATATCATGGTGGAAATTGATTATGTTATTATCAAAATATATTAAACTATACGTTTACGTTATGGTGTAATTGTCATAATTGACTACAATTTTGTCACTACTTGTGGCATTATTAGTATGGATTGGATGGATGAGGCTATCTAATTACCTTATGTACCTTCTCTAAGGTATTCATTCTTTTGATATTTTAAATTTTAATTCATAAAGGAGAAGGGAATGCTATAAATAAATCATAAAGTGTCCAAGAGTCTTAATTCATAGCTCAAACATGCCCATTAAGGGGAGGGTTTATAATATTCCCTTCTTATATATCATAAAGGAGAAGGAATGCATGAATGAATACCTCTTTTATTCATATAATCCCTTATAAGTAGATCAAAATATCATAGAAGGCATGTTTCTTCCTCCCAAATCCATATTCAAGGTCAATGATGTCAATTTATTTGGTGACAAATTTAAGAAGCTAAAATGTCTTGAACCTTTGAAACCATGCAATATAATAATCGTAGACTAGAAATTTAACTACTATTATTGTCCTAAGGTAACCACTAAACCTTGAAATCAAAGTCAAATCTAATCTATCTAATTGAGAATATGAAATTGCAGCAAATGAACATAAGAACATCGAAACAAGCAACATAACATCATCAAACTCTAAGTATGATGATTAAGAGAAAAATGAGCATGGTAAGAATATAATCATAATGAAATCACAACCATGAATTCATTCAAATCATGAACATCAAACAAAGACTCCCCTATAAATCTCCATAGTTCTCAAGTCTTCTTCAAACTTTGATGATATTACCCTCAGAAATATGCAAGCACAAAAGTTGGATAAAAGAAGAGCTCAAGTGATAGGGGTTAAAGGAAAATTAGACTAAAAGATTCAAATTTATGGCTTTGGAGAGAGATTGATCAATGAATTAGTTTGAATTCATCCCAGATGGAATGAAAGGCTCAGATCACGTAGAAGAAAATTTGCCAAAGATAGGGACAGAGAGTGGGAATCTAGAGAAAGGAATCAAAAGGTAAGTGGCGATGACTGTAAGAGAGTAGAGAGGCGAGTGGGAAAAATAGGGAAATTATTATTATTTAATTTCTAATGAGCAAGGTAACAGTAAACAAATATTTCATCTTTTTACCAAGTTGAAGAGGGGAAAGGTGAATAGATAAATAAATTGATTTTATTTATTCAACTATAGAAAAATAGTTTGATAATTAAAAAATCAAGATTATTTAATTATAAAAGGGATAGGAGAATATGACAAGGATAATTAGTTAATTAAAAATAAATCAATTATTGGAAAATGATAAATTAATTAAAATATAATATTATTTAATTGATATTAAAGAAAGGGGCAAATTAGTAGGTCAATTAAATAATTAAAAATTATTTAATTATTGGAGATAATTGATGCATAGAGGAAAGGTTAACTTTTAGTGTCTAAAATAGTTATATACTACTATCTAAAAAATGAATTGTGATGTGCTTTATTGTTGTTCATTAGCCCTTATTGTCCATCGCTGAATTTTTAGAAGAGTTCATCATAATTTAAGTTTTCTAGGATTGGTGCAAGGAAAGTTTCATGAGCTTATAATAATCTAAAGTCCAAGAGACCACATGTGTCCATGCAAAGACTATGATGATATATAATTATATGAAAGGATAAAAAATGGGTATTATAGTATATTATTAAATAGAGGACGAATGAATAATACATAAGCATCCTTTACGAGTTAAAATGGGGAAAATGATATTACATTGTGTCAACTATTATCTATATAAAATTAGATTTAAAATTTATTTTTTGTGTGGTCATTTTCAACTTGTGAAGCATAGACCTAGCTAAAAGTTTTGTACCCTTTTGCCAACATCCATGCTTAATGAAGGCAAGGATAGAGATGGCATCTCTAATATTTTATTGTAGACTTATGAGATGGACCAATGGTGAGTTGACTATCACAACTTTGTGATTTTGAAGTATTTTAAGGTCAAATTTTGCATGTTTTTCCATGTTTGAGAGTAAGCTAGGGTTTTAGATAAGGTTTTTGTATAACTAAGGCCAAAAATGTGCTATTGATGAGGTTTTTCACATCTAATAAGTGTACCTACACTATTGATGTACTTTTGTGCATCTAATGAGGCCCTTCAACTTATCCAACTACGCAGTTGATGAGAAACTACACTATTGATGGTATGTTGTGCTATTGATCAGGTTATGTGTAGTTGACAAGGATATGCACATTTGATAAAGCTAGGGTTTAATATTTACTTGGATGAGGTTGACCTAGGTTGACTTAGGTAGACTTTAGAGCTTAACTTAGGGTTCATTTTGGAATGTAGGATTACCTAGATGCATTGTTATCGAGGGAGAGAAATATCCATACTAGTGAGTTAATGTCAGAGTTGAGTTTGTATGAGCATAAAATGCTCAATGCAATTGGGTTGTAGCATGTGGGACATATGCCTAACATTTGGTCCACTTTGAGCATGATCATAACATTGGTGGAGAGTTGGCACAATGAAATGAATAGTAGCATGTGGGACATATGCCTAACATTTGGTCCACTTTGAGCATGATCATAACATTGGTGGAGAGTTGGCACAATGAAATGAATAGTTTTTGTTTGTCAACTAGTGAGATGACTATGAAACTGGAGGATGTTTATAGGATTTTAGATGTTTTTATACACTGTCAAAGAGTTGTATACAACATAAACATAGGATTGGTAGCCATGGAGCATTTGGTTGAGGATGTGATTAATTTTTTCGAGACCAAGTTTGATTTGCACACAACTTGCATAGAGTATGAGGTGTATCCACAATTAGTGTCATGTGTTAGAGGGGATTGTCCTAGAGGCCACAATGTATGCATGGGGCTCATATATTTTGGCACACTTATATTGAGATATGCACAAGGTATTGTATCATGGATTCACTACCATGGTAGCAAGGATGGCACTGCTCCACATATAGAAGTATATTGCAGTGAATTGACTAGTAGCACACAAAGTTAGGGCTTGGGGGTGTCCATATGTATACATGTACAATAGTATGGTTTCCTATTATAGTGTATGAGACATGTAGTACTAGAGGAGAGAATTAGATGAGCTTGACTTATTGATATGGAGTCCATGGATGGATTACAAGGAGTGGAAAGAGAGCAAAGGAAATTTACCTTATTATTAGTCTCCCTAGTTTTTGATAGGGTGAATTATGTATATAATTGAGAAATTCTTATCAAGACGAGAACATAGGTAGCTAGGAAAAGTGTAGGGGATACCACGAGGGACAACTATTTTTGTGTGCACACAAAGAGAGTGCATAAATTAGGGACCTTCTATTGATGCAAATTTAACCATTGTAGATTTTAAGAGTGTGTGGTCAGGCCAATGAGATATGTAGAAAGGTGTGGAAGATCTAGGGGTCATTGCAGAGTACAGGGTAAGCTTTGAGGCTCATTGACCATAAAGGCTAGTATGAGATGTGATACCAACAAGAGATGGATAGTGGTGGAATAGTTAGGTGAGGTTAGTGACAATTTTGCACATGGTTAGATGTGGATTACATTGTAATGCAGACTAGGGGTTAAAATGACATATAGAAAAATATTTGATCAAACAAAGTGTTAGGGTTTTTCACCTCAAGACCCTTCCTTCACTAGCAACCTAGTTTCCTTATAGCCCTCCTAAAAAGGGTAGTCATTAATAAATTTTAGATAAAGCCTCATTCCCAAACTATGAAATGATTTTTGGATACCCTTTTAGCTTCCCTAAAACTTTAAAAATAATTGACATGGGTTATTTTAGAACATGGGGGTCAAATAATGACTGGTAATTTTGATCCTAGGCCTAATTAGTACAACAAAATGAGTTTTTTGGGCATAAATTTTGATGCATACCCGACCTAGAGGATCCAAGACCACTTTTGGGTACCCATTTGGGATTTATGAAACATATATGAAAATAAGGGTAGCTTTTTTTTATTAACACAAAGGCCTAAAATTGATTGGTAATCTGCATTAAACTTATTCACCAAGGGTTTCAGACCCTGTCTCACTAAAACACCTCTAAAATACTCAAAACTCAATGAAAATGGATGAGATTAGTCAAAATAGAAATTTTATTCAATATTATATCCAACCATACCACTTTCAAATCATAGAACATCCATACAAATCCATACTATTCACTGCAACATGACTGTTACCCAAAAATCTAGAAGTTGCAGTCATTAAAATGATCATAACTTTCATAATAATTAATAAAAATCAATGAAACAAAATGAAAATGAAAGAGGATTCCAGAAATTCATAAATCCCAATGCATGAGACATCACCCACAAGATGTATAATGGTCTGGAATAGTAAAAAATAAATTGGAAAAGCAAGAAAAATAATGATTTTTATTGAACTTATTCTTAATACACCACAGATTCCCCCGTATCTCGACCTTACAAGACATATTTAACATGTACCAATCAGTTCCAACCAAAAACAACTAACTCTTGACCTTCTAATTCAAGGATGATCCTTCAACTTCCATTTGTCGCATTCTTGCGATTTTTACAATATGACAACTTTGCAAGAATTGACAACTTTAATAGTATAAGCAATTTTTTAACCAACTAACCCCCAAAACTCAAATACATCAAAAATGGTCATAATGGACCTAATTACATACCAAAAATTGACAAAAAACTTAAAACCTAACCTTCTAGCAACCTTGATCAACATGACCCATGGTGCCCCTGCACCACATTATAGAGGAGACTCGTGATGAGCATGGATATATCCAAGAGAAACATATTGTAGGACACTTGGTGGAAAAGAGAGACAAGGAGAAAGTAAATTCATCAAGAGGACAAGGATCTAAGGATCAACCAAGGACTCAGGGAGAATAGAGAGCAATATGGGGAGATGGGTAGAAGATCATGTAGGTTTTGTTAGCTACAACAGTCCTAGAGAGAGATATAGTTATAAGGGAAAGGGATTAGACACAAGAGGAGAGAGATATAATATTATCACATGAAGCTATCTTGAAGGCATAGAGAGATGCAGTAGTGAGTAGGGGACAAAGGTTGAAGAGGATATTCTACTGGGGATGACTAAGACAATACATGTCCTAGTAGGGGATATAGCTATGGATATGGTTAGGTATGAGAGAGAGATGTAGTACTATAGGGAGATATATGTGGCTGCAGTACCATTGAAGCATAGGGAAACTACCTTTAGAATTGGTATGCCTAGTAGGATTAGGTTTCATAAGGAAATGAGTGAAGAATCTGAGGGGTCCATGAGGCCCCCATGACAACCAGGGTTATTGGATCTTGGACAAGGAGGGGCAGGTTCCTTTGAATCTCAAGAGTGTAGGCCCACATAATCAGAGTGTGGCTCATCTTCATAGATTAACTTGAGATGATCTTGTAGACACATTTTATTAGATATAGCATGACATATTATGTGATATATTTACATGTGAGATGTATTTTGGATTTTCTAGATGACTATGTATGACACTTATTATTCTATCTATGTATGCACCTTTTATAATTTTATGATGACTTTATATATGTTGGATACCTATATGTGTATGCAATAGATGAATTTCTATTTGTGGATGTGTGAATGCAATGTGTGGATGTTACTAATGTGTTTGTGTGTAGGATGTGATTTAGATGATGATTATGAAATTCTAATGTTTTACATGTTGATATGATGTAATGTAATGCTATGAATGTTATGAGATTTTATGAATGAAAATGAATTATGCTTATGTTTATGGATATGCGACCAAATAATTTATGATGTGCTAACATTAATATGTATGTAGGGGTGAAAAGTGCAGTATGCAAATGTAATTGTTTTTGGTGTGTCATTGTATAGGAAGAAAAAGTAGAGGAATGAATTAGTAAGAAGCGAAGAAACTTATATTGGTTAGGTAAAATAGATATTGGAGGGAATAGGAAGTGTTGAACACACACCAGATGTTGAGAGGAGGGGGGGTGAATTACCATAAAATAAATTTTGGACTTCAAACTTATGTTAATCAATCAATTTCATATATTCACATCAAAATCTTTAAACAAGAGAATCAAAACTCATCCACACAAGAACACCAATATTTTATATGTGGAAAACCCAAATTGGGAAAAACCACAATGAGTGTTAACTCACAAGATAATCCACTATATAGAAATGTTTACAAAAGAGAGAGCTTATTGCTTCGGACTTGCAAACCAAGGCTAACTGCTCATGGCACAAGATACAAAAGAGGACTTGCAAACCTAAAGCTAAGTACAATAGGGCAAGATACATATTTACAACTTTTGAGAAAAGAACTGTATGAATAAAATCATATTCATATGCTAATTACAGTCACTATTAAAGCATAATCTCTGACCAAACTGAAATATCTAGACCACCAGATCTTCTGGATTACATCATCTACATCCATTTTCCTTTTTGCACTATAAAACCGTATGACACAACAACTTAGATCACATAAACATCCTTACATCAACTCACACATACACATTATCATCCAATTCACTCACCTCTCACACACATATCATGTCTTCAACAAATCAACATGTGTACATATATACCAAATCAAAACAAATCATTCTTACCAAGTTAGCCAAAAGATAGATTATAATATGTACACACATTTCTGACTTAAGATATAAAACTAGACCAAAATATAAAACATCAAACATAAATCAGACCTAAACCAACATCCAACGAGCAACAAAAAACCAAAAGAATACATCACATAGAATTACCAAGCCAAGGAATATATATCTAACTTTGATAATCATATCCCAACACCTACACTGAAAGAATCTGAACCAAAATAGGCAATAGCTAGACAATACAGATAAAGCTTCCAATTGACCTCGTCATTAATATCAACTGGAACAACTACCAATGCAACCTGTCTACATCCAATCCATAAAAACCAATCATAACAACCTCTAGTACAAACATAATCATGATAATCAATACATAACAATAACTGTAGATACTTCAACAAAATACATTAACATTGAATCCAACACAATAAATGTTGAATCCCACATAGCAAATGTTTGGACCAGAACATATCTGAACCACACTATTTGACATAAATGACAACAAAGCATACATCTATAACAATCTCCCCCTTTGCCATTGATGTCAAACAACTAAAAATGTTTTCACAATAAGCCTTTGGAAAAACAATCAATAACAACTCCCCCTAACAATAACATTACCGAACCACATAACAAAACATTTTTCAACACCTTTCTCCCAATAACAACTCCCCCTAACAATAATATTACATAAACAGATAGAAAAAAAAATTCAGCACCTTTCTCCCCCTTTTCCATCAAGGATAAAAGACCAAAACACAAAACACTGAAATCATTCAAAATCATCCGGCCAGATATCTTTGAATTATTTATTTAGCTTGATCACCAAGGCCTTCCTCAAATGAGTAGTAGCATCCAGAATCCTAATTTGACTCTCAAAGTAATATATTTATTTACTACATCATCAAAAAAATTTATGTTTTTAGCAACCTTCTCAACACTCTCTGCTTCAACCAGCAACCTCAAAGAATAAGAAAGTTTTAATTCCATGTCAGCTCTCAGCTCTCCAAATGTTCTCATAAAATCATATCGTTATCTCCTTCTCAGAGTTAACTGATCATGCAATTCTCGAGCCTTGTCCCTTTCTTTGTCATAAATATCTATAGACACTTTATAATCTTTAGCCATTTCGACCAAATGAAACTCAATTTGATCAATTTCATCTTTGAACCTATGTGTGGAAGCAAACCACCTTAAATAGAATTTATACAACTTTTCAACAACTTGAATAGATTTCCTAAAATTTAATAAATTAATAATTAGCACTTGATGTGCCTTCCTACATCTATATTGTCATCTCACGCACATTTTATTTAAATTAAATCTTTCCTTAGCATTATTGACATCTTCTCCAAACATTCTCTTTATAAGTAACTCAACAAGCTCCTCTGAAAGACAATCAACAACATCAATAGCAACCAAATCATTCTGAACCAAATGCTTCACATATTCCTTCTAATAACATCCTCCTCATAAGATACATAATTGTGATATGAATCTCCAAAAAACTTCACATTGTTGGGCTTCTTGATAATTTCAAGCATCATGTCCTCTATAAGCTCATCATCATCAGTTTCCTCATCACCTTCTTTCTGCACCACTTCATCTTCCTCACTATAATCAACTTTATATTTAATCTTCATCATCACTATCTATAGACACTGGTTCAATATCCTTCTTCTTTGAAACCCTTTTTCCTTTTTTATGAGCCTTAGAATAGGAGGTAGATGCCTTTGTAGATAACCTTCTAGATTTCTTTACTTTCTTCTCCAACTTCATCATACCGAACCTTCCAATAATTTCTTCCCTAGTTCCAAATCTCTCGGCATTTTGATCCTTTGACATCTTATGAAGTTTCTTACAAAACCTCATGAACTCATCTTCTGAAACTTTATAAGATAAGGGAGTTACCCTAGAAACTCTAGGAACCACAACTTCTAAAAAGCAATTATCTTTATCTACCAAAAATACAATGTCATTCTCATACCAATCTAAAACTTTATGAAGAATCTAAATCCTCAAAACCAGCACACTTCTAAGCTTCTCAAATAAATTCTTGCACATTTTAGAGCTATCATCCAAATCATCTATGTAACCCTTAATCTAACATCCAACAAATATATCTCCTCTCTATGCAACATTCTCAACATTGGGAAAAGCACTTAGAAAATAGAAAACTAAATAGACAATCAGATAACCATACTATAATGGATACATATCACTCTTTCTCATTTTGATATTATCGAACAACTGCTGCCTCAAAATCTCACCCAAATCATATTCAACATTTTCTTTAACCATCTTGTAAGCCACATATACTCTAATAGATGCACAAGAACCTTCTATATTCCTATAATAAACTTTGTATGATATCCCCATTCTTGCATACTTAACATCTACATCTCTAATCAAATAAATTCTCAAAGCCCTTCCATCTGATATTACTCCAATCAACTGATTCACTTCAAAATTCTTTATAGATTTCAACATCAGCACTTCTCTGGTTGTACATAACCTTGTCACAACCTGCAACGCTTCCTTTGAAATCAAGTATGGTTTATCAAGAGGGATATATTCATCATGAATTCTACTAAGACCAATTTTAATAAGCTCTTCATCTTCAAACATCAAGAAATAATTATAAGTATTCAAACCCTTATGCTATGCTACCAAATTCATTTTTCAACCTCTGTGACCTATCTGCCAAATTACACTACCCAAAAGCCATAATATTCCCATGATCATACTCTTCTAGAACAACATGAATATATTGAAAAATATCTTGTTTATGAATAACATGATCATCAACACTATAAAAAGGTCCAATCAAATCTATATCTGACGGAATCAAAGGTTTCAATTCATACTCAAGTCTGGGTTCATTCTTGATACTTACAATTTTCACCATTTCACCAAATCACTACATTGCAATCCCTTTTCACACACTTCCACTTGAATTCCCTCTTTCACCCTCCTTCGCTTTCCAATCATGAATGCACAAATGATTGTAATTTCTGAAATAAATACTCACAAATCAGGTTTCCAAAAAATCTAATACATTGTTTTCCAAACCTCTAATAATTATATCCATACCACAAGATAATCTCAACACCTCTGGAAAAACATTGCACACATCTGTCATTATAAGAGGTTTCCTAGCATCAAACCAAGAGGGGTTGAAAGATTTTTTCATTGAAGCTCCCTCTCAGAGCCTATTGTTTGAGTCAATTACTGGAAGAGGGAATTGCACCCTCAGTGGATATCAAACCACTTTCACTATTCCCTTCACTACCCACAACTTCTTTCCTTTTCCATTAGAGTCTACCACCCTCTCCAGGACTAGCATTCTTTCCTCCTACTTATACAAAATTTTGCAATATTCCCAACAACATTATAATTATAACATGTACCAGACCAATCTGTATCATACTTTTATTCATTTTTTTTTTGAAATTCCTATTCATCTTGCATTCAACAGTTTTGTGCCCATATCCATTGCAAACATAGAAAAATCCATTGAAAATATCTGACACTATTGTTCATATTCATTTTGCTTCTACATTCACTATCCTTGTGATTAAATTTATTGCAATAATGATAGTTTCCATTGAAAGAATAATTCCTTATGTGATTTTTGCATTCACTCCTTTTGTGTCCTACTTGATTGCATGAAAAACAATTTCCTTTGAAAGTTAAATACCTAGAAGAAACAAGAGGAGGTCTCTGGTCCATCATAGACTTCCATAATTTCTGATTAAGAATGAAAACCTTCTTATTCTTAGTAGCATTCTTCACTCCTTTGTCTTTCTCTACATTGATCTTTGAGCATTCACCAAAATCTCTATTATTTTAAAAATGCAAGTTAGATTCCCATATCTCTTTTCCACCTTTCAAACTTAAGCCATTACTAATCTGATCTTTAGAATCTTTGAGTTCTTTTGTCAGATTTGTCACTTATTCTGATTTTGAACATGGTTTGGTGTTCTTGTCAAGCTTTGTTTCACATTCATCAATTTCTTTCTTTTGTTTGTCCACTAAGCCTCTTAAGAAAGTAATCTTCTCAATTGCCTTTTTGTACTTGTCTCTCCACTCATCTAGATCAGCCAACACAACTCTTAGTTCATCTTCCATTTCAATGACTTCTTCAACATCATCCTAATGACCTTTGATCTAAAGCATCCATATTATTCATCTTATTTTCAAACATAGTGTTCAAAACTTCAGATCTACCTCAAGCAGTGAAGATTACTTAAGAGGAATCTCGCTTTGAAACCAATTGTTGAACACATACCATATGCTGAGGAGGGAGGGGAATCAACATAAATTAAATTTTTGGACTGCAAACTTATTTTAACCAATTAATTATAGATATGCACATAAAAATCTTTAAACAAGATCATCAAAAATCCTCCATAGAATAACACCAATACTTTATATGTAGAAAACACGAACTGGGAAAAACCATAGTGAGTGTTAACTCACAAGATAATCCACTATATAGAAATGTTTATTAAAGAGAGAGTTCATTGCTTCAGACTTGTAGACCAAGGCTAACTGCTCATGGCACAAGATACAAAAGATGACTTGCAAACTTGAAGCTAAACTGCAATTGGGCAAGATATAGATTTACAACTTTCAAGAAAAGAATTATATCTCGATATGCTGACAGTCACTATTAAAGCACAATCTCTGACCTTACTAAAATATCCAGACCACCAGATCTTTCAGATTATGACATCTACATTTGTAATACCATAAAATTGGTCACCTAAACCATGGGCCCCTAATTTTGACAACATCACCAAGGTCCTAACCAAATGCAATTAAATCAACTTTGAGCACACAATTAATTAATTTTTCAATCATCAAATGTCACATGGCAAGTAAATTATTCTATATTAATTAAATATTTGTTTAATTAATTAAATTATTCCAAGAAAATCATTTTGATCAATTATACTATTTAATTTATTAAATATCCTAGCATATTTAATTAATTAATAAATTTTCCATTTAATCATAAAAAAAGGAATTAATTTATCACAAAAGAGGAATTAATCACAAAGCAAGAGTTAAATTGAAAATAAAATTAAAGAATTGAATTGAAAGAGAAATAAAACTTGAGATATTATTTCTTTCTTCTAAATTGAGAATTTCAAATCAGAAAAATAATTAAAAGGAATTTAATCATTCTCTAAAATTGGAACTCAAAGCTTTTGAGAAAAGAAGTTCAATTGCATTTAAAAAACTCTTTTCTTGAATAAATCAAAGAATTACCTATTTTTTTCTCAAGTGCATGGAATTAATTGAATTATATCTCTAATGCAAACTCAAACTTCTTTTTTGAATGCATTTCAATTAAACTATAATTGGAATCCATCTCAAGGTTAACTGAATCTAATTTCTCAATTATTTCAATTATCCTAAATTGTACTTTTTCTTGATCTCTCTTGTGATTCTCTATAAATTCAGTCTTCATTTCTCATTCAAAACACCCTGGATATTTATTGTTATTATACTGTTTTTGCTCTAGAGTCATTCAAGATATTGTGCTTGCCTTTTTGAGATTATTACATCTTAGTTTAATTTCTTTTTGCATATTTAGTTCAATTATGATTGCTTGAATTCATATAGCTTACTATTCATCCATTTAGCTTAATATCATGCTCATATGGATTAAATCCTTCATCTTGGTGTAGTCTAGTCACTGGTATTGCTTATACAAATCTGAGAGCAAGTCTATACATGCATCTTTTAGAAGGCAATTGGTCGATTTGTTATGGTTTTATTATTCATGCTTATATCTATCTAACCATACATGTAATGACTTAATTGAAGTGTTGTGTCTTGCAGCTTACAGACTTATTTCACTTTTCACACACACAACATTCACTATCCCTTCTGCATTGTAAAGTTGTTTGACATAGTAACTCAGATCACATTGAAATCCTTACATCAACTCGCACATATACATTATCATCCAATTCACTCACCTCTAACACACATCATCTCTTCAACAAATCATCATGTACATATATACCAACCTGGAACAAAACATTCTCACCAAGTTGGCCAAAAGATAGATTATAATGTGTACACACATTTCCGACTTAAGATATACAACCAAATAAAAATATAAAATATGGAACATAAACCAGACTTAAACCAACATCCAATGAGAAACACCAAACCAAAAGAATACATCACGTGGAAATATTGGACCAAGGAATATACATCTAACTTCGATAATCATATCCCAAAACTTGCACTAAAAGATTCCAAACCAAAATAGGCAATACTCGAACCATGCAGATAAAGTTTCCAACTGGCCTCACCATTAATATCAATTGGAATAATGGTCAATGCAACCTGTCTACATTCAATCCACAAAAACCAATTATAACAACCTTTGGTACAAACATAATTATGATAATTAGTACAAAAGCATAACTGCAGATACTTCAAGAAAATACTTGACATCAATGACAATAAAACATACATATATAACACTATTTGACATCAATGACAATAAAACATACATCTATAACAGGAAGAATGGGAATTGATAGGTGGGAAAGATGTGGGTAGATCTGAAGAATTAAGATTATGATCTTTCTTTATATAAGTGCTTATTTTCATTATTGGGTGTCTTTTATTTTTGTAAATAGATAGATATACACCAAGGTATGGAAAGACCAAGGTGTAGATAATATCACTTTGCATAGACAAACACTTGACAAGCAAGGAATTATTCCATCCATCCTGAGGTGTGAGTTTTTATGGTCAAGGTATGTGCGACAGTTTTAAATCATGATGATCTACCTGCAAAAAAGTGTTGGATGACCTTTGATCTACACAGGATATAAGTTAATGCTAAATGAACATTCCAACATAGACACTAAGAACATTTTCCCCAAAACTTCATTAAAGAATCCTAGAAACACAAAATATGAAAAACCATGCCAAGTCCCATACTTGCTCCTCAAATCACGGGGACATTCTTGAGTAGCGTAGACACATGATAGTAAAAAGATCAAGGAAAAAAACTCATGGACCAAACGAGTCAACAACCATGTAGATCATATTGCCAAAATAGGTGCTTCGAGTAGGATAAGATTGGAGATGTTGATGTTTTGATAAGAAGTTGATTGTTGTATTGATAGGATGATGATCAATAAGAATCCTATTCTAGGACTGATATGTCCATAAAGGTTGATGGTGTGATCAAGATTTTTGATAAAGTCGATTAGGCAATTGATTGGTTTAGGCTATAGGATAATTTGACAGTTTGTCTTTGATAAAGATGTTGAAATGGATTTCTTGTTTGAGCTTGAAATATCATTGTCATTAAAAAAGGACAATATATTGTGGATTGTGGTATTGACAATGGAGATGGTGCAAGTGCAGAATTATTATGATAGGTGAATAGTTATCGTGGCTTGTCATACAAAAATTGCATGACCAAGGATAGTAGAACTTCTCATGTATTGTAATTCTCAAAAATATCATCCAGAACAATAGGTCAAGGAGGTGCCCCCAGTTAGGAATATAGCCATTGTGTGCTAGCATAAGGGGAAAGAACAACTTTTATTTATAAGGATATGACACAAAGACACTAAACATTGACAATCATCAGGCCATAGTAGGTGTGGAAAAGGGATATTATTATGAATGAAGGGGGAAATTCATTATGAATAAAGATTGAGGATTTATTATGGAAGACCAGATAGAGTTATGATAGATTAAGAAGTCTAACTTATTACGTGTGGCACTTGTTTGCCAAGTTTTCACCATGATACTTGCCAAAGGCCCCATTGAAGTGGTTTTCACTAGAGGCCGAATTTGTTTTCTTAATTTTTTTATTTTTCAATTGTTTTGTCATACAAGACACCTATTTGCTAGGTTTTCATCAAGGTGGTGATTTTTTTTCTTTGTCATATTTTTGTATTTTCTTTTTTTTGAACATTTTTTGATTTTTTTATATTTTTTGATAGGATATTATGAGGATCACGTGTAAAGATTTTTGAGATGCAAACTATTGAGTGGCTCTTCAAGTGACTCTCCTTTAGGTGTGGCAATCTAGTATGCACCAAATCCATAAAATTCTATGATGATATAGGGACCTAGCCAGTTAGGTTCAAACTTTCATATCTTCTCTCTTTCTTGTTGATTCTTAGTCCTCACTTAAGACTAGGTCTCCAATCTCAAACTTGCAAACTCTAACTCTCTTGTTGTAGTTGTGACAAATATGATTCTCATAAGCTTAAAGATGGTTAATATTTTCTAGCATCTCTCATCAAGCAACTCTAGCTCATGTAGTCTGGAAACTCTGTATTCTTCATCATTAATGAATCATTACAAGGATACTATCAAAGATGGTAACTCAACATGTATAGTAAGGATGTCTTTTGATCCATAAACAAGGGTGTAGGGAGTGGTACTTGTAGGATTGTGAATTCTAGTTCCATAAGTCCATAAGGCATGATTAAGTTGGAGATGCCAGTCACAACTAGCTTCATTAAGTATCTTTAGGATAATTTTCTTAGATTCCTCAACTTAGCTATTATTCCAAGGGTTATAGGGAGTGAAAAAGTGATGTTGGATATGAAATTTATTGCAAAGCTCACGAACAATTTGATTTTTGAAAGGGTGGCCATTATTCATGACAATGGATGAAGGGACACCATAAGTGCCTATGATCAGGTCGATTGGGACTTCCTCATCTGGGTTTTGGCAGTGTTTGGTTGTGCCATTGGTAATTGGCCAGCTATATATTTGGGCTTGCCTCTTTGCTCCAAGGTACCAGATTCCTTTTGGTTGTCTATGATTGATAATTTTCATAAAAATTTGGTTGCTTGGAAGGTGGCTCTTCTCAGTCAAGCTAGAAAAATTCAACTCCTTAAGGCTACCCTCCAAAATCTCCCAGTTTATGCTCTTAGTCTATTCAAAATTCCAATTAAATTTGTTGAGTCCATTGAGAAGATTCAAAAGTAATTTATTTGGTTAGGAGTGGAAGAGAGAAAGAGATCACCTCTTGTGGCTTGGGAATCTATCTGTAAACCCAAAACAATTGGAGGGCTTGGGCTGAGAAATCTTCTAGATTTTAATAAAGCCCTTCTAGAAAAACAAATCTGGATAATTTTTAATACAAAGGGTGAATGGAATGTTATTTGGAAGAGTAATTATTTACATCATATTAATTATTTGTGGGAATTACTTGAATATCAAGAAATACCTATGGGATCTACCCTTTGGAATAATGTTATTAGAGTTAAGCACATAATTGGTTCTAGGGTTTGCTAGAAGATTAAATTTTGGGAGGATAGTTGGATATGCCATTAACCGTTATGTAATACTCCAATCTTCAACAAGTTTATGTTGGAATCCAAAGTTAGATTTTGTATATGGGTGACTAACTATTACGTTGAATAAAAATAGGTGAACCTTCTCAACATTATCTTTGACATGCTCCCTCTTCAAATATCTTTGAATTCATGTATTTTGAATCCAGAAGAGGATGATCAATTGGTCTAGAGGAAATCATCCTTGGGTGATTTCTTGGTTGCTTCATATATTACTGTTTAGAGGATTTTGAATCTACATCTCACTTTTTTCTTCACTATGCATATTCCCATGAAGGTGGGGTTCAATTCTTTAGAAATGGAACATGGCTTGGGTCACTTCATTTTTTGTGGTGGATTTTCTTGATCAATGGATTGTTTTGTCCTCTAATCAAGCCTTGCATCTTTTGTGGTCCCTAACCTTCCTCACTTGATGTGGGGAATATGGAAAGAATGAAACAATAGAATCTTCAAGGATGTTGTTTCCAGTAAAATAATTACGGCTATTAAGGAAAACTTTCAGCAAGCTAGAGAAAAATACACAGACAAGGCAAATCAAATTTGCTCTCAATTTGATTCATGCGTTGCATCCAATTGGAAAATCAATGTGGATATCCCTATTTCCTTTATACCAATCAAAACATCTAGGGATAATGTTCATTTGAATCTTCCTCCCTCTGGCTGGGTGAAAGTCAACTTCGACGAGGCAGCTAAGGGAAATCTCGGGTTGACAGGGTACATGGGAGTGGTCAAAGATGATAATGGAAGGCTTATTTCAATGGTGGCACTCCCCTCGAGATGTTAGACTAACCACATGGCTAAAGTATATATAGACTTCCATGGCTTGAGAATGGATAAACTCATTGATGCTAAGATGGTTTGGTTAGAGGGTGACTCTAGTAACATAATCCAATGTTTAAAGGGCCACCAAAAAACATTTTGGACTATTGAAAAATGGAAAAAAAAAACCCTTGGATATCCTAAGTACCTTTCAAAAATTTCATATAATGCATTCCTATCGTGAAGCAAATGGGCTTGTGGATTATTTTGCTAATGAGTCTGAGCTAATAGTGAAATAATATGGCACCTAGGTGATCATGTACCTGTAGATGTAAATGCCCTGTTGAGATATGATTTATCTCAAGCAAAAAGAACCATCCCATCTATTAAATAATGATGACATATCCTAAGATGGTGTTCATTTCTATTATTGTAACGAGAGTTATTAATTTGTGGATAATTTAAAAAAAAATTGTCATAGTGCTCTGCATGATCTATGTGTGCTCTCTAATACTTTTTTGGTATATTTTCATTCTGCACATTGCTCTCTCCATGATTTTTGTATCTATGGGTGGAGATAGTGAAGGGTTAAACCTCTAGACTACAAGGAATTTAGAAAAGATGTCACAATATGGAGAATTCTAAAATGGGGGGGTCTCACTCCTTTCATTGTGAAGCTACATGAGTTTGATGCCAATGTCACCAGGAAATTTGCCAAGGGTTTGAAGGAAGGGCACATTCAATTGTTTGGCAGGTATTTCGAGATTGAACACAACTTTTAGTTGCTTTACATGTAATTACAAAAGTGCAAGTAATGTGTAACTTGCGTTTTACAAAGTTATTTTAAAATCATTATTTTCTTTAATAACTAACTAAGACTTGCGTTATACAAAGTTATTTTAAAATCATTGTTTTCCAAAAAGATAAAGATTACAATAGACCCCTCAAGTATTTATAGAAGAGGAGCCTTGAGAAAAAGGTGGGAGGATCCTAACTAACTTGAGAGATTCTCTCAACCACCAAGACTTATTCAATAACTAACTAAGACTTCAATAACTAACTAAGACTTATTCCAACTACAGTTTGTAGTTATTGAATAAGTCTTGGTGGTTGAGAGAATCTCTCAAGTTAGTTAGGATCCTCCCACATTTTTCTCAAGGCTCCTCTTCTATAAATACTTGAGGGGTCTATTGTAATCTTTATCTTTTTGGAAAGCAAGCAAAAACTCTGCCAAATTTATAGCAAGAAGTCTTTGAGCTTATGTATATGAATTGAAAGTTTTTGAAGAATAATAAAGAAGGATTACTCAAGTTTTGAGTCTTTGAGCTACATGTTTGAGTTTGAAACTTTTTATTTCTTCTATGAAAAGTGTTTCTAAAAGGAGCTTAGTCTAATCTATGGAAGGGGCCAAGTTTTACAAGGACAAATGACTCTCAGATGCGGTAGTTGAGAAATTTCCCAAAGATGACAAAGAAAGGAATAAATTGGCCAAAGTCTCCAAAAGCAACTATGATACGGGTAATGTCAAATCTATTTGGTGCTTTTTGCTTATGGCAATCATGCAATATATAACCATAGATGGTAGGTTCACTGGGGATTTTAGGCATCATTTTAGGAATAAAGTGTAGAACTCTTGTTCTCTTATTTTGCATTCTTTCATTATTTGCAGCATTAAAGAGTACATGGAAAATAAGAAAATCTCAGTCCCTCATGGGGGCTTGTTGTTATTAATTTTTGAACATATTAAATCGCAACCCTCTCCTTCCTTACGGGTCCCTAATTCGTCCTATGATACTAAGGTGGAAGAGTTTGGGAGTCACTTCTCTGATGAGGAGGACTGGTACTCTAAAATGGAAGAGTCCAACTATGAGCCGAAGGATAAAAAAAAGTTAGGCCATAGTTCAAAGAAGTGTATAAATTGCCTTGTCTTTGTAACTAATTCTAATGTTGGGTCTTCCTATCATGCCATACTTGATAGATTTGTGCATGTTACTAATAGAACTGAGAGAAATTATTTTATTAGGGACCTCAATGTGGATTCCCTTATCTTATTTTGGATACAGAAATTCTTGATGATGTTCTTTCCATAGCCTGTGATTTCACAGTAGACTATTTCAGAATGCATAAATGACTCTTTAATGAAATCAAAGAAATCAATATAAAGATTCATGTTGTTAACAGTAAATAGGATAACTATAGTGCTAATCGGTGGAGTGTAGAACAAAGGAAATCTATTTTTGAGTCCATGCAAAAGTGTGTTAACATTGTTAATGAGCTCAAGAAATATTGTGACAACAGGATTATAAAACTGGAAGAGAAACTTAAGAAATATTATGATGTGGTAAAATGAAACAACTAGAAAATGAGGTCCAAAAAGTCAATGGCAACCTTATATCCCTTGTGACCTACAACCATAAAGTGGTTGAGAGTTCGATGGAAAGCATCAATACTATGGTTGGGAAACTTGAAAGTCTCCAATAGGAAGGGGTGGTGGTAAATATGGATTTGCTTGAGAAGATGCAGGATGAGAACACAAGTCCCTCCAAAAGGACTAGAGCTAATTTGAAGAATAAATCCACCAACCAAGACATTCTATATCTAAAAATTATTTCCCTCAATATGACTCAATTGGAATTAGAGACAATAGAGGCACTCAAGATTTTGAACTAGATTTTCTCTAGTTTTCTATTTTGTTTCTGGCTTTTGGTTGCTGGCTCTGATATGCCTATCTTTTTATGCAGCATTTTTTAAAAAGGGTTTCGGGTCCCTTCAAAACCTGCTTGTTGCTTAATAAAAAACAAATGATGTAATTAAGGATAAATTTAGCAATCTACTTTATAGTGATATAGGTAAGGGGTATGGCTTCAATCCACTCTATGAAGTTCTTGGTGGTGGTAATAATAAACACATGTCCATAAAAAGAGGGGGGATGGATCTTTCCTACAAGGTCGAGTTCCCAGTGAGAGAAAGGTCGGGTTTTGTAATAAGATAAAGATCTTTCACATGTGCATGAATAAGATCTTAGTGAATTTGACACCGATGTCATTTATTCACAAAGAAATAAGCATCACCTTCCATAGTAGGCCAATAGTAACTAGTTTGCATTATTATCTTAGCTAGGTAGGACCACTAAAATGAGCGTTGCATATACCATCTTGCACCTCCAGTAAGGTCATTTGTGCTTAGACATCATCTAAACATGTTAGGAGGGTACTATCAAAACTTCATTGGTATAGGGTATCTATAATGATAAAATAATGGGACGCTTGGTAGATAAATTTCTTTGTTTGGTTGATAGATAGACCAAGTGGGAGGATTCGGTCATGAAGGTAACTATAAAAGTCTTAATACCAAGGGGGATTGGGACCAACAATTTAAACACAAGTTCAGTAAGAGGAACTTCAAAAGGAGGAGTAAGCATGTGTTCCACTAAAAACTAACAATGAGGAACATCTAGTGACATGTCTAAGAGAGATCCAATTGTATCCATAGCATCAACTACCTTGTTATTCATTCTAGGTATCTATTCAAATTCAATGTAAGAAAAATATGGCTTTAAATCATCAACCATTCTCTTGTAGGGAGTGATCTTCTAATATTGTATAAGATATTTATTATTGACTTCCTTTATGATCAATTGCATGAGTCACCATAGACATGAAATTCTTGAATTTTCTACATAGTTATTCATAACCTAGTGATCAAGGCTTCATGCTCAACAATGTTGTTGGTACAAGGAAATTGCAATCAGTAAATCTTACGAATAAAATCCCTATGTGGTGTGATAAATAAGACTCCTACTCTAGATCCATGCTGAGTAAATGATCCATCAAAGTACAATTAGCATTGTGTTGAGGATTTAAAAATTGATTCTGTTGGGACCCCTCAAAAAATTTCAATCATGGATTTCAGGATTGCACTTTACCCACTCATATTTCAAGTATTAATCACTTGTGAATATCCTTTATGTCTAGGTGTTCCTCATTATCATAAAATCCCTATTTTCCCTTCCCCAATTGTAATTATCATATTGTAGTAGTTAAATTATCCATTACCAAAGGCTATTGAATACCATGGGTACTATATTCCATGGTTGCAAGGAGTCTGTGGGATAATGGTGAGAAAAGAAGTGTTAGCAGAATGAATCGCAATATTGCAAGAGTCAAGCCCTAAAATAATCTAGACATCATGTGATGGCGATAAAAGAAATAAATGATATGTGTCATCACACTCCCGCAAGAGCAAGGCATTGAATGATTATGAACCCTGCGGTAAACTAATAACATAATAAGTTACTACTATACCACAAAACATTAGCAACTAGATGAAAGCAACATTGACGTAATGTGGTAGAAGTTACTGAGACATCACAGTAGTTGAGCTAAGCATGTGACAAGGGTTGGCGATACAAAGACAAGGAGAATATGATTGTTATTGCAGCCCTATAGAAGCAAGGTATTGCATGATGTTAACCTTTGCAGTGAAGTGATAAACTAAACAAGCTATTGCCGAAAACATGGCTACGGTAAAGAGATGAATGTGGAAGATAGCATTGTAATACCATAGGAAACATTAAGGTTATATAAAGAAATGTTGTGGTAACACAGTAACCATTACCACACTATTACATTTGGCCTCAAAATCCGACGGAGGTTTCCAATGTACAAGGCATTTTGTGATCAAATTTAATTTTTTTTTTTAAATGCCCGATAATGTCGAAATGTCGATGATGTTTTCCAATGAAACCCATGTTAGTCAGAATTTTGATGATCACAGGCATTATTAAAAAAAAAAAGTGTGGGTTCATTTGAAAACCATGCACAATGGATTGAATTAACTCTTGACTTCCTCTACCTCTGCCAATTCCTTTGTTTCTTTTGCCTCTTCCTCTGCCTCTACCTCTACAAATCGTGTTCGACATGTCCTTCTCCCTTTAACTCTCGACATCCTAATTAACAACAACATATTTACAGCTGAGTGTTTTGTTATCTTTAAATCCTAGCAGGGATATCGAAGGATTCAGTTTTAACTTGCTCTTGAACAAGACTATCACTTCAAGGGCATCTATATGAATTATCTTTTCCTGTTCTGGTTATCTTTTCCTAATTTAAAATTAGGTTGTCTAGTAGGTGATATCAAAGGATTGAGTAGCTAGTTTGGACGGTATTGAACTATTGGAGATGGTAAAATTCCTGTAGATTTTCGCATGCCTATAAATTCCCATGGACTTGCAGGTTGTGTGTTGGAATCATGTAAAGTTGGTTGTAGACAGTTCATTAGTCTACAACTGTCTACAAAAAGACAAGACTATGATAAGACAATACTATGATAAGAAACTACCAACATCTCCTATCACAAAATTTATTGGTTGTAGAGGTCTTATCATAGTCTTGTCTTTGACAGTTCATTAGAAATCTCAGTCTTTCATCTTTTGACAAAGCTTCTTTTGCCTCCCTTTTTCTTTCATCAGCACTTATGTTGGCTTCCAGTATCTCAGTAATTCTCAAAGCTTGACCTTCATGTTCTCTTTTGAGGTGTGTGATTTCTTTAGTCAACTTCTTGTTCTTTTTCATGAGTTTTGAAATTGCTTCTTCAGATCCACTCTGTTTAGAGAGTTGATCTATAATATCCTGACTCTCATTTAGCTGTTGAGCTAGTTCCTTTCTTTTTGCAAGAGATTTTCTCAGTCTCTCTTTCAACTGAGTCATAATTTCATTTGCTTCATCAATCTGCTTCTGATATCAGTATTCTTCCATGATCTTTTTCCTCAAGCTATCAAGCTTCACTTAAGTGGACCAAGGCTCTCATACCAATTGTTAGTCCCAACCGATGCTGAGATGGGAGGGGTGAATCAACACTTTATTGGTTTTACACAATTAAAACTTTTAACTCAAGTTTGCACTAACTTAACATTCATCAATATAAATAATTACTACAGAAGAATATGCATGCATGAAAAGATACATAGTGACACCAAGATTTATCTCGTGGAAACCCAAATGGGAGAAAACCACAGTGCGAGTAGAAACTCACAAAATTTGTACTCTTCTGGAGTACGCCCGGTGAGGAGTCATCCATGTTAGGAGATTACAAAGACACTATTAGGTGCCACCTGGTTAAGGGATTTTGATTAAGGCTTGTTAGTGCCTTTACCCTGTTAAAGGTAGCCTTGTTAAAGGTCTTAAGATCATCAATTAAGATGACACCCGGTTAAGGGATTTTTACAATGGGACCTGTTAAAGTCTACCCTATTAAGGGATTTTAGTTGTAATAGTTAGAAAGCAGTAGAAAGATGATCTATTGGAGTGGCTACTAATATCTTGATTAGATCATACTAAAAATCATACTCTATCTGCACGGGTTGTGTCTTCTCTACACAACATTGGTTTCCTGAATATACATTCGGCTCTGCACTCTACCGATTTACTGATCCTCGGTTCTTTACTCTACCGGTCCTCTATCCCTCAGCTCTTCACTCTACCCTACTTCCCCTGTGTTCACTTTCACATATCTCTTTTCACATGAACAACAACCTCATCAAAATGAATTATGTGAATTTATTACCCTTTGGATTTGTCACCAACTTTCCCTCCAAAAACATTCTATTCAAAATTATGTTATTGTGCCATAAATCACTCTCCAGAAATCGTTTCAGGAATCTCTGTCAAGATAGTTGTTCATGTCAATAAATATGTCGGTTGACTAAAGAAGACTGTGGGTTTAATTGGATGTTAACTAAACGTTACCAAGTTTGTCAGTTACAGACTTTGTCGGTGTACCAATCAAAATCTACCTAGACGATCACCTCCTGTATACCGATCTATTCACATCTTAGTCGGTTGACCTCTTTTGTGCTGGTCTATTCACTACTTGTCGATTGACCTCTTGTGTGTTGATCTACTCACTGCTTGTCGGTTGACCTCCTGTGTGTCTATCTATTCACTACTTGCCCTATCTACACATTGCTTAACCAGTTAACCTCTGTATATCGGTCTACTTACTGCCGCTAGACTATGAAGGCTTGAAAAATGGTGTTGCCAACAATGACAACCATATCATTCATCGATCATACAAAATGCACCAAAATGCCAACAAAGTGTAGTCTTTAGGGAGTGACTTGGGACCCGGATGGTCTTGATGAGTCAAAAGTCTCTGGCCAGACCATTTCCTATTCTTGAATAGATTCCTACCCTATTTGGGTAGATGCCTATCTTGAATTGGATAGATGAAACTTCCTATCTCATGAGGATAGATGCCTAACCTGTATGGTTAGATGTTCATCTCGGTTGGATGGATGCCTATCCCAGTTGGATAGACGCCCAGAGTATGTGATTGAATCAAACAAAAATAATTATAAGTAGGGATGAGTATTTAAAAAAAAGAAATCAGTCAAGATTTTTTATTAAGTTAAGTGGGTTATTACATGTAGTATCAGAGTGAAAGTTCAATTGTAGGCCTTGAGTTCACTTCAACTCATGCAATCTTGAAAAGTATCTTGGAAGTAGTTGGAATTTGTAGAGATAAATTGATTAAATAATAAATTTGAATTTCAAAGACCTAGATGGTAAGGAAAGTGGAAAAGGAAATCATACCACCACAAGGAGTCAAGGAGAAGTTAGCAGTTAATGAGAATATTGAGTGAATCAACAAGACGAGTCGAAGCTATAATCAACATATTAATTGATGAAAGGGATAAGATCAAGAATGACATCAAGTATATAAAAGAAATTGAAAATGAGGACTTTAGCAATGATTAAATGAGAAGGATAATGGAAGAAAAATGATATGTTGGATCTATATAAGGAACTTACCCAACCTAAGTTTGATGGAAAACAAAATTGTGAAGGAGCTGAAGATGGGCTGAATGAAATGAAAAAAAAAAAAATCGAACTAAAGGACTTTAGTGGAACAACTAAGGCATTATGGGATCCCTATCAACTTATCAAAGAAGCAACTAGTGGGTGGACTAATACTAAGTAACAAAAGGGTATAATGAGGATACAATCACATGAGGTCAATTTGTTCATAATTTTTATAAAAAGGTGGCCACCACAATTATTTCCGATGAGAAAGTGACGTAACTTCATAATATTTTAAATAAGTTCACCAAATTGTTAAAATACATACCTATGTGTCAAAAGGATGAAAAGGGTTAAACTAGGAGTTCATTTTGGACTAGAAATACCAACATAAGCACAAAAGTTGATGTGCATGGACTTAAAGGCATGAAGGAAGCACTTGATAAATATTCAAGCCCTAACAATATAGAACTTTAATAAGAATCATTCAAAGGGAAGCATGAATTCAAGGGAAACACAACAATTCAACAACGATCAAAGCAATAATTCTTAATCAATATCTAAGGGATGGATACAATAGTTATCATGAAAATGATCGAAGAAATATGATAACTTATTCACCAAGGGTTAGCGAAGCAAGGAATGATCCTCAGGACTATGAATCGGGGAAATAATGATAGAGCTATTTAGAGTCTTGGAGAGGCATTGTTACCAATTACACTACCGTAGGATTGATTAATGCAAAGTACAATGAAACCAATATGATGGAATCAGTATGATGAGAAGAATGTTACATGGGAGGACACTATTAAGATACAACAATTGTTTCCTTTTTTTTTTAGAGACTTATTTTAAACTACAAACTCTTTTATGGTCACATTAAATAAGTGCATCGGGACAATGAGCAATTTAAGGGGGGATGCATGTCATAACCCTCCTTTCTCAGCCTTATTATTTTTGTTTTATTGATATTAGTTTTTATGAGTAATGTTAGCTAGAAAGGATAAATTGGATATGGTTGGAATTATTTTTTTAAATAAAAGGAACTAAATGGTGTAGACACATACTTGAGATCATAAATTTAATTGGCAAATTATTTATTTACTCAAAATACCAATACGACAATGAGAAGTTTCTAGAAGTGGATTTCAAATTTCATTTTCTTACATGTAACCCCCACTTTGTCAATAATTAATTTTTCATGGAGGTTATTTTAGAAAACAAATTTCTAATCAATTAATTCCTTTAGTAGTGGGAAAATGATTCCCTTTCTATATAATGGATTTTAGTTTCCGAAATAGTAGCTCATTGTTTTGGATGAAAAAGTATTCTTGAATTCTTTATGTTGGTAGTAGTAGAATTTTGTGAACACCTTGTATGGTAGAAGATAGGACTTTCAAATCCTTTTGGATGAGATTCTATCAAGCTACAAGGAGGAGTTGAAGAAGATTAGCTGAGAGATTGGAGATGAATCCTTCAACAAGTTCTTCGTTCAAATCCAAAGTCCATCCTTTACCACATGCTTGTTTTCTTTCAAATGAAAAGGAGAGGGGATTCTATTATACGCATGATGTATTTTGTAGCAATTTGTGGGAAGGAGATCCAGGAGATCCATTTCTTCTTTTACTTGCATGCATGTAAATTTTGAAGTAGATTTTATGAATTTTATTCACGTACTTGTATTTTTCTATCGAAAATTATGTAGTTGGCACATCTTTCAAAATTCCTCCCTTGATCTAGATTCAACAGAGGAAAATAATATGTATGTATATTTTCTTGGGTTAGTAATTTGTAGACTTCATTTCAAATTTCTTAGAAAATCCTTTCCCTAGTTTTTTCTCCTATTTTCAAAAAAATTCTAGAAAAAGAAGGGAACGAAATACATATTGGAATAAAATGGAATGACAATTTTTTTTCTTTGCCAAAATCATTTAAAATCAGAATAAGAAACAAAATAAAAATATATATATTATCTCTAAGAATACATCATCGTGTTCATTCATCTCTATGAAAATCTATTATCCCTGTATTCTTGCTCTCCATCTTTCCTGTTAACTATGCCAATCTATATTCTCTATTTTTTTTTATCGGTAAAGGCAGAGCCAAAATTTGTATTGATTTAGGTTAAATACAGAAATTTCTTCGTTGAGATTCATAACATTCAAAAAACCTATTCTCAGAGATCCCAGCATAACATGGTTCCCGCAAAGGGCTGGAAACCTTTATCAGAGCCATCAAAAATATAGTAGTCTGAAGAAAATGGGACTATAAACGATAATGGCAGATTTCCAACTGCCTAGAACCTGAGTATTTAAGCATGAAAGTATGAAAACAAAATAAAATATATACAAATTTATAACTAAGTATCAGGTAGGGAAATTTAAATATCAACAGAAGAGGGCCTAGCTTGTAGAAGGAAGGTCGGGTTGCGGCGGTTCCTTTCTTGCTCGATCACGACCTCTGCCTGTTGGACAACCCCGGCCACAATCCATGCTCCTACGGCATTTGCTCAAGCTACTTCTGCAACTTTGCTCTGGTTTTACTTCTGCCTCTGCAGCTTTCATAGGCGGGATTTCGTTCATCTGTGCAAACTGAAAGAGATCCTCCTCTTTTCCTTGAGCCTCTGGGTTGTCGCCCAAGAACCTCCACTTAAGATAGCTTAGACCTACACTAGAAAAGACTTTGTGTCTATCCAAATATTTACCCTTCAGATCAAGAAGGAATGGATATTATTTGATGAGCTCTCTGTGAGCATTGAAAAGAATCTGGTCACTTGGCCGAGGTGCACCAAAATCATGGAGGGCCTTATTCAAGATTTCTTGAAATTCCTAGAGAATTTCCTCAGGGAAGAGCTCCTTGGTGAGATTCCAAACAAATTGCTTAGGTAGCTTCTGGTCCAATAGAGAAGCCACGAACCTGGAGGAGATGTTGGTGTTGTCTTGTGAGTATTCATCCCTACTCAAATGGGCACTACCCAGGATAATTTTGACTACAAGTAAAACTGGAGGGTCCGCATGGATGAGGAGTCACTTAAGTCTCAAATCTATGATCCTTTTGAAAGAGACCTAACGAGTGGAGGCGGAGTGTGAAATAGGAGTGTCTGCGCTAAAGCAAGAAGTAGGCCTCAAGTAAACACTCATGATAAAACCAAATGGAGGCTCACAAGACATGGTGGCTGAAGGAAAAAGGCATACGAGAAGGGAAACCAGAGAGAAGAATCTAGAATGTGCAGAAAGAAGAGAAGGAAGCAAGAAGAGGACGCTTCGGCAGGAAAATCGGGCGCACATCTCAACAAGTAATAATGAAGATTAGAGGGGCAATAAAGGCTCTCACGAAGGTGGTGGAGAATAATTGCCCAGATTGAGCCAAAAATGCGGATAAAAGGATTAACCTACAGACGGCTCATGCAAAAGGTACTGAGTGACGACGCAAGCTAGCTAGAGTGAGAATCCCATTTATGTGGAGGCAAAGTTAGATTTAGCAGACTGCTAGCATGGCTACCCGGCCCCACCATAAGCCCCAGATTTAAATGGGCACTTAGATTTAAAGAAAGGAAGTAGCCATTAGGATAAACCGCCAAAAGAGAGCGGGTCTGAAACATTCAAATTTAAATTTTTCAATCCACCATCCTGCTGACAGAAAGCGGCCCCTAAGAACTATATGGACGGAACTTGTTTGATTGTCCGATCTGCATTATCAATAAGTTGATTTCCCTAGAACCACCAATGAATGAAAGAGCCTTGAGCTACTAATTTTGATAGGGCATCTGTCACTTCATTTGCTTCCCTATAGATATGTTTAGCCTCAAAATGTTCAAGTCTGTTCAAGTTTTCTAGGATTTTTTCTAATAATGTTTGGAGTCTCCAATTGGGTTTTTCTTTTTCCTCATAGCATTTATTGCTATCTCTGAGTCTCCTTCCATTGAGACATTTCTAAGGCCATGGTCGATGCAGTCCTTCAAGCCGAGTAGCAAAGCAATGAACTCTGCTATGTTGTTGGTGTCTGGGGGAATTGGCTTTGCTATTTTCCCAATAACTGCTCATGTTTGATCTCTAATAATGTAGCCTATTCCGGAAGGGCCAGGATTTCCTCTAGAGGCCCCATCAAAGTTCAATTTAACCCAATCTAGCTTTGGGGGGGACCAGGTTGCATCTTTTCTTGCCTTGGTTTTTTGGCGAGAGGAAGAGAGAATAATAATGCCTTGCCACTTTAGACTGATTTTTTCATCCCATGAAGAAAAAACTTTGGACTGATCCAAAGAAAAAGTTGTTCTATAGTTAACTAAGTCCACTATTGCTGATTCAATTGAGTTAAAAATTGATTCTTGTCTCCTAGATTTGCCTTAAAATAGCATGTGGTTCCTTTCTTTCCAGATTTCCCAGATTAAGCATGATGGGGACACTTCCAAAATTTGGCTCAGGGAGCTCTCCTTAATAGGAAGGGGCCAGCTTTGGAAAAAAGATTTGATTTCATTCGGCAAGGCTATGATCAGATCCAATTTGGCACAGAGCCATCTCTAATAGTTGGAAGCAAACGGGCAATTCAAGAGGAGGTGGTCCACTGACTCTGATTGGGCTTTACCCAAAATGCATCTTGATGGGCCCTCATAGCCCATTCTTGTAAACTTATCCGTAGTAAGAATTTTTTTTGGATTTCCAACCATGCAAATATACCCGCTTTCGGGATGAATTTGGAGCTCCAAAACATATTCAAAGGGATATCGTGGTTACTCTGCTCTGCAGGGCTGACTAGAATTTTGTATCCATCTTTTGAATTATACTGTCCTGTTTTGGAAGATGCCCAGATAAGAGAGTATTCTCTTCTTCTGGGACTGATGTTTCTTACTTCTAGATGTCCTAGAAGTTTATCTAGATCCTCCCTTGGAATTGGCAAGCCCTCCATTGATTTCCATCTCCAGTATTGTGGGTTCGACATGTCAATCATTTCCAGATAGTCTCTAACATGGGAGCCCCAATTCTGTTTGAACTAGTGTTCTACAATAGGAATGTGGATTAGATTTGCCAGAGGTGGATAACCACCCCAAGAGTCCTCCTAGAATAGGCTAGATGAGCCCTCATGTATGTCCCAAGAAATTGAATTTGAAACCAGATTTCTACAGGAGATGATGAAGTTCCAGACTTTGGACCCCTTGGGGAAATTGCCTGATCTAAGGATGTTAAGGTGATTCTGATTTGGAAGATACTTTGTTGCCAGCATTCTCACCCATGAAGCATTAGGGTTTTTTATGAATTTCCAGACTAGTTTAGCCCCTAGGGCTATATTTTGTAGTTTAAAGTCCTTGATGCCTAGTCCTCCCATTGATCTGGGCTTGATAATTTTGTCCCAAGCTATTAAAGCAATTTTATGCTTCTCTTCAGTGTTTTGCCAGAAGAAATTTCTCATCTTCTTGATTATGAAGGAATTAGCACTAGATGTTAGGGATAATATAGATAAGAGATAAATTGGAAGGGCCGAGATCACTGCTTGGATCATCACTAGTCTCCCTGCCCAAGAGAGCCATTTGCCCTTCCAGGAATTTTCTTTTTGATCAACTTTGAGTTTTAAGGGATCCCAGAATTTAGAGTTCCTTAGACCTTGATCCATTGGGATGCCCAAGTTAGTGCATGGAAGACATCCTTCTTTGCAGATTAGGATTCTGAGAATTCTGGTCTGTGATGAAATTGGAGTTGTGAAGAAGAAGACTTTAGTTTTATCCTTATTTCTAAATTGGCCTGAGGCCCTTCCATACATCTCTAAAATCTGGTTAAGATGAGTGGATTCCTTTACATTTGTTGTCCCCAAGAGAAGATTGTCATCTGCAAATTGTTGGTAACTACAAAGTCTTTAGTTATTATAATTCCTTCTAACTTATGGTTGGCATGACTTTCTTTGATTTCCCTTCCCAAAGCCTCCCCCATTATAATGTAAAGAAAGGGAGAAAGAGGATCCCCTTGCCTAATACCCCTTGATGAAGAGAAAAAACCAGCTGGTTTACCATTAACTAGGATTGAAAATTTAGGCATTGAGATGCACTCAAATACCCAATTTATCCATTGATTGTCAAAGCCAAAAGCTTGCATGGTTTTACAAAGGAAACACCAATCTACACTACTATAAGCTTTTGTTATGTCTAATTTTATTATCATACCTGGCTTATTTGTGCTTTGGAGGGTGTGGATTGCTTCTTGTGCTATGATCACTCCATCAAGGATTGAACGGCCAGGAACAAACCCAGTCTGTTCTTCTGAGATGATGTTGTTCATGAGAGGCTTCAATTTGTTAGTCGTCACTTTTGAGAGGATTTTATAAACTATGTTGCATAGGGACATAGGCCTATAATCTCCAAGATTTTCTACCTTCTCCTTCTTTGGAATGAGAGCTATAAAGGTATTATTTACATCTTTGAGAATCTTCCTTGATCTTCTTGAGCACTCTAGGGCTTCTGAGAGTTCCTGACCTAAGATATGCCAACATTTCTTATAAAAATCCACAAGAAAGCCATCCAGACCTGGGGCCTTACCAGAGGGGAGATGGTTTAGAGCTTGCAATACTTCTTCCATTTTTATTTTCTCATTTAACATCTGATTTTGTTCATCTGTTATGATCTTGGGAATCCCTGCAAGCAACTTTTTTTGATCCAGTAGATGGGATCCTTCATTGTTGTTCAGGAGGTTGAAATAAAAGGATATAATCTCTTCCTTTATTTCCTCTAGGTCCTCTGAGGTTTGGTTATGTCTGGTTTGCAGTTTAGATATCCAATTCTGGCCTCTTCGGATTTTTGTTACGTTATGGAAAAACTTAGTGTTTTTATCCCCCATTCTAAGACAATTCTCTCTAGATTTTTGCTTCCAAAAGATTTCTTCTTTAGAGAGAATGTCTTCATACTCCAATAAGAGGGACCTTTCCTATTGAAAAGAATCTTGGTTCATTCCCACCAAGATAATCCTGTCATTTAGGGCTGCTAATTGCTCTTCTATAAGTCTTTTTGTTGAGAAGATGTTTTTTAAATGTTGGGAGTTCCATTGAAGCAGTTTCTGTTTCACTAGTTTTAGCTTTGCAATGAAGCAGAAAAGTTTTGAGCCCTCAAATGATCCTTCCTTCCACCAATTTTCTATCAGTGTAAGGAAATTTTTCTCTTTCATCCACATATTTTCAAACCTAAAAGGAGCCCTGGATGTTCCCTGAGTGCCTTGCAAAGAGAGCAAAATGGGATAGTGATCTGAACCTGAGCAAGGGAGGACATTGCAAGAGGGAGTGAAAGGGAAAGGAGTCAAATCCCCTTGCCAAAAAAATCTGTCTATTTTTTCTACTATATTACTAAAACCTTTCCTTTTGTTTCTCCATGTGAAGGTGTCTCCTGAGTCTATTTCCAGAAGACCATTCCTTTCAATCCAGATATTGAAATCTTGTAGAGCACTCCCTAAGCGAATGATTCCTCCCCTCTTATCTAAAGCACTCCTGATAGCATTAAATTCACCCCCAATAAAGACTTGTTCCTCAGATAAGGTGGACAAAACTCCATCTAAAGAAGACCATGTGAGTCGCTTTTTGAATGGGAACACTGGACCATATACATTGATAATGAACAAAGGAGTGTTTGACTGAAGATGAGTGATTTTAGCATGCATCCAATCCCTACTAGATGCAATGCCTTTGGATTTAATTTGAGAAGACTTCCAGATTATCATTAGTCCTCCAGAGGCACCATCTAATGCTACTATCATTTGGAGAGAAGCTTGGAATGAAGAGCTAATCCCATTTCCAAAGGCAACTGCTATCTTTTCCTCCAATTTAGTTTCTTGCAAAAGGATTATGTCTGCACTGACCAAAAGAATTTGTCTTTTGATCACCCTCTATTTGTTAGGGGCATTGAGACCCCTAACATTCCAAGAAAGGATATTCATTGTTGTTCAGGAAGGGGGGTCCCCTTCCCTACTTTCCATAGATCTGATAGTTTTGGTTGATTCTCTGCCACTCCATCCTAAGATCTAGCCTCTATGAAATATTTGCTGCCCTTTTTGGGAGGGAATGAACCAAAGTCTGGCTTCTCCAAGCCCTCTTGGTTCTGATGAAGCCCTAGCTTCCTTTTTTCCTTAATCTGTGAGTAGAGAACTGCCAAGGGGGTGTCCAATATTGCATCCTAGTCTTCCTCTCCTATCATGAGATTCTACAGAAGATTATGAGCATTGTGATGAATAGGCAAATCCAGGCTATTGGACTCAAATGGCGGGGAGAGGAGAAAGGGGAAAGGAATTTATGTCGAAAGGTTAAAATGATGATTGGGTAGGGGACTGTCTCAAGAAGGAGAAATCTCTCCCTCTAATAAGAAAGGCTTGATGTTCTCCTCCATGTTTGCTTTAAGATCTTCGTCAATAACTTCCTCTTCTTGTAGAATTTTTGAAAGATGAACATTTTTGCTTTTAGTGGATTTTATTGTCTGGAAGGAGCCCCTAAGGTTCTTACGCTTAACACAACTTTTCCTTTTGGAGGCCTTAGTTGGGGGTTATGAAAAAATATTGAAGGCTCCTCTGCTCAAGGCAGGGGTTTTTTTTTGCCCAAACAAACTTGTGACGGCCTCTTGGGATTGAGACTTGGCAATCAAAGATAAAATGAGGGGTGGTCAAAAAAAAGAAGAGGGATGGGAAACCTAAGGAGAGAGGAGAGGGGGTGAAGGATCTAGGCCAGTAGGATGATGTCTAAGATGTAGACAAGAGCAAGGAGGGTGGAGGGCCATGGAATCTAGAACCACAAAAGAGACCGAGGAAGAAGCTGAGACACTATGAAGGGGCTGGCGAAGAGGCTTTGATAAAGCTTGGATCAAGCCTAAGGCTGCTGGGTCTAGTGCAGTTTCCTGATCCAAGGTCCTCTTTTGAGAGGAAAGGCTAGCAATGAATGGTTGAGGGTGCTGAAGAGGGAGGTTGAGGGCTCTTGAAGACGCGGCCAAGGAGCTATTGTTAACTATTTGGTTCCTTAGCAAGCATTTGCTAGGTACTCCATTACCCAATCTTTTCACCTTTTGTTTCTATCTACCCAGCTCTGAAATAATCTCAATCTCACTGTAAAAGCCTTTTGAGAGATCGATCTCTACATAAATATTTGTTGTATCCCCATTCTGACCTTCAAAGAAATCCGCTTCAATCCCTACCAGAAAGCCAAGAGCATCACCAATTTTCAGGAGTGACTACGGGCACTAGAACTCAGATGGAAGGCCTACTAATGATAGCCAAATAGGGGTTTTCTCAAATCTGTGTTGAACATGATCAAATCCTAGTTTCCAGTCAAGGAAGTGGAAGGTGGAGCCTTGAAAGAACAAAGGACTTCCTTTTGTGATTGCTTTTCTTAGTGTCACATCCACACATTCTATGAACAAGAAGTCATTCTGCATTTGTCTAACTGCTATAAGATCTGGGAAGGAAGATTTCCACCAATCAAGAATGTCCTTGCTTGTCCCACCAGTTCCACACCATTTCGCAAAGAAGGCATTATCCTTGAGGTGGTCGAGCAAGGGATTCAAAGAATCCGATGGAAGCACAAAAAGTTTGCTTCCCATAGATTTCTTGGTCCATTTTTTATCCTTGCGCTCAAAGGTAGGAGTAGGCCATGAGGAGAAGGCATTTCTAGAGCCCGTGGCACGCGAACCTCTGTTGGGAAAACCCATGGTGCACGAACCCCTGTAGGGTAGCCCAGTTGAAAGGGGAGGACAGTTTTGCAATCTCTGGTGATGGGGCTATTGCTTGGAGGAAAGAGGTTGTTTGATAGGAACAAAACTCTTGTTACAGGTTGCAATCGGGATGCAGTTTGAACCAGTCACAACTTTGTTTGCCCAGGAGTCTAAGTTTTGAAACTTCATTGAAGATTTTGCCCGAAAACTCTGAAATTTTGCCTGTTGAAAGGAATTCTGGAAAGGGGGGCTACCTCTAAGGTTGAGATTATTCTAGTGGCTTAGAAAAAACTTAAAGGGATGACGATTAACCAGGGTTTGAGACCTCGACGGGTTTCGAATCCACTGTCTGCTTTGATGAAGAGTTCTTTGTTGCAGGTGTGAAGGGAAGAGGCTGCGAGAAGTCCAGCCATGGTTTCTTGACACAGCCATCATCAGTTTGTATGTTGAGCTTCAATGGATGGGTAATCTATATTCTCTGTTAATTTTGTTTGTTTGCTAATTTGATTCATTTATCACAGTTTCTCTATCTTCAAAATAGAAATTAATCATTTTGGTTGCTAATACATCGCACTTGTTTGTTTGATTTAGCTCTCTGTCTAGTTATCTCACTCACTCACTCATTGTGTCTTACTTCCTTTTTCATCTTCCTTTTTTGTCTCTATGTTCTATTTCATTCATAATGCGTTATTTATAGTGTACAAAGCATTAACTATGATTGCTAACCAATTTATAACGTTTGCTATTTGCAGTTCATTTATGCACTATATCATAACGTCTTTGCCTCTCTCTCTCCCTTCATTTTGTTTTCTGCTTCATTTATCGTTGCCTCCACTTTTGTCTTGGAAAGTTTTCATGCCAAACCTTTTCATTTCTCGCGCATAACTTTAATATTTATGACAAAAAAAAGGTTTATAATTTTTCTTTAATAAAGCTTTTAATATATAAAGTTTGTACAAATAAAGGTTTTTTTTTTAAATGGTTTGTATCTATATATATATATTTAAGTTCATTTAAATTGAATAGAAGTTATCTTATTTGTTAAATATTATTATGGATTATTAAATATTTTATTTAAAATGTATTTAGAAGTTGTAGATAAAATTTATATTATTAAATTTAATTTATATTTAAGTCAATCAAACAAATGTGATAATTTATATTTTAAGTGGTTCAAATGATTAAAAAAATTTATTAATTAATTTTTTTTCTTTTAACATATTTGATTTTTTTTTAAAGTCAATTGTTTTATAAAAGGATTTTAATTTAATGGAATCAATTCATATATTTCTTTCTTTATTTATATTATTAAAAAATTAAAATTTATATTTTGAGTCATTTAAACAATTTACAATTTATGTTAAATAAATAGATAAAATTAGTTTATATTAGCGATAATTAAATGTTAAGTTTTTTAAAAATCACATTTGGTTAATGGGAATAACTTAGACAAAAGAGTGAAATAAATTGAGATTTGATTTGCATCTTAGAAAGAGTTTATCATCTCTTCATGATAGAAAATGAGGAGAATATTTTCGAATTAAAATGGTCTTACTTCCCAATGGATGAAATGATGTATTAACGAATAATAAAGCATTAAGAGACCCTTCGATCTCCTTGGGATATAAATTAACATTAATCAATGTTACGCCTTGGAAACACATCCCATTGGATAACACTTTTGTACAAGTTAACTAGAGAAACTTGCCCCAAAATATTTGTTCATTTTCATTAGGTATTACTTTAGGGCATTTAATAGAATTTGAATGTTAAGTTCTTTATTTGTTATTAGACATCAAATACCTTCTTGTAAACTTCAATTAGTGAAAAGTATTAAAGGAGTTACCTCCTAAGTAAATGCTTTCAGTTTCATAGCTTTTTTTCCTTGAGTAATTCTAGCAAAATGAATTAATGTTTAATTAAGGTCTTCCTCAATCCAAGAAGTTGAATGTTTTCTCATTTAAGTTAGATTTCAAGGTATAGAGCATGCAAGGCTAATGTGAATAGTAAAGTCTATTAATAGATAATTTTTTCTATAGTTATACGTTCTAGCTTTAAAGGTAATCGCATTTACATTGCAAAGTAACTAGTATAGATAAATTTAATTTACATTTAAATTTAGAGTTAAATTGCATAGTTAAATATTCATATGGTATAACCTATATTTTGAAGAACATTATTATTAATTAGGATGCAATGAATATTTATTCGAAAACCAAAATGGTATTAGCAAATGAAAAAGAAACAAAAACTGAAACCTTTTTACATGAGGTTATTAACCTGACTTATCTTCTAAAACCCAAACAGTTTACATCAAACCATAGTTAGAAACCATAAATACATACTTTACGCCTTGATCTCATGCCGAAATGGGTATGTAGGTAGTCTATCGATGGAGTTGTCCCTTTTACTCAGGTGTTCGAGGATGGGGATTAGGATTAGTTATGAGTGAGTTGATCATGTTTTTGATGCTCCATAGTTCTTCAATCAAAGGGGTGCAAATGATGCTAATTGGAAAATTTAAGGGTATTTCAATGCATACTCGAAAGCAATCTCGTATGGATTCACTTGAATTCCTAAGGCTATAGACCAAATTCGGAGGTGAAACTCAAGCCTTTTTTTTTAATACTCTATTTACTCCTAACGACAACGACCTCAATGCACTCCTAGTAGAGGAGTGTAGTCTTTAGAGAGTGACTTAGGACCCAAATGGTCTCGATGAGTATAAAGTCTCTAGCCAGAGCATTTCCTATTCGTGAATATATTCCTCCCCCATTTGGGTAGATGCCTATCCCAAATTGGATAGATTAAACTCCTTGTCTCGTGAGGATAGATGCCTAACCCGTATGGTCAAATGGTCATCCTGGTTGGACGGATGCCTATCCCAGTTGGATAGATGTGTACAGTATGTGATAGAATCAAACACTAATAAGTATAAGTGGGGATGAGCATTTCAAAAAAAAAATCAGTCGATATTTTGGATTAGGTTAAGTGGGTTATTACAATTGCAATTAATTGTTATGTTTTTGATAAAGTTAAATGGGTTTTACATGGACCCGAAACCAAGAGTTTTACAACAATCGACCATCAGCCAAACAAACATGAACCAACATTAAAACAGGGAAGAATCCCCGAGTAGTCACAAAAATAAAGGAAACGCAAACAAACAAGACAAAACAAAAGAAAAAACTCTTAATTAAGAGAGAGCACCAGATCCTTGTTCTTCTGGATGGAAATCCTATAGATTTCCTCTAGCTCCTCCATAACAAATCTGGAGGTACCCTTGTTGCAATTAATTATTATGTTATACTCCTCTATTTAGAAATTTCTTTGATTTTGGGGTGTGGAAATTTTGATATACTTCATAGATTAAAATTTTGATAATCCTCTTTAATTTTTGTTGTTAGGTGTGCATGTTGGGCAAGTAAAAGTTTGGATTCCATATCTACTCCTATTTTTCTCATTTTCATTGGATTTATATTGCAACCAGGTATGGAGGGTCAAGGAACCTAATTTTGTTGCTTTTTCCTTCATTAAAACATTAATTCTTACATTTTGTTGGCCAAGGATTTGCAATAAATTTTGTAGATATTCTTGAGTAAAATACACTAGGTTATTATTACCATTTTACTACATTCAATCTCTTTTTAAGTAATTGATAAAATTAGAGATTTGGAGCTGAATTTAAATGCTTATATGGTGTTGAAAATAGTCTTCAAAATATTGTTCTTATATGTGCTTGTCCTATATAAAACGATCTAGTTTTTATTTCAATTAATCAATATCACCATAGTACATTTATAGATGTAGGCATCGGTGTTACAAAGGACTGCACCCGTGATGACTAAGTTAAAATCCAGCAATCCTATGAAAGATGAGAATACTTTTAGGCTTATGGGTTCCCTATCTTGAAAGTAGACCTCTGGAGACCAGGCCAGATTCCCGTCTTGATGAATCTCCTACAACTTGCTTTTCTGTGAGAAATGGGTTAAAAGGATTGCATGTGAAATAAAACTTATCCTAATGGAGGTGATACACTAAGATTGTGGAGTTTTTAACTACTGCACTAAAACTATGACAACTACAATAAAAAATGAAAACGCTTCACAAATCAATTAGATCACCAAATTCATAAACAATTTGTGAAAAGGTTCGAAGTTTTCCAACTTTTGCATCTAGGAAAACTGATTTTTCACAACATGCAAAGAATTGGAAACTAGATGAACACAACCCATAACCTGAATCTGCAATGAAATTATCCTACTTTTGCAAAGCAAAAATGAGACAGAGTAAAGGATTTCAATAATCATAATAACTCTATCAAATTGTTCACCTGACAATAAAAAAGCAAGAAATATTGATAAGGAAGCTAACTTTGTATTACAAACTTAATGAAATAACTCTATTACAATAACTGAAAAACTGATAAGTGCTGAGATACAATGCTTTTTTTGCTATGTGTGTAGTAGAAAAGAAAGAACCAGAGGGAAAAAAGAAGGAGAATAGAAGAATATATAGATATCATGAAGAACATCTCCTCCAAAACCCTAAAATAAAAAACTGCATGAGAAAAAGTTTTGGGTGGATTTGCCCAAAATAGCCTAAAAAACTCATTTGTAAGCCTACCAAAAATAGCCTTTGTTACCAAAAATAGGTCTCCCACTGATATTGCATGAAAAAGGATCCCTTTGCTAAAAATAGAACTGCCACAAATGCCCAATATAGATATGAAAAACACCTCTCCTCTAAACAAATTTGCATGATGTAAGATGCTAAATATAGTTGTCAAAGCCAAAAATATCCCCTCTCTGAAAAAGCATGCACTCTTATGCCAAATATAGCCTCAAATAAAAATATCCTCCCCCTGTTGAAAATTGTATGTCTTCTCTTTTGTCTTTTAAACAATTCTATCTTACAACTTTAAACTAAAATGATTTGTTTTAGTTAAGTGTTAAGATATAACTATTTATTCCTTTGTTTCTTTTCCTTTTATAATTTAATATAATTTTATTAAGAAAAAATAAACTTAATAAAACTATATTAATTATAAATACAGAATAATATCCTTTAATATATATTACTTAAGACTTTTTAAATTTTTTAAAAAAACTTTTTTTTCTTTTTGATAAAAGTGGCAGAGCCACTAAACATTTATTTATTAAATAAAATAAAAGTGTTTACAATCCTGGTTCAAAAAAAGAACCAGGAGAAGAAAACTTTTGGTTGTAGCCCTTAAAAAACCTAAACAAGAACTACCCATAAACCCATATCTGAGATCACCCACCCATGCGCCCAAAATAGAGAATCTGATACAACTAATATCAGGAAGAAAATACATAACCCAAACCCAACCAACTACCACCCAAAAAAAAACCCCAATACATATGTAGATATGTACAAAAAGAGCCAACCCAAGTGGAGAAACAAACAACTCATGAGCCTCAAAACCAATTGCTAGAACTTTCATTTGGAGGATCTCCAAGAGAAGGAGGCACCGCATCATCCAAAGGAGGAGGAACCACTTGTAAAGGTTCAGTAACCTAGGGAGAAGCCAACAGAGATACCTGAAGATCAAGAAGAAAATGAATTCCCATGAAAGTCTCAAGTGCAGAAGCCATAGTAAAAGGAGCGAAATGATCAATCAACCTCACGCATGCAAGAATTTTCATTTTCCATAAGCAAAACTCTTCCCGCGACCATTTTGACTACATAAGATACCTCGGGATAATAGAGATTAAATATTTTACCAAGTTTTTTATCATCATAAACATGATCATCCTGAAAATCACCAAGAATCAGAGGAGCCAAGACTCTATATCGACATAACAGAATTGGAAACGACATGAGAAACCCAAAGAACTCCCAAAACAACATAAGAGAAGAAACAAAGCATGCTCGAAATGAGAAGAGAAACCAAATAAATATAGCCAGGAACAAAAGTGTAATAAATGCTCACACAAGTCGACATATGCAGTCATCATATTAGTTGCAAAATTGTATGTGCAAAAGATATCATTTACAATCAAAACAACCTCAACAATCCACCACAGTACCATAACAGCAAAAAATAAATAAAAATAAAAATAAAAATAACAAACAGATCAATGACCAAAGCATAACTTCCCATGTACCAAATCCCATACACCAACTATAGAGAAGAGTCAAATCAAATATGAAGCCAACGTCATATTAAAAGAAGGAGAGGGAAAAGACAATAATTGCCAAGTACTCCCATCTATACCAAAATGTGAGACCCAAGAAAGTACAAAGCAATGAACAAGGCAAATTAATTGCCTCCAGAATGCCACCGAAGATAATGATGAGAACCATGTAAAGAGACGTCATCACCCAACTGAAATCCATGAAAGAGATGCAAGCGGCCAAAAAACCACAGACTAGAATGAATGATTCACCAAAAAGTAGTACGCATCCCTCTACATAAGACATATACCCATGCCAAATCCAAAGGGAATGAGACGTGAGACACATGCCTCACCCAGAAGGATGCAATAATGCAAGTAAACCACATAAGATTAATTACATGTTAAAGTGTAATGTTGTTGAATAATCGTCATGTGCAATAATGAAGATGGCAAGCAATATCCATAAGGTCAGAGCAAGTAGAAGAAGTAAAAGTTAACCATGAGGCCAGAAACAACTCAAGGATACAAAAAAGCCAGCCCGCACTCTACTTAATGAAAGCAAATGACATACATACCATATAATAGGACCTCTAAATATGGAACATATCCCAAAGGAGTCATCAAAGAAAAGTGCAAAACTGATATCCAGATCCTTGAAGTAATCAAGAAGAATTTGGAACCATTCCATCAACCAAAGAAGGGATATCAAGTGGACCAACATCTAATTGATTAGCATGGAGATCAATCACCAAATTTGCTAAAAAATCTACACTAACATTAATCTCTCTATAGCAATGAGAAAGCAAGTAAGAAACAAAGCTAGCAAGCTTAATCAAAATGTGATCAAGAAGATACTAAAGATGCCAACAATGTCTTTTCTTATTAGATAAACTCTGAAAGGTCACCATAGAATCACCTTCTAAAATAACATTCGTAATGCCAAGGGAGACAACCAGATCCAAGTCGAGAGATAAAGCATGAAATTCTGCATAATTATTAATTCTGACACCAATCTAAAGACATCTAGCAGCTACTAACTTGGAGTTATGATAAAAAGTAGCCACCCCAATACTAGCCTCCCCAGGATTCCCTCTAGAGGAACCATCATAATTCACCTTGAAAAAAGGAGGAAGACACCATTTAGCTAATTTTCTTCTTTTAACCCCATCAAAACTTCTAGCAATCAAACCCTAAGAAGGAAGGGACTTCAAAGAACTCCAAACTCTAGTTATCCTATTGTCCCAATGAGAAAAGGAAGTAAGATGATCAAGATTCTTATAAATATAGGAAAGAGAAACCTCAGAGATAGAAGCCTCAATTCTAGACAAAACATTTGACAAATGAGATTGCTTCTTATGAAAAATTATGTTGTTTCACTTAAACCAAATATTCCATATAATAATTGAAGGGGAAATTATCCATAAATGGGAATAAAAAGAACAAGGAAACATGATAGACTATGATCTAAACTGGGAAAGAAGATTTGAACATAAAGCAGAAGACCAACCCAATTTATCAAAGAGCCAATACCAACAACTAGACAAAAATTGATAGTGCAAAAATAAATGAAACGAGGATTCCAGATGAGAATTGCATAACACACAAGGAAAAACAATTGTTATACCAAGCCTATCCAATCTCATACCCGTAAGTACCCTATCCTGAACTGCGAGCCAAGCAAAGGCTCCAACCTTAGGAAGACATGCAGAATGGCAGAAAAGCTAATGAGGCCAAGATGAATCCTCTGAGCAAGAAATAAGGGAACATTACCTATCCTTAACAGTATAAGAGCCTGAAACATTTTTAGTCCAAATTAATTCATCCATAGAGTCAAGAAATTCAATTGGTCTATCACTCAATACCTTAACATAAGCATCCTTTAAGGTTTGGTCAGCCTATAAAAAGTCTATGGATTTCCATTTAACCTCTTTAAAATGACCTGAATCATCCACATAAAAATAATCAGCAACATGCACTCCCCAATGACAAGAAACAAGATTCATAATAGGAGACCAATCTCTAAGGTTAACCAAAGCATCATGTCCATTCCAAACCTCATCCCAAAATCTAGCCTTCTTACCATCATGAATAATCCATGAAAGGTAAGGGAGAATGACCCTTCTGCACTGAACCAAAAATTCCAAATAGAGGAACCTTTTGGTAACATAGAAATAGTAAAAATGCTCTCTCTAGGACCATTTCCTAAATATTTAGCATACATGAGCTTTTCCCAAAAGGAATGAGGATTTCTATATAATTTCCACACCAACTTCACCCTCAAAGCAATATTTTTCTTATCAATATTACAAATACCGGAGCCTCCTAATTATTTAGGCAAACAAACCTTTTCCCAAGCTAGAAGGGGGAGCTTATGTTTCCCATCCTTGTTACTATTCCAAAGAAAAGACCTGAGAGTAGATTGCAGTTGGACTATAGAGGCCTTAGGAGTTTTCATAGACATTAGAAAAATGGGGACAACATTTAAAATAGATTTAATAAGCAATATTTTACCAGCTAATGTAAGCCACTTATGATTCCAAGATAGGATTCTATTTGAGATTGAGGAAATTACCTTTTCCCAAAAACAATTCTTTTCAGCACCCACAAAGAAAGGGACTCCCAAATACTTACAAGGAAAAACACCAACCTCAAATCCCCAAAAATACTGCAATCTTTGTTGTACCAAAGAAGAAGTATTAAGAAACAAGATCTTAGATTAAGAAGTATTTACTCTTTGCCCCAAAAATGCAGAATAATCCATAACAATATTTTTAATCACTTTTGCTTCTGACATCGAGGCATGACCAAATAGAAAAGTATCATCAGCAAATAAACAATTTGAAATAGAATCAGGAACCCAAGAGATACGAATCCCTCTTCACAAACCTGTAGACCTAGCCACTCTAATGGCCCAGCTAAAAGCTTCATCTAGAAGGATAAACAAGAATGGAGAAAGGGGATCTCCCTATCTAGATCCTTGAGAAGAAGAGAAAAAGCCACATGGAGGACCATTCAATAGGACCAAAAATCTAGAAGAAGAAATACAAGAATAAATCCACTTAATACAAGATTTACTAAAACCTAACTTAGTCAAAACCATACACAATGCACCCCAGTCAACCCGATCATAGGCTTTCATCATGTAAAGTTTTAGAATCATAGTTGGAAGTCTCTAGAATAAATTGAGTGCAAAACCTCATGGGAAACACTAGCCCCGTTAGAAGTCTCTTTACCCGAGACAAAACCACCTTGCTCCGAGGAAATAATTTTAGGAATAATTTTAGCCAATCTAATGAAAATTGCCTTAGTAAAGATTTTGTATAGGGTATTACAAAGAGCGATTGGACAAAAATCAGTAAATTTTTTAGGAATATCCACCTTAGGAATAATAACAATTAGTGTAGCATTAATTTCTTTAAGGATAGATCTATTCCTTCTAGCTTCTTCAAGAGCTAAAAGAACATCGCTACTCGCAAATTCCCAACATTTCTGAAAAAATAAAGGAGTGAACCCATCAGGGCCAGGGGCCTTGTCTGGACCCATAGAAAAAATAGCCTCCTTGACCTCATCAATCATGAAAGGGGACATAAACATTTTATTATCCTAATATCCCTAACCAAGCTATCATCTAGTCGGACAGGTTCAGAAGACAAAAGTGACTTAAAGAATCTAATCGCCTCAAAAGAAATCTCATTAGCATCCAACAAGAGGGAGCTATTGACATCCTGAATAAAAGATATTCTATTTCTATGTCCCCAATAAATCTCTTCTCAACAAAGAACCTCTTCAAGCTGAGATTTGAGAGATTTCAATTTATCAAAAATTACATAATCCATACCATTAAGAAGAACATAATCATTAAGCTATTCAATTTAATTTTGGAGTTGAACCTTTTCATGAAAAATATTCATAAAATGAGTAGACTTTCAAGTTTGAATTTTCCCTTTCAAGAATGTTAGATTTTTGACAATCTAAAACATCCGGGACCCCAAACAAAAAGGAGAAGATAACCACCATTCTTTTAATAATGGTAAAAAAGAAGTGTCCCTGAACCACATAGGTTCAAATTTAAAGGAAATCTTATGTGGAGCTCGATCCTCTAGAATAGTGAAGGAAACCATGAAGTGGTCAGACCCTACATTAGGTAAAACTAGAGAAGAAAATTCAAAAGAAGACTTAATCTAATTTTGAGAAACAAGAAAGTGATCCAATCTTTTAGCAATTTGAGAAAAATCCCTTCTCATATTAGTCCAAGTAAAAGGACCATTTTGAGTTTTACAATCAAACAGATCCATATCTTGAATAAAAGATACAAAATCAACAACAATCCTATGATTAGGTAAAATACCACCAAACTTCTCATCCAAATTTGAAATTGCATTGAAGTCCCCTCCAAGGACTAACATACAATCCTTCAAAGGGGAAGAAACTTGCAAAATTTCTTTCCAAAGCTTTCTCTTCTCAAAAATACCAAAAGGACCATAAATATTAAAAAGCCAAAATTTAACATTTGAAACCCTGCTCTTGACCAAGGCTAACATCCAATTCACAGAAGAAGCCACAAGATTCAATTCGACCGTAAAATCATTCCAAAAACAAGAAAGACCCCTCGAAGCACCAATAGTAGGGGAAGAGACAAACTTCCATAACCTCCAAGATGAAAAAAGAGAATTCACAGAAGAAAGACTAAGCTTAGTTTCTTGTAACATAAAAATATCACACTCCAAAAATAAGAGTTTTCAATGCCTTGTCCCTAGCCCAGGGGAATCAAATACAATAATGAAAGAACTCACAGACATAACCTGAAAATAATGAATTCCCAGTCATTTCTCATTTAATTTCTGATGAAGTTTGGATAAATTTATTGGATCCCCCCAAATCTCAAGAGTAATGGCAAGCAAATGCAAACAACTAGCCTTTTTAGCCACAATAGAGCCCAATAAATCAATACGAGGGATAGGAGCCCATACCTTCAGAGCCTTAGGATTACCTAAATAAGGGTTAGAAGACTTATCCTTCAAATTTGCAGACTCCAATAAAGAAGAAGTTGAATGAGAAGCCCTAGCTCCATATGGCAGTCAAGAAGTAACATTAGTATCACCCACAATCTGGTTTGAAACCCTAGCTCCACTCGAAGGTAGAGAACCTTCATTGCCTACATTCTGATTTAAAACCCTAAGTTCCTTTATAAATCGAGAACCCTCCTTACCCGAAACATGACTAGACAACCTAGCTCCATGAGAGGCCACATTCTACACAAAACCCCAAGGTGGAACATTACCCAACAAAGTCGTATGCAAAACATCCTTCCAAGATGCAGGCATATCTCTCTGACCATTCCTATTCTGTACGACCCACGAACCCTTAAACATTCTATGGAAAACACCTTGAAAATATTTCAAGCCCGGCCAAAATCTCCCTCTAACTGCGTTTCTCACCCTCCAATGAAACTGAGACAATGTCTGAGGAGCCCTATCAACTCAACCTCCATTATGGAAAACCCACTGTGACACATGTCCAACATCATTTGCAAACGAAGTGGGTGGTGAAGGTGGATCATCCAACACAACATCTGGGCTTTAAAATATTTAAAATAAAAGGCTTTAAAATCTATAGCCCGTTATAAATGAGGGCTCTGCATGCATTACCTAGGTTTCATGACTTAGAAAACTCATGACCATGCATATTATTTGTTTCTTAAAAGCAAATAAAGAAATATAAAAGCTCATTTTTAAAGTATTAGGGCATGCAATGAAGAAAAAGGGGTAAAACCCTAAAATATCTCATTCTTTATTATGTCTTCTTCATGGAAAAGGCCTCTCTGCCGACATGCATTTTTTACTGCTCTTCAAGTTGGTGCTTTGAATTAGGAGAGAAACTGAGACTCCAATTGGATTTTTCTTCGCTTTATGCATGAATCCTCTCTAAACCTAATAAGTGTTTCCTGCTTCTTTCATCTGCATGTTGTACTCGTAGGACCTTTGCTTTTTTTGTATGCAAGATTTAGGGTTTTTCTATGAAAATTATTTTTATGCATTTCTTTGTATTTTGCATGTTTAAAACTGATAAAGCTCTCTATTCTGAGGTGATTATGGGTTGTTGTTGTTCTTTGATGTTCAGAACACTCATCTATTATTATAGACATATTTTTCTCTTTTATGAATGGTTTCTTTGAGATTTTTGATCTGTTCTCTCCTAATGGAACTACCTATTGCCTTTTCAATGCAACACATTTTCATGATCTTCATAGTCCTAACTGATTATGTGTTGCTTATGAAGTTATGGACTACTCCAATGGATGACTTTTCTTTATCTCATTGTATGATGCTTTACTATCACTACACTTTTTCATTTGATAAGCTCAGTATTTAAATGAAATCCTTTGTTAGGGTTTGTGAAAGGCCTGTATTGTTACTCTTAATCTGTGAGTGCAAAAAGTTGCTTGTGGTGAGTGTGAGGACCATATTATGAGGCACAATCCCTACCATTGATCCTTGACTGCTACAATACCCTTATTCACTGATTTTGCTGATTAAGATCATGACTATCTTGTGGATTTCTTATGCTTTGGTATTTGATACTTACCCAAGACTGCACTTCTTATCATTGTGATAATGCTCCTTAATCTTATTTACTGTCTTTTTTGCAAGTCTGAGACGCATTATGATGCTCATGTTACTCACTGTATTTTCTAACTACTTCACTGTATTATGAATATGCTCATTGTTTCGAGGCTTTTGATTGATAAATATGGGGTATACTATGATTCACATAGCTGCCATTCTTTTTTTTCCCTATATTGGAATGCTCTTAACTTTTGTGTCTTGACATACCATTCTAACTGTGAAAAAAGGTATGGCTTCAGCAAGGCTTATCATTATTACTGCAATACCGTCGTCATTGTGCCTTCTATTTTGTTGCTTTCCTATTAATCTTTATGCATTACTTGATGATTGTTTCTTTAAACTTCATCATGCCTTTGAAGGTTGCCATTATTGTGCCAGGAGTTCTTAAGATTTATTTCTCATTTTCTTTCTATTGGACTGCTATCTCAAAGATCAATTGTTGGTTTATTGTAGCTACTCTTTCTTTAGCAGCTCCTTTTAGAATAGCTCTATCAAATTTGATAGTGCCCTATGTTGGAGGTGTTATGACTGTTCATAAGGCTTATCGCTAGGTTTTTGTCTTTGATTAACTATGGACTGTTAAATGTGCTCAGATTTTCTTATCTCACTGCCATAAGGCCTTTTGACTGTGATATGCAAAAGATGGGTGACTGATCTGAATCTAGTATGACTCCATTGTTCATGACTATAATCTTTGTGATGAAGACTTTTAATGAGACTACTCTAAACCTTATTTGATCATTTAGCACTATAAGATTTGACTGTGACCTTTTGTGAACCTCTAGGACTGCTAAAAGATTACATGTATCCATTTGCCCTTACATGAATCTTAAGATACTTTGTATGTTATCTTCTGTCATAACTGTATTTGGGGCTTGTGACTGAGATTATCAGAATTTTTGATGGTTAATCAGTGGCCATCTCTACACATAAAATGCTAAATGCTACTTGTATGTGACTGAGACTATGTGTTATTCATGAACTATTTTGGACTCAGTCTTCTATGTGAAATATAGCTCATATAACATAGTTCAAGGTCTGATAGTGAGTGTCATTCTTGTGCTTTTACTTTATGGTCATTCTGTTTGAATTACATGATGACTCTTAGGCTGTTATTAACTACATTACTAATTTTATTGCACAGATACATGAATGTGGTTGCATTTTAGCTAGTGATGCAAACTTTATGAGATTACTATGCTTGTATTACGACATTCTTGACTTATGATTTTCCCTGCTCTTCGAAATACCTACTCTGTTCCTTTTATGGTTATTTATTGAACCTTGTTCTTTGTTCTACCTCATACTAGAATTATCACTTTTAGCTGGGAACATGCTTCTTATACATGATTGTGCATAGACTGCTCATTCACTCATATCTAGACTATTACAAGTCTTGTCGATAACACTGTCAATATTATTTCATTATCATTTGAGAAGTTAGAGATCTCTGTAGACTAGTGTTGATTAAATATAGTGGCGTATACAAGCTTCTATCTCTCTTGCTTTAGTTCCTTCATACTCATATCCAACAACAAAACATCTAAGTCACCCTACTCTATTTCTGAAAGCCTCTATTTTTCCTTGTTGTTTGATCAGTGGTTCCTTAAGGATATAGTTGGTAGTACTTCTATTTTCCATGCATGGTTTTACTATGACATCTTATGCTTAATATTCCTCTTTGTTGCATTTATTATGTTTTGATTGAAACCACATTGACACTACCTTGAGACTATTTGAAACACTATATATATTATTGATGATGATTTGAAGGTTCTTTTGCATAGTTGGTTGTGGATTTTTTATGAGCATTTCTGAGTGTTGTGACCACCGTCCTCGAAGATAATTCTACTTTATGATCATGGTGATGAATGTTATATATCCTAAGTTGTTTTCACTTAGAGACTCTGAACAATAATGTTGCACTATCTCTTCAATGAGCTCACTGCTTGATGTCTATCCTAAAAACTATCCATGAAATCACCCATCTCTTTGAGGAATGTTATTGTTTTGTAGGCTTGATATCTATAGCCACTAGTCAAGCTTTGGATTATGTTAAAAGCTCTTGATATTATGTCAGTTTGTACCTTTGGTGTTGAATAATCTGACTGAAAAATCTATGTATGCAGCTTAGTTAGTATGTACTACTCCTTTAGCTGCAAACTATCCTTGACCGGGAATGACTATTAAGGGTTGTTGAAGACTTGATTTGAGTTTGTGATCTTAAGGCATCTGTAACTTTGATTACTTGAGTGCATTGTGGTCACTACTCTTGATGAAAATTCAACATTAGTACTTTTTCCTTATATATACCTTGGTTTGTATTAGTCCTATGTATGTTGATGCACTATGACTGTTAATGTGCTATTAACAAGGTATAGGGCTTCCTTTTGACAGTGAATCCCCTTGTATGGCAGTGACCTTTGTTACTTACTGTAGCTATACTGTATTCTTCAATATGACTGTATATTGCTTTATAACTATGACCTTTTGATGCTTGAGGTTGTCCATAGGCTATAACCTTCATGGGTGTGCTCATTTTATTCAAAATAGACTCTGAGAAATTCAACATTTGGTACGCATTGCTATAACAGTTAGAGTTCCCTATGATTTAAACCATGTAGATGTTACTACTTATCAAGTTGCCATTAGTTTTATGTTCAAAGTTGTTCTATATACTCTAGTCGGTTACTACTACCGAAATATTCAGTCGGTATGCACAGTCTAGTTGGTTATAGAAGAAAGTAGTCTCAAAGCGTAGTATACACCGAGTTGTCTACCGAGTATCATTCCATGTCTACCGAGCAGCAAAGATGACACACTGAGTTGATATACACCGAGTGAAACATGTTACCAGATTCATTGAATGTGGACATACATATGAAAACATGTTACAAGATTGAGGCACATAGAACTGTTATCACATTGGAAATTGCACTTAAAGATTGTGTATGATTTTGAGGTCATCTAACCAATGAAATATTTTGCATGGTTATTCATTTGATAAAATATATTTGTAAGATCGAAGCAATGAATGGATCACCGACATAAGAGATCTATTTATACAACATGGATTAAGATCAGAAATATACATGTAGCATGATAGAAAGGAAGATATAGAAATATATGAAGCAAGACATGTGAAAGCACTAAGTGTTATGACTGTTATAGAGACACAGAGGTCATCAAGAAGGATTTTAGAGAACAGTCAAAGAACAGAGTAAACAAAAGGGTTTACCGAGTAACTATATGGGTTATCGAGGTATGCTATAAGCAAGGTGATCTTATTCAGAGCACATAGAATCTGCTATAACATTTCAAATGTAAAGTTGCAGATATTTGTAATGATTTTATTGTAATATTTTGAAGTTGTAAGAGAAACCTTTAACAGGGTAAAAGACTCTAATCAAGTCTATAAATTGTAAAGCCTCTAACCAGGTGCAGCATTTACATTAAGTGTTGTAAAATCCTTTAGCGAGGTAGATCTAATAGATCTTGATACTCCTAACAGGGTAAGCTATCAAAAATAGCTAAACATGTAGCTCTAACCGAGCAACCTTTATTATTGTAGTAGTGAAGTTGTGGGTGCCATCCCCACCACAGTTTTTCTCTCTAACCAAAATTTTCTGTGTAACCAAAATATATGTGTTATGGAGTGAATCATGTATGATTGTTATCTATTTGGTTTAGCTTTATATTATGTTACTGCACTATTTGGTTTATGCATAACAGTAAAGTTATTATTGAGGAAAAGTTTTGAAGTACTAATTCACCCCTCCCCTCTCAGTACATTAGCTTTCCATATTGGGCCTAACAATTGGTATCAGAGCTTCAATCTTGGAAAAGGGTTTAACTGCCTAAAGAGAAAGATCTTATCAATGGAAGGCTATAAACAATCCCAGAGGATTGTGTATCTGCAAGAAGAGTTGGATCATGCTAATCAAGTGATTGCAGACATGCAAAGGCAAATGCAAAAATCTCTGAAAGTGAGAAGAAGATTATCTGATGATTTGCAGGACTCTCAAGAGTTAGGGGAACAAATTGAGACATCATCTGAGAACAGTATGTCTGAAGAGACTGAAGAATTGATTGGAGTATTGAAAGAAAAGAACAAAGCACTGGTTGATCAACTAAAAGCAATGAAAAGAGAACATGAACATTTCAGCACACAGATGACTGAAAATCTTGATGCATTGAGGACACCCGAGAATAAAGTAAGAGATCTAGAAAGAGAGAAACAACAACTTGAAGTCTTAGTATCTGATAAGGATGACGAAATCACAAGGATGACTAGAATTCAACAAAACCTATCAGATCAACTAGGTTATGCACATCATGAAGCAAATCTGAAGGATGGTGAGAATCAAGCATTGAAACTTGAAGTATCAAGGTAGACCAATGAACTTGAAACGGAAAAGAAATCCAAAGAAACACTGAAGAAGAGTTATGAAGCATCAAAGATGTTGGATGAGCAACTGAATACAAGAAGACCCAACAAAGATGCAAGACTCGGTTACAAAGGAAAAGACTCTACCGAGAAGGGAATCCATACTACCGAGAGAGGAGAATCATCAAAGCAAGCTAGAATCAAAAATAACATCAAAAGAAAGAAGCCTATTTGCAACTACTATGGAAATCAAGGTCACACTGCCAACATGTGCCAAATCAGAAAAGGTAAGCAACCGAATGTCACTAAGTCCAATGGTTATTATTACAATTGCAATAAATATGGTCACACATCTAATCAATGTAGGACAAAGTCTGTTAACAATTATCCGAAGGCAAAATTCAAAGGGTTTTGTAAAAACTACAATAGATATGGACATAGTACCGAAAAGTGTTGGCTTAAGAAAAAGAACTATATGTGATCTGCACACCGAACAAATGCTAGAGGTTACCGAACTCACACAAATCCATACCGACAATATTCTGCAGTACCATGGGATTACAATACAAGGATATGGTGTGAATGTTGTGGAAGATATGGACATATAAGTGCCAACTGCTTTATAATGTTTGGGATGAACAACCAAAGATCATGGAGAAATCTTGGTATGGCATGTTTTCATTGTCACAAAGTTGGACACTTGGTTGGAGATTGCAGAGATCAACCTAGAAAAGACACTGAGGAAATAAAAGAAAAATTAAAGATGATTTGGAAAAAGAAGGAAATTGTGTCAATTGATGAAAGCACCTTACCTACCGAGTTAGGTGCACCTATTCCAAATTAATCAGTAAAGGTATGAAGGGACTGCATTCTCTCAAGGTTAAATCTTAACAGTTCCTATTCTATTATGTACTTAATTCAAAATCTACATAGTTAAGATGTAGTAGTAAGTTTGAAATTCTATCAAAGTCTTTTGGAGTACTATACAGGAAACCTGTCAAGTCGGTGGATATAGGAAACCTGTCAAGTCCGTAAATGAAGGAAGTTTGGTTACTTGGTTAAAGCACAAAAGGAAAGATGGTTTAGTGGAACCGAGTGCATTTAATGTTTTTGACCTAACCCGCACGGAGCCCGATAAGGTATATTGTGTACTTAAAGCATTTTCGCGATCATTTTTACTTATCAAGTTTTCAAGAGAGCAGAGCAAAGCAAATGTAAGGCAATCAAACCTCCTCCAAAACAAATTCAAGATATTTACATCAATCTCAACAGCATTGTTAAGCTGGTTTACCGATCTTATCAAGTTGCTATTATCTGCTAAGTGTCAAGTGTTTGTCGTTTGAAAATCCTAAAACACTAAGGATCTTTTGTTAGTTTTTATCTGAAATCTACAAATGGCGCCTAAGATCCAAGATCCCATTGTTGTCAAGAATGTTGAGAAGGCCTCACTAAAATACTCGTTAACTCCCAAAGTCGCATCTAAACCGAATGACAAAACCGCATTTTCTTTCATCCCGGAAAGAGTGTTATTAGTCGAGGATGTAATATTCTTCACCAAATGTCATGTTGAAAAACTCGGTCATGTTGAAATAAAAGACACATATGATGAACTATGCATAGATGGTAAATTGAATAGCAAGTATGAGCACATTAAGATCAAGGGATTAACTGAAGCCCTAACCTATCCCCGTGTGTTCAAACCCCAGTGGGTCAAGTTTGTTCGGAGCAGAGTTCACAATGATTTCATATGGCTAGAAGAGCAACCGTTTAAGATTACTAAGGAAATCATCCATCTAATTACCGGTTACCCTATTTATGATCATGCCCGAGCCCAAAAGATGATATCACAAAAGGAATTGATCAGTTTAACCAGAGTGGAATCAGATTGCAGAGGACTAAAATTGAACAATGTCACAGATGAAGAACTAAAGTTTTCCATTAGAGTAATAGGCTATTGTTTCTTCCAATCGGCAAGGGAAAACAGTGTACCCTCTGCAGCAGTAGACCTAGCATACAAAATTGTGAAAAAGGGAATGAAATTTGATCTTTGTGAGGTATTGCTAAAAAACCTGTTTGAGAATCTGAACACCATCAGGAAGCCGAAGAAGAACAACTCGGCTAATACACTAAAGTTTGGATCACTACTTGTATGCATGTTTTTCTATTTTGAAAAATCATTTCCATCAGTCGGTAAAGTTGTTTGGGAACTACACCGACCAATCACCCATCAAATTAATGACTTCATCAAGAAGTTAGGTGATAATTTTAATGATATTATGGATGATTACTTCAGTAAGTTTCAAGAGAAAATGCATAACAGGTACAAGATTCCACCCCAGCTAGTGGAGAAATACAAAGATGACATATGTTTTGAAGTAGACACTAATTACTGTTATGTGAATGTTATGGAACTGAGAACTCAATCTTTGTCACCTATGGGTTACGAGATTGATTTTGACATCACACAACAGCAAATTGATGCATTTCTTACATTACCAAGACATGCTACCGAGCTGAGGTATGGAACCTATGAAGAAGTAAAGGAAAAGGTAAAAATGAGCATTGTAGTACCCAAAGCTACAAGGAAGGCAACAAAGATGATAAAGGCATTATTAGAGAAATTCGGAGAAGACTCTTCCTCCACACCTGTCAAAGGCACCTTAGCCATTACCAAAGAGGAATCTAAAGCCCAAGAGGTAGCTATAACACTGAGCACCGAATTGCCTAAGCGAAAAGTGTTGAAAAGAATGAAACAGGACACATCAAAGGCTTCACCGACTCCACCAGCAAAGAGACCTAACACTAGAGCATCTGCAGCTTCACCGAGTAAGAAAGAAAAGAGTGTTATTGTTCCTAAGGTAACAAAAACTTACAAGAAAACTACTCAGAGACTCATTTTGGCAAAAGAGTCTAGTGACACCGAATCTAAGGATGCAAGCAAATTTCAGATTATCAAGAGCAAGAAGGTAAATGTACATAGCATTGAAAAATTTTTTGCTAATCTGAAAGAATGTGGTGGATTTGGAGGATTCAGATATGTCAAATATGAAACAAGAAATAATGATGAAAAGAGACAAATTGAAGAAGTTGTCATCTACACACTTCTAAAATTCTGGTTGGCTCCATTGGAACTATCTAAGTCACTGCTAAATGAATTATATTTACATATTGACAATAGGTGGAAGTATGCAATGGACTCGGAGAAACAGATCAGAGAAAGAAGCCTAGTACATCTCTTTCCTGACATGTCAGTAGCTGAAATAAAAGAGCATCTGACAACCTACAACTCAAATTTTCTCATCAAACAAAGAGCCTTAAAACTGATGAATGGGTTGTATATTGAAGTAGAAAGTGAGACAAAAGCAAACTGGTAGGAAATCTTTAAAATCAAGGATGTCGGTGAGCAAGCTGAAGTTGAAATTGTTGATGTCACCAACCAAGACCCTGATGTTACTGAGCAAGACCCTGCTGACACCATTCAAATAGATGAAGATATCATGGATACAGGGGCACCGAAACAAGAAATGATAGAAGGTAGTGCATATGCAAAACTTATATCCAGTGAATCAGTCTTGGAACAAGTTCAGCCTTATCCACTGATCAATCAACCTATCTCAACCAAAACCCCTCAGGATACGGATCAAGGCACCGAAGGTCACAAGTCTATAGCAGGAGAAGGTACTAATCAAGAACAGATGTCTCAAGAACCTTCTAGCACTGAAAATGTTGTAACTGAGACACCAAGTACCAAGACACCAAAGGATTCTACAGAGGCTAAAGAAACCAACCAAAGTGTTGCCTCTATCGAGCAACCTACCGAGGGTCATCAAGCCTCACAAGCCATTGTCTTAGTTCCATCAGTGAAAGGTAAAGAAAAGAAGATGAAAAAGCATTTTTTAAAGTTGATTTGTCAAAACCAATAGTGTTGCCCAATGTAGACATATCAAAATTAAAGGGGCAAGCACTCATTGATTTCAGTGAACTATGCAAAGCAAAGGCCAAACAAGAGAAGCAAATGGTGATTCAAAAGAAAAATAAAGTAATTCAGAAGGTGAAAGCACTCTTAATAGATATGCTACCTAAAGCTATAGTGTCAATAGATGCAGCCATCCACATTCAACTGGATGAACTCCTACCAAAGATAGAGACATCTAGAGTAGATGCATCGAAATACTTGAGCAAGCTAAAAGACAAGGAGCTCACTGCAAAAATGATAGAAGTATAGAAAGCTATAGCTATTGGCAAAGTTAAACTTGTCAAATTTATTATTGAGTTGACTCCTCAACTCAAGCACATTCTTTATTTATTTCAGAAACTCTGTACATTTTCTTTATTCATTAAAGACATCAAAAATAAAATAGAGGCAATTGAGAAAGAGATCACCGATCTCTCAAATAAGTTGACCACAGAGCCAAATTCAGTTCAGAATTTCTATACCAAGCTACAACAGCTCATGGCTCAACAATTGGACCTAAGAAATGAAGAACACAAGATCAGGATGGACATAATGACACTTCAGACATTATTCCTTCCTCATCTTTCATCCGTCCAAGTACAAATCAACTGAGCCACCTCCTTATCTACTACACCAGAGGGAAGCACTCTAGATGGCTTAATATCATTATTGGCTGATATTCAAGCGTAGAATTATTTAATGCACAGTGTAAAGGATGCACTCTCTGTCGCTCTCACTAAAGCATGGACCAAGTACAAATCCATTTTTGACCAGTTGCCACCACCGAATGGTAACTAAGTTTTGATGTTTGTCAAAAAGGGGGAGTGATACAGTATTAGGGAGTGATATAGTATTCAAAGTATCAAACAAAAGGAGTGTAGCATACAGGGGGAGTATACCGAGCCGAGTGAGCAGAGTATCCAAGAGCAGTGTACCGAGCAGTGAACAGAACAGTAAGCAAAGAACAAGTGCACACAGAACATTAATCACAGAGCATGCAAAATTAGAGTTTTGTACAGTATATCGATAAGGGGAGTATATCTAGATTTACTATTTCATTGACTATTGTATATACTGTCAGTATAGTCAAATTTTGCAAGTATATAGATTATTGAGTTATAACTTTGAAAGTAGTTTTTGTCAAACATCTCAACTAATGTCAAAAGGGGAGATTGTTACTACTTATCAAGTTTCCATTAGTTTTATGTTCAAAGTTATTCTATGTACTCTAGTCGGTTACTACTACCGAAATATTCAGTCGGTATGCACAGTCTAGTCAATTATAGAAGAAAGTAGTCTCAGAGCATAGTATACACCGAGTTGTCTACCGAGTATCATTCCATGTCTACCGAGCAGCAAAGATGACACACCAAGTTGATATACACCGATTGAAACATGTTACCAGATTCATTTAACCTGGACATCATATGAAAATGTGTTACAAGATCGAGGCACGTAGAACCGTTATCACATTGGAAATTGCACTTAAAGATTGTGTATGATTTTGAGGTCATCTAACCAATGAAATATTTTGCATGGTTATGCATTCGATAAAATATATTTGTAAGATCGAAGCAACGAATGGATCACCAACATAAGAGATCTATTTATACAACATGGATTAAGATCAGAAATATACATGTAGCATGACAGAAAGGAAGATATAGAAATATATGAAGCAAGACATGTGAAAGCACTAAGTGTTATGACTATTACAGAGACGCAGAGGTCACCAAGAAGGATTTCAGAGAACAGTCAAAGAATAGAGTAAACAGAAGGGTTTATCGAGTTTCTATATGGGTTATCGAGGTATGCGATAAGAAAGGTAATCTTATTCTGAGCACATAGAATCTGTTATAACATTTCAAATGTAAAGTTGCAAATATTTGTAATGATTTTATTGTAATATTTTGAAGTTGTAAGAGAAACCTTTAACAGGGTAAAAGACTCTAATCAAGTCTATAAATTGTAAAGCCTCTAACCAGGTGCAGCATTTAGATTAAGTGTTGTAAAATTCTTTAGCAAGGTAGATCTAACAGATCTTGATACTCCTAACAGGGTAAGCTATCAGAAATAGCTAAACATGTAGCTCTAACCGAGCAACCTTTATTATTGTAGTAGTGAAGTTGTGGGTGCCATCCCCACTGCAGTTTTTTTCTCTAACCAAGGGTTTCTACGTAACCAAAATATATGTGTTATGGAGTGAATCATGTATAATTATTATCTATTTGTTTTAGCTTTATATTATGTTACTGCACTATTCAGTTTATGCATAACAGTAAAGTTATTATTGAAGAAAAGTTTTGAAGTACTGATTCACCCCTCCCCTCTTAGTACATTAGCTTTCCATATTAGGCCCAACAGTAGATAGTACTAACAGTCATTTACACACTTGGAGCCTCTTTCTCCACAACTCTTTGATATTAACAGTGACATGGCCCCTTTTTACTGATCTCAGCTAAACTATTCCTTAACTATGATGATGCCTTCAACTTTGTTTTGATGATCATGCATGCAACTATCATTTTCTTTTGAGTTTGTGAAAACTATAGGACTGGGACTGCATTCTTCAAATCTTTTGCTTAATAAATGTAATGTACTGAAGGATGTGGTCTCTTAATTCACTGTCTCTCCTTTTTGGATGATTGTTATAAATATTTTGGGTTGTGATCATGATTTCCATTATGACTCCTTTTCATTATGGATTGTACTTGTAGGTTGTTTGTTCTTTGGTATTTATTGTCATCTCATAAACATTGTCTACCTTGAATCTGTTATTATGATGCTTCTTTATTCCTACCATAGATATGATGTTTGATGAGCACTTTTACCTCTTTGTGCGTTGTTTTGATGATCGCTATTCTCATTGCCTACACTCTAAAGATTAAATCATAGTCACTATGTTATGTTGTTACGGTGCCTATTATTTTTTACCGTTTATGATGTTATTTTCAATGCACAGTTTATGTTTTATATTGATAATCACTAGTCTTCTAAATATTCATTCATGAGACTACTCTTTGTATCAATCCTTCTTTAATGAATAGTTTTATCTTCTTGGCATTGAATATATAAATGTTTCATGACTCTTAGTTGATGCTTAATATTCCTCTATGTTTGTTTTCTATGTATATCATGAATTATCTTTCAAGGATTTGCAAACTTGTTGGATAATCACTGACTGCCCAATGTGACCTCTTTCTATTACTGCCTCATGATTTTTCTCCTTAAAAGAGTATTAATGCTACTATTCTGAGGATGAATGTGAATGTTGTTGATGACTATATAGGTTATTACTGATATCTAGCAATTTTGATACTTTGTGTTGTCCATGTTTTCATTTGTGTGATGGATCTAGTTAGTTGTTTCTCATTGAGTGCAACCATTTTCATTGTTGTATATGCTGCCACTGGATGAGACTTTATACTTTCATTAAGTGATAGTATATGGGACGATGGATGTGATTGTACCTCATATCAGGCAGCGGATTAGTGTCACCTTGTGAGTGATGACTAGTATGTTGAGCTCAACCCTTACGGGAGCCCATTTTAACCCACATACATGATAGTTGTGAAATTGAAACCTGTTTCTACACACAAAACAAACAAGTTAGATAAAACATGATACTTGTTGCTATCTCATGGCACCTTATCTGCATTAATTCTTTTCATTGAATCTGATGTAGCGTTGCAAGCATATTGGGAATAGTAGTATGTATGTAGGAGTGAGATAAGTAACACGGAGCTCTAACAAATACTCTCTCTCTCTCTCTCTCTCTCTCTCTCTCTCTCTCTCTCTCTCTCTCTCTCTCTCTCTCTCTCTCTCTCTCTCTCTCTCTCTCTCTCTCTCTCTCTCTCTCTCTCTTCAATTCATCTCTTGGAGTGGACAATGGAGCACCTAGAACAACTAGACTGTTCAGAAGACTTCTAAAAGAACTCATCAACCTATCCAGGCAATGATGGGTTCTCTATCTCCCTCTTTCATATATTCTTCTGATTTCTTATGTGTTTATTGTGCTATGTCACATGATATCTCTTGGCTATTCCCATAGCTTGTGTGGGATTTCATGAACATTTTATCTTTATAAATAAAAATGTATTGTATGCAAATGTTTTATTCATGTATATCTCATTTGGTTTAAACAATTTCACATTTAAAATGTGAAACTTATATGGAATACATGTTTATTTATAAAGATAATGAAAGTTGAAAAAAAAAATTGGGTACCTTTCTTGAAAATGCAATGTATAAGGCCTCTAACAGGTCACCAATTCTAGCACTAGCAAAAATTTGGTAATATTTTAGGCGACCTCTCAGGGGTGTTTGCTTGCTAAATAAATAGACACCAGTAGCCTAGCATATCCATTAGGCATTGAGTCTAATATGTCCTTTCTTTCATTATCGGTGCAAGTCGGCACTTCAAACAAAACCAAAACAACTAAAAACTAGCGCTACTTTGGCTCTGCCTACAGCTGAGCCTACAAACTATTCATCAACACTTATTGAAAACTGCAATCAAACTAAAATTAAAAGTGAAAAACAACAATGTGTTGAAAGCACTCATTGGACTGAAACTTGTTGAATTCTGAAAGAAAAAACTCAAAATAGGAAAATTGAAACTGCAGAGTGTTGAACAAGGCTTATTCAAATCAAACTACTATGGTTCGGCTTATAGCTTGGCCTGGAAAACTATTGAAATGAAAAAGATGAAACTGAAAAACTGTTGAAATGAAAAAGATGAAACTGAAAAAATACACTACTATGTACATATGCAAACATGTAGCACTTAATAGCAGAGTTTGAGGTGAATCCTATTGACAGGGATTGGCAACACCTCTCCATCCAACTTTGCAAGATGGAATGCATTATTTTGTTTGCATTCTGTAATAACATATGGGCCATCCCACATGGTATCAAACTTGGTATGTCTACTAGGTTTGTTCTTTAATTAGTCCTACTTAAAAACAAGACCACTTTCATTGAATACTCTTGGGACTCCTTTTTTGTCAAATGTCCTTTTCATCTGAGCATGATGAACTTCCAACTTTCTAAATGCTTATTTTGAGTTTCTTCTAACTCCGTGAGCTGAGAAAGCCTAATTTGAATTGGTTTCTCCTCAAGTAACTCAATCTCTTTAATGTAACTCAAAGTTGGAAATTCAACTGAGATAGGTAACTTGGCTTCTTTTCCATAAGTCAAAACATAAGGTGAGTTACCTGTTGACCTTTTTGGTGTAATTCTATCAGCCCAAAGGACTAATTTGATCTTTTCATGCCAAGTTCTCTAATTTTCAACAATGGTCTTCTTAATGATGTTGATCAAGTTCTTATTAGTTGATTTAGCCTCTCCATTACCTTGAGGGTAATAATTGGACAAGGTATTCAAATAGATATTGTGCTTAACTGACCAATCTAAAACTCTAAGATCAATAAAATCTAATGCATTATCAAAAATAATTGAGTCAGAGACTCCAAACCTGGACACTAAGTCTTGGTAGAAGTTTAGGACAGAAGTTTCATTAGCTTCTCTCAATGGTACTGCTTTTGTCCACTTTGTGAAATAGTCGGTTGCTATAAGAATTCACTTGTGACCTGCACTGAAAGGTGGATTTATAGATCCTATGAAATGAAGCCCCCACTATGCAAAGGGTTGTACAACCTGAATTGGTTTCAAAAGCAAGGCTGTAAGCTTATGTTTGCCTTCAAACAATGAGCAATTTTCACATTTTCTCACCCATGAGTGAGCATCTTTAAACAAATCTAGCTAATAATAACCAAAACTCATAATTTTTAGAGTTGTTGTTCTTGCTGCAAAGTGGCCTCTTGAAGGTCCTTCTAGTAATTCTTGCAGAACTCAATCAATCTATTATGGTTCTATACACGTTAATAAACCATTATTGAAGTCCTTTTTGAACAAAACACCATCAATTAAAGAATAAGGAATGACTTGTATCCTGAAGTACCTTATTTTTGCCCTGCCCAACCTTCTAGACAATCACTTATTTGCAAATAATCAACAATCTATTGATTCTAAGTTACTGGTATAGCTGGGATAGTAGGCTATTCTTCATTATTAAGCATTGTTTCAGCTTGGTATTCCTCTTCCTTGTTGTTTTATGCACTTCCAGCAAGATTTTTGCATAAACCCTTGCCTCTAACTAGCTTTGTAACTTTAATGGAGATGTCATACTCCATTGCTCTGGTGATCCAACCTGCTCTTTTATCATTTATGTTATACTCCATCGCTTTGGTGATCCAACCTTCTCTTTTATCATTTATGTATTTGCTGAGTAGAAAGTCTTTCACTATTGGATGGAAAACCATCAATTGAATCTTATTGTTAGAAAGCATATGTCTAAATTTCTTAAGGCTTCTTATTACTGTTAATACATTTTTTTCTACAAATGAGTATCTAGTTTCATTATCATGCATAATTTGACTAAAGAAAGCAATAGGTTGTTCTAAGCCTTCATCATTTTGCTAACACAACATTGTAGAAATAGTATCCTCACTCTCAAAAGCATATAAAATAAAATATTTCTCAAAATTAGGATTTATGAGAGTAGGGGCTGCTACAATTGCCTCTTTTATTTCCTCAAAGTTCTTCTTACCTTGGCTAGTCCATTGAAAAGGAATATTGTTTGTAAGCATGGTTGTAAGTGGCTACATTAATGTTGCAATATTAGAAATAAAACTTCTGATGAAATTAATCATACCTATGAATCTCTAAAGTCCCTTCTTGTGTGCAGGTAATGGTAGTGAAAGTATGGTTGTTATCCTTTCTAGATCAATACTAATACCATGTTTTCAAACAATATATCCCAACAGCTTCCCTTCATGGACTGCAAAAATACTCTTTTGGGGATTCAATGATACACCATACTCCCTACATCTCTCAAATACCTATTTTAGATGGTCAAGATGTTCATTAGACTTTTTAGAAAATATAGTAACATAATCCAAATAAACCAAAACAAACTTGTAAATTTGGCTTTGAAAAGCCATGTCCATTGTTCTCTGGAATGTTGCCCCTACATTGGACAATCCAAAGGGAATTTTGTTATAATCTATTGTACCCCACTTGGTGGTAAATGTTGTTTTATATTGGTCCTCTTCTTTGACCAGAATTTGGTTATATCCTGAATAACCATCAAGCAATGAAAATCTCTCTGAACCTGATACAACCTGCAAAATTTGCGCCATTGAGGGCAGCGGGTTATGGTCTTTTAAAGAGGCTTTGTTTAGGTCTCTAAAATCAACACACAGCTTGATTTCACCATTATTCTTCCTAACAGGAACTATATTTGACACCCAGGATGTGTGTTTTATGGGAAATATGATGTTTCCTTCAATCAGTTTATTTAACTGAGTCTTCATAAGGTGTTCTAATTTTGGATTAAGAGGCCTTTGTTTTTGCCTCACTGGTTTTGCATTATCTACCAATTATATGGTATGCTGAGCTAAAGGATCAAATCCTTTCAATTCTTCATATCTCCATGCAAATATATCACTTAATTTTTGACAAAGTAATATGAAAGCACGCTTTTCTTCACGAGTACATACCTTGCCAATTTTCAATAGCTTGTCCTTGAATATTTCAATAGACTCGTAGTGTTCTTCCTTTACAAACATATTGCCTTTTTCCTTTCTTACCTGATCATATGTATTAAAAAATAGATTCAAGGGTTACCAAACCCTTGGGCAGCTTGTTAGTTTTCAGTTGAAGAAACTGGTTTCCATATTATTGATTGAACTTATGCTGGTTTCCGACAAAAAATTCAGCTTCTTCAATTAGGAAATTAGTAATCTTCTCACCGGAATCAAAAACCTACCAAAAAAATTTGTTATATGGGATTGATGGCCTTACAAAAATCTTAACATACTATTGTACCTGAACATTCTCTATCTCCTTTGGGATATCAAACTAAGCACCTAAGACAGCTAGTCTATATGCTTCTTTAATCTGATTTCTAGGTACGAACAACATGTTAAAAGCTTCAAAATCTTCAATCAAATCCCAGATTCTATGCTTATACATTTTTAAAATATCATTTTTAGTGACATGAATGTTTCTAACTTGGTTCACCACTAATTCACTGTCACCAAAAACTTACCAACACCTAATATTTTTATTTCTAGCCCATTCTAGACCATGTGCAAGTGACTTGTATTTTGCTATATTATTTGTACAACTGAAAGAAAATCTGAAAGTAGTGTAATATTTTGTACCTTTGGGTGAAATAAGCATAGCAACACCCCTGGAATCTGCTTTTTCCCCTTCAACCATCAAAGTAGAGTTGCCAAAGCTCATTTTTCTGCTCTTCTAACTGGTGGTTTTGTTGGCTGTCATCTTTTTCAATGTTAGAAACAACAATACCTTCCTCATGGATCATGTAAATTCCAATTCCTACCTCACCCATGTTACTAAAATCATCTTATTCACTATTCTGAGCTACCCACTCATCTAAGATCATATCAGGTATGCTTGCAATAGGTGTGTTCGGATCTTGGACAGTTGGTAATTCTTCATGCTCACGGACAAGGAGATCTACATTTATGGGACTTGGTGTGTATGTTTCTAAATGGTCACCTTAGTTTTGTATCCGGTTCTAAAGAACATGTGAGACCAATCAGAGAAAAGGTAACTGTAAAGTGGAAAATTGGGTCCTAGTTACTCCCCACCTAAAAGAGAGAAAGGAAGCCACTAGGATGATTTTCACTTGGAAGGACTTTACATTCAAAAGAGGGGCTTGAATCCACTAGATCCAAATCCAAGTTAAACAAGGATATGAATTCCAAGTGGGTTGCAAGAGTTGAAGATTGATTTACCCTCTTTTCTAAATGTGAAAGTTGACTTGTTGACTATGTGGGAAAGAGACGTAAAATGAGTGAAATGAGGTGCTACTAGTTCGGGATCGTGCTATAACTTTGGATCTGAGATACCTAGATTGGTACGGATCTGCCCTGCAATTTGAGGAAACTTTGTCAGGACCATGCCGAAATACCTAGATTGGTACGAATCTCACTCTAAGAGTCTATTCTCTGGTTCTGAGAATGACCCATTGTACAAGGAAAAAGTGATGACATCTTGCTCTAAGACTCTATCCTCTTGTTATGAGAATGACCCACTGTATAAGAGAAAAAGTAGCGCTATATCGCTCTAAGATTCTATGCTCTGGTTATGAGAATGACCTATTCTACAAGGAAAAAGTGATGACATCTCGCTCTAAGAGTCTATGCTCTAGTTCCGAGAATGACCCACTATACAATGCATGAGAGAAGTACAGTACAAAGGAGCGGTGTGGGTACCCCCCCTTAAGATGTCAACATAGGTTGATGTTGATATCTTAAGGAAAGTAGAGCAAGGATATCTACCTTCATCACAAAGAAGATATCAGCTATGCAACAACATCATAAATCCAAGCAAGAGAGTGAATACTTCTTCAAGCCAGGATAAGATAATTGAAAAGAGATATCTTGTTGTAAGTGTAAAGGAGATCCATGGAGGAGAAGATATATGTGTTCAAAAGACATCTACCCCTAAGAGGAGTTGTCTTAGACAAATATAATATCTTCTAGAATGAAGCGCAGAAGAAAACAAGAATTCAATCCTTCCTCCTATTGCTAGGTGTAAAGGGATTCTTGATAAAGGATGACTCACTTTTTAACCCAATGGGGATAGGTGAATTTATTATAGATGTATATTACCAAGTGTGAAAGAGATTGTAGTCAAGGACTTACACCTCTTGTATAAGAGAGAACCTTTGAGTGGACATCAACAATTCCACACAAGGAATGACATCAATTAACAAAACTCACACCATCCACAACATAGGAAAGAGTGGATCCTTAGAGATAGAGAGAGAGAGAGAGAGAGAGAGAGAAATAATTTCCCCCCAAGTGTAGGGACAATGAGAAGATCTTACACAATCTTATAGAGAGAGATTAAATATAAGAAAATGCACCATGTACTTTCATGAATGCATGGAAGGAAAGACATTAGTATATGTAAAATACATGTCTCAAGAAGTTGGTATTTTGTATTTGAATTTGGTTTTGTATCGCTTTGGAATTTGATGTCAAAGGGGGAGAGATATTATGGAACATTATCTTTTGGGAGAGATTATTCCTAGTGGAAATATATTATGTATTTTGATATCTGGTTAATGATCTCTTTGGGAAATTGTTGGTTTTTTATTTTTGGCATTTCTATTTTGGCACTTTGATGGTTTTTCCATCTTGTGTTGCCACCAATTCCAAAGGGGGAGATTGTTGGTATTTTGGATATGTTGATATCATTTTGTCATTGATTTCAACACTTGTTAACACTTGTCAACACTTATTAGCACTTGGAGATCTTTGGTTTTGTCCATCGGCATGTCAATGACTTATGCACAGTCACCGATATATGGTTCACCGGTAGGTTATATTGTTCACCGACACTTGGAATGACTTGGAGACTACTTGGTTATGTTGAAGACATTGTTTGGACTCTTTGATCACTTGGTTTCGACGATTTGGTTATTGGTCTAATCGGGTTTGCATATTTGCTATTACCAACGAATAGGTCCAAGTTATGCACTGGCAAGCATATCTATTCCAGATCAGCATGGCACGTTATGGAGATGATTTTTTATTATTGTAAATGCATTGAGCCAACATTATGCATTGGACATTGATTCATTTGTAATTGATTTTATTGTAATATCTCTTAGTGAGCCGACCTACTCAATTGGTCTTAGGTTATGGTATAAATGTGAGATCTCATTTGTGAGATTGATATGACATAGAATAGGATTGGAAAAAGGATTGTAACAAGGTATATGCAAATATAAGTAGAGCTATACATGCAGACATCATTCAAGATTGAAGGAAGGTTTGAAGAAGGCATATCAGAGCTAAACCGGTACTGAATCCAGCATATGAAGATGCTATTTTGAGCAGTACATTATCATTGGATTTAACCATCCAATTGCAGTCAGTGTGACTCCCATTTTGTGTTTGAGCAGTGAGCTCTAGGCAGCTGGCCTTTCTGCATGTGCAGACTCCATATTGTACACACATACTATTTGCAGTAGTATCATCTGATTGTGGGTAAGGTTTCCCACCGTGGTTTTTCCCCTTATAGGGTTTCCACGTACAAATATTTATGTTATGTGTTGTGGATGTTATTGTCTTTCTGTTTCATGCATTAATCTTTACCGGTATTGCAATTAAATGATAAACTGTCTACCAGCATAAATTTTGGTTTACCGGTATCAAGCATTAAGTTTTGGATAAGTTAATTTTGGTTTGAATTTATTGGACAACTGATTCACCCACCCCCCCCCTCTCAATTGTCTCTGGGACCTAACAGTAATATTCAAAAGAAAGAGAGAAAAGCATCACATATTCCCCAAGGGGTATTAATCATAAGAACATACCATTGTAACAAATGATAATCACATATGAAAAATGCAGCCCCTAAAGGAAACAATGATACATGAGAAAAGGGAGGGAAAATCCTTGACCCCAAGTGAGGAAGACAAAGAGAAACATTACACATATTCTAATGGTGAGCATTGGAAAATGATATTCCTTCCTAGAGGAACAAATCCTCGCAAGGAAGGGATACATACTTCTCAAGAGATCAATCCATGCCAAGGGGCATATCGTGCTTGCTAATAATCGAGACCGTAGAAGAGGTAAGTTTCCAGGAAAATGAAGGAAAGAGAAAAAGAGCACTACTCATTAAATAAACTGCTCTTCAGAAAAGATAAAAACCCAAGAACAATTATATGATCACATAGGAATGATTCTTATACTAGAAAACAGATCTAATAATGTATAATGCACCAAGATAGATATGCATATATAGAAAGAATGAGGAAAAATGAACTTCTTGTTGCTGCCCTGAAGTATGTAAAGTTGAAACAACACCACCACAAATGATAAAAATCCCCCAGCTAAGTTTAATATTTATGTGATAAGGGTGAGGAGCAACATGAAGAGAAAATAAGTTCTAAGGCACTATTTTGATGTCAAGGAAGACAGCTAGATCTATTGTAAGATAAATTCGTGCAAGGTCATATTGCTTTTGAACAAATTTCTTAAATGCGTAACATTTCCCAAGAGAATGTGAATGTGAATCATGAAAAATGCAATATTCAATACCTTTCACTTGCTTAAGATTTTTGTTTTTATTTTGAGGAGGAAAGGAAATGTCCCTATCATATTTCAATTTCCAATAGATTCGTGCAACTAGTCTTTCAGGATGATAGATATCGTCAGGACATAAAGGAGAAGAATTAGTAGAAGAAGGAGGTTTATCATCCATAATTATAATTTTTCCATTGTCTATGCCATCTTGAATAGATTTTTGAAAGTCAGGGCAATCATCAGCAATATGGTCATGGGTTTGATGAAGTGAACAAAAAGGACATTTTGAAGAAGAATCATTCTTGTGGGCTCTTTTGATTTGTTGTCTTTTAAGATAATTTTCAAAATTTTGGAGCCTAAGGATTTCATCCATAGAAAGAGGAGCATCATTTCCTAGGCCTTTTGTAGTAGTATGTGTAGGAAGGTTTATAGGGACACAAATTCCTTGCTCAAATTTCCCAATTCCTTGTCTTGTAAAACCTTGTTTTGTGATTATATGAAAGCCAAGACTATAAGAATGTTGCAATTGACTAGATGGAGGAATAAGATCATGAATTTCTTGGAAATCATATGTATAAGGGGGGAAAAAATGATTTGTAGATGAAGAAGAAGTATCATGTGAAATGACAATCTCCTTTCCTTTATCAAGCTTATCCTTTGTGGGGGATTGCAGATGAACATCTTCATCATCTAGAAGCTCATTTTTAGTTATTTCTATGTGAGAAGAAAGATAATGAATAAAATGCATGACATAATCCTCCCTACATATACTTTTATATTGAATATGTGTCTAAGGAGAATAAGGAGGATCTAAAGATGTAAGAATGTTAATGTTTTTTTTTTGCCCCCCTTGGTCAAGGGTATGTGTAGAAGAGGATGGGTCCTTGTCTCTTTCCAATGCTTTCACTTGTCTAAAGAGAGCATTGGTTAAAGCATTAGGTCTCATCTCATTCACACAAGATACCCTAGGAGAGGTACAAGGGTTAGTATCTTTAGGTTTACGATCTACAAAAGATTTAAGGCGATTAACATAGGAAATACATTTTGTTAACAACATCACCATAATGCAACATAAATAATAAATGAAAGCTTTGAGATCTAATTGAAAAGAAAACAATTTGGAAATCCTAACACAATATGACCAAGTGCTATGAATAAAGAGAAGCAACAAAAAATGAAAGAAACTCTTATCCGACACATGATTGTAGTAAATATATGAAAAAAGTAATGTGATCATATGTGATAGAGCGAGTAAATCCAATTTATTAATATCCATTGAAAGTCTCTTAATGAAAATCTTAATTTGCTAGAAAAGAAGATCTAAAATTAGGACCTTTTTATGAAAATTAATTGAAATTTTGAATTTGATGAAATTTGAATTTGTGTTCGACCTTAGGAGGTGTTAAAATTGATAAAGTATGCCAATTTTTTGGATTTAAGCAAAAAAATACAGTCAATTCTGTCTCTCAAAATTTTGGGGAAAAAGCCAGGGACCGTGTTGAAAGTGCACATGGTCCGCCCAACATTTTTTGAAACTTTTAGGGATGATAGATATTATGATTTTATTGTAGAATCCAAAAAAAAAGTTGATTTAGAGATGTGTAGATCGGGCAAATTGGTAGTCAAAGGTCGAAAATAAAAGGATTTTAAAAACTAGGGTTTTGTTTTTAACAACTGAATTTTTAGAATAAAAAGGCATATTTGAATTGTAATTTTGAAATAAAAACTAGATCTAAACCAAGCAATTAAAATATTGTACTTGACAAGTTTAATATTCACAAAATGAAAAATTAGGGTTTCAATGCAATTAACCTCTAAAATTTGCAAATAGATCAAACTTGGAAATAAAATTTTGAAATTCAAATTGCACTTAATCAAATCTAATAATGAGAATTCAGAATTAATGTGCAATCCGATGACACTACAGTAACCTCCCAACTTAGCTGTGAAATCCCTAGATAAACAGATAGCAAAATATGGTGGTAGATCAATTATATAGATATCCTATGGGATTACGAAGTTGGGTCAGGCATGCAAGGTCAGGGCAAGGTCTTTGATAACTCCAACTGAATTTATCGATGTACCATCTAGCTGGACAACTCCTCTAGAAATGGGTTCATATATCAAACCGAGCTTGTCAGCGAGTTGTTTAGGCATTAGTGAACTACGAGCTCTTGAATCTATCATTCAATAATGGATTAGATGATGGCCTATTATTAAGGTCACATAAAAAGGAGGAGGCTTTGCTGTTTGGGTTGGCTGACTACTCTTATCATGAGTATCATTGGTTAGCTCAACTTTAGGCTGATCTTTCTGAGGCTCATTGGTCAAGGGAATATTAGGTAAGGCTTCTTGCAGCAAACATTTTTGACCGGGAATCTGCAAAACATCTATCACAGACATGGAAATAGTGATATTGTTCATAGATTCAACAATATTAAAAGTTGGACCACTAACCTTTTGTTGTATTTCTGCAACAACAAGCTCTTCTTGTACTGGTTTAGGTTGAAAGTGTACTTTTTTCTTTTCTTTTATTGCTACAGGTTGTCCTCTTGGCAAAATCTGCACATTTTGGACAGGTGGAGGTACCCTAGTAGCTCTCTAACTTGTAGAAGGTTGTTGTTTTCCTTTATCAACTTTTTGTTGATCATTTCCAGCTCGTTGTTGATGATTTGTAGCTTGTTTTCCTATGTCATTAGTACACTTTTTTGACCTTGTATTGGCAACAGTAGGTGTATGAGGTTGATTATGCACTTGTGCCTAATTAACTCCACAAAATTCTTCACCCTACCAATTCATTAAGGCAAACTTAGGAAATTGTGATTCCTCATTAACACCTGCATCCTAAAAAGATAGGATTATTATCTACCATCAAAGAATGTGACTCAGCATGCATTACATTCAAACAGGATGCTTGATTATGGGCTTGTTGACATGGAAAGCACCAATCTTATGCTAAATTGTTTTGTATAGACACAATCTCTTTAAAATTGTTGGTAGTGTTTTGATTCTACTGCTAGTTAGGTCTATTATTATAGGTCCTCCTCTAATTCTTAGGATCAGCTTGGTAATTATGCCTATTGGGCTGATATGGAGCTTGATAAGGGGTTTGGTACCTTTGATTTTTGGCCTTGATTCTTCTTAAGGCTTACCAGTTCATTACTAATAGTCTGCAGTAATTTTTCCATTCTTTCTTGGGTACCTATGAGCTCTTGTAGCTCTGTATTTGCTATCACAACATTATTATGAGCAAAAGTTTGGAAGTCTAATGCTAGAACAACGAGTAATGTAGCTATAGGAGGTACTTGTGAGTGCATTAATGGTGGAATATCAAGAAAAATACGCATATGAGGCCTAGGGACAATCTTACCAACCTGTATAAGGCATTTTTCTATTCTAATAGCTATATCATAAATTTTTGGTAATGTAACCCCACCCATAGACTAAATCATAACAACAATATCATCTTTTAATGCTCTCAAATAATATAAAAAATGCATGTTCAGGAGAGGGTTTTACCATTTTAAAAATTATATTCCATGTTCGCTCAAAATGATAGTTGAAATATGTCATATGCTCTTGCAGAGTCCTCTTGATAGTGTTCATCTTCTCAACCAATGATAGGTGATCTGACTTATCTGCAAATTGCTTTGTCATCTTATCACCTCAATCATCCCAATCACCAACTGAATTGATTGGAAAACCTCTAAACCATTGGAGTGCTTTTACTTTGAATGATGCTACCAATAGCCTAAGTGCTATGTTCTCTTGCATTATATGGTGAACACTACATAGGGAAGCAACATCTCTTATGTGTTCAATAGGTGTGATGTGATCTTCACCAGTGAAGATAGGAAGACTTTTTAGAGCTGCTCCTGGTATAGGATCATGTTGGATCAAATTTAATGGGCTTCCCCATTAAATGGTATAAAGCATGTGCTCTTGGTATGGCCATTGGAACTACAAGTGGGTTTACTTGTGGATTCTGAAAAATAGGTGGTTGAACTAAAGCTGTTGCAAAAAGAGGATTTGTATGGATGGAAAAATTAGGCTGAGAACCAGATGGAGGAGAAGAATTAGACAGAAAATTAGAATTTGGGATCTCAGGAAAACCTTTAGCTGATAAATCTGTTGAATTCATTATTTTTTCTATCTCTTTTGTTGTCCTTGATCTCCTTTGTGATGGTGGTAGCTCAATATGCTCAATCGGATCCTCACTTTGTCTTGTCTGAATCTTTCTCATATGTTGTTAAGACCTGTTCTGCACATAAAAACTAGGAAATAGAGTCGCCAGGTACTTAAAAATAAACCTCAAAAGGTTGTAATATTGTTGTCAATAACAAAACAACAACAAAAATGGAGCTTTTTTACGTTGTAACAGCTCAAACATGTCCCACCCGGCATGCCAAAAATTGTTGTCATGAAGGATTGCACCCGTGATGGCTAAGTGTAAAACCCACCAATCCTATGAAACATGGGAATACTTTTAGGCCTATGAGTTGCTTATCTTGAAAGTAGACCTCTGGAAACTAGGTCAACTTCATGGCTTGATCAATCTCCTACAACTTTCTTTTCTATGAGAAAAGGGTTAAAAGGCTTACATGCAAAATAAAACTTATCCTAATGGAGGTGATACAACGAGATTATAAAGTTTTTAACTACTGCACTAAAACTATGATGGCCGCAATAAAGAATGAAAACACTTCACAAATCAACTAGATCACCAAATTCATAAACAATTTGTGAAAAGGCTCAAATTTATCCAACTTATGCATGTAGGAAAAGTGATTTTTCACAACATGCAAAGAATTGGAAACCAGATGAATACAACCCATAACTTGAATCTGCAAAGAAATTATCCTACTTTTGCAAAGCAAAAACAAGATAGAGTAAAGGATTGCAAGAATCACAATAACTCTATCAAATCACTCACCTGACAATGAAAAAGCAAGAAATATTGATAAGGAAACTAACTCTCTATTGCAAACTTAATGAAATAACTCTATTACAATAACTGAAAAAACTAATAAATGCTGAGATACAATGTTTTTTCTGCTATGTGTGTAGAAGAAAAGAAAGAAACGGAGGGAAAAAAGAAGGAGAATAGAAGAATATATAGATATCATGAAGAACATCTCCTCCAAAACTCTAAAATAAAAAAACTGCATAAGAAAAAGCTTAGGGCATATTTGCCCAAAATAGCCTAAAAAACTCATGTGTAACCTTGCCAAAAATAGCTTATGCTGCCATAAATAGGTCTTCCACTGATAGTGCATGAAAAAGGCTCCCTCTGCTAAAAATAGAACTGCCACAAATGCCCAATATAGCTCTGAAAAGCACCTCTCCTCTAAACAAATCTCCATGATGTAAGATGTTAAATATAGATGTCAAAGCCAAAAATATCCCCCCTCTGAAAAAACATGCACTCTTATGCCAAATATAGCCTCAGATAAAAATATCCTCCCCCTGTTGAAAACTGTATGTCTTCTCTTTTATCTTTTAAATAATTCTATCTTAAAACTTTAAACTAAAACAATTCATTTTAGTTAAGTGTTAAGATAGAACTATTTATTCCTTTGTCTCTTTCCCTTTTATAATTTAATATAATTTTATTAAGAAAAATTAAACTTAATAAAACTATATTAATTATAAATATAGAATAATCTCCTTTAATATATATTAATTAAGACCTTTTAAATTAAAAAAAATCTTATTTAACATATATTAAATTGTTAAAAGATAATTAGAAAGAAAAATGAAAGGCTTTAAAATCTTTAGCCCGTTATGCATGAGGGCTCTACATGCATTACCTAGGTTTCATGACTTAGAAAACTCATGACCACGCACATTATTTGTTTCTTAAAAAAAAAGAAATATAAAAGGCTTATTTTTTAAGTATTAGGGCATGCAATGAAGAAAAAGGGGTAAACCCCTCAAATATCTAATTCTTTATTATGTCCTCTTCATGGAAAACGCCTCTTTGTCGTCATGCATTTTTTACTACTCTTCGAGTTGGGGCTTCAAAACAGGAGAAAAAAATGAGACTCCAACTAGATTTTGCTCTATTTTGTGCATGAATCCTCTCTAAACCCGGTGAGTCTTTCATCCTTCTTTCATCTGCATGTTGTACTCACAGAATCTTTGATATTTTTGTATGCGAAGATTTAGGATTTTTATGTGAAAATTATTTTTATGCTTTTCTTTGTATTTTGCATGTTTGAAACTAATAAATCTCTCTGTTCTGAGGCAATTATGGGTTGTTGCTATTCTTTGATGCTGGGAACACTCATCTATTATCATAGACTGTCTCTTTTTCTCTTTTATGATTAATTGCTCTAAGATTTTTTATCTCTTCTCTCTTACTGGGACTGTCTATTGCTTTTTCAATGCAGCACATTTTCATGATCTTCATAGTCCTAAGTGAGTATGGGCTTCTTATGAAGTTATGGACTGCTCCAATGGATGGCTTTTCTTTATCACATTATATGATGCTTTACTATCACTACACTTTCATTTGATAAGCTCAGTATTTAAATGAAATCCTTTGTTAGGGTTTGTGAAAGGCATGTACTATTACTCTTAATCTGTGAGTGCAAAAAGTTGTTTGTGGTGAGTGTGAGGACCATATTATGAGGCACAATCCTTACCATTGATCCTTGATTGTTACAATACCCTTATTCACTGATTTTGCTGATTAAGATCGTGACTATCTTGTGGACTGCTTATGCTTTGATATTTGATACTTACCTAAGACTTCACTTCTTATCATTGTGATAATGCTCCTTCATCTCATTTACTGTCTTTTTTGCAAGTTTGATACACATTATGATGCTCATGTAGCTCATTGTATTTTCTAACTACTTCACTGTATTATGAGTATGCTCATTGTTTCCAGGCTTTTGACTGATAAATATGGGGTATATTGTGATTCACATGGTTGCTATTCTCTTTTTTTTCCCGGTATTGGAATGCTCTTAACGTTTGTGTCTTGACATACCATTCTAATTGTGAAAAAAGGTATAGCTTCAGCAGGGCTTATCATTATTACTGCAATATCATTGTCATTGTGCCTTCTATTCTGTTCCTTTACTAGTAATCTTTATGTATTTCCCGATGACTATTTCTTTTAACTTCATCATGCCTTTGAAGGTTTCTATTATTGTCCTAGGAGTTCTTAAGATTTATTGATCATTTTCTTTCTATTGGACTGCTATCTCAAAGATCAATCCTTGGAGTACTATAGCATCTCTTTCTTTAGCTGCTCCTTTTATAATAGCTCTGTCAAATTTGATAGTTCCCTATGTTGGAGGTGTTATGACTGTTCATAAGGCTTATCACTAGGGTTTGGTATTTGAACTGCTAAATGTGGTCAAATTATGTTATCTCACTACCATAAGGCTTTTTTACTGTGATATGCAAAAGATGGGTGACTGCTCTGAATCCAATATGACTCCCCTATTCATGACTATAATCTCTATGATGAAGACCTTTAATGAGACTGCTCTAAACCTTATTTGATCATTTATCACTGTAAGATTTGATTGTGACCTTTTGTGAACCTTTATGACTGCTAAAAGCTTACATGTTTCTCATGTATCCATTTTCTCATGCGTGAATCTTAAGATGCTTTCTATTTTTTCTTCTGTCATAACTATATTTGGGGCTTGTGACTGAGATTATCATACTGTGCTCAAGCTTTTTGATAGTTAATCAATAGCCATCTCTACACATAAAATGTGAAATTTTTCTTGTATGTGACTGAGACTGTGTGTTATTCATGAATTGTTATGGACTCAATCTTCTCTATGAAAATATAGCTCATATACCATGGTGTAGGGTCTGACAATGATTGTCATTATTGTGCTTTTACTTTAGGGTCACTGTGTTTGAATTGCATGAAGACTCTTAGGTTGTTATTAACTACATTACTAATATTGCTACTCAGATACATGATTGTGGTTGCACTTTAGCTAGTGATGCAAACTTTATGAGATTATTGTGACTGTATTATGACATTCTTGGCTTATGATCATCCTTGTTCTTTGAAATACCTACTATGTTCCTTTTATGAGTATTTATTGAACCTTTTTCTTTGTTCTGCCTCATACTAGGATTATCATTTTTAGTTGGGAACCTGCTTCTTATCCATGACTGTGCATAGATTGCTCATTCACTCGTATAGAATATTACAAGTCTTGTTGATAACATTGTCAATATTATTTCATTATATTTTAAGAAGTTGGAGATCTCTATAGACTAGTGTTGATTAAAGACAGTGACATATACAGGATTCTATCCCTCTTGCTTTAGTTCCTTCATACTCATTTCCAACAACAAAACATCTAAGTCACCCTTCTCTATTTCTGAAAGCCTCTAGTTTTCCTTTGTTGTTACTGTTTGATCAATGGTTCCTTAAGGATATAGTTGGTAGTACTTCTATTTTCCATGGATGGTTTCACTATGACATCTTATGCTCACTATTCTCTTTCTTACATCTATCATCATGCTTGAAATCATCAAGAATCTGAGGCTAATTAGACTAAAAGGATGAATCACAAGAATCCTTAGCTAATTAAACCAATTCTAAACACAATTCAATGAAGGAAATAAGAAATTTAAACTAATGAAAACACCCTATTCTCCACTTGTGCTTCTATTGTTCTTCTCCAATTTGTGTGGTTGATGGCTCTCAGGTATTGCACCAATTTCCTGTGTACAAATGTTTTGAAGTCTGTGATTCTAAAAAAAGCTAGATTGAATTGATGAAAAGATGTTGAATTTATAGATTTTCAACACAAAGGGGCTAAGAAATAGAACTCAAGTGTTGATTGATAGATAACTGATTTAGATTGATTAGTGAACTCAATTGATTGATCTGTTAACTCATTTGATTGAGTTGTTAACTCATTTGATTGAGTAGTGAACTGGTTTAATTGATTAGTCAACTCACTTGATTTATTAGTGACCTGAATAGATGGATTAGTAATAAAAAGGTGATTGAGAGTTAAAAAGGATGATTGATGAGTTAACTGATTAGACAATTGATTTGATCAATCAGTTCTGATTTTAGCATGTGTTGTAGGAATTTGAAATTGAATTTGATTTTCATTTTCAATTTGGATTTGAATTTGGTCATTCGAATGCTGAAATTCACATGAAATTAACTAAAATTCAGATTTGGGAAAAATGTGAATTTGATGATATGAAATTAATTGAAATGATATTAAATTCGAATTCGGGGAAATGAAATGAAATTAGATGGAATTATAATTTGGGGAATCGGAGGAATAAGTTAATTGATTTAAATAATTTAAATGAAATTATTTAAACATAGGAATATAAATTTAATTAAATAATAAAGATTATTTAACTAAGGAATAAATCATAATTAATTAAATAATTGATATTTAATTAATAATTAAGATACAGTTAACTAATTAAACGATATGAGAATAAAAATAGAATAATTAGGAGTGTTGAAGGGCGATGATTAGAAGAAATAGTTAGTTTAATCAAATAATTAAATAATTACTTAATTAAATAGATGAATAATTAGTGTAGAATTAATGAGATTTTTTAGGTGTCTACATTTGCTCCTCCTTGAGACAATGTCGAAATGATATTGTTTCAAAGAAAATGAAAAGAAAAACTACCCCAGTATGCTCCAATGACGCTAGGGTATAATGCCCCCTCAAAAAAAGTTGTCGGAAAATTTTGGATCGAAGACCAGTTTTTGGAAATATGCTAGATAGTGATAATATGAAGTTTGAAAGAGTGTCGATCTCATTTGCAATGTCTAACACTACGTTGAAGATGGAGGGGTCCACGGGTGTTTATGTTAAGATACCCTTATTTTTGAGCTTATAAATTGAGGATTGGTATGGATTTGAGCTCATTTGTATTTTTTGTGTTAAAAGAATTTCTTAGAGATATTAGAGCTTTTGGCATCCTTGGAGCGAAATGGTAGGTAATAGAGCGAGACTACATTTATATGAGCGAGTGCCATCTTATCAGAGACCTCCTGGCATTGGTGGCATGGTGAGTTGTCTGACTTTGTGCATGATTTTTTGTCTGTATTTTGCAATTTTTTAATCATTTTTTGGTGTGTCATTTTTCATGTATGTCGCAATTGAGTATTGATTTGCTACAATTGACTTTATTATGTCACAATTGAGTTTAACACATCGCATTTGCTATTTTATGTCGCAGTTGTTAACTTTTTGTCACACTTGACAAAATTGTATCGCAATTGAATGTTTTGTATCACATATGATAATTTCATGTTGCATTTGGCATAAATATATCGCATTTGCTTGCTTTGCTTTGCATATGATAATATTGAATTAGAATTGATAATAAAGGTCTTTCTTTCTTCAGTTCATGTGTCCAGATAGTTTTGATGACGTAGTTGACTCATTTTTTATATTTTCCAAATGCAAGCGCATTATCCAGTACTTCTTGCTAGGCAAACATGGCCAGATAGTCTTGATCGACGTCATAAGTTGGATGTAGAGGATATCGCTTTGTTACGACATATTGGATTATATTATATTGTGCATTTGCCTGAGGTTACAGCCAACGGGGCTATGATTACTTCTTTGGTTGAGTTGTGACATTCAGAGACATGTTCTTTTCATCTACCGACTGGTGAGGCATAGTGTATGGTGGATACATCATAGGCCTATACCTTTGACAGTTGTGATTAGTGCTCAACAGATTAGACATGGCAGTGGTCCCAGAGGGATAGGTGGAGAAGATAGGGGTAGAGGAGTTAGAGGTGGAGGAGGTAGGGATGGAGGAGGTAGAGGTGGAGGAGGTAGGGGCGTAGGATGTATATATTTGATAGCAACGATCGCAGGGCAGTTGGATAGTGATAGGGAGGATGTGGATATTGGTGGAGAGACTGCATCCATGAGCAATTTCGATGATAATGATGAGTCGGGATCAAGGTCATTGAGCAGCGATGGAGATGAGGGCGGGGATGATGGTTATGATGTGGAGATGCCCTAGGCTGCAAAGTCTGTAGGTGTGGATAGAGAAGATGAGAAGGGATTGAGAGATCAAGTTAGGCATTTGGAGGATTTGGTCGCTACTTTGCAGTAGCGGTAGATGGAGGATAGGGATCAGTATCGGCATGCGATGGAGGATTTGACTGCAGAGAGGGATCAGATAGTTCTTGATAGAGATCAATTACAGTGGGAGAGGGATGAGGTAGTCAGATGGTCTCATATCACTATGGATGCATATGATCAATTATTTGGGCTAGTAACGGAGGAATGTAGCCAGGTAGATAGATATATTGCTGCAGCACGGGAAGCTATTTATTATCGGCAGGCTTATGAGAGAGCTATCCCTGAGAGTTAGAGGGAACCTAGTTTTGGTGCTTTCATGGGGAGAAGATCGAGTCGATCTACTTCTCGACAGACTAGCAGTGGGGGAGTGATGGGTCCACCTAGAGCACCGTCAGGACAGGCTGGAGCTAGTAGAGATGCTCCTACTGATAGAGGCAGTATAGGTTGAGAGATTTGATGTTGATTTTGATGATGTAGATACGATGTATTTTGACACATTTTTATATAATATATATATGATATGCGTTCTTCATGAGATTTTTGATTGTGAACTTCATGCAATTTTTTGTTGTGATCATGAATGCAATATGAATGTGATATCATGCAGTGATTCGATGTAGCTTTATGTTGTGATGCATAATGGTTGATGAAAATTTTATTATGAGTATGAAATGGTAACGAACATGCAATGTGATTATGCTTATATATTTTTGTGTGTCAAAACACATGTTGAAGATATTAGAATAATTGTTAGTTGTTAGACGTAAAAAGATAATCAATCAACTGAATCAATCTTTGGAAGCCATATTTTGATGTAATAATAGATGATATGACAGAAATTTTGATGAGAAAGTCTTCATTACTTTATTTGTGGTGCAATAAATTATCATCATTGATCCTTATTATATAACAATGGATCTTATTACACCAGGGTATAAGGAATGAAGATGTATTGATATCTCATTGCAAAGAAACAAACATGTAACAGACAAGGAATGAACCCTCCATTATGGGAATTACACTAAGGGTTGAGGTATGTGTGGAATTCACAAGTTGAATGCTCCTATAATAGACACCCACTAGAGAAATTGCCCCAAAACTTCATCGGTTCAAACCACAAACAACAAACAAAGAAAAGGATCATGCCCATCATGGTTCCTCTAGTCACTTTTGGACATCCTTGAGTAGCTAAAAGCAATGATCTTTGCCAATTTGATAAACAAAGCCAACCAAAATAGACAAAACTCAGCAATGAGATTGATTGTGCCTTTGCTTTGATATGTTTGGTGTGATTTTGATAATGTCTGGTTTCAGAAATTTTGGACCCCATATAAGACCGATCTATCTAGTTTCGAGTGTACCGATTCTGTTTAAAACAAGATATTGATCACGTTGATAGTTTGATAAATCGATAGATTAGATAGTGTATCGATGTGATTGCAGACGTTTTGACAAGCTAGTTGTATCCTTTGTTTAACTTCGTGCGAAGTGTTTCCTAACATCTGTTGGGGTGTTTGATTCTTATGAGACAATTTATTGCCACTTTACAATTGATATTTGATTGTTTTTGGGTTTTGAAGAGCTTTTCCGATGTTTAGGGTTTTTTGGTATTTTCTCAATGTTTTTGTTCTTTTTTCAGGATCGTATTTGAATATTTTTGTTGTGATTTTGATGTTTTCTGATTTATTTATTTTTCAGGACTTTTTTTCGAATGTTTAGGATTTTTTCAAGATCATTTTTCAAATATTTTTTATTTTTTCAGGATCATTTTTTGAATGTTTGGGATTTTTTTTTCCGGATCATTTTTTGAATGTTTAGGATTTTTTCACGATCATTTTTTGAATGTTTAGGATTTTTTCAGATCATTTTTTGAATGTTTAGGATTTTTTCAAGATCATTTTTTGAATGTTTAGGATTTTTTCAAGATCATTTTTCGAATGTTTGGGATTTTTTCAGTTATGCCCCCAAGTATGAAAACCTATGATGATGCATAATGTGATGGAGACAATGAGTTTTTGATATGAGTTATGCTAATGTAGGATGCATGACAAAAATGTAGTTCCTATTCGAACAAGGATGAGTGTGTGTGTCTTTCATTCTGAAATGCACTAATTGGATTAAAGGTGCAAAACATTTCAGAGATAGGAGTTCAATTTATTCTCTAAAAGACTTAGACCATCCAACTTAACACACTATGTAACAAAGATTTATGAATGGAGGTGTGAAAAACTTCTCCATCAATTCTTGAAATTTTGATCTTCTTTTGCCCATGTGTGTGTGTTTGAGTTTATTCTGACTCTTATAATCATCAAAGACCCTTAGAATCCTATGTGGCTAGCTACGTGAGTTATTCTGACTTCAAAAGAAACCTGGATAGAGCCTCGCTGCCAGCAAGCTTTTAGGGCTCCGATGAGATTATACACTATAATCTCTCAAATATTGCTCCATTGCCAATAGGCATCCATAGCCCTGATGGAGTTACTTGCATGTTCCCATAGTCAAACTTTTTTTTTGTCGCACTTGTATGCATGATATTTCAGTAATATGTCATTTTTTTGTTTGTTTTGTCTTGAGATTGACATAACATTTTTTTCTTTTGTTTTATTGCCTTGACTTGTAAGTAATGAAACCTACTTGGGTATGACAATTATAGTGGCGTTGAAGTAGAATATTGGATTTTTCACTAGCCACATGACCAACCAAGTATTTGTAATGACTTAGAGTTTTTTATTAATGTGTAAGATATAACAATTGATAGATTTTGGTAACAAGACTTGATAAGGAAACCTCTACCCAACCAAGGATAAAGCATAATCTCAATGTGATGTTGAAGATGAGTGACTAGATACCTCTGAAAGACTTTATCAACAAGTATCTAGGAAATGAGACAACCTTCGTTCCTTTTAGTATAGACAGGTGAATGACTCGAGCAATCACCCCATTTTATTGATGCAACAATATGAGAAGAGATAATGAAATGTGGTAAAGAGATATGCAAATGCAGTACTGGAATTGAAATGAACCCACCCTTAGATGTAATATCTTTTTAGGTGCATACTATTGATGGGATCAGGGAGTGAATCTTCCTCCATTGTTTACAAATGACAAGCACCATTTCCAATTACTTTCCTTATGACAAACAGACCTAACCAGTTAGGTTCAAACTTTCCTATTTTTCATGTTCAACAAGGTTTCTTTGATTTTCTTTACGAACAATATCTCCTATTTCAAAGAAACGTGGGTTGACTCATTTGTTGTAGCTTCTTCTCATTCTATTTTGGTAGCCTTGTAAATAGTTTAGAAGGGCTATGTCATTTTTCATCTAGGAATTTTAATTCTTGCAAACGTGCAACTCTATGGTTTTCTTCTGAGATAATGTTTTTTAGAGAGACTCTTAGGGATGGCAATTCTACTTCAATAGGTAAAATGGCTTTTGCACCATAAACTAGAGAGAAAGGTGTTGTATTAGTTGTCGTACGTATACTAGTTCGATAAGCCCATAGAGATGGATTTAGTTGGAGATGACAATCTCGTCCACTATCATTGACAACTTTCTTTAAGATTTTCAAAATAGTTTTGTTTGTTGCTTCAGCTTGACCATTCCTTTGGGGATAGTAAGGTATTGCAAAACATTGTTGGATCTTAAATTGTTCACAAAGCTCACTCACTTCTTGATTTTTAAACGGTCGTCCATTATCAGTCACGATGCACATGGGTACCCCATACCTATAAATGATATAATTTAGGATAAATTTTGCTATTTGTTTTCATGTTGTGAAAATCATCGGGATTGCTTCAACCTATTTCATGAAATATTCTATAGCGGTGAGAATAAACTTATGTTTGTTGGAAGAGGTAGGATTTATTTTCCCTACAAGATCTAATCCCCATTATGAAAATGGCCATGGTGATGTTATTGGTTGAAGATCTTGAGCAGGTGCATGAATAAGATTCCCATGTATTTGGCATTGCTTGCATCTTTGGACATACTTGTAAGCATCCTTTTCCATTGTAGGCCAATAGTAACCTGTTTGTAATAGTGTTTTTGCTAGAGCAGGTCCAGAAGAATGTGTGCCAAATATTCCATCATGAACTTATTTTAAGGCAATTTCTGTCTCCTCCATATCAAGGCATCTGAGTAAGGTGTTGTCTATACTTTTCCTATATAAAGTGTCAAAACTAATTTCATGTTTTGATGATTGTCGTATGAGTGTTTTTCTTTGATTTCGTGAAAGATTTGGGGTATATATTGATCATGTAGGTATGTGTATATATCTTTGTACCATGGAGACTCGGGTCCTACTATCATACAGACATATTTAGTGGATGGTATTTCATAAGCTGGGATAATGAGTTGTTCCACTTCAAATTCAAAGTGAGTTCCATCATTTGGCATATCTAAGAGATCCTACTATTGTCATTGCATCTGCTGCCCTGTTTTACATTCTCGAAATCTATTTAAATGTGACGTTGGTGAAGTCTTGCTTGTATTCTTCTACCAATTGTTTGTGCGGTTGTAACTTATCATCTTTTGTATTGTAATCACCATTGACTTGATTAATGATGAGTTGTGAGTCTCCAAAGACTTGTAGATCTTTGATATTCCATTATAATGCAGTGTGTAGTCCTACCATCAGGGCTTCGTGTTTAGCAATGTTATTGGTACAAGGGAAGCTAATCCTAAATGATTTGGGAATTGAATCTCCTTAAGGATTTATGAATAGAATTCCTGCTCCTACACCATGATTTGTATGTGAACCATCAAAGAATAATTTCCATTGTGTTTGTGTTCATAGTGCAAATATTGATTCATCTCAAAAATCTATCACCATTGGATGGTTGTCTTGTAAAGGTGCTTTTGCAAGTTGGTCTACTATGATTTGTTCCTTTATAGCCTTTCTTATGATGTATTCAATGTCAAATTCACTGAGTATCATGACCCATTTTGCAAGTCTTCCGGTTAGTGTTTCTCTATTCATCAAGTATTTGAGTGGATCAAATTGTGCAACCAGTTGTATTTTATGACTCAACATATAATGTCTCATTTTTTGTGATGCAAAGACTACTGCAAGACACGCTCTTTCTATTTGTGTGTAGTTGAGTTCATATCCAATGAGTGTTCTAATAATGTAGTACACGGCTCTCTCTTTTCCTTGTTCATCATGTTGCGCTAGAAGAGCGCCTAAGGAAGAATTTGTTGCAGCTATGTATAGTAGTAATTGCTTCCCATATACTAGTGGAACCAAAATTAGAGTGGACAATAGATATTCTTTTAGTTTTTCAAATGACTCCTGGCATTGTTGTGTCCATTTAAATTTCACACCTTTCTTCAGAAGATGTTGAAACGGTTGGCACTTTTCTACCAATTGGGCTATGAAGCGCCTTATGGATTGTAATCTCCCTTTTAGACTTCTGAGTTGTTTGAGTGTAGCAGGTGATGGCATGTCTAAAATAGCTTTAACTTTCTCTATATATATCTCAATTCCATGATTGGATACAATGAAGCCCAAGAGTTTTCTAGAGGTTACCCCAAAGACATATTTTTTTGGATTTAGTCTTACATTGTATTGCTCCAGTCTATCAAAGATCTTAGCCAATATGCTTAAGTGACTATCCCTTGTTTTGGATTTTTCTAGTAAGTTGTCTACATAATCTTCCATGATTGTGTGTATCATATCATGAAACAAGGTGGTCATTGCTCTTTGATAAGTGGCACCTGCATTCTTGAGGCCGAATGGCATCACATTCCAGCAATAGGTTCTCCATGGGCAAGTAAATATTGCCTTCAGTTGATCTTCTAGCACAATTTTGATTTGATTATACCCAGAAAAACCATCCATGAGTGATAGCATTTCATTTCTAGTTGTTAAGTCCACTATGATGTCTATATTAGGGAGCGGAAAGTCATCTGTGGGACAAGCCTTGTTAAGATCTCTGAAATTGGTGAAGATCTTGATACCTCTAGTATGCTTGGATACCGGGACTAGATTTGAAATCCATTCAACATAGTCTATAGGTCTGTTGAAACCCACATCTAACAATTTTTGTAACTCAATTTTGACTAACAAGGCTATGTGGGGGTGCATTTTCTTGAGCTTTTGTTTGTATAGCTTTACCCCTAGAAGTAAAGGCAAGTGATGTAAAACTAATTCTGGGTCTAATCCAAGCATATCTCCATAAGACCATGCAAGTTGATGGGTCTTTGCTTAAAGAAGCTGATAAATTTATCTTTTTCCACTGGATCAAGGGACTTTGCCAAGTGAATGTCACGAACCTTCTCAGCATCGCCGATGTTGATTTCCTCTATTTATTCTACTAGTAATGTTGACCGTTCTTTACCAACAAGTAGGGCATGTGTTCAACTTTATCATCATTGTCGTGATTAAGAGAAGAGCTTGCCTCTCCAAAATATGCAGTTTTGTCTAGATCTACTACATAGCCAGCTTTATGATCATTATAAGGGAATCCATCTCTAGCACCTAAGAATTATGCTATAGCTTCATCATTTTGGAACCAATCTAATTGTGGCTCTCCTTCTTTCTCCTAGTCAATCAAACATGGATGTATGAGGGGTTAATCTTTGTCTCTTGTCATTTTAGATGATCCAGATATCATGCATACTTGATTATGATATGTTGTTTCTTCATCATATAGCGGTGATGAGATGTCTTCATTCTTAGATGGAAATTCATAGTCATGAGAATCTGTGAGGCTTTCTATGTACATTTCACTCTCTGATTCGGTATCACTTATCTTGGCAAGATTATTGACAATAACCAAGGATTTGGTTCACCTGCTGGTGTTAAGCTTATATTTATTGCCTTGTTTGCTTGCGTAAATGATTCGAGTACTCTACTACTGGTTGTCTCTATGTTAGGTTCTTGCAAAAGTTGCCTCATGTCTTCACCATCTAATTCTATGATAGGAGATGTTGGTAGTTTCTTTCTTTTTTGAGGTGGAAAGAAATCCATTTGGCTTATAGGTATGAAATCTGAGGGTACCTTTGGCCTGTTCAATATATCCAATGTTCTTTGTCTAGCTTCTATGATTGGTGGCACATATTTATATCCCAAGCCTTGATTCTTTGGGTTTTCATTTGGAAAAACAGGTTCTAATATTCCTTTCTTTTATAGCCCTAATCCTGTGGTGCCATCATATCTGTGTTTTTGTAACATCTTGAAGTCATTTCCATATTGATGTAGAGGTATCTTGGGTACTACTATGTCATCCGCCTCTCTATATATCCAGTGATTAATATCTTCATTTAGGGATTCTTCTTGTAGATCTCCCCATCTAATGAAGGAACAAGAATATGAATATTTTACTATTTCTTTGCCTTTATCTTGCTTAATTGTTGTGTTTTGAGGCTTCCCAAAGGACCTCAGAGAAAATGATGATTTTTTACCATCTGATGTGCTTGAAATGGAATATTATCCACAACCAAATTCTTTAATATGTAAAAAAGATGTAGTTGGTGTGTTTTTCTCTGTTTCTTTAATTGATAATGTTTCCATTTGTAGGTGAATGGGAGCTTCTTGATTGTTTGGTACCTGATTATCTGAGGTTGCCTTTAAATGATTACAATGTTGAAAAGGGTTCAGGTCACCATGGACAGTGATCTCTATACCATTATATGGGAAATTTACACATTGGTGAAAAGTTAATGGTATTGCTTGCATTGTATGTATCCACAGGCAACCTAACAGCATATTGTACCTCAGTTCTCTATCTAGTACTTGGAAGGCGATATTTGTTGTAGCCGATCCCACTTGTATTGGTAATGTCACCATACCTTTGGAAGGGTGTTCCACATTGTCATAGGCTTTTATATTGATTCTCTTAGTAGATTCAATATAATATTTAGAATATCCTAGAGCTTTGATCAAATGTAGAGTGCAAATGTTGAGGCACGCGCCACCATCTATTAGTACTCTTCAAACCTTTTTTGGGTCAATGAAAGCTTCTAAGTGCAATGGATCATTATGCATGAGATGTTTTGTAGGAACATAATGTTTAGTTAATGTGACCTTTGAGGATAACAAGTTTTCCACCATTGATTGAAATGTGTTCTCATCAATGTCTCTAGCAACAACTGAATCTTGTAAGGCTTTATCCAAGACTTCTTTATGGGCTGGTGATATGCGCAACAACTCAAATAATGAAATTTGGGCTGGATTTCTCTTCAATTGATCCACCATATTATAGTTGGTAGTTATTGAAGGTTGGTTTGGAGGTATTCCTTGTAATGTCTATTTTGATCTTCTTGTAATGATGGCACAATCTTTGCTTCTAGGATTCACTGTAATTGTAGCTACCATTTCATGTCCTTGACTTAGTGTGTTAATGGAATAGTCAAATACTAGATTGGTATAATTGGTAGTATTGTCTTGTGTATTAGAACTGGAAGCCTTTCCCTTGTCATGTTTGACAAAAGGATCTTTGAAAATGGTATGATTTATATTTGTTGCTTTATAATCCACTGTAATCTCACCTTGACCTATGAGATCTTGGCTGAGGTTTTTCAATTTGTATCAGGTTGTTGTCTTTCAGCCCTTATTACGATGATATTCATAGAAGTCATTGTCATTCCACCAAGCAGACTTAAATGAACCTGGTTCATATGGCCTAGCTTCTGGTAAAGTTATAGCATTGCTCTGTATCAACTTCTTTAGTGTTGATTCAATGGGTTCTTAAAGGGGTGTGAAGTTCCTTCTAGGTGCGCCTATCCTTGGAGGCCTTGGATTATTTGACTGTAGCACATTGGTGTCATTTGTCTGAGACTGGTTCTTATCAATTGGCCCTTGTAAAGATATTACTGGTTGAGCTCTGTTCATAATACGTGTGTCAACAACTCCGTTGTTTGTGACATTTTTGTTTCTAGACCAAAATTTTGGTCTTTCATTGCTTGTGCTGGTGGTTGGTCCACTATCCTTTTGGTGTTTCAATATCCCTTGTTCTAATAGGCCTTTCTCACATTTTATGCCTTTTTATGTAATGTCTTTGAAATTATTTAGGCATTGCAATTGTAATGGATATTTAATCGAAGGCACCAGATTTTCATTAAAGATGTCTACTTTTTCCGCTTCAAGGATGTGATTTAGGCATCTATGATATAGTCCTCTCCATCTTTGTAAGAATGTAGCGAAAGTCTCACCTTCTTTTTTTTTTGTTGCACATAAATCCATTAATGTGATTGGATTTTATATGTTGAAGGCAAAGTTGGATATAAACAGCTCAGCTAATTCTTCCCATGAAGTAATTTTTGGCGGTTGGTGCAAAAACCATTCTAGTGTTGTCTCTCCTAGGCTCTTTGAAAATAATTTCAACAAGTATGTATCATTGTGAGCTACTTCAATGCATGTTGTAAAGAATTCTCTTATATGATCTCGAGGATCTCCTTTCCCTCTATATTTGTCAAATTTTGGCATTTCAAAATGTGGGGGAAAAGGTGGCATGTATAATTTTCTATCAAAAGGATAAGGACAGTGATCTTCCATGGTATAGCTATTTTTATCATTCCCCGCTTGTATACTGGTCATTTTATTTTGTAGGTTCTCCATTTGTTGAGTCAGAATTTTAGTTTGGGTTATCGGTGTGTTGACTTGATGAATGTTATGTACAAAAGGAATAGTATTTGAGTACCTTTGGACTTGTTGAAATATAGATAAACCAGGTGACCGTGTCCCATCAGTTCCAACAGGCTGTGTGAAGTATGCAAATTATGGAGTAGCATTTGGCTGAACCAAGCTTGTTATCCCTAGATTCACATTCTGACTATTGTAGGAGGAACCAACTGAGACTGTTGGTTGAGTTATATTTGCCAAGTTAGTGGTATGAGATATTGGAGCTTGTAGCATCATATTTGGCATTGACCATGTTGTAAGATTGGCAGTTGGTGGTGTCAGTGTTGATTGTATTGAGGTTGTAGCCACATTTGGTGTTGCCCATGTTGTAAGATTGGCACTTGGTGGTGTCACTGTTGATTGTATTGAGGTTGTAGCCATATTTGCATTTTGAGATAAACCTTGTGTTGTTGTAGCAATTGTCGCTTGTGTCTATGTTGTAATGGGTATTTGAGGTATATTCTAGCTTAATGTCATACCTTGTGGCAGTATTGTTGAAATATCTACCCCTAGTAGTAGTTTGGCCCCATTTTATACTAAGAGAGTGAGATACCTATCTCTGTCACTATTAATGAGATCGTTGAGGATCATTAATGTTGTGGGGTCTTGTTGGGCTGCTTCGAGCTCTTCCTTTGTCAAACTATGTCGTATTTCATCAAGGGAAGGCATTTTGTTTAGGTTTGTTGACATTGTTGCGAGTGTGTAACCCTATGTTTGTTGTTGTGTAGATAAATCTATATTCCATGTCAGGTTGACCAAGGGGTCGTTATTAGGATCCATTTGATTTTTTGCCTTCTGAGCACGTGTTAATGGCATGAATATTGCTTTGAAGTGATCTTGACTCCCTAAGATGTGTATGCGAGACTTAGCTATATGCAACTAAATATGTTTCTATGACACCCTAAAATGCAAATGACTTGCTATCTAGGATTTCAAAATTCAAACACAAGATTTTCAACGTATTGCCTAAAAGCTTCAAATTTTGCCTCTTCTTTAATTTAGTTTTCTAGGTCCATGTCTATCTTTACTAATTTTTGAACTTCTTCATTTATGACGGCTTAGACTATGTCATATTGGATTTGATCAATTATTAATTCTTCAGCAGGGATATTTAAATCGTCAATTATTTCTAATTGAGTGTTGCTTGTCCCAAGATTTGGTTGTTCAAATGGGAATTGATCATTTCCTTTTAGACCCATGTGTTTGAATATTACTATGCAGATAATGTAGACTCTAAGAATGAATGAATGATACCTAAGATGATGGACACTTTATATAACATGGTTTGAGGAATGTTGCTATGGTTTTCTCTACCAATCGTCTAATGGCTTCTTTTTGAGCTTCTTTTTGTATGCTTTTCCTTAGTTTCTCATCAAGGTGAATAGACTTTTGGATTTCATCATCTATGATGGCCTCAACTATGTCATATTGGGAACGATTGACTCTTAACTTCCAAGTGAGATTATCTAAACCATCAATTATTTGTAATTGGTCAGTGTTTGGTCCAAGATTTGGTTGTTCAAATGGGAATTCTCCATCTCCTCTAATACCCATGGACTTAGGTATGATTCCTATAACTTGATGTGACACTAATCTTAAGGTGAAATTACTTGTGTGAGGACTTTGTGTGATGGCTCTAATGGGACTTCTACATGAATTGAGTACCTAGGACCTATGGTCATTTGAAAGTAACATTTTCATCATCTTTGAATTTGTACAAAAAGGTTTGGTTTTGACGTTGGTTTTGTTGTTGGAACTTGTTTTATTGTTGAAGTTTTTGACCTTGTTGAACACTGAAACTCTTGACTTTGTTTTGATTTGAATCTTGCAATGTTTTGGAATTTGTTGAAGTATAGAAAAGAGCACAACAGTCACATCAAAAACAATAAAACCATGAATATAACAATTATGTAGGAAAGTTTTTCAAATTTCCCTGAATGTTGGAATCTTTTTCAAGACCCCATTTTGTTTTTGTTGTATTTGGGCAATTCAATATCAGACAGACTCTCCTAATGTCAAAAGGTCATAAGTATTATCACAACCCACATCTTGATACTATGTTATCTCAAACAGTTTTGTCACACCCTAGGGTGTGCCCTTTTTTTTGCCTTTTTCCAGAAATTAGACCAAAGAAGATTGCTCCTCAATTGGCCCGTTATCTTGGGAGATTTATGGTGAGTGTCTTAGGGAAAGATTCTTCCCCACCCTTGCACTGAGATAAAACAAGTGTCAGTTTACTGACTTGGCTTGGCTTCTAATTTCTATGGTGTTTAGACAGGGTTTCATTCGAGTGGTCACAATCAGCAGCGTTTTACACTCCATTGAGGGAGGTCTCCCAATCTGTAGAGGTTACATTCTACAGATTTTAACGCACTGTATAGGCACTCAGGAAGGTATAACACCGTTGTGACGGCATGTAACACTCATCACACATGATTTTCATCACATACGCATTTGATTATAGTGGCTTGGATTACTTGGCTTTATTCATTGGCCACTTAGGTCATTCCCCTCTCATCGGCCTTAATGGCGCCCTAAGGGCAACTCGGGAGGGCAGGCCTTCTAAAGGATTTAATTGCATAAAATAAAGGAAAACATTAAAAATGAGAGTCTGGTTTTTTTATCACCCATTGAAGGGGAGAGCATAATACCTATCCCTTAGAATACACAAAAGATAAGGTTCTTTTTATCCCTTCATTGCAATGATTTTCTATTCTAAGTGGAGATGTTGCTCCACACAGACATGGTGTTCATTTTAACCATCATAGCAATGATGAAAGTTGTTTTTATTCTTTATTAAAGCACCAAAAAGAAGTGTTTCTAAGCTACCCCTGTAGAAAATTAATAATGTTAGACAACACACGGTGGGCTATCCAGCCTAATTTGCAGGTTACAGAGTTTTGTCTTTTCACAGACAAAGAGGTATTCTGGTAAAAACCAAAACAGTAATAAAACAGAAAACATAAAACTAAATTTATCAAATGCGACTAACCTACTAATCAAATGCGAATTGATATCATATCAAATGCGACATGATGAAATATCAATTGCAAATTACTATGTAAGAAATTGCAACATGATGACTGATCAATTGCGATGTCATGTGATGTGATAGCAATTGCGACTTATGAAAAAAAAAATTATTTTGAATTTTTTTTTTTTTTTTTTGCGGACTTTTAACAGAAAAATAGAAGGAAAAGATAGAAGATAGAAGAGTTATTCTACAATGATGTTGTTCCACACTACGCGATCCAACACATCGATTTCGTCAAAGAACTTGTACTTGGTTAGAAAGTGATGGATGGTTCCGTGATACTGAGCGATTTCCTCTCTTTCTTCAATTTCACGGAGCTCCTTTTCAGCCTTTATAAGTTTCTGATAAGTTTTTTCTTGTCTCTACTTTGCTTTTCCTTCCTTGCACCTAAAATTTTAAATGTCACCTTTCCTACCATTGAATTAGAAATACTTTATATGCAGAAATGAAATTTTCCAGAATTCAATAAAAATTCAGGGTTAGATGCGCAATACAAAATCATGCAAAAATGACACAAGAATTTTTTAATTATCAATATTTTAGGGCAATTGTGATCCGTTTAGGCAATTGTGACATCCTGTGTGGTCAATTGTGACATGTTGTCAGGGTGATTGCGATATGATATGAGCAATTGCGAACTTCTGCGTATGCAATTGCGACGTCTAATTTCTTGTGTCTATACGAATCTGCAAAACATATCAAAACAAAATCAAAGGTTAGAGTGATTCATGTCGGGTTCACCAAATATCATCATGCTTGAAATCATCAGGAATCTAAGAATAATTAGACTAAAAGGATGAATCACAAGAATCCTTAACTAATTAAACTGATTCTAAACACAATTCAATAAAATAAATGAAGGAAATAATAAATTTAAACTAATTAAAACTCCCTATTCTCCACTTGTGCTTCCATTGTTCTTCTCCAATTTGCATGGTTGATGGCTCTCAGGTATTGCACCAATTTCTTTCATAAAAATGTTTTAAAGACTGTGATTCTAAAAAAAGCTAGATTAAATTGATGAAAAGAGGTTGAATTTATAGATTTTCAACACAGAGGGGGTGAGAAATAGAACTCAAGTGTTGATTGATAGATAACTGATTTAGATTGATTAGTGAACTCAATTGATTGATCTATTAACTCACTTGATTGAGTTGCAACTCATTTGATTGAGTAGTGAACTGGATTAATTGATTAGTCAACTCGATTGATTAGTGAACTGAATAGATGGATTAGTCATAAAAAGGTGATTGAGAGTTAAAAAGGATGATTGATGAGTTAGCTGATTAGACAACTGATTTGATCAATCAGTTCTATTTTTAGCATGTGTTGTAGGAATTTGAAATTGAATTTGATTTTGATTTTCAATTTGGATTTGAATTTGGTCATTCGAATGCTGAAATGCACATGAAATTAACTGAAATTTCAGATTTGGGAAAAATGTGAATTTGATGATATGAAATCAATTGAAATGATCTTAAATTCAAATTTGGGGAAATGAAATGAAATTAGATGGAATTATTTGGAATTATAATTTGGGGAATTGGAGGAATAAGTTAATTAATTTAAATGAAATTATTTAAACATAAGAATAGAAATTTAATTAAATAATAAAGATTATTTAACTAAGGAATAAATCATAATTAATTAAATAATTGATATTTAATTAATAATTGAGATAGGGTTCACTAATTAAACAATATGAGAATAGAAATAGAATAAATAGGAGTGTTGAAGGGCAATGATTAGAAGAAATGGTTAGTTTAATCAAATAATTAAAGAATTACTTAATTAAATAGACGAATAATTAGTGTAGAATTAATGAGACATTTTTAGGTGTCTACAACATCTATTGTGTTTTGATCAAAACCACATTAATCACTACCTTGAGACTGTTTGAAACACTATATCTGTTATTGATGATGATTTGAAGGTTCTTTTGCATAGTTGGTTGTAGCTTTTCCATGAGTATTTCAAAGTGTTGTGACCACTCTCCTCAAAGATAATTTAGCTATATGATCATGGTGATGAATGTTATATATCCTAAGTTATATTCACTTAGAGACTCTGAACAATAATGTTACACTATCTCTTCAATGATCTCACTGCTTGATGTATGTCCTACAAACTATCCATGAAATCACCCATCTCTTTGAGGACTATTATTGTTTTGTAGGCTTGATATCTACAGTCACTATGCAAGCTTTGGATTCTATTAAAATCTCTTGATATTATGCCATTTTGTACCTTTAATGCTGAATAATCTGTGATTGAATAATCTATGTATGCATCTTTGTTGGTATGTACTACTCCTCTAGCTACAAATTATCCTTAACCAGGAATGACTATCAAGAGTTGTTGAAGACTTGATTTGAGGTTGTGATCTTAAGGCATCTGTAACTTTGATTGCTTGAGTGCATTGTAGTCACTACTCTTGATGAAAATTCAACATTAGTACTTTTTCCTTGTATATACCTTGGTTTGTATTACTCCTATGTATTTTGATGCATTAGGATTGTTAATGTGTTATTAACAAGGTATGTGGCTACCTTTTGACAATGAATCTTGTTGTATGGCAGTGACCTTTGTTACTTATTGTAGCTATACGGTATTCTTCAATATGATTGTATATTGCTTTATGACTATCACCTTTTGATGCTTGAGGTTGTCCATAGGCTGTAACCTTCATGGGTGTGCTCATTGTATTCAAAATAGTCTCAGAGATCTTCAACATTTGGTAGGTATTGTTATAACGGTTAGAGTTCCCTGTGATTTAAAACATGTAGACAGTACTAATAGTCATTTACACACTTGGAAATCGCTTTCCACACAACTCTTTGATATTGACAGTGGCGTAGCCCCTTTTGACCTTATTTTTGGAACAACGGGATCTTGTTGCACTGGTTTAGGCTGAAAGTGTACTTTTTGCTTTTCTTTTGCTCCTGCAGGTTGTCCTCTTGGCAAAATCTACACATTTTGGAAAGGTTGAGGTACCCTAGCAGCTTGTTGGGTTGTACAAGGTTGTTGTTTTCCCTTATCATCTTTTTACTGATCATTTCCAACTCATTGTTGATGATTTGCAGCTTGGTGTCCTATGTCAATATGCTACACTTTTTTGACCTTGTATTGGCAACAATAGGTGTATGAGGTTGATTTTGCACTTGTGCCTGATTAACTCCACAAAATTCTTCACCCTGTTAATTCATTAAGGCAACCTTAGGAAATTTTGATTCCTCATTAACACCTACATCCTAAAAAGATGTAGGATTATTCTGTACCATCAAAGCATGTGACTAAGCATGTGTTGTATTCAAACAAGATGCTTGATTATGGGCTTGTTGACACAGAAAGCACCAATCTTGTGCTAAATTGTTTTGTATAGGCACAATCTCCTTAAAATTGTTGGTAGTATTTTGATTGTACTACTAGTAAGGCCTATTATTATAGTTCCTCCTCTAATTCTGAGGATCAGCTTGGTAGTTAGGCCTACTAGGCTGATATGGAGCTTGATAAGGGGCTTGGTACCTCTAATTTTGGCCTTGATTTTTCTTAAGGCTTACCAATTCATTACTAACAAACTGCAATAATTTTTCCATCCTTTCTTGGGTACCTTTGAGCTCTTGCAGCTCTATATTTGTTGTCACAACATTATTATGAGCAAAAGTTTGGAAGCCTAATACTAGAACAACAAGTGATGCTGCTATAGGAGGTTCTTGTAAGGACATTAATGGCTGAATATTAGGAAAAATAGGCATAGTAGGCCTAGGGGAAATATTACCATCTTGTATAAGGTTTTTTTCTACTCTAATAGCTATATCATAAGTTGTTGGTAATGTAACCCCACCCATAGACTGAATCATAACAGCAATATCATTTTTTAAAGCTCTCAAATAATATAAAAATGTATGTTTAGGAGAGGGTTTTACCATTGTAGAAATTTTATTCCATGTTCACTCAAAATGGCAGATGAAATCTGTCATCTGATCTTGTGGAGCCCTCTTGATAGTGGTCATCTTCTCAACCAATGACAGGTGATCTGACTTATCTACAAATTCATCTCTATTGCATTTATTATGTTTTGATCAAAACCACATTAATCACTACCTTGAGACTATTTGAAACACTATATTTGTTATTGATGATGATTTGAAGGTTCTTTTGCATAGTTGGTTGTAGCTTTTTTATGAGTATTTCTGAATGTTGTGACCACTATCCTCAAAGATAATTTTCCTCTATGATCATGGTGATGAATGTTATGTATCCTAAGTTGTATTCACTTAGAGACTCTAAACAATAATGTTGCACTATCTCTTCAATGAGCTCACTTTTTTATCTTTGTCCTAAAAACTATCGATGAAATCACCCATCTCTTTGAAGACTGTTATTGTTTCGTAGGCTTTATATCTACAATCACTATTCAAGCTTTGGATTCTGTTAAAAGATCTTGATATTATGTCATGTTGTACCTTTGATGTTGAATAATCTATGTATGCAGGTTAGTTGGTATGTACTACTCCTTTAGCTACAAATTGTCCTTAACCGGTAATGGCTATCAAGGGTTGTTGAAGACTTGAATTGAGGTTGTGATCTTAAGGCATCTGTAACTTTGATTGCTTGACTGCACTATGGTCACTACTCTTGATGAAAATTTAGCATTAGTACTTTTTCCTTGTATATACCTTGGTCTGTATTAGACCTATGTATGTTGATGCACAATGACTGTTAATGTGCTATTAACAAGGTATGTGGTTGTCTTTTGACAGTGAATCTCCTTGTATGATAGTGACCTTTGTTACTTATTGTAGCTATACTATATTCTTCAAAATTACTATATATTTATTTATGACTATGACTTTTTGATGTTTGAGGTTGTCCATAGGTTGTAACCTTCATGGGTATGCTCATTGTATTGAAAATAGTCTCTGAGATCTTCAACATTTGGTAGGTATTGTTATAACGGTTAGAGTTCCCTAAGATTTAAACCATGTAGACAGTACTAACAGTCATTTACACACTTGGAAACCTCTTTTTGCACACCTCTTTGATATTGACAATGGCGTAGCCCTTTTTGAGTGATCTAAGCTAAAATATTCCTTAACTATGATGATTCCTTCAACTTTGTTTTGATGATCATGCATGCAACTACCATTTTCTTTTTATTTGTGCAAACTCTAGGACTGAGACTGAATTCTTCAAATATTTTGCTTAATAAATGAAATGTATTGAACGATGTGGTCTCTTAATTCACTGTCTGTCCTTTTTAGATGACTGTTATTAATTTTTTGGGTTGTTATCATGATTTCCATTATGAGTCCTTTGCATTATGGATTGTACTTTTAGGTTGGTTGTTCTTTGGTCTTTACTGTCATCTCATAAACATTGTCTACCTTGAATCTATTATTATGAAGCTTCTTTATTCCTTCCATAGATATGATGTTTGATGAGCACTTTTACCTCTTTGTGCACTGTTTTGATGTATGTTATTACTCATTGCCTGCACTCTAAAGATTAAATCATAGCCACTGTGTTATGTTGTTACGTTGCCTATTATTGAAATCAGGGATCACTGAAAGGGGGGGTGAATCAATGCTTTACCGATTAACAGATTTACAAACATAACTTTAAACCACCAGAGGAAAACACTTGAAACTGAAATGCAGAAACATAAAACAATCAACCACAAAAGCATAACACCGGATTTTTACGTGGAAACCCAAATGGGAAAAACCATGGTGGGATTTGAACCCACAATATTATTCCACTATGGCCAGTAGCAAAACAATATTAGAATATGGTATTTGAACCCACAATATTACAATATTACAATTTTAATATGGTTGAAATATTTTAAAGGGAAAAGAATGAATAGTGGTGACTCACACATGAGGTCATAATTTACTTAGAATTTTTTTATTTTTTTTCAATATTCTAATTGAGCACATGGTGTAGGAGAAATAATAAGATTTTAGAAGCAAATCTCGAATTCAAAATGCATGGTAAAATGTAATCACCACTATGACAAGTTTTAAGGAATATGCCTTGCATGAAAGAATTTCAAATTCAAATTCAATATCTTGAGGAGATCTCCTTATGGTGCCCAGCTGCTCTAACAGTGACAAATGATAAGATTTGTCTTCAAAGTGTGAGTTCAACCTATTACCTAGTTCATCCCAGGTAGCAATTGAATTTAAAAGTAACCATCTGAACCACTTAAGCACTTTGCCTTTGAATGATGCGGCTAGAAGTCTAATTGCAACATTCTCTTGTGTGATATGATGTACTCCACACAATGAAGCTATGTCCCTTATATGATCAATGGGTGTGGTTTGATCTTCTCCTATGAAGAAAGGTAGGCTTTTTAATGTTGCTACAGGAGTATCATCATGATGTGTAAGGTTCAAGGGGTTGCCTTGATTGAAAGGCACAAAAGGTTGAATTCTTGGTAGAGCCATTGGAATAATAGGTGGGTTTAAAGGTGCTTGAGATAAAGAGTTTGAAAACAAAGGATTATTGTAAGTTGTAACTGAAGGTTGAACAATGGGAGGAATAGACAAAACTTGGGTTAATGGATTTGATGAATTTTCTAGATTTGTTCCTTTATTTGTTGTCTTACTCTTCCTCTTTGGTGGTGATAGATGAGAATGTTCAATATGCTCCTTTGTCTTGTTTGAATCTTTCTCATAAGCTACAATTCACTAGATCTGCTTGAAACCAAGAAATATGAGTCGCCAGGTATGAAATTTGTTGCCTCTAAAGGTTGAAGTTACTACAACTCCCATCAATATAGGAACCAAGATGGCCTTATATGAACTAAAATAGTTCAATAGTCCCACTAGGCATGCCAAAAATTGTTATCACCAAGATTGCACCCGCGAATGCTCAACTGAAAGCTCAGCAATCTTGTGAAACATTGGAAGATTTATGAGCCTGTGGGATGCCTATGGTCTAAATTGACCTCCAAAGTGAGTTTGTTCTCTTTGATGAAACCTCCTCCAACTTGACTTGATGGGAAAAGGGATAGGAAGAAAACTTAAAATAAAACCTATCCTAAGAGGTGATACACCAAATCATTGAGAAGCCTAATCAACTAAACTAACTCACAACACATCTTAACAAAAGAAACCTTGTTTGTCAAAGCTCAACATTGCATGTAATACATAAATATTTCATAGAAAATGGTTGGTTTCAGAGTTTGCTTGAAAGAAAAATAATGAGTTTTCACAGCTAAAAACTACTAAGACTAGCTGAACACAATCTTTAACCTATAATTACTATGCATCTTCTTGCATTAATGATGTTTGAAAGAGATAAAATAAGAAAATTCTAAAAATGAATCACAAGAACTTCATCAAATATTTCATTCAACACAACACATAAAGTATCAAGAAGGAAAACTTTTATCCTTTTATTCAAAATCTGAAAGAGTTGCTATTACAACTAACAATGCTTCCATGGTGAGCTACAAAATCCTCATGCCTTGTTGCTGATAGCCAAAAGGTAGAGAGAAAAAGGAACTAGAAAAGAATGAAGAGAAGAAGAAGCCTTATAGAAAAGGAGTTGAAAGTTGATTGATTGATGCATTTGTAGAACTATGCTTCAACTAGTGGTCTTCTCCTTGGAATCGTCACCAAATTTTCATGATATGGCCTTGAGGGTCGAATTTTAGCTGAAAGAATGCAAAAGAGGAGTCCAAACTAAAATAAACTGACTGAAGATGGTCTTAAAAGGTGTCTCAATTGATACTCAACCCTTGTGGAGTCTTAACTACTATAAGACTACTCAAAAGCTCCTCCTTTTTAGGGTCAAACTCAAAGGTGACTGAGAAATCCACCCTAGATTCTCAAAAACTTATTGAACTGAAAGTGTTGAGCACTTCAATTGATTTATGATATTCTAAGTATGGAGTCAGCTTTAGCTCATATTGTTTAAAGAAAAGGTCCATAATTTTCATAAACAGTTTCATAGATACCTTTAGGGTATATTGGTAGGGCTACCACTTCCATGACCTCTAGCACCTTTGTTGGTGTTAATACACTTATTGGAGATGGTACTTGTAGTGAAACGAGAGGTGGTATTGGCCCTCGTGACTCTACTACTTTGCCTCCACTGCCCCCACCTAATAATCTAGTTTTGAATATAATTTTGCAGAATATGGGACAGTTACAACAACAATTTACTACTCTCGCATTTGCTACTAATCAATCCTCTCTTCCTACTTATTATCGTCACAATCTGCTTGATCTAAGCTTGAACACAATCACCCCTCAAGGGGAAAGGAGATCCTAACACTCATCGATTCTTTCATGACTCTTTGCAATGACTATCACAACTTGGAATTCTTGCTTCTAAAGTTATTCTCTCGGTCGCTTAAGGGAAGTGTTCTAGAATGGTATAGTTCATTTCTAGACTATGCTGTCAAGTCATTTGATCAACTTATGGATTCCTTTCATACGCGGTTTTAGGAAAACATTAGAAGCAAGGTCACTGTAGCAGACCTTTTTCATTACAAGCAAAAACCCAATGAGGGGATAATTGAGTTTATCTCTTGCAACTAGTCACTTTGTATAAAGATTCATTTTGCCTTGCTAGATAGTGATTTGTAATGTTCATCAAAAATTTGTAACCAACACTATGAGATAAATCATCTCTTAATCACTATTCAAAATTTACCAATCTATGGTTTGTACTCAGTGATTATCATCACATGATGACTCAATTTAGGGAATCTTCTTCAGTCTCTTGTGCTAACACATTTCGAGGTTTGTCTTTGATGGAAAGCTTTAAAAATTAGGTCGTGGCAAATGTTATTATTGTCCCTCATGCTACTAAGAAGCTTGTGTAGGACCCACAATGAAAACAAGTCTTTATTAAGTTATCTAGTTCCTATTTAAGTATAATGCAAAAAGTATTGAAAGATAATCTTGAACCCTCCTTGATATCATACGATTGCCCAACGATAGACCATGCTCTCGATGGTATGATGGTTCCAAATTCTTTCAATATCACCATGTGTCTATATATGATACCAAGCATTGTATTCATCTTAAACATTTAGTCCAAGATCATATAGACAGTAGTGCCATTTGGGTTGGTGAGCATAAACAAAAATCTAACAAGTTTATTGATAAAACCAATAATTCGCTTCATATTTATATGGTTTCTTTTCAACATCACTCATCAAACTTCATCCCTTCTTCATTATACCTTAAGACGAGTGGTGTCTTGTTTGTTAACATGGTCACCATCACTCTGATATCGCCCCCTAGCCAGAGGCCGAAAAATAATGGTATATCTTTTACACCTTTGGATGCTCTTTATAGTGTGAAGCTCACTCTATTATACATACTAACTAATATAAACAATCACACTATCACAAGTGTGATGGTAGATCCCACATACCACATTGATGTCATCACAGAGGAGGCCTTATTCATCAATGATCTGCATAAGGCGAGATATGGCTAGTGTCGTGCCTTTGTTTGCGCGCACAATGGACTCTTTGTTCCTCCTTTGGGCAAGACCACTTTGATGGTCCTCATGGGACCAAATCCAGTGTCAACTAATTTTTTCATTAAACTCAAAATCAAACCTGTTCCAAGTTAAGCTGGGTATCTTTTTGTTGATCGCCATGAAAGAAATTCCTTCGATTATGCATGTGTTTGAAGTTCCCTCACGAAGGCACGGTGCAAGTTGTCTAGGACACTAGATTTTAGGCACTGATTTCCCATGGAGGATTTTCATTAGATCACTTCTAACCTGGTCTGATTGAGCCTATGTTTTCTGTAGACACCTAAAAAATGTCTCATTGGTCGCATACTAATTATGCATCTCATTAATTAAGTAATTTTTTAATTATTTGATTAAACTAATTAGTTCTTCTGATTATCACCCTTCAACACTTCTAATTATTCAATTTCTATTCTCAAATAAATTTAATCAATTAATCCTCTTCTAAATATTAATTATTTAATTAATTGCAACATTTTCCTTAGTTAAATAATCTTTATTATTTAATTCAACTCATTTTTATTGTTTAAATAATTTCATTTAATTTATTAACAATTATTCCTCCAATCCCCAAATTCTAATTCCAATTAATTTCATTTCATTTTCCCCAAATTTGAATTTTATATCATTTCACTTAATTTCATTTCTTCCAAATTAACATTTCACCAAATGTGAATTTTAGTTAATTTCATGTGCATTTCAGCATTCGAAAGTCCAAATTCAAATCCAAATCGGAAATGAAAATCAAATTCAATTTCAAAATCTTACAACACACTAAAATCAAACTGATTGATCAAAGCAATTGACTAATCAGTTAACTCAATTAACTCCTCAATCTCCTATTTTCACTCAAAATCAGCTTTTTATGACTAATCAATCATTTCAGTCTTCTAACCCATCTAATCAGTCATCTCCTTAATCAATTCAATCTTCTAATCAATCAATTTAGTCAACTGACTAGTCTATTTAGTCTACCAGTTAATCAATTGAGTTCACTCTCCAATCAATTTTGTTAACAATTCAATCTATTGAGTTCATTGATCAATCAATTTTAGTTGTCTATCAATCAACACTTGAGTTCAAATTCGCACCTCCTTTGTGTTGAAAATCTATAAATTCATTCTCTTTTCTCATCTTCAAGCTAGATCACAGTCTTCAAAATAGTTGCTAATCTATGCAAGAAATCAGTGCAATACCTGAGAGCCATTCAACAACAACTAAGGAGAAGAACAATGGAAGCTACAATGTAATTGAGGGAGTTTTCAATTAGGGTAATTGTTTAATTCTTTCATTTATGCATTCCATTTCATTGATTTGTGTTTGGAATTGTTTTGATATTTAAGGATCTTGTGATCATCCTTATTCCCTCTTTAAGCATTTACGACATTCAAGCATGATAAATATTGGTGAACTCAGCGTGAAAGACAAGATCTAACCTTCACTTTTTGTTTTATGTGGTTTTGCAGGTCCGTAAAAGCCCAGAAAATGGAGATCCACAATTGCTAGCTTAGAAATTCGCAATTGCTAATATTTATCCGCAATTGATGTTAAAATTTGTCACAATTGGTATTAAATCCCATACAATTGCTAAAATTCACCGCAATTGCCAGAGAAGGGCCAAAAATTCAATTTTTTCTTTGTCATTTCTCAATTATTTGGTCTTGTGCACCTAACCCATAAATTTTTTTAAATTTTGGAAAATTCACTTTTTTGGCATAAAATGTATGTAATCTGATGGCAGGAAAGGTGACTTTCAAAATTTCAGGTGCAAGGAGTGCAAGACAGTATAGAAGATAGCAAAGAGAATACCAAGGGCTACTAAAGGCAGAAAGAAAACTTCATGAAATTGAAGAGGGAGAGGAAATTGCTCGATACCATAGAAATATCCATCGATTCCTGGCCAAATTCAACTTTTATGATGACATTGATGCAATCACTCGCGTGGGTTGGAGTAACATCATTACGGAATAAACTTCTATCTTATGTCTTTTACTTCTGTTTGAATTTAAAAAATTTGCCACTTAACTGATCCACAATTGACATTAAAATGTTGCGCAATTTCTCAGACATGAATTCGCAATTGCTATCATAGTAATTCACAATTGATAGTATATTAATTCACAATTGCTCAGAAGGTAATCCACAATCACTCAGAAGGTAATTCGCAATTGCAATTAAAGTTTTTCTTCATTCTATCTTTTTGTTTTCCTGATTACTGTCAGAATTGCTCTTTGTTGAAAAAAGACAGAGCTTTGTAACCAAGGAAAAGATAGGTTGTATATCCCACCATGTGTATACTAACGTTATTTTTCTCTCCAGGGTTAGAGTAGAAAACTTTCTTTTGGTGCTATTAAAAAGAACAAAACAAATTCTTTTCCTTCATAAATTGCTATGAGGATTAAAAATGAATACCATGCCTATGTAGAATAGAAAATCATTGCAATTGAAGGATTAAAATAATTTTGTTTTACGTGTCTTTGAAGTGATAGGTATTATGCTCTCCCCTTCAATGGGTGATCAAAAAACCAGACTCTCTTCTTTTATGCTTTAATTTAATTTATGTACTTACATCCTTTAGAGGGCCTACCTTCACGAGTTTCCCTTAGTGGCCATTAATGGTTGGTGTGAAGGGTGTTGGCATTATACACTTAGATGAGAATAGTTGATGTTGTCATTGATGGCAACCAACTGGTAACATGGTTCACAGGTTACACTAACAATAAACATCATCTACCAGCACCGGCAGCCACTACAACTTTGTTCTCACCGGCATCCAGTCTACACCAACAATAGTTCATACCGGCACTTTAAGCCGACTCGAAATAATATTGTTTTGTATTGTAATTATATTTGTATAGCCGACATGATGTATTGTAAAGACTCATATATGTATGAGATCTTGTAGTTCATTATGAAAGGTAATTAGGAAATGTAAGGAAGTGATATATGAGATGTGATAGGTTATGATAGCGAATGCACTGTATATGCATTTTGATGTAATTATCTTATGAGCGAATAAGAGCATATTAGAGCAAAGCAAGGTTTATGGAAGAGATATCAGATAGAACCTAAACTGGTACTGAATCTAGCATTGTAGATGCTATATTGAAGTAGTACATTATTATTGGATCTAACCATCCATTTGTAGTCAATGAGACTCCATTTTTGTACTGAGCAGTGAGCTCTAGGCTATTGGCCTTCCTACATGTGCAGGCCCCTATTGTACAAGTAATATTTATTCATATTGGCCAGTGAGTAAATATTGTGGGTCACAAATCCCACCAAGGTTTTTCCCCTACCGGGTTTCCTCACCAAAAATATTTGTGTTATGGTGTGTATTGATGGTTGTACTTTTGTTTCTCATTACTACATTACTATTTGTTTACCGGTATATTAATTTGGGTTATAAAGCTACAAACAAGTTTAAATATTTCATCTACAAGTTAGACACTGATTCACCCCCCCCCCTCTCAGTGTCTTTGGGAATGATCAAGTATCTAACAAAGGGAATGAGCCAAGTGAGTACAGCTAAAGCCAACATTCTAACTCACTCTAATCAAATCACTTTTTGAGATGAAAATCTCTTGGGATGAAGCATATTTGAGTTTATCTCATATTGAGCACTTCGTAGGGCCTTGAAGTCTCAATCATGCTTGCATGACTACATCTTGCTTGGTACTTTGTTGGGATATGGGCCTCAATCACGCTTGCATGACTTAAGAGAGTATCTTTGAATGGAAGCCTGATTAAAAACCATAGCAATAGAGGCCTAACCGAGTCAGTAACCAGACACTTGGATTATCACAGTGAAAGGGTGCGTAAGAATCCACCCCCAAGACATTCATCATATATCTCCCAGGATAACGGTCCAATTGAGGAGTGATCTTCTTTGGTCTAAAAGGATAACAGATCAAAAAGGCATCTCAAAAGGAAGCCATCAGACAATTGGATGAAAAGACCAAAGCAGAGTTTTTAGATCCTCGTTAGAGTCCTTAAAGCAAAAAAGTCATTCCTAGGTTGCAAATAGTCTGCATCATAATCTTTAGCATATGGGTCTAAAAGGAAACAGCGAATTTCCATTTGAGAAACTCAATCTTGGGCCAAACAACATTCAATTAGAAATAATTGATAGTCTAAATATTCTTGTTGAGGAATTGATAGTTGATCAAGAACAATACGACATAGTCCAAGTTGTCATAGATGATGAAGTTTGGAAGTTAGTACAAATTGACATCGAACTTGAAAATAAAATCAAAGAAGAGGCAGAACTAGAAGCATTTTGGCAATATGCTGAAAACCTTTTCCGAAATCATTAATAGAAAGTCTTCACTCATAGATTACATTGTCTTCATTTTAGTCTTTAGAAAGTCTTAGAAGCATACCTAGCTACATTTATTTAAGTCTTGCATTTGTATTTTAGAGAGTCTTAAAGAGTCAAGATCATGTTGGAATAACATTCATGCCATTAACGCGTGCTCAAAAGGCAAAACATCAAATGGAACTTAACAACAATCCTTCGGATAACCCAACTTGGAATATGAACTTGCCCACAAATCAACAAACTCAAGGTCAAAGACCCGCAACCTTATCAACAAACACAAACAAGATGCCTTCCATTGATGAAATACAACATAATCTGACAAAAGAAGAATTGGAAGCATCCCAACAAGATCCTACAACGTTTATGATTCTCAACACTCTCATCAACAATGATAGAGACATATATCTCACACTCTTAGTCCAAAATGGGGCCAAATTACCTCTAGGGGTGGATATTTCAGCTATATTGCCGCCAGGTGTGACACTGAAACAAAATGATCCTCAAGTACCTATTGTTACACAAACTCAAGCAACACTTGCTACATCAACCCAGGGTGTATCTCAAAATACTCAAGTTACTACAACTTCAGCACCGTCAACAGTTGCATCAGCAAGTACTAATGTTACATCTCAGACAATTCCCAGTGTAACAACACAAGCTACAATAGCTCAAAACCCTTCTTCAACAAGTATAACTCAACATTAAATTTCAGTTGGATCCACCTACAGTGGCCAAAATGTGAATCAAGGGATAACTAGCTCAACTAAACCAAATGTCAATACACAATTTGCATACTTTACACCATCTGGTGGGATTTATGGTACACAACTACATGGCCAGTCCACATTTAAACAAGCTCAAAGATACTCCAACACTATCCCTTTTGTGGGAAACACTCATCAAGTCAGTACACCATTGATGCAAACAGAGATCATGACTCAAAAAATGGAGAATCTTTAGAAACAGATGACCAGTATGAAAATAGTCAATGATAAAAAGAGCTATACAATGGAGGACCTTCGTCCATATCCTTTTGACAAATAGTTATACATGTCACCTTTTCCCTTGCATTTTGAAACTCCAAGATTCGATAAATATAGAGGGAAAAGTGATCCTTGAGATCATGTCAGAGAATTATTCATGGCATGTATTGAGGTAGCCCACGATGATACATACTTAATGAGGTTATTTTCCAAAAGTCTTGGAGGGACAGCATTGGAATGGTTTTCACACCTCCCACCTAAGATAGCTTCATGGGGTGAATTGGTTGAGTTATTCATATCAAACTTTGCATTCAATATAGATAATCCAGTTACCTTGATGGATTTATGTGCAACAAAGAAAAAGGAAGGAGAAACCTTTGCTACATTCTTGCAAAGATGCAGGGGCTTATACCACAGATGTCTTAGTCACATCCCTAAAGTTGAGCAAGTGGACATTTTCAATGAAAATCTTGTACCTCAAATTAAGTATCCATTACAAATGCAATGCCTAAACAATTTTAAAGACATCACGAAAAAAGGCATCAAGTATGAAAGAGGCCTATTAGACCAAGGGATACTAAAATACCACAAATATAATGGGTCAACCATAAGTACAAACAATGAAAGGCCAAAATTTTGGCCTAGGAACAAAAATGTTACAAGTGATGGAGTTGTTGATGCTCGTGTTGTGAATAGAGCTCAACCAACAGTATCTCTACAAGGACCATTTGATTTTTCTAGTAAGAATCAAACTCAGATAAGAAACACTAATGCAATTCAGTCAACCAATCCAAGACCACCAAGGGTAGGTGCACCCAGAAGAAACTTTACACCCCTTGGTGAACCTACTAAGTCAACACTCAAAAAGTTAATACAAAGTAATGCTATAAATCTACCAGAAGCTAGACCATATGAACTAGGTCCATTCAAGCCCGCTTGGTGGAGTGGGAATGATTTCTATGAATACCACCACAATAAAGGTCACAAGACAAGAACTTGCTACAAACTGAGGAACCACATATAAGATCTCATTGATCAAGGCAATATTGCTATGGATGCAAATAAGACACCAAACATAGATCATACCATCTTCAAGGATCCCTTTGTCAAGAATGACAAAGGAAAGGCTTCTAGTTCCAATGCACAAAACAATACTGCCAATTATACTAATGTCGCATTTGATTATGCAATAAACACACTCAGTGCAAGAAATGACATAGTGGCTACAATCACAATAAATCCCACAAGCAGAGATTGTGCTATCATCACTAGAAGATCAAAGGTCATATTGCAAGGGTTACCTTCAAATCCCCCTTTAATAACTAGCAATTACAATATGGTGGATCAGTTGAAATGAACTCCAACTCAAATTTCCTTATTTGAGTTACTGTGCATCTCGCCAGCTCATAAGGCAGTCCTTGACAAAGCATTACAAGATTCAGTTGTTGTCGTACATATTGATGAGAACACATTATAATCCACGGTTGGAAACTTGGCGGCTTCAAAGGTCACATTCACTGAGCAAGATGTACCTACAGACTGATCCATGGATAATGATCTCTTACACTTGGAAGCTTTTATTGACCAAAAGAAAGTTCGAAGAGTACTTATAGATGGTGGAGCTGACCTTAACATATGTGCGTTGCATTTGATTATAGCTTTAGGATATTCTGAACATTATATTGATTCTACCAAGAGAATCAATATCAAAGCTTATGATGATGAGGAACGCCCTTCTAAGGGTGTGGTGACTTTGCCAATATAAGTGGGACCAGCTACAACAGATATCACCTTTTGGGTCCTAGAAAGACAGTTGGGATACAACATGTTGTTAGGCCGCCCATGGATACATTCCATGTAGGCAGTACCATCAACTTTTCACCAATGTGTTAAGTTCCCATATAATGGCATTGAGATCACCGTTCATGGTGACCCAAACCCTTTTTAACATTGCAACTATTTAAGGGAAAGCACAGATAATCAAGTACCAAACAATCAGGTAGCTCCACTTCACTTACAAATGGAGTCATTAACAATCACAGAAAAATAGAATAATACACCTACCACATCTTCTTTTCAGATCAAGGAGGTTGGTTGTGGGGAATATTCCATTTCAAGTACCTCAAATGATAGACAATTATCTCTTTCTCCTAGGTATTTTGGAAAGCCTGAGAACACATTGATGAAAATAGATAAAGGAAAAGAGATAGTAAAGTACTCATATTCATGCTCTTTCATTAGATGGGGAGACTTGCAAGAAGAATCTCTAAATGAAGATGTGAATCAGTGGATATATAGAGAAGAAGATGACATGATAATACCCAGTTACCTTCTAGACCAGTATGGCAATGGTTTCAAGATGCTATAAAAACATGGGTACGATGGTACCATAGGATTGGGATTAAAGAGCAAGGTAGATTAGACCCCTTTTTACCACATGAAAATCCAAAGAATCAAGGTCTAGGCTATAAACATGTACCAAAGATAACAGAGGCAAGACAACATACACTAGATATACTTAACAAACCTAGACTACCATCAGAGTACATACCTCAGAATTAGTTATCAATGCGAGTATTTCCCCTTCATCTCAGAGAAGCAAGAAAGCACCAAGATCTCCTAGTATGGAATCAAATGGTGAAGATATGAGGCAATTTTTACAAGAAACCAACACAGAATCATCTAGAAATATAGTACCTGAAACATCTACACAAGAAAACATGGTAACAAACATAGACTTAGCACCAGCAAATGAGCCTAATCCTTGGTTGTTGTCAATACTTTTGGCAAGGGAAACAACTCAGGCTCCTCCCTTTGAGTAAGATGAAGAAAGACTGCAATGACTAATACCAGGCTTAAGAAGGATATCCACCATACAAAGGAGGTCCACAAATCTACAACAAACTCAGTTACAAAAACAAGAGGAAATAAGTGACATAGCCTTAGAAAGTGAAACATACATAGGAAGTGTGACAGATTCTCACGACTATGAATTCCTATCTGATCATGATGACAACTCACAAGAAATTGATGATGAAGATATATCAGATCATCCAAATAACCAAGTATGCATGTTATCAAGATCTTTTACAATAGAAGGGAACAAAGACTTACCCCTTAGACATTCATATTTGATTGATTGGGGGAAAGAAGGGAAACCAACTCTAGACTAGTTTCAAAATGATGAAGCCATAGCTGATTTATTGGGTGCAAGGAATGGATTCCCTTATGATGATCACAAGGTTGGTTTTGCGATAGATTTGGATAGAACTACATATTTTGGAGAAGCAAGCTCCTCTTCAATTCAAGATAATGACAATAAAACATAACACGCTTCTCATAACAGAATGGACACTCTTCTATTGATAAAGAACAATAAACTTTATTGGTAGAAGAGACCGAAGAAAGCAACATTGAATATGTTGACAGAAAATCCATCAAATGACATATCTTAGCAAACCAACTTGCAGAGGCACCCCTACAAGACAATCATCTGATGGTGGTAGATTTTCCAGATGAATTAGTATTTTCAGTATCAACACAAACAAACTGGAAACTATACTTTGATGGGTCTCACATGAATCATGGAGTAGGAGCAGGAATTCTATTCATTAATCCTCAAGGAGATTCCATTCGCAAATCATTTAGGATCAACTTCCCTTGCACCAATAACATTGTTGAATATGAATCCCTGGTGATAGGACTCCATACTACACAACAATGGAAGATCATAGAAATACAAGTCTTCAGAGACTCACAACTCATTATTAACCAAATCAATGATGATTACTGTAAAAAATATGATAAGATGACACCCTACAAACAATTGGTGGATGAATACAAACAATAATTCACCAATGTAACATTTGAACAAATACCAAGAGCACAAAACAAGGTAGACGATGCAATGGCAATAGTAGGATCTCTCTTGGATATGCCTAACAATGGGACTCACTTTGACTTTCAAGTGGAGCAACTCATTGTGCCAGCTTATGAAATATCATCCACTAAATATGTATGTATGATAATAGGACCTGAGTCCCCATGGTACAAAGATATATATGCATACCTTCATGATCAATATATACCTCTTGATCTTTCATGAAATCAAAGAAAGGCACTCATCCGACAATCATCAAGATATTCAATCATTGCTGACACTTTATACAGAAAGAGTGTAGATGACACCTTTCTCAAATGCCTCAATGTTGAGGAAGCACAAATCACCCTAAGAATTCCATGACGGCATATGTGGAGCACATTCTTCTGGACCAACCCTAGTAAAAACATTGTTATGAACAGGTTATTATTGGCCTAAAATAGAAAAGGATGCTTACAAGTATGTCTAAAGATGAAAACAATGCCAAATACATGGAAACCTAATCCATGCACCTTCTCAAGATCTTTAGCCAATAACATCACCATGGCCATTTTCACAATGGGGACTAGGTCTTGTGGGGAAAATACACCCTACCTCCTCCAATGGACATAAATTTATACTCATAGATACTGGGTACTTTACCAAATGGGTTGAAGCAATCCCGATGACCTCCACAATAGGAAAACAAATAGCTGAATTCATTTTGAATTACATCATTTGCAAATATGGAGTCCCCATGTGCATTGTAACTAACAACGAGCGACCCTTCAAAAATCAAGAAGTGAGTAAACTTGGCAAACAATTTCAAATCCAACAACGTTTTGTGACACCCTACTATCCCCAAAGCAACAGTCAAGTAGAGGCAACAAATAATATTATTTTAAAAAATTTAAAGAAAGTTGTCAATGACACTGGACGAGATTTGCATCTTCAACTAAATCCAGCAGTATGGGCCTATTGAACTAGTGTCTGCACAGCCACTAGTGCCACACCTTACTCTTTGGTTTATGGTTCAGAAGCTATTTTTCCTATCAAGGCAGAATTTCCATCATTAAGACTCTCTCTGAAACATATTATATCAGAAGAAGACTAAAGAGTAGCACGGTTGCAAGAACTAGAATTCCTAGACCAAAAACATAAAAGTGCACTAAATCACTTACAAGGATATCAAAATAGAATGAGAAGAAGCTACAAAAAAATAGTAAACCCATGTTTCTTCGAGGTAGGAGATATCATTCTTAACGAAAATCATAGGAATCTCGCTGAATGCAAAAAACTAGGAAAGTTAGAGCCTAATTAGTTAGGTCCTTTTGTTATAACCAAAGTAGTTGGAAATGGCACTTATCATTTGCAAACAATGGAGGGAGATCCACTCCCCGATCCCATTAACAACATGCATGTAAAAAGATATTATATCTAAAGGGTCGGGTTTTAATTAGAATTTACTTTTTGTACTTTCATATCATTTTGAAAGCATTGCATCTCATATAGTTGCCTTTATTAATGCATCGTATTTATAGCATGGCATTGCATCAATAACAGAGGATGATTGTCTGAGTTATTCACCTATTTGCACTAAAAGGAAAGAAGGTAGTCTCATTTCCTAGATACTTTATCATAAGTCTTTAGAAGGCCTTTAGTCATTCATTTTCAATGTCACCTTGTCATCGAGCTTTATGTATGGTTGTGTAGACATTTCATTATTGAACCTTGTTACTCAAAATCTAACAATTTCTATATCTCACACATTAATCGATAGCTCTAAGTCATTACAGATACCTAGTAGATCATGTGGCTAGTGAAAAATCCAAAATTCTACTTCACTGCCATTGTAATTGTCATACCCATGTAGGTTTCATTACTTACAAGTCAAGGTAAGAAAATAAAGAAAAGAAAAGAAAAATACTATGCCAATATCCATCTCAAGGCAAAATAAACAATGATAGATTATTGAAATATCACGCATACAAGTGCGACAATAAAAGCTTGACTATGTGAACATGCAAATAACTCCATCAGGAATATGGATGCCTGCTAGCAATGGAGAAATATTTGAGAGATTACAGTGCATAACCTTGTCAGAGCCCTAAAAGCTTGTTGGCAGCAAGGCTCTATCTAGGATGCTTTTGAAGTTAGAATAACTCACGTAGCTAGCCACATAGGATTCCAAGGGTCTTTGATGGTTATAAGAGTCAGAATGAATTCAAATGCACATGCATTGGCAAAAGAAGATCAAAGTTTCAAGAATTAATGGAGAAGTTTTCCATGCCTTCATTCATAAATCTTGGCTACAGAGTGTGTTAGATTGGATGGTCTAAAATCTTTTAAGAACGGATTGATCTCCTATCTTTGAAATGTTTCACACCTTCAATTCAATCAGTGCATTTTAGAATGAGGTGCACACACAGTCATCCTTGTTTGAATGGGTACTGCATCTTCATATCGCATACTGCATCAATATAATTTGGATTTGAAAAATTAATTGTCTCCAACATATTATGCAGATCATCATGTCATACAAGTTTGCATACTTGGGGGCATAATTGAAAAAATCCTAAAAAATCCTAAAACGTATTGAAAAAATCCTAAAAAATCACAAAAAGTCCTAAAAAAAATAAAAACATTCAGATAAAGTCCTGAAAAAATAAAAAACAATCAGATAAAGTCCTAAAAAATCAAATCATTCAGATAAGGTCCTAACAAAATCAAAAAATTCAGATAAAGTCCTGTAAAAATCCTAAAAATTGCAAAAAGCCCTGAAAAAAAAATCAAAACATTCAAATAAAGTCTTGAAAAAATTAATCCAAAAAAATATTCAAATATCAATCCACAAAATACAAAAACATTTAAAAATCAATTTAAAAACTTGCAATAAATTGTCTCACAAGAATCAAACACCCTAGCAAATATCCAACAAACACTCCGCACAAAGTTAAACAAAAGATACGACTATCTTGTCAAAACATCTGCAATCAAGCTGATCAACTGTCTAATCTATTGAATCTCTATCAAACTATCAATGTGATCAACATCTTGTCTTAAACAGAATTGGTACACTCGAAACCAAACAGGTCAGTCTTAAACGAGGTCCAAAACTTCTGAAATGAGACATTATCAAAATCACTCAGACATATCAAAACAAAAACACAGTCAGTCCAACTACTGAGTTTTGTCTATTTTAGTTGAATCTTTTTCTCAATTTGGCGAAGATCATTGCTTTTAGCTACTCAAGGATGTCCAAAAAAGTGACTAGAGGAGTCGTGATGGGCATGATCCTTTTCTTTGTTTGTTGTTTGTGGTTTGAACCAACGAAGTTTCGGCACAATTGTGTTGTGGGTGTCTATGATAAGTACATTCACTCTATGAATACCGCACATACCTCGACTCCCAACATAATTTCTGAAATAGAGGGTTCATTCCTTGTTTTCTATGTGTTTGTTTCTTGCAATGATATATCTATACATTTTGGTTCCTCATACCCTAGTGTAATAAGTTCCATTGTTACATAATAAGGCTCAATGATGATAATGTATTGCACTAAGCAACAAAGACTTTCTCATCAACGTTTTATCAATCAAGTTGATTTTATCAATTCTATTTCTAGAATAAATATAGGTTAATTCAATTAGTTCATCATTTCTTATCTATTTTCCATCTAACCACTAACATTTCTTCCAAAATTCACAAATTTTCAACACCTATTTTGACACAACAAAAACATCACATTGAGATCATTTTTACACATTCACATTTTTCATAACATTTGCATTGTCACAAGCATTTCACTTAGGCAATTTTAGATCATTATCGCACATAGATTCATTCCTCATTAAATAAAGAAACATTCCATTTACTGCATCATATCACATTCACATTAGTCACGTCATCAAATAAGCATAAAAAGAAAAAATGTTAGATCATAGAATGCACCATCAAATAAGGCATAACTCATCACAAAATAATGCATCTCATATATCTCATCAATGTGTCAAAATACATCATATCTATGATACATCAACAATAACAAAGCATCTCAACCGATGTTGCCCCTATCAGTAGGAATATCTCGCCTAGTACCAATCTATCCTAACGACACCCTAGCTGGACCCATCACTCCTCCACTGCTAGTCTATCAAGAAGTAGACCAACTCGATCTCCTCCCCATGAAGGCATTAAAACCAGGCTCTCTCTGTCCTTCCGGAATGACTCTCTCATAAGTTTGCCTATAGTAAATAGCCTCATGTGCAGCAACAAAATATCTATTTTCCTAACTCTGTGCCTCTGTCAATGGCCCAAATAACTGATCATATGCATCCATGGTGATCTAACCCTGCCTGACTACCTCATCCCTCTCTCTCTGTATCCAATCTCTCTCAGCCACTATCTGATCCCTCTTTGTAGTCAGCTCCTCCATCGTCCGTCGATACTGATCTCTATCCTCCATTTGTCGTTGCCGCAAAGTAGCGACCAAATCCTCCAAACTCCTAACCTGAGCCCTCATTCCCTCCTCATCATCATCTCCCTCCACACCTCCTATCTCCATGGCCTGGGGCATATCAATATCATGTCCACCATCCCCACCCTCATCCCTATCCCTACTCGATAAACCTAATACTAACTCATCACTCCCACTCTCACCAGAATTTCTCATAGATGCAGTGTCTCCACCAACATCCACATCCTTCTCTCCACTCTCAACCTACTCTGCAACTGTTGTTATCAAATCTATCTAACCCCTATCCTGACATCCATCTCTACTTCCTCTATCCCATCCTCCTCAACCTCCATCTCTCCCTCCTCCATCTATCCCTCCAGGTCTACCTCATCCGCTCCCTCTCCCCCTGGGACTCTTGCTATGCCTAATCTGTTGAGCTCCAATCGAAACTGTAGGATCTGTCAAAGGTATGGGCCTATGTTGTATCCACCATACATTATACTATGTTGTAGTCCCTGGATCTGCAACACCAACTAACCAACCCCACTGAACAATAGCAAGAGCATCAAACTTTGCAATGGCAACATGAGGTTGCACACATGCACCCCAATCACTAATCTCACGAGTAGTATGAGCAAAATAGGTTGTGATATTTGGAACACCTTGTATCTCCCCAAACTGTCAGACTACACGGCTAGGAAGATGCATATAAATCACTCTGTGACCACCAACATCTCGCCCAATAAGGTATCTCTACTATCGGCAAAAAAGAAGATGTTGGGCATCATCAGCCCAACCACGACAAGTAAGATAAGGTATCCATGAGAAGTATTGTAATGTATCAATCTTATGGCGCCAATACAAAATGTTGCCCGACCCCCTATCTCTCACTCCAACTATATATTTATAAGCATATGGTTGCTCTGGTTGTAAATCAACATGTATCATAGGTTGAAATATAGCAATGTGCTCCCAAGCCCATATATGGAGCAATTTAACACCACATCCAACGGATTTTTGCTGCAAATATACAATCTCATGCATTTGATGATATAAAGTGGCAAGAAGACAGGGATCCCAAGCAAACACTCATCTATGAATAACCATATCATGGATCACTTGTCCCCATCCAACAGGGAAACCATGGGTACGTCTATCGGGGATCAATAATCCAACAATACTGCAACAAAGAACAACAATGAGATCATCATAATCAAAATCATCCCAATGAATCTCATAACGACCTCAAATATGAAGATCATCCTTGGAACACTCAAACAAAGAACACAAGGCAGCTATTCCATCACTATGATCAAATGTAACCTGTGCACCAAATATGGAAATGTGTAGAATATGCCACACATCCTCAAGTGTGATGGATGCCTCACCTGTCGAAAGATGAAATGAACAAGTCTCAGAATACCACCACTCAATCAAGGCAGTAATCATGGCCCTGTTGGTCATAACCTCGGGAAAGTGCACTATATGGTATAATCCAACTTGTCGGAGCAAAGTTGTATCCTCGGCATCTAACTCATGACGTCGATCAAGACCATGTGGCCTTGTCTGTCTCGTAACCAAGACTGGATAATTCTCTTGCATTTGAGAAAGAGCAAACTGATTTAGATACATCATTTGTATCACAAGAAGGCTTGATGGGGGTGGGAGGAGAGATTCTAGTGGAGGAACACAAAAAAATTCATATCATGTCAAATGCGAACTAAAATTATCAATTGCGGATCAATTAAAGCAAGTGCGAACTAAAATTTGCAAGTGCGAACTAAAATTTGCAAGTGTGAACTAAAATTTGCAAGTGCGAATTAAAATTTTTAATTATGAATCAAAAATTTCATTTGTGGGAAATTTTATAAATTGCGAATTAATATTAGCAATTGTGAACTAATATTATCAATTGCGGATAAATCGACAATCAATTGTGAATTTGCTAATTTTTGCACTTTTACACATGATAAATTTTTTGGAAAAAATAGACAAAATGTGCAAAAATTTTGGAAGACTCGCTATGCCGCCAGTGTCGGGAGGTCTCTGATATGATCGCACTCGCTCAAACAAATGAAGCCTCGCTCTGTGACCCGCCATCTTGATCCAAGGATGCTAAAAGCACTAAAATCTTAAAGGAACTCCTACAAAGCAAATGAGTACAAATGAGCTAAAATCAAAACCAATTTTCAATTTATAGCTCAAAATTAGGGTGTTTGCCACCCTAACGGTTGTGATCCCCTCCAACTTCAACGCAGTCATAGCCATATCAAATGAGATCAAAACCTCACCAAACTTCATACAAATGCTTACTAGCATATTTTCAAAAAAATGGTCTTAATTTCACTATTTTTCGACCACTTTTTTCAAGGGGGCATATTTACACCCTAAGTGTCGCTGAGGATAATGGGACAAAAAAAAAATTGTTTTCTTTGAAACAATGTTGTTTCGACATTGTGTCAAAGAGGGGCAAATGTAGACACCTAAAAAATGTCTCATTAATCGCATACTATTTATTCATCTAATTAATTAAATAATTCTTTAATTATTTGATTAAACTAATTAATTATTCCAATTATCACCCTTCAACACTTCCAATTATTCAATTTATATTCTCAAATCAATTCAACCAATTAATCCTCTTCCAAATATTAGAAATATTAATTATTTAATTAATTGTGACATTTTCCTTAGTTAAATAACCTTTATTATTTAATTAAACTCATTTCTAATGTTTAAATATTTAAATTATTAACAATTATTCCTCCAATCCGCAAATTCTAATTCCAATTAGTTTCATTTTTTTCCCCAAATTCGAATTTCATATTATTTCACTTAATTTCATTTCTTCCAAATTAACATTTCACTAAATGTGAATTTCAGTTAATTTCATGTGCATTTCAGCATTCGAAAGTCCAAATTCAAATTCAAATCCAAAATGAAAATCAAATTCAATTTCAAAATCCTACAGCACATGCTAAAATCAAACTGATTGATCAAATCAATTGACTAATCAGTTAACTCCTCAATCTCCCATTTTCACTCAAAATGAGCTTTTTATGACTAATAAATCATTTCAGTCTTCTAACCCATCTAATCAGTCATCTCCTAAATCAATTCAGTCTTCTAATCAATCAATTTAGTCAACTGCCTAGTCTATTTAGTCTACTGGTTAATCAATTGAGTTCACTCTCCAATCAATTTTGTTAACAAATCAATCTATTGAGTTCACTGGTCAATCAATTTTAGTTATCTATCAATCAACTTTTGAGTTCAAATTCTCACCTCCTTTGTGTTGAAAATCTATAAATTCCATCCCTTTTCACATCTTCAAGCTAGATCACAGTCTTCAAAATAGTTGCTAATCTATGCAAGAAATCAGTGCAATACTTGAGAGCCATTCGACAACAAATAAGGAGAATAACAAGGGAAGCTACAATGCAATTGAGGGGGTTTTCAATAAGGATAATTGTTTAATTCTTTCATTTATGCATTTCATTTCATTGATTTGTGTTTGGGATTGTTTTGATAGTTAAGGATCTTGTGATCGTCCTTATTCCCTATTTAAGCATTTACGACATTCAACCATGAGAAACACTTTCCACAAAGATCTATTGTACAAAGCTTAATATAAGTATAAAATGGGAGAATTAACATCTATATTGATCCATCATGCAGTTTCTTTATCTCTCCCTGCATTAGTTTTTGCTCCTCCTTCCTTGTCTGCTCCTATGTTGCAGTGGGTTGTATCTTTTGTGTCCTATTTGTTAGGGACTAAGGATGGACTTGTTCCCCAAGGTATATCTCCTCACCCACCTAGGACTACATAGCCTCTGAAGGTGTCTTCTATTCCTCTGACTACACCTAGTGAAGGCAAAGGAAAGACACTTATGCTATCCAAGTCTGCAAATTGCCCTCCCTTTGAACTTTTGATCATGGCTGATATCCCTCATCCTACCTAGTATAGTAAGGGTAGGCAATCACCTTGAGCTCGCTCGTCACCTTTGGCTCTTGCATCACAACTTCTAGGCGAACCTCATGTCCCTTCGATTACTCCTCGAGCAAAATAAGGAAGGGCACCTATAAATATGTTTACATGACTTGTTTCAATAGAACCTCTTATTCCATCAATTGGGCCTTCTCCTTTGTCAACAATGGCTCAAGAGGCCTCTCCTATGCAACAGGATGCCATTGAGCCTTCTCAAGCTTCCGCACCTGGTCCAAATTTACATTGGAACCATCTTGCATGTGAGCATAAGCATCATTGATGAATGATGTGTTAGAAATAATGCAGCAAATTGAGAGGAGGAGTGAATCAGTTTGCACAAAAACTTACTGCAACTTAAACCACAAATCAAATCTAATAATTAACAATTTAGAGCATGAAACAACACCGCATCAATAACACATATAACACCAAGATTTTTGACATGGAAAACCCGATTAAGGGAAAACCACGGTGGGAACCTACCCACAATGATATAATACCCTGTTAGGAGTAAATGTAAATATTACAATGGGGAATGCACATGCATTAAGGCACACTGCCTAGAGCTCAATGCTCAAACAAGAAACCCAGAAGGGCTACAACCATTAGGGAAGGCTCACTGTCTTACAAGAAGTCTCACTAACTTAAGAAAATATTCAAACAACAATTTGGATTACATGAACTATGGAAATAACATCTCCATATGCCTGAGTACAATTTCGGTTAAGCTCACTGTCAAATCTTTTCTACAACACACTTCTTCGCATAACTTCCTTGTTACTGAACAATTGATACAATATTTGCATGTAGCATTATCTCTTTCAATCATTATTACATTCATTTATACATGTCATCAACCCATGAAACATAGGTCGACTCAACACACGCTACATATTACAAAAATATAATCACACATGCTATAACAATGCATGCGGACCAAAACAATGTTGTCTAAGACAAAGTCTGGACCTAAACAACCACTGCAAATATGAAACACCTCCAAGAATTACGCCTTGATCATCTGCAACATGCTGCAACACCAAAAATGTCGCATAACATGAAGAACATCATCAGACAAATAAAATCTTCAATAACACACACAATAATCATTGTGGACCACCAATACGCATATAACATGATCTAGAGATATTCACAAGCAACGTGAATTACACCACAACAACTAGGATTACTATAATCATCATCATCTCATTGCCAGAGCACAAGAACACCAACATAACTGACTATCAACCTGAAATATATGCTTGTGGAATTCCAAATCATGAACCAATCAAACTGAGGACACACATCAACATCCAGAATACATCCCACACAACCGCAACTAAAGATATAGCGATTCTGAAGCAATATGAAGCACAAACTAGATATTGAATAAAATGAACAACTGAATAAAATCCTCAATACTAGAACTCATAACTCGATCAAAACATCATGCGAACCTCTACAAAAGGGAATGAACCATCTACAAAAAACATACCAGAAACCCTTTAATCCACATCAGCTCATCTATAATAAACAGGCTAAACCAACTCATCCAACCTAACTATAACAATAGAATACATAGAAGAATATGTTGACATTATTCCAGCAAACTTTCAAACAATCTCCCCATATGTTGATATTAATGACAACATATCAACCAATCTCTAATAATATCCCCCTTTGGCATTGATGGCAACATATGAATGTCAAAAACAATCAATGCAAAGAAAGAAATCAACTCACAACAATCTCCCTCAAAATCACAAGGATCAACTCCCCCTTAGACAAATAACTCAAACACCAAATCTCAAAATGCTATTCTCTCCCACGGAGTTTTTCACATGCTTCTCTCCCCCTTTGACATCAATGACAAAGGCTCAGGAATTAGGATTTTGTCCCCCTTTGAATTATCTTCACTAATCTATACATCTAAACAGTTGAACACCAACACTAACTACTCCCCCTGAGTACTAGCCTCACTCATCAATCCAGGTCACAAGATATCTATGTGAAGTTCACTGGACTAATGCAAATCCATGCATCTTAGTTCTCATTAGGAGGGGAAATTACCCCTTACTTCTCTCGAAGATACTCAAAAGTATCTTTAGGCAAAGGATTCGTAAAGATATCTACAATTTGCTCCTTTGTAGATACATACTCCAATTTGACTTCTTTCTCATTTGCCTTCTCTCTCAATAAATGAAACTTGATTGATATAGCTTTGTTTTGGAATACAACATTGGATTCTTTGAAATATTGATAGCACTTGAATTATCACAATATATAGCAATAGGCTCATCCTAAATAACTCTTATATCCTTCAACATCTGCTTCATCCAAATTACTTGAGTATAAGTGCTAGCAACAACAATGTATTTAGCCTCTGCGGTAGATAAAGAAATAAAATTCTGCTTCTTACTTGCCCAAGAGACCAACTTCTTACCCAAAAAGAATGCACCACCTATAGTACTCTTTTGGTCATCAACATCACCTACCCAATCAACATTTGTAAAATCACTCAAGGTAAACTCATCATTCTTAGAATACCACAAACCAAAATCAACTATCCCTTTCAAATATTTGAATATCCTTTTTATAGCAGTAACATGAGATTCCTCGGGATCAGCTTGAAATCTAGCAACATGACACACAACATTCATTATATCAGGTCTAGTCTAAGTCAAATACAACAATCCACCAACCATGGATCTATATCTGGTCTGATTAGATTTCAAAGAATTATCATCTTTTGTCAACTTACATCTGATCACCATAGGTGTACCAACTGGCTTAGAGTCCTCAAAACTAAATTCCTTCAATAATTCCTTCACATACTTGGACTGAGATATGAAAATACCTTTATCCAACTGAGTAATTTTCAATCTCAGAAAGAATTTCATTTCACCAATCATAGACATCTCAAATTCATTTTGCATCTCTTCAGCAAATTTCTTACATAGGCAATCATTTCCTCCAAAGATAATGTCATCAACAAAAACTTCAACAATCAAATTTTGATCAATCGTGTAATAAAAATTACTATCAGCAGTACCTTTATTAAATCCAAGCTAAATCAAATACTTATCCAATCGGACATAACAGGCTCTAGGGGCTTGCTTCAATCCATACAATGCTTTCTTCAACCGGCAAACCATGTCCTTTTCATCTGTCAGCTAAAATCCATCCACTTGATCAATGTAGACTTCTTCCAACTCACCTTTAAGAAAGGTTGATTTGGCATCCATCTGATACACTTTGAAATCTTTGTGAGCAAAATAGGAAAGAAATATTCTAACAACTTCAATTCTAGCTACTGAAACAAAAGTCTCCTCATAATCAATTCCTTCCACATGTGAATAACCCTTGCAAACAAATCTAGCTTTATTTCTAACAACTTCACCCTATTCATTCAACTTATTCTGAAATACCCATTTAGTCCCAATTACATTTTTATCCTTGGGTCTAGGAACAAGAATCCATGTATCATTTTTCTCAATCTGATTCAATTTTTCTTCCATGGCTTTAAACCAATTTTCATCTTTACATGATTCATCAACATTTTAGGTTCAATCTTAGAAATCAAATAAATTTCTTCAGCAAGTCTTCTCCTAGTCATCACACCTTTATCTTATCACCAATAATCTGATTTTCTAACTGATTCAACCTCACATACCTGGGAGTTTTAGGATTTTCTTGAATTTCAAGCTCTTAACCTCTTTCTTTTGTAGTAGCATCTACACCTTTATTCTCAAGATTTTCTGGAACAATCTGAACTTGACTCTAGGTCTGCACTTGTTTTCCTTTATCTAAACTGGCATCCTGATCGTCAGAATCATATCCACGATTTGATCTATCTTACATTACCTTCAGCAACCTTCACATTAGCACTTTCAACTATCTTTTCCAATCTTTTATTATAACATAAGTAGGCCTTACTCTTAGTAGAATCACCAAGATAGATTCCTTCATCACATCTAGCATCAAACTTTCCAAGATCTTCATATCTTTTGATATAGCATTTATTACCAAAAATTCTGAAATATCTAATAGTAGAAGCATGACCAAACCATAATTCATGAGTCTTATCAATATCACCTTTGACATTTACCCAGTTAAGAGTATATACTGCAGTACTCATAGCTTCTCTCTAATACATATGTAGAACATTTCCTTCAATCATCGTGTTCTAGATGTTGATAAGAGGGCAGAAACAATGTAGGAAAACTAAGAGGCGAGTGAATCAGTTTTCACCAAATGAAACCAAATTAATCACAACTTTAGATCTGATTAAGAACAACAATACCAAGGATAAACACCACATCAACAACACACATAACACAAGGATTTTTGATGTGGAAAACTCGGTTAAGGGAAAAACCACAGTGGGAACCTACTCACAATAAGATGATACTCTCCAATAGTATGTGTAAATATTACAATGGGGAATGCACATACATTCAAGCAAACTTCCTAGAGCTCGCTGCTCAAAAACAAGAAGGGCTACAACCCTGGGACAACTCACTGCCTTACAAAGATCGAACAACAATCCAAATTACATGAATTGAAAGAATAGCATCTCCAAATGCCTAATTATAGTTCTGGTTAAGCACATTGTCTGCACAATAACTCTTCTCTTCTCTTCCACACTTTTGAATGATATTGCTTGTTCACTCATACAATACTCTCATACAATTCGCAGACCCACAACTAACATGATTGCATCACCTATTTATACAATTCATCAACCTTAACCTTAAGGTTGGCTCAACACATAAGACCTAATTGCAAGATTATATCACACGATACATAAATCCATAACCAAACCAAATACAATGCCAGCAAGGACATAGCATGGACCCAAATAAAATCCTCGAACACGCTACACCCTCAAATAATTTGCCAAGATCATCTGCAACACGTTACACCACCAAATATATTGCATAACACGAAGAATACCACCAGACCAATAAAAGCTTCATTAACGCACACTACGAACAACACGGACCACCAAAACGCATAGGACTCGATCAAAGAACATCAAGAAAAGTCATCATTACTTCATCATCGGAGGTCAAGAACACCACCTGACAAGCTGAAAGATACGCTTGTGAAGTTCCAAATCATGAACCATTTGATCAAAAGACACACATCAATGACCCAAACACTCTCCTCAATCCACAACTCAAGATATAATCATTCCAAAGCATATGGATCAAATACCATAACTCTGCAATACAAAATACTGAAAAAAACTAGTCCACCTATCGGACCTCATAACTTGATCAAATCACCACATAGCATCATGAAACTCATACTGAATCAACTAGAGATAAGTATCTCAAAACCCATTAAACTACATCAGCACATCTGCAATATATCACCCAAACAACTCTCTGCAATATACCAATTCTCTGGAACACAAGAATATGTTTACATCAATGACAACAACACATTCCAACAACTCTAATATCCAACACTAGCAGCTTCTTGAGCTATTCTATTCTCTCTCTACAACACCATTCTGGTGTGGTGTCCTAGGAGCAGATAATTGTCTATTAACTCCATGCTCTTCACAATATGCATTAAACTCACTAGAAGTGAATTCTCCACCTTTGTCAGATCTCAGACACTTCAGCTTCAATTCAGTCTCAATTTCAACTCTAGTTTTGAAAATCTTGAACTTCTCCAACGCTTCAAACTTCTCCCTTAAGAAGGCTTTATTAACTTTAGTAGATCGCTTACTGCTTGAGTAGAACTTATCTTAACCATGCAATCAAAATTTACATGACACATTCTTCTATGCCGACTTTCATCAACCTAAGCAATCAAACAAATTTTACTACCAACATTCAAGTGAAAGATATTACCTTTAGTCTTTTTCCCTGATGCAATATCAATTTCGAAGCTACTCAAGATCTCACATTTGCCATTCTTGAATTGCAAGTTTATCCCTTATCAACCATCTAACCAACACTCAAAAGATTATGCTTTAAACCTTCAACATACAACACATCATCAGTATTGTGCTTACCATCAAGAGAAATAGAACCTCTATCACGGATTACACAAGCTTTGTTATCACCAAATCTTACTATACCACCATCATAATTTTCCAAATTTACAAATTTACTCTTGTCACCTGTTATATGATGAGAGAAACCACTGTCAATTACCCATTCATTTTTCTCCTCAACTTTAGCATCCAAAGCTTTCTCCGCATTAATGCAGCTTGTAGAATCTGTAGTTACAAGATCATCTTCCTTGGTAGCAATGAACACAAATTCATCTCTTGAATTTCCATTATCTGACTCATCATTTGTCACACCTTCATCAGTAGCATAATAACACTTCTTCTGATATTTGGGCTTATATGGCTTAAATGTCTTATTGGGATTTATATCTCTTTTCGAACACCTTGATGAAAAATGTCCTATCTTATTACATGAAAAACATTTAAGAGGTAACTTTCCTTCATACTTTGCGACACCTTTAGGCAATCTTCTGGCAATAAGTGCTTCAAGATTCTCAAGCTCACTTTCTTCATCTTCCATATTTTTCATTTCTTTCTCATATCTGGACACTCTTGTAGAACTTTCTCCCAAATCATATCTTTTCTTCCCGAAAACAATAGCTTTGAATGCAGATTCAGTCTTAGGAAGAGAGTCTCCAAACTCGCTCAGCTCAAAAGAAGCAATTTTACCAATCAGCATGTCTCTTGTCACATTTGTCACAATTCGGATCTCATCAATAGTAGCAGCTTTATGTTTGTAAGCAGAAGACAAGGATCTCAACACTTTAGTAACAATCTCAAATTATTCTAATATTCCACCGAGACATCTAATTCCACACACAAGGTCATTCACTTTCTGCATAAAAAAAGTAATGTTCTCATCTTCAAGTTCTCATATTTACCCTTCAAGCTTTGCAATTTAGCAATCTTCACATGACTATCACCTTCATGCAAGGTCTCCAATTTTATCTAGATCTCATTAGCAGTCTCTAAGTCCATTACATGAGTCATTTCAGAATCTGACAAGGCACTCAACAATGCTTCCTTAACTCTAATATTGAATTCTTCTTCCTTTATCTATCGGCAGTAGTAGGACCATTCTGAGGAACATTAAATACATTCTTAGTAATCTTCCAGTACTCTTCTCCAATGCATCTCAAATGACATTGCATTCAACTTTTTCAGAGAGTGTAATTCGTTCCATCAAATCTCAAAATATCCTTCTTGAAAGAAAAGGTTGCCATCCTGAATCTCCTCAAGCGGTCAAGCTTCTTTTGGAGGATCTAGCTCTGATACCAATCATTGGCAACAATGCAGAAAACTAAGAGGGGGGTGAATCAGTTTGCATAAAAACTTACTGCAACTTAAACCACAAATTAGATTTGATAATTAACAATTTAGAGCATGAATCAACACCACATCAATAACACACATAACACCAAGATTTTTGACGTGGAAAACCTAGTTAAGGGAAAAACCACAGTGGGAACCTACCCACAATGAGATAATACCCTATTAGGAGTAAATGTAAATATTACAATGGGAATGCACATACATTCAGGCATATTGCCTAGAGCTCATTGCTCAAACAAGAAATCTAGAAGGGCTACAACGCTTAGGGAAGGCTCATTGCCTTACAATAAGTCTCATTGACTTACAAAAATGTTCAAACAACAATCTGGATTACATGAATTGTTAAAATAGCATTTCCATATACCTGAGTACAGTTCCAGTTAAGCTCACTATCAAAACTTCTTTGCAACACACTTCTTCACATAACTTCCCTGCTACTGAATGATTGATACAATATTTGTACATAGCATTATCTCTCTTAATGATTATTACATTCATTTATACATGTCATCAACCCATGAAACATAGGTTGGCTCAACATATGCTACATATTACAAAAATATAATTAGACACGATATAACAATGCATGTTGACCAAAACAATGTCGACTAAGACATAGTCTGGACCTAAACAACCACCGCAAATATGAAACACCTCCAGCAATTACGCATCGATCATCCATAACACACTACAACACCAACAATGTCGCATAATACAAAGAACATCACTGGAAAAAGAAAATATTCAATAAAACACACAATAATCAATGTAGACCACCAATACGCATAGAACACAATCTAGAGATATTCACAAGCAACATGAATTACACCACAACAACTCGGATTACTAGAATCATTATCGTCTACCTACATAACTGACTATCAACCTGAAATATTTGCTTGCGGATTTCCAAATCATGAGCCAATCAAACTAAGGACACACATCAACGTCCAGAATACATCCCACACATCCGCAACTAAAGATATAGCAATTCTGGAGCAATACGAAGCACAAACTAGAATAGTGAATAACACAAATAGCTAAATAACATCCTCAATACCGGACCTCATAGCTCAATCAAAACATCATGAGGACCTCTGCAAATGGGAATGAACCATCTTCAGACAACATACCTGAAACCCTTTAATCTGCATCATCTCATCTACAATACACAGGCTAAACCAACTCATCCAACCTAACTGCAACACTGGAATACACAGAAGAATATGTTGACATTATTTCAAAAAACTTCCCAACAATCTCCCCATATGTTTACATCAAAGCCAACATATCAACCAATCTCTACCATGATGGCCCAAGAGCGTTAGGCCATTGTAAAGGCTACGAGTGATTCATCAATGTCTGCCTCTACCTCTAGTCTTTCCACACCTGCTCCTACTCTTGTTTTTCCCACTACCTTTGCTTCTACTTCATGTTCGATGTTTCTACATTCTGCACTAGGGACTACCAATGAGCCTCACCCCAAAAGGGTATAGTTCTTTATCGATCCCTCCTTGGTGCCACACCTTATAACCACCTTGCTTGATGTTCCTTTGTTCTTCTAACTGATTGACATGTTTCATACATAGGTGGTGTCGAGTGTGGTATTTTATTTACCTTTTTTACAACCTCCTTCGCACTAAAGTTTTCTTGGGGTACTTGAGCCTACCACAATTGATCAGAGTTCTCCACCTCTGCAGAAACCTAAGAGAAAATTTGAGCAAGGCCTCGTGCCTGAATTCCATGCATGTTTCTCTGTCTACATCTATTTGCATTGTTGAGAAGGGTCCACCTTCTCCAGAGTTTTTCTTCACCTCTCTTCCAGAGGTCCTCAACACGACTCCTTCTTCATTTCCTTGGGTCGAGTCACCTGGCTCTTCTATTAAGGGACATGTGTTTGATTGTTTAGAGGATATCTAGGTGGTGTCCACGATCTTCACATGATCATTGACCCTTTCCTCTTAGGAGCTTCTAGAAAAGAATGTGGAAGTTGCATCTGTAATACCCAAAAAATGGTCATCTAAACCATGGGCCCATAATCTTGACAATGTCACCAAGGTCCTAACCAAAGGCAATTAAATAAATCTTCAGCACACAATTAATTATTTAATCATCAAATGTCACATGGAAAATGAATAACTCAATATTAATTAAATATGTATTTAATTAATTAAACCATTCCAAGTAAATCATTTTAAACAATTATCTTATTTAATTTAATTAAATATATTTTGCATATTTAATTAAATAAATCAATTTGCCATTAAATCATCAAAAAGAAGAATTAATTTGAAAAATAAATAAAAATTGCTATAAATCTTCAAAAAGGAAACAAATCAAGAAAGAGGAATTGGACAAATCTTCAAAAAGGAAATAAATCAAAAAGGAATTAATTGACAAAAACAAAAGAATTAAAAATTGAGAAAAGAAATCAATTGGAGATAATCTTGAAAAACAAATTAAAAATTGATAGATAATCTCAAAGAAAGCAAATAAAATAATTAAATATTAAAATTGAATGAAATAGAGAATAAATCAATGTTTTCTGATTTTATCTTAATTTTAGTTCAATTTCCTTTAAAATTGAGAAAAGCATCCAATCACATCACTTCACCTAGATTGTTCTTCCTCTTGGAAAATCTTGACTGCTCATCATTATTTGATCTCAGTCGTTGGTTTCTTTCTGAATTTTCTATAAATTCAGGCTCTCAGCTCTCATTCAAAAATCCTAGAGAATATATTGTTATTATGTTGTTTTTGCTCTAGGTTCATTGAGAATTTGCATTGAGATATTGCATATTAATTATTTCATATTGCTTAAATCATTTAGCTTAAATATTCATATATTGCTTAAATCATGTTAGATTAATCTTGCATATCTAGCTTAAATTTCGCATTCATCTAGCTTAAATCCATGCTCATATAGATTAAAAATCCTTCGTTTAGGTGTTGTCTAGTCACTGGATAGCTTAGCAATCTGAGAGAAATCTAAACTCGCATCTACTAGAAGGCAATGGGTCACTTTGTAATGGTTTATTATTCATTGATTATTGATTTACTAACCATGCATCTAATGACTTAATTGAAGTGTTGTGTATTTCAGATACAGATACAGGTCCACTTTTCACACACACAACATCATCCTTGTCTCTTGTTGAAGTTGCACCTGGTATTTCCCTCGTGGTCATCCCTCTTTAGTCTCGGCCTCCCTCCCCATGTGATCAAGATTGAGAGGATGATGACTTGCTAGTGGAATGCCTATAGGATAATACCTCTTTCTCTTTATCTTATGGATTAGAGTATGACTATTTGTGTTTCATCATGCTTTCTTTTTATGTTTTGTGACCCTTTGAAGGACCCAAGTTACTTTGTTGGTGCTTGGAAACATGGGGTGATGATCGTATTTATGTTTATTGTGCTCTCTTGTAGGACACAAGTTACTCTATTGGTGGTTGAAAATAGGAGATTATCTATTGTAACTTTCTTATATTTGTTAATCACCCTTCTTCTATTTGATGTATCTTAATTTTTTATTTCAGGGGTGATGCAAAGTATTGGGGGCATTTAGGCCCTCTTCCATGTTGACCCAGATTTTTATTTTACCTTTGCTTTCATGAGCCTTCTTTAGATCCGTATATTTCAAAACCATGATGAGTAACTCGTATGCAACCATGTGCATTATTTTAATTTCACTATTGTGAGTTCTTCTAACATTCAATCAATGGATCCCCTTGTCTCTATGTATCTTGCTAATGTTGTGGGTCTTATGTGTCATTTGTTGTAAGGTGGAATTCCATGACAACATCTTTCTATGTTAAGTGGCACAACATCTCATCTCCTTATAATGACGTGTGTTTTGAACACATGTCATTCTAAGGGGGGCTATCATATCTTTGTATTTCTGCATATCTACATTAATATGTTATTTATTTGCATATCTAATGATCTTATTATCTTTTGCCTTTATGGGGGCCAATCCACTTGATCTTATTATCTTTCACCTTTGTGGGGGCCAATCCACTTGATCTTATTATCTTTCACCTTTGTGGGGGCCAATCCACTTGATCTTATTATCTTTTGCCTTTGTGGGGGCCAATCCACTATCTATCAAATCAATCTACAGTCACCCCATTGTATGGCTATCTAGCATAATACAACTTGCTACCCATACTGACGAAATATTTATATCTTAGTAATTACTATCTTGTTATCTTAGTATTTGATCATATCATTTTATCAAAAAATTTGCTCTTTTGTCTAATGTGTTTGTCTGCAAATAACATGTTTGTGATGAAACAACTCAACAGTATCTTACAAAGGCTCAAGTCTCTTCCCTAGGGCCAACTCCGCATGGTTAGAGGATTATGCTTCCTCTTTGTATCTTGGTAAAACCTTTCTAACATTTTTTCTACTTTAGCTGACATCTCATGATAATGATATGCTCACTAAAGTGGGAGCAAAATGTAGTGTTGTGAATTGAACCCCATGTAATTCAACACTACATAAGTGCCTTCTCTTTACACTGATTGAAGGACTCCCTTCCCCTTTTGTCCCTTTGTCCACTTGGCTCAAACTATCACCCTTTAGTTTGTCCTTTTCCCAACCTTGTTGACTGTCTGGCTCATGGATGCTTACATGCTACAGGGACATCTACGTGATGCACTATTGTTTCATGAATTTGTAGTTGGCAGGTGGCCATTTGGGCATTACGCTTGCGACTGGAAGATTTGTAACGCCTCTTCCCACAACCACCGATGTCAATTTCATCCCTAGGCCTAATATCTTGCCTTTGGTATCCTCATTTTCTCTCTCTTTGGTACTTTTTGGTTTGTCTCATTTTCTCTCTCTAGTACTTTTTGGTCTTCTACACACTTTTTGAGCTTTCTACACAACCTACAACTTCTTGATTGTTGGTCTTGCAAATTGCACCATTATTGCATTTCATTTGTCTTGCCATCATCTTTGCAGCTATGTACTAGAGGATTTTTGGTGCTCACCTTCACTCCAATAGGCTCTTGCTCCTTTAGTGTTGAAGGCAAGTCTCTTCCTCTTTATTTTTATTGTAGCATTATATCTCCACTAGCAAATCATTCATCTTGTTTATCTTGTGTTATCATATAACATCTTCTTTATCCATAATCTATTATCTTGGCTTCTCGTGGAGGTGAAAATGCCAAAGAGGGGGGTTTGACTGCACGACAGACCTCTAAAACACAACCCCAACATTTCTTCTCCATCTATCTTGTGTGCAGGTTAACAAAGGAATTTCACATGAGCTAGCTAGAGGCTTCAAATGTGAGACTATTGTGAACCTCTTTCCTTTCATTACGTGTTAGTACTGTTATTTCATTTACTATCATATCATTAAGAAAATAAAACAATCTCAAAGTCTGGTCATTTTTTATTCTCTGTGTAAGACTTTGTACTCTGTCTATACAAAATGTCAGTGTGTCGTATTGTCGTCCACAACCTACATGTGCGTCTCAAATAGAGAGAAGACATAGGTCACTAGAGGGTCTCTGTGACCCGTTCTTTCGAATTTGGTGGTTAAAATAGTTTTAGTATTATATATGCTTCATCTATTTAGTAATTTTCATTCATAGGTTTGGATAGTTAGTTGTTTGTATCTTCATGGCTCACCAAAGCGCCAGTTTAGTGAGGTAGTGAACCCTTTGCAACCTAACGATAATATCTTATAATGTTGTATATGTTGGCAATTGACACTCATCGAGTGATTTTCAATGCTTGATTTATGGTTTAGGGTTGTCATTGATGGCAACTCTTCTTGGAGATTTGATTTGGCAGTCGTAATTCTTCTTATCCAGAAGCAAGTGTTAACCGATAATTCAGGGTTATTTCTGTAGAGTTTTGGTCCGAAAATATTTCCATTGATTGTGGTGATTTGTGGTAACTAAGTTTGAGGTGGAAATGATGAAGGCGGACATTGTTGAAGTTTTTGGGGATATTGTTTTAGTCTGATGCTATGTTTTGATAGTAATTGAAACTGACTTGCAGCTACACGTTACATTTCTGGAAGCCGACGTGTAGGAGATTATTTTTTATATGACTAGGATATATAATATTGAATTGGTGATTGGTTTTTGATATAAATAGGTGTGGTAAATTTTTTTATGCAATTAAGCCTAGTTTCATGTGCTCATTTAATCCGATAGTTGACTGAGACATAAATAGAGCATGTTGCACAGTGATTATAGTTAGAGAACTTGCACTTAACTGGAACTCATTCTTGCATTATTAAATTCTATTCTAGAGTTCTTTTATTGTATTTCCTCATTATAAATCTTTTAAGGCAGTGAGCCTTCCTCCGGGTTGTCGCCCTTAGTATAATTAAGAAGTGAGCTCTAGGCAGTGAGCCTAAATGCAAGTGCATTCCCCATCTATGTAATATTTATGTACTCTTGGCCATAGTATATAAATATTGTGGATTTCATCCCCATCGTGATTTTTCCCTTTTTGAGTTTCCAAGTAAAAATTTCGATGTTGTGGATCTATGGTTTATTTATTGCTTGCTTGTGTTCCTTATTGTTATACATTGCTAACCGATGGATAAAGAATAAGTTTGTGAATTTGATTTCTAACAGAACACTAATTCACCCCCCCCCCCCTCTCAGTGTTCCTCGATTCTAACAATTGGTATCAGAGCCTATTTCTTCTTAGGAAGCTTAACCGCTTGAGGAAGGTCCAAGATATTGATTCAATGGATTCCAGTTTTTAGAGACAACTCAGTGTGGCACTTGAAGATCTTGATGCAGCTACAAATCAGATCTATACCTTGAAGAAGAACCTCATTGTTGCTGGTGATTTCATTAACGACCTAAAGGATCAAGCTAACATCTCTAGAGAGAAGAGGAAAGAATTGATGGACAAGCTAAAGGAGAAAGAAGATCAGATCATGGAATACAAGGATAAAGTTGATGAAGTTATCAAGCTTGAAAGAGAGAATGTTGCTTTGAAGAATGAGATGCAATCCTTTGTGATGAGGCTGACTAAGGAGATTGAGGACCGAAACAAGAATGAAGAGAATCCGGTACAATCATTGAAGGAAAGAGAAGATGAATGTTCTAGGCTTACCTATGAGAATGATCAATTGAAGCTTGAGTTGACACAGTCAAGGAATACTGGTCAAGAACTAATTGAAAGACAGATTGCTACTTTAAGGGATGAACTTGCTACCGCCAATGAATACAAAGACAAATTCAAAGCTATCTCGGCAAGGCTTGATGAGATGCTAGAAATTCAGAGACATGGAAAGGACATGCAAGGTCTAGGATTTGAAAAAGGTGAATCGTCCGGATCTGGACAAGGCAATGCAAAACCTGATCAAAAGAAGAGAAAGAATCCTCCAGTAAGACAACCTAATGCTCACAAATTCAATTGTAGATGCTTTACTTGCAATAAATTTGGTCATATGGCTAATCAATGCAAAAGGGATGAATAATGGAATGAACAAGATGAATATACCTATAGCATAGGAAATAGGAAATCATCACAAACATTATAAACATACTAATCATTAGCTCAATCACGAAAGCTCAAATGTAATGATCTATCCTAAACACACTCAATAGAGACATAAAGATAAAACATTCAAAAAGATTATGCAAACCAGATGTTCCCTTCATGTGGCTCCATTGTTCTTCTTTCTTCTCCAAATAGTTTTGTTGTAGATCTCACCTTCAAGTGCATAAACCTAATTGTGAAAGCAAGATTGACATTGACACAAGAATACTCGAAGCGTGATTTGACAAAGTGATTAGAAATTCAATAGTCTGATTAGGGGATCAAGAATCAAGGGATTTGATCGAAGAAATTCATCCAATTTATAGACAAATTGGAGAAAAAGATCAAATTAGCATGATAATGATTCGAATAGAAATCCAAATCAAGAATAGCAAAGTTATGACAAGTGTATGACAAATTGCTATGCAAGGATTTATGACAATTTATGACAAATTGCTATGCAAGGACTTATGACAAGATTTTGGAATAGAAATAGACATTTAGGAATTTAGGAGAAATTAGAAAATTAAGTTAGAAATGATGACTTGGAAATTAGGAAATTGATGAAAATTAGGTAAATTAATTAATAATTTTTCATTTATTAATTAATTCACAAAAAAAAGGAATAATTAGCCAATTAAATGAACATTTAATTGCGATGAGAAGACTTAGGATAAATAAATAATTTATTAATCCTAGAGAGAGAAATGACAAACAAGGTTAAATGATTAAATCATGAAACCCTAAAAGATGAATTAACAATGCAAGAATGACAATTAGGTCTTGATGAAAGATAATTGATGTTGATTTGATTATGATTATGATTCTGATAAATGCTTTGATTGATAAATGCGCCGAGGAACAATGACAAATTGATCCAAATTGACATGATTGAGAAGCACGACGATCGATGACAAATCGATCGCAAAATGACAAGATTAACAAGGACAAAGATCGACCAAAATCATGAATGAAGATTGTTGTCGACAAGACCAAATTCGAAAGTGAGACAGATGAAGAATGCAGAAGAAGGAATCGATGCTCGCAAATGATAAAGACCAAGTGCATGACATAGGAGAAATGTTAATGTGATGCAAAAACCTAAAATGAGGCAATGCGCAAATGTTAGAGTACGACTCCGCAAGCGTTGACCATTTTTAGGTGTCTACAATACCTTTACCGGTCAGTGTTTCATATGCAATAATTTTGGACACAAGTCAAATATGTATAGAGCAGTAATTAATAACTTCCAAAATAAAAGATGTTATTCTTGTGGGATGTTTGGACATATCTCTAATCAATGTAAGACAAGACCAAATCAAATGAACTTCAGACCTATGCAGAATAATGTTGTTTGTTGTGCATGTAACAAAATCGTAACATTGAAAAGTACTATAGAAGCAAGAATTGTGCTTTGGTAGACAAGAGCAAAGTAGATGAAAAAGGAAAGGCTAAAATGGAAGAAATCAAAGAAAAGCATGAGAAGATGTGGGTGAGAAAAGATGAATCTAAAGCAGATGGTGGATCTATACCTGAATCCGGTGCAGAACCCTCATCCAATAACTAGGGCTTTTGGCCTTAGGGGGAGGAAAATTCATGCAAATCTTGCAGTACCCCCAGGAAAGATCTATAGTCGATGGATTACAAATGGAAGGAATTGAATTTCAATGGATACCTGGAACTCTGATGGCATATTTTAGCATCTGGTAGCTAAATAGGGCATCTGGTTGGATATCTGATGTGCATTTACTTCAAAGTGAAATTAGGGTGGTAAATACGAGAATCATTTATCACTTTGTGAGTAGTGTTTTCAAGCTACAGAACGAGCCGAACAAAATCTTTAGGCAATCAGAGAGCAAGAAGTGACTCGATAGAAGGGTTAGGGCATCCGACAAGAAGTTAAGGTATTTTTTGAAGTACATATTTGAGTTTAATTTTTTGAAAAATTTGAAATGGAATCCTCTTCTTCTATTGCTACATCATTAGTTGTTGAAGACAAGGACATGACTCGTCCTGAATTCGAAAAGCATCCATATAAATCTATGGTGGACGACCCCATTGGTGCATTTTCTTTCGTTCCACATAGAGTTTTGCACGTAGATTATGTAAGGGCATACATTCATTGTGAAATCGAGGAAACCAACACAAAAGATATTCTGGATCTATACATTGACAGCATTATGGATGAAATTGAAAACCCAAGGCTAGAATTTATGCAATTGCAGGGAAAGGGTTTCACACAGTTCATTAATTTTGCATCATTTGATGAAAAGGAATGGGTTAGATATGTGTTGAGTAGAGTCCACAATGAATTTATCTAGTTGGATCAGCCATACAAGATTACACTTGAGGCAATTAGGGCAGTGATATGCTAGAATCAAACCGATGAGAAGCCAGGGCTACAAAAGGTTACAAACCCTATGGTTACCAAGTTAACCAGTGTTGAATATGATGGCAGATCGATGAAAATCAACACAATTAGAGATGATGATGTGAAGTTTGCTACAATGGTTATAGGTTATAAGGTGTATCAATCAAACCGACTGAATTTAGTATCAGGAACAACCATTCATGTTGCTTACCAAATGGTAAAGTAAGATGCACACTATGATTTGTGTAGCGTTCTTCTAGAAGAACTCCTGATTAATCTGAAGAAGATTAAGCAAGACAAGAAGCACATTTTTAAGTATGGTTCTCTGGTTATATGTTTAGCACTTTTCTTCTTGAACTAGATTCCTTAAACCAGTAGAGTACAATGGGCATTTGATAGACCGGTGACCCAGTAGATCAAATAAGGTATAGATAGACTTGGAAACAGACAAAATCAGAAGGCTGCTTTATAGGCATTTTTCAAAATATTATAGGAGAAGTTGAAGAAGAGAGTAAGAATTCCAAAGGAAATTGTTAGCAAGAATGAAGGCACAATCTACTTTATGGTAAATAAGGATGAATTCCTTATGGAGGCAGTTGAACCCCGGACTGTATGGATTATGTCAATGGGTTATGAAGTAGATGCAGAAACCTTTTATGCATACACACAACACCTATTGAATGCTTCGATGGACACAAATGAAGAGAGGTTTAGTACATGCAAAGAAAAGTCTATGGAACTTCACACCAAATTCACCGAACCGGAGAGGAAAAGGAAAGTTGCTAAGATGGTGGAAGAAATCCTTATGGAGGAAGGTCACCCGAGAGAGAGAGAGAGAGAGAGAGAGAGAGAGAGAGAGAGAGAGAGAGAGAGAGAGAGAGAGATAGGGCTGCAAGATCTGTAAGGGATGCTGCGGAGAAAGCAAAGAAACAAAGGACGGCTCTAGCATCTTTACAGGCCAAACCCAAGGTAACAGGGTCCTCTCCCACCCCGGTGAAGACACCTCCAACACAGACTGAACCATCTAGCTTATCAGCCAAAGGCAAAGGTGTTCTAAGGTAGAAGTAGAAACCTCAGAGAGAGTATGTAGTAGTATCTCAAGTGGCATCTGAGACAAAATCAGATGCATAAATCCAAAAAGCCCCCAAGAAAGGAGAATTTGCAAGGGTAAGTCAGAAGCCTTAATCCGATGAAGAGAAGAAAGGGCAAAAAGAGAAGAAAGTTAAGTCTAAACCTGTTCCATCCATCAGGCCAAAGAGAGGGAGGAGAGTCAAATATGACTTGGATGAAGCAATCGAATCTAGTAAGATGGAAACTACTCAGATCAAGTATCATATTATTCCTCCTTTATCTGCTCAAGAACTAATTGATGAAATTATCAAGGATGGGAACCTAAAAAATATTTCTGCATATTATGAGAATTCAGATAATAATAATAAAAGACAGATTGAGGAATCACTAGTATTACATCTAGACGTATTTAGCAAAACTTTAATTGAATTAAAACGTTATCTTACAACAGATCTATATAGTATTCTTGAAGCAAGAAAAAAATCAGCAAGTCAAATGGACAAGGAAAGTGAACTGGTCAATCAGTGCACCATTATCACTGTTGAAGAAATTGATAGGCTGATTTTACAAGCAAAAAAGGGGAATTTAAGAGCAAACGCAGAGTAAACATCCTTATGGTTGGAAGAGTGCAGAAAATAAGAAAATAAACCATTGAAATATGGAAGAAATTTCTCTCTAAGAACCGGCTACCAATGACTTCCCTTCCGAAAGTAGAATCTAATTCACAAGATCGAGCCACTCAGGCAGAAAACCCTCCGGTACCTAATGAAGAAAAGTTGGAGGATACACAGGATGTTGCAAAGCAACAAGTTTTGGATACTGCAAAGGTTGAATCAGATAAGGCAAAAGATAAATCAGCTAGAACAGAGGTTGGTGCACCAAGTGGTGACACCGGTGCACATAAGGCACCCATAGGAGAAAAAGGAAGAGGAGAAGCAAGAGAATCAGGTAAAAGGGAAAGGGAAGGTGACGGAAACACCTATCCTTATGGAAATTAACACCTCCAAAATTCAAAGCCAAGGGACTTTTCCTCAATTCAATATCAGTTTTGATAAGACATTCAACCAAATGTCTTTGACTAAGAGAATGATCACAGTTGTTGCTCTTAAAGCTCAAGCTAGTCAGGAGTTGGCTCAATCTAAGTCAGAAGAAAAGGAGCTTCTTGAGAAAATAGTTAAACTCTTAGAGCGGGTAGTTCTGGAATTGCAACTTGATGCTAATACCAGTTCATCTGGTAAGCTCCTGCACTTGGTAGATCATTTATCAACACAGTTTGATTCTTTAACCAAGGCATCAGCTTGAAAGGCTATGGAGAAATTCAAAGATGCCAGAATACAAACATTTTTGCAAAAGATTGAAAGTGATAAGACCCATCTAGACAAAGAACTGAAATTAATTAATGAGGTCTTACAGGAAAGTGGTAAGATCTATAAGTATTGTTTAATTTTAACAAATTTTACTACTGAATTAGACAAGTAGATAGATACTTGCAGAAGTCAGTTAGTCTAGATCTCGCAGGCATGTGATCCCATAGTAAACTTGACCGAAAATATTGAAGGTCAAATTTTATCTCTTATGAGACGGATGGGTAATCTAGAGAAGGAGAAGGGCAAGATGTAGAGAAGGGTAGGTGAACTTCGGAACCTATTTGGTCCCTGGTTAGACACCTTGGTGTGCCATAAGATGGAATGTATTCAAAATATGACTCAGGAGACACCAACCAAGTTGCATGCAATAGAATTCCATGCTTATGTTTTGAACGGTTTTGTCTCAATTTTGGAAAAATTGCGAGAAGGTTGGAATACCTATTTTGGATTTCTTAAGTCTACATATGCAGATGTACTTAAGTATGTATAGATCTAGTCATCTGGTGTATATACATGTACAAGGTAATTTTTTATCCATGCCCCATCTTTGGCATTGTTGTCAAAGGGGGAGAGATAAGGTGAAAAATGTACAGTGTGAATGGAGTGTATAGTTTTCTGCAGGTTTTTGGGTTTTTGATCTAAGGGGAAGCCTTAGAATTCTTTCATTCTTGATCTAGTGTACAGGTTTCACAAGTTTTTACACTTAGCCATTTTTCACAGGTGTTGCCATCAATGCCAAAGGGGGAGATTGCTGGCGATTGACACTCATCCAGTGATTTCCAATGCTTGATTTATGGTTTAGGGTTGTAATTGATAGCAACTCTTCTTGGAGACTTGATCTGGTGATCGTAATTCTTCTTATCCAAAAGCAAGTGTTAATCGATAGCTAGTTTACCGGTAATTCAGGGTTATTTCTGTAGAGTACTTTTGATCCAAAAAGATTTTCGGTGATTGCGATGATTTGTGGTGACTAAGTTCGAGGTGGAAATGATGAAGGTCAACATTGTTGAAGCTTTTTGGGACATTATTTTGGTCTGGTGCTATGTTTTGATAGTAATTTAAGACAACTTGCAGCTACACATTACATTTCTGGAAGCCAACTTGTAGGAGATTATTTTTATATGACCGAGATATATGTTTGAATTGGTGGTTGGTTTTTGATATAAATGGGTGTGGTGATTTGTTTTGATGCAATTGAGTGCAGTTTCATGTGTGCATTTGATCTAGTAGTTGACTGAGATAGAAATAGAACATGTTGCAGAGCAATTACAGTCAAAGAACTTGCACTTAACTGGAACTCATTCTTGCATTATTAGATGCTATTCTAGAGTTATTTTTTGTATTTCCTCATTGTAAATCTTTGTAAGGTAGTGAGCCTTCCTCCGAGTTGTTTCCCTTAGTATAATTGAGCAGTGAGCCTGAATGCAAGTGCATTCCCCATCTATGTAATATTTATGTACTCTTGCCCATAGTATATGAATATTGTGGGTTTTAGCCCCACCATGGTTTTTCCCTTTTCAAGTTTCCACGTAAAAATTATGGTGTTGTGGATCTGTGATTTATTTATTGCTTGTTTGTGTTCTTTACTGTTATACATTGTTAACCTGTGGATAAAGAATAAGTTTGTGAATTTGATTTCCGATAGAACACTGATTCATCCCCCCCCCCCTCTTCTAAGTGTTCCTTGATTCTAACATTATAATGTCGTTTGTGGTGGTGCTAGTACCTACCAATATTAGGTTTAAGTACACATGCTGGTTCACTTTTGTAAACATGGAGATCAAGTTTGTACATGCATAGTCATTTTGTAAATCTTGATACATTTGTTAAATCGGACCAGAAAATTCCAAAATTATAGTGAATTTGTTTGTGTAATATCCCCACTATTTTTTTCAATTTATTTCCAGTTACAATCACAACAAGAACCCGTTAAGGTTAGGAAATCAAGATACAATAATGCAGAAAATGTAACCCTTCCACTTTTTGATCACCAAGTGCCCAATATGGGAAGGTGAGAGCATACGGTGTTGAGGGGATCGTTAACTTCACATAATTGGAAATAATACAATGCTTGGGCAGAAAGATAGCCCCTTCCACTTTTCAGGGGGATATGGAGAATATTAAAAAATCACTTGGGGGTAAACCAACCAAGGATGATGCAAGAAACTAAAGAACAATCACTCGACCATTTATGCAACGGGAGGACTAGAAATGAAATAGAAATCAACTTCACCGCTTATTTAGCAAGAGGACTGGAAATGAGATTATAATCAACTCAACCACTTATTCAGCGGGAGGACAAAGTTACAATAGATAAGAAGGCGACAAGCCAACCTCTTCCATTTATGCAGTGGGCCAAAGAACATCAATCCAAGTATATAACTGTTAGTACTACTAATCAGCTTTACAATACAAATATGGATTACAAAATTACTAGAATCACTATCCAAACTAGGCGGGAAGGCCAGCCTCTTCCACTTATACAGTGGGACTAGGAGAGATCAAAGAAATTATTGTTAGTACTACTACCAGCATTATAATATGAATCATAGAAGATAAGAATGAAGAACCAACAACTTCCAACAATTACCAAGATCACTTTCTCTCCACACAAAAGAACCCACACACCTAATAACCAACTCCACACAAGAAGACACTCCAAAACGAAAAATCTCTAAATCTGATATACTCCCAACACGCTGAAAACACACAGACCAGCAAGCTAAGAACTCACTAATTTACTCATAACTCTTTCCACACTCGTCAGAATCACCTCCAAATAGATGCAAATGAGAGATACAATGATGGTGATAAGGATGGAAATGAAAGACATCAACTAACAATACCCAAACCCATGTCATGTAACCCAAAGCACTCCCAACATAAAGCGTTTACAGTAGAAAACTTTGACTTGCATAATAAAATTCAATACTCCAAGAAAACCAATGAAAACTTACAAGATGAATTTCTCATGACATAGGAAATGAATGAGAAAATACCCAGAACAAACAGACACTCGAGCAGGAAGATATGACTAAAAATCACCTACAGCCACTCCAAAAACTAGCAAACTGGAAACACACCTGACACACCAAAAACTGAAAATCTCCCAATCACTTTGATCAACACAATCTATCTCTCTAGATGGAAGATAGTCACAAATAATCAGCTAGGCACTGTCTTTCAAGTATGAAATTGATGGTTTCTAGGAAGCTCTCAACTTCGAAGCTCAACTCTGGCACCAATTCGGCAGCACTTTGTTACAAATATTCATGGATCCAAAAGCAAGAGCCCAACACTTATTTATAGACTTTGTGCCTCTAAATTCAAATTCACATTCCCTCCAAATGAATGTCAAACCCAAATGCACATTCACTTCACATTATTTTGAAATTACATTTCATTTCTCCTTTCTCCAAGTCAACCTTCTCATAGAAGCAAATACTTTATAAAAATGACAATAAAATCATAATGTGGCATCCAAGGTAGATAAGTGAAATATATTATAAAATTAACTTATTTCTCCATAAGGCGTCCATCTTGCCTTATTAATATTTCACTTTATAAAGTATTTTTCCTCAACAATAAATCGCCCAAGGAATAGTAATATTTTATCTGGCAGCAAATACATTATTCTCTCAAGTGGACGCCAACTTTAGCCAATGCTAAAATAACACTAAGTATAAACCCTTTTTAATGAGAATTTCTTCCAAAGGCATCTAGCCATAAGTTATAAAATTAAACTGCATTTTGGCACCCCATTATGAAGGTAAAATATTTCGCAGAATAGACTTAGGATAAAAATATTATTTTCTCATTTTTCCTAAGTCGTTCATCCATAAAATAATCAAATATTAAAAATTTATGCCTAAGGTATTAGTATATTAAAAATACCTTCTCCTCAAATACTAATTATTGCCAAATTGAGTTGGGGACTGAAATGCTGGAAATCACCAAAACTGAATTGAGTTGGAGTTTTGAACTGAACTGCTAAAAATAGTCATCTAAGTGAAAACAGGATCCTGCCAAAATAATATTGCCAGAAATAGCCACCGAGTTGAGCTGCAGAACCCCTTCCAAAAACAGTACTTACTATAAATAGCATACTGTTAAAAATAGTAAGTGTTTACAAAGTGATTTTTACCACATTCTAAGGAGCTGAAAAACTTACTAAAAATAGTAAGTCCCGAAAAGGTCCTCAGATTGGTTTGCATGGTATACCATCGCAGAGCTCACAGAAAACCCAGAAAAATCCAGAGAACTCAACTGCTTCTACCTCCACTTACTAAAAAATAGTAAGTCAAACAAACTTCATAACTTGTTATGCATGTACCCTCACTGCGAAGCTTTCTAAAAACCCAGAAGGAATCCAAAACCCAAACTGACAAATTCCAACATGCAAGCCTTCGAAAAATGCAAAAACGTCCTCCCAGAGGTAGGAAACCCTAATTTTTGCTTCTGACTAGCCTACGGGTCTCTGGAATAGGCTAACGGTCCCCAAAACAAACTAGTGCGGAAAAGGGGACATTACAGTTTGACACACCTTCAACATCATTTTCTCATCTACAAATGGCTAGTTAAATATGACATCTAAATTTATTTATTTGTACTTAATTTTATATTTTTTATTTCTAATCTCAACATATTTATCTAGGCTAATTATTTATCTAATAATTTTATTGGCCTACATATTTATGCAATAATGTTACACATTAGTACTACATTTTCATATCAATTATTCAAATATATTTCATCCAACATCACAATTAAAATATTATTTGCTACTAAAATATAATACATACTTTTATTTTCATCTCAAAAGTCACTAATTTAAAAAAAAAAAAAAAAACTTCCCCTTCATGCCAAAAGTAATGATGTTTACACTCTTAGAATTATAGATTGCATATGGAGTATGCAATATCTATGCATAGTTATAAATTCTCCCTCAATCATCAATCAACCAATCTACTTATATATAATGCTTTTAAGTTATGGAAATCATGAGAAGGTAAGAAGTCGGTTGAGGAGTTTACATATCAATTATTCAAATATATTTCATCCAACATCACAATTAAAATATTATCTGGTACTAAAATATAACACGTACTTTTATTTTCATCTCAAATATCACTAATTTAAAAATAAAAAAATCTTCCCCTTCATGATAAAAAGTAATGATGTTTACACTCTTAGAATTATAGATTGCATATGGAGTATGCATACTAACTTCCCTCAATCATCAATCAACCAATCTACTCTACTTATATATAATGCTTTTAAGTTATGGAAATCATGAGAAGGAAAGAAGTCGGTTGAGGAGTTTATTAGGAGGTTTTGACTTGACATGGGGATATGATGGAGCTGTAGTTGAAGAAACACTTGATTGAGTCCTTGTTTTGGATATGGTAGAGCGAATAGCAGTCTTTATGTAGTTGGAGTTGAAGTGAAAGAGCTTGGAAGAAGAAGAAGAAGAAGAATTATTAGTTGGAGTGATGAGATGCTTTGAATTGAGAGATGGATGTCCATGTCCAGCTCCTCCAACCAGTTTGGGAGTATATACCACTCCCACTCCCACTCCCACTCCCTCCAAACTCGCGTCCTTGTCCACTAATGGAAATGGAGATTCCCAACTCTTCACTTGCTCATTCTCACTCTCTCCTATCTACACAGGACAGGACAAAGCACATGGTTAGTATAATGGCCAAGAATAGAATACAATTAAATCCTTTAAACATTTGTTGGGAAATGAGAAAGAAAACACCTTTGTGGGTAATTTGTCATGTCGAATTGCAGGCGTCGATTCCCGATTGAAATCCCTGCATAGATCAAACGAAATCAGGAGATGGGGAAGAAGTGAAAAGCGAAGAAAAGAATAATGTGAATGTGAAATTGCATCTCACAGTTTTGAAGGAGGAGATAGAAAGTTATTGAAGGAGGCAGAGGCAGTGTTAATCTTTTGGCTAACCGAAGCAAGTCCACTCATATCGTCGTCGTCGTCGTCGTCACATTCATCGGAGCATCCATCTCTCTGGGCATTTCTGTACAATGCAATTTTGACTAGACGATTCAGAACTCCGACCAACACCTGTAAAAAATCCACCGCTGCCCATGACACACTCCTACCGCCTAACTCCGCAGCTTTCTCCTTCATTACCTCAAGCTTTTCTATATTTAACTGTAAATCGGACTCGCTCAATTCAGAGCTACTTTGAACGAATTTGTTGTCAGAAAAGCTCTTCGTGGTTGAGTATAGTAATGGATGAGCAAGAGCTTTAACCAGCTTCACTATCTCAGTAATACTCATACAATACTTAGAAACAATCATACTGCTGTCACTCATATCCCTTGCATATTGTGACCTCCAATTTTTTCTGTCTGCTGCCTGAATCTCAATTTCTTGTTTCAGAGATCTCCTGTCATATGTTTTGTTTGGGTCAGAACAAGAAGCAACACTCTCAATCTCAGTCAAGTGATCTTCAATGGCTATGTTGGGGAAATCCAAATCGATGGACTTGTGATCGAAGAGCATTAAGGCCTTATCCCTCCTAAAGTGGTCCAGCTCTGCAATCATGGCAGATGCTAATGATTGAGCGCAAGTTACTTCATCTGCATCACCTGAATTGGCTTCCACATCACAACCAACAGATCTCAAGACTTGAAGATCAGATTCAAGAGTTTCAAATACCTTTTCTTTGTTTGAATGCACTTCATCAATCCCCTGCTTCTGTGCTTTGCATAAATCATGGGCACTAATCCTGCCCAATTGAGGATCATATTTCCTTGTAGCAGAGGAGGATTTGGGATGAGTCGAAGCAGGCATGGTGAGATTTTTGGTGGGAGTCACATGTCTGAGTTGTTCCAGTCTTGTGTACTTATCATCAGTCCGAATCTGCTGCTCTTTGTTGAGCAGATGAAGTTCGTATTTCAATCTGGAATTCTCTTTCAACAAACTAGTCATCTTGACGTACAGAGACTGAAGTTGAGCTTCAGCTTTGTCTTTCCCCTTGGTCAGGAGTGCAAGAGTGGCATCCCGTTCTTGAAGAGAAGTGAGTATAACACTGTTTTCGGCCTCCGCTGCGACCAGTTGCTGCTCTGCTGCCATTCTCAGTTTATCCCACTCTTTGCGCCTCATAATTGCCTCCTCTTCTCTCTCTTTCATACACTTGTGAAGTCGATCCTCTGCATCTGCCTTTTGCTCAAGGGCTTCTTCGACCTGCTTCTTGTATCTTGCCCCATCTGACTCTGCCTTTTGCCTCCCTACATACAACGCACTGAAACATCAGGATATCTATTTTTCACACACATTCATCAATAGACTTGCATATATATATATTAAGGAAGAGGCTACCCATAACACTAGAATTATTAAGATCATTCTGGCATGTAAGTTGATAGGGAAATGAAGAAATGAACCTGAAACAGCTTCTTCTGCAATCTGAGCATGCTGTTGAACGAGATTTTTGTTAACCATGTTTTCAGATAAACTTTGGGAGCCTCTCTCATTGCCACTGGCCGTTGCCGTGTCTGTCCCCTGTTACAGGCGAAATAGCAATGAAAGAAAATAGATAGGAGCATCAAAAAAGAAAGAGGAAGCATGAATTAGTCAAGAAACTTACCTGCTTTGGGGAAGCTGTTGCAACGTGGGTGTGCGTTTGAGAGGACTTTTTCCTCCATGGCCAGCTGCTGCTGCTGCTGCTCTTGGGTGACTCCATTTGCAATTTTACAGATCTCCAATCCTAACAAGCTGCGATGATGGATTTCCAAATTAATTCTAACTTGCCACTCGCTGATTCTCTCTCTTCTATCTCTATTTCTCTTTCACTTTTTCTTTAACATTTCAATCCTCTTTTCCCCAACCCACTTAGGAATCTTTTAATTTAATTATTCAAGTTGCTTTGCTTTGGTAATCTTTTAATTTAACTATTCAAGTTGCTTTGCATTCTCAATCCCATCTTCCTTCCTTTATGCTTGATGTATTGGTAACTTTTCCAACCGAATGTGGGACTGCTTTAATCAAAGTAATTCTCGCATTTAAACTTTCGGCACTATCATCTCTTTACCTCAAAAAGAATTGTCGAGGCGAACATCTTTGGGTCATTGCTTATACATGCTTTGCATATGAATCTACTTTTAATTTTCATTTCATAAACTCGATTAAATCTATCGAACTCTAATGGAATAAAGTTAATTAAATAAATAAAGCAATCAATAATTATTCAAATTAAATTTAAAAATTTAAAAATTAAAATAGTAAATGTAAAACTAATTAGCATATTTATATTTATATTTTTTTTTATGTAAAATATGTTGAGAGATATCAAATTTTAAAATATCTAACATTCATGAATATAAGTAAATCATTATGCTATTAAAAAAATAAAGAAAAAATGCATTCAATTTATTATAAATAATTACAACAATTTGATGATTATCTTTGTTTTTCTTATCATAAATCGGTAATGTCTAGATAATTTTAAGAGAATTTTAGAGTTAAACGTGTTTGAGTTAATGTATATTGGATTGGGAGATATACTTATAATTATTATAAAGATACAATTAATATTAAGTAAATTATTCATGCTACGGAAAAACAATTTCTTTTCAATCTATGAAGTATGCATTGAATCCCAATAAAATAACTTGCAATGATTTAATAGGTAATCATAAAATGAAACCAAGTTATGTTTAGGTCTCCAAAAATTAAATGTAAAATATGTTGTGTGATAATAACCATTCATAACAAACAATCATGAAAGGTTATTGAAATTATTTATTCAAATAAAAAGATAGAGGCAAATATTGATGAGAAAAAATGTATGTTTTCATACGTTGTAAAGAAAAGGAAACATAAAAGAAAATGGAATATCTAATCCTTTTATAGTTTGTGATGTCAAATGACCTAACTTATAGCATGCAAGATTATATGAATAACCCACTCAAGTTGTAAGTGGCACCCAATTGTATATCAATGCAAGACGTATATACTCTATCCCCTCAAAAAATTCAAACTTAATTATGATTTTTGTAAATAATAATTTTTCTATCAATTTTATAAATAAAAAAGTATAAGATAAATAAATGTTGGAGTTATCTTTTTATTAGCTAATAAATACTTATTTAATTATTAGTCTATTATACTCCATGCTTAAGCTAAACTTAGGAATCTTATAATTCTTTAGGGTTTTCTCCTTTAGGGTTTCGAGTATCCTTTTATAAGGATTCTCTCTTTGTATTTTCATAACAACTGTAATTATTGAATTACATTCTTGTTGCACAATCAATATGACTCCTCTTTTCTGGATCTCTGAATTTTGACCTCTGTAGCTTTTTTGCTTCTCTTTCTGTGACAGGTTTGCATGCAGGTGATCTTTGGGAGCTGTAGAGTTGATTTTTCCTCAACTCTAATATAGTATTAGAGCTCCAAATCTGCATGCCCCTGTTCTCTTCAGGAGAGATTTTGGGCCTTGTTCTTCGGATCTGTGTATTCGGGGGTTTGTGTAGTTGTTTTTTTCCATTTCTCGGTGTATCTAATTTTTGGTACATTTTGGTGCCAAAAGGACCTCACATTTGGATTCAGAACGCTGATTCCATGAATTTTGATATATAATTTGCCCATTTTCGGTGACCGAGACATTTGGGACATGATTTTTACTGGCACGTTTTTCGAGACACAAAAACCTATACGGTTGTACCTGCAAATATGTCAAAAAAAATCGTGTAAATTTTTTAATTTTATTTTTTACCTTTTTTATGTCGTAAAAGAGGGTTTTTTTTGTCGTAACTTGGTCATACGGAGGCGCTTTTTCAAAAACCTTATATTGTCGGAAAGTTCTTTCTGAGCTCTATCCAGATCTGGAGATTTGAACTTTTGATTTTGCTTTTTTGATGGCATTTTTTTCTGTCAAAGCCAGAGGATCTTTTTTGCACTTCAGGAGACATCAGTTGAGCATCTGCACTTCGTTTTTTGAAAACTTTATATTGTTGGCAAGCTTGTTATGTGTACTTTCTAGTCATATGAGTGTTCTTTCCAAATTCTACTCCAGATATATTTTATTCATTTTTTTTTGCTTTTCAACACTCTGGTGAATATCTTGGATGTTTTAGGTTCTGGGATCTCTTTCTTTGAGTATGATGTCTCATCTTTGACTTTTTGTTTCCAGTCTTTTGTCTCTTCTTATCATTATAGCATTTTAGTTATGCAAGCACACTGAGATAAAGTGCCACCATGCATTGTATACTTGGGATCTTGCACATCTTGTGTCTTATTGTACATGTGCTACATTATAAAGTGTCATGGGAGGGTTGATGTTTGCCTTCGTTTGCCATCTACCTTTGTCACGTGAGTGCTCCTTCCACGACATTAGCCTCATGATGTGTGTCAAGTGAGTGTTCCTTCCACGACACTATGTATTTTCTCTGCACCTTCAATGTTCCCGGTTCTTCATCATGCAGTTCTTGTTGGTCGTTCTTTTCAGTGTACCTGTCTCTCTCCCTTTTTAGCATTATGGGGAGGTTTGTCTTGTTGGTTCTAATGCTTCCTTGGTTCAATTGATCAACTCTTCAGGCTTTGGTGTTTCTTGCCATCTGTATCTTCGAGTTCAGTTGTTTGTCTTTGTTTGTCATCTGATTCGAGTAGTGTCATTTGAGGGCACTCGTGCAGATTGCAGTCTTCTCTACTTGGTCATGTTCTATTTCAATGGAGGTTCTTCAGATCAGCAGTTAGTCTTCGACAGTGTTTGCAGCTATTTCATGCTTCAGTGGTGTTCTTCATTCTCTACTTTTTTGTATCTTCTGGAACACTCTTGTTTGGAGGATTCTTAGTCCTTCACTTGAGATTTCATCTCTTCTTGGAGAGGAGTTTTGTTCCCACATGTTTTTCTCCTTTTTCTCCACTTTACAGAGATTTTATTGTACTTGGGTACCTCATCAAGCCTACTTTTCGGGACCCATTGTTGCTTTCCTGCATTTTTTACATGCTTTTTTAGTTCTTAGTTGTTTTTTACCTACTGCCTAAGTTCATCTTAAGGGGGGGTGTTGGAGTTATCTTTTATTAGCTAATAATTATTTATTTAATTATTAGTCTATTATACTCCATGCTTAAGCTAAACTTAGGAATCTTATAATTCTTTAGGGTTTTCTCCTTTAAGATTTAGAGTATCCTTTTATAAGGATTCTCTCTTTGTATTTTCATAACAACTGTAATGATTGAATTGCATTCTTGTTGCATAATCAATATGACTCCTCTTTTCTAGATCTCTGAATTTTGGTCTCCATAGCTTTTTTGCTTCTCTCTTTCTATGGCAGGTTTGCATGCAGGTGATCTTTGGGAGTTGTAGAGTTGATTTTTCCTCAACTCCAATAATAAATATCATAAAAAATATATTATTTTTTATTTCTTAATTTTACCACATAGAATTTAAAGAACAATAGATTAAGCTATTAAATTTAATACCTTTTTAATACTAAAATAAAATATAAAAAAGTAGCAAAACAACTATAAAAAATATCTAGATGTTACACCTATCAAGATCCCAATCTAATATAAGCTATACACTTGCAAAATGCACTTAACACATCATATTGTTTTGAAGCCTAGAAACAAATGCAACCAAATATATACCAAATCATGAGTTCCTTAAAACAAACATGTCATTAAACTATTTTAGAAAGAAATTTAAAAATTAAATAAATAACCTAATCCAACATAATAGAATACTTAATAACTATGTTATATCCTTCTTAAACAAGATGCTTAGCCAACTCTTCAAATAGAACAAACTTGATAGCAGTTTGAACTTCATAGAGGGGACTATCATAATCTTATTATACTTAAACATAACAGAAGCTTCACAAGCCATCTTTTCAATTATGTCAATCATAAAGCTTTATATATATATATATATATATATATATATATATATATATATATATATATATAAAATTAGCGAAAAAAAAGATTTTAAAATGGCTCTCTCGCTCTTTGTTGAAACTCTTTTGTGTTTTGTTGTTGGTTCACCATCTACTACTGGCTCATTCTCTATTGTTGGTTCTGTTAGGAAAATGGTGTCTCAAATTACAATAATAAAAGGTTATTCGTGTGTTATGAGTGTAGAATAAGGTACATTTTGAACAGATATTTTTTTAGTGGCGAATTTCGCGTGAATAGTCGAGGGCAAAATCGTGGTCAAATCGCCCAGAATTTTGGGGTTAATGGTGCACTGTAGAATTTGGCTTTGCCATTGACCACACACCGTTGACGTGCATGCCCGTAATATTCGCCTGGAATCACTCGGACGTGGGTATTAGATCACCTTTGTTATTCGTCAGCAATAGTAAAATGACCACGTACCCAGGACCTAATTCGCCAATGGTAAATTACATGTCCATTGCATGTGTCGGCCAAATTCGCCAATATCAAATAAAACATTATAAGCATTCGAGGACCCATTTTGCCCCACTTTAATTTAATTTTCATTGCACGCCTGTGCAATTCGCCAAAAATGCAATTAAATTAAATGTTTATTGGCAATTGCAACGCCCGGGCCCCACGCAATTCGCCAAAAATGCAATCATGGATTGCTATAAATACACTATTTCTTACACTCTTTCTTACAATTTGTTCATGTCTGATTAGTAAATTGGGAGCTCTCGGAGTCTCGAGTCTCGATTCGCATTCCGCAAATTGAGTTGGAAAGTCAAAGTTCATTGTAGGGCGGAGGGCCAGAGTTACAATCATGCAACACAGGCCCAGGCATTCATTCCTGATTCCTGATTCAGAGAATTGAGAAGGCATAAAGGTGAGTAATCATTTCTTCATACTTGATAGTATTAGTTTTAACTTTTAATTCATAGTGAGAGGTCAAGACTCAAGATGTCACAGTTAGACATGGGTGAGACTCCTCAAGGTGGTGAAGGGATTGGGATGTCAGATAAGGGTAAGACTCCTCAGGGCAATGAAACTGAAGGGATTGGGAGGCCATCAAAACGCCCAAAACTTAATCTTAAAGATAGTACCATAAAGTCTTTTTTTGGAATTGGCAAAGTTTCTGGTCCATCAACCTCTGCAGTTGCAGAACCCATTCATAGTAGCTCACCACCACCAGTACCACAAGGTGGGATTGTCATTGAGTTAAATGCATCAAATGAGGATGACAATACCGACATGGCAGAAGATGTTCTAAGGGATACACACAATGAGATATCATTAGCAAATGCAAATGCTAGTACTGAAGATGATGTTGGTAGGAAGAAAAGAAAAAGGAAAGTAAAACTGGGGCGAGAGTGGGAGATGACAAGGAGTTTTGAGATTGATTGGCTAGAAAAGTACCCATTCATTGAACCGGTCCCAAACAATGATGAGCAACCAACAAAATGCAGGTGTAAGATTTGTAGCTGGAAAACTAAAAGAGAGAAGAAGATGCAGCTAAATCTTGACACCATAGAAAAGCATATTGGTAAGGTTTATGAAAAATAGATCATAGGCGGAAAGGAAACACGAGTAGTAAGATGGAAATCAAAGGAAGAATGTCTTCATGTGAAGTATGTTGCGGAATATGAAGAGCATAACCACAAAACGACACTGATTCATAATATTGGATTTGGAAATACAATCAAGGTTGGGCTTGAACATGCAGCGAAAGATGCAAACCTAGCAAAGACTGTTCAAATGAGTGTTGTTTTTCATATTATGTCGAGAGGGCGTCCTATGAAAGATTTCCCAGAATTTAGTAATTTATTATCTTTTTTGAATGTTCCTCACTATCCTATGTCACATTGGTCAATAAACGCTGGATGGGAAATGGCAAACTATCTTGCTGAGGTGGGAAAGGAAAATTTACAAGAGAGTGTAAAAGAGTCAAATTTCATTTCATTATCCATAGATGAAGTTACTGTGGTAGATAACACTGCTTGGGTTTGTATGCATGTGTATACCGTAAAAGAACACGTCCGTCGAGCTCATCTACTCTGTGTTCGTAAAATGAGGGTGTGCGGGGGAAAAAGCGAGACTAGGCTAACATGTCCTAATCCTACCTTTTGACACACATTACGGAATACGAAAGAGCCTAGAGGTATCACACAATTGGCTACTTCTTTTTGGTGAAAGAGAGAGCCACGGGCTACCTATTAGGGTTTCTATTCCTTTGTTGTAATTGAAAGGTAAGATTATGCAAGTTCAATTCCTAACCCCAAAATGCAAGTATGAACTAATAACAAGATTGCAGAATTGAACTTAAACAATGGAAAGCTACAAACACAAGGACAAGACAAGAATGCAGATGCGTACCCTGAGTCAAAATCTGAGTGAAAATGTTCGGGACGGGGGCGCGGGCGCCACTGTCCTGATTCTGTTCCTGAAACTGCACCTGAAACTGCCACTTTGCAACCTAGAAAACTGTCGGAATTGCCAAAACTTGCTGTCTGTCAGGAGGACCAGGGCGCCCAGCGCCCCTGTCCCAGGGACCAGGGTGCCTAGCGCCCCTGTCCTGGCAGGACCAGGGTGCCCCACGCCCCTGTCCTGGTCTTCTGCTCTGAAACTTGGTGTATGGTTCAGTCTCCGTCTGCTTCTTTCGGATCTGCAACTTGCGGCGTCGTCTAAATCTTGAAATCTGCACTTATATCTGAAAAGGTGTTTGGGCGGCTATATAGGGTTTTGCCTTAGTCAAGCCCCCGCTTCGGTGATTTTCACCTCCACGAATAGCCAAGTTGTATTGTAATAGTAGTGTGTGTGCAGACCTTGTGTGTGTGCAAGATCTAAAATGCAAGTAAGCAAACTAGAGCAACCTAGAAAGTAAACCCTAATTGCTTGTAAATGACAATGTAAATGCTCCAAATCAAGATGTAGAATGATCTAAAGCATGAATATAAATGATGTAAGGAAGCTTATGCAAAGACATGAAAACAACATGAAATCATACCCAACCCCAAGGGGGGGGTACAAGCCAATCTTCAGTCAGTGATCCCTTATTGCTCTTCAATGCCTTCAAAGCCCTAAATGGATGAATGAAATTGATGGATGCTTGATGGATGGATGTTGAATGTTGCTGAAGTCTTCAAAGATCTGCTCTTTTGCTACATATGAGGTTCCTGAAAACAAAATTCGGATCCTTTCCAATGAAGAAAGAGAGCTCTTATGTATGAAACCCTAGGTCTTAATTCCAACTTTTGGCCAACCTAGAAATTGAATATCCCGCCAATTTCTTGGGGTTAAGCTTTATTTTATGATTGGATCGTGCTCCTAAAATTTTGGGAAAAATGTCCGAGACCGTGTGCACTCCGGGCGCCATGGTCCGGGCAACTTTTCACCAAATTTTCAAGGTCGTCGGATATGATGATTTTAGAGAGAATCCCGAAGTTACAGGTGATTTCGAGATGTTTTGACCCCCGAAATCAAGCCCCCAAGTTCAAAAGAGGGCCTAATTAGGGTTTTTGATTAGATGATGTATTGGAGGAATAAAATGAAAAGGGGCACACTTTAATGAAAGGGCCCACCTTTATGATGTGGAGGATGATGAAATAGGACCTTAGACCTAATTAATTTGATTAATTAAGTGCTAAAGGAGAAATGCAATGCAAAATGCAAACTACGCCAAGGCGGGTGCTAAACTAGGTGTGAAATTGTACTGCTTTAGCAAGTGCGTACAATTTACGACGCTACATTTAGCCCCCACTTTAGCGGTCATATGAGTACTACGTGCATATGCAAGCTAAAGTACAGGAAAGTAAACATTATTTGAAAAAGGATATATCCATAAGTCCGTTGAACGAAGCCCCCAGCGGTATCTGCAGTACACAGTTAGGAACCGCACCCTACAAAACACACGTTAGATCACAAAATCACCTAATGCTTACTAAGGAAAGTGATGAAATTTGTGAGTAGCTATATGCCCCCCCTGTTTCAACAAATTGTGTGAACGATTATTGATGAGAGATGTTCACCACAAAGGCTTCATCGGAGCACATTTTGGAACATCAAGGGAGTAAGGGAACGAAAATACGATTCCTACGCAACAAACGGTTCAAAAATCGCATCTCCCAAACTCAAGTTATGATGAAATGAGTGATTTAGGGAAAATTAGGGTTTTGAAAGTAAAGGTAAAGGAATGAAAGTATATACCTTGAAAGTGACTATTGCATTTGTCACTTTGTTGATTCTGAGTATTGTTCATTGCAGCGGAGCCCACATATCCATCATCATGCCTTCACGACGATCGGAGCGTCCCACGAGGATTGAGATCATGCGACAGGCCGTGATCGACGACGAGCCACTGGATGAGGTGAGTTGACTGAACTTTGACTTTGACTTTCTGCATTTTCGTTGACTCTGATATTCTGTGATCGAATGCGGGCCCTGGAATCTGGCCCTGGGTCCCACCCAGGGTGCCATGGTCCCACCAGGGCGCCATGGTCCTTTCAGGGCGCCATGGTCCTTTCAGGGCGCCATGGTCCCTGTGGGGCGCCATGGTCCCCTCAGGGCGCCATGGTCCTTCCAGGGCGCCATGGTCCCTGTAGGCCGCCATGGTCCCCTCAGGGCACCATGGTCCCAATGAGGACTTGGCAAGGATCAACTTTCGATGTTCGTCAGTTTGCGTATTTGGCCTAGATGATTTTGATGATTAATTACTGATTACACTGATGTTTTTGTATTGCAGGGTCTCCCATACATGAGAGAGCACACGGCGGGGCAGATTCTTCGTAGTTTGCGAGATCAGATTCCCTGGCTGACTCAGGCAGAGAGAGATACATTGTCTATAGTAGGTTTGTGGTCTATGATTCTTATGCCGGCCATTCGATTTCATCCTGCGATGCTGATGGCACTCATGGAGCGATGGGATCCTGACACATGCACTTTCCAGCTTCCAGTAGGGGAGATGACGGTGACACTTGAGGATGTGTACCGCATACTTCGCCTACCGATCAGAGGAGCTACCGTGACATATGCGACCGATCGGTTAGCAGAGGATCATCAAAGGCAGCAGGTATACTGCATAGGGAGAGTCATGCCGAGTGAGACGAGAGGTCGTATCATGGTCAGCTGGCTCTTACATCCTACAAGAGAGGTGCCCCTCATGAGACGTCTTATGATAGCCATCATTGTACTAGCTGTCTGCCCTAATGGGCGAGGTACACACATGCATGGGGGTCTCACATGGTGCATCAGGGCTATGGAGAGACATAGGAGAGTATACACCTGGGGTCGGAGTATGCTTGCACATCTCTATCATGACCTCGAAGAGTATGTTTTTGGACAGGGTTGCAGCTTGATGACATGCACACTTCTGCAGGTGTGGATATTTGAGCACTTTACATGCACCAGGCCTGTCGGCTATCCGATGAGTGCGGCTAGCAAGCGACCTAGGGTATTTGCTTATCCACTTACCAGCGAGTGGAGATTTGGGGATTTACTGTATTGGAGAGTGACATTTGACAGATTGACAGCTGAGGTGACTGTATGGAGACCATATCTGCGGATGCACAGATGGGATGGGATGGAGAGACAGTTAGCATGCTTACAGAGGAACCACCTACTGAGAGGACGATATCCACATATCATAGTCCCATTCTACTTTGATCGAGTACGGAGACAGTTTGGGCTAGAGCAGTGTGTTCCAGCCGATGTACCCATCTACACTCGACACTCACGAGTCCTTCCCAGACCCAGAGCAGTAGCGAGACCTATGATAGATGATATCGAGATCACAGATATAGAGGGGTCCGACCAGGATGTGGTCACTAATTATGCTGCAGACCCCGGGGCACAGCGCAGGTATCTCTCATGGTTTGTGAGGACATACCCGGGGCCTATCTTTCCACCAGATCACCCAACAGGCCATCTAGGTCCATGGAGACATGGAGACCAAGATGAGGATCAGGGATCCAGATCAGAGGAGCCAGAGGAGGGAGAGGGTCATGAGGAGGCAGGAGGGCCTGATCCACCCATAGGAGATCAGCCTAGTGCCGAGGAGGAGGAAGGAGAGGAAGATGACACAGATAGAGATGATGATGAGGAGAACGAGGATGTGGATGAGGATGAGGATGACGAGGAGGAAGAGGATAGAGATGATGAGGAGGAGTCAGATGCAGCTCCCCATCATTCAGGAGATGATACCATAGCCTTAGATCCTCCCGTTATTCCCCAAAAGGGAGAACACGAGGCGATACGGAGACCTGTACCCATCACGCACAGATCATTCGAGCGTGGGGAGCCTAGTAGTTCCCAGTCACAGATGCTACCATATCACGATCCCTACTAGCGTGAGGGAGATCCAGGTATAGTAGGTTTATATTGATTGATTAATGTTTTGATGATATAAAATGGTACTAATACACAATTTGTTCTACTGCTACAGCTAATGTGCAGGAGTGGCGTTCTCTGATCCAGCAAGCAGTGACAGATATCTCCACAACGGCGCAGATCCCTAGTTCCTCACAGGTTGCCTATAGACCTCAAGGGAACGCAGGTCAGCATGATGACTTGTTTTCCCCATTTCGAGTATAGGTGGAGATATGGAGGGAGAGAGAGCAAGCTCTATCAGAGGACCTTCAGCGGGCACATCGTGATCTAGCAGCAGCTCAAGCTGAGGCTACCTCGTATCGCGTGATCCTTATGGATAGGGATCGTAGGAGTTCCTCACGGAGCCACTCACGATCTATATCACGCTATACACCTATGGGTCCACCTGCACGGCCGGATCAAGAGGGAGCATCTAGTCGTCACTCTCCAGCCACCAGCCCTAGGGATAGGAGATGATCTTATGATGTAGGGTAGGTCACATTTTGGATGTATAGTGACCTACCTTTGTATATTGATCCACATATATATATATATATATACATGCTTCTTTGTCTCAAACGTGTTATCCTTAATGCCTAAACAATGTATATATTTTGCTTTGATTAAAGCTAACACATTTGGTAGATTTATATGTATGTTCTGAATTTAATTTCCATGTGATTGATTTCTCAATGCTCCATGATTAAATTGATACATGTGTGACTTAATTAAAATATTTGATCAAGTGCTACATTGATGATAGGGAAGAAAATATGTGTTAAGCCTAAGAATCATATAACTAATGTGATTTAATTTGAATTTAAACACAACATGACACAATTCAACTTAACACATAAAGACATTGTATAATATGCCAACATAATGAAAAATGTAAATCTTTTGCAATTTACATAAATGAATTCAAGACAAACCATAAAGTAAAGAAACACGCTTGTCAGGAACGAAGCAATATAGATTAAACAAAACATCATTTAATTCTATTTGCTCTAACAAAGATATGCTAACATATTATCCAATTTTGAAGAAGTGAGAAAGGAAATAGATGAATGATAAGGAATGAGGAATTAAGCATAGTATCTACGCAAGTGCATAGCGTTTATAGGGTCTTTAAAAGACGTACTGTCTACACCCGCTATTTTATAAGCACCTGATCCATGATCTTCAATAACGATATACAGTCCAAGCCAATTAGGACTAAATTTTCCCTTTTTTTCAGGTAAGGCATTCACATTGCGCTGATTCTGATAGAGAACTAAGTCACCCACTGAGAAGGAACGTTGAATAACCTTATCATTATAGCTTCGTTGTAGAGTTTTGTGATACGCTTGAATATGCTCAAGAGCATTTATACGCTGTTCATCAAGCATCTCAAGCTGTTGAAGTCTTTGTTCTCTATAAGCGTCATCATCTACTATACCTTTGAGAGAAACTCTAAGTGATGGAATCTCTAATTCTAAAGGCATAATAGCATCAGCACCATAAACAAGATTATAAGGGGTAGTTCCGGTAGCAATTCATACACTCGTTCGGTAGGCCCAAAGAGCATAGATTAGCTGAGTACTCCAATCCTTACCATGCTTATTCATGGTTTTACGAAGAATTTGTTCAATTATCTTATTGGATGATTCGGCTTCACCATTTGATTGAGGATAGTGTGGTGTAGAAAATCGATGTTTGATATGATACTTCTCGAGGAATTTCTTCACGTCCTTGTTCTTAAATGATGTCCCATTATCAGAGATTATAGTGGAAGGTATCCCAAATCGAGAAATAATGTTTTCTAGAAGAAATCGACAAATCACTTCAGCAGTAATAGAGCGAAGGGGAATAGCTTCTACCCATTTTGTAAAGTAATCTGTTGCGGTTATAATGAAAGTATGTCCTTGAGATGGAGGAGAGATTTTACTGATAAGATCCAGCCCCCATGCAGAGAAAGGCCAAGAAGCTACATGAGAACGAAGTTCTTGGGCAAGAGCATGAATGAAATTATTGTGTTGTTGACATTGATGACATTTCTTAACAAATGAAAAGAAATCATGCTGCATAGTTTGCCAATAATATCCCATACGAAGCAACCTTTGAACCAAGGATTTGCCTCCAAAATGCCCCCCACAGGCACCTGAATGCGCCTCTTCAAGAGCAATAGGGATTTTTGATTTGTTAAGACAACGAAGGAGAAGACCGTTATAACCCCTTCGGTAAAGAACTTTAGAAAGAATGATATATCTAGCGAACAGCTTGAGAATTCTAGCCCTAGTGTTCCTATTGGCGGAATCAGGAAAGGTACCATCGGTCAAGTATCTTATGATATGCGAATACCATTCATCTGAGTCTATAAAGTCACAACATATCACCAAGCTAGAATCATCTACAATAGCTGGAGAAATAAGGTTGTGAATAACAAATTTAAGATCAACCATAGGGTCCTCTAAAGATACAAGAGAAGCCACACATGCCATTGCGTCCGCATGTCGATTATCTTTTCGAGGAATAGGTTCCATGGTGTAAGAATCAAAATTTTGTAACAAAGAGATAGCCAGGTCTTTATATTGTGATAATTTGTCTTGTTTCGCTTGATACAGTCCTGTTACTTGTCTTATAATCAGTTGAGAATCTCCAAAAATATGTATGTGTTTTACATTCAAAGCCAAGGCTGCCTTTATTCCTGCTATAAGAGCCTCATACTCAGCAATGTTATTGGTACATAGGAAATTGAGACGATAAGATAAGGGAATGGACTTCTTTGTAGGAGAAATCAAAACAACACCTGCCCCTGATCCCGTACGACACTTAGAGCCATCAAAGTATAACTCCCAAGTTTCATCTTTCCCTATACAAAGAATGAAGTCGTCAGGAAAAGACTCAGGGTTAGGGAAGGAGAAAGGTGAAGGGGCCTCAACTAGGTGATTGGTCAACCCTTGCCCTTTAATTGCTCTTTGTGAAACAAATTTAAGGTCAAATTCAGTTAACATCATAACCCACTTAGCTAGGCGTCCTGATAAATCAGTTTTAGAGAAAATATGCTTCAATGAATCAAACTTTACCATGACGTGGACTTCTGAATTTAAAAGATAATGTCTCAATTTTTGAGTCGCAAACACCAAGGCCAAGCATTGTCTTTCTATCACAGAATATCGGGTCTCATAATCGAGTAAGGTACGACTTATATAATAAACCGGACACTCCTTACCATCTTTATCATGTTGTGCCAATAATGCTGCGAGAGCATGAGAGGAAGCAGATGTATAAAGAAGAAAGGGTTTAGAAGGTTCGGCAGGTTGAAGGATAGGAGGATTAGCCAAATACACTTTTAAATCTTCAAATGCTTGCTGACAATCTTCATTCCATTGAAAAGTGATATTCTTTTTGAGAAGTTGAGTAAAAGGAAAAGTACGATCCGCAAGTTGAGATACAAACCTACGAATAGCTTGAATCTTTCCTTGTAAGCTTTTGAGTTGAGACACATTTCTAGGAGGTGGCATGTTGACAATAGCATCTATTTTCTTAGTATCCACCTCAATCCCACGATGCGAAACTATGAATCCTAATAGTTTTCCACTATCCACACCAAAAACTAATTTTCGGGGATTCAAGCGCATGTGATATTTATGAATCCTTTCAAAGATTTGACGAAGGATCTTAATATGATCTATGCGGAGAATGGATTTGGCTAAAACATCATCAACATAATCTTCTAAAATCTTATGCATGTAATCGTGAAAGATAAGGGTCATCGCTCGTTGATAAGTTGCGCCGGCATTTTTAAGTCCGAAAGGCATCATTACCCAACAAAACGTACCCCAAGGAGTGGTGAAAGCAGTCTTGAATTGATCTTGAGGATTAATGAAAATTTGATTGTATCCTAAAAAACCATCCATGAAAGATAACAAAGCATGTCCTGCTGTAGAATCAGCTATCATGTCAATGTTTGGGAGGGGAAAATCATCTTTCAAAGAAGCTTTATTTAAATCTCGAAAGTCAGTACACATTCTTATTTTATTATCTGATTTAGCCACAGCGACAATATTTGAAATCCATGGGGAATAATCAATAGGGCGGATAAATCCAGCCTCCAATAATTTTTCAATCTCAGCCTTAACAAGCAAAGCTACCTTAGGATTCATTTTTTGAATCTTTTGTTTCACAGGCTTAGCATCAGGAACTAAGACAATATTATGAGTGACAATCTTAGGATCTATACCAGGCATGTCAGAATATGTCCAAGCAAAGATCTCAGGGAATTCACACAATAAATCTTCATATTGTTTTTGTTCCTCTTCGTCCAGACATTTTCCAATTTTAATAACTTTTTCTTCATTGCCAGAATCCATCTTAACATCAATGGTGTCGCTTATAAGAAGATTACTTTGTTGAGGAGTATCCTTTAACTGAGGAAATTCTTTCACAATCTCATCGTTATCAATCTCTTTTCCAAAATAGGCTTCAGTGTTCAAACAATAAGGGAATCCCCTATTGTGATGATAACGAGGAAGAGTATCATATGCTCCTAAAAACTCAGCTAAAGCATCATCGGTAGGAAAAACATCCAAAGAATAGGCATACGAAGGATCAATATACTCAGGGTGTCTCATTGGTAGAGATGTAGAAATAACATTAACACTAATACATGGTCTTCTAGAAGCTTTAGTGCGCTTGCAGGGATTATAACCAAGTCCAAAGGCATAATCATAAAGATTATTCTCTAGAGGAACCTTTATTCCTTGTTCGTGAGCGCCACAGCCATTTCCATTATACCCATGCTTAGCTAGAATACGAAAACCACGACCATAACGATCAGCCATTTCAGAAAGAGAAGGTGGTTTTTCATAAGACAAAGAATCAAACCCTTCAGAGTTAGAAGTGTGAGGAGAAGAAGTTTGAGAAGCGGCCACGAAGTTATTGCTCATAGGCTCAGGTAATGTTGATTGATTTTTAGCTTCTTCCTTCTTTTCAGCTTTAAGCTCTCTAGAAGGAACCTTATATTCACCTACAAAGGTGGGATTAAAATCAAGAGATCCCCAATCATCTTCTGTGAGAACCTTCTCAGGATCAAAATCCTTCTTATGTGTAGATTCAAGTCGAGAAGAATCTTCTTCAGGAGCTCCAGACTCATCCAAAGAATTTTGATCATCAGAGAGCGAGGATTCATCGATAGGTATCTTGTTTAAAGAGTCATCACTAGACGAGGAAGGCTTAGAAGAACCCCCTTTGGAAGTAGATGTTTGTAAACAAGCTTTGAAATTAGTATCACCTATCAAGGTATATGTCTTATTATTATAAATAAATTTAACTTGTCTATGCAATGTAGAGGGGACAGCTTGCATACTATGAATCCAAGGTCTCCCTAATAGCAAGTTGTATGTTAGATTTCTCGACATAACATGGATAGGAGTAGGCAAAGTAACAGGCCCCACTGTGATGGGTAAGGTGATAATACCTAATGAAGTTTTAGCAACATTATCAAAGCCTCGAATAGGATGAGAGTCAGGCTCAATTAGAGACGTATCCACATTCATCTTATGCAAAAGATTAATGCTACACACATTAAGACCAGAGCCATTATCTACTAGTGTTCGTCTTATAGCAATATCATTTATGATAACCACAATCATCAAGGGATCATATTGATGTTGAATTTCACTAGTGGGCAACTCATCTTGAGTAAACACAATATGAGCTTTAGGATTCATCACAGAGTTAACCAAAGACACTATATTACTAGATGTATTCGGTGGAGGAACATTCAAATCTTTCAAAGCATCTTGCAACATTCCGTGATGAGCAGAAGAAGTTTGAATCAAATCCCAAAGGGATATCTTAGCAGGGGTAGCTTTAAGTTGTTCTATGAGATCATATTCCTTACTAAGAACTTGTGAAATACGTGGAGCTTGCGGAAGAATTGGTTGAGGATTAGGAAGAGAAACTGGAGTAACCGGAGGAGGATTAGGCTGCCTATTATTTCTAGTATGATAAGTATGGGCAACCGCATGATAACTCTCTCTAGTTAATTGCTTGGCATAATTATAAGGACTTATAGGTTTTCTTCCTTGCACAGTGATGATAGGTTTATTTGGAGTAAGAAAGGAATCATACCCCCCTTGGACAGTAAGGAGAGGTGATTTAGGAACTTGAAAGGTGGTAGAAGGACAAGCACCTTGGACTTCAAAGAGAGGCTTATTATGCTCATTCAAGTTCATCATGTTAACTAATTTAGAAGTTTTGTTCTTGTTTAGAGATTTCGATAAAGCCACAAAGTCATCAAGAGCATCATCCAACAAAGCATGATCATATCTATTAAAAGGTTTATCTTTTGATTCAAAAGGAGACATCTCCTCATAGAGGGGATTATTGAAAACAACCATGTTACTAGATTCAGTGGAAGAGTTGATAGGAATGTACCCTTGAGAGGAATCATTCAACTTATCTTTCTCATCACAAGGAAATGGCATAGTAACAAGGTTTATGAGTTTTTGGTAAAATGAAGGTTTGGCCTCTTTAGGATTCAAAAACTCATCTAAAGCTTCATCTAATTCATCTTGGCTATACTCATAATCGGCATAATTGCATACATCATCATAAATATGAACATCTTGCAAATAAAAATCCGACATTTTGAAATAAAAGTTGCATAAAACTTAGACACACAATGCAAAGAAACAAAGAAACACACTCTTTTTTTTTCTCTTTTTTTTTTTTTTTGAAAAATGAAACTTAAATGAAACACACTAAATCTAGATCTAGATCTAACAAATGCAATGCAAGAGAAAGAAATAATTCGTTTCACGTCGGGTTCACCAAAATGTGCGGGGGAAAAAGCGAGACTAGGCTAACATGTCCTAATCCTACCTTTTGACACACATTACGGAATACGAAAGAGCCTAGAGGTATCACACAATTGCCTACTTCTTTTTGGTGAAAGAGAGAGCCACGAGCTACCTATTAGGGTTTCTATTCCTTTGTTGTAATTGAAAGGTAGGATTATGCAAGTTCAATTCCTAACCCCAAAATGCAAGTATGAACTAATAACAAGATTGCAGAATTGAACTTAAACAATGGAAAGCTGCAAACACAAGGACAAGACAAGAATGCAGATGCGTACCCTGAGTCAAAATCTGAGTGAAAATGTTCGAGACGGGGGTGCGGGCGCCACTGTCCTGATTCTATTCCTGAAACTGCACCTGAAACTGCCACTTTGCAACCTGGAAAACTGTCAGAACTGCCAAAAATTATTGTCTGTCAGGAGGACCAGGGCGCCCAGCGCCCCTGTCCCAGGGACCAGGGCGCCTAGCGACTCTGTCCTGGCAGGACCAGGGCACCCCACGCCCCTGTCCTGGTCTTCTGCTCTGAAACTTGGTGTATGGTTTAGTCTTCGTCTGCTTCTTTCGGATCTGCAACTTGCGGCGTCATCTGAATCCCGAAATCTGCACTTATATCTGAAAAGGTGTTTGGGCGGCTATATGGGGTTTTTCCTTAGTCAAACCCCCGCTTCGGTGATTTCCACCTCCACGAATAGCCAAGTTGTATTGTAAAAGTAGTGTGTGTGCAGACCTTGTGTGTGTGCAAGATCTAAAATGCAAGTAAGCAAACTAGAGCAACCTAGAAAGTAAACCCTAATTGCTTGTAAATGACAATGTAAATGCTCCAAATCAAGATGTAGAATGATCTAAAGCATGAATATAAATGATGTAAGGAAGCTTATGCAAAGACATGAAAACAACATGAAATCATACCCAAACCCAAGGGGGGGGGTACAAGCCAATCTTCAGTCGGTGATCCCTTATTGCTCTTCAATGCCTTCAAAGCCCTAAATGGATGAATGAAATTGATGGATGCTTGATGGATGGATGTTGAATGTTGCTGAAGTCTTCAAAGATCTGCTCTTTCGCTGCATATGAGGTTCCTGAAAACAAAATTCGGATCCTTTCCAATGAAGAAAGATAGCTCTTATGTATGAAACCCTAGGTCTTAATTCCAACTTTTGGCCGACCTAGAGATTGAATATCCCGCCAATTTCTTGGGGTTAAGCTTTATTTTATGATTGGATCGCGCTCCTAAAATTTCAGGAAAAATGTCCGGGACCGTGTGCATTCCGGGCGCCATGGTCCCGACAACTTTTCACCAAATTTTCAGGGCCGTCGGATATGATGATTTTAGAGAGAATCCCAAAGTTACAGGTGATTTCGAGATGTTTTGACCCCCGAAATCAAGCCCCCAAGTTCAAAAGAGGGCCTAATTAGGGTTTTTGATTAGATGATGTATTGGAGGAATAAAATGAAAGGGGGCACACTTTAATGAAAGGGCCCACCTTTATGATGTGGAGGATGATGAAATAGGACCTTAGACCTAATTAATTTGATTAATTAAGTGCTAAAGGAGAAATGCAATGCAAAATGCAAACTACGCCAAGGCGGGTGCTAAACTAGGTGTGAAATTGTACTGCTTTAGCAAGTGCGTACAATTTACGACGCTACAGAGGGGCAATTCAACAACAAAAAATTTATATTTGGAAGTTAAGAAAGCTTTGAATGAAATTGCTGGTATGCATGACTTGACAATTGCCCAGAAGTTGGTGTGTGTTAGAGCTGCAGTAATGCAAGGTCAAAGGACTAGCCTTTGCGCAAGATTACAAACTAGTATTGCACCATACATGGTTGGCATTCACTGCATGGCCCATCGAATGAATTTAGCATATAGAATTGTAAGCAATTTCCCTACAGTGTCAAAAGTTGAAGATCTGGTCCATGAGCTCCACTCATACTTTTGCCGAAGTCCTAAACGTTTTACAGAATTTCAGATTTTTGCTGAGGGAGTAACAGGAGGAAACAAGCTTCTCAAGGATGTTGAGACCAGATGGATCTCCTTGCATGGACCAGCAGAATGAGTTCTAATAGAATATCAATCCTTGATTGGACTAATGTATGAGCAACGCCTCACAATAGACAAAGCTCCTGATCTCTTACATAAGTTAAGTGATATAGAGACTCTGTTAACTTTAGCTAGTCTTCTCCCCATGCTGGATTCAATGAACAAACTTGTTAAGAAAGCCCAAGATAGAACTATATATATCAATGATTATAGCACTCTACATAAAATGACATGCTTGAGCCTGGATGGTCTATATTCAGATCCCAAATTTTTTTAGGTGGCAGATAATTACAGATTTGAATCATGCTGAAATTTTTTTACATTTCAACACAAAAAATGAGTTATGTGTCTTTGTAAAAGGATTTCAGATACCAATGCACCAATCTAAGACGGGCAAGCAAGGCAGAGCACTACCAGTTAAAAAGGAAGATTTTGACAGGATTGTTAAATCTGTTAGTGATAATTTGAAGTCTATTGCATATGAACTTTCAACTGAGATTCAAGAAAGATTCCCTCGAGAAGAAATACTTGAAGCCATGGGTTGTGTGTATCCTCAATTTTGGCATTCAATTAGAGATAATCCAAATGACGCAAAGATGTATCATAAAAAACTAGAGGAATTGGTATTGACATTTTCAAAAGATGCATATTGCAATGGACAGCCAATAGAAGGAATTTTAAATTCAGATCATCTTAAAAAAACAATGTAAACAGTTTGCATTGGTTATGAAACAGCAGTTGGTTAACTTGGAGAATCCATTTGAACCTGGATCAATCACAAGGCTTTGGAAAAGGATAGATCACAGTGAAGCATTGCGTATTGCAATACCAGAATATTTGAAACTTGTTGATTTATGTCAAACAATGATATTGGGGTCGGTGGAAGATGAGAGAGTTTTCAGTGCATTAGGGCTTTTGAAGTCAAAGATCAGAAACAAATTAGACAAGAATTTGGAAACTTGCTTGAGGTTGTTTGTAACCCAGTATAATGTTAGAGATTTTCCATATGATAGGGCACTGGCAATCTGGAATTCCATGCGTGATAGACAAGGGGTGTGCAACACTTTAAAAGCTGGTGATGCTACTACTAGTGCTAGTGCTGAGACAAATGAATATGATGGATCGTAGACTCAAAGTCAGCATGAAGATGAAGACATTTTTGAATACCCGACTCAGAATGAAGATGAACCTGTTAGTACTAGTCAGTTTCCGGATCTTGAGTCCATTTGGGATATAGAAGCCTCAGACAGTCGGATTGAATCACTGAAGTGAATTAGCAGTTAGTTTATAGGTATTTATAATTATACTACAATTCTTGAATCATATTACAATTTCAATTTGCAAAATTGCAATACTATAGTTGTCATTGATGATTTTTGATATTGTATTCCTTGAATTTGTCAATCAGAAGTAGAACGGATACTTATTTCATATTTTTAATTATGAATTTGAATTATTACTAAACAATTGAATTATTAGTAAATTGGTATTTGGTTCCACATTATGTAACATGTTGAACATGAAATGCAACAAATTTGTGTCACAAGATCCATAAAATTATTCATATTGCATAACTGTTACTACTAGAACCTTTGTTAGCTTTCTACTGTTCTACATTAAATGCTTAAAATGATGTTCATGGTGATTACGGTTTTGTGTTTGTTTTTTTGTCTTAGTTGGCTAGTAAACCGAAGTTGTCGTGTGTTGATAATCTAAGTTGTCCTCTATTTATTTGTCCATGTCAACGTCAAGTGTGGTCAAACAGTTGGTCAGACATGTTTAATGGTTATCGCTAGCTTGCAGGTCCTTTATCATCAAGTCAGTTTAAGTCGCGAGCTTGCGACTACTGGGAGATTTTAGTTGTCGCTAGCTTGCAAGACGTTTTTCACTTGACCATTTTATGTTGCAAGGTTGCGACTGGGTGTGATTTTATGTTGTCGCATGATCGCGAGGTGTTCGTGGTTAAGTCATTTTAATTTGCGATCATGCGATGTAGTTGGTTTCACCGCTTGCTCGCAGGTTTTGAAGTTGTTTAGCATTTTAGGTTGCGATCTGGTGACAAGTAAGTTTTGGTCTGATTTTATGGTCATCGCATGCTCACGGGTTTGTAAGTTTTAAGTCAAAAAGTGTTGCAAGCATGCGATGGCGGTTAAGTGCCTTGTTATCGCAGGATCGCAAGGGTTTAAGTCAAGTTAAGTTTCGAGTTGCGAGCATGCGATGAAATAAGTTGTTTTGTTAGATCAACGGTTGTCGCTCACTCGCAAGATTCTATGAGGATTCGTAAAAGGGGTTGCGAGCTTGCGATTAAGCAGATTTTGTAGCATTGTCGCTAACTCGCTGATTCCTTTCCTGATTGTTATAACCGGTTGAGAGTGTGTGATTAAAGATGGGGATTGACACGTGGAATTTTTTGTCGGGTTCTGTAAAAGTTTTGACACGATCGATCCGAGATTTTGACATTTGTACAATTGCATTAATGCATTCTATCAGTTTAATTGAATTAATGCCACACTAGCTAGTTCATGCAAGTGTGGCAGTTAATGAGACTTGGTCACTTGAGAGAAGTGACGGCGCCCAAATACCATTTTATGTTGTGAGGTTGCGACTGGGTGTGATTTTATGTTATCGCAATGCCGCGAGGTGTTCGCGGTTAAGTCATTTTAATTTGCGATCATGCGATGCGGTTAAGTCGCTTGCTCGCAGGTTTTGAAGTTGTTTAGCATTTTAAGTTGCGATCTGGCGACAGGTAAGTTTTGGTCTGATTTTGTGGTCATCGCATGCTCACGGATTTGTAAGTCTTAAGTCAAAAAGTGTTGCGAGCATGCGAAGGCAGTTAGGTGTCTTGTTGTCACGGGATCGCAAGGGTTTAAGTCAAGTTAAGTTTCTAGTTGCGAGCTTGCGATGAAATAAGTTGTTTTGTTAGATCAACAACTGTCGCTCACTTGCGAGATTATTTGAGGATTCATAAAAGTTGTTGCGAGCTTGCGATTAAGAGGATTTGGTAGCATTGTCGCTAACTCGCTAACACGTGGACTTGTTTGTCGGGTTCTGTAAAAATTTTGAATGCCAATCGTCAATCAAATAGAAGGGCATGAATTCAAATTTCGCTCGAGTACTTCAGTTTGAAGTTTGAATTAATGTCATTATGCCACAGTAGCTACTAGCTAGTTCATGCAAGTGTGGCAATTAATGAGACTTGAGAGATGTGGCGGCGCCCAAAATTCAAATCGTAAATACCATAAATTGCATGATCGAGCCGAGGTTTTGTATAATTGCATTAATGCATTCTATCTTCGAGGTAATCCAGTGAATTGACCTCTACAACAACGTTGGAGAATTCAGAGTGTTGGGTGTGAGAAAATTTTAGAAAATTGGTTAAGTTTTTCTCCTGCAACTAAAATGAGCCAGGCGACGAGTGGTGCTGGAGGTTCCAAGCCCCAGCCCAAGCCCAAGCCCAAGCCCAAGGCCACAACAAGTGGAGCAGGTGGACCTGGAGGTTCCAAGGCCAGTGCCAGTGCCACTGAGGAAACGATGGTTAAGAAATGCAAAGATGAATTTGTAGATTTGATGCCAGGGACTTCTATTGCTTTGAATACAAATCATTTGGCATGGAGAGATTTATGGAGCCAATGTAGAAACCCTACCACGCTTAATATGACTGGTTCTACTCTGTTTCATTATTTATGGAAAAATAGGGTTAAGGGTGTCCCGATGTCAAACCCTTGGGATTTAAATATGGCAAAGTTAATTGTGCCAGATGTGTATGTTGATGTGGATTTGATCAAAGAGTTGGGCAAACGCTATTGCCCAGTATCTAGGGTAATCAGAAGAAAGAACCAGTCTGCCCTAGTTTCAATTAACAGAGCTAGCTTTGTTGAAGCTTTCCAGATTACTGGTGCTGCATGTACAGATATAGATTTGGAGCGGATTGCAGAGGATTATGATAAATACAAAGGTGTTATCAAGAAGCATGCAATGCCCAGATACATGCCTAGGGTGAATAAGAAGTCGGTTATAATTCCAAAGAGTATCGAACCACCATTTGACATCACACCTTCCACCATTATATGCATTGCACAATCTATGGGTTATGCAGAGTGTTGGGTTTTGATGGAGATTCAACAGTGTCAGTTGAATTACTGATGATGGCTATGGACATTCAACACCTAGATGTTAACAAAGATTATGATTATGTGGGCTATGTGGTTGAACACATTCATAATGCTCTAGTTGAAATTCTGAGTGGTGCACCCAGCCCTACATTCAAGCATTATTCATTGCTGATGCATTTAATCTTGTTCTATAATGTTGAGTTCGTGGATAAAGAATTGGAGCTTTTCAAAGAAGAATTTGGTGTCTTAGTGCCAATACAAAGATGGACCCAGGTTTGGGACAGTAGTTCTCCCCATTCTTCTTTCCTTTTCTTTGAAAATTGGATTGTTTCGCCAATTATGGAAATGCTAGGAATAAATAGGGAATGATTGTCAATTAATGTTAGGAGAGTTTTGAGACCTTACCAGTATGTTCCAAACTGGCCTATTTCACATAACTGGGGGGACTTTTATTTTTTTTATAACTTTACTGTGATGAGAGTCTATGGGTGTCCTCAGCCTCCCCATATTTTACCAAAATTTGTTCCAATTAGGATTGGTTTTATGGAGTTTATCTGGCAATTGACCCTAGTTGAAAAAGAATACCTGGATAAACATGGGAAGGGTACTTTTCTTCCTAGGTTTTGTGTTGCCTCTGATTTTACCATTGGTAAGAGTTCCTTTGATGAAGTAAACAATTTCCTTAAACAGTATAGGTTGGTTAATGTTGTGTTTAGATTCTGTGATCCGGAATAATTTATTAAAGTTGCAATGCCAAAAATGACACCTTGGGCCACAATAAAGGACCATGAACCATTGGATGATGAAGACGTGGTTAGAAATTTGCTGAGAAAAGATGAAGTACAAAAAAGGAGAAGAAAATGGAAAAATTTGATGAGAGTTGAAGCAGAATTGTTGGCTGCTGACCCTAGTTTCTCAGGTTTTTGCCCTGATAGCCCGTACCTGGAGAGGATTAACAAAATGTTGAGTTTATATGAAACTCTGATGGAACAAATGCCTCAAATTCCAAAAGTGTCTGCTTAGCAGCAAGACCCCCAAGATGGACATTCTTCACATGGCAAGAGGCCACTTAGTGTGTCTGCTGATGATGTAGAGAGTGGGGATGAAGTTCAATCTACCCGAGAGCCAACTGCAAAGAAACAAAAAACCACTGAGGTCGGTACAATTGTGAGGAGAGACCCTGCTAGAGCAATTGTTATAGAACAAGGACACTACTTTCATCAAATAAGGACACATCTTAGAGAAGCAGGGCAGAATGAAGAACAGGGAGAAACAAACGAAGCCCTTGCTCAAGGCTTTGATGAGCGTGTGATGTTGTCAAATGAGTTCATGAAAGATGATGACTTTATTAAGTCAAATGAATTTAAAAGTTTTTTGACAAGGTTGAAACAAAATCAATTAAAACAAAATCTGATCATAGAGGAAGCAAATGAAGAAAAGAAAGAGGAGATCATCAAGGCACTGCAGGAATATGATCCTGATAGGGAGGAAATATCTATGGAACAGGAAAGACAATTGATAAAGAGTACTAGTATGATTATGATGCCTAACTAGGATATCCAGTCTATTTTTATTATTGATCAGATTAGGAAGCAAGAGGACCCAATGTTTAGAACTAAATTTGAAATTGGAGATGTAATAAGAGGATCGGGATTTAATCCTAAGTCAAAGACACTTGTTGCTTGGTATTTGGCCCCTTCCACTCAAAAGCCCCACCTTCTAAAAATCCAAGTAGAAAAGAAAGTTGATAGAATGATTTGGAACTTGCAGAACACAACTGACACAGAGATTGCCTCATTTTTTACTCAAGTTTCTTTCATGAATTTATCAAAAATAGAGGATTTGTCAAGAAGATACACAGAAACATATACCCAATTGATTGCATTGTCTAAAAAATATGAAGAGACACTGATGAAGAAGGGCACTCTGGAGGAAGAGTTAGTGGAGTTGAAAGAAAAAATTGCAAATGAGCCCCCTCCAATACAAATTACAGAACAAGTACAAGAAATACCAGCTGATGTGACATCAAAAATGGAGGAATACGCAGGGAAAATTGAAAAGCTTGAAAAGGAACAAAATGTCAAGGCTATCTCTGTTGTGTCGGGAATTCTGAAACACAAGATTAGTGTATTGAAAGACAAATTGATGGTTGTGCATGATATGCACATTTCTTTGAAAGAGGCAAGCAAAACATCCTCTGAGGCTGTCGCTTTTCTTGGACCTTTGTTCAATGTTTGGTCAGGAAGAAGCAGATTAATGGATAAGCTAGATACCGAAATGATGTATAGTGACGAGTTCCCTCCCAAGATCAGTGACACTAAAGACATGGTGGAGGTAATGAATGCAACTTATGCATTTTTCACAAGGAAGGATGTGCTTATAAATGAAAAATTGCAAACATTTGGGGAAGGTTATAATAAATTGGTGCCTTCAATTTATGGTAGTAATGGAGATTTGAAATTAGTTTCTGACTGGACCAGCGAATTTGATTTGATTCCAGAGCAAGAAGAAATAATCAAGCATGTAAATGAACAGGTTGATGTTGATTTCCTTAACGGTCTGCTTGATTCACTGTTCAAGGTTGAGGTTGATCATGCAAAGTTTATTGTTGAGTCCAGGGCAGTTACAGATGTCAGATGGGCAGATTCAATTGCAAAGTTGGAAGAGGTAAAGGCATTCAGTTGGCCAACAGACAAAGAGGTGGATAGGTGGCAAGCCATGCTAAAGAAATCTCTGGTTGAGGTTGCTACCCAAGATTCCTCACAGTAATCCTAAGCTTGTTGAATCCTCAGGTTGAGGTTGCCACTTTTATTGATCAATGATGTTGAACTTAAAAACTCTTATATTAATATAGTTATAATAGCTCAACTGTTCAAGAATTTGATAAGTGCATAGTTGAATCGCATTGTGAATTTACTTTCTGATATCATTATGAATATAATATCAATATCATTTGCAGTTTGAGCAATGCGATCTTCACATAATTGTCTTTGTGTTGAATTTATGTTTTCATTGTGAATTGAATGGTCAAGGGTTTTTTAGTTTACATATGAATCTGGGTTGTGTAACTGTATGTAATGGCATTATTCATAATTTCATTCCTATTTATCTGCAAATGAATCTTATTGAAGTTTATTATCAGGTTGTCTTGAATTGTAAGTGACTTTATGCCCTAGGATAAGGCACTGGTTTGTTGTCTTGATGTTTTACTAATTATGTTTTATAATTGTATTCCTATCTAATAATCTATTGTGGTGTTTAATAATTTCATTCTTAATACTCTTATGATTTTATATGCTATTGATGTTTATGTAATATATATGGAGGTGTTCTATGACTGTCTATGACTCTATAATCCGCCTACCAATTACAATGAGGTGAATCCTTAATTATTTTTTATGATTCCAGACTAACAAAAATTTTACATTCCTGGGCATAATAGGATTAGGAAGCATTAAATGAAAAATTACATACACCATAACAATGCAACAAATGGAAAAAATTAAATCTCATGATTCTGATCATTTGAAAGAGATAGAATTATACACAAAATAAATTTATATATATACAAAGCTTGACACTAAATGCTTTTCATTTGCTCTGTAAATGACTATACAGTATACAACTTGCTCCCTTCGCCTAGAGTCTAGAATCACTACTGGAACCAGAAAAGGAACCCCAATGACTATACAAGTTGCAAAACTGCTTGAGCCATGCAATTATCACCCTGATGCCTTCATTTCGGATGGAATGTGAGATGTTACGTTCTGTCCAATTCTAATAGATCATTTCCAAATTGAGGAGGAAGCCTTCATGCCTAGGAACAGAGAAAATGGAAAGAGGAACTTGAGCCTTCATGCCCACGATCAGGGAAAGTGGAAACAGGAGCTTTAGGGTAAATGTAATCTGTTGGGGAGAGGTCGCAGCTTCCATGTCATCAGAAAGATGACTGGCTGCCACTCCCCACCCAAACAAATCCTTCTTTCATTCCTCTGCGGGCTCCTTCTTCAAACCCATTGTCATCCTATGGCAGAGTAAAAGCAGAGGATGTGCCATGCTTGGCCCTTCTTGACAAGAAAAGGCTTTCACACCCCCTCTAGAAATCCTTCTCACTTTCACAACCCCTCTGACAATAAACAAACTCACACAGAAGAAAACAAAAAAACACCCATCTGGTATCATAGAGCACACAACAACTCCATGCACGATCCTGCTCAAACATCATCTTCTTTTCTGAGGAAAAAACCACTCTCAGAAAATGAAAAAGGTTTCTTTTCTAAGTTTTTGTTCTACCAATTAAGTCACCACTCTATTGTATTTATAATATTTTCGCACTTCATTTGGTGATGCTTATTCACGTGAAAAATCATCATTTTGGTGTTTTTCAACATGACTGTAGACTCTAGAAGTCATGCCTATCAAATCAACTGCATCCTGCTAAGGCTCATCTATTGTGAATGATTTTGTTCTGATTTTATTCCTCCTTGATTGGACAAATTTTGCTTTAGAATCCTTGACAACAAGCAACCTGAGCTCTTATTTCTCAGATAAATCCGTGTTTTTTTGTTGTTGGTGCATTCTATATGTTGTAGAAATGCATCTAGATTTCTCAATAGTTGATAAAGCCACATTTTATGTATAATTTAAAATTTTTGTTGGTGTAAATAAATATTCATTATGGATATTATTACACTTTACTTAAGTTAACTTAGGATAATGCATCTCTTCATAGTTTGGATTTGAGACACTTAGGGAAGTGTGCACATAGGGATAGAGCTTGTAGGAGAAATTCCACCTTTGGTGGTCTTGTTTTGTTGTGACACTCCACATTCGGTGGGTCATCCACCTCTTGTGGAATATTATATTATTTCTCCTACCTACCCCTAGTATTTCTTACCTACCCTTGTTTCTCATTGAGCCACATGTCATGATTGTGTTCTCGTACATCCATATGGTCTTGCCTATATAAGCAGGCCTATATTCATTGTATTGGTGAATCCAGTTGATCATTTTCATATTGATGAGAATACAGTTTGTTCTTGTCATTATTTTGTCTCTATTTTAATACTTTTCATTGTTCCCTTGATCTTGGCAAAATCTCACATGGTATCAAAGCCATTGGGGCTTCATTGATTGGTTTTTGGAGACATCGTGGAAGACTTCTATTTTCGGATCTGAGGAACTGCATTTTTTGGAGGCATATTAGAGTGTTTTCAACCTCACCATTACGTCTGGGAGGCTGTTTCCATAAAAATCAAGTATAAATTCGACCTATTTTGGCGAAAATCGATTTTTTGGTGTGGAGGAAATTTTCTACCCAATTCGGGCGGTACAGTACGGAATTTTCGGACTTTTTTCAAAAAATTAAAATTAAAATTGAAATTTATTTTTGGGATCCATACCTTCTGCCATGTCAGCAGCGCACAGTCAGTGCCCAGTCAGCATTTTCTTTGGAAATTTTTAGACCCCTCCGTTGAGCAATTTGGATTTTTGGGTCAACTTTGGAGGCCCATAACTTGCTCAAATTTGCTCTTTTTTGGGTACAATTTTTTTTATTTGGGCTAATTTTTCGTGCTCTTCATAGTGGTGTGGTTATTTTCTAGTTTTCGTGCATGGGTTTTTTGGAAGTTTCAGATTCTCTCGGTTGTACCTGTCCAATCCTCAATTCTGCAACTTCAAAGGCCTCGTTTGAGCTCATACAACCTCCTTTTCAGGTGCCGTTTTTTTTTAAAGTGAATTTTTTTTCATCTACTTTCATAATCTATGATCATATTTCAGATATTTTTAGTAGAAATTGTACTTTCAGATGTTGGTCTTATTTGGCCTATTTGGTACTTGTAAATTGCTTGGATCTTACTTTAGATCTTTTGCATTATTAGTTTGAGTCTCTTTTGGCCTTATTGAGGTAGTTGAAAAATTGAAATCAGAAGTCCACTTTGCCATTTTTTACAAGTGGCCCATTGTACATGCACTAAGTATAAAGTGCCAAAACATCACTTTTGGGGGGGTTCTTTGATTGAGTGAATTTGGGGGGGTGTCTTGTGTGATTGTACCTCTCTTTCCTTGTGCTCTTTCATTTTTGTTGCAATGAGTCCTCATAAATTTCCACCTTTAACTCCACATAATTATGCATCATGGGAAATTAAAGTATGGAGCAAATTAATGGAAAAAGGTCTCACGCATTACATAGATGGAACAATAGCAGCACCACCTGATCCTAAGGCTGATCCTAATGCTCAATTATAATGGCTCACTAAGAATTGCATGGCTCTTGGAACTTTGTGCAAGTATGTACCAGATGACCTCATCTTTCATATTGAAAAGTGTACTACAATCAAAGATGCTTGGGATATGTTTCAGAAATTATATGGTCAAGTTGATGAAATCAGAGGTTATAAAATTGACAATGAGCTCACCAACTTAGATCCCAAGAGTTTTGATACAATCCAAGATTATGTCACCAAAGCAAGTGAGATAAGAGCAAAGCTTAAGGATTGTGGAATTGACAAAAAGGATGCTCAGTTGATCTTCAACTTGTTGGACAAGCTTGCACCAAAATATGTAGCATTTGTGTCTAGCTTCCAAACTCATCGTTTGACAGTGGGGAGTTCCTATGTTATGCCTTCATTTGATGCTTTCATAGAAATGTTGATATTGGAACAATCTAAGTTGTTGAACATGGAGTTTCTCAAGTCTTCAAAGTCCAAGGCTTTGGTGGCTAATCAAGGGAATCAAGGAAGTCAAGGCAAAGATTCCAACAAGAAGAAGAAGCAATCTAAGTCACAGCCACAACAGGAAAAAGGACAATCATCCTCTCCATCACAAGGTGATTTTTCATCCTCTTCCAAGAAGGGGACACCACCTAAGAAGGATAAGCCAACTTGTGCATATTGCAAGAAGTATGGTCATGATGAGCATCGATGCCACACAAAGCAAGTTGATGAGTTAGCTAATCTTCTTAAGAAAAACAACATCAACTTGCCATCCGCCTACACAAAGAAGGACTCATCTCCTTCCTCTTCCTCACGGTCTAAGGGAAAAGGGCAGGCATTTGTGGCTACAACAAGTTCTTCACAGCAGTGGATACTTGACTCAGGTGCCTCATATCACATGGGTTCTACAAAGGAGCAATTTTCTTCATTGGAGCCATCTAACGTACCTCACATTTACATAGGTGATGATACACAAGTAGAGGTTGAAGGGAAAGGTTCTGTTGACATGGATGATGGAACATTTGAGAATGTTCTCTATGTTTCTAACTTGTCTACCAACCTTCTCTCTGTCTACCAAATCACTCACTATGGGAATGGGAAAAAGGTTGAGTTTACACCAGATTCAGTTGTGGTAAAGGAGCTTGATGATGATGCCTTGGTAGTAGTGGGACAAGTCAATGACAACTCAAGGTTTTATTCATTCTCCCACTTTGTGCCAAGTTCACCTTCTAGGGCCTTGCTTATTCAAATTCTGAAAGTAAGCTATGGCATGAGCGGTTTGGTCAACTCAACTACCGCTATCTACAACAACTCAACACTAAAGACATGGTCACAGGTCTACCTCGAATTAGTTTTTTAGAGGGTGTATGTTCAGGGTGTTCCATGGGCAAGCATCCCGAAGAGAAGTTTGATAAGGGGAAAGCTTGGAGAACTTTGGAAGTTCTTCAACTTGTTCACAGCGATGTAGTAGGTCCATTTCCAGCACCGTCATTTAGCAAGGCCTGCTATGTCCTCACCTTCATTGATGACTACTCCCACTTCACTTGGGTCTACTTTCTCATTCATAAGAGTGAAGTATTTGACAGGTTTCAGGACTTCAAGACTCGTATGGAGAAGCAATCTGGGAAAGTGGTCAAGATTCTTCGTACAGATAATGGAAGGGAATATGTGAACAAGCATCTTGAGGATTTTTGTACACTTGAGGGAATTGATCTTCAGCATTTTGTTGCATACACTCCACAGCAGAACGGAGTTGCAGAATGCAAGAATCAAAGTCTCAAAGAAATGGCTAGCTGTATGATACATACACGTTCTCTTGATCCTACCTTTTGGGCAGAGGCTATCAGTTGTGCCACACACATCCAGAATCGGGTTCCTAACAAAGCTTTGCAAGGTATTACTCCTTTTGAGGCTTGGGCTGGTAGGAAACCGATTGTGAGACATTTCAGAGTCTTTGGGTGTCCAGCATGGGCTCGCATACCTCTGCAGAAACGCAAGGCATTCTAACCTCAGAGTCGGCCTTCCATATTTGTTGGATATCCTGAGGGTGTTAAGGCATATAGATTGATGGATCCTGAGACACATGAGGTGTTCATTGAGAGGAGTGTTCACTTTGAGGAAAGCTCTCCGAGCTTAGCCTCTCTACCTCCTCCATCTTACTCCATTGTTGATAGTGATGTTAGTGATTCAGATGATGAGACTCCTTCAACTCCGACTCGCAGGGTTACACCTCCGCACGGTCCACTTGTAGTTGAGGAGCCTCGTTCTCCACCTCCACCTTGACCTCGTTGGGCTCGACAGACACTTGAGTCAGCAGGTTCTCTTGTTGGGGATCCTTCAGATACCCAGAGGACTTAATCACAGCATCAGGATCTTCCACATGCATTCATTGCTACCGCTTCTGATCCACAGACATTTCGGGAAGCATCAGGGGTTCCTGAGTGGGACCAAGCTATGGAGGAAGAGTATAATTCCTTGATGAGGAACAACACATGGGATTTAGTCCATCTCCCTAAGGGGAGAAAGATGGTTCAATGTAAGTGGATCTATCAGACCAAGTATGCAGCGGATGGTAGTGTGGATAAGTACAAGGCTCGGCTTGTTGCGAAAGGTTTCTCCCAGGTAGCAGGTGTTGACTATATTGAGACCTTTGCACCTGTAGCCAAAATGAACTCCATTCGCTTGACACTTGCTATTGTTGCAGATCATGGTTGGGCTATACATCAGATGCATGTGAAGAGTGCTTTTCTTCATGGTGATCTTGATGAGGAGATTTATATGGAGCAGCCACATGGTTTCATCCAGGATACTTCCTTGGTTTGCAGACTAAGGAAATCTCTCTATGGCCTTAAGCAAGCCCCCAGGGCTTGGTATGCCAAGATGGATTCCTTTCTTCTCTCCGCAGGGTTCGCCAGGTGTCATTCTGATCCGAATGTCTACATTTTGTGACAGGATGACTCTCACTTGATACTTGTGCTCTATGTTGATGACTTGATCATTATAGGGAGTACTGCATCCATCATTAGCAGGGTCAAATATGCTTTGCATGACAAATTTTCTATGACTGACTTGGGTCCTTTGCACTACTTTCTCGGGATAGAGATTTCATAGTCACCTTCCGGGATTACACTATCGCAACCCAAGTATCCTCTTGATCTACTTGCACACTTTCATATGGCTGATTGTAAGCCTGCCCTGACTCCCTTTCTTTTAGGAGTCAAGCTTGAGGCTCATTGTTCTTCTCCACTAGTTGATGCCACTTTGTATCGTCAGCTTGTGGGTAGTCTCATCTACTTGACCCATACATGCCCTGATATTTCATTTTCAGTTGGCATGGTTTCCCACTTCATGCAGGAACCATATGAGCTTCATTGGAAAGCCGCCAAATGCATCCTTCATTACATCCAGGGTACACATCACTATGGGATTCACTATGCAACAGGCAGAGGACTTCGCCTGGTTGGTTACACAGACTTCGATTGGGTTGGCGATCTTGATGATCGTAAGTCTACTTCCAGTTACAGTTTTCACCTTGGTTCAAGCCCCATTTGTTGGCAGAGCAAGAAGCAGCATGCTATTGCTCTTTCTTTGACCAGGACTGACAGTTCTACATTGCAACAATCAGAGTGCTATTGCTATCTCGAAGAATCTAGTCCAGCATCAGCGGACCAAACACATCAAGATGCATATGCACTATATCCGAAAGTTGATTCAAGAGCAGGTCATTGATTTGCAATATTGTCCTATAGCGGAGCAGGTTGTAGACATATTCACCAAACCTTTCACCGAGAGTAAGTTCCAATAGTTGGGAGCTCTCTTGGGGGTGCGGGATGTGTCATTAGGGGGGGTCAGCTGACTTCTCCTTCCTCTCTTATGGGGGTGACTTTTTCCTCTTTGAGGTTTTGTCCTTCTTCTTTGAGAGTCTTTTGTACTTTCATCTCTCTTTTGGGGGGGAGTTTTTTCCCACTGGGTTTTCTCCTTTTCTCTGTTTGTGAGAGATTGCATTGCATGGTTTTGCTTGCATTTGCATATTGTACATGGGTACCTATCATGGCCTAGTAGTCGGGACCCATCTTGTATTGTTGACTTGAGTCTTCATTCCCCTAAGTTGCACTTAAGGGGGGGTGTTGGTGTAAATAAATATTCATTATGGATATTATTACACTTTACTTAAGTTAACTTAGGATAATGCATCTCTTTGTAGTTTGGATTTCAGACACTTAGGGAAGTGTGCACATAGGGATAGAGCTTGTAGGAGAAATTCCACCTTTTGTGGTCTTGTTTTGTTGTTACATTCCACATTCAGTGGGTCATCCACCTCTTGTGGAATATTATATTATTTCTCCTACCTATCCCTAGTATTTCTTACCTACCCTTGTTTCTCATTGAGCCACATGTCATGATTGTGTGCTCGTACATCCATATGGCCTTGCCTATATAAGCAGGCCTATATTCATTGTATTGGTGAATCCAGTTGATCATTTTCATATTGATGAGAATACAATTTGTTCTTGTCATCCTTTTGTCTCTGTTTTAATACTTTTCATTGTGCCCTTGATCTTGGCAAAATCTCACAATTTTAAGTCTTGATCATTTATCATTAAGTCACTTATCTAACGGTGGATATTTTGTGTTCTTTTCTTGCCCTAGAAGGAAACCCTATTTTATGAGGGCGTTGTATTATGATTAAGTGTTGTGGTGTATTTTGAGAGTCTAATAGTTGTTGAGTTACCTCTGGATCTCCATTGGTGATACTCATATGAGAAGCTTGCTCTATAAGTATATTGTATTATGTTGTAGATTTCTTAATAATATATTGGGCAACTTTTGGAGTGTAGGGTATTTCTTTCGAAATGGTTTTCCCCATGTACAACATTGTGTTGTGGTATGCAAGCAATTTATGTTTTTTTTTGTTAAGCTTTTGTAACTGTTGTAAAGATCTAAGAATTTTTTGCATTACCCTCCTCTCAAGATTAGTGTAGAAATTTGCCCTGCCACCTTAACTTTCTTTCAAGTGGTATTAAAGCTTAATTAGTGGGTTGTTGGGTTTTTTAAACTAATCCAGATTTGAATGAGAGTTTGTGCAGAAGATACTTTGTGACCTTGCTCTAGTAATTTTTAGATAAAAAATTCATCAAGGAGAATAGAGGTGGAGAAATTTTTTGGCGAGATGCGAAAGTTGAAGATGGAGGATATTTTAATAGATTGAGATCTATGGGAAGTTGATGAGAAATTCTTCAAACCTATAGATCCTATCATGATTGCTCAATATGATGTTAAGGACAATAAAGCTAAGGCTCTATTCAAATTGTGTTTGATAGAATCTATCTTAATCAATGTCCATAAAGAGTCCTTTGTAAAGAAGTTGATGCACTGTGAAATGGACAAGGTTAGCAAATGACAAACAACACAAAACACAAGAAATCATTAGTGTTAGTCAATCAAAAACTAATCTAAACATGCATATCAAAAGAGATATTAAAATCATGCTAATATATCTAACAAATGAAACAAAGATAATAAGGCATCTCCAAATGCCTCTTAGCATGCTCTTAGCTCCTTCTCCCTTGTTCCTCTCCTCTCCAAGTTCCAAAAATAGTGTAGCTCTCAGCAGCTTTTTGCACTATGGATGCTTATGGAGGATTGAGATTTTAGTATTTTGCTCCAAATGTAAAATGAAAAGCTAAAATACTAGATGCTATTAAAATGATTGATTTTAACCAAAATAACAAGATTTTAGTTTGCTATGCTAAATGCTCTCTAAAATGCCTATAGGTTAAATGCATATAAGTTTTTAGGATCTGGATTATGAAGAAATGGGCTCTATTTATAGGAAAAATGGAGCAATGGATGGTTGAGATTGAGCAATCTCAACAAGGGTCAGGATTGAATGATTTTTAATCCATGTGAGGGCTTTCAACCCAATCCCAGGATGACAAGTGTCAATGTGAGATAGGTTGAGAGGAGAGGGAATAAGCATTAAATGCTTGATATGACCTTGGGAGTTAAGGTCAAGGTTAGTTGAATGAATAAACTCTTTATTCAAAGAATAAAGCTTTTATCCAATGGATAAACTCTTGTGCAAAGGGCAAGAGGGATAAACATGGTCAAAGCAATAAATGTTTGGGGAGACAAGTTTGAAATAACCATAAATGGTTATGTAAGAGCCATAAATGGTCATGTAAGAGCCATTAGTGGTTTTGGAAGACTTTGGAGGTTAATTTGTTGAACACACAAAGCATTAAATGCTTTTCAAAGAATTTTTGAAGTCTTTGAGAAGTGACTCCATTTTGCTTAGGAATGTGACAATAATTAGGGGATGGATTAGGCTAATTAGGAAGGGGTTAGAAGAATCTAGAAGGGGATTTAGGAATGCAATTGGATTTGGTGGGTGAGGGAAAATAGGATTTTATTAAAATAAAAATTCATTTATTTCAATAAATGTGTGCAAGTTGCATTTGTAGGAAAAATGCAAGGGGGGATAATGATTTAAATAAATGTTTAATTTAATTTATTTAAAAGAGGAATAGGGGGATTTAATTAAATAAATATGATTTTATTCATTTAATTGATTGTGAATTTGGTTTAATTTAATTAAAATAAATTAAATAATTTATTTAATTAATAGGAGAATATTTGGAGATGAATTAATTAAATATTAATTTAATTAACATATGGCGACCATACCTGGAGTGCGAGCCATGGGATGATGATGCAGAGGCACTGCCCTATGTATTTATGACCCGATTCCTCATTGGGAGGACCTTGTACCATGTAGAGAGACAGGTGTCGGGGAGAGTGATGAGGCAGTTTGGACTAGTGGATCAGGGGAGTATGCATGAGTGATTCGAGAGAGGTATGCATGGGGGCTAGTGCTGCCGTATGACCAGGCACTGGCGGAGTTTTAGATGCTACAGGCAAGACCGTGGGACATATGACCGAGGGTCATGGATGCAGGAGTAGAAGATGAGTACATGCAGTACCAGGCAGCGCACCCGATCCTACGAATATCCGATCCAGCAGAGCTGATTCCGGTTTTTGAGGATGAGAGGGGACGGAGATGGAGGAGGGCAGGAGGTCGAGGACCAAGGGTAGGTGGAGGAGGTGGAGGAGAGGGTGGAGGAGGAGGAGGAGGAGGAGGAGGAGGGTTGGGGATACAGATTCAGCGGAGAGGGAGAGGTGGACTGCCACTACAGATTGCACAAGGACCGCTGATACAGGGAGGAGCTCGACTGGGTGGTGGGGGTATGGAGAGGGAGATCCCGATGGATAGAGGGGAGAGAGCTATTGGAGAGGGTGGTACAGGTGAGGCTGCCATGGATATCGGGGAGGGAGCCACTGGAGATCTTCGGGATCACATGATAGCACATTTGCAGACCCGAGTAGAGGATTTGGAGGCGGAGGTGGCAGCTAGGGATGTGCAGCTATTTGCACGGGAGTTAGAGCTAGTTGTAGTGCTACAAGAGAGGGATAGTGTAGTGGAGAGATTAGCAGAGCTGCAGGAGAGAGTCCGGGTTGGAGTAGGAGCACAGGGGCCTACAGGGGAGGTGATGAGGGAGATGTGGCGAGCACAGGAAAAGATAGACTACTGGCGAGGTTTATATGAGCAGGTGGTGCCAGCTAGTCAGCGAGATCTTAGCTATTCACAAATGCGACAGGCTAGATCAGAGTGATCGCAAAGGATGCAAAGCAGTGGGGGTGTGATGGGTCCTCTGCGGAGGGAGAGATCAAGGGATGCAGGAGTGAGTGGGGTTTTGATGAGGCCTCCACGGAGAGATGGATCAGGTGGTGCGGGTACCAGTGGGGGAGCAAGTGGCGATGGTGGTACAGCATCTGGCCAGAGCGGCATCTGAGAGAGCATTTTTGCATATATGTATTGTATCATTGTTTATTTTTTGGATTGTATCTTGGATGGCTCTTGGTAGCCGATTTTGTAGACTTCATTGTACTCTGATAGATGAGATGATATATATGAGGAGATCCCATATTTTGATGATATGCAGTTGATATGTATGGATGTTTATGCAGGATGATGAGTTTATTGCTTAGATGGATATGTGTATATGTATGCCTTTGATGAGATGTTTCTTATATGCATGTTTTTTATGATGATTTATGATGTTGGATACTGACATATGAATGCAAGTTTATATATGTATGATTTGTTTGATTTTGATGTAATGCTTGATGTATGTAATGCCATGATGATGATGTATGTTTATGATGATTTAGGAACAGGATTTTGGTGTTTCCTATTGTGATATAATGATGAGATAATTTATGCGATGATGTTAATGCAATGGTTGAATGAATGATTTTATGTATGGATATGCATCTAGATGTTTTTAAATGAATGTAATATGGATAAACAAAATGTAAAGTACAAATGTTTATATGATAATGTCTAAATAAATGCATATGTATAATGGATATATAAAATGATATGAACCAATGTTTGGAAACAAATGGATTTATGATTCTAAATGTTTTAAATATGATTAAGTAAAAAAATGATAATGTGATGATAATGCAACTCCTGGTTTTAATAACTGCACCTTAATGCAATTAAAAAGAGGATAATGAATGCAATGTGAATGAATTCTAAAATGAGCATAATAAGATTTTTAATAATGGATGAATGAATGCACCTTTTTACTAATGAATAGATAAATGAATGTATGTAATGATAAATGATAAAGGATAATGAAATGATGATGTATAATCGACACTAAATGAATGCATAGTAAATGGTTTAATACAATCAAAGACAATTTGATCCCACAAATGAATCTATTTATTTATGATTTATGCAATGATGCAAATGATTTAATGAAGGTTAATGTCAAAAATGAACTATATGCAATGTTAAAGTTAAAAATGACATGAATGTACTTAATGCCAGATGCAACTAAATGCGACGATGATATGACCATGAGGAATGCAAGGTTTTTGAGACTTTGCATGATGCATTGATGATGTATCAGAGTACTCGGTCGTGATTGTATCCGAGATCAGCTTAATGGTCACATTTGCATACAAATCCTATATATGAATGAGTGAATGGATGGGTGTTTATGCAACGGAATGCAATATATAAACAGATGAGATGAAATGACGATCCATAGTGCTCTATTTTCATCATTGAGCTTTAAAATGTTGGAAGAGAATACAAGCATCTTGACATAATGATTCAAGATGACCTGAGTATTCCTTACATGGATTTTATATAGCAAGTTAATACTAACGACTTGATATAAGGGTCAAGTCGACCAGAGTATTGCTTGCGGAACAGACAAGGATTATCTCCATTCATGCATGACTTGGATCGTCCTCCTTGATCTTAGGCTGATCATATCCCGAGACAAGTGCATACCGTACTAAGAGATAAAAACCTTTATCCAATTTGGATGAGGAGGAACCAAAGAAGGAGCATTGTACCTGCAAACAAACAGTATATACATAAAGAATAAAGAATAAGGATCCTTGGTAATGGTTCATGCTCATATGGTCGAGGTATACGTTGTAGTCAACAAGCCATAATGATCTATGACTGCATTTGGCATAAGATCACATAGCTTGGTGAACTTCCTACGTAGACACTATTAGTACATGCCCCAGTACTTCATCGGAAATAATGCGTAAACGATACAAAATAATGTTGAAAGATTCCAATACAGATAAACGAATGAATTACTCACAAATCAACCAAGTATTTGATAGCTTAACATAATTTTCTTGTCAAAGAAAATGTCACTTTTGTCTTTGTTTTGGTAAGGAAGGATGCATCCTTGCCAAAGATAGTTTTGATTTGTTGATGTTGATTGTGTGGTTTGATTGATAAGTGGTTATTTGTGTGAGTTTTTGTCAATGTTTGTTTTGTATCTATGCGGATGAGTATGTACAAGGTGTTGCCATGTTTTTGTGTGATTTTCAATGGTTTTTCGTTGTTTTGGGATTTTGTGATTTTGAATGTTTTTGGTTTTTGTGAGACATTTTTTAATGTTTTTAGATTTTGTGAGACATTTTTGAATGTTTGAACCGAATAAATCACAAGTAATGCATAATCCACTTCCATCAACTAGAGTTAAGGGCATTGCCCCCAAGTTTAGACATGACTATGAAAAAGTGGGATGCAAGATGCATGAAGTACTATCTCTTTATTGCAGATTAAATAACAAGCCATGGTTTAGATGGATGGATATGGATGCAATGAATGTGATCACAACAAGTCTGAAAGATAATGGAGCGATAGCCTTTATGAGTGGTGCCTGTTTGCTAGGTTTTCACCATCGCACTTACTCAAGGTGCCACCGGAGTGGTTGTTCACCGTTTGGATGCATGATTTTTCCTTACTATTTTGATGTTTTTGTATTTCTTCAGGACATTTTTTCCAAATGTTTTTGGTATTTTCTGGTATGCAGGGGAGCCCGATGCTCTGTATAGCTTAGGTATAAAACCGTTTGAGGTGCATGTTGTTGATTGGATCTGCAAGTGGTTCTCCTTCTGATGTAGCCAACTGATATGCCCCGGACCTGAATACAGCAGTGACAACATATGGGCCCAGCCAGTTTGATTCAAACTTGCCCTGATGTTCTCTGTTTGGTTGGTTGCGAGGATTCTCGCGAAGAACAAGATCACCTACCTCAAATGTACGAGGTCTAACTCGGTGATTGTAGCTTCTGCTCATGCGCTACTGATAGGCTTTGAGATGGTTGTATGCAGCTTGTCGCTTCTCATCAAGTAACTCTAAGTCTTGGAGGCGTGAGACTCTATATGCTTCATCATCTATCAGATTATGCAAGGAAACCCATAGTGATGGTATCTCAACCTCAATAGGTAAGATAGCTTTGGCACCATAGACCAATGAGTAGGGAGTTGTGCCTGTAGGGGTTCGAATGCTAGTTTGATATGCCCATAGTGCTGGATTCAGTTGAACATGCCAATCACAACCGTCATCATTGACTGTCTTCTTTAGGATTCTCAATATGTTCTTGTTTGATGCTTCGGCTTGACCATTTCCTTGTGGGTAATAGGGGGTGGAAAAGCGGTGTTGGATGTGAAACTTCTCACAGAGCTCACGGACATCTTGATTTTTGAAAGGGAGCCCGTTATCTGTGATGATGGACATGGGTATACCATACCAATAGATGATGTAATTGAGGATGAATGAGGTGATCTACTTGCTGGTGACTTGGGTAAGTGGAACAACTTTGACCCACTTTATGAAATATTTGGTGGCAGTAATAATGAATTTATGGCCATTGGATGAAGATGGATGAATCTTACCCACAAGGTCAAGGCCCCATTGACAAAAAGGCCATGGTGTTGTAATTGGTTGCAATTCCTATGCTGGGGCATGTATCAGGTCGCCATGAACTTGACATTTCTTGCATTTTCGGACAAAGTAGTAGGAATCTTTTTCCATAGATGGCCAATAGTATCCATTGCGCAGGAGTTTCTTGGCTAGTGACGGACCACTTGAGTGGGTCCCACAAATTCCTTCATGGACTTCTTCCAAAGCCTTTGTTATCTCACCTTGTTCCAGACATCGAAGGAGAGTACCATCAAGACCGCGGCGGTATAGGGTTTCAGCAATGATGGTATATTGAGCAGTTTGGCGAATGAAGGTTTTACGTTGGTTATTCGATTGGTTGGGAGGAAGGGTGTGATCACAGAGATAGGTGTAGAACTCACCGTACCATGGGGATTCAGAACCGACAAGGCGACATATCATTTTGGATTTGGGGATATCATAAGCGGGAATCCAAAGCTGTTCTACCAAGAACTCGTAGCATGTTGAATTCTGTGGAAGATCTAGGAGAGATGCAATAGTAGCCATAGCATCAGCAGCTCGATTCTAATCTCTTGGTATCTACTCAAAAGTGATAGTAGTAAATGATGTCTTTAGATTGTCCACCATTTGCTTATATGGCATGAGTTTATCATCCTTGGTCTGATATTCATCTGTTGCTTGTCGAATGACCAGTTGTGAGTCGCCATATACTTGTAGTTCTTGTAATTTCCATTGTACGACGAGCCTAAGTCCTGTGATCAAGGCCTCATACTCTGCTATGTTGTTGGTGCATGGAAATGTGAGCCTGTAAGACTTCGGAATGCTATCACCTTGAGGTGTGATAAACAGAATGCCTGCCCCCGAGCCATGCCTAGTGTATGAACCATCAAAGTATAGTTTCCATGGTTGTGTTGTTGTGATCATGAATATCTCTTCATCTGGAAAATTGGAAATGAGAGGATGATCGCCTATGAGGGGTGCATCGGCCAACTGATCTACAATAACTTGACCTTTGATAGCTTTACGGTCCACGTACTCGATGTCAAATTAACTTAGAATCATCACCCATTTGGCCAAGCGGCCTGTCAGCTGAGTAAATACTTGAGTGGATCAATCTTTGCAATGAGTTGTACCTTGTGCGTTAACAGATAATGTCTTAATTTAGTGGCTGTTAAGATTACTGCTAGGCAAGCTCGCTCAATAGGTGTGTAATTGAGTTCATAGCCCCCCAGTGTGCAAGAGATGTAGTAAACATCACTCTTTTCCTTGGGCATTATGTTGTGCCAGTAGTACACCCAATGTTGTACTTGTTGCTGAGATATAGAGTAAAAAAGATCTACTTGGATCTGGTGGGATCAGCAATGGTGTATTCATGAGATAGTCTTTGAGCATCTGGAATGCTTGCTGGCATCTGGCATCCCATTGAAAGCGGATGTTTTTGTGTAGCAGGTGTGTGAATGGGTGACACATATCAGCCAATTGTGCAATGAATCTTCAGATGGATTGAAGCCGCCCTTGTAATGTCCTTAGCTGACTGATATTCTTTGGTGGTGGCATGTCCATGATTGCTTTTACCTTTGCTGGGTTGACCTCAATACCTTTGCTTGAGACAATGTATCCTAGAAGCTTCCCAGAGGTTACTCTAAAGACACATTTCTTTGGGTTGAGTCGAACATGGTATTGTTCCAGTCTATCAAATATTTTATCTAAGATGTGGAGATGCCCTTCTCTGGTGAGTGATTTTGCTAGTAAGTCATCAACATAATCTTCCATCATAGTATGCATCATGTCATGGAAGACGGTGGTCATTGCTCTTTGATAAGTCGCTCCTGCATTTTTTAGACCAAAAGGCATTACATTCCAGCAATATGTGCCCCATGGACATGTGAAGGTTGTCTTATGTTGATCTTCTGGTGCGATCTTTATCTGATTGTATCTTGAAAAGCCATCCATGAGTGAAAGCATGGCATGTCCTGCTGTCAGATCCACTATGATGTTGATATTTGGTAGGGGGAAGTCATCCTTAGGATATGCCTTATTCAAATCTCTGAAGTCAGTACAAATGCGGATGCCCCCTTTTGGTTTGCCGACGGGCACAATGTTGGAGATCCATTCTGCATAATCAATTGGTCTAATGAATCCAACATCTAGGAGTTTCTTGAGTTCTATTTTGACTAGCACTGCAATCTGAGGATGCATCTTGCAAAGCTTTTGCTTGACAAGTTTGGCTCCTTCTGCGATGGTGAGGTGATGCATGACTAAATCAGGATCAAGCCCAGGCATGTCTACATATGACCATGCAAAGTTGATCTGACGCTTCTGGAAGAACTCTATAAATTTAGGTTGTTCCTCTGGAGTGAGAAGAGATGCCAGATGTATGAGATGAGGATTTTCATGAGTCCCCACATTGTATTCTTTGGTTTCCTCGATGAGAATTATTGATCGTTCCTGTTGTGCACTAGCAAGGAGGATGTCAAAAACTTCATCCTCAGGCGCCTCAGAGAGGTTTTCACCGTTGGATACGCTCTTTCTTTTTACTTTTGTTGGATCAAACAGTGTCACAGTGTGGTTTTCACTGGAAGATCCATGTTTTATCGTTATATTTTTGCAGCTGAAAGGTTTGGCATCCGCCCCGAAGTATGTTGCACTATTAAGTTCAATGGCGAATCCAGCTTTGTGATCCCCGCTTGGTAGGTTATCCCTTAATTCCAAAAAGTCAATGATGGCCTCATCGTTTTGGAAGAAGTCAAGACATGGGGGATTTGATTGGTTCCATTCGATGAGTTCAGGGTGAATAATGGGCATTATTTTATCAATTAGGTTAAGTGTGTTAGATGTATCGGAGAGGGTTAAGATGTTGTGGTGAAGGTCGTTAATGGTACTCTCCCTGTCAGAATCAGGCGTAGGATGAGACGTAGGGTCTGTGGAAGATGTTTCCAGTTCAGGAACCCAAGTGGTCTTTATCTGTGCTTCTCCGTAAATAGGGATGTCTTTGCGTGGCGGAGGTAGTGATGTATCTTCCTCATCTGAAGTGTTGAGATGTACAGAATCAAATTCCCACTCATGTGAGTCAGTCTCTGAGTCACTTTCCAGCATCCGATTACTATACCATACTGGGATGTCCTTTGAGTTAAATACTGCAGGTGTGATTGGTTGATGTACCTTTGTAGTGATCGGTGTTGCAGGAAGGTCGATGGGGATTAAAGAATCTGGTACGGGGAGTATCGGTAGTGTTGACTCAGTGGCTTCTGCTGGAACTGCTGGTGCCATAGATGTTGCTGTGGGTTCTGATATAGTTGGTGTTGCTAATGGTGTTGCTAATGGGATTACTGGTTCGCTTGGGGGGATGAGTGGCATTGGTGATGGTGGTGTTGGGGTTTTGAGCCTCGGTGGGGCAGTTGGGATGGTGCTTGATGCTGCTTTGATAATGAAAGGTGTCCTTTTTGCAATAGGCTGACATAATGGTTTGTTGGGTTTTCCTTTGAATTTGAGTTTAGGAAAGATCTCTTTTTCAAAGCTTAGGCATGTATTATCTTTGGGTTTTAATTCCGACAGCAGAGGTTCGTGTCGTCCTTGTTTGCAATATCCCAAAGCACTCTGACCATCATACCCCATTCTTTGCATAATGAGGAGACCTTTGCCATACTGATCCGTAGGAAGTTTAACTTGCGGTATATCAGTGGTGATGGGATCTTTATAGATCCATTCCACTAAGTCCTCATCTTGGGTTTCTTCTTCTTGACTCTTTCCAAGGATGAAAGGCGTCGAAGCACATGTGGGCGTGGTTAGTGGTTGTTGGAGTAACTGTTGTGGTTTACCATGTGTTCTAGGAGAAGTGGGCATTTGTCCCACACAAAAGAGTTGACTCAAGTTGTATTCCCCAGGACCTTCCTCTGCTATTTTCATTTTAAGCTTTTCTTGCTTTGGTATAGTGGTGTTCGAACTGGCAAGAGAGGCAGGACTTATATATGATGTGGAGGAAATGGCTTCTCTATTATTAGGAATGGTAATCTCTGGTTGATGGCTGATATTATGGCAATACGCAAAGGGATTTGCATCGCCCAGGATTGTGATCTCTACACTATTATGTGGGAACTTGATACATTGATGGTAGGTAGATGGAACGGCTTGCATGGCATGTATCCAAGGTCTTCCTAACAATAGATTGTATGGCAGAGGAAGGTCCAGAACTTGACAGATGATGTGCTTTACCACGAGGCCCACTCGGATTGGTAGTACCACAGCTCCTTTAGAGGAACGCTCTGCATCGTCATAGGCTTTGATTGTGATCTTCTTGTGAGGATCCACTGATTCTATGGCATATCCCAATGCTGTGACCAACTGTAGTGTACAAATATTTAGGCCTGCTCCATTATCGATCAAGACTCGCTTGATCCTATGCTAGTTGATAAAGCCTTCAATGTGTAGTGAAGCGTTATGAGGTTGCTGGAAGGAAGAGTTGTCACTTTTGAAAAAAGTGAGACAAGGTGATGACTTTAGACTTCCAACCATGGCTTGAAATTGGTCTGTATTTAGGTTTGCAGGGACTGACGCCTCTTGGAGTGCTTGATCCAAGATAGTTTATGAGATGGCGATAGGCGCAATAGTTCTAAAATGGATATAAGCGCAGGTGTTTTGTCTAATTGATCCACAAGATTGTACTACTTTGGGATGGAGGTGGTGCCGTGTGGAGCTTCTTTTATGGTAACCTTGCCGCGACGTGTAACAACATTGCAATTTGAGTTGGGATTTTTGAAGGTTATAGTTGCAACTTGTTCACTGGCATCATACAGATGATTTACAGTGTAATTATATGCAGCCTGTGTATAATCAGTGGTATCAGTGCCTCACCTAGAAGTGGAAGGACCCCTTTGATCTTGTGATGGAAGTGGATTTTTGAACATCAGATGATCATTATTTGTTGTTTTTGGGTCATGTCCTTCTATTTCAATTTCTCCTCGGTCAATAAGACCCTGAATAAGATCTTTCAATCGGTGACAATTACTTGTCTTGTGTCCTCTCCCTTGGTGGAAATCATAGTGTTCAGTATCTCTCCACCATGCAGGTTTGACCTGAGGCTCATAGTTTGATGTTTTAGGGAGAGTGACCAAATTTTGAGAAATGAGTTGTCGCAATACTGTTTCAATGGGTTCCCCTAAGGGAGTGTATGTTCATTTTTTTTTTTGCTAACGAGGTCTTGGTTCATCGTGAGATGTGATGCGACCTTGATTGGAAGGAACATTTGTGTTATTCTGAGGTGGAGGATTGTGTCCTGCAAACCGAACCACAAGTTGTGCACTTTTTATAGTCCTGGCATCCACAACCCCATCATTGACGATATTCTTGTTTTTGTTCCAGAAGCTTGGTTTATCACTATTGAAGCGTGGGCGAGGACCATCCTTTGGTTCATTATATATTTTGATAAGTCCTTTCTTGATGAGTGCCTGTTCACATTTCAAACCCTTGGTGATCATATTATTAAAAGAGTCCATGTCTTTGACATCCAGGTGAAATTCCATTTCTTCGTTTAAGTTGGAAATGAATATTTCCACTAGTTCTCGTTTAGGTAACTGAAGAGAACGTCTGATAGACGCCATCGTTGCAGGAATACTGAGAAAAGTTCACCTGGTTTTTGTTTGGTGTTGCACAGATCAGCCATGGTGATGTCGCGTTCAATGTTATGAGAGTAATGAGCGAGGAATTTCTGGATAAGTTCCTCAAATGTTCTAATGCCACCTGATAGTCGGGAAAACCATGATGTGGTTGTTCCTCCCAAGCTTTGGGGAAAAAGGCACATTAGGTATGTGTCTTCATATGCCACTTCAAGACAAGCGGAATGAAATTCTCTGACATGATCACAGGGATCTCCCTTTCCTCTATATTTTTTGAATTTGGGTGTTTCGAATCCTCATGGAAAGGGTGGCATATAAAGATTCCTATCAAAAGGATAGGGACAGATGTCATTGAGTGAGAATTGGTTAATTTTGACACCACTATGAAGTTGTTGGGCGAGATTCTCGACTTGTTGCCGCAACATCTCCATTTTGTTTGGAGGAGGAGGTGGTGGGTTACCTCGAGGAATGTTATATCTGATGGGATCTCTACCCCTTTCCTCTTCATGGCGACTTTGTCTTTCTGATGCCTGTCTTAATTAGGCAAGATCAAAGTCAGAGGGGAGTTTTGCTCCTTCTTGAGCGAGCTTTAAGAAGTGAGCATCCGCATTGCTCCTGAGTATTTCGTCAAAAAGTCTGTTAAAGAGAGGGTTATGTTGGGCCCTTTCTATTGTTGCAGGAGTGGGAGTACTTGGGTTTTCATCATTTGCATTTCCTCCAAGTGCTTCTTGAAATTCATTGAGATTTTCCTCTTCTTCTTCTTCCATTTCTATTTCTCGTTGCCTTGACTGTGATTGGGTTTGGGCCATTTTGCTTGCAAGATTTTGTTGAAGTTGTGTGAAAATGATGATGAGTTCTTGATGAAATGAGAGATTGATGGTTGGTGAATTGTGTTGCATGTGGATCTCTAGCACTTTTAAGGTAGATGTAACCGAAATTCCTTCTTTGAATTGCTTTCTTGTTTGACAAGATTTGATGTGATAAGGTGTAGAGAAATCTGAGATGTGTTACAGATTGAACTACCTAGTAATGAGAGGATTCACTCATGAACTAGTTTTAACCTGCGTAGATGTGTCTCTTAGGATGAGCTTATCCTAGATGTAGAAACAATCTAAAAAGTGATGTGATGCGTTTGATTCAAGCAATATCTAAAAAGAGAAATCAGGACAAGAACCTCTTAATGTTTTGAGAGTTGGAAATGGATTGATGATGAAGCGATGATGTATGAGTAAGATAATGGATGAAATGTTTTCAACTTCAATAAAAACTTTGTGTCACAAATGGGACAAACTCTACCTCTTCCCTTTCGGGTGTTGGTGGTATTTCTCAGGCTACGTTGTATGTGATACAGACGTTTGGGAAAAAGTTGGGATTAATCTTACCTCCTTGGTTTTTTGTGATAACTCAGGGCTCTATATTGCATAAAAGCTCTGCGGTTCAATGATTTTGAATCAAATTCGTTTGTTTTGCCTTGAAGGTAGAGACGCATGTGACGCAGAAAAACTCTATGGGAGACAAAGATTTGTCTATTTAGATAAAATAATTTCCTCCTTTTGATCAAAGCCTTTGAGCTTAATGGTCTTCTTTTCAAGTTGATATTCTGATGACGCTTCTTCTTTCGCAAGATGTGAAGAATGGTCATAAAGTTTGATTCTTTATTGTTTGCACTTTGTTTTTGATGTGTTTGGTTGTTTTGAGAAATGTTTGGTTGGATGAATACTTTGTTTTTAGAAGTGATTTTTCTGATTTTTTCTTCGACAAGAAAACAAAGCAAGCACACAAACACAAGAATGTTGCCTAAAAAGGCACAAATGAGTATGGGTCTAGATCAACCCAATCCTTGGACTTGTATATGACCCTTCCTTTAGATGTATTTTAAGGTGTATTTCCAAAGCCTGAAGTCGGCTCCATTTGCACTTGGTCTTGACTAAAACGAACACACTTCAAACACTTTTTATCCCTAAGGTCAAATGGCCAGTTGTGATAAATTTAGCCCACATCTTGATATTTCTTCGACTTTGGTACTACATACCTTATGAATCCTACCTTGGCAGGTAAGGATGTGATATACTAAGTATTGCACGAGCATAACAAATAGATGATCCCTATGATGGGGGAGTCACCACTTTTATCAAGCCACAAGTGACTTTTCAAAAAGCTATGTTTCTACTCAAGGAAATATGTATGGTGAGTATCTTGAGAGCAAAACCATCTATGCTCTTGCACTAAATTATATCGCAAATATCCTCAATCAATAGAACAGGTGGACTACTATTTAAAGGTGTTTAGTCATGTTCGATGTTTTTGGACATAAGTTCATTCTGCAGTGACTCACTTAAGAGCCTTGTAACTAGTGGTGGGGCCCATATGTGCTTTCGGTCAGTTACACTGTAGGAACAGCTATACCCAAGGCTACAGCTTTCGCTCTCACCTGATTTCTATAGCGGCTCGAAGGATTTACCGCACGAGGTCGCTCCCAAGAGTGATGTGTCTCTTGGCAGGCCTCTCTTAAAGAGATAAAAATTTTGAGTGTTACTAACACTTTTCTCTTGCACCTAGGACCACGAAAGCCAAGGGAGAGGATAGTGTGTGTTAGAAGTGGGACCACTCGACTGAATTTTTGTACAAGTGTGCCAAGCATGAAAAACACTTGTTCTTTTTAATCTGCCATTGCAATGTGATCTAACTATTTGGAGATGTTGCTCCAACAGTCATGGTGTTCGTTTTAACTTCAATGGCAAAATGTGTTGTAATCTAGAAATTGGAAATCCTGGTCAACTGAACTTGAAGCACGTATGAAGAAAAATCGCTTTGCAAAAAGTTTTAAACAAGTTGATTGTGTATTTTATGTGCACCAAAAATAGAAGTGTGGATTGTAAATTCTTTTGATGCAAGAAAAATAGAAGTGTTGATTTTAAGCACCAAATGAAGTGTGTTTCCTAACTTGCAAGAAAACAAATGTTTGTTTTGTTTAGTTTTAATGCACCAAAGAAACAAGTGACCGTAACTAGAAAGCAAGGAAAGTTTGTTTGTTCAAGTTTTAAAACACCAAAATAAAGTGTTTGATTTTAAAGGGTGAGTTTTTAAACCTGCACAAACAACAACCGGTTAGTAAAATCCATGTCTAAGGGGGGCTTCCACAAGCCTAAAAACTTTCACTTTTTCGGTTACAAGGTCCTTTTTACAATGTTCTGTTACAATAGCACTAGTCAGTGTTTGAACAGAAGTGTTATTTAACACAAACGCGCTAAAAGAAAAAGAAAGACAGAGAAGGCAAACGTGCCAAAACAGGGTCAAAAGCGCCAAAACAGTGTCAAAAGCGCTAAACTTGATACAATAGCGCTATTGTAAGAACAATAGCGCTAGAACAACAAGTATCAATAGCGCTAGAGCGCAACCTGTGTGACAATTTCAACATTCAAACATGTTATTGGTTAAAAAAAATGATCTCTTGGGTGTTTGGATTCACGTCGGGTTCACCAAATGATGCACTACGAAATGGACAAGGTTAGCAAATGACAAACAACACAAAACACAAGAAATCATTAGTGTTAGTCAATAAAAAACTAATCTAAACAGGCATATCAAAAGAGATATTAAAATCATGCTAATATATCTAACAAATGAAACAAAGATAATAAGGCATCTCCAAATGCCTCTTAGCATGCTCTTATCTCCTTCTCCCTTGTTCCTCTCCTCTCCAAGTTCCAAAAATAGTGTAGCTCTCAGCAGCTTTTTGCACTATGGATGCTTATGGAGGATTGAGATTTTAGTATTTTGCTCCAAATGTAAAATGAAAAGCTAAAATACTAGATGCTATTAAAATGATTGATTTTAACCAAAATAACAAGATTTTAGTTTGCTATGCTAAATGCTCTCTAAAATGCCTATAGGTTAAATGCATATAAGTTTTTAGGATCTGGATTATGAAGAAATGGGCTCTATTTATAGGAAAAATGGAGCAATGGATGGTTGAGATTGAGCAATCTCAACAAGGGTCAGGATTGAATGATTTTTAATCCATGTGAGGGCTTTCAACCCAATCCCAGGATGACAAGTGTCAATGTGAGATAGGTTGAGAGGAGAGGGAATAAGCATTAAATGCTTGATATGACCTTGGGAGTTAAGGTCAAGGTTAGTTGAATGAATAAACTCTTTATTCAAAGAATAAAGCTTTTATCCAATGGATAAACTCTTGTGCAAAGGGCAAGAGGGATAAACATGGTCAAAGCAATAAATGTTTGGGGAGACAAGTTTGAAATAACCATAAATGGTTATGTAAGAGCCATAAATGGTCATGTAAGAGCCATTAGTGGTTTTGGAAGACTTTGGAGGTTAATTTGTTGAACACACAAAGCATTAAATGCTTTTCAAAGAATTTTTGAAGTCTTTGAGAAGTGACTCCATTTTGCTTAGGAATGTGACAATAATTAGGGGATGGATTAGGCTAATTAGGAAGGGGTTAGAAGAATCTAGAAGGGGATTTAGGAATGCAATTGGATTTGGTGGGTGAGGGAAAATAGGATTTTATTAAAATAAAAATTCATTTATTTCAATAAATGTGTGCAAGTTGCATTTGTAGGAAAAATGCAAGGGGGGGATAATGATTTAAATAAATGTTTAATTTAATTTATTTAAAAGAGGAATAGGGGATTTAATTAAATAAATATGATTTTATTCATTTAATTGATTGTGAATTTGGTTTAATTTAATTAAAATAAATTAAATAATTTATTTAATTAATAGGAGAATATTTGGAGATGAATTAATTAAATATTAATTTAATTAACTGATGGCTAGTGGATTTTTAATCAAATAAATAGCTAATATTTATTTAATTAAGCTAGATAGATTTGTGTGACTACAGAAGCTATGCAAGAAACTCGGTGAGATGTATGAAGCTAAATCTTTAGTGAATATGATTTTTTTGAGGAAGAAATTGTATTCTTTGATAATCTAAGAGGCTGGACAAATTATAGACCACCTAGAAGCATTCAATATGTTGGTAGCTCAATTGGCATATGTTTGTATCAAGATGGACGAGGAGGATAAAAGTGAGATCTTTCTTTGTTATTTGCCTAAGTCATGGGATTCTCGTGTTATGGCTATCCGTATTACTTCTATTATTTTGAAGATTGAAGATGTGGTGGATTCTTTCCTTTCTAAAGAGATGAGAAGGAAGGTATCCATCAAAGTCAAGGAGTCCATAATTGTTCATGGAAGACCTAAGGAAAAGGAAAGAAGAATGGGAAGCATGATAAATCCAAGTGCAAAGGGAGGTCCAAATCTCCTAGAAATTTCAAAGTTATTTGCTAGATTTGTGGTAAATCTAGACACTTCATGAAGTTTTATTCTTTTGAAGATGTTCTTGGTGATTTGGACCGACATGTTATCGTTTACACGTTTCATCATGAACCGGTTGGTCTTTGGCTGACTTGATCGAGTTGTTATCGCTTGCGGATGGTATAAAGGGAAGTTTTGAGAATCATTTTAAGGGACAAAGGTCAGAGGAAGAAAAGATCAAGCGAAGATGTAGTTTTCAGAGAGATTCTGGTCTGGGGGGACTAAAGTTCGGATGGAATGAGGTCGGGATCAATGTAGAAATGTGTAGACAGTTACAGGAGGCTTATTTGTCGAGCAGAAGATCTACGGATCTTAGATTTGTGTTGTATGGGTTGTTTTGTAATCCTGGGTTGCAGTCCAGCATGTGTAGCTGCTGAAGGCATATCTAATTCATTAAATGGCTATAATGATTGATTCATCTGGTTACCGATTACATCGTGTGTTACTTCTACCAATTAGGGTTGCTCTTTCTTTGTTTATCGGTTAGATCTTATGTTGTGTTATCGATTGTTAGTACGTTGCATGATGTTTTGCGTTATAGGCTGCAAAGCGGGGATGTCCTTCATTGGACCTCCCTACCTTGACTACATCAAGTGGTATCAGAGCTGGTTTGTGAACCTGTTGATCGAAGAAGACCTGGTTATGTACCGGCTGGTTGGAAAGGAAGTTCAGGTAGCTTGTAGACTTGTTCAAATCATCAAACGTGAGGCAGTACAAGGCTTGCAAGTAGATCATTGAACCTAGAGCTTGAGCTTGAGGCAGTTAGTGGGTGGACACGAACATATCATCGAACCGAGGTAGGCTACAGGGTGGACCGGTAGATTCATCGAGGAGAGGAAACTGGAACCTGTAGTCAGACCGCCGAACCCCTGAGGCAGTTGCAAGTACCTACTAACAGATCGTTGAACCAGATCAAGTGATGGGACTCACTTTTCAATTAACCTCGAGAGTCTAATGCAGGAGCATCGAAGTAGTTCAAACCAACATTTGGAATTGTTTCTAGTGAGACATCGATCCTAGTATTAGTCCGGTATTGGTATGTTCTTACCGGTTGGTCTTGCAGTGTATGGAGCAAAGATGAATCGGGTTGCGGGTGGTTCCCGTAACTTGCGGATTATTAAGAGATGTTGTTTTGGGCCTTGTCCAATGTTTCTAGAGGACCACATGAAGTTTTATGCATTTGAAGACGTTCTTGGTGATTTGGGCCAACATGTTATCATTTGCACGTTTCATCATAAACCGGTTGGGTGTTTGTCCAAATTGATTGAGTTGTTATCGCTTGCGGATGGTATAAAGGGAAGTTTTGAGATTCATTTTAAGGGACAAAGGTCGGAGGAAGAAAAGATCGAGCGAAGATGTAGTTTTCAGAGTGACTCTGGTCTAGGGCGACTGAAGTCCGGATGGACTGAGGTCCGGATCAGTGTAGATCAATGTAGACTGTTACCAGAGGCTTATTTGTTGAGCAAAAGATCTACGGATCTCATATTTGTGTTGTATGGATTGTTTTATAATCCTGGGTTGCAGTCTAGCATGTGTAGCCACTGAAGGCATATGTAATTCATTAAATGGTTATAATGATTGATTCATCTGGTTACTGGTTACATCGTGTGTTACTTCTAACGATTAGGGTTGCTCTTTCTTTGTTTATTGGTTAGATCTTATGTTGCGTTATTGGTTGTCGGTACCTTGCATGGTGTTTTGTGTTATAGGCTGCAAGGCGGGGATGTCCTTCATTGGATCCCCCTACCTTGACTACATCAACTAGGCAAAATTTATCTTGAACAATATTAGGGTAACTCAACCAAAATTTGAAGTTTTTTACCTAAACCATGTCCAAGAGAAATGCCACATCTTGAAACAAAGACAAGTAGAAAACCAAAGACAATAATCCTTATAGTTATCCCTCATAGAAGAATTGATCAAAGTATAAAATTGTCAATTGAATGCTTTCCTCACTAATAGTCAATAGAAGCTTAATGTAATCCATGTAAAAAATCATAAAAGGATTACCATTACAATGATTCTTTATAAATTCATTAGTGTATACCCCCATGTTGTTTCCACCACACAACAATCAATAAAATTAGATTCCATCACTAAGTTCTTCCTCCTCACAAAGAGAGTAATAAATCAAAACCACTGCCTGTTTGCATATGAATAGCATTGCCACCTCTAGGACACTCCTTCCTTGTGAAGAGGGTAGTACTCCAAATACCTACGCATTTAATTGGATTCTACCATGTCTCAATATTTACTTATCAACACATGAGTTGCACATGAACAATGAATGCATTTTTCCACTTCTAACTCATACACAATATTGGTGAGTGGATCTGGATTAGCACAATTATAGGAGCTAATACATAGAGGGTTTCAAATTAAGAACAAGTGGAAACTCCAATCTCTCAATGGTTTACATAAAGGGATTAATTTCTTCACGTTCCTGTCATTAATCATGAAGTCTAGTGGCCACCCTTTCAACCACATATGTGACTATAATAATCACTCTACTTTAGCTTCCTTGTGTAAGAGAATTGTTTCTCATGCAATATTGACTAGGATGTTGGGATTTGTGTCAATGATCAATCATCTAAGGATTGAAATAATCATGCTATAATTTTGTCTTTATGATTATACACTTTGTATTAAAATGACAATAAATCTTGTGATTATCACACCACTTACTAGTCCCAAATAAATTATTCTCATTTGAAGGTGGTTTCTTATTTGGCATGTTAGTAATCTTTTTCTTTCCTATCTTCTTGAACATCTCAATATTTTTTGGTTATAGACCTCTCCCACCATTTTTATCTTCATTACTTTAGCCTGGATTTGATTGCTAGATGAAATCCATCATGGTACTTGAAAACTCAATGGTAGTTTAACTTAAATGAGCCCACCCTTGCATAGAGATCATGAGAGGTAGTAGTGTAGGCATGTAATGATTGACCATGTTAATACCATACTTATGACCATTTCATGTAGTAATTAACATAAATATCTTTAAGATAATACTTGTCATGAAGGCTTTTAAGAATTGATCTCAAGTTGGCTCAATTTTCCTTCTATTTGTTCTTATTTCAAAAGTGCATGGGATTTCCACGACTTCTTGATAGGTGAGAAAAATTTCATAAGAGCAATCTTAATCTCATCTTCATAAAAGAAATTATTCACAAAAAAAATAAAAAGCCTAACCAATCTAATAATTAATGTACAACATGTGATGATCTTACTCAAAAACATAGGCAAGTCTAGGTTTACTTGAAACCTAGGGGGACTAAACTACCAAAATATCTACTTTATAAAAAAGTTGATGGAATCACTTGTTCAAGGACCTCTAAAAATGGTTGAGCATGCATTCCTACTGATTTGTGAGTGCTTCTTCAGTCTCATCTTGATCATGACATGCATCTCCTCTTGTGTGTGTTTAGCTATATTGAAATGAGTTGAGAAGTTGTTTGATGGATGTCAAAGGTTGATATTTAAGCTTGGGTTCTTTGATTGTGTTTGATAAGACATGCGAGATGAAGATGAGCCACTTTAACACCATTGATCATCCCATTAGAATCTTGGTGGACAATTCTTTGGTTGAATATATAGAAGTTGTAAGCATGTGCAGAAGCTAATAAGAAATAATAGATAAAAGGCATAGGGATATATAATTGAAATAGTGAATGCATTTTATTTAGCTATTTGTTTTGTACATGACATAACCTTGAGAATATACATATAATTTTTGTTTACTTGAATGAATTTGTGAAACCCTAACCCTAGGGGACTTAGGAGTCAAAATGGGGCAAAAATTTGACACTCCCGACACCCACTTTTCTGCTTTTCTAGTTGTTTTCACTTTTTCCCACTTCTTCCTTCTTTCATCTTGTTGAGAAAGTGTAAAATATTCATCAAAGTAAATATAGGTACTTCTAAGCAATCTTGTATTCTTTAGGATCACATTCTTGTCTTATATGCTTCTCAAGACAACTAGTGCATGCCTATTCCTTCATTCTTTTATTTTCTTTCCAATATTATTTGCTTGTTGGGTACAAATTTTCCCCTTCAAGGTCCTTAAGAAAGTCTCTTGTTAAAATATAAATTCTCTCCTTCTCTATGTAGTCCTTCAAACCTTTAATGATGATATTCAAGAATTTGGCAAGCATGGCTCGAGATTCAATCCGAGTATCAAAGAATTTTCTCAATGGGTGAGGGCCCCTAGTATAGATAATCCAATTTTGTTGCATGGGATAGAATAGAGGGTAGGAGATTCAATAGTTAGAACCCTCACATATACCATAGTTGTGGAGGCTCCCACATTGGCATTCCATGCCTCACATTTTGTAAAAGTTGCTACTGAGGAGGAATAGAGGAAATATGAAGAGCTAAAGAAGAAACATGTTGCTCTTTTAGTCAGGCATAATGAGTTATATATAGAAAATGTAAAGGTAAAGAAAGAAATAGTAGCAAGGGATTTTGCCTCTATGAGAGGACAACAACTTGAGGATCTGCAGAAAATGAAGGAGGATGCAAAAAATATGTGCCTAGAAATAAAAAAGGCAACAATTTTGCAAATTACTAATAAGATAATGAGAAAATTGGATGAGGTGCATGTATCCTATTCTTTTGTATTCCAAGTGTGCACCCAATTAGGTGATATTTTTCATTCTTCCAACCACTGAGGGCCACGTGGTTTCCAAAGACCACCATGTTGAAAGAAGTACTTTTGGCAGTAAAAAATGTGCCTTATGCACCTAAAGTTGCGGGGATGACATGGAAGAACTATAATCTAATGATAAAAGAACTCCCCCATGTGGAAGATGAAGAAAAATTGTTAAAAGAGAAGATGACATCATTCAAGGGTCTTCAAAGGTGGGACATTCCTAGAAATTTGACTAAGGATGACCGAATAAAGGGTTTGGATAGGTGGAAGCTTGATTTTGAAGAATCAATAAATATAGTTTTGAGCCATTTAGTATGGGAAGATCCTTCCCCAAAGGATGTCTATCATTTGATTATTGATAGAATTCTAGAAATTGATTCTTTGTACCACAAGTTCATTGTAGAAGCTGCTAGCCTGCCTACCAATAAGACAAAGGAAGCTATGAATAGATTGCAAGACTTAAAAGCCTTTGCATGGCCCACCATGAAGAAGATAGACAATTGGCACAAGCAATATTGATCACTTGAAGAGGAGGAGTAGTCCTTTTCTTTACCATTTTGTGGTCTGCCACATTCTTTCTGTAGGTTTCTATTTTTGCAAGTATCTTTATAATTGCATAATCAACACACAGCCTCTAGCGCTAGAATTCAAATTTTGACAGTGACAGGAGATGAAGAGTGAAGACATGTTAGCACCACTCCTTCTAGGCCTGCTACACTATTTTCCAACAATTTGTTATTGCAGCTATCTTCTAGCCCCTCTCCCAAGGGTGATCTTTATTGAATGTACTTATGTAAGATGCCTTTTGGCATATTCCATTGTATTAAGCAATCATTTTTTGGCAAGTGTCCTACTTGACCTAAAGCTTGTTTTGTTCTCTTGTCTTATAAAAGGGAAATTAGGGCCAGTAGGAAAGGATTATGAAATCTTTGAGAAGTAGAATGTATTAGGATTTAAAAGCAATAGAGAAAGTTTTCTCTCTGCAATTTTATTGTGAACAAATTTTTACGTATCTTATCTTTTGAAAATCAAGAGAAGAAATTAGTTCTAGATTGCTCCTATTATTTGTGTATGTATTGCATGAATTATTGCATTAATGACACTGTAATTTGTCTTCTCTAATGGAGAATGTATGCTCTTAGTAATAGGTCTCTTTTCAAGTAAAGGAGTTAAATTCTATTCTAAAAATATTGCAATATATGCTATGGGTGAATGTGATGGAATTTGTATTGATTTTAGTTGAATATCTACATGCAAGTCATGAAGTGTTTAATGAAGGGTTATAATGTTGAGATGCAACATAGTTATTCATGATCAATTCACAGTTAGATTCTGTTCTCCATAGGATAAGCACTAGTCTTTCTCTTTAAAATTGATTCAAGATCATTCATTATCAAATATCTTTTCATTTCCGTTTGTAGGAATAGTTTTAGGATAGAAACCGACTGGTCTCAATGGTTGCATTAATGTTTAGAAATTGAGGTTGTAGCCAAAACAAAATTTTATTCATTTTTCCTTGGTGTATTTTTATTGGGATATTTGTTGTACCGCACAATGTCTGAGCATAAAGTGAAGTAGGTCATTAGGACATTGTTAAGGGAGACACACCTTGGTTTTGCAGAGCCAAAAGTGCAGGACATTTTAGTCTTGTGACTAAATCTCATTTGTAGGCCAAATCCAACCTTGAACCTGTTGATAAGAAAGTGGCTAGGGTTTGGGGATCTGTTGATTTGGGAACCAACAATGGGCATGGCTAAAAAAATAGAATTCTCACATTAGTGAGCATCTACCACACAACAAATAGGAATTTGAGGCCCCACAAGAGTATCTTCATATATAAATTGGAATTGCAGAGGTTTCCCTTGGAGGAGAGGACCGGGTTTGGGGCCCATAACTAAGGGGAAGGATGCTACCATTCTCACAAAAACACACGAACATGATGATTTGTAATATTCCCCTTAATTTTTTTCAATTATTTTTTCTGATTTGCAAGCAATACAAACACCTGTTAGGGTTAGAACTAAGATCTCAAATCTTGCAGAAAGTAACCCTAACACCTTTTGATCACTGAGAGCCCAATCTAGAAGGGTGAGAGCATACAGTGCATAGGGGATCATTAGATGCAAACTGAAAACTGCTTACAATATCTGGGCAACAATCCAACCCCTTCCACTTTTCAATGGGATGTGGAGAATATTGAAGATCACTTAGCGGTAAACTAGCCAAGGACGATACAAAAAAATGAAGAACAATCACTCTACCGCTTGTGCAATGGGAGGACTAGAAATGAAATTACAATCAACTCGATCGCTTGTGCAGCAAGAGGACATATTACAATATTAAAAAATAGGCGGCTAAGCCAGCCTCTTCCACTTATGCAATTGGACTAAAAGCAATAATCCAAAAGATAGTTGTTAGTACTACTAACTAGCTTTACAATGCACATTATGGATTATCAATACGTGCAATATCACTTGTGTGCGGGAAATGTGGGTGACAAAAACATAAAAGTCCAATTCCAAAGTGTCCACACACCAATGAGACTCTTGGTGCAAGTTATGGGAGCTATATTGAAAAACTCAACTTCCCAAGGGGTGTCCCATTGTTCTCTATCTCATAGGATCCCTCAAGTCAATGCCTTTGCTCTCAGATCACTGAGCAAAATGACTTAGGAATGACAACTCCAGGAATGAGTGATGTTTGATTAATTTAGCATGAATGCATTCCTAGATATGCATGATATTGAATCTATGATGATTTAAACTAGTATGAATATGATGTTATGATAAAGATTAGTAATCCTATCCTAACAATATATACTAGTCTAACATGGATATGCTATGATATTATATATTACTTTTAAAATGCTATTAAGATGATTTTTATCAAAGAGAGGCTAAATGCTTAGTACAATGACTATAAGTTAGATGCATGAAACTTGTATATATGAAAACGAGAGACTGAGAGCTCTATTTATAGGGAAAAATAGGGCAATGGATGGTCAAGATTGGATAATCTTAACAAGGGCCAGGATTGAAAGTTATCAATCCATGTTCACAATTCTCACCAATGAAATGGTGACAATTGTCAACAAGAGGTTGCTTGAGAGGAGATAAAAGAAGCATTAAATGATTGAGAAGACATGAAGGTTACCTTAGGAGGTAAGGGTTAAGGTTAGGTTAGGGTCATCCATTGGATAAAGCTTTTACCCAAAGGACAAACTCTTCTGCAAGGGTTAAAGGGATAACCAAGGTTAAAGCCATGAATGCTTGATGAGGCTCTTAGGTTAGATGGGGGTTGAGTTAGAGAGAAAGTCTCTAATCATGCAAGAAGGTTGAGTTAACCATTAATGGTTATGAAGACTTTGAGGGTTAACTTGTTGAACACATAAAGCCTTTAATGGTTATTGAAGACTTTGAGGGTTTGAGAAGTGACTTCCCTTTGCTTAGGGATGTGGCAATATTTAGGAGATGGATTAGGCTAAATTGGAAGTGATTAGAAGAATCTCGAAGGGGTTTAGGAGGCAAGTGGGGGATGTGGGAAAATGCAAGTGGATAGAGGAGAATTTTAATTAAAATAAATTACTTTATTTCAATAAAAAAGGAAGCAACTTGTATAAATACAAGTGGGGGATTTTTAAATAAATTTAGATTTATTTAAATGCAAAAGAGATTTTAATTAAATGTATATTTAATTAAAAAAGGAGAAAAGGGAATTAATTAAATAAAGTAATTTATTTAATTAAAGGTTATGAAAGGCTTAGGTGAACTTAATTAAATAAATTGAGTAATTTATTTAATCAAATAGATGAATGTGAATAATTTAATTAAATAGAAGAATGAGGTTAAAATGAATATTAAATATTCACTTATGAAAATGGTCAGATTTATATGTCTACATCACTATCCCAAAGATAGGCGACGTAACCAACCTCTTCCACTTATGCAGTGGGACTAAGAAATAACAAAACTTTGTTGTTAGTACTACTAATCAACATTACAAATTATATAGAATGAAGATCAACAACTGCAATAATAATAGATAATAACTCCCCAACCAACTTAGACTACTCACACAAAAAATATCTTCTAACGCACAATTGTGAAATTTTGAAAATCAATAACACGCATAGAAAACATGTAGACCAACAAGCTACGGACACCCCAAAATGCTCATAAATTCTCCAAATCATCTCCAAATTGCACAAAAATTGAAGCAAATGAGAGATATAGCATTGACAACACAAATAGAACCTCAAACCTGCACTGCGAACACCACAAATAATTTGCGCACAACTTGAGGCAACCAAGGAAAGGGGACGACCTTGCAGGGAAGTTCGACTTGCTACATAAAATCCAAATCAACGTTTCAAGATCCACAAAATGGTGAACTTTATTGCCCAAGGAATAGGAAGAGATGGAACCGATACCCAGAACCACACATCAAGCACACAGGGAGCCACAAGCAAAAAACATCTTCAACACACACGAACCAACAACATAAAAAAGACTCAGAAAACACTCCACACTTTTGAAAATGAAACACAGATTTGCATCTTTGTCCTTCAATCTACTCTTGTAAATGAAGAGAGGTCTCAAGCTCGATTATTTGCTATCTCTCAAGCAAGAAATCTAGCAAATGCTAGGAGGTATGCATTCCCCGAAGCTTAATGTAAATTTTGACAACACTTTGTTATATTTTCTTTCATGGATGCCAAATGAGAGGCCAAGTTCTTGTATTTATAGACATTGAGATTCAAATTCATCTTCAAATGGTGCCCAAATTATAAAAATCTCATTTGAATTTCATTTCGAGTCACCACATGACTTTGGCATCCCCTTGCCTAGGCACAAGTTCGTACTTTTCCAAGGTGAACACTTTTGCACATAGAAAAACATTAAAACATGAAATATTCCTCTTCCTTTTTAATGCCAATTGACTTAGGAAAATAAAAAGTATTTTAAGTGAAGGTATTTTCCTTAAGTCGATCCACACCCACAATTAAATATTAAAATTTAATATAAAGTATTAATATTTACAAATTCACTTGTAAATCAATTACTGATAAGGCCAAATCAAACCATGAATTGTGGCGCTACAAACCATCAAACTGAACTGTGTCGGGGTTCAATACTGAACTGCTAAAAATGGAACTGCCAAAAATGACACTTACTAAAAATAGTAAGTCCAAAATTCTCTTCGGAACATAATGCATGTCATACCTCCTCAAAGTAGGAAACCCTAATTTATGCTTCCAGTTAGCCTACAAGTATTTGAAATAGGCTAATGCTCCACTGAAATTATCCTCACTGAGAAGGGGACATTACATGATTTCAAAGTGCCAAAATTTGTGGGATACAATAAAATCTCAATTTGGAATATAGGGATTGAAATAGGTAAAGGGCATGAAGGGATCATAGTTCTAGTAAGAGAAACGTGGGATGAAGTAGTAAAAGTAGAGAAATAAGATCTAAATAAGTAATGTATATGTATGAAAATAGTAGAAAATGAGGTTACTATTAGGGTGGTGGCATGTTACTTTGATCCAAAAAGCTCACGAATCCATAAAAAGAGAAATCTAGATAGTGAAGACACACATGCGACATTGAAAAAGACATTATTGATTTTAGTACTTTAGGAGAAATAGTTTTATTAGGTGACTTTAATGCATGGACAACCAATAAGTAGTCAACTCATTTGGGTAAAGAAGAAGGGGAGGACAACAACCCTCTATGGTTAGAGGAGAATGAAGACCAACTTTTGGGAAAGCCTTCACAAGATGGAAATATGAATGTCTCACATTTTGGTATGGAGTTGTTGGGTTTATGTAGCTTATATGATATAGTATAAAAAATTGGCCAAGGTACAGAGTTATTACCTACAAAACTTACAACGGGCAAAGTGTGGTGGATTATGTAGTTTGTTCTCAATGGTCTCTTCCTAGGTTGATAGAGTTCACTATTGGGGGCTATCTTATTGAAATGAAATGAAATCATTTATCTCTCCTTGTTAAGTTTTTCATCCATACAAACACCCAATAGGAAGGGCAAAACATGCACAAGCATAGAAAAGTGCACTTGCAAGGTAAAATCCTTGTGAATTGTGAAAATCAAAAGCTTTTTGTTGCATCTCTTGATCAACACCTTCAAATACATATCATGTAAGGAAAATGATGAAGAGACGAACTACACTTGCAACAACATGTTGATCCCAATAATTCACAAGATACTAAAGGTGCAAAAGATCTCAATCTAAGAAGGGGGTCTTAAACTCTTTTCTAGCCAACTCTTGGTTTGACAAAGAGTACAAGGCAACAAGAAGATTTTTCAAAGTTAATGAATCAAACAAGGAAAACAAAATAAAATATGTGAATTTGATAAAATTGGAAAAAGAAAACTATGTGATAACTAGAAGGAAAGAGTTAACATCTTCGGGTAAGCACAACCCCAAAGGCTTTTAGAGGGAGCTTTAACAAAATAGAAAACAAATAGAGAACAACATCACAGATGCATGTTGGTTAGACTATGTGAAGCTCCTTTATGAGTGGGTGCATGATAAGAACAAACCTCCTATAATTAATGATTCAAAAGAACTCTTCTCGAAAGATGTCAAGCAAGGAAAATAAAGTTATGGGATTGGAAAACCAAGGAAAACCTCTTCAATTTGTTGGTTACACTAGTTGTTCTTTACAGTTGTGAGATTTGTGGGAGTAGCACGTCAAACCACAAATGGAGGCAATTAGAAAGAATCCAAAAGCATCTAACCATTAGTAGTCTCAAAGTCAACTCAATAGTTCCTTATGAGATTCTCTTAGCGGAAACAAGATTGTTTCTAATGGAGTCCTCAACAATAGTTCGTTTGCTAAGTTATTTAAAACTATTTAAAAACATGGATAAGCAATGCTTACCCAAAATGGTTGTTGAGGTGGAATTAAAATGGAGAAGGAAGACTTGGATGAAGTATAACAACAAGTGGATCAACAAGTGGGACATTGATTTGAAAGATTGCCCCAGTAATAATGAAGAGATAAAAAAATCTATGTTTAAAAATTTTTAGAATTGCCATGTGGACAAACTAGTTGGCTGAAAAAAAAAAATTATATCAAAGAGTTAATCCCTTGGGGGAGCACAATGAAAAAGACTACCTAAGGACAACAATTAAGGGATTCTAGTTACACAAATCAAAATTAGATCCCACCATGTTAGATGTGAAATAGGTAGATGGACAATCCCTAAGGAGGAGTGAGATGAAAGAACTTGTCTTTTCTGTAACAAAGGGGTGGTGGAAATTGAGTGGTGCTTCATCTTTGAGTGAGCAACATATGAGGATATTCATACACAATATGAAAACAAGTTGAAGGTAAGCAGTTTAAATGAGTTATTTGAGAAGACAAGACTTCACAAAATTGCAAGCTTCTTAATCAAGATCCATAATAAAAAGATCGACAATAATTTAAAGAAAAAAAATGTTAACTGATGGTCTATAGAGAGCACTAAAACTCACTCATTCACAAGCAAACAGTTAAAAAGCCAAGAGCCACAGCCATAAAACATTGTCAAAATCTTTTCGATGTAAACAGCAAAAGATCTTTGATCAAAATACATACGGTTTTGTTAAGCCATAAATAAAACAGTTAAGAGTTGAGGACTTTACCTCTTAATGAAACGGCATTTTCCCGCCCTCAAGACTTTGGCCCCCTTGGTTTGCGTTTCCTTGTACAAGTGTTCATCGTAGTTCATGGGAAGAAACAATAATAGAATAGAAGAAGAAGAAGAAGAAGAAGAAGACGTGAAACCTTCTAACATTAGTGAGCAGCTTAACAAACGTGCTTTCTGAGCTCGGTGAGATTCGAACTGGGGACCAGCGACTAGTTTAATATCGTAGCCATTGGAAAATGGAAGCTACAGGGGAGTTTGCTGAAGCTGAAGCTGAATTTGAATCTCAGGTCATCTAAAATAACTTTTACATATATATACCTATATGATCGCTTCACTTTGCTCTCCCTTTCGTATTAATTGCAAGCAGCTTCTTGGAATTAAGAGATACGGTATGCCTTTGATAATATTCACATTGAAAATAAATTCTACTTCTGTATTGGGGAGCAAATTTAGTTAATTATTTCCTAGCAGTATTTACAGATGCACAGTTAATTACCGAGATACATGAATTTTTTCTTAATACGATCTAGAGTGCTTATCACACACAATTTGTGCATAAATATGGTGGAAAAATAACGAGTTTGTAAAATTTCACTGAGAAACATGTCGGAGAAGAATAGTTTGTGAAGTATCATTCTCTGTTAAGGTTTATTTGAAAGAAGAGTGTGCAAAGGAATCTAATAGAGTATATCTTAATGAAGATTGCAACAATAATCTGTTTATGCATAGATATAATTGAGAAAACTCGTTTACGTTGGAGTATGCGAATTAGAAATTGCAAGCGCAATCCTTTACACTTACATCCCAGATACTAGTTACAAACAATATCACATCAAGTGTGAGCCTATCCGGTTATTTGGGATTTAATTCCTGATTGCAGATCAAATAATGGGCAATATTGTGTTGGAGAAATGAACTACACCTGAATTGTAACAAAGATCCTAATAAAATCGCTTTATTATAAGGACGGTTTATTAGCTCAATGCTTACATAAAAGTCCTAAATCTCAACTATAAAAAATAACATGCTGATGTTTTACATTCAATTTGTTGCCGTCAGTTAAACATTTTATGCAACAAAACTCAATTATACTCCAGCAACTGTTTTCATTGAGCCGGAACCAAAGCCTATTTCCATTTAGGTCAAAGTGTTTTTTTAGGCTTATGTCATCAAATTTCGTAGCTAATGTATCAAGAATTTCAAAAATCAATGGCGCCTATATTTTATAGAAGCCATAAACGAGTTTTCATCGTGGTCAAACTTGGGTGGTTAGACAGCATGGGCATTTTAGAGGGTTGAGAAAAGTCTAGATAAGCCAAGCGTGCTGGATAATATATCTATGTCAAAGCTCTCAAAAGGGCTAGAAGTGACATGGTTGACTATTATATAGCGCTAGAAAAAGGATGAGACAACTCTAAAATAATATTGCATCTCGAAGATAGTAACGCAACTTATGTTGGAGCCAGACAGGTTATAGCATACTCTGTCGCAGGCTTTGATATTTGGAGTTTGATCAGCCAGTGCAGATACGTGATTACTTGATATATAAGCTGGTCCAAGTTAGAAATGACGATTCAACAGCTCTTTAGGAGGACTCTTGAAATAGTGAGAAGTTTCCATTGAGCTGGGCAGTGGTCAGTACAGTTTGAGACCAAGAGGTTCCTCTGTGGGGGTGAAAGGTTTGTAATTACTATTTAGGACTGAGGGCCCCAGTGGGAAAAAAGGTAAGATGGGGCGGGGGACAAGAAGAGTAGCATAACTAAGGGAAGATCAAGCTGCATTACTGCAAGAGCATGTAAGAATGAATAACCGTAGCAGATGGTCCAGGCAAGTGTAGGTGGCCCGGGACCCTTCGAGGGATTACAACGCCAAACCTAGGTATGTCTGGCTTAAAGGTAGCCAATCAAATGATACGTGAATAGCAAGCGGAGTTGGTGCAATTGTGGAATTACAAAAGCAAACTCTTTTGCATGGGCGGCGGTCCGGTAGAAGATTCCCACTCTTGATAAACTTTAGCATAAGTGCTGGCTCATTCCCTCAATCCGTTGTCCATGCAGAATGAATGAATTGAAAACCGAGCATTCTTCTTTTGCGTGGGTGGCGGTCCAGTAGAAGAATCTCACTCTTGAGAAACCTTAGCATAGTCGCTGGTTCATTCCTTCAATCTGTTGTCTATGCAGAAAGCATGAGCAGAAAACAGAGCATCTGTTTTCGTATTCTCTTGGTATAAGAGGTATGGAGCTCGATAAAATGAAAAGATTTCGTTTTCATAGGCTTGTCCAGTCTCCTTGGAAGTGGACTTCTCTTCTTGGTCAGTGTCCTTGGAAATGACCTCTCTATCGGTCAATGTGACAGTTTAAATGACTGTCCAGAACAACTTTGGTTGGAGGATCTAGCTCTAGTGATTGGCATTGACGGAAGAAAGAAATAACATATAGAGTAGATATTGTTAAGTATCAAGTGCAGATTGAAAGCATAAAACACCAGTAACAATAAATACAACACAGAAATAATACACAAATGTAGCGAATTATGTGATTCACCAATAATTGGTTACATCCATGGGAAAAGTGGGCACAGGTTTCTTTCTATTATTTGCAGCAGCAAATATACAAGTTCTAATCAATTATAAAATGTTTCAGTCCCCAATTATATGCTGAACTCTTCAGGGCCGATGAAGAGTCCAAAACAGGGGAGACAAAATAAAAGAATATGGAAATCGAATAGTTGTGACAGTTGGACTTTGCAACCAAACAATCTCCCACTTGAAGTCAAATTCATGCTGCAAATAGCTAAGTTCGTAGACACCACCTGCTTTTCTGGGCTTAATGTCACACATTTATCAAACTGAGCGAAGTTTTGTAGAACTCTATCTTCTTTTTTGCAATAGCTTTTGTAGAACTCTAGCTTCTTTTTTGCAATAGCTTTCATACAGGATTGAGGCCAGTGTGAATCTTCTTCAATTTCAGTTTACCTTCTTTAAGTTCACTTTTGATAAGATGATATTGAAGCTATATGTGCTTCATTTGTTAATGAAAGGTTGGATTTTTCACCAAATGAATTTCACTTTTGATGTCACTATACAAAGTGAAATCTTCTTGTTTACTTCTCAATTCCGCTAATAGTTGTTGCAACCACAACATCTCCTTAGCTCCTTAGAGAGTGCAATATATTCAGCTTTTGTAGTGGAGAGGGCCACCAACTTCTGCAATCTAGGAATTTGGGTGATCATTGCCTTTGCAAAAGTGAACACATACCCAGTGGTTGAACATCTTTTATCTAGGACACTGTTGACGTGTATTTTATACACAATCATACACAGAATAAAATACCAATAGGCATCTTATCCTCTCTTGAGAAAATAGTCTCTAACTGCTGAAGATTCGCGTAAAGGATCAGTTAGGTAGACTCCAAGGTTCTTTTAGTAGGGTCTCTACGTGTGGACAAGCTTCCAGCGGTATGATGTGATTTGCTGTTTCCTTCAAGGGGTCTTACGCATTCCGAAAGTTCAAGATTTTACTAAACTAAAAAAACTTTTCAAAAATAACAAAAGAGTAGGGTTTGAAAGAGGTCTAATCTAGTCTAACCTTATGAATGACTTAGTATGGACAAGACTTGGCAAGATTCAACCAACTTCAATTTTGCCATAAGATAACAACTCAATTGAAATTGATGCGATCTTCTAAGGTAACAAAATGATATCCAATGCATCAAAGATCAAAGACACTACCACGAAGGTACGTATCCAAGATACAATAATGATTGAAGATTGAGGGGTTCAAAGTATTCTCTAGTCGACCACGCAAGGCGTTCCTACAATCAGCAAGAAGCTAGTGGTTTGGATTACGAATCCTACCAAAGATCAAGTCTCACACAATGTCCTTCAAATTAACACACTACTTTGATTGAGCATGATTCAAGTAAATTGAACAACCATGAAGATAACCAAGAAAGTTGCAACAAAACACCATAACTTCAATATTTTATTGATTTCCAAGTCATCATATACAACAATTGCTTGAATTCCTCTCTTCAAAACTCAATCTTGCTACAAAATAAAATTGCTTCTAGCTCTAATCTCTCTTCTCTATTACATCAACTATTGACTATTACACTATTACCAAATGAAATGAAAAAAGGGGGTATAAATAGCATCCCCAATTACAATGAAAGGTCCAGATCGAAAGTAGATCAACGGTCAAGATCATGACACCTAAACCCTAATTAGGGTTTGTTACAAATGGCCTCCTTTTTACTGAACAATATTAAATACATAGCCAAATATTAAATTTGGCACAAAAACCTAGGAGACATAAACCAATGACAAATAAGATGCCATGTCATCTATAACAACCTTTCATCTAGAATCTTATTCCCTTTCCAATGTTCTTTTTGGGCATATGCAATGAATCTTGTCACGATTCCTTCGATTTCTGCAATTGGAATCTCGGGAAGATTCTTCATACTCTCTTCTAAGTGGATGACCTGATCGAATGCATCTAGAAGAGCTGCGTCCCAAGTAGATTCAAGTTCCTTTGTTCTTTCAATCAGGAGCATGGTGGCAAACATCTGATCATATTGCTCATCTGTAACATTAGCGTCCTTGCAAAAGATGATCTTGATTCTATCCTCTAATTCCTGCATATCCACATCTGTCTCGACCTCGATCCTTCTGCCAAGAATGGTACGAAGTACCTCAAATACTTTGTCCTGGATCGGATTGATCACCTCCTCAACTTGGCCACATCTAACACTGATGTCCTCGAAGAAAACACTCTTCATATGGAGCAAGGTTGACCACTGAAACAAACTGTGAGATTCCCCATCCAAGATCTTCTCTTGTGCTAAGACCTTCCTTGATGTGTGTCTAATAACTTTCAAGACAGGAATGATAACATCCTTGGTATGGGCGAATGCAGCTACTGTTATCATCAAATTGTGGATCATCTCAAGAACCTGGATAGCTTGATGAATAATCTTCATCATCCTTGTTACAAACTCTATAGCCACTGTATGAGATCTATCCATCCAATTACTTGTACGTTGGACCATGTTCCTGAATCTTTCTGCTTCATTGATTGATTGAAGTGGAAGTGCTTGCACTGGTGATCTAGCTGGATCCTGACGTCCCAAAGGTTCATTGATGTGACTGAAATATGTCCTCCATGCAACGACCTCTCTCTCAAGCTTTCTATTCTTCTCCATTTCTTCTCTAAGCTTGTCTTTCAATGCCTCAAATGAATCGGTGGCATCATCTAGTGTCTGCTCTGCTGTGGATGGTCCTAACTCAAAAGTCTGTATATCATATTCTTCTGCTAGGATCTCACCTTCATATTTGTCTACTGCACATGTAGCTATCTGCAGTTTTCTGGATCCAGTCTCATCTCGAATCATCTTGGACATCTTGGTAGCCTTTCTCTTCTCTGTTACTTCGTGTGAACGTCCAACAAGGCTCTCTAAATCAATTGCATTGTCCTCGTCCTCTACTACGATCACCTTGGTTAATCTTTCCTTCAACCAATCTGGGATAATCGATCTTGTTTCTTGAACTTGAATCTCTTTATGCACTATTTCTTCCTGTCTGGGAGGAGATGTTATTTCATTGTCTTCTTTATCTTCATCTAACTCATAGTCCTGGAGAGATCCATCTGGTGACCCTTGTTGTGCTTGTCCTTCCTCCTGCCTATCGTTCTGTACCATCGATTCCATGGATTCTTCCACTTGAATTGTTCTCTTCTCAGGTCTAGAAGAAGTACCGGATGATCGATCTCTGTTAGCCTCTTGTTTCTTCTTGGAAGATTCTCTCTTTCCAGGTCTCTCTTTCCTCTTCGAACCTCTTGAATGGAGATTGCCCTCACTGGCACATCGAAGGTCTCCTTCACCTGAATTTCTAGGATTAGGATTGCCTTCACTCACACTAGCTCCACCTTCGGCAGGTTTCTCTTCCAAAGTGAAAGACATAGCTATGCCTTGTTCTCTCAACTTCTGATGCTGAATGTCAACCCATCTGCGAGTACAAGACAAGACTGGTGCCATCAAAGTATCTAAATCCACGACCTCGGGCTCATTCCAATCTAACCTTATTGTTTTGCTTTCTCGATCATAGGAAGACTGGATATGTCTGCCACTGTCCTGAGCTTGGTCGGCCACTCTGTAAATCCTGCATTTCCTGATGAAATCCAAAGGCAATCTAGAATGCATTTTTCGTTTCACTTCAAGATCATCTAAGAGATTCATCATAAAATCTTCAATCTGATACTCATGTCTAAACTTCTTGCCGACTGTCTCCTCTAAATGTCCATGTGGATCAAAGCTTTCTCTCAAAGCAAAAGATGAAAAAGAATACAAGGCTAACTCCTTCTCTGCGTCATCCATAGCTAAAGCATTAGGACATACCTCAACTGAATTACCCAAAATGATAGGTACTGGAACTCCATTCTGATGTCTGTGTCTGAATGCCTTCACATATGCTGCCAACTGTCTTGTTACTTCAAGTAACACAATTCTGTCTGTCGGATATCTCGGCAACATGTATGGAGGTAAAGGACATCCGTGCACTCTAATATAAGTGAACTTGGGAAACTGAATGAACCAAGCACCGTACCTCTTTATGAATTCCTGGGCATCCTGAGATAATCTGTTGTGAATTCCACCTTGCAACGTCCTGGTGATGTTCATCGTGAAAGTATCATTAACCAACTTGTAGTTGCTCCCTGGCGGATGATGCAAGTAGGCATAGGAATCACAAGCTCTGACCTCGCCGGGTCCTCTTCCAATCACTCCTCTGTGAGGTAGTCCTGCGTATTCAACACTCCTGATCAAGGCATAGATGACGTAAGAACTCATGTGGAAGGACTTAGTAGCCTTGAGTCTTCTCAACTGTACGTCCAAGCAATGGCTAATCATCCTAGCCCAATGTATGGTACCTTTCCCTTGAACAATCACCTGGATGAAGTAAAACATCCACTTCTCAAAATAGAAGGCATGAGGGGCTCCTGTAACTCGGTTGAGCATGGTAATTAAATCTCTGTACTCCTCCTGGAAATCAATCCTGTGCGGTGTGTTCGGGACCTTGCTCAGACGGGGACGGCTCTTAAGTAGCCAGTTCTTATTGATAATGCTTAGACAAGCATCTGGATCATCTTCGTACATTGATCTGGCTCCTTCTATGCTCTTGTATATCATGTCCCTGTGCTCTGGAAGATGGAAAGCTTCACTTATAGCTTCCTCTGAAAGGTACGCCAAAGTGTTTCCCTCTTTGGACACGATCGTTCTGGACTGTGGATCATAGTGACGAGCACACTCGATCATCAACTCGCGGCACTGAATAGCTGGAGGAAAGCCGGCCGCCTTAATGATACCACTCTCGATTATTCTCCGGGCGACAGGTGATGGCTTGCCAATGTAAGGGACCTCTCGAAACTTCTTCGTGCTAAAGTTACCCAAGTTTGTATCTCCAATGTTGCTCCACTTCGACACGATCTTGGTCTCCACTTCTTCGGTCTTCTGATCCTCTTTCATGAGAGCGGAATGGCTGGTGGATGCTCCCGCCTTCGGGGTTGCCATACCTACACAATATTTCATAATGAGAAACTAAATTTTGCAATGAAGAACATAGATTAGAGAGTATTTTAGGAAACTTCATGATAAGTCTTTGAGTTATCATTTCCTAAAATAAAACGATTGAGCTAGGAATTCAAAATTCAAAATTTAAAATATGACGATCAACAAATAAAACAATAAAACCAAATAGCCATACCTCAACAGAGAGCTAACTCTAGAATGCAAAAAGAACAAAATCGCCTAGGCAAAATTGACGAAAGATGGTCTTCTACGTGATCTCTTCTTCAAAATATCAATTCCGCCACCTTTTGATATGTCCTTGATGTGATCTCTAATGTCTTAGCAAATTCGCTCAAATAGATCTTCAAGTTCGCACAAATGAATCTCCAAATTTCGCACCACCTTGAATGATATTAGCGCCACCTTTGGATGTCAATTCGCACTTTCCTTTGATTGATAGTTCGCACCACCTTGCTTGGAATGAAAACTCGCACTTGAATGGTAAAATGACAATGTAAAAATGATGGTTTTCACCTCCCTTTATAAGCGCTTCTCACCATTCACCCTAAGGCCGACTTTTGTGAAATAAAGCAATTTTTAAACGATTTTTAATTAAATAATGAAGGCCGACCTCCATATTTAAGCGCTCCCTTTGATTTTTAATAAATTGATTAATTAATTAATTAGATGCCTTTATAACCATTATCGCCCTGGTCCCTTGGAGAGGGACAGGAGCGATCTTCATGTTTTCACGTTGATCTTGCATCTTCGAACTCCAATTTTCATCATAAGGCAAATAATAACATCGCTTGTTCATTCCATGCTCGTCCCACTTGCTTTTCACAAGACATTTTGATATTTAAAGGATCATCGCCCTTGTCCCTTGGAGAGGGACAGGAGCGATCCTTGTCTTTCTCCATTTTAAGCTCAAATTGGTAATATTAACGTCTATCTTCCTTTGTATCACCTTCCAAATGATGTTTAAAACCTTGTGCAACCTTATTTCAACGTGATCTTTAAAGGATATCATGTGTTTTGGCAAATATCGCCCTGGTCCCTTGGAGAGGGACAGGAGCGATCTCCATGTCCTGGCTCAAATTTGTAAACATTTGATCTTCGTTCTTCGTTCATTGTCTTCCAAAGGTCGTTTTTTACTTCGCCACTCCTTACATTGTCTTGATTTCGAAGGAGCATGAGTGTTTTTTGTAAAAATTGCTTTGGTCCTTGTCCAAAGGACAGGAGCGATATGAGTTCCTTAGCTTGATTGATAACATTTTGACGTTCAAAACTCTTGCATATCATCTTCAAAAGATGCCTTGAACCTTTTACAACCTTGTGAAGTCTTGACCTTACGTGATTTTTGCATGAATTAGCCAATACATTCAATATCGCTCTGGTCCCTTCCCAAGGGACAGGAGCGAACTTCAACATTTTGAGCTCGTCTTTGCCTTGTTTAACTTGCAATTGTCTTCAACGCGTGAAATAAAGTCTTTTGATCCTCCTTGATTGCTTGATGCTTCATAAACTTTCAAGATTTATGCCTTTATGCAACTTTCGCTCTGGTCCCTTGGAGAGGGACAGGAGCGAACTAGGAGTCTTTAGTGTAAATCTTTCAATGTCGATGACCTTTGATGCTTTGCTCTTGACGAAGATGCCTTAAGACGTCCTTGCCACCTCGTTTCTTGTCTTGGAGTGCCTTGAATTTGGAGGAACGACAGTATAGCCATTATATCGCCCTGGTCCCTTGGAGAGGGACAGGAGCGATTCTAGCTCTGTAGGCCTCATTTCACTTCGTCATCTTCAAAACTTGTATTCAACGGATTCGCAATGTTCCATTCCATTCATCCATGCCTTGGGATCCACTCAAAATGGGCAAGAAAATCATCTACAACAAAAATCGCTCTGGTCCCTTCCTGAGGGACAGGAGCGAACTTAAGCATTTAGGGTCCTTGCTGACGTTTCAAAATCTTCAATTTATCTTCAATGAGTTCATTTCACATCCTTCCTTGCCTTCAAACATAAACTTGACTTGATCTTTGCCTGAATCTCGCCTTATGAAGAATATCGCTCTGGTCCCTTGGAGAGGGACAGGAGCGATTTTGGCATTCTGGACCATTCTCCTTCACGACGGCATCTCAAGTTATATTCATCTGATAAAACATCTTCCCTTGGACATCTTCAAATTGTTAGGTCATTAAAATCCTGCAAGGACAAAGCAATATTCGATTTGTAGCTCCGGTCCTTCACTGAGGGACAGGAGCGATTTTGCTCCTACAGGCCAAAATAACATGATTTTATACATTTTATCACTTCACAAGGCGAAAACAAATCATTCCCCATGCCCGGGATCAAAAAATCAAAAAACTCAAAATTTGGTCAAAATTGGTCAATTGGTCAAAATTCACATTTCATCTTCAACACTTAGACAAATTTAAGCTCTGCATTCAACATTCCAATTGAAAATAGACCATTCTGGCGAAAACATTGCATTCAAAATTTGCATTCAACGAAAGGAAGCTCAAAAGCTCTCAAAACTGACTGGATTCTGGCTTGAAAAGACGTTAATTAAAACCCTAAGGGTTGACCCTAAATCCAGACAACTGACTGACTAACAAAATCCTAAAAGCGAAGCGAAAAGCGAGCGAAAAACGAGCAAAAAGAGGGGGTCCCCATTTGCAATGGGGCGATGTGTGAAATGGTCACAACAGACACCAACCTCAAAAGTCAATGTGATGTGCCCTTCAAGTATCTTAAAATCCATTTTCCAGCTTGCTAATGAATTTTCCTTGGATTACTCATATTCTTGTTGACCACTCTCATTGCATGAGCAATATTGGGTCTTGTACAAAACATTGGTAAAATAAGGCTCCCAAGAGTAAAGGAGTAAGGCACTCTGTGTAATGTCCCCATTTTTTGCCTTCCTAAGCATCAATTATTTTGAGAGGTTAGCCTATTATCAGTGGTCCCTGTAGGCTAATATGGTGATTAGGGGGTCCTTAGAGGGTCATTCAGGGTTCTTCAACTGATACTTTGGTGTCTTTTCCAGTGTTCTCCAGCTCAATTTATCAGTTGGCTCATGGATTGCCTTCTAGAGGTCTGTAAGGCTCCGTTTGTACATACTATTTTAGTACGTCTCTTGAGCAATTGGTCCCATACTATTTATAGTAAGTCATTTGGACAGTTGGAGGGTACCATGACTATTACTGGGTAGTTGGTAGAATTAATTAAATGTTCCAATTTTGGCATTTATTGGAGTTAATGATTAATATTAATTAAATTAATGACTTTATATTAAGGGGATATAAGGAGTATTAATTGCATAAGTTATTTTAATATTTATAAAGTCATTTAATAAGCCAACTTTGGGAAATTTAAGGACATATCAAAAGTTAATAAATTAAATGATTAAAAAGGCCAGGAGGTGCTTGGGTTTTTGGAGAAATATAAAAGGCTCATTTGAGAGCTTCATTATTCATTCTTGTTTGTAAAATTGATGAAGTTTTATGGAGAGAAAGGGTTTGTTGTTGAAGGTTCAAGCTTATTGAGGATGAATTCCCTTAGTGAAGATAGTGTTTGTAGGTGTGAGAGCTTACCCAAGAGCACTCAGTTGATAATCTCATTCAGAGATTATACCAGGGCATAATTGTCTCAGGTTTCTAGAGTCATTCAGGGGTTTACAGAGTTTTTTGAAGGCAGATTGAAGAATTTATTGCAGGTTGGAGGGATTCATACCTAGCTGCCCCTCATCATTTTCTACCTATTATCTTTTAGGAGGCATTTAGAATGTTAGTGTTGGGGTTTGTCATAGAGTGTTGGGAATTGTGCCATTTCTAGATTTTCAGAATTGGGGTTTGACAGTATTGCTGCTGATAAGGATTAATTATCAAATTGACAATTGTTATTTGCCAATCATTCTTTGCTAAGAAAGGCGTTTCACCTGGTATGCTTGTTAATTTTAATTATTGGAAAAAGAATTGTGGATTTTGTGTGTTAAATACTTATTGAGTATTTAAAGTTATTTCAATTTATTCTCAAGCATTTATGTTCAATATTAATACCTCAAAAACACAAAAAAATCAGAAATTAGAAAAAACAAAAAAAGAGACAAAAATCAGAAAATTAAACTTCCACATAGGGATGGGATATTTCACTTTGTCCATGTACAATTTTTCTTCATGTGTTTTAGGACACATGTTGGAGGATAATTTGAAATGATCGACTAGGTTTGTACTAACTACCTTAGCATTCTTCATATTAAAGTTTTAAACCTATTCAACACCTTTTCAATATATATCTTCTCTGACTATTTTATTTCCTTCCTTTTCTTATCTATTGTGTTGTGCACACACTCCCTGTCTCCAACAGGGATCCCCTCTCCTTCTTCCCGCTTTGCTAGCATGAGAGAGAGAGAGAGAGAGAGAGAGAGAGAGAGAGAGAGAGAGAGAGAGGTGTATAGAGAATCAGGTTGAAGTCCAAGGCATGAGAAGAACAAGGCAAATGAGGAATCAAGGGAGAAAAGGATCATTCAAGGATCAACTTGATCCAAGGAGGGATAAAGAGCAAAGTCAAAATACCCCAAAATGTAGGCCAGCCTAGACTTTGAATCAAATTTTGGAGTTTTCCCCTAAACTTGGTGTTTGCATTCAAAGTTGGAATAAGGCCTTATTCCAAAAATCCTTCCCAACACCGAAATTCTGCCCAATCCCCTCCAAACGTGGTGCTGAGACAGAAAATAGGATTAGCCCTTTAATCCTAAAACCTTTCCTATCACCGAGTTTTAGACCAAATCCACTTCAAGATGGTGGTAGCATGAGAAATAGGATGTCTTCCTTTCACCGAATTTCTGCCCAGGACACCTGCGAACTCAGTATTATCAGTCAAATTTGGATTAGCCCTTTAATCCTAAAACCTTTCCTAAGACCGAGTTTCAACACGAATTTCTTCCCTTGGCTTGAAGTTCGGTGGTATCAGTCAAAGCAGTAAGAAACCTTATTCCATAAAGCCTTCCTTATATCGAGTTTCAAACCGAGATTAAGGTTTCTTCTCCAAAGTTCAGTACCTACATTGAAAGTGGGAATAAGCATTATTCCCAAAAGTGTTCCCAAGACTGAACGTCTGATCAAGTTTTGCACAAACATCTCCAAATTCTGTATGGGCATATAGAATTGAAATTCGACCTTATTCCCAAGAGCTCTCCTAGCATCGAATTTCGAGTAGATATTTCCAATCTCACTCCTAGAGCTAAGTTTACAACGTGACATAGGGAAAGTTCCCAATTCCCAAATCATGTCCTAGTGTCGAACTTTGGTCTAAGTATCCAAATTCCAAACTAGGTCCGAGTTTTTGAGTTTCCAATCTGATTCCGCATACCAAGTAGCCAAGCTTTCCAAGGTCAAAGATTTCCTTAGAGTCTTTGAGGGCCCTAATCTGCCTATTATGATTTGTGACAAGAGTTTTTGATCAAGGGAAGAAGATGTTGGAATGCTAACCCTAAAAACCTTTAAGATGCTTTATGGTAATATAAAGGTTACTTGTCTTTGCAGATCAAACGCCACAAGGATCCAGGGCAAGGTGACCACCAATAGAGCCAAAGGATAGAGAATCCAACACACCAATTGAAGATATGATCATGATAAAGCCAAAGGATCACCAAAGACAAGGTACTAGGATGAAACATCACTACTACAGTGCAAAAAGCCAAGTGATGTTGTTTCTAGAACTTTGGAAGACCGTGTCAGACTACAAAAGTGCTACAAGAAACATTCAGAAAGAGAGAAAGAATAGTGTTGGGTGAAAATCAGCCGACTGGTTCTCCATTTTGTTGAGCAGTTCCCTCAGCCTTCTATTATATGCTCGCACACTTTCACTTTTTCCTTGCTTGGTATTGTAAATCTCCGCCACAATTTCATTGTCATCCCTTAGGAGTTTGAACTCCTCTTGGAAAGCCTTCTTCAGATTGTTCCAGGACGTTTTATACTGGGCATCCAGGTCTGTATACCAATCAATTGCTATTCCTCGCAGAGTGGCTGGAAATGCCTTCAACCAGTAATCCCATTTGTCCTAGCCATTTGCTTCCCAAATGGTCACGCATGTCTTACAATGTCGTACGGGATCCTTCGACCCATCGCCCATGAATTTCAGAAGCTTTTGTTTCTCCGAGGTGTGTGCCATTGTTTTTGTCTGGAGGGTTTTATGTAGTGCTTGGAAGTTACTATATGCCCGAAAGATATTATGTGTATGGAAGGTACCATACGCTCTTGACCTGGTTGGACCCATGTGCGCAGGGCTTTGGTCACCCTCGCTCCTATAGTCCCTCCTTCTCGGGGTTTTTGGATCTCACCCTCCTATTTTGGTTTCCTCTGACAAGGACAAATTCCTGATGCTTGATAATGTTGCTTCAAAAATATTGGCAACCACTTCGTGTAGGTCCCGTACCGCCTCCTCTCCTTGTTCAGAATATTCTATCGGGTTGCTCTGCGACTCGGCTCCAGAGTCTTCTTCACTTGACGTCGAGTGTGGGGCCTGGTCGGCGAGATCTTCCTCCGCTACGTCTGGAAGTGGCAGGTTCCTGGCGACCTCCGCCAACTCCTTCCACGTACACGGCCTTTGTCTCTCCCAACTACGACTCCGACTCACACTCCAACTTTTGCTACGTTTCTCAGGGCTCTTCGAGTCAACAACCTCCCTTAGCCGTCGTCTCCGTTCGACCTGTTCTTTTATACAAAGAGATCTTCGTACAATTCCCTCGTCTACTCCTTCGGTGGCAGTGGTACGTTTGTCTTTGTTTGGCCGTAGGGGCATTAAGTGCTAGAGGTACGACGTCGGCTTGTCTCCCTCTCCTCTTCCTCCCTACGGTTGTGCTCTTTGTACCTTTGGAGTACTTGTTGCCGACGGAGTTCCCGTGCAGTTTCCTCCCTTCGGTCTTGAAGTGCAATCAGATTTCTGGCGAGTAACCTTGGAATACTTCCGAGCAGGTCAAAGACAAGAGTGCTAACGGTGAGTTCACCACGCACCGTGCCTTCAGAAATGGCTCTCTCTTGAGCCTCCCTCTGTATGTACTGCGTGACCGACATGTCCCACAACTCTACCAAGTTTGCCGTCAACTGATCCTCTCGTGCCTCTTCTGCGGTACTTTCTTCGTGTGTGTCGCTGTCCACGACAATTAATTGCTGGTTGAATGGCCGGCCCATTAATTCCTTCCGCCTGCTGTCATAGTTATTTCCAGGTTTGTTCAGGCAACGATGCCAAAATGTTTAGTCCTTAATGTAAGGTTGGTAAACTCACGGATAAAACAAGGATTTTCCACACGTACCAACTATTCATGTAACAGAACATTCATATATCAAAGCATAAGTAACAACAACAAACATCTATACCAGAAGAACGATATCTTTATTGAATTCTTAAGAATATGTCAGTACAATACCATCCTTGCCGAGGTTCCATCTGAACCATACAGAGACTCGACGGTTGGCCAAGTTGCCAACCGTCACTAACTACCAACTACCCCAAGGGAACCTCTCGGCGACTCAAACATAAACATAAACATAAACATAAACATAAACATAAACATAAACACCCGTCCCAATTACAACTAACATGCGTTATTGACCCCTAACAAATAGAAATTGATTATTAAATAATAAATCTTATATCTATAAGATGCATGTGCAAAAGGTTGGTTTCACATATGTAAAAGTTTTTATGTTCAACAAAAGCATGCACACAAGCTTGCTTGCACATGTACTTTACAAATTTTGGGAACATTGTAAGGTGATTTCATTCTTAAAATTAGCTTGTTGGTTTTTGATGTGCTAAACTTGTTTTATAGTCGGGTTTATCTCGAACTTCCTTATATGATCAATGATTTTCAATAGAATTCCCTTGCATGGCATACCTATGGAATCTCTTACCTCATCGCCTAATGTGAAACTTGTATCCTCAACACGCATCAGTTGAATGCCTGGGTTTATGATCCCATGTTGCCTTTTCTTTACCATGATTTCTTGAAATTGTGATGCATGTATTTGTTCATTAAATTGGATAATGCAAGTGGATGAGTAGAATTAGATTTAGAGATTGTTTGGAATGTTGGTTGTGTATTAGGGATGAGATAGGTCATGATCAAATCCATCACCTACAACTCCATGATCAATTCAGTGCAGACTAAATCCATCCCTGTGTATATAGAAAACTGAATCAGAAATTTGCAAGCTATTCTCAAATAGTATGGGTCCATTTGAGATCTCCTGTAGTTGACTGCGTAACCAAATGGATAAAATGAACTGAAGCAACATTTGGTACATGGATTGGCTTGCTATTGGGCATGTTGTGATGTCATCTTCACATTACTGTTCACATTGTGCATTGTGCTATTTGATTCATCAAATGGTTGGGTAGCTCTCATTGTGATTTGTTCTCAATTTTTGAATTTTCAAAAAATAGATAATTCCTACAAATTTTCACTCAAAACTCATAGTTTTCTTCTCTAAGGCATGCTTTACGAGGTTCAAAACTCATATTTGATAATGTCCAATCATCAGTGGGTGTGTTTGTCATTGTTGTCCAAGTTTTGGTTGGTTTTTGCCTTCATTTTCCTAGCTTTCTGTGCAATTTCGGGTTTCAAGTCAATTACTGCAAGTAGGAACTTTTTGACCTCACTGCAAGTAGGAACTTTTTGAAGTCACTTCAAGTAGGAACTTTTTGACCTCACTGCAAGTAGGAACTTTTTGAAGTCACTGCAAGTAGAAACTTTTTGACCTCACTGCTTGTAGGAACTTTTTGATCTCACTGCAAGTAGGAACTTTTTGACCTCATTGCAAGTAGGAAATTTTTGAAGTCACTGCAAGTAGGAACTTTTTGACCTCACTGCATTTCACTGCAAGTAGGAAATTTTTGAAGTCACTGCAAGTAGGAACTTTTTGACCTCACTGCATTTCACTGCAAGTAGGAACTTTTTGAAGTCATTGCAAGTAGGAACTTTTTGACCTAACTACAAGTAGGAACTTTTTGCTCACAGTACAAGTTAACTTTACTTGCGATCGAGTCTTTAGGACCCGACTGCGACTAAGGTCCCTTTAGTTGAGCATTCTTGTCAAAGACAAGTCGGGTTTTATGTCCAACATTGCAAGTGTGAAGGTATACGTTTTCCTTGCAAATTAATTTACTTGCAATCGGGTCTCTAGAACCCGATTGCAAGTTCCTTTCCACCATTGCATTATACTTGCAATCAGGTCTTCAAGACCCGATTGGAAGCATATTATCCCATCGCCTTTCCTATGCATTGCAAGCTTAATTTCTTTCACTTGTAGTCGGGCCTCAGAACCCCGTTTGCAATTGACTTGGCCAAGTTTGCTATTTGCTATTCTCTTGCACTTGCAATTGGGGTTTCAAGACCCAATTGCAAGACACCCATTTCTTGAGCGTTGCATTACATGTACACTTGCAGTTGGGTCCTAGAGACCCGATTGCAAGTTTGTTTCTCTCACTATCCTTGCAAGTATTTTTACTTGCAATGGGGTCTTAAGACCCGATTGCAAGCTTATCCTTACCACATGTTTGCAATCACTACACTTGCAATTTGAAGACCTGATTGCAAGCTTATACCAATCATGCAAAAAGCTTACTTGCATTCGGGTCTCCAAGACCCGATTGCAAGTGTAAGTTTCAGCCTTTTTTCCGTAACTTGCATTCTTCCATTTCCGAATTCCAAGTTCGTTGCAATCCACTTGCACTCGCATTCCACCTTGTCTTCACATGCTCTCATTCCCACGTCTTTCCTTTGCAAGATCAATACTTGTAGTCGGGTCCTAGAGACCTAATTGCAAGGGGTTTCAATGAATGAACAAACAATAAGCAAAAGCCAGTGCTGTCATATTTTGATGGCAGAAATGATGTCAAATGAGAAGAGTATGTTGTCATATGCACAAAGAGGATCAAAATAGCATGAACCATGAAGCAGAGAACAATAGCTAAGTCAAGAGGTCAATGCCATGATAAGAGAGAACATGACAAATGAAGGAGTAATGCAACAGAGGAATGCATTATAGCAGCACTATGTGGAAAAAAACAGTGATTTTCACTATCATAGTGGCCAACAAAGAATGTTAATTATCTTCAAGTTCAGTGGTTGATCTTCATAAGGTCGCTGTTATTACCATTTATGGACAAATGGTGCAGGTTGTCGCTCCTGAATAAATACCTTCACTGATTTCAAATACTTCAAGTGCCAGCATCTTGTAGTAGCATGAAGACCTCTTAGATAGAGGATGATGTAAAGAAAGTCGTGTCTCGGACACTTAGATTAGTATCAATTAAGCATTTGTAATTTCCTTTCGACAAATTACATGTAATGTCAAAAATTGTAATTGCAAGTAGTCACCTTACTTGCATTCTTGTAACTTGTAATTGCATGTAAACAAATTACAAGTTGGTTAGCAATAGGATTGTAATTTGAACAAGTCATAGTTAGTTAGTTAGCTGTGGAAAAAGTCTCAGTTAATTAGACTTCTCCCACATTTTTCTCTCAGCCCCTCTCCTATATATATAGGAGGGTGCTCTATGTATTTTTCATCTTTTCAGCAAGCAAGAAAACTCTGCAGAATTTTGCAATTATGGAGACTTTGAGCTTTATACTTGTAAACTATTTTGCTCAAGTGATATCGAAACAATGTTGAGTTTCAGACTTTGTGTTGAATCCATACTTGTATATCTATTGTGTTCTTGTGTCATAGAGGTGCATTTCTTTGTATTTGCTTGAGAATATAGTAAAGTTGTTGAAAGAGCTTCAATCTGATTTCTTGCAGACTTTGTTCTGCAAATATTGGAGATTGAATTAATACAGTTTAGTATTAAGAGTTGAGAAGAGTTGCAAGACTTTGTGCTTGTGGTTGTTCCCATTTGAAGTGGTTCGAAGGTACATCATACTTGCAGACTTTGTGCTGCCATATATTGTATATTGTTCTTGTTTTAACTTTTATCATTCTGAAAACGGTAGATAGGATAGTGGGAACTCAAGACTTTGTGCTTAGTTGCTGTTTTCTTGTCCCAGGGGAAGTGACGGAAGACATTGTGTTTTCACAAAAACTTCACTTCCTTTTGTTTTAAGCATTCTTGTTATTTCTCTAAGCCGCTGTGTATATTTTCAAAACCACTATTTCTTTTCTAGGAAGAGGAAAGAATATTGTCTTTTCTGAAAAAAGAGAAAAGGATGTCGTCCCACCCAAATCTGATTAATGTTTAGTTAGTAAAAGTATAAAAGAGGGATCCTTCCCTTAAATTAGGAGAGTTTTATACTCACACACTATGGTTGAAACCACAATTTTGCACATCTTTCCAGGTATACAAAATTTTCAACCAACATGATTGTCCCTGGTGTTCCATCTATCACTTAATGTAAATTGCTTTATATGAGTACAATTGAAGTTCCATTTATCTTGTTTATTTCACCATTGCTTTGTTGATGGTAATGCTATAGTTAGCAATCTTTATCATGGTTTAGGGAACCTCCACTAATGTGCAATGAATATGGTCGGAATCGTTTTATTTATATATTTTTAAAAGTATAAAACGTGGCCAACACTGGAAGTTTTAGGACACTGGCTAAATGACTTGGTTAGTTTAGAATATTGATTAACTACCTATTTAATTCCCCTGAAATTCAGCTTGAACATAAATGATGTATATATTGCTGTAGAACTGATGTCACTGATATTACAATGGTGCCATTCCCTTCTCGGGTCTATCTTTGTTCGGATCATACTCTTCATCTTGTATTTCTCTTTAAACAATTGGCATAGTCTGGACTCTGGACATTAAATTTCTTTAGTTTTCTACAATAGCAGTCCTTTTTGCTGAGATCATGTTAGGGAACCAGAATAATCAAAGTGGCTACTAACTATATGGTCACATGTATAACTTAACATGCTAAATGAACAAAAGAGAAACGCTTCAGAATTTTTTATGCTTTATTATGTACCTTATTTACATGATACAAAAAGATTATGTAGAGTGACTCAGGGAATTGAGTATGCAAGTATTGGACTTATCACAATTTCACTTAACTTATTATTTTTTTCCTATAATTTTGCAGGTATACATGGCATGCATTTTGCAAAACCACAGGTAAATATCTAAATATACTTCTCATCTTCTTCTTTCTTATATGATTTCTATGATATTATTACTTTTCCAGATGCAAGGCTATTAGCATTTTCATGATTCTTTGTAGTGTAATAAGAAATAAAAATTGCCGACATTGAATGATAGAAATTTAGTAAATGGCATGTGGCATCAAAGTAAAGGGAACTTATAAACCTCAAATAATTTGCACATGTCATAAGGGATTCTTTTAGAGTCCAAGTTCAAATAAGGTATAATGAACCGTACAAAAATTCAAGCAACCTGGCTGTCTTCCCTATACTTGGATACATACATTTTGGAGAGAAGAAAAACGTAAACCTATTTCTATATACACATGCAATATCCAGATTCCATAGGATAGATGTCTAATCAGCTTGCAGTGGATAGATGCCTGCATATGGAATTCCATAGATCTTTTGATAGGATATATGATCCTCGGGACTAGTTTCTTGTCACCTTCAGGTTCTACATAGATCCTTAGTATCCAACAATGAAGATTTGTTACTCTAGTTTTCCACCTAGACCAAGAAGATCTAGGAGCTCACCCGAGATGCAACAATTCCCAAGGAGGCTACCCTTGCTATATATGTTAGTAGACAAAGAATAAGATACTGGGAAAGAAAGGTGTAGATATGCCAAGAATCCAACCGGACTACTCTAAGCATGCAAGAAACCAATTAGTGTAATGTCCCCTTCTTAGTAGGAGGTAATCGGTGGTCCATTAGCCTATTCTGGAAACCCGTAGGCTGACTGGAGTGAGGAATCAGGGTTTTCTATTTTCTAGTTGGATTAGATTTAGAGATTGTTTGGAATGACAACACATTCTTTTAAGGCCTATATACATATTTCACTTCCAACATTATAACAGTTTCAGAGCAAGAGTTTCTATCTAAGGCTTTATTGGACCTTCTTCTGTGCATCATCTATCACCTTTGTTGCTTCAAATTCTTTTCTTGCTGTCCAAGTGGCATCTCTTGTTGTTCACCTCCAATTGTGCCTTCATCTCCCCTTTTTTTCTTCACTTATATGATGTCTAGATTCAAGCTCGGATGTTGGCATACACTATCCTGTTATACTTAAGCTGAAACTTAATTGTGTTACATGAAAGTCCTTTTTTGTTGGTAAATTAGTCATCTGTATTTCAAAGTCGAGGTTGGAGATAGTCATTTCTAGTTGAGTCATAGGTTATTGTGTTAGTAATTCAAATTTTCAAATGTTTATAAATCGTTGTCAATTTTAATTTTTGAATATTAATTTTTTTGATGAACAATAATTATTGATAAGTAATTGATATCTTAAAATTTAAATAATTATCAAAAAATTAAAAAAAATATTCAAGTTAAAAATTAAAATTTATTATATTATTTTTAGATGCTGTATTTTATCTTTATTCAACATTATTCAGAGCTCCCTCTTTTAGGTGTTGCATCAACTACTGTAAAATCTATGGCTACTCCAAGCTTCCTAGCTCATCTTTTAAAAAAAAACTAAAGAAGAGCAATTTCACTATATGGTTCTTAGGAAGGGTGAAAGGGTTACACACAAGCAATAAAAAAACTCCATGCCTAAGATTTTCCTCCACAATTCCATTTAGCCATACCCATAAAATTAAATCTTTAATAAATCGGAATCTAAATTTTTCAAGTTTCCCAAGCAAGTTTACAAAATATACCTGATGGAGTATCAAATTATTCTTTTCTCAAGAACATTAATCTGGGAGCTAAATTGTATTCAGAAACTGAAAATTTTCTGGATTAATGAATTAATATCATTTTGATACACTACCATTTGTGTTGATTTCTTTCTATTGGTGAATTACATACAGGATTGGGATTTCATATTATGATGCAAATGATCACAGACTTTATGTCTTAGAAGCTTGGGAAGATGAATGTGGAGACTTCCCTGTTATAGACCTTGGTATATCTTTCAACAGCATAACAAATTTTACTTAATTTTGGACCTTTTATCTAGAGTTATGTTGTGACTTATGAGTTTCATTCTTCTCCATTGGATTTTCATTTTTTTAATCACATCTTTTCTTATTTATCAATTCTTAATCAGAAAAAAGTAAATCCCTTGACTAAAACCTTCTCAAGTATCTTCTGATTTTCATCATAGTAAATTCAAATCAACTTGATTCCAATTGTATTATTGAGTATAGAATGGAGGCTTATTTAAATATTGGGAACTGACTGTACAATGGATTTGTGTCTATTCAGTCATATATCAGACAAGACCTCTTGTCATTTATACAAGTACGAAAGTGGATGAATTGTTCATATTTGCACTAAAAAAAAATGGTAAGCAATATCGAGAGTAGAAAACAATTTACAAGCTGTAAATCTTGTTCACTGACTTTTAACATGTTACTTATATTTCCTTATATTGTTTCATGAGGAACAGAAAAAAAACAAGGTCATGAAGTGAAGATGGTAAAAAGTTCAATTTTTAGTTATGAACATGCACGACACAGGTATGGAGTCACTTTTTAATTTTAATTATCATTGTTGTAGGTAAATGACCATCAAAATACCATTCTTAAATTGTTGAAATGCTTTTAACATTTGCGATAACTGCAACAGCATATAAAATACAAGACCGCCTTCAAGTTCATTCCATCTTTCACATTGCAAAGTGAATTTTAAAAGTTGCAAAATTTCGCAATGGACTTCTTAACTTATATTGTTCTTGACCCCATGGTGTTACTGTTATCACAAAAGCTTGCACCCTTGCTGAGCTATCAACTCAGCAACCTTGTGAAACATGGAAACAACCCTGAAGTGTGGGGCCTTGCGCGAGGGGGTTGAATCTCCGGAGAAGGCTGACTTCCTTCTCTATCTAGGTGCGTTGAACCAACTCAACACTTCAAAACTTACTCTTAAGCCCATCCTAACAACTTGCAGAAGTAAAAGGAAGAGAGAATTGCTTGAAATAAAAAGAGGTGATGCACCAAGAAGAGATTGTTCCTCTCCCTATCGAAATGACACAAGTAATTAATTGAAACAACCTGAAGATGCACAACTTTTCAGTTGTATGAGTGACCCCAATGCATATATGAAGGTTAGAATTCACTGAATGCCAAGAGAGGAGAAGGATTCCCACAAGTCACACTCAGAAAACCAGTTAACACAGCATATGTGAAGAGAAAAGGTCACAAGAGATACACCTATGATGGAGGTAAGGAAGCATACACAACATACATAAGTTGAAAAGAGGCAAGAATGGTGATTTTCAATTAATCATAAGGCCAAAAGCCAATCTTACAGTTGCAGAAATGCAAAAATTACAATTCTTCAAGAGAAGAGAAGAGCATAAGAAAGCTCAAGGCAGCAGGGAGAGAACCCTTTACAATGAGGCTTAAAAGCCATTATATAGAAAAATGGGTTACAATGGTGATCATGACCCCTGCATGTCAGTCTGGAGGTGCAGGGAAGTGCATGCACTTGGCTTGTACATGCAAGCAACCTAGCCATACCCAAAAAGGGAAACCTTGAGAAGTTGGATTGACTGACCTTCTAAAGTCAGAGTATGCAGTCATGACACAAGTCACCAAGCATGGCCCCGTACCTCTCTTGATGGAAATCCTGCCAAAAACATTAAATGCACCCCTATGGCTCCACAAAAAAAGTGCATAAGTCACCAAAACTGTTGGAGCATTTAAAGCCTTGAGTGTCGATCACGCCATCCAGAAGTGTTGCAAGTCGGAAGTAGGCTTGGAAGACTTCAGAGACCGGACTCTCGAAGTGAGGAAGACAAGGGAAGGAGCAAGGAACTTCGGAACCTCGGGGTTTCGGAGTTTCGGGATAGGAGAAAGGAGGGCTAGGAAAGGAACTTCGGAACCTTGGGGTTCCGGAGGAACTAGAGAGAGAAGGCAAAAGGGGAAGGAACTTCGGAACCTCGGGGTTCCAGAGTTCCGGGGAACTACTCAAAGGAACTTCGGAACCTCGGGGTTCCGGGATAGAGAGGGAAAGGGTTAAAGAGAGAAGGGGAGCTTCAGAGACTTGGGTCACCATAGTTGGACAAGGAACTTGGGAACCTGGGGGTTCCGAAGTTCTAGGGTAGAAGGTAAGGAACTTGGGAACCTGGGGGTTTTGGAGTTTCGGGGTTGAGGAACTAGGAACTTCGGAACCTGGGGGTTCCGGAGTTCCGGGGAGGAGAACAGAAGAAAAGCTAAGGGAAGGAAGAGAACTTCAGAAACTTGGAGTTTCGGAGCAGGAAAGAAAGAGGCTAAGGCAAAGAAACTCGGAACTTCGGGGTTCCGGAGTTCCGGAGAAGAGAAAGAGAGGGCCAAGGAACTTCCGACAAGGCAACACTTCAAACCATGATTTCACTACTTTTCTCCTTGATCAACTGGGCAGCGCTAGTCCATGGAACATATCTCTGATCGGTTCTCACTGATGGACCAAGAGTGTCATAAAATGACAACAGTTACTATTAATTCCATGGCCTATGCACACACAAGGAGAGACATAGGTACTTGCATCAAAATTTAGCATGGAATGATGTATTCCATCACTAAAGTATTTTGGTTTTTAATTACCCTATTGATCTACCTAGGAAAGAAAATGGAATATCATCTCCAACCTTCCATCAACCCACAATTGCCACTTTGTGATACTTATTTAATAGTATGAGTTATAAAGCCTGTCTTATCAGGTCCATTGAGTTAGCAATGTTGTGGTAAACCTTTGGGATTGATGTTGGCATGGTAGGCCATAGAGTGTTGTTAGGCTTATGAGTCATTTCCTATAGGTAGCCTTGTTTTGGGTTGACCAATGATTACCGAACAAAGGAAATACTACACTGGCCTATCACTTAGGCCAGTGGAAAGACCTAAGAGCTCACCCAAGGTGCAACAAATCCCTGAAATCCCTCATTTGATATTAGTCTAGTCTTGCAAGGAAATTAAATGCCGCCTGTTATGATTTGGCTGTGGTTTGGTGAAATGTGTATAATTACTGTGTTTAACTTTAGATTCATACAATCCCACTTAACACAGAAAGTATACATCCATCCATTCATGTCATGGACAAGACATAAGAATCATCCATTACATTACTCATGATTGATTGATTACATCAAATTATAAAAAAATTCTACAATCCTTTGTTTGATCTTTACAAAACAAATTTACAGATTATCTTGTGCAGAAGTGTCTAACTTGTATCGGACTTAACTACTTTCTCCCATATCTAACGCTACTGCAACTATCATATTTCTATACAGATGAATTATTATCTTATCTATATCTACAGTGATCTGTAATTTCTAGGAAAAACTAGTTAGAAATTATGGAGTCAAACTTTAAGGTACTGTGCTACTTGAATTTCCAAATGATAGTAAAATTGGGGAGGAATTAAGGAGCTGATAAACAGAATTTAAGTGCTGAAATGGAATACATGAAACACAAACTCAAACACAAGATTTATCTTGGGAAAACTGCATGAATGATGAAAGATCCAGTTTGAAAGAGGCCATGGCTCTTCTACCAGAGTGTATTGCTGAAGTAGACAGATACAAATGAAATTACAAACTTTGTCAAGCTTATTTCACTAATTCAGCTTGTTTTTCTACTTAGTGATACAATTACTTTAATTCCTCTCCTCTCCTTCACTTTTGGCTGTCAATTGCTTCTTATAGGGTGCTGGAAGACTCCTCTCCTTCACTTTGGGTTGTCAATTGCTTCTTATAGGGTACTGGAAGACTCTAGACGTGTGTACCAAAGTTTAAAAACTCGGACTCGCCACAGACTCGGCAAACCAAAAATTTGGACTCGGACTCGGACTCGTGAAAGACTCGCGAAAGACTCGGCAAAAAAGTTTTACAAAAAAACATAAAGAAATTAATGCATTTAGAGAACATAAGAGCCATAATTGAAACATTACACATGTCATATGATTTACAAATGCGCAATATTTGAAATTTGAAATACTAAATCTAAATACCTAGATTTCTTCAATGATAATTATGTTGTTATATGGAGTCTAATCAGACTCGGAGGTTAAATTTTCACTACTTCCATCAGCGCAGTTTCCCTCTATATTTTTTGACGGGGGTTTGGGGGCAGCGCCCCGCGAGGCCAAAAATACTTTTATTATTTTTATATAGGCATCGGGGTTGTTTTTCTATTGGCAAAAAAACCCTTCATGAGATATTTCACTCCCTCAATTACGCCAAATGAAGGCAAAAAAAACAAAAAAAAACTCACTTTTAAAGCTTGCATGACGTTTTTTCTGGGTCGCGTGAGTCCATCTGAAAGACCCGTGAGTCCGTGCAAAAGACTCGCACGAGTCCTTGCAAAAGACTCGCGAGTCTTTCAGATTGACTCGCCAGGACTCGCCTCGTGAGTCCTTGGCGAGTCGACTCATGGCTCCCATGGACTCGTGAGTCCGTGGTGAGTCCACGAGTTTTTAAACTACGGTGTGTACAAAGCCTCTTGCATGGAGTTCGAAGAGACAGGGTTGCCTTTTTGTGTAATGTCCCCTCCCAGCCAGTGATCACTCATGGTGGAGAATAGCCTATTCAGGAGGCCCGTAGGCTATTTTTGGTAGAATTAGGGTTTCCATCTTTCGGGAGGATTTTGAGTGGGAAGTAGTTGGAGTCTGGGATTTCTGATTGTGGAATTTTTACAGGGTTTTTCAGAGAGCTTCACAGTGATGATACATGCATCGCGTTCAGTTGAGGTTTGCATACTTACTATTTTTAGTAAGTAGGGTTTGAATAGCACATTTTTTTTGGTTTTTCAAGAGTTTTCCAGCAATATGACATGCAACTTCATCTGACTACTCTTCAGTGGACTTACTATTTATAGTAAGTAACAGTTGATCCTAGTTTGTGCCCTAACGGAGGTGGAAGTCACTATTTTTAGTAAGTGTGGAAATTTTCAGGGTCTCAGTCTAGTCTGGCAGCACTGGCTATTTTTGACAGTTATGTGATGGCTTAGTGACTCAGTTCTACTTTTGGCAGACCTAGTTGAGTTCAGAATGCAGTTTAATGGACTAGGTCATTTCTCATTAAAATGACTTAAGTTAACATTTTTATGACATTTGGTCTGCAATATGGTTTATTTAATATTAATAGCTTGAGCTGATAGCTTAGCAAAGGTGCAAGCTTTTGTGATAACAGTATGTATGCATGATCTAATCTTGGAGGCCCACTCATTAATTTATCTATGGCAGGTGGGTTAGAGTAGAATTTTGTGAGCGAAGATTGTCTTATCTCTTTTAAAAATCTTTTATAAATGTATGTATGGAATAACAATGATAAAAAGTATGTACATATCATAGTGCTTCCTTTGCATAACTTTGTACCCTATTCTATTAAATGAATTACTAACATTATAGATGGTTAGGAAAATTTTTCCGTTTATGTTAATAAAAAGTGCCATTTTTTCCCTTTTGAAATAATGCTCAAAGCTTCTTGCCCACATGTTATTGCATTCTTATTTTTCCTCAGAGTTTGTATATATTTTTGAATAGGACAAGTTTGCACCTTCATTGTACTTTACAGTTCATATACATTTACTGAAGTTACATGATTTGAAAGTTAGCATCTTCAATGGTTTTTTAATTTTTGCATTGTTCTGGTTCTAGATTGATGTACCTTCAAGTTGTTGGAATGGATAAAGACTTAAATGATAAGGAGAGAATTTGTTTTGTAAGTTATTCTTTGATTTCTTTCGCTTTCTATGATTTACTGTGGATCATTTGTACTTTTTGAAATGCTGATGTCTTATAAAGAAAAGATGACTATCCTTGTTGTAAACCCTTACTAAGTAAAGAGAGTTATGCAAATGATTTCAATCAGAAATATAAGTAATTTATTCCTTTTAGTCTTTGAAAATCCACCTTGAACGTCCCAAAAGATTCAAGTCAAACAAAATCAAGATTATTCTATTACCTCTTAAATTTAACATTGCTATTGCCAACACTTTTAAAGGTTGCTACAATCAATTCTCCAAAAGACATCAAGTCAGCCAAACTCTGGTTCAAGGAAGTCTCATTGTCTCTGCCTTGCTATTGTCAACAAAATATTCGATCCTTGTTTTTAATTCTTTCTAAATAGAATTAAGAAAATGATTTCTGTCAGAAACATAAGTAATTACTTCGTTTTAGCCTTTGAAAATCCACCTTTGAACCTCCTGTAAATTAGCACTCAATTTGAACAAAGTCAAGTTTCTTCTATTGCTTCTAAAATTTTAACATCGCCATTGCCAACATTTTTAAAGGTTAATATAATCAAAATTCTTTAAAAGACATCAAGTTAGACCAACTCCAATTTGAGTAAGTCTTGTCTGTCCCTTGCTATTGTCAACAAAATATTCATTCTTTTAGGGCTTACACAATAATATTGCAACCTATCAATTGAATGTGAGATGTTCTAGATCTGCTAGACAAATTTATTAAAAAAATTGATCCATACTTGGCTGGAACAGTTGATGCACCATTGGTTCCTAGAAGAGTCAATATCTCCATCGGCCAAACACCATATGGCCCTGCCTTTGAACCTGTATCTTGTTCTCTCATGATCGATAGGGGCCTCTCCAACGTCTGCTGGTAAATCTATAGTAGCATGCTCCTACTTTGTCTTTCCCTCCATGAGTTATCAAATTTGGTCTTAATGTTGATAAAATTTGATCTCTTGTTGAAGTGGCATGCCCTTGCATGAGATTTAAATCCATACCAAGATTTTCCGTAGTCTAACCTTCCAAAACACAACTGAAATTCAATGTAACACTTTGAAAACAAACAAAATCCTCACTACTATTCTTTTTTGCACCATATTTTTCATGTAAAAGTATAAAGATCTAATATCCTTGCTTCTAGATTGGGAAGATGGTTCTTGCCAAACATTTTGCACTAGATAAAAGGTCAATATATATTCTAAATTCAAATCAACATATATAATTAATAATGATGATGATGGGGACTTTTAGTTCCTGAAATTGGTTTGTAGGACTCGTCAACTTGTATTATTTATATCTGTATTCTATTTTGTCTTCACATTGTGATATAGGAGCCTCCTTGGTTTACTAGCTATCTTGCATCAACCAAAAGATTTTGTGTTCCATGTATCATTTGTTTTGTAGTTTTTTGTATTTGGAGTTTACGCCTCTTGAATCTGTTTGAAAGTTTATGGAAGCTTGTGCATTAATGTAAAGGAATTTTCCAACATCTCAATGGCCACACACTGTAATGTCCCCACTTTGAAATAGAATTTAATAATAAATAATAATAAAATTAAAATATTAAAAAAAATATAAAAGAATATAATTACATATAATTAAAATTTAATTAAGTTAATGAATGGTCAAAAGACATAAAATGAAAAGTTGTGACTCCCTCAAACATGAGCTATAAAAGGGAGAAGAGAACCTCATTTGAGGGGGGATAATTTGGGGGAATCAGAAGAGCAGATCTGATTGTGAAAGGTTGTGTCCCTTTCAAAGGGTGGAAATAATGAAGAGTTGCACTTTTTCAAAGGGTGCTAATGGTGAAAGGCTGTGTCTCTTGCCAGAGGGCATAGATTATGAAGAGGTGTGACCTCTCCCTCACATTGAGAGATATAAAGGAAAGGAATCAAAATCCTCCAATGACAGCACCATCGATCAGATCAGATCAGAACTCTTATCAAGTTACAGACAGTAACATCCTTGTTCTTGGTGGTATGCATGGGGATTATGGAAAAGAAAGGAAGAAGCAACCTTGAGATAAAGGAGAAGCGTCTTCAGTAATCAGCAAACCAAAGGGATCAAGAACAGCTGAACAACAAGACATACATACATATATATATACATATATACACACACACACACACATATATACATACATATATACATATATATATATGTGTGTGTGTGTGTGTGTGTGCATATAAAGGACCAGCCAGTATACAACGATAGTATCAGTTAATGTAGATCTGGTATGATCTTCCCTATTCATGACTTTATAGCATAATAAACTATAATTGCAGATCAAATGTCTATTAAGATTATACAGTACCTTGTTGCCAATTATATTGGATGTCTCATTCTTGGTTTTAAACAATACAATAAGAAATTATTTTTAATTACACAATTATGAATGATATACATAATTGTTATTATATTTGGCATAAGGAACAACCAATGATGGACAATTATATATATTGAGCAAACTGCCACGATAATATTACAAGTACAAGGAGGGAGTATGGTGATGACGTCTTCCTCTAGGTACGCCACCTCATGGTAGTTGACTGATGGTCCCATGAAGCCAAGGGGGTGTAGAGGGAGTCCACCGCTCTTGGACTTAGAGAGGAAGGACATTTAGGACACCCTATTGTATCTTTCCAAACACTATCATGGTTGATTATTGAATTAAGCGAATTCTAACCACAAGAGAAGGATAAGGATGGAAGTGATGAAGGGGAACGATGATGGGACACCTCACTAGGTAGACCACCTCATTGTGGTTGATCGATAGTCCCATGAGGCCAAGGGGGGCTCTGGTTCTTACTCCACACTTGGGCCTAGGGTAGAGGGTCTACTGGACATATTGTTCCTCTGTACTCCTACTTATGGTTGAATTTCGATAAGGAATTGGACAAAAACTATGGTTAAGTTAATGTTCCTAACCCTAAGTATAGAGAATTTATGTTTGATTGTTTTTCTTAGAAGATTTTTATTATTAATTATATACATTTTCATGGTTTCCTAACCTATTGTAGGATCTCAATCAGGTATGCATCCTATTCCATTTATTGTTTTACCTGAAAATGGTGATTTAGTGCAAAAATTAGGGTTTTTATTAAAAAAGGACATTATACACACCTAATTGAGAGCCTTAAGCTACCTTATAAACCTAGAGACTTATGCAGTAACGGTCCAATCCTAGTTTAGGATTGGTTTTCAAATCCTAATTTCATGCCCCTTTTTAAACATGTTGAGGAACCATGCAGTGTGTGGTAAAGATTCCACATATGTATATGTAAGTGTAGTCATGTATTTGATTACAAGTAGAAGGGGACCAACCAGTGGAGACTTTAGTAGTTTATGGATGTGTATATATTTGTACACTTACAGCTTTGCAAGATATGTTATATCTCACTCCAATGAAAGTAGTATCTTTCGAAAATTCTAAGATCGTTGTAATCAATTGTGTTTGGCCTATGTGACTTGTTGTATGAATTCTTTCATTGACAGTCAATACAAATCTACTATTTCCATTTGCCTTTGTTTGTTTCATATATGTTATGTTAAATTTTTTCGAGCTCCTTAGTTTGCCAACCCTTTATTGGGTTTGTAGACCTTGCCTCACATCAAGTGTTATCAGAGCAAGGTGGGATCCATATGGAAGGGAGGCCTTGTGAATTTCTGGAAATCTGATTTGTACATGGTATGACCTAAAGTTGCACTCACAATGTTTTTTACTTGCAGTTGACAATGTCACCTAGAAGAGTCATTGGTTGTGGCCAAATTGAGATTTCCAACGTGGTTGGGAGATAGGAAGAGGAGATTGAGTTGTTGTAGGCAATGCATCAAGGGGTGAATATAATGAAAGTAGACTGCCATAGAGTGTTTGTTTGATGGGAAGACCCTAGTGTATCAGAGAATGGAGAGAGGTAATGCTAAAGAGGAATAGGAGAAAGCAAAAGTAGCAAATGATGGTTTGAGAGAAATGGCTATTGAGAGCCATATCTAAGATTAGAAGAAGTGTGTGGGTGGAAGTGCCATGGTTTTTTGGAATGCTAAATTGAAAAGAATCGATTGATTAGATCCTTGAGTTGGAGTTCTTTGAGTTTGAAGATATCTCAAATGCACATAGCAAGAATTGCTTAGACAAATGTATTGTCCCCATTTTTGGTTGCTTCATATTGTAGTTGGCTTCGATGACCGTCAACCTTTTTCGAGAGGATGTTTGAGGTTGGCAATGAGCTTAGTTGGTTTAGAGGACTCTTATGCCACTTTGTAGTACATTCCAACTTTTTGTGGGTTCTCCAAGATTCTTGGAGAGTGTGTCTATTTATAGTAAGTTGTGCGGTTGTCCTTGATTTTCATTATTCATCATCGGTACCATTCAAGTGCAATCAAATTTTGGTTCGTAACTCGGGTGTATTATTGGCTTTAATTTAATTATTTTACAAAGGCTGCTTAATTTTATTAAAATAATTCATTGGACACCTTAGTATAATATCTCTTAGGAAGGAGAATAAAAAGTTTTAAATCATGGATGCATAATAATGGGACCTTTCGTATCAAATATTATTATTATTATAAACATGGTCTTTTGTAGTGAAAAGGAGTTTTTATTTAAAAAGTGAATTTTTAAATGTGCCTTCCGGAAAGTTTGGCGGGAAAAGGTTACAAGGAGGCTTGGTGAGCTCATTTGTATTATGCAGATTATTTCATTTCTTTTGGAGAAACCCTTGAGGTTATTGTGGGATTAAACTTCGTTCATATCAACCTTCTTGAGGATGGAGACCTGTTGTGACCATTTCACACATCGCCCCATTAGAATGGGGACCCCCTCTTTTTTGCTTTTGTTTTGCTTGTTCTTCTCTTTGCTTTTAGGGTTTTGAGTGAGTGAGTGGTCTGTCTGGGCTAGGGCTAAACCTTAGGGGTTTCTTTTGGATATTATTCAAACTGAGTCCAGTCAAATTTTGAAAGTTGTTAAGCGTCCTCTCGAGAATTGAGATTGTTGAAATACGGTAAGTCTTCCAGGAGAGCCAAATAGGTCTCAGGTTAGGTCTAATCAGGGTTTTTTCGGGCAAAATCCAAATTTTGATTAAGTGTTAGCATTTTGAAGGTGAAATTGTGTGTTCTTGCCTAGATGAGTTTTGATCAATTTTTTGAAGCAAGATGATGCCTGAAACACAAAATTCGCTCCTGACCCTCTCTGAAGGTCCAGGGCGAAATTCATCCTAAGTACAATTTCTTGTTTTGAGAAGGCTTGCTAACTGGTTCCTGGCCTTGAGAATGACCTAACTCTGCTTTGTGAAGTGATTGGAGACTTAAATTTTGGATAGTTTAGCCAGAAAGGGTGAAATCGCTCCTGACCCTCTCTCAAGGTCCAGGGCGAAAATGTTATTTAAAGCATATTTGTCACTGACTTTTCTAAATTTGTTTTGTGCAGGGTCTCTAGGAGCAATGGTTGGACGTGACTTGATGCTTTTGAAGATTTGAAGGCATGGAAAATGATGAATTTTGAAGGCTAAGGGAAAAGTCGCTCCTGACCCTTGTTGAGGGCCCAGGGCGAAATTTTGATTTCCCTCATCTGGCAGTGAGAAAGGACCAAGTGTTGGACATGAGTGGAAAATGAATGACTTTCTCCATCCACCTGAAGGAGTTTTAACTTGAGATGATGAAGGATCTTGTTGGAATCATCAAAATCGCTCCTGACCCTCTCCAAGGGTCTAGGGCGAAAAAACTTATTGGAGTCATTCCTGACCTTGTTTGGTCAAATTGAGATATCAAAGGCGTGGTGGAGGACAAGGTAAGCATGATGAAGTGTCCAGACTTGATTGAAGATGATGAAATGATGGAGTGTTGCCCAAGAGGAGTAAATTCGCTCCTGACCCTCTCTGAAGGTCCAGGACGAAATTCTTTATATGCACATTTTTAGACCTTTCTTGGACATGAACTTTTATTCATAGCGTGAAACAAGATGAAATCTTCCCTAGCAAAGGCATTTCATGCTGAAAAGTGAGGCATTTTGGTCTAGAAGGCAAAATTCGCTCCTGACCCTCTCTGAAGGTCTAGAGCAAAGTTTTCAAAAGGCACATTTCTTGCTAGGTCAAAGTGATTTTTTATGATTGGAATAGATGAAAGCAAGTGTGTTTTACCCATTGAATATAGTTTGGACGATCAACAAGGAGGCAATCAAGCCAGGTTTGAAAAGTCGCTCCTGACCCTCTCTGAAGGTCCAGGGCGAATTTCTAAGTTTCTCTCCTTTCTTTGAAGAATTAAGACAAAATCTTGCTTGAATGAGTGAGGAAGGGTGTGTTTTGACTGTTGAAGATAATTTGGAGGGCTAGCAAAAGATGGATAAACTTGAATTTACAAAATCGCTCCTGACCTTCACTGAAGGCCCAGGGCGAAAAACCTAATATCCAACCTTTTCCTCCAAAATTAAATGAAGCTAAGCCTAGATGCAAGTTTGAAACGATGTTTGAAAGGCCTTGAGATGGAATTGAGATGCTAAGGTTGCAAATGTTGAGGACAATAAGCAAAATCGCTCCTGACCCTCTCTAAGGGTCCAGGGTGAAATTTCCAAGAGCTCTCATTTTCCTTGCATTTCGAGATGATATTTTTGTTGCCAAGACTCAAAAGGGAGTGGAGAATGATGTTCTATGCCTTGAGGGTAATTTGAAGTTGAAGTGATCAAGAATTTGTGCAAAGGACTCAAAAGCGCTCCTCACCCTCACTGAAGGTCCGGAGCTAGATTCTAAAAGTACAATTTTCTTACAAAACAAGTTTTGTGATTAAAATAAATGGAAGAGGGTTTGTTCTATCCATTGAAGATAATTTGGAGAAACAACAAGGCATGGACAAGCTTAAATTTGCAAAAGCGCTCCTGACCCTCACTGGAGGCCCAGGGCGAAAATCTTTGAAGTCCTTATTTTGCATTGCAAAGGCAAATCAAGCATGCATGGAACGAGTGAAGAAGATCATTGCTTATCCCACAAGGTGAGTTGACAATTAAAAGATGAAGGATTAAGAGCAAAAGTGAAAAATCGCTCCTGACCCTCTCTGAGGGTCCAAGGCGAAAAAGTCCTAATGGCACTTCCCTCATAAAGACCAAGTGAAATTAAATTCAAAACTCCAATAAGAAATGCCATTTAAATGCCTAGATGAAGTTTTGGACAAGAAAAATGAGGAATGCAAGGCCTAAACACAAAGCTCGCTCCTGACCCTTGCCAAGGATCCAGGGCGAAGTTAGTAGCATTCTTTATTTTACCATATTTGAGCATTGATATTCCCCAAATTCCCCAAAATTTCGAAGCCTTTGAAAAGAAATTAATTAAAATTAAATTGGCATTTAATAAAAGACATATTGGCATTTAATAAATTAATTTTGAGCCTTAAAAAAAAAATCGAACTTTTATTGTGAAGGCATTTAAAATTAATTTTTATGAAATTAAAATTGAATGTGGAGCGCTTAAGGTCTTATTTTTATTTATTTTTATCAAGTTGGCCCCTCCTTTTTACAATTTTATTTATTTTTTAACCTCTTTTTGCCAAGTCGGCCTAGAGGGAACAAAGGGGGTGGGCGCTCTATATATTGGAGGTGTGTTTTTTCATCATTCAAATCATTCAATCATTGCTTCAAGTGCGAATTTGGAGAGCAAGAAGGAGGTGCGAAATCTGGTCTATTTGGAGCGAATTTATTTCAAGTGTTGGAGACTAGAAAGAAGGTGGAGTTGATTCTTGTGAAGACTAAAGGAGGCGCATTTTTATTCAAGGGAGAACTTTAATCTACATCTTGCCTAGCGAAATTCACCTATTTTTGCATCATTTCTTAGAGTTTAATACTCAAGAGGAGGTATGGCGAAATCATCTTGACACCATTGTTGAAGATTTGAATTTTGAACTTTTGTTTTGAAAAATCCAAGTTTGGTGTAGTTAATTAGGAAATGATAACTCAAGATTTATCATGAAGTTTCCTAATTAAAATCTTAAATCTTCCTTTCTACTTTATATTTCTACACTTCAAAATATATTACTCATTATGAAATGTTGTGTAGGTGTCAAGATGACGACTCCAAAGGCGGGAGCATCTACTAGTCGCCCGGCTCTCATGAAGGAAGATCAGAAGAATGAAGAATTGGAGACCAGGATCGTGTCCAAATGGAGCAATATCGGAGATACCAACTTGGGAAACTTCAGTGTGAAGAAGTTTCGAGAGGTCCCCTACATTGGCAAACCATCACCTGTCGCAAAGAGAATAATTGAAAGTGGCATCATCAAGGCGGCCGGTTTCCCTCCAGCAGTCTAGTGTCATGAGCTGATGATCGAGTGTGCCCGCCATTATGACTCACAATCGAGATCGATCGTATCCAAGGAAGGGAACACTTTGGCTTACCTTTCAGAGGAGGCTATAAGTGAAGCTCTCCATCTTCCAGAGCATAAAGATATGATTTACAAAAGCTTAGAGGGAGCCAGGTCAATGTATGAAGATGATCCCGACACTTGCCTGAATCTCATCAATAAGAATTGGTTGCTCAAGAGTTGTCCTCACCTGAGCAAGATTCCCAACACACCACATAGGATCGACTTCCAAGAGGAGTACATAGATTTGATAACTTTGCTCAATCGAGTTATAGGGGCCCCTCAGGCCTTCTACTTCGAAAAGTGGATGTTTTACTTCATCCAAGTGATAGTCCAAGGAAAAGGAACAATTCATTGGGCTAGAATTATTAGCCATTGTCTGGATGTGCAGTTGAGAAGACTAAAGCCTACCAAATCATTCCACATGAGCTCATACATCATATATGCCTTGATCAGGAGTTTCGAATATGCAGGGCTACCTCACAAAGGAGTGATTGGAAGAGGACCCGGAGAAGTGAGAGTTTGTGACTCTTATGTTCATTTGCATCATCCTCCTAGAGGTGACTACAAGTTAGTCAATGACACCTTCACGATGAACATCACTAGGATATTGCAAGGTGGGATTCACAATCGACTATCTCTGGATGCACAAGAGCTTGTGAAGAGGTATGGTGCTTGGTTCATCCAGTTTCAAAAGTTTACATATATCAGAATTCATGGGTGTCCTTCACCTCCCTACATGTTGCCGAGGTATCCGACAGACATGATAGTGCTACTTGAGGTGACCAGACAGTTGGCAGCTTATGCAAAGGCATTTAGACACAAGCATGGAAATGGAGTTCCCGTGCCCATCATATTGGGGAATTCAGTTGAGGTATGTCCTAATACTCAAGCCTCGGAGGATGCAGAGAAGGAACTGGCTTTATATTCATTCACATTCTTTGCCTCGAGGGAGAATTTCGATCCTCATGGTTATATGGAGGAGACAGTTGGTAGGAAGTACAAACACGAATTTCAGGTAGAGGACTTTTGGATGAATCTCTCAAGTGATTTAGAGGTTAAAAGAAAGATGCATTCCAGGCTACCCTTAGATCTTATCAGGAAATGCAAAGTTTATAGGGTAGCAGATCAAGCACAGGATAGCGGTAGACATCTCCAGTCATCTTATGACAGAGAAGACAAAGCAATGAAGATAGATTGGATTGAACCTGAGGTTTTGGACTTGAGAGCTTTGATGGCTCCAGTTTTGTCATGTACTCGCAGATGGGTGGATGTACAACATCAGAAGTTAAGAGAACAAAACATACCCATGACTTTTACTTTGGAGGAGAGATCAGAAGAAGGAGGAGCGAGCGCAAGTGAAGGCAATTCTCATCCTAGAGGTGCAAAGAGGAAAGAAAGACTTGAGAAAAGAGAACCTTCCAAGAAGAAGCAAGAGGCCAATCGAGATCGCCCATCAGGCACATCTTCTCGACATGGAAAAAAGGCAAGTCAAGCTGAAGGACAAGAGAGGACGGTGCCTGAGGTTGATGAATCTATGGAGTCGATGGTACAGAATGATAAACCTGAAAAGGGGCAGGCACCTCAGCATTCATCAAGTCAATCTCCCCAAGTTTATGAGCTACATGAAGAGAAGAATGATGATGAAGCGACATCCCCTCTCCGAGAAGATGAACCATTCCTTAAGGAAATACAAGTTAGAGAGACAAGATCCGCCATTCCGGATTGGTTAAAAGAGAGACTGACAAGGGTGATTGTGATTGAGGATGAAGAGGATGTGATTGACTTAGAGAGTCTTATAGGAAATTCTCAAGAGGTAACGGAGAAGAAGAAGGCCACCAAGATGTCCAAGATGATCACAAATGAGACAGGATCCAGGAAATTGCAGATAGCTACACCGATAGTGGACAAGTATGAAGGTGAAATCCTTGCAGACGAGTATGATGTAGAAACATTTGAGCTTGGTCCCCTCACTACTGAACAGGCACTGGATGAGGCAACCGATTCATTTGAAGCACTTAAAGACAAGCTTAAAGGAGAAATGGAAAAGAATAGAAAGCTTGAGAGAGAAGTCGGTGCTTGGAGGGGCTACTTTAGTCATCTCAATCAGCCCTTGGGACGTCAGGATCCGGCAGTATCTCCTGTGCAAGCACTTCCCCTCGAATCAGTTGGCAAGGCAGAAAGAGTCAAGAGCTTGGTTTAGCTTATGAGCTCTTGGATTAACAAATCCCACGCGGTAGCCGTTGAATTTACAACAAGAATGATGAAGACAGTCCACCGAGCTATCCAAGTCCTTGAGATCGTCCACAACCTAATGATAACTGTAACCGCTTTCGCTCACACTAGAGATGTTATCATTCCTGTTTTGCAAGTAATCAGGCAAACACCAAGGAAGATCCTAGCACAAGAAAAGATAATGGATGGAGGAGCTCATAATTTACTTCAGTGGTCAACTCTACTCCAGATGAAAGAGGTTCTTTTCGAGGACATCAGCACCAAATGCAATCAAGTTGAGGGCGTCATCCATCCAATTCAGGATAAGGTGTTTGAAGTGTTGTGTACCATTCTTGGCAGGAGGATCGAAGTTGAGATAGATGTGGACCTTCAAGAGTTGGAAGAAAGAGTCAAGGTCATCTTTTGCAAAGATGAGAATGTCATCACAGATGAGCAACGGGATCTAATGTTCACTACCATGCTCCTGATTGAGAAGATCAAAGAACTCGAACCTGGATGGGAAACGACTCTTCTCAAAGCCTTTGATCAGGTTATCCACTTGGAGGAGCGAATGAGGAATCTTCCCGAGATTCCTATTGCTGAGATTGAAGGAATTGTGTCCAGATTCATTGCATATGCTAAGAAAGAACATTGGAAAGGGAATAAGGTTCTAGAAGAAAGGTTGTTATAGAATGACGTGGCATCTTAATTATCATTGGTCTATGTTTCCTCGATTTTTGTGCCAATTAAATATTTGGCTATGCATTTAATAATGTTCATCTAAAAGGGAAACTTTTTGTAACAAACCCTAATTAGGGTTTAGGTGTCAGAATCTCAGCCGTTGATCTTCTTTTGATCTGGGCTGTTCATTGTAATTGAGGATGCTATATATACCCTCACTCATTTTCATTTTGTCATTAGATGATTAGAGATTAGATATTAAGGAGATAGATAGTTAGAGCTTTGGAGAGAAGAAAGTTATTTTGTAGCAAGATTGAGTAGTGAAGAAAGAATTTCGAACAATTGTTGTCCATTTTGGCTTTGAGATCAATAAAATATTGAAGTTATGGTGTTTTATTGCAATTCTTGTGGCTATCTTCATGGTTGTTTACTTTCTTGAATCATTCTCAGTCGAAGTAGTATTTAAGTTCGAAGGACTAAGTGTTGTGCTTGATCTTTGGTGAGATTCATGTTCCAAACCACTAGCTTCTTACTGATTGTAAGGACGCCTTGTGTGGTCAACTGGAGATATTTAGATTGCTTGAACCTTCAATCATTATTGAACTATTGATATGTATCTATATGGTAGTATCTATAATCCTTGATGATTTGAAAATCACTAATCACCTTAGAAGATCGCATCAATTCTAGTAAAGTTGTAATTCCTTGGCAATACTGAAATTGGTAGAATCTTACCAAGTCTAGCCTACATTGACTCATTCTTAGGATTAGATTAAAATTCATCCCTTGCAAACCCTACCTTTTGATTTTTTTTTGAGAATTTGTTAGCATTAGGAAAAATCTTGTTCCTGCAGTTGAGTGAGAGTAACATGGACCAGCTTTCTCAGAAAGTGCGTAAGACCCCTTGAAGAAATAGCATTCACAACGACCACTGGTGCTTATCCACATGTAGAGATCCTATAACGAAGAACCTTGAAGTCACCCTGATTGATCCTTTTGCGATATCTTCAGCATTCAGAGGCTTTACTCAAGAGAGGATAAGGTACCCTTGGGTATTTTATTCTGTGTTTGATTGTGTACAAAATACACGTCAACAAGACCCTCATGGAGATTAATCACAGTGGTGAAAGATTCTCCCTAGCTAATACAGTGTAGCTCATCCAGAGTTGCAAGTTGTGTGGAAAGCATTTGCAGGTATTGTTTTTGTGTTGAAGTTTATGAAGTTTCAGAGAGGTTTGTATAAAGTCAAAGTTTTGGTTTTGAAGAAAGATGTTTCAGATTTCGCTGTGGTATATTGTCTTCTTGAAGCATTAACAAAATCTTTATGTTGGGCAATATGATTGGCTTGTTGAGTGTGAGTTTTTTTATACACAACAGCTTGCAAGCGGTTTTAAATGATCAAGCATGCTAGGTGAATCTGATTGATGGTTGCAAGAAAATATAGACGCCAAGATTATGGGGTTTGCTATTGCTTGATGCTCGATTTTCCCATGATTGGGGCGAATATATTGGTAGCAGAACAAGATGAAAGAAGGTATCATTTTCTTGGCTGGGCATATAGGTTTCTGTGCCCTTGGTGTTGGAACAAAAATCAAATTTGGACATTGTCATACCAACTGGGTGTTTGAAGGTTTGAATCTATTAAGGATGGAGTTTATAGGTGCCTAGGCTAGCATATGAATTGAGCAGCAAGTCTTGGGTCTTTTTGGTGGCACAAATCAGTCTTACAGGAAGTGTTTGAAATAAAGAACAATTGCTAACACCTATAGGTTGGTCAGTTCAATAATACAAGGAGGTGTAGGTTTGTGGGAGAGATTCATAGCTTGCCAGACAAACAAGGAGCAGGACTGTGGCTTGAGGGAACAATGGCTGGCTAGGCGATTGCCACACCAATTTGGGCAATTCATGCATAGATAAATGTTGGACGATTTCATTTGTGTGTTGGGGCAAGTTCCTATAGCCTAATGTGTGAACAAAACAAATTGATTTGATCAATAAATGTGTAACAATGTTGCTAGTGCTTCATCAAACTGTCTAATCTTGGTTTCAAGGTCAGTGTTGGTGGGGAAATTTAGCACTTTCGTCAACACAAAATAGAATGCACAGAGTCTATCCTATTCTCTCTTGAATAAGGTAATCTTGTATGCCTTTTGACTGTCCAAACAAGATAACCTCAAGGTTTCTAATGTCAGGTCATGACTAAATTTTGGATAGCTAAGTGTTGACGTGATTTATTGGTAATTTGAAATGTCCCCCTTAGTTTTTTTCAATTTTCAATCACAATAATTTCACCCATTAGTGTTAGCAAGATGAAATACTGAGAGCAATACATGTTGGTGGTTAGACCAGCCACTTCCCAGCAAAAGGTCACAATTCAGAAAACTGCACCCACCAATCAATGCTCCAACAATCAGAACATTAATGCACCCACCAGTCAATGTTCCAAATGCAACAAAATTGATCACAATTCAGAAAACTGCAGAATGAATGTAAGATGTTATGTATGTGGAAGATTTGGGCACTTATCTAATCAATGCAGAACACAAACCGACATAGGATATGGAAAGGCTATTCAGAAGAACAATGTGACTTGTTATGCTTGTAACAAGATTGGACATATTGCAAAATTTTGTAGAAGCAAGACTTCACCGGCAAACAATAAAGGACCCAGTTTGAAAGGCAAAGAAAAGGTTGATGAGGTAAAGCAAGAATTTTCAAGACAATGGATTAGAAAGACAGATCAAAATGTTGATAAGACTATTCCTTCACCGGTAGAACAGAGTATTACTCCACCGACAGGAGACTCTTCATCCAACTGAAAAAGTAACCCTTGGGGGTATTGCAGCAAGTTGAAAATCATGCAAGTTTACCCTCAGTTGATGGTGAGAAGATGGACGTCTTCTCTACCGGCAGATGTGTTAAGTTTCACTTAACCAGCGAGCATTTATTACGGTTGTTGGAGGAAAAGACATTATAAATCAGTGATTTTCTCTCTTTTTCAATTCACCGAGCATTCAAACTTTCAGAGAGCGTGAAATCCAAGCGAGGGCATCCAAGGCGAAGAAATGAAGCAATCTCTTTCAAGCACTCAAACCATTATCAGGCAGATTAAGGTATTTATCAATGGCTTCCTCCTCTGCTCTGGAATTTATTGCAAACCCTACTGTTGTAGAAGTTGTGAAGCACCCTAGACCTGTTTTTAAGATCATTCTCGAGATAGCGAAACAGGATGATTCCCTAGGTGCTTTTTCAAAAATTCCAAAAGGTGTTGCATATGCTGAAGACCCTAGAATCTATATTCATTGTAATATTGAGGAATTAGGTTCAGAGGAAATATTGAAAATGTTTAAAACTGTTATCTGTGATGAAAATGGAATAGTAAAACCCGAACACAAGGTAATTGAAACTTTAGGTTTTGTGGAAATCTTGGACATCCCTGATTTTCCTAAGGAGGTAGTAAGAATTGTCCTTAGCAGAGTTCATGGAGAATTCTTTTGGCTAGATTCTGTTAGTAAAATCACCAGAGAAGCAGTTAGGGCATTGACTCGTTTACCCTCCACCAGTAGCAGGCCAGATAAGACTAAGAAGGTTCCTAATAACACAGTGATGACATTAACAGGAGCAACCTATGATAGTAGATCCCTGAGAGTAAATGATGTTAAGGATGTGAATGTCAGATTTATAAGCATGATCCTAGGTTAGAAAACCACACATGCAAACCGACTCAACTCTGTTTCCAGTCTTTGTATTAAAAGTGCATATGATATGGTCAACAATGATGCAAAAATAGATATATGTGAGTGGTTAAATGATGAATTGATAGACAACCCGAAAAAGATCAAAGGTGATAAGAAAGGTACTTTTCGTTTTGGCAATCTTCTGGTATGTCTAATGTTGTATCACACAAAAGAGGTTCCCGGTATTGGTAAGAAAGACTTTGGTTATGATATACCGGTAGGCAAACAACTGTTAGAAATCTTCACCAGTATGGACATTGATAAGGATAACAATATAACAGAGTATTTCAAAACCTTCAAAGCAAAAATGAAAACAAGAGAGAGATTACCACAAAGTATTGTAGACAAGTATGAAAAGGAAATATGTTTTGTAATTAAAAAGGATGAGATATGGATGGAGGCAGTTCTTCCTAGAACTGTATGGGTAACAAAAATGGGGTATGAGGCAAATGTAAACATCATTGAAACTTATGCCAAAGCTCTATTAGAAGCCCCTAGAGAATTGGAAGAAAAGGTTTTTGGAAATGCACAAACAATAGAAAGTGATGTATAAACATTGAAACAGAGAAAGAGAAGAAAAAAGTACATAAGGAGTGCATCTAAACATGTTAAGGAAATAAAAGAAAATGTCATGAACATAACTAGAATAAAGGAAAGTGACTTAGAAGGATTACAACTGGAGGCACATCTTTCACCAGTTGGTACATCCTCTGACAGTGAAATTCCTGCTGAGTTTAAAAGAGTTGATAGGAAGAGAAAACCTTCACCGGTACCCTCTCCTCCTCCCAAGAAAACAAGAACACCAAGGCAGAAGCAACAGGCAGTGAGACCACCGACAAAGAAGTTGACACCAAAGAATAAGAAGCAACAACAGGTTATATCACCATTGGATAACTTATTGAGTGAAATAATTGATGAAGGCAACTTAGCTAATGTTAGCAAATTGTACAATACATTTACTGATGCAGAGAAAGAAAGTATTGAGAAGAGCATAATGCTACATCTTGATATATACAAGAAAGTATTAATTGAAGTTGTAGATGATTTGCCTGATGAATTATATAGGCGGTTAGATGCAAAGAGAATTGCAGTCATGGAGCTTGACAAGAAACTAAAGATTGAAAAACTACTAGCTATACATCCGGTCAACTCTGTAGAAGAAATTGATGAATTAATTAGTGAAGCTAATAGATCAGTTTTTGCAAGTGGACACCGACATGTAAGACTAATGGTTAGCAGGGTAAATGAAATTGCAGAAGAAACAACAGACAAGTGGGACATCTTCTTTGTAGAGAAAGAAAAACAGGAAGAGTTGAACAGACCAAAGAAAACTTTCAAAGTTTATCAAAAAGACAGAGACAAGGGGAAAGGTAAGGTAGGTGGAATACCCAACATTAAAGTAACTGACAACCTACCACCACCTTTAGTTACTCCACCGGTACAAACTGATAGCACACCGGCTATTGAGAATGTGGATACACCACATGAGGATACCAACCCTGAGTCGGAAATTTTGTACACTATGAATATTGACACTTAGGAAGTAAACATTGTAGTTGATAAGGAGAACACAGAGGAAAAGAAAAATGATATTGCTACTGAGCAATCAGCAGATAATATTGAGGTTGGAACACCGACAGATAATATTGGGATTGAGACACAAGCAGAGCAAGCTGAGCATTCAGTGGAAACATTGGATAGTGGAATGCTTACTGATAATATTGATGCAAGCACTAAGAAACCTGCAGAGACAGTAACTGAAACACTGACAGTGGATAACATAGAAAAACAAATTGAGAAACCGGCAGAGTCACAGGTACACATTGAGGTAGTGAAACCGGCAATCACAGAGAAAACAAAACCATTGCTAGTGGAAATGCAAACACAGACTGACCCACCAGAGGTCGATTCAGGCAAATTGGTTACTCCCATCAGAAGCACAAAAATTGTAAAGGTAGTTGGCCAGACATCTAGTACTTCACTAACAAAATTTAGACCTACTAATGTGATTGAAGTACTTTTGGACTCAATAAAGAAAATAACAGATTGTAATGCATTGGCCTATAAGGCTATTGATGACACAATTCCTATTCTTAAGTTGATTGCACCCAAATGCAATTTAGAGCATGTAAAGGATTCTTTAGGTCAGTTAGACACATTGTCTAAATATATTACTAGTAATATACTGACACTTGATCAAATAAATGAGGAAACATTCAAGGAGAAAATGGAAAAGGAAAAAGGAAAATTCTTTGAGGAAACAATAAACAAGTGCACGGAACACATCAATACACTTTTACCGGCACTGAATAAAACAATTTTGGAGTATAAGGAACTATACAGAGATACTTGCAAGACAAATATGTTGACAGTTGACATTGATAAGGAAATAGCAAAGTTCAAAAGGAGATAAATAATATAGCTGATAATATCATTGGTATATCTTAACCTATATCGGTTATTGAACAAGAAATTGCTGGATTTGAGGAAAACCTGGAGAAGTTAGAGAAAGAGAAGGAAAGGATAAAGGGAAAATCCAGAGAGCTTAAGTGCAAACTAAGTCCTAAGTTAGATAACCTTATCTCTCTAAGGAAAGAAATCTTTGAGGCATTAATTCAAGGACAAAAGACACCGGAGGAACATATGCATCATCTCACTGGTACAATTCAGAGAACTGAGGCAACTATAAAGGACAGTAACAGGTTTATACAAAGCCTAAACTTGGTATTAGCAGACGTATTCCAGATAGTAACCAACCGGTTACAAAGTTCAAGTTGAAATTTTGCACTCGTTGGCAATTTTTGACAACCTTTGTCATTGATGTCAAAGGGGGAGTAGTGGACAGAGAAAAATGGTCATCAGAGGAGATCATGCTCAGGGGGAGCACACATTTTTGGTAAAATTTTGGACTTCATTTTTGGGACAGATTTTTGGATTTTTCTCATGAGTGTTGCCATCAATGCCAAAGGGGGAGATTGTTGGCATTCTACACTCTAGTGAGAAATGATGGTGTTGTCATTGATGGCAACCTATCGGCAACCTACAGGCAGCCACCGAACATTCATCTGGTAAATCACCGACAGACATCGGCACCGACAGACACTTCACCGACAGCGACAACAATGTATATCGACACCCCAGTCGACAGGATTTTGTTTATTGTATTTAATTGTAAATATCTTTTTAAAGCCGACAATGCATATTGTAATAAGACTCATATATGTATGAGATCTTGTAAATCATTTTGATATAGATAGGATGGACATGGATAATGTAGAAGTGATGAGCGAATATTAAGGCAGATTTTGTATAAGGGTTTATGGTTATAGTATGAGCTTAAACCGGTATTGAACCTGACATAGCAGATGCTGAATTGTAGCAGTACATTATATTGGATTCTCATAATCCATTTTGTAAGTCAGTGAGACTTCCTTTTGTAATTGAGCAGTGAGCTCTAGGCAGTTGGCCTTCCTGCATGTGTAGGCCCCTCTTGTAAGTAATATCCATTCATTGGCCAGTGAGTGGATATTGTGGGTCACAAATCCCACCGAGGTTTTTCCCACACCGGGTTTCCTCGTTAAACATCTTGTGTTATGGTATGTTTTCTATGCTGTACTGTTCCTATTTACTGCATTAATTCTTGTTTACCGGTACACTGTTTTGGAATGCAAAATACTTAATAAGGTTAAATATTCTGCTAACCGGTTAGATGCTGATTCACCCCCCCTCTCAGTATCTTTGGGACTATCATTAATCCTAACAATCGAAAGGATCGAGTCGGCCCAAAAGGGATCAAAACCCAAAGAACAAGACCTAACATGAAAATAACAAGGTCGGCCTCCGCCAAGAGATTCCTTTGGAAAATCCAAAGGATGAAACGTACATCGCGGGAAAAGGTCAGCCACACACCGATGAACATCAGAATCGACGCCCAAGGCTCCGCAAGCTTCGGAATGGGTTCAAGTAGATCTCTAGAATAGGTCCAGGCAACCGTTAACAAAGGACTGTCAATCGGTAACAGGAAACTATCATGGAAACCGGTAGTGATATCTTGCCGTAAAATGATGCGAATGCGATGCGGTCTGGAAGCAAGAAAGATGATCAAGTCTTCAAGTAGAATCCAACTCCACAGGATCCGGTGAGCCAAAACTAGGACACACAGAAAGGAAAACTGAAACTGCAAACAAAAAACAAAACAAAAAGGAAAATGTTTTTGGTTGATGCAAGATTGCCATGAGCCGGGGATGCTCCTGCTTTAAACATTCGGGGTTGATGAAAAAGTGAGCCTCTCACTTTGTTGAGGTCAGAGGGAAACCAAGGCGGTCTACCTCTGCCTGAGAAATCCAAGATGAATCTTAAACTGGTTTGTCCTTCCACTTCACAAGATATTCCTTATACTCACTACTCCGGGTACTACGCCCAATCCTACTGTCCAAAATCTCTTCAATTTGATCCGGTTCCTTTCGGGGTAACTGTTTCTCCAAGTCTGTAACAATGTTCTCACTGAATTTTGGTTCATGGTACTCATGAAGATCTGCAATGTTGAATATAGGTGAAATACTTAGACTATCCGGTAACTCCACTTCATATGCATTTCCAAAATTGAACTTCCTCAAAATCCTACAAGGTCCAAACTTCTTCATCTGCAACTTGTTGTAGGCAAACTCTGCTTGTGCAAGAATCAAATTCCAACTTCCGGTTTTATCTCCCACTAAACATCTCAACAAGTTTCCCAAACTCCGGTTAACAACTTAAGTCTGTCCATCAGTCTGTGGATGAAAAGTAGAACTGAACTTCAAATTTGTCTTCATCTTCTTCCAAAGTGTTCTCCAAAAATAACCAACAAACTTGTGTCTTTGTCTGAAACTATGCTCTTAGGTAATCCATGCAATCTCACCACTTCCTTGAAAAATAGGTCTGCTACATGCAATGCATGTGATGTCTTCTTACAAGTTATGAAATGAACCATCTTCGAGAATCTATCCACTACCACAAATATAGAATCATTTCCTCTAGGCGTCTTAGGCAATCCAAGTACAAAATCCATGCTTATATCCTCCCAAGCTCTTACCGGTACTGTCAAAGGTTTATACAATCCTGCATTCTGACTACTACCCTTTGCAACTTGACAAACTCTACAACTCTGCACATAATTTTTAACATCCTTATGAATCTAGGGCCAAAAATACTGCTCACTCACCAATGCTACTGTTTTGTCAATGCCACAATGTCCAACTAAACCTCCACTATGTTTTTCCTTTATCAGGTTCTCTCTCATAGAACTCTTAGGTATGCACAACTGAATTCCTCTGAATAACATCTCATCCTGAATGAAATAATCCAACCATTTGCTTCTATCTACCATGACCGGTTCTCTACATGCTTTCCAAGGTTCTGCAAAATCCAGGTCTTCATCATACAAGGTCTTCAAATCTTCAAATCCTAATACTGTCACTCTCATCTCTGTCAGCAAATTTCTTCTCCTACTCAATGCATCAACAACTTTGTTAGATATCCCACTTCTATGCTTCAACACAAAGGTGTAACTCTGCAAGAAACCCATCTCATATGTCTCTGATTCAACTTACTTTGGCTGTTTAAATACTGCAAAGCTTGATGATCTGTATACAACACAAGCTCCTTACGCAACAAGTAATGTCTCCACTTCTTCAAGGCTTGAACTATGGCATAAAACTCCTGATCATACAGTGAATATCTCCTCCGGGCATCATTCAATTTCTCATTGAAATAGGCTACTGCTCTTCCTTCCTGACTCAAGACTGCTCCTGTTGCTGTTCCACTTGCATCACAATCCACTTGAAATACCTTATTGAAATCCGGTAAAGCCAACATAGGCTGCTCAGTCACTTTTTGCTTTAATAGTTCAAAACTTTTGTTTGCTCCAGTGGTCCACTTGAATTCCTTCCGATCTCCTCTTGTGATCTTAGTCATAGAGTTACAAACTGAACTGAAATTTTTGATAAACTTCCGGTAAAAACTAGCCAATCCATGAAACGATCTTACCTCTCCAATGCTTTCCGGTGCATGCCATTCAACTATTGCTTTCACTTTCTCAGGGTCCATCTTCAAACCATCCTCATATATCACAAATCCCAAATAGACTAATTCATCCTTCATGAAAGTACACTTGTTGATATTGATCAACAACTTCTCTTCTCTCAATGTCTGCAAAATTTGTCTTAACTGCAACAAGTGCTCCTCCTTTGTCTTACTAAAAATCAGAATGTCATCCAAATACACAATAACAAACTTACCCAGAAATTTCTTCAATACCTCATTCATCATCCTTATGAAAGTACTCGATGCATTAGTCAACCCAAAAGGCATCATCAATCATTCATACAGTCCTTCATTTGTCTTAAATGTTGTCTTTCACTCATCACCTTTTCTGATCCTGATCTGATGATATCCACTCTTGAAATCTATCTTTGTAAAGTATTTTGCTCCACTCAAACAGTCCATTATGTCATCCATCCTAGGCAAAGGAAACCGGTATTTCACTGTGATCTTGTTTATTACTTTGGAATCGGTACACATTCTCCATTCTCCATTCTTCTTAGGTGCTAATACTGCTGGTACTGCACAAGGGCTCAAACTCTCCCTGATCAAACCTTTCTTCAACAACTCTTGCACTTGTCTATTCAGTTCTTCATTCTCTGCCGGTGTCAACCGGTGTGCAGCTTTGTTAGGCAAAGTAGCTCCGGGAACCAAGTCCATGCAATGACTTATACTTCTCACAGGTGGCAATCCATCAGGTACATTATCTGAAATGATGTCCTCATATTTGTCAACAAATCTCTTATCTCTTTCGGGTGTTCTCCTTCCGGTTCCAGTCTCTCAGTCTTCTTAGGAATTAAGGCAAAGCACACATTCTCATGTCTCAGTCCATCCAGGAATTTCCTTCCATCTACTAAACAGATTTAGCATTCGTACAGACTTCATTCTTTAAAGGTTCCTCCAAGGGTAACAAGGTTTGCTTCATCCCATTGGCCACAATAGTGTATGTATTCTTCCTCCCATCTACTGCCTGTCTATCAAACTTCCAAGGTCTACCCAATAAAAGATGACAAATATCCATAGGCATAATATCACACAAGACTTCATCATGATAATTTTTAATTTTCAATTTCACCAAACATTGTTCACTTACTAACAACTTATGTTCATCCTGAATCCATGCTATCTGATAAGGCTTAGGGTTTTTCAATCTCTCCAATTTCAACTTATTCACCATTTCTTCTGAAACAAGATTATCTGAAGTACCACTATCAATAACAACTTTACAACACTTACTGGATACCTTACATTTGGTTTTGAACAGATTCTTCCTCTGCAAGGGCCATTCATCTCCTCCGGTTTGACACAAAGCTCTCCTCATCATCAATAGTTCTCCATCTTCCAGTTTATTGTTTGATCCGGTGGGGTTTTATTCCACCACTGCTGTTCTTCCGGTAGTTTCTGTCTTCTTACACTTGAATGCACGATGTCGTTCTCCTCCACACTTAAAGCAAGTTCCTCTGAATGTCCTCTTGTCTTGTTTTCCAAAACTCTCATTCCGGTAACCATCCGGTAGAAATTTCTATCATCCTTCCGGTATGAATTACCTTCTTTGCTCACTTCCTTATCCTTGTTCTGATTTGTATTGGTTCCTCTTCCTTCGGTATATCCTCTTCCTCCTTGAAATCTTCCTACGGTAAACCTTCCACCTCTACCTCTCTGCCTCTGCTCATGTCTTTTGTTTGACTTCTCTTCTGCCTTTAGGGCATACTGGTAAGCCTCTTCAACACTCTCCAATTTGATCATACTCAGTTCATCTTGTATAGACATCTGCAATCCATTGAAATATCTTGCAACTTGTTCAACTTCATCATCAACATGTCCGTATCTGATATTCAACTTGTAAAATGCTTCGGTGTACTCCACACTAGATTCCTTTTGTCTCAAATTCTACAACTTCTGGAACAAATCCACTTGATAATTCGCTGGCACAAACTTTGACTTCAACTTAGCAATCATCCAATCCCATGTCTTAATCTTCTCTTTACCTCTTCTTTGTCTATCAACTTGCAAATGCTCCCACCAAAGAGATGCATGACCTTTCAACTGGGTATAGGCATATTTCACCTTTCTCTCTTCTGCAGTGTTTTCGAAATCGAAATACTTCTCCATCTCCGAGATCCAATCCATCAATTCATGTGAATCTAACTTCCCATCATATTCCGGTGGGGTAAAATGAGGTTAAGTATTCGCCCTACTCAAAACCCTCAAAAACCTTTCCTCATCCGGATCATTTCCGGTAGGTTTCCTTATTCTGCCGGGGCTTCTTCTCTTTCATCTTCACTTACATCTTCAATATGTCGGCCTCTTCTCTGGGCTGTCTCCACGGCTTCTAACCGGGCTGCTATTCCTCGCAACATCTCCATCACAGCAGGGTCTGCATTCCCATGCGCTCCACCATTCCTAGCTCCTCTTCGCCATCGTTCACGCTAGTCCTCTGTAGTTGCAGGTCGGATCCCCAATCCACCACCCTACAACAAAATTTTAGGACACGCAACCTTCGGAACGAAACTTCGCTTTGATACCACTTTAAGTAGTCACCAGTGAGGAGGGACCTCAAAGAGATCAATCCGGACTGGTCAGCAAGAGTAATCACAACGGAAACACAAAGATATGATGGAGGCAATGCAGAACAGATTGTTTTATTGCATGAAAATTGATTACATCCAACCGATAACAACCGGGTTACAACATACCGGCTCACAAGCTTGGTAGAATAGGTCACAACCGAGACCTTGAATCTTAAGATCTATCTTCTATGCACAGTCCAACTACTTGATTCTCTGATTGATTACATTCTAATGTGTAATTACAAATATATATAACGATCCAAAGGATCCAGTCTGCCCAAAAGGGATCAAAACCCAAAGATCAAGACCTAACATGAAAATAACAAGGTCAGCCTCCACCAAGAGATTCCTTCAGAAAATCCAAAGGATGAAACGTAGATTGCAGGAAAAGGTCAGCCACACGCCAAGGAACATCGGAATCGACGCCCAAGGCTCCACAAGCTTCAGAATGGGTTCCGGTAGATCACTAGAATAGGTCCAGGCAACCGGTAACAAAGGACTATCAACCGATAACAGGAAACTGTCATGGAAACCCGTAGTGATATCTTGCCGGAAAATGATCCAAATGCGGTGCGGTCTGGAAGCAAGAAAGATGATCAAGTCTTCAAGTAGAATCCAACTCCACAGGATCTGGTGAGCCAAAACCGGGACACAGAAAAGAAAACTGAAACTGCAAACAGAAAACAAAACAGAAAGGAAAATGTTTTTGGTTGATGCAAGATTGCTATGAACCGGGGATGCTCCTGCATCAAGTTCCAACTCACCAGCTAAGCCAAGCAGCCTCAAAACTTTAATGAACGCATTCTAATGTTACTCCAACATTGTACGACTTGCCTGGAGAGGGGCGATCTGCCTTAAAATTCCATCTCTTCACTTTAATTCATGAAACTTAACAAGAAGGAACGCCTAGCAAAGAAGAATCCAACGAGCCAATACCCAGAACGGATAGACAATCAGGCAAGGAGATATGAGCGAAAAACTGCTTCAGCCATGAACAAACCAGCAACATGCAAAAACACACCAATACTCAGAAAACTGAAAATGCGATAACAAAATCCATCTCAATGTAGCTCAATCTATTCCTTTGGATGAGAAATAGGGTCTCCAATCAGCTAGGTGCTATCTCTCAAGCATGAAACTGACACAAGCTAGGAAGCTTTCAACTTCGAAGCACAAGTCTAACACAAATTCGGCAGCACTTCATTAAATTATACATGGATACCAAAACAAGAGGCCAACACTCTTCTTTATAACCTCGGTGTCTCCAAAATCAAATTCACATTCTCTCCAAATGGACGCCAAACTCAAATGCACACTAATCTCACCTTAATTTGAAATCTGCATTTCATTTCCCCTCCTTTCCAAGTTGACCTTCACATAGAAGCAAATATACTTTATAAAAATGACGATAAAATAATAATGTGGCGTCCAAGGTAGATAAGTGAAATACATTATAAAATTAACTTATATCCCATAAGGCGTCCATCTTGCCTTATTAATATTTCACTTTATAAAATATTTTCCTCTAACAATAAATCACCCAACCTTATGACATAAAATAATACTTTATCACCTCAAGTAGTCCCCTTAGGTCATAACCAGAAAATCATAAGTCATATGCCTAGGCCAAGGGGGGGACATTAAACATTATTAAAAATACTTTTCCCATGTGTTGAACAATTGCCAAAGTGAACTGAAGGCTAGAGTACTGAAAATTGCACTGCCAGAAATAGCCTCTAAACTGGACCACTGAAACCTGCCAAAATAGCATTGCCAAAAATAGAACTTACTAAAACTAGCATACTGCTAAAAATAGTAAGTGTGACCAAATGCATTTTAACCACATTTTGAGCAGCCGTTGCAACTTACTAAAAATAGTTAAGTCCGAAAAAGTCTTGATATTCATTTGCATGTCACACCATCGTGAAGCTCTCTGAAAACCCAGAAAAACCTAGAAAATATGAGCTATCCTTGCCCCCACTTACTAAAACTAATAAGTTTACCAAACTCCATTGATTGCTATGCATGTACCATCATTGCGAATCTTTTTGAAAACCTAGAAGGAATCTAGAATCAAAATTGTAAAACTCCAATATGCAAGCCACCAAAATTGCTAAAACATCCTCCTAGAAAATAGGAAACCCTAATTTCTGCCTCTGATTGACCAATGGGTCTCGGGATTAGCCATTAGTCCCCAAATTAAACTAGAGCGGAAAAGGGGACATTACATAATCACGAGGGGACTTATGCATTTGACAAGTTGGTTTGCATCTGATATGGCAGTCTAATTGATGCTTTACTTCTCAAACTCGTTAAAATGAAGAGCAAAGGGGTAGGGTTTAGTGAACCTAGGGACAATGATAGTAATGGTTGGTGCAATGAGTAGATAGACTCTACATAAAACTAATTCCTGCTTAACCAAAAATACACTCACAAGCCACAAAAATAGTGCAATCTCCAAAGGAAAATAAAAGGATTTTCAGACCATGAACATACATTAAGTATCCAATTCTGGCACAACTTAAATGAACATTCACAATTGAACTAACAACAATAAAAGGCTTAGATTAACCATGCACAGAGACTTACAATCAACAAACCTCCAATGGTATGAACCAAAAATTGATCGGATACCCTCACACTTTACCATTAATCACTGAAGTTTAAGTAACTTTGATGACAAGAAACCATGCAAATAGGTGAAGGCAAATGGCAAAACACCATGCTTCAATGTTTTATTCATTTGCTTCAACTGCTATTACAACAATTTATGCTCAACAATTCCTATTCTACTCTAATTCTAACTCCTAATTTTGCTATCTACCTCTATTTTCTAACCTTCTAACTCCTTACAATGAGAGAGGCATTGGCCTTTTACAGATTTTACATTTTGAATCAATGGTCAGGATTCAATCCATTCAATGGCCCAAATTTGACCTTTAGAAACCTTAACAACTTCTAGTTAATGGTCTCAACAACTTCCAACCACTTTTCAACTACTTTCCAACTGCTTTCAATTAATCCCACTAAAAGACAAAAGTTCACGAGGCTCAAGACACAAAAAGACAAACTTGGTAGTTGGGTGAACAACTAACTTTTGGCCCTTTCTTGTATTGCATTAAATTGGGCCCAAAAGTTTTTATTTTACAACAAACTAATTGCCATTACAAGAAATTCATATTTCTCTAATCTCGAGCTGTTCATTCTCCATTTTGTATGTCTCTTGTAGCATTAGTGTAGTCTGTCACTTGTTGATGCTGGAAAACTACGCGCTAATCCTTTGTCAACACAAAATAGAATGCTGAGTATCCTATCCTCTCTTGAATAAGGATATCTCTAATGCTGTTCTAAATGATCAAAAGGGACAACCTCAAGGTTCCAAGTGTCAGGTCCTGACGGCTCAGGATAACTCAGCAGTAATGTGTTTTGCTAGTAAACACGAGGGGACTTACAAATATTGCAACTAGCTGGTTTGCATCTGACAATGCCTTGATTCTCAAACTGGGGAAAAATAACAGCAAAAGGATAGGGTTTAGAAATCCTAACGAAAGTGATAGTAACGATTAATGCTGCAGGCAGACAAATTTCACATAAACTAACTTCTGCTTAGCCAAAGATATACTCACAAACCCACAGGAATAGTGCAAGCTCCAAGGGATAAAAGGATTTTCAAACTATTGTTATCCATTCAGGCACCCAAATCTGGCGCAGCCTGAGACAAATACTCGCAGTTGAACTAAGAACAATCATAGGTTTAGACTAACCATACACAAGGACCTACAATTAGCAAGCCTCCAATGGTATGAACCTAAAATCAAATCAGATACCCTCACAGTTCCCCATTAAAATCATCGAACTCTAATTAAATAGATGAAGAGAAACCATGCAAACAAATTAGGACACATGACAAAACACCATGCTTCAATGTTTCATTCATTTGTTCTAATCGCCATCACAACAATTTCTGCCTACCAGTCCTATCCTATTTCTACTTCTAATCTGCTAATTGTCTAACTATTTTAACTCCTAAAAATCTAACCTTCTAACCTCTAATGATCTAACCCTTTACAAAGAGAGAGGCATTGGCCTTTTATAGATTTTTACATTTTGAATCAAACGCCAGGATTGAAACCATCCAGTGGCTGTGATCTGTCTTCTAGAAGCCTGACAGCTTTAGCCCATGCCTAGTAACTCTCATAACTTCCCAAGTGCCCCTTCAACCACCTTTTCAGCTAACTGCAGCTATTCTCAATCAATTCTGCAAATCAAGTAGCTGAGATATAACTAACCTATGTCCCTCTTGTTTTAAGCTGCATTAAACGGGGCCCATAGGTAGCAATTTTACAATAAAGCATTTATTTAAAAAAAAAAAAATCATTTTCTGTTGTTTCCGGTTGTGCATTTTTGGTTTTGTATGCTCTTGTAGCATCTTGTGTACTTCACTGCCTTCCAGAATTCGGAATGGCATCACTTCGGCCCTGTCTCTGCAACACGTTCTTCATTGGTATTGCACTATGATCACACCCTCAATCTTTATCGCGATCACATCCTTGTTCGTGTGTTGGATCTCCTCGTATCGCCCCACGTGGTTCCATTCATCCTGCATAGACAAGCAAATACAGGATCCATCTGAAAAACAAACAAAAAATATTGAGAGGGGGGGTGAATTAGTATTTTAACATTTTAAAAATCTTGCGTTTACAAAGAGACTGAAAAAGAAATAAACACAGAGACAAAGACACAAATTTTTATCACGTGGAAAACCCTTTCGGATGAAAAACCATGGTACTCACTAACCAAAGAAAATGGGCTCCAACCCAGTTTACAAGAGAGCTCCAACTCTACTGACAGAAGCTACATCCTCAGAACACTTTTACACACACATGGCACCAACCATTGCATAACCAAATTTTTCACAACGAGAAATAACACAACTCTATGCTAGTTGTTAATTTTCTCAGTTAAGCACAATTTAGATCTTGAATACAATGTATCTAGCTCATTGTGTATGTTGTAGCATTCCATACAATGAGCTGCTAGAATATTTTTTTTCAAATTTGAATCACTATTCTCGTAATCATTCTACGAGTCACCCTATATTTGAACTTCTTCACAACAATGGCAGTCGTACCAAGCCTACTTTTACACTAATACACAATCTGCAGAAATACGTCTGAATGAACATTCTCACATTTTTAACTTAGAAACCTTATCACATACAGTACATAAGACACCATACTACAACTTCAATCCCACACATACATACAGGCATAGCACAAACTCGAAGTCAAAGCTCTTTTGAAACAAAGGTTTTTTTTTGACCATTATTATCCATCGCTTCCTGTATAACATTCGTACTCTAAAAAAAAAATGAAGTTACATTCTCCATCAACAACCCTTCAATACTAAGACTTCTTTTTCAACACCTAGTTCATATGAATGCCATCATTAAGCAATTCAAACAACACCAAAAAGAAAAGAAAACGTCTTCCAAAATAAAAAAACTGAGTATCTCAATTAAACCTGCCGCACTCCCAGTGACATCTGTCGCACATAAAAAACAAACTCCTTTCACAGAGAACACGATAACAACATACAATCTATTAAAACGCCTTTTGTTTTCATACACCGCCTTATGCCTTTGATTCGATATCAATAGTTTTTCTACACCTATCAAAGATTGCCTAGTGCATATCAAGTTATGAAATCACGACAACCCAAAACAAAACATGGTTCCAACCGTTAAAACCATAAACATGCCATAAAGACTTCTGATGAAGTAACTGCCACACCAAAAGCGGTCAGCGAACAAGAACAGTGCCATTTTTTATGAAGGAATATTAATGCCACTCAGCTGCTTTTCACACTTGTCAAACCAAAAACGTTTTCAGCCAGGAAGCAATACCAGAAAAGAAAAACTCTTAAAAAAAATCGCACTTCCTTCATTTGAATTACACGCATCAACAAAACATTCATACACTCAGGATATCATTACTACAGCATCCCGCAAAACCTAGCATATTTGTTTGTTTCATAAAAAAAACGACTCAATTTAAGCTTGCATCAAAATTCTGGTTACAAATGGCAGCACAAAGGATATCTGAAACAGTTTCGAAACAAAACAATTATCAACCAAAAATGTCTTCATATACTGACAAAAAAAAAAATACAGACTCCTTTGCTGTAACCAAACTTTCCAGAACAACAACAGAGAGAAGTTATTCTAAACAAAATCCAAAAGCCATGATATCTCAGAAAATTGTTTCATAAGATTTCTGTTCTGTTGGAAGAAAAACATCCACATATGACTAGACAAACATGCAGAGAAAACAAGCTGACAAACAATTTTTGCGAACAAACAAAACAACAACGTATCCATGTAGCATAAGTTGAATCATTTGCAACAAGGCTCATAAATTCACCAAATGTCCATCTTCAAACTGAATTCGAGTTATTAAGTCAGCATCAACTGACTAAACCAAAAGACAACACCACCAAGTGACATCAATGACAATATACTCAACGTTCTCCCCCTTTGTCATTGATGACAACCAATTTGAACAAGGCTCCCCCTCACTCTCTACTCCCCCTTTGACATCAATGACTTGAAATAAAAACTGCAGACCTGAAAATGGGGCATGACATAAAACGATAAGAACTCCCCTTGAAACCATGCCGAAATCTAGTGGAGTGAGATCACTCCAAGCTTTTGTCTTAGAAATTCAAATGTCTCTCTTGGTAATGGCTTTGTAAATATATCAACAACCCGTTCTTTAGAAGACACATATTCCAACTTGACAATTTGATTAATAACCCGCTCTCTTAAAAAATGATAATTAATTGGAATATGCTTAGTATAAGAGTGCATAACTGAATTTTTCAAAATATTAATTGCACTCGTATTATCACAAAAAATAGAGATAGGCTGATCATACTCAACCTTGAAATCTTGCAGTGTATGTTTCATCCAAATCACCCCTGTGTGCAGCAAGAGATAGCTGCTATATACTCTGCTTCAGCTATGAACAATGAGATAGATGCCCGTTTCTTACTTAGCCAGGAAACAAGACAGCCACCAAGAAAGAAAGCACCACCGCTTGTGCTTTTACTGTCATCTACTGAACCTCCCCAATCTGCATCAGTATAGGTGGTTAGTGTAAAATCTTGACATTTAGGATACCATAAACCAAAATTCAATGTACCCTTAGGATATTTAAAAATCCTCTTCACTGCTTGCACGTGTGTCTTTAGGAAGGGTTGAAACCTTGCAACATAACCAACTGCCTGCATAATGTTAGGTCTAGTAGCTGTAACATCTAATAGATTGCCTACCATAGACCTGTAATAAGTTTGATTAACATTAGGAGATTCATCATCAACACTCAGTTTACATCCTATTACCATAGGTGTACTTACAGGATGATTATCTTCCATTCTGAATCTTTTTAGCATCTCTCTAATATACTTTGTCTAAGAGATAAAAATACCTTCTAATTACTGCTGAATTTGAAGTCCCAAAAAGTATGACAACTCACCCAACACAGGCATTTCAAACTCTTGTTTCCTGTTAGCAACAAAATCTTTGCACATGTCTACACAATCACTGCCAAAAATTACATCATCTATATAAACAACAACAACCAAAATGTTGTTATCTTCTTCTTTCACATAAAGGTTGTTGTCCGCTACTCCTTTTCTGAAGCCTTGTTGTTGCAACTTGCAAGTACTTATCTGTAATATTCCCACTAATTTTTTTTGGTTTTTGAGCACAACAAATACTACAATGCACCCATTAAAGTTAGGAAATATAATCTCAACACTGCTAAAAGTAACCCTTCCACTTTTTGATCACCAAGAGCGCAATGTGGGAAGGTGAGAGCATACGGTGATAAGGGGTTCGTTAGCTCACTGATCTGCTGGAAATTACAATGCAAGTACAATACTGGGCGACAAGCTAGCCCCTTTCACTTTTCAGCAGGATGAAGACCAAGAACTTGGCGGTAAACCAGCCAAGGGAACAAGAGCATAACTAGAACCAAATCTCTCTATCGCTTATGTAGCGGGAGGACTTATACATAAAAACTATCACCCAACCACATATTTCAGCAGGAGGACAATATCACTCAACCACTTGCTCAGTGGGAGGACAAAGCTGAATTACAAAACATGAAGGCGGCTAAGCCATCCTCTTCCACTTGTTCAGTGGGAAATGCAACTTAGAATGATTGGTCAGTACTACTGAAGCAATCTTACAAAGCTAGAGATGCGAGAGAAGATAGAATTAAGTACATATCTCAAGTATTCAATAACACATTATCACCACAAAACACTACTTGCTGTTCTGAAATCAGAGACAATGAAATGTAGAACCAACCACCCCAAAATCCACTAAAATGCTCGTAACTTTCTCAAAACTGAATGAAATCATGCCAAACCAAATGCAAATGAAGAGTATAACATAAGCGATCAGTTCAATACCTTGAAACTGTGATTGGAGAGCAGCAAAGGTGATGCACACAACCCAAGGCAATTCTGGAAATGGTGTTTTGGCTGAATATTTCAATTTGCAACTATAAATTGGAGAGTTCCCCAAATGCCACACCAATGTAGGAGAATTATTGTCTCTCCGATACTCTTCCAACGGGCCTTCACCCAGAACGATGCACCCAACACGCAAATAGCTACAAGCAAAATACACTTCCAGCCAACACACACCAGCAACACCAAAAAATGCAGCAGCACACAACTCTTCACCAACACACCCAAAAATCACCAAATAGTTCACAACTTCGAACCACAGCTAGGAGTGATGTCTCACACTCGAAACTGGAAAGAAAGATCTAGGAGGTATTCACCCTCGAAGAAGTCTGGAGTCATTCCGACAGCATAACGATATATTTTCTCTAGATAATCAAATGAGGAGCCAAACACTTGTTTATATAGCTTTTCAAGTCTGGAATTCAAATGAAATTGCCTCCAAATTCTCCTCATTCAAACTGCATTTCATTTCATGTGGTGGACCCAAAATGGCGCCCACTTCCCAAGTCAAAAATCGTGCCTAGGAGAGAGGACCACGATTTTGGCATAATAAATTTTGAAGTATAAAAATAAAGTCTCCTTTTAATCATCAAATAATTCGCCCAGGCATGACTTAATAAAAATATCATATTTTGCACAATTCCCCATAACATCAATCAGTAATAAAATAATTAAATAATAACCTTAGGATAAGGAATAATATTTAATTAAATTGCTTATAGCTCCAGTACTGATTATCAACAAAATCCGGATGAGGCTGGGCAATGAGGATCACTGAACTGTGCTGGATCAGGACCAAATCCAGGACTGCCAAAAATAGAATGCCCAAACTGCCACTTACTAAAAATAGTAAGTCATGAAATAATGCTCTGAAAATTATGTTTTTTTCTGATATTTTTTTAAAACTTTTTTTGATAAATGTACTTTTGATGACACAACGATTAACATCTAAAAAAAGGTACCCTATACAACTTGACTTTGACTTTTAGACTATGAGACAAAAAATCTCTATAAGAACTAATAAGACACTCTACGAGAGTTATAATAATAATGTAACTTTTAATTTGTAGATATAAACTTTAGAAACTAATTTAAATGACTCACTCAATGCTAATTAACTCATTTATTTTCTTGTCTAGACATTTCCCATGGTAATTGCAACTGAGAATAAAGCATAATCTTACTTTTCCCAAATTGCACAGTGAGGGTTCTAGATGCTTTAGCTTTAGCTAGATGTGGCAAAACATCAAAATATGCAAACTATTATAAATTCAGGTGACCCTCATGGTATCATTGACAAGGGAAATGATAGAATCTGTCATAATTTTTGCCTTGCCTTGAAGCACACATTTGTGGAGATGGTGCCACAATGCCACTATTTTGTATAAATTGATGAAGAATGCATGCTTTTCTTCTTAGAACTTGGAACTGATCCAGTTGCCCCATTGGCCTTCCTGAATGTGCAAGATTTCCTTTACTTATTTTACAAAGCAAAAATAAGTGAAGGAATGCTGCACAGAGCAGAGAACACAGTGAACCCACCAAGCACAAATGAAGATTATTTTTCCTTTGTATATTCTTCTATGGCTATCTTCCTTTGCAGATTCCATGCTCACAACATGTCAATCCAAAATACTAAGTGGTGGGTTTTTATTAAAATCTAATACATTGCAGATCAGTAAGAGTAATGTCCTTGAAACCACTGGAATAAATGTTGCGCACCACACAAAGCCTTTCATCTCTATTTCATGGAACAATAAATTTTTTTAAATAGATCCTCTGTGATGAATAAAAATAAATGACACGATTTACTTTATTAGGACTGTGATTTATGAAATCCACTCGTGATTTTTCGCAAAAAATATGCCTGCTAACTTCTACCTCTATTGGAGGCAATCAAACACCAATTTAAAGTAGATGATACTTGCCTCCATGCATAGGGACACCACTCAAAATACAAGAAAACCTCTGCAACAGATATCACAAGGCATAGCTCGGCCTCTAGATTAGCAAGTTGTTTGAGGAATTACAATCTTTAAGGAAATTCGAGGTCAGAAAGATCTCATTGATCAGTGCTCACAAAAGTGATTTCCCCTGGATCTCAGATGCTCTGATACCATATAAGACATATGGACAAATCTTATAGAAGTGGAATGATATTGCACACTGAATATTATGCTTCTATTACTCATTTTCATTCAAAAACTATTACATATATATAGGATTTTCAAATCCTATATTATTAAAAACAATTGTATAACAACTTCTAAATATACGAGTTTTTTTAACAACTCAACTTCCTACACTTGTATAACTACTATATTAACCTGTTTAACAAACTGAATATAAATTATTATGTGCATCCTATAATGTAATATTCCTAACAAGTAGAAAAAGGAACTTGGTTAGAAGTAGAAAAAGAACCCTCAGGACTCTTACCACTAGATGAATGTGGATGATGAAAGCTTTGAGTTGGACCAACAAAAGAGTCCGTAGGCATAGAACTAGATACATTTTGAATCATCACTGCTGCTATCACTTCCTCTGTTTTTTGCTTTTCTGTTTTTTTCATCTCATACTCAACAAGTAGGGCATTCATCTTTCTAGCAATCTCTTTAGACACCTTAGGGCATATCTTCACATTTTGTTCAGGTATTTGAGTAGGGTGGTATTTTAATCTATTAATTCCACCTGTCATATATTCTTTCATTCAGTACAAGTGACATGGCCCTTGATGGCCCTTGGTATCCCATATTCCATGCAGGATCTTTTTTACCACTCATTTGTGTTGAAATTTAAGTTGCCATTGTTGTTTTAACATTAAAAAAAAAAGTGGGTTTTGCAAAAAATCAGCAACAAGCAAATTGATAAGCATTTATTTTGTTATCCATATAATATGCACGATCACGTGTCTGCGTTGTCTGCCACCTCATGGGCTAGATACAACATTATATCACTTTCATTAACTAAAAATCATAATTCAATACATATAACTTTGAAGTGACTAGACAATTGGCCAATGATGGATTCTCCCTTCTAGTGATGCATGTATGGATAATGAGACTGCATGTCAACTTTTTATTATCTGTTACTCCTCAATACGGGCATTGATTTTGTTTCTGAATTCACTTTATTAGGTTTGTGAACATGCTTATACATATACGTTTTAGTGGTTGGTTTCCTTTGTTCATGTACATAAATATAATTTTAGTTTATTTCATTTGTCTGGTGCAGTCACTGAAGTTTTGGGGGGAGAGTCGTTTCATCTTATAGATTTTTCCTGCAGCTGATCATTTACACACTATTGAACATGGCATCTGTGCTTCTTTGATCAAACACTAATTCAGTGACTAATTTAAATGAATTATTTGATTTTGCTTATATGATACATTTCTCCACTTACCAGAAACTCATTCTGAAATAGAGAAGCATGTTACAACTGCTGTAGAGAAGTTAACAAAAGGCATATTCTTAATGATAGATATGTTCTCCTTTAATCACTTCTTTTATATTTTATATTTATTGCAATTTTTAAAACCATTTTAGTTAGTATTTAGTTTTTGGCTTGTTTTCAAGCATTTTCTGATTTCATAATGCATTCATAAGATAAAGCTTGAAACTTTGTTGATTGAAATTCTATTTGCCATAGATAAGGTCTTAACTCTAGGTTTTATTTGGAATTTAGTTGAATTCCATGATGAATATTGAAAGCGACATGCAAATTCGTGCTGCTGGGGGACTTCTTACTATACTACAGCAGGAGATGCTAGTGGACACTATCGAGCAGAAAGAATATGACACTGCTCCGATAAAAATTGATGGTGTTACAGAGATCTCATTTTATCCACTCAGTATATTTATCTACATTTCAATTTCTTGATACTCAATAACTACGATGAACATGTGCTTTTATATGGACTTAAAAATAGTACTTTTATTTAGAAAACGAAGCTAGTCAGATGTTGCAATGGTAGAAAAAATAAAATCCTTACATCAGCAGCAGAAACAAGTTTCTGAGAATTGATGCCCTGGGTTACGATGCTTTACAAATTTTTCAAGTTGATAAACATCCAAGCTGCATGGGTATTGGCAAAGCCAAGGAAGGGTAAGGTAAAATATGCCAAAGAATCGCCTTCTGTTTTCAAACAGAATAAGAAATTGATGCATAGCTTTCCTTTTCACAGGTTTTCACTATTTGGGGTGTTTAATAAGGTATCCCAACTATACAAACACTTCATCCTTCATCTATTACCCTCTCACTGTTAAAAATTCATTCCTAATGAATGCATTGGAAAGTGAATTTCATGCAATGCTTATTGTTCTGGTTTTTGATCTTCAATATTTCAGTGTGTCACAGTCATGGGCCGGCGCCTTTTAAGGTAAACTATGAACAATTCACTTTATATTGTTTGCATTTATGATTTATGTTGGCACTGAACTAACCAACTCATGTAAATATCAAATATTTTATTATGTTTCCAGGAGTTGGTTCTTAGATTATATATTAGTTGGAATTTTTTAGTGTATCATATGATTATTGTAATTAACTAATACTTCCGTCAATGTCCAGGATTTGGTTTCTGAGGCCTATTCTAGATCTGAATATTTTGAACGACCGTCTAAATACTGTATCCATAATCTCTGCTCTCATATTTTCCTCTAAGATAAGTTCATAGAATGTGAGAAAATCATCCTTGTCGTTTTTAACTTGAGAGATATCACTGTTCTATGGATGCGATGAAATGATGACGACTCTGCGTAACAGTTTGAAGTCTGTGAAAGATATTCCATTTTTACTCAAGGTGCCTACTTAACATTCACTTAATAACTTAAGGTTTTACAAGATGAGGCTTTTCCATATTTTGACCATTTTGTGGAGTCATTACATGTATCAAATAATAATTTTATGGTGGCAGTGGAGGTTGCTTTCAAGATGATGTAAGCAACCAGTCTTACCATTTTCATAATAGCATCCATATTCACTAATTATGTATGAGTGATATGCTCTCTGTATACATGTACTAATTGCGTTACTATTTCTTGCATCATGACACTCTATATACAAGGTAACCTATTGAGAGGGAGTATGAGTGAAAGTTTATGATGAAGTAATGTAGGAATGCTGACTTCCATAAAGTGGATTATCTTTAAGTGCCTTTGATTAGATGCAATTATATTATTTTTAGAGAAATTGTTATCCATAGTGTGAATTTGGAATTAATATCGATCTTACTAAAAAGCTTGGTATGTTGTTTTCTAGAAATTTAGCTGCCCAAGTTCTATTTCAACATCTGATGATTGGACAACTCTATCAAAGGTACCAATTACCTTCCCTTCCAAGTTCTCATGCATTGGTGATTTTTTCATTTGTTTGCTGTGATAGAGATAGGTGGAAGGAAACAAGAATAGGCTTCAATGATTATAACTTTCCCTGACATTTGATATTTTATTATTATTTGGTGTCTTTTTTCCCATATAATCATTTTCTGATTTTCTTTTTCCTTCCATGTAAATTTCGCGTGATGTTGATTTTCCTTGATGAGTATCTGTACACTCCACATTACATATTCTACTCTTCATAACTTTACATGCTTTCACTAGTTGCTCTTCAATGAGAGTTGTAGCTTCAAGAAAATTACATGTTGGCAAAAATACCTCATAGTCCTCCATCTACCAAATGAATAGTCCATTTAGGGAAATCGTCTCATCTTCAGAGTAATCTTCCAGTTCGAGCACCCCTTTGTCATTAGATTCCATTGTTTTCCGTCCTTCATCCCAAAATCTCCACCCTCAGGCTCTGATTTGGAGGATGACAATTTTTCACTCATCGCCTTGTTCCTCAGATCGATGACGTACTTCCTGTCACTCTCGATTGAGAGTGTTTCGCTTCCAATTATGATTTGCCTTGGCAGTAATCAACCATCCTCTCCCGAGGAGTGCGTCGTATGGATTCCTTTTGCAACGAGATGACTACAAAGTCCAAGAAAAATTGTTGTCTCAATCATTACTTTTTGTGCCATCAATGTTCCCAATGACTCAATGCTGTGCTGGTTGGCACCTACCAAGTGGAAGCTTGGCAGCCAAAGCGTTGGTCTTCCAAGGCATTTCCAAGTATCTTCTAGTAGTACGTTTACTCCCGAGCCTCCATTGACGATGGTGTTTGTCAACTTCTTACCCATTATTTCCATCTTGACGATTGTTGGCTTCCTCTCGATGCTCACCATCAGCAACATTGGATCACTAGCCTCATTCTCTTCACATGGTGGTTTCTCTGTCAGTTCCTCTTGTGGTTTACATTGTTTTGGTTAACTGTGTCGTCACTGACCGTGTTTGTAATTGCCACTCTCAGTTGCGACATAGTTTGAAGAAGGTTTGTCACCTTGATGGGTATGGTTCTATGTGACACCTACTGAACTATGTTCATCTCTAACTCCCACAATGACGTACTTGCAATTCCATTGGAAGTTATTTGTTCCTTTGCCAACACTTGTTCTACTTTTGCTTTGGCTTCTCGGAGTCGTTCCATACAAGGGTCCAAATACACTGCCTTCTTCGTCTATGTTCTCGTGATTGCTTGAACTGCCTCATCTTGTTCCACCACGTCTAGCATATTAATACCCTTTTTCTTTGGGCAGTTGGCGTCTTCATGATTCCCCAGTCCACACCATTTGCACAATAATTGTATGATGTGTTCCTTATTTTGATAGTCTCTCGCAAAGTGTCCCCATTCACTACATTGTCAACATTGTATGATAGGCTGTCCTCTGGAGTCATACTGTATTTGATTTTGCCCTCGTTGGTTTTGATAATTGCTTGGTGATGCATTCTGTGGTTTCAATAGATTGGACTCTCCCTGTGTGAAGAGTACTTGTGTACTTCTCGTCATCAAATTGTATGGGCACTCCTTGATTGAATGACCCTATGCTTGGCCAATCTCACAAAACATATTTCTAGGACAATTACCTTTCGTGTGCCTCTCACTTTTGCATTCAGTACACCATAATTCATTACTTTCTTTATTGGTTCCTTTCCTTGCCTTCAATTATTTCATCATTCTCATAATATCTCATCATAGGGCCTGAACCGTTTTGGATTCTTTGTCGCTACTACCTTCGGTGCTCTCGTCATTGTCAGTCTTCCTCTTTCATTGGGAGGATGTTTATTTTTCACTCTCAATGTCCTTCGCCTGATTATAAGCATCAATGTATGAGAACAAAGGCACTACTTTCATCTTTGTGCGTAGCGAGGGGATTAGCCCCTCGACGGATCATCTCTTCTTCAACTCGTTGGCTGGCTAGTTCTCCATCTTACTTAGCAACTCCTTGAACCTACGATTATATGGCCGTACATTCTCATGCTTCCCTTGTTTGGTATTGTGGATTTCAGCAATAATTTCATTGTCATCCCTCAGGAATTTAAATTCCTCCTGGAATGCCTTTTTCAGGCTATCCTATGATTCTGTGTGTTTCTCTTCTAGTTCTAAGAACCAATCTATGGCTATTCCCCGTAATGTTGCAGGAAACACCCTCAACTAGTAGCCTTTATCTAACTAACTGCTTGCCAACCAAATGGTTTCGCATGTCTTGCAGTGCCACATAGGAACCTCTAACCCATTCTTCATGAACTTAAGCAGTTTCCGTCGATCCACATTCAGACTTGTCAAAGGAGTCACCATCTTTCTTGCTTGCTTACTCACTTATGTGCTAGGCTTGGGTGGACTGTTTTGACCGCTACGTTGTGGTGCTTCCCTAACACTCTCGATCACGCGCGTGTCCTCTATACCTCCACCTCTAGCGTCCTCAACAGTCTAGGTACTTCCAGGATTTGACTTGTTCTTGTTCTCCCTCCATTCAAGGTTGGCGGTTTAGATCCTCCAATTCTTGGTTCCCTTGAGATGGATAGATGACAGAATATGTCTATGAGTTTAGGATTTTTGTAATGTCCCCTTCTCATTAGTTTGCAGATATTCACAGGATTGGCCTATCATTTGACCCTCATAGGCCAAGAGGATTGATTAGGGGGTCGATTTGCAGTGATTGACAACTTTACTTTTTGTGTCTGCTTGATTTTATGGCAAAATACAGAGATTACACGTAATGTAAGATGTGTGCACTTTAATTATAATATAATAATATTTTAGAAGTACAATTAAATTAATGTGTAATAAAATAATAAAGTGTAACAATAGGATAAGAAGATAATCTTTTAGAAGGAACCACATGATTGGATGTGAAAAGAATAAATAGGGGAGGTTGGTTCATTGTTCATCATCAGTTGTTTTGGGTATCTCTTCTTGTGTAGACTTGTGGAGCCAAGGGTTTCTGCAGACAATCATTTGGGAACGAAAACTCCCTATGATTAGCATAACTAAGGAGGTGATAGATCTTCCAAGGGGTTGCAGTTGAGAGTGGGAGACAAATCAGTCTTCCAAAGTGTGCTTATTGAGCTTGATGTATTTCCATGGTGGATGGGATTCATGGTATTATCAGATTTTCAGATTGAAGACCCATAGTGTATCGATTTTGATTGGAGCAGTGAGGCGATCCTATTGGAGAATATTTAGAAGTGAACTTGGGAATCTGCTGTTAGGAATTACAGGTCTGAAGCAAGTTCGTATTCTTTCTTCCTAACCCACGATTTGGATCATATTTCACCAATAAGGCATCAAATCTTCCTACTAATGCCAGTGATGTTTTTGGAGGAGTTAGGCGATTCTTTTTGATACATTTCTGAGGGTGCATTTTGGAAGAATCAGTGCTATATCAGTCTGAGACAAAATCGTAGCAGTCAGCCTTCTCCCTCGATTTTGCTCATAACTCACCTATTTGGCATCAAATCTCATCAATAAAGATAGCGCTACACTTGTGAAGGGAAGGCAAACATTTTGGAGAGAAGATTGAGTACTAGTAGCTGATCCTTCATTCACGATCAGACCTCCATGAACAGCAGGGGCGATTTTGGAAACTCTTCCTTTTGATGATGGAGTTGGCTCAACAAATTGGATGTTGATTGCTTCTTCAACCTTACATCAAGGTGTCTCAACCAGGTTCATTTTGGCATTGATTTCAATGAATTTTTGATGATATTTATGTATGAAGTCTTGGCTGTCTTTGTACTCAGAAAATTCTGAGTCATAAATAGGTTGAGTTTGGGTCATTGTATTGTCATTGTAAGGACTTATTGGAAGATCTTTTTGAATGAAACAGAAGAAATAAGGTTGCATTCATATCACATTATTGTCTGAGGACTCATGCCAACTTTTTGTCAAATTGACAGCAAGCTGTTAGTGTATGTAAGTGTGGCTAAAGTAGCATAGAACTCTATAATTTAGTAGAAAATGCATCTTTGTTAATTGTCCAATTTATTAGGAGTCATTTATGGTTGATCATTCATGAGAAGAATGTGTTTGATGACCTCCATATCAAACTGAAAATTTCTGAGACACTCTGTCAGCATAACACGCAAAACTCAAAACAGCATAACACGCAGATTGGACAGTCAAATACTCCTTGTATTTCAGTCAATTCATTATAGGGCATATTTCAATTTCCCTCCTCATCTGATGTTGATTGTACAAATAGATGGTCTAATTGTCTGACAAGATTTTCCACAAATGTTTCTCGTAATCTTCTTCTTCATTCTCTTTGTTCTACAATCCTTAAAGATCGCTTGATCGCTTGGTCTTGACCACCCTGTGGCCTCTTCTCACCTTTATTGAGGTCTAAGGGCATGAATCACTCAAGGCTAACCCGATTTATTTTAAGGCAATGATGCCAAATGTTTACTACTATATCTGATAAATTAAATATAGGAAATAATAATACAAATAACAATGAATACCAGATACATGAGTAAAATATATCTTTATTTACACATGAAATTATTACAGAGAAGAAGACCAGAGATGGTTGGCCAAGGATTACAATTGATCAGACTCTATCCTACTCCCTTCCTTGATGGTACAAAATTTATTTAAAGGACCCACAACATATTTAAAGGACCCGACAGTTGCCAAGAGGAACGCAACTATCACCCAACCGACACATTAACTCCCTGAGAGTGACAACCCACTGAATACATTGCCAAATAACCAATATTGCCAAACATAACAATTGGCGTTTTATGCCAACTACAGAGTGAGTTAAGTTCTTCTCCCACATCATCACTTGCTCCAGATAGTGCTCTTATTTTCAACTTGGATGGGAATTTTAATAGTCAATCGAATTCAATACCCATAAATGTCACAAGATGTACGCCTAAGTGGTATATCAATATCATTTGTGATGCAAATCTAGATGGAGTCCCAGACACTTCAACTTTAGGACCAAGGACTTGCAACATGGCTTGCAATGAGGAAAATCTAACATTGATGAGTTCAGTTGTTGATAATTTTGAACCATCTAATGTTTAAGAAGCACTAGACTCAGCGTTGGAAAGAGGATATGGATGCAGAGTATCAATTGTTGAATCCACTCGTGAAGCCTGAGTGGGTCCACCATCAACTAGCTAGGGTAGATGTCTCACTACCAAAATCGATTTCTCTTAGGGTTTTTGTCCTAGAGTTTTTGCTACACAAGAAGCTCTCTAAAATCAAAATAGAAAAAATAAACTAAGCATGAAGAAATGAGCCTTAAAATGTTCTTTTAGAATGGCCCAAGGAACTTTGTTGAAGGCATTTTTGAATTATTTCTTTTTAATATTTCATTAAGCTCAATATTAAAGTGACCCTTTTAATATTTCTTTTAATTTTCACATTAGTCACTTTAATAAACTAATCAAAATAAGCTATCCATAAAATGTTATTGTATTGGACAACTTAAAATAATTAATTTAATTTATTCCCTTACTTTCCGATGTTAGCCTATGAGAATACAATAAGCTAAGTGGTCACCTCCGACTACTCGGAAAGAGACATTACATGGTGCTTCCTTCTAATTGGTAAGTGCAAATTTAAAAGTTTAAACACCATGCAAGGATTGTGCAATGTAGAACAAACTCCATTTTGAAATACGTCTTAGCTGAATTCAAAACATTGCATACCTTGATTTCATGCCACAAGTTAACCAAAGTTGGTATCTTTAAGATGGTGAGTTCTTCATGTAAGATAACCTCCCATGGGTGTACTTCACTTGGATCCCATATTGTTTGGCATGGACAAGCTTGAGTGAAGTATGTGTATACATTCAATCTACAACCATTTCCCCACACTTCTAATGATCACAATTTTTTTGAAACAATATCAATTCTCTATTAATACCATAACTGCCATTCCGTGAGAAGTTACAAAGAATATTGCCAAACCGATTATCATAAGTTGCTGGTCTAAATTTTTAACCAGCTGATAACCAACATTAATATCTACTAAGGTACTTTTTTCAAAATGATCATCCAAGAACTACATCTCATAAACCTCTTGACTTGGAACATTCTTTTCATTATTTTAGCTGTCATAAGGATGGTCCAAAAATTTATTTTCTTTTGTAAGACATTGCATCAATTCTATCAATCTTTGAAGATTAGGAGTTTTGAAATTAACTAGAAGGTCATCTTCAACTTCATGCAATTTAGATTTATCTTCACACTCGTTCATTACAATTTCTTTCCTTGAAGTTCTGAACCTTGTTGTTGACTAAAATCTTGCTTTTCGTGGTCCATGTGAGCAACCTTCTCCTTAATTTTGTTTAGGTGTTGTTTTGCTTGAGTAGCTATCAACTTAGCTTCCTTGGCCTCCTTAGCCATTCATCACACGTTTCTTGCTTCTTCACTACATCTGTTATGCTTGTCTGTGATGTGATTAATTCTTTCCCTTCCTTAGGATCCCATTCGTTGCTTGTGTATTTGAGAGTGAACTGATATTGGTTTCTTCTCAATGATCTATCTTTGACTTCTTATCCTTTAGTAATGACCTATTAGCTTTCGTTTCAACTGATAAGTGAGGTTTCAAGTCTCGATGCTCTAAGAATGTTGTTAGATTCTTCTGCTATTCTTGAAAGACTTGCAAAAATTCCATCACAAGTTCTTGATTCGTCTTTATCTTTCTTTAACCACTGGATGCAAGCTTTTTTACTTTGCTGATTACCAGCCTGTTGATGCGTGATTTGTGACACTCGCCAACACAGAATAAAACACCAAGTATTCTATCCTCTCTTGAGCAAGGAAACCTCAGATGCTAGACAGTGTGATCAATTAAGGCAACCCCAAGGTTTACAATACGGACAATGCGACTTTATGATGGATAGACTCAGTGAATGATGTGATTTTCTGATTACACAAAGGAACTTACGCTTAGCTGGAACTGGAATACTAAACTAACTTGAATCTCACTAAGGTACAAAGCATAGTTGAACTACTCGCGACTCGGCTCGACTCGCCAAGCCCCTGAGAAAAAAACTCGGCGAAAACTCGGGAAAAACTCGGCGAAAAACTCGGCAACGTAAAAACACGCTTAATTTTAATAAAAAATGCATTTTTTTTGCAAAATTTAATGAGAAGATGCATCCAATGAGTCAGTAAATGATAACACAAAAGAAACAAGCTGATTCTAGATATATGTAAATGCAAAGTGTCTACAAAATCGCATCCTCATGAGAAATACTGATAGCTGGAAGCAAAATAGTAAATAGTTTTTGTAAAACCAAAAGTAAATACAACTTCCTCTTCCTAGCTCTAGCTAAAACTAGTTTCAAACTTTCATCATATTTGAAATTTCATCATTCATACTCATAGTTTCAAACTTTCAACTCTAAAATGTATAATACCAGGATTTCTTCAATGCTAAGTTGCTAATTATGTTGTTATATGGAGCCTAATCAGACTCGGAGGTTAAATTTTCCCTACTTCCATCAGCGCAGTTTCCCCCTATATTTTTCGACGGGGGTTTGGGAGCAGCGCCCCCAAGTTGGGGTCAAGGGGCATCGCCGAAGGATCCTGAAATTTGACTAAGTCTGGAAAATTGAAGAATCCTCCAAAAACTAGATTTTGCATTATAACTCCTGGAGGTCCGAAACCACTCTCAAACATCCTGACAGTATATATGGAATATAACTTAAAGTATAAGTCACTTATACTTAAATGTTATATTCCATATATGAATCCTGACGGACAGACCAAAAAACTCGGCGATTACTTGAGGGCATAGTGGGCTCTCAGCATGGCCCTTCCAAGTGAGTTTTCCCCTTCTCAGCCCAAAACCATATCGAAAAACAAAAAATGCATGTATTTTTTGCCGTTTTCTACTATTATGCTAACGCAGGCGAGTTTTTCGCCGAGTTTTTGGCAAAAACTCACCAAAAACTCGGCGAGTTTTCCTGGTGAGTAGAAGTCATTACTACTCGGCAGGTCCAAAAACTCGGCGAGTTTTTGTCACTCGCCGAGTTTTCGGCGAGTGTGTCATCTATGGTACAAAGCACTACCTTCAAACAAAGCAATTGGCAATTATTCTTTATCATCTACGATTACTTGTTATACACTGAATGTTCTATCTATATTGCAATTGGAAGTATATTAATTTAGCAGTGAACAGTTATTGCAAGAAGATAGATGCTAGATCAGCTCAAATCTTTATATATTTATCATGATTTGTTTTATATGGTGCAAATATGAGACAAAACCATGCCAGAAATAATCAGCACATCAGCTTTCCTTAGGAAACATATCAGTTAGTGGCAGGCTATTAGCTTCCAAATTAATTGATGTGTGTGAAATATTTTGTTCTAGATGCAGTAGTAGAGTTTAGTGACATCAGTGTGTAAATAGGCCAATGGATTGCCATAGAGACGCCATTGTAAAGGATATTACAAAAAATGGCATTGGTAACATCAATCTCTCTTTTCAACAATTTTTTTTATTTTTATGGAGGGATCTTCATCCACAAAGTCGTTTTATCTACCTGATATAGGAGCATGAGCATTAGGCTGAAACCTCTTCCATTCTGCCAAATTCGTTGGGGCACAGTCCTGGCCTCATCCCTTATGGTCTCGGACCCTGCACTCAGCAAGACTTGATCCTTGGTGGGTTCATTAAGAAGCATTCAACTTCACCAATAGACCAACAGCTCATAGAGTTTTCGATAGCTTTGAAAAACAATGGGAGAGGATATGAGGAAGTATATGGAAATGTGAAGGAGCTTCTAGCATTAGTTCAGTTCAATACTTTTTATGCCCAACTGATAATTTAAAAAGACTATTTTCAGTTCAATCAGGCAGGGCTGGTTTACTTATAAATATTATGGAAAACAATAATTTTGCTCAGGTATATATATGTTTGGAGAAAATGGCCAGAACCAAATGTTGTCACTAGGATTGCGCCTAATGCCAAACTTATGAGAGTTCAACAATCCTATGCAACATGGGACTTGTTGGTGTATGTTTTATCATATACTGAACATCAGAATAAAAATGTCCAATGACACTCTATCCTCTCTTGAAAAATCACTTCTTATGTTAAGATTGCTAGAAGATCATATGGCGATTCCAAGGTTTCTTTTGTCAGGTCTTGACGTGTGGAATAAGCTCAATGGGTGTTGTGATATGTTGGTAATACACAAAGGGACTTATGCTTGGATCATTCAATTCACAATGAAGGTTTAGACAATGAAGCTCTATCAATTGGGACTTGGATCATGGAAAAACTAAAGGAGACAAGGGTTTAGAAGTTCTAATCTATTCCTAGGAATTCAAGAGACGATATTGACTAGGTGAACTCAATAACCACACTTTGCTTCGCCTCTCTTAGGACAACTACACAAAGAGGATGCAATCTTCAAGCGATGTGCTTATGATCGGAAGTTAAGCATACACAAAGGAAAGTTCAGGCTAACTTTACGCAATGAACAAAAATCATCTGTTCATCAAAAGTATGAGCGGAGATACACCATAAATCAATACTTATCAAATCTTGCATTCATCTAACATACATGAAATAAAATCTAAACTTTTGTGTTGAAGAAATTGAAAACCTTGCCAATCATTCAGATAATAGAGATTACAAGGCCTAAAAAGCACACAAGCAATATATTATCCAAAATGACCTTCTCGCAACAATGTTTCAAAAACCTCACACTCTTCAAATGAGAGGAGGAAACCTTATATAGGCACACAAAAGTTTTGAACGACCGAGATCGAACAACGATCAAGGGCCCAAATTGAAAGATCGAAACCCTAATTAGGGTTTGTTACAACTAACTACCCCTCGACCAATGAGAAAATTACATTTGGGGACACTTGTCCTTCTTGCTAAATATGAACCAACAATAAAAATAGAAGGTTGTTGCATTGTGAAGTGTGCCCTCTAGAAGCTTCTATGGATAAGTCAGGTTCATTGAACCTGGACATGTTGATTTGGAACAATCTGATTGGTTGGAAGATGACAAGGTGCCACCTCAGTGTGTTGGATGTCTTCCCTGAATTCTCCAATTTGTGTGAAGAAATTGGCTAAGTATGGAAATCTGATTCTTGTTGTTACCATCTGATTCTGATTCAGAGCTTGTCTTTAATTCTTCAGGAGATGAAATCCTTCAAGAAGTTGTCCTGATTGCTCCAATCGGTTTGGGGTTATGGATGAAATTCCCCAAGAAGTCTGAAATTCTTTTCATCAAGTTTGAGGACTTTTCTTTCTTGGTGCCTTGAGATTCTTTCAAGTGCCTTGAATTTGGAGAATAATTCCTCTATGCCTTCGCCATAATAGAGGAATTTGGAATTTCTTTCTATGAAATAGTTTTTCCCATACTTCGCCAAATTTTGGCCATCTTTATGCTCAGACGAACCTTGCTTGTGGACTTGTCTTAAATTCTGAATGTGGCTTGAAACTCCATTTGATGATCCTGCCTTAGCTCTCATCTATGATCTCCAAAAACAAAAAGAAATTAAGTTAAGATTCTAACTTTGAGTGCAAATTTTGAAGGTTTGACGGCAGAGTGTGTTCTGATTTTGGTCCCTTTTGTTGACGGGAATAATCATTATGTTATGTTGTTATATTATGTTTATGTTGTCGTCGGTAATAATGAGTTGCGGCGGTCAGTTAGTTGGCCGATGGGTAGGTAGTTGGAGTCGCGACGGTTGTGTCGCACCCCTTCGGGTATTATATATTGTGTACCTTTTCTTCGAAGTATCATCATGTTAGCCATGTCAGATGTAATGTTATAAGCACTTATTGTACATGGACTGTGGAATTAATACGGAGGCTGGTTATTTAATATATTTCCGTTATGTTCTGTGCATTTACTTTCTGCATTTAACCGTTTACCCGAGAGGGCAAACATTTGGCGCCGTTGCCTAGACGAACTCGGGAACGGAAGACACGGATGGCGCACAGACACAATGGGCCTACCCGTTGGTGAAGTAAACCCGAAGGCCGACGACGCGCGGACAGAACTTTATACAGGTTAAGACACGGCAACGCGAGAATTTTCAATTTTGCTCCAGGTAGGGTAGAAATCCCACCAAGTGCCGTGTGGACAGCGCTGGAGGTTAGCCCGACAGTAAACCGGTTGATGAACCACCTCCCCCGGTTGCTTGCAGAGGCATCGCTGGCACAGCAGGCCCACCTGGAGGAGATTGCCAGGAGGAGCGACGACAACAAATCCTGCAACGCTACGAGGAGAACAACCGACGGGACACGGAGAGAGATGGCGCCAGGCCAGGAGGGAATTGAACTGTGAACTTCTTATTTTCAAATAAAAGTGTCATTGACACGAGTTGTACTTGAGCAGGTGAATTAATAAAGACATGTTTTGATTTAAGAATTGAAAGTTATGGAGATGTGTGACAATTAATGCCAAACCTATTGAATAAAGATAGGAATAGAAAACCGGAAACGAACGAGTGGGAGGCCGTGCAGAGGGCTTTGATTCTGGAGCAGCAAGTAGAACGTAGACGGAGGCTGAGGCAACTTGCCGAAGGACGACTTGCCGAAGGGGGACCCGAGGGGAACCAAGGAGGTGTCACGGAAGGTGCAGAGGCCGACGAAAATTTCTACGCGTCGCCAGATCATCGTAGGACGCGGAGCCACGAAGAATTTCTAGAAGAAACAAGGTTACGGCGAAATCTAGTCGAGGAGACTCGGGATCAGTTTAGGAACTTATCCCTCACGCCACGGAGTGAAGATCACCAACGGGAAGCAGGAGTAGGAGCGTGTCAAAACGAAGGGGAGGGCAACAGTACGGGTGTAGGTGCCACACGCGACAGGCAAAACACCGTACCTCCAGGACACACCACCAACACTACCGGAGGTAGCAGCGCAGGGCCACAGACACAGCCACAGACACAGACACAACCGCCTCCAGGAAGACAACCAGGGATGGCGAGCAAACAAAAATTACCAAAGTTCACAGGGGACGGCAAGGAAGACCCCTTACGGCACTGCCGTACATGTGAAACCATTTGGTCTGCCAACGGAGTAACAGACCAGGATGACTGGGTACAGCAGTTTCCAGCCACGTTACGTGGAGTCGCCATAGATTGGTACTCCGATGTAGATAAGCAAAAAGTGGCCACATGGGCTACCCTACAGAAGGAATTCACGGAGGAGTTTCGGTTGCTCCGTGATGACAACGAAATTGTAACAGAGATATACAGTACCAAGCAAGGTACTAAGGAGACAGTACGGGCATACAGTCGGAGGCTGAAAGAACTCTTGGGTAAAATGGAGAGCCAGCCGGCTGACGGCTTAAAAAAACGATGGTTTGTGGAAGGATTGAAATCCTCCCTATGAAAAAAAATGAAGATTGTACCCCCGACGTCATATGATGACGCCTATAACAGGGCGATGGATCTAGAAAGCGAATATAAAACATCAAGGAAGAAGAAAAGTAATAGATATTCATTTGACGATGATGAAGATTTTGACGGGGAGAGCAGTAGCGGTGGCGAATCGGGTAAAAAGGTACACGCGCTCCAGAAGGACATGGAACGAATGTTGAAAGAATTCAAAGCCATGAAAGAGAGTACAAGTAAGACGGAAGAAAATGAAGTGTGGTGTACAGACTGTAGGAGTGACGGACACACAAGGGCTACTTGCCCGAAGAAGGTATTCTGTGAGATTTGCCAAGTGATGGGACACTCCACCAAGGAGTGCCCATACAATATGAAAACCCGAAGCACGAACCAGGTGTTGTTCACGGAGTAGGCCACAACATCCGCACCAACGGGTATGGGCCAGCAGACTAACACAACGGCATCATCTGGAGGAAATCGGGACAACAGACGAGGCGGCGGAAGGAATAGCAACAATAACAATAACGGAAGCCGTATCCAGTATGACGCCAAGGGCCGGCCAATTATCCAATGTAGGGCCTGTAATCAATGGGGGCACTTCGCCCGTGATTGCACGAAGGAAGCCACCCCTCAGCACCTCTGCCGTTGGTGTGGGCCAGGCGACCATGAGGATGCAAATTGTCCGCAGGTAGGGGTTAATCTCCTCAACATTGAGAAGGCTGAGAAGACTGGTGAGAAAGAAGTACTGGCGATCACCTGCGCCTAGACGAAAAAAGCCACTTATCCCGACCCCCGTACGGAGAAGGAGAGATTACGGGAGGCAAAGGCCAATATTGAACGTGAGATGACGACCGAACGACGGGACAACGAGGTGGCGAGTACATCATCCCGTATGGAAGCGGAAAATAACATCATTGGGCAAATCTTGCAGATGGAGGTGCCGATAAAGGTAAAAGACCTTCTAGACTCTATGCCACAATTGAGGACTGCCATCCTCACCAATGTGCAAAGCCCCGCAGCGTCGAGTGCACCACAGGTAGGGGTTCCCGCCACCGCTTCGAAGAGTACACCACAGGTGGAGGTTTCTGTCAGCCCTTCGACTGACCCGATGTTACTAGCCTTGAGCAGTGGTAGACACCCAGCTGTGGTAGAAATGGGTATCCGTGGGACCATTCTGAAGGACACCATTGTGGACGGTGGATCTGGGGTGAATGTACTACCAGAAGAAACATGGAAGCAGCTGGGGAAGCCCACCCTATGGCCACCCACATTCAACCTGGTGGGAGCGGACCAACACGGCATTAAGCCACTCGGCCTGTTGATGGCCCAGCAAGTGACAATTGGTACGCAACCATTCTTGTTAGATTTCGTGGTTATTCCTTCGAAGAAGAAAGGCTATGACGCCATCCTGGGGAGAGCGTGGTTGATCAACGCGAGGGTAAACCACAACTGGAAGAAAAATACACTTTCCATGGAGAAGGGAGGGCGGAAATATACCATTGACCTACACACCCAAGATGTTGGCGAAGAGCTCGCCTCTTCCGACTCAGACTTAGAGGACTCTAATAAAAGGGAAGGGGGCCCCGATGAAAGCAAGGGCAAGAACGCAATGGAGCCGAACAGTGAAGGGGTGCTCGAATTGGAGGGATGTTCTGAAGATGAGGTATGCTCACTTAACGGGCTCTTCCACTGGCAAATGGAGGATTACGAAATGTTCCAAAGCTATAGGCTCGAAGTAGAGGAACCAGAGCAACCAACAGAGGTGTACCTGCCAGAATACAAAGAATATTGGAAGGGAGACGCCCCAAATCCTGGCGACGTAGATAATCCGAAGAGTGTTGGCCACGATTGGAACCCTGTATGGAAGACCGCATTCTTCAAAATCTTTATTATTCTTCTTCTTCTTATGTACGGGAAGGAGACCGTGGTCCCTGTAAAATTTGTGGTTCTAGGTCTTCGGATGGCCATTGAAAATAGACTTGCCACCAACGGGCCCAAATTGAAACCCTACCACGCGAAGCGCGCAGGGGACCCGAGAGGCCGGACGGACACCCGAGAGCCCAAAGGGGGACCCGAGAGGATGGAAGGGGACCTAAGAGGCCGGGCAAGCGACTCGAGAGGCACGGGACAAAAGTAGGAGACTTTTGGGCGAGGACAACCGAGAAGGATGAAGAGCGATCCCAGAGACGGGGGACCCGAGCCGAAGACTCTCTAGACAACTTTTAAAAAAAAAAAAAAAAAAAAAAAAAGGAGAGAGAAAAAAATTGCATGGTCGTACGATAGCGACCGTACGGTCAAAAAAAAGAAAAAGAAAAAAAAGGAGAAAAAAGGCCACCGTACGGTGGGGAAGAGAAAGTGGCCACCGTACGGTGGGCCCACCGAAGGTGGCATCACCGTACGATGGAACCACCGAAGGTGGCATCACCGTACGATGGAACCACCGTGCGGTGAAACCACCGACGGTGGAACCACCGTGCGGTGGAACCACCGACGGTGGAACCACCATGCGGTGGAATCACCGACGGTGACACCATCGTGCGGTGGGAGCCACCGAAGGCCGTGCAAAACGGATAAAACGCCGCACGAAGACACCGCCGCGCAAGGATAAAACGCCGCGCAAGGGAAAAAAAGGAACGCCGCACACCGAGGATAGGAGGAAGCCACCACGCCGCACGAGGAAGTCACCACGCCGCACGAAGAAGCCGCACACTGCACAGCACCGGACACCGCGGGGCGCGAAGGAAAAGGCACCGCAGGGCGCGAAGGAAAAGGCAGTATCAATTGAGTAGCAGTTGGTGGAAGCTGAGATTGAAGAACGTGTTTTGCAGACAAGTTTGGGTTAGGCACAGGAGGACTGTGATGGCAAAGGAAGCAATATTGGTGAAATCCGCACTTGAGCATCGGATGGTAGCAGAAAAGGGTTTTCAGGCGAGGATGCAGCAAGTGTATAAGATCCGGGCCCGACTGGCGTCAGTAGTTCCTGTCGTTCATCTCTATTTTGTATTAAGTCGTCGGAGTCGACTTCTTTTCTTGGGGGGGATGATGTTGACGGGAATAATCATTATGTTATGTTGTTATATTATGTTTATGTTGTCGTCGGTAATAATGAGTTACGGCGGTCAGTTAGTTGGCCGACGGGTAGGTAGTTGGAGTCGCGACGGTTGTGTCGCACCCCTTCGGGTATTATATATTGTGTACCTTTTCTTCGAAGTATCATCATGTTAGTCATGTCAGATGTAATGTTATAAGCACTTATTGTACATGGACTGTGGAATTAATACGGAGGCTGGTTATTTAATATATTTCCGTTATGTTCTGTGCATTTACTTTCTGCATTTAACCGTTTACCCGAGAGGGCAAACACCTTTTACTCCAATTCCTCAACTCTTTTAGCCTTTAACAAGCTGCAAACACTTAGAAATTTTAGAAACCCTTGAAAACTCAATCTGATTTGAAGGTTTGGGAGTGAAATTCGTCTTTGATTAATCTGAAAATAAACAACTTAGTTCCAAAATCTGTGAAATAAATGTTGAAATCAGATTCAAATCCTGGAAAATATGTGAAAATCAGACCAAGTCCCTGAAAACTCCATCCAAAATTTGAAAACCAGATCGAAAACTCAATAAATCTGCCTTGAATACCCCTGTCACCTTCAGAATCTCAGAAAATTTTGAATCTGCACTTGTAATGTCTTTGAAATGCTCTTGAAAACCTTCGAAATCCTCTTGAAATCTGTACAAAAACTCTCAAAACTTGTCCTCCTTTTGTGTCTTGCTCTTCCAAGTTCAAACTTTCACAATGAATGAAATGAATGAACAATTCATTAAGTACAAACTCACAAAGAGTTCAATTTGTTCATTTAGAAACACCAAAGTTCAAAAAGTCGGACTTGCCACGGACTCGACAAACCAAAAATTTGGACTCGGACTCGGACTCGTGAAAGACTCGGCAAGGACTCGGCAAAAAAAAAACCGTAGTTTTACAAAAAAACATAAAGAAATTAATGCATTTAGAGAACATAAGAGTCATAATTGAAACATTACACATGTCATATGATCAACAAACGCGCAATATTTTGAAATTTCATCATTCATACTCATAGCTTCAAACTTTCAACTCTAAAATGTATAATACCAAGATTTCTTCAATGCTAATTATGTTGTTATATGGAGCCTAATCAGATTTGGAGGTTAAATTTTCCCTACTTCCATTAGTGCAGTTTCCCCCTATGTTTTTTGACGGGGGTTTGGGGCCAGCGCCCCCAAGTTGGGGTCAAGGGGCAGCACCCCTTGCGCTCTCCCTGTCGCGATACAGGGCGGGGTCGAGGGGCAGCGCCCCGCGAGGCCAAAAATACTTTTATTATTTTATAAAGGTGTCAGGTGTTATTTTTCTATTGGCCCACATCCAATTAGGGTTACCCCTTAACCCCAAAAAAGTCAAAAAGGGGGGGAGTTACGCCAAATGAAGGCAAAAAAACGAAAAAAAACTCGATTTTAAAGCTTGCCTGATGGTTTTTCTGGGTCGCGCGAGTCCATCTGAAAGACTCGCAAGTCCGTGCAAAAGACTCGCGCGAGTCCTTGCAAAAGAGTCGCGAGTCTTTCAAATGGACTCACCAGGACTCGCCTCGCGAGTCCTTGGCGAGTCGACTCATGGCTCCCACGGACTCGCGATTCCGTGGCGAGTCAGTTGACTCGTGGCTCCCATGGACTCGCGATTCCGTGGCGAGTCCACGAGTTTTTAAACTATGAGAAACACGATTCATCCTTCCCAAATCGAACTAGATTTGTTTCTATTTTTCTTCCATTCATCGAACCTAGACATGTTTTGTTTCTTTGTTGAGTTTAGTCTCTTTAGAAAGTTTCTATTTTGAGATTGAGTTCATGAAACGAACTCTATCCTTATTTCTCCTTCCAAATTCGAAACTTTCTAAAAACTTTTCTTTCCCTTAGTTCGAACTTAGGCAGATTTTCTTGACAGCAAGGCAGAGTTTGTCAATCTTTTCCATATAGCTGGCGGACTTTGTGAGGATCATTCTCATCTTGCCTCACATATTTCCTTCATGAGGGTGGAATTGATGAAAAGATTTCCAAAGGTTGGCGAGATTAACGAGTTTCTTTCCTTGGCATAGTTGAGAGAATAGTTTTCTTTCCTTGCTGCCAACCAAACTATTTCCCAGCCAAGGCGGACTTTGTCATAGAGTTTCCTTATTCTTTTCCAGCTTGGGCGGACTTCATGAAATGTCTTCCATCTTATCAAGCAATGAGGGCGGACTTGGAAGAACCTCTTCTCCATCTACATGGCAGACTTTATCAAACCTTTGCACCTCTTACTTGAAATATATTTCTCATGTGGGCGGACTTCATGGAACTTGTGCACCATAGGAAAGCAGACTTCATCACACTTGTGCACCTCATACATGGCGGGGTTCATCAAAGTTGTGCACCATGAGCAGGCGGTCTTGGAAGAAGGTATGCACCATGTTCAATCTCCTTCAAGGTGGACTTCAATAACTTCATTCCCCTATACATCCTAAGGCGGACTTAGTGAAATTCACTTCCCAAGTGTGGGCGGACTTCCTTTACACTTTGCACCTCTTTGCTTATTGTCTCCTTATCCCTCGGGTGGACTTGATTAAACTCATGCACCTTCTCCTTGGCAGGGTTCATCAAACTTGAGCACCATACTCAATCAAGGGCGGACTTTGCTCTTCATATGACTAAGTCAAGGGACTTGGTGAATGTTGGGAACCATACCATGAGCGGTTTTCATTAATCTTATGCACCATGAAGGCGGACTTCATGACTTCTTTGCACCAATTCAAGGCGGACTTTGTCAAACCCTTGACCCCATGAACCTCATTGCTGGGCAGACTTGGAGAGAGATGATCTCCATGGAAGCCAGATTCAAAATCTTCATCAGTTATGCATTTCAACTTGGATTTTCTTGAAATTTTAATTCATACTCCATTTATCCTTCGAATTCCTCTGGATCCCTAAAATTTAGGGACCTGACTTTTTCAATCAAAACTTGTTTGAAGGAATTTGTCGATCATTTTCAGTGTAACTTGGAGCCAACAGTGCAAACCCTAGATCCCCTTTCCAAAAATAGAAAAAGTAAGCATCCCTAAAAAATAGGAATTTTTGTTCTAAAAATAGCCACTTCGAGGATCGTGCTTAAAGTGCCAAAAACGAAACTTCCTAAAAAAATAGGAAAAAGCAAAAAAACAAAACTTTCCAAAAATAGAAAGTTGTCCAAATTGACCCAAATCAATTGCAATCTTCGTCCTTCGGACTTTCTAGGCACCTTGATTGTGTCTAGACTCTGTTCTGAACATGGTTTGCAGTTTGCACAGATTGACTTATGTCTTTCAAAACTCAGACCTTTCAAAATTGACAAAATTGGTGCCGAGAAGGGTTGCGAGACTCTAACAAAAACCCTAAAAAGCAAAAAAACAGGGGGTCCCCATTTGCAATGGGGCGACGTGTGAAAAAGGTCACACCAAGACTATTTCCTAGTTGTGGTTGACCTATGGTGGAAATAGACCTCCAGATAAAGGGCTGGTTCCCTCTGGATATCACCTAAACTATTTGCTTTGTCAGAAAAAAGGATAGAGAAGAATGCATGTGAAATTAAACTACAGCTACTTGAGGTGATGCACTGGAATACCTTAAAATGATTACAATAGGATCAATTCATACTTTCTTGCTCACAACCTATTCAAACTTAAAGGACCATAAATGTTTCATATGAAGGCTACCTATTTCAGATTTGCATAGATGACAATAACAAAATCTGGAATAGATTCTTGCACATCATACAACCTGGTCAACTTATAAGAAAACTAGCTTGACACATAATAGAGGTGCATGGAATTAAAGGATATGTAAGAAATCGCAATAAATTTCATATGAACACACAATAATATGAATCTAACACAGAAAAATTGGAAGGAACAGCAACAAGTATTTTATTGATCTTTGAAGAATCTCATTACAAAATGGAAACAACTCTAGAATCTTTACAAAAATGCATTAATAGGTTTTGCACCTGATCACATTCCAGAAAAATCAGAGAGGAGCCCTTTCTCCAGCTGAGAAAAAACATATATCAAGAGAAAATCAGAGTTGCTATGGCTGCTTGCCTGCTGTCCCTGCCTAGCTGGAAGGAGAACTCCTGCTGATCTGAGTGCTAACTACTGAAAGCATGCTGATCTGTCTTCTAGAAATGTTGTTGAACTGTTGATTAGTCCCATGAAAGTAGGATCTGACCTTTTGGGGTCGAACATGAGAGAAAACCCCATGAAAAGAGGGTGAAAACTGAAAGAAAGAAGCTTATTTTGGCTTCAAAAATCACCTTTACTGGTGTGTAATACATCTAGATCTCCAAATTAGGTGTAGAACTGTCTATCAGGTCTTAAAATCCTCCTAGCAGTGTGGATCTTGTTCATGAACGACCCTTGCTTGAAAGGGGGTTATAACTGAAGCCATTCAGTTTATCATGCTCTTAAAGCAACTCTTAACTCCTACATCTATCATGTGAGCTCTTTAGCACTGCTGCAGACTCTTCAAAACTCCACCTTTCAAGCCTTTAGCTGATACATCTAATATCTTCTCCTTGAAAGGTGGCTTGAAATGATGAAACTGAAAGCTAGGTGTATTAACTCTATGTTCTCCACTTATCTGGATGTCATCTTCTGAAAATTTCATTAAGACAGTTATCAAGAATCCAAGATCTTAATTTCTAAGATTACTGTCATCATTCATGCCTTTGATTGATCAGTCACAATGTTCTTAATATCTAAACTGCCTCAAACCTTCTTGATGGTTCTGTTTCACTGAAGATCATTGTCTGGCTTATGTTGACTGAGACTTTTACATCTCTGTTCTGTGGTGAATATCTGCACATAGTATTACTCTGACTGCAATGATTGTATCTTATTTGGTCTGCACTACTGTATACCTTTAATCTCTTTTGACAGTGAATAGGAAATACTGCAACATTTACTGTTAACTCTGTGCTTTAGTCTGACTGCTCCAATATGCATGAATCAAGCTAGGTGTTTCTTTTTGTCATACACCCTCTTGAAAGTATTGTTCTCAGATTTTGATGCATTCAAGACTTTATGCTGCACTATACCCATGTCTGGACTGCCATTGTTCTTTAAGACTGCTAAATTCTCTTTTGGATAGGGACATCACTATCTCTCCTTTATTTCTTTGTTTGTCACGAGGGTAACATACATGTAACTGCTTGTCAAAATGAATGGCCTAAGCAATGACTGTCTCTTACATGGCTGCTACTGTGATGTCTTTTGACAGTGATTCTTGTGTTCTTACTGGTCTGCATAAGCTGCTCTAGGTGTTTAAGACAAACCCTAGCTCATCATGGCATTCATTCACATGTACTCTGTACTTTCTAAGCCCTTTTCATCAAAAGACTGCTCTAACCTTATGACTGTTATGAGTGTATAGAACATTGTCTTTATAGTCAATAAACCTCTTTATATTGGCATGGGATACCAACTTTTGTCCTTATCTGTGCTCTTTACTCATTATCTTTCACTCTTGTTTGTGCAAGATTTGGGCCTTTGGTCTATGTGAATCTCACGTCTATTTGATGCTCAAATTAAAGAAAATATCAGACATTGACTGTTATATAAGGTGTGTAGTTGTACAATGAAATTTATGCCAATACAGCATCCTTGACTGTTCAAACACCATTAAGGCACTGTATTATGTCAACATTTCCGTGTGATTTGACGTTCTGAGCTTTGACCAGTATCGAGTATACTGTCCTCAAAGTCTTTTCTGATGGTCTGAGACTTCTTTGTGCTGCTGTGGATATCAGGAGAATCCCCATAACCACTGTATCTTGATCATACCATTTATTGTTTTGTGTTCTTGCTATCATTGTTATAGACCATTCATCTTCATTGTCATGCATTATGCTAACCTCTTTGGAACTGTCTTTAATCACTGTTCCATACCTTTGGCTATGATCTCTAACTCTTATGACAGTGAAAACTATGACTGTTCCTTATGTTGTGATAGGTTCTTGGCATAATAGAAGACCTTGTAAGTGTCTTGTTTTGTCCATTGGTGAGATAGTCTTACCTTTAGGACTTAATACTTGTTGCTCTAATGGATGCCATCTCACCTTATGCTCTGAATAAACATTGATCACTGTTTTGATTGTGCATTCGCTGACCCTAGGGCTTCAAGATTTGAGAAATTTGATGATACTTGATAGATTTATAAAAGCTGATACCTCTGTGACTGTATATTAGTTACTATTCACTGTCTCATAGCTTGTTTGCAATCAACTCAGGTTTGACTACTATTATTCTGGTTTTGCTCTGATAGGAATGACATTTTGCATGTTGTTCTGTTTTTGATAATGCCCTATTGTCCTTTTGACAGTGAATAGAAAGTTAAAACCACTGTTCTCTTTGATGAACGCCTGTGATCATTAAGTGATTGTTCTTGTAGCTTTATTTTGATCTTCAAGTCTTTAATACTTTTCACAGATCTTGTGTATTATATAAAGCTCTTTTGCCTTTCAATATCCTTTTTGATGGCTGCGAATTTGGTTTCTCTGTTCTTTTGACATTTTTTGATGGAATGAAAATCCCTCATTTGAATACTGTGCTCTTGAAGACTGATCCTTATTTACCGTAAACACTACATTCTTCACAGGGATTCAATCATGATGCTCTTGTCATGAATGGAGGCTGCTCTTTATCACTGCCATTACAAATTTTGCCTGGCTGTAGATTTTCATGACCGGGACACTCATTTTATCATGAAGACTGTGTTTGCCACATACGGGTAAACGATTAAATGCAGAAAGTAAATGCACAGAACATAATGGAAATATATTAAATAACCAGTCTCTGTATTAATTCAACAGTCCATGTACATAAAGTGCTTATAACATTAAACCCATATACAACTATCATGATGATACTAAGAAGGAACGGTATGCAATATATAATACCCGAAGGGGTGCGACCAACCGTCGCGTCCAACTGCCCTTTGGGACGACTAACTAACTGACTGCCATAACTCATTATTACCAACGACAACATAAACATAATATGACAACATAACATAATGATTATTACCGACGACAACATAAACATAATATGACAACATAACATAATGATTATTCCCGGCAACATCATCCCCCCCAAGAAAAGAAGTCGTCTCCGGATGACTTAATACAAAATAGAGATGACATTAAACAAAACCAAGGTAGAGAACTGCAGGAACTGCGAACGCTAGTCGAGTGTGGAACTCATACGCCTGCTGCTTCCTCGCCTGAAAACCCTTTCCTGCTACCATCTGATGCTCAAGTGCGGATGTCACCATTATTGCTTCCGTAAGGAATTCTTTTTTCTTCCTTACATCACAGTCCTCCTTTACCTAAACCAAACTTGTCTGCAAAACACGCTTTCAGTCTCAGCCTCCAACTGCTACTCAAATGATACTGTTTCCCTAGCTGATTTGTCCTCAATAGCCACCCTGCTCTCTCGGCATCCAACTCTTGGGTATGTTGAGCTAAGTCTCACACTACTACTGCTTCCAACCTGGTGGTCAGCTCCTCCCGAGCCCTCTGTGCATCCCACCAAGGCAACCTCACGTCCAGCCGAGACATACTCCGAGTTCCTCAAGCGTACCATTCATGCCTGGAAGTGGCCACAACCTTCTGGCACAAAGGCTAGGAGACGCCTCAAATCCTCCATCAGACTCCCCAAAGGCTCATAACTGAACTGAATAACTCTCTGGTGTTGTACGACTTCGCGTTCTTGCAATGCCTTCCCTCAAACTCCATTTGTTCGCAACCTCCAAATTTGTCTCCCTCTATGGCTTATGGCTTCCCCGCCAATGCTTAGCTTCAGGCTTCTTTCTCACAGTACGGAACAACCCAAACACTTATCGTGACTTCTCGGATGACCTTCGCCCAACTCCAAGAAGTGTATTGTAGCTCAAAAATAAACTAGGGTTCTGGGGCAGCGCCCCCGCCGCCAGCACCAATTTACAACCCTCAGAATCATACGAAAGTCCATGGCGCACATCATTTCTGTGATATTTTAAGATGCCAAAACCCTTCTTCTCCACTCTAATATTTTCAGCTTCCTGGCTCGAGATGTCATCGAATGATTTTTCAATCTGGTCGTCGTTTTTTTTTTTTTTTTTTCCGCTGTAATGTCCCTGATGGCACCCCGACCATACAACCTCCCTGTATGGTCAACAACAACACTGACACCTCCAATTGTACGACCACCTTCCCATGCGGTCAACACCCTCCTTACCGTACGGTCACCCCTCCATCGTACGGATCACACCGTATGAACACCATGACCAACCGTCCACACTGTACAGTCCTCCTGCACGCCCAACGCAGTTCAACCATACGGGGGTCCACTGTATGGTGGTTCCACCGCACGTGGTCCAACGTACGGTGGTTCCACCGCACGATAGTCTTCACCGTACGGTGGTCTCATCGCACGGTAGTCTCACCGTACGGTGGTTCCACCGCATAGTGGTCTCACCGTACAGTGGTCCCACCACCACTTTCAAGATTTTTTTTTTTTTCTTCTTCTTAAATCCCTAATCTAGTCTTCGGCTCGGGTCTCGTGCCTCTGGGATTGCCCTTTCTCGGTTTGCCTCACCCGAGAGTCTCCCGCTTTGGTCCTGTGTCGGTCGAGTCATCTGCCCGGCCTCTCAGGTCCCCTTCCATCCTCTCGGGTCCCCCTCCGGACTCTTGGGTGTCCTTCCAGCCTCTCGGGTCCCTTGCGCGCTTCTCGTGGTAGGGTTTCAATTTGGACCCGTTGATGGCAAGTCTATTTTCAATGGCCTTCCCGTACATAAGAAGAAGAAGAATAATAAAGATTTTGAAGGCTGCGACCTTCCACATAGGGTTCCAATCGTTGCCGACACGAATGATCTTGGGATTATCTACGTCACCGAGGTTTGGGGCATCTCCCTTCCAATATTCTCTGTATTCCGACAGGTACACCTCCTCTGTTGCTTGCTCGGGTTCCTCTACTTTGAGCCTGTAGCTCTGGAACATTTCGTAATCCTCCATCTGCCAGTGGAAGAGCGCATTCAATGACCCCGTCTCATCCTCAGAGCACTCTCCTAGTTTGAGAATACCTTCGTCGTTGGGCTCCCTGCAGCCCCGTCCTTCGTTCCTCAGGTCGCCTTCTCCTTCACCCTCCGATTCCAAAGATGATGCCAGTTCCTCACTAACCAACTGTGTCCCGAGGTCTATGATAAACTTCCTTCCTCCATTCTCCATAGATAGAGTGTTCTTCTTGTAGTTGTGGGTGGCCTTGGTTGCCACCAGCCACCCTCTCCCTAAGATCGCATCATACCCTTTTTTCTTTAGTGGGATTACCACGAAGTCCAGTATGAAGGGTTGCGTCGCGATGGTAACTTGTTGGCCCGTTAGTGTCCCGATGGGTTTGATTCCATGCTGATCTGCTCCCAACAGATTGAATGTAGATGGCCACAGTGTCGGCTTCCCCAGCTTCTACTAGGTTTCTTCTGGAAGAACATTCACTCCTGATCCACCGTTGATGATGGTATCAGTTAGAATGGTGCCAAGGATACCCATCACCACAATGGCCAGTTTCCTTCCAGTGTTAACTGCTAGCAGCATGGGGTCTATTGCAGACCCCCCAGAAACATCTGTGCGGTGGTTGGTATTGGTGCGTGGTTGGGAGAGGTTATTTAGCAACGCCGTTCGTAATTGAGGCATCATCTGGAGGAGGTCGTGTACCTTCACAGGCACCTCCAGTTTTAAAATTTGATTTAGTATAGCCTCCTCCGCGTCCGGTCTACTGGAAGTACCCGTCGTACTCTTCGCCTTCGCCCTTTCTCGTATCTCTTTCTCAATTTCTTCCCGTGCTTCCTGTACCCTTCGCTTCTTCGTCTCCGGGTCTAGGCACATTGCGTGTCTGGCTTGGGCACGGGTTACGACCAGTACTTCCTCTTCTTTGGTTTCCTCGATATTGAGCAAGTTGATGCCGAACTTCGGGCAGGTGGCGTCTTCGTGGTCTCTCGGTCCGCACCATTTGCACAAATATTGTGTGGCCTCTCCCTTCTGGCAGTCTCGAGCGAAGTGCCCCCACTGGTTGCACGCTCTGCATTGTACCATCGGTCGGCCTTTGGAGTCGTATTGGATCCGGCTCCTTGTATTGTTATTGTTGTTTCATCCTCCCCACCGGTTATCTCGGTAGCCTCCCGATGTTGCATTGTTGTTCGCCTGGGAGCTGCCGGTACCGCCCGATGTAGTTGGTTGTTCCTGCGTAAGCAATACTCGTTGGTTTCATGTTTTCATGTTGTAGGGGCATTCCCTGGTGGGATGCCCCATCAACTGGCATATATCACAATAGGCCTTCTTTTGGCAGGAGCCTTTCGTGTGGCCGTCCGTCATACATTCCATGCACCAAAGCTCCCCTTCGTCGGTCTTACTTGGACCTCCCTTCATAACCTTCAGCTCTTTCATCATCCTCAGCATGTCCTTCTGCAGGGCTTGCACCTTTTTGCCAGACTCGCCATCGCTGCTGCTTCCCTCGAAAGATTCATCATCCTCGGACGAGCTATCCTTCTTCTTTTTCTTCTTGGATGTCTTGGTTTCGCTCTCGAGATCCATCGCTCTATTATATGCATCTTCGTACGAGGTTGGTGGAACAATTTTCATCTTCTTCCGGATGGAGTGTTTCAGTCCCTCCACGAACCATCTCCTTTTCAACCCATCCGCTGGTTGACTCTCCATTTTCCCCAACAGTTCCTTGAGCTGCCGACTATAGGCTCGGACAGTCTTGTTCTTGTTCTGCTTTGTGCCATAGATTTCGGATACTATTTCATTGTTGTCTTTGAGGAGACGAAACTCTATCCCGAACTCCTTCTTTAGGTTGGGCCATGTGTCAACTTTGGCCTTATCCGCATCGGAGTACCAGTCGATGGCCACTCCCCTTAAGGTTGCTGGAAATTGTGTTACCCACTCGTCCTGGTTGGTAACATTGTTTGCTGACCATATGGTTTCGCAAGTGCGACAATGGCGGATAGGATCTTCCTTCCCGTCGCCGTTGAACTTCGGCAGCTTCTGCTTACTTGCCATCCCACCGCTGGGTCTCGCTCCTCTGGTGCCTTGTGTGCTTGTACGTGGTGATCCTCTGCCTCCGCCTCCTGCACCTGACCCTCTACTCATGGGTCCTCCGGATAAGGTTGTTGATCCCGAACCAAACAAATTGCCTCCCGTACGGTACCCTTGTGCTCCCTTGGCACCGTCGGCCGTACCGTCACCTTCGGTCGTCTCCCTCCGGTTGTCCTCCGAAATGGACAAGTTCTTTAGTAGGTCTCTGGTAGCGTCGATTAGGTTTAGACTTCGCCTTGTTTGTTCCACCAACTCTTCGCGACTTCATACCCTATGGTGGTATTCTGGCGAAGTGTAGAGTTCTCCTTCGACACCCTCCGTGACTCCTAGGTTCCCTTTGGGCAACCCTACGATAGTGTAGAGAGTGTAATTCTCTCCGTCTATCTCTGCCTCCGCAACCTCCATGACACCTCTTGGGTTCCCTTCGAGCAACCCCTTGGTCGGTCGTCCCTCGGCAAGCTGCCTTAGCCTACGCCTTCGTTCTATTTGCTGTCTAAGATTCAACGCTCTTTTTTCCACTTTCGTCACTTTGTATCTTTTTATTTTTGTCCTTATTTAGTATATTTGGCATAAATCACTTCCGTACATAGCAAGCACACACCATGTACACAATTTTTTTTTTTTTTTTTTTTTCCCCTTTCGGCAACAATTTATCTCAACATTGTGTCGAGATTATTATAAGGTTCAATTTCCCCTTCGCCTCTTGCCATCACGCTTTGCGTCCCACGACGATTGTTCCGTTTGTGCATCGTCGGCCTCTGGGTTAATCTCACCGACGAGTAGGCCCATCGTGTCCATACGCCATCTGCTCCTTCCTTTCCCGAGTATGTCTAGGCAATGGCGCCAAATGTTTGCCACATACGGGTAAACAATTAAATGCAGAAAGTAAATGCACAGAACATAATGGAAATATATTAAATAACCAGTCTCTGTATTAATTCAACAGTCCATGTACATCAAGTGCTTATAACATTAAACCTAGATACGACTATCATGATGATACTAAGAAGGAACAGTATGCAATATATAATACCCGAAGGGGTGCGACCAACCTTTGCGTCCAACCGCCCTTTGGGACGACTAACTAATTGACTGCCGTAACTCATTATTACCAACGACAACATAAACATAATATGACAACATAACATAATGATTATTCCCAGCAACAGACTGCTCTCTAAATTATTTCAAATGCTACAACACTCTTTCAAATACTTACAGTCTTCACCATGTAATGATTTTCTTTATTGATCTTATCACTGTGATTTGTTCTCACCACCATTGATGAACTGTCAATGTATCACTTCATCTTCTTTTGATGGTGATATTTGATCATTCACTGCCATTGATTATGATCTTGTTCTGGACTGGCACAATGCTATACATGTGACTGCTGCTCTACAAATAGCACACTGTTATAAAACTCTGCCATATAGCCTTTCAAAATGCATGGTTACTGTTTTCTTACTCTGTCCACTGTCATCTTACTTTGGATCTGCTCTGTAGATGGTTGCTTATGGCTCACTGACTGTGCTTTGATAGCATAGGGCTTCCTTATCTCTATCTCTTTAGGCACAGTTACTTGTAGCTTGTTGTCTTCTTGCTCAATGAACCTGTATTTAATGGTGGTTCCATCATGATGATTGTTTGCTGCTCTGTCCTATACCAGAAACTGATCTCACTGTCAATAAGGCTGCACTGCTCCCCTTGGTGAATCAGCAAGTAACCACAGTCCTGTATCCTCCACATTGCATGAATGATATAATGAAGAGATCTTTCCCAGGGCTATCTATGCAATGACTACTTGCTATGACTTGATGGTTTCAAAACACATCCATTTTGGAAATTCTAAGAATGCACACAGTGAAGGCAAACAAAATACAAAGACAAACTTGTATACATTAACTCCTTTTCGTATGATATAATCCTTTTCAAACTATAATATCTAACCATCTATTTTTAGAGCATTTCCATGCATCTTTCAAGGATTTTAGCCTTTTTTGAACACGAGATTAAACATAAATCCAAGGATGCATTTGAAAAGAATAGTAAGGCAACTCACTGTTATAAATATTATTGTGGCTTCTTCCCTGATCTGCTCATGCGGACTGGAAGTAGGGCTCTGAGAACTCAAAGTAAACCCTCTCGTAACCCGTGGTTGCAAATAGTCCAATACTAGCTTGTCTGGCCGCCATCAAAGCTTTGAGCTGCAGCGTATGGAGTGATAGAGCATCTAGGGTTTCTTTCTTCTTGAAATAGTATACACAAGTGAACTAACCTCTACAGTTAGTTTCTAGCCTAGAACCTGACCTCCCATGCTGAACCATGGTTAACAAAAATTGCTACTCAAAATGAAATCTCCCTCTCAAACTCTAGACTCAAAAGTTGACCATTTGAATTCACTCTGCGTGGGCTTTTCAAAGCAACACATAAATTTCTCTTTTGACTTTAACAAGTGGGGAACAAATTTTATGATTCTAAATCCCTCTTCAATATAAATGTGAACCTTTCTTGAAAATCATTAAGGATTTGATAAAACAAGGATTATATCCCCCACAAATTTAATAAAAATGAAAGGAAATTGATATTAATTTCACCTTTATAATTATTTAGTACCCATACACTTCTTGATAAGATTTAGAACTTTGAGACAAGGCTATTTTGTTCTTAAAAACAACAAAATAGGTAACACCAAATACTCTTTTTTCGGTGAAATCAGAGATTGTTAGTTTCTGTTATAATGCTGCAAGCGATTTCATGTAGGTTTGCTATTTTAAAGTTTTCTATTCTTGGGTGAGGGTAGCTGTATTAAAACGAAGACCAAAAAACGAAAAAAAATGGACAGAAAACTTCCAGGAAAAAACAAGGAGAACAAGGAAGAATTGCAGAGGAGAGGAATATATAGAAAAAATAAGAAAATATTGCCACAATATTGTGATAAATTGGGAATATATCATTATTTTCCGGAAAAAAATGGATTTTCTTAGTCAAATTCTTGATCAATATTTTCAGAATCTTGTGGTGTTTTGGGGAATTTATTGGTAAGCATAGTGATAAACTCGATATTGTGATTTCTTGCTATATTTTGGCGATATCTTCTTCTCTGAATCGAATTCTACATTATTAGAACATTGTATTGTCTAGATGCCATTTCAATTTTCAATGTATATAATAATATACATGTCCCAAAAAATTTCAAACCAAAAATTACTATTTGGCACTAACATACATCAATTTTCCACATTGTATTGAGTCTTAAGCCACAAGAGCAACATTGCAGTAATTCTTCACAAATGTTTCCAGCTAATCTTTGCAGGAGAATTATGATCTAGCATTGTAGTTTTGTTTTGCTTGTTATAAGGTCAAAATTAGATTGTCATCATTTTTAGACCATTCTAAATGGATTTAAATTCGTGACTTGTGCAAATTTTTATTTGCAGAGCATAAGTTCAATTTTACATGTGAGGAAGATTTTTGAAGTTGGAATCTCAGAACGACAACATGAGCAGGCAGGGATATTAAATTTAAATATTGTAAAAAAGGTAAAAAGGGTGTAATTTTTGACACTGTTATCCATGTGTGAAATTAGGTTTTTCCAATTACTAAAGCAAGAATAAATATCTCTGTATTGTTATATTGTTTGTTATTAAATTATATAGCAACATATATAAACATCTTTTGTTCGATTTGCTTGTAGGCATTTATATCTATTACAAATGAGCTTGTCTACATCCATGAACTGGTGAGTTTGTTTTATAAGAGTTAATGTTTGCTTATATCAAGTGAGAAAGTGATATGTTTACTATCATTGTGTACGGTTACCACATGATGAAGATTGATTATTTGCTATCCATTTTGTGAAGACAAATGAAATTAGATTCTATGGTTATTATCATGTATTCAATAGAATAACAAAGGAAACGATGTCTTTACAACCAGGAAGGTGATGGCAGTAGTCATATAGTAATTCTAAGATTTGAAGCGAAGGCCATCTAACTCTGATATACTAGCAAACAGTTAATTTATTCTTACGTTCAATTTTTTTTGTCTAAACCTGAGGTCTGTGAGCATTTTCTTACATCCATCTATGGGAGATTCTTAAATATGTACGATTCTACAGATATAATTCTATATTGACATCTCATCAATTCTTGATATCTATGGATTGGTATCAACTCAGCCTTGATTGATTCCAACTAACGTTCTTCATCTTTGCTTGAAATCTTGAATCAAAATAACATTACAACTTATTAGAACAGTCAATAAAACTGTAGACTTTTAGTTTGGGATCTTATCCAACAAAAAACAATTTCATGATTTTAAAGTCAAACTTTTGCATCATTTGTTTTGGCACTTGGAGACATCAAACTCTACTTGATGAGTCAATAAAGCCATTTCACTTGTCCAGGATTCCCCGGAAGTCGGACTGTAAAATTTTTACTACAACTTTTGCTCTGAGTATGGGCAGTACACAAATAGACAACCCAAAAGGAGTTAGACCAAGAACAGTTTGTTTCATCTCAGGTATTCCATTCTCTATGGATTATATGATATTGAAAATTGTATTTTTAATATCTTGAGAAATCATCATTAAAGGTAAATAGATGTAATAGCCAACCCGGTTACTACCCATTTTTTTTGCAATACTCCTGATTTCCTAGACTTCAGACAATTCGTCAAACATTTCTCAAGAATCCAAATTCACAGAATTCTGATATGCATCACTTAGAACCAAAGCCACTAACCTTTTTTTTCATGAATTTCACCATAGAATCGTATCTCTGATCATAGCTTCATGTGAGCATTTTGTCATATAGATTGCATGTATACTGTGAAGGTTTCTTGATTTGTTTTGTCTTAATAACAGAATCCAGTCTGAGTATGACTTAATGTTGCTTGAAATACATATATCAGTCTGCAATTGAAATTGCACCACTCGGAAATTATCAACAGCAGCATCCTTCATCATTTCTTAGCGCTATCCCGAAGCCACTTCCAGGTAACAAGAATACAGCAGCAATAAAGGTCTGCATAAGTCCACGGTTTTGTGTTGCACAATGGTCTTCAGCGCCCAGCAAGGAACAGATAAAGGATAATCTCCCAAATTGATACAATCAGCATCCTAGCAACAATGAAAACCGACTTCAGCACCTTAATATCCTTTAAACGCCCCTTTAAAGGTGGAGTCTCAGTCAAAATGTGATTCTCCCTGGAAGAGTCTACACGTCCAGCTAGTACTCCAAGTTTTGACTCCTTTAAACTAGCAGTTGCATGCTTTTTTCATGCAATGGTGAGCCGATAGGATTTAGCTTGTAAGTTACTGTGTATATTAAACATAAACATACAAAACATTTCTATACAAACATCGACATAAGAAACATTGACATAGAATTTCAGAATAACATTGAGATAAAATTTTAGAATAATAAACATGGACATAGAAAATATTTTCATACAAACATCAACATAAGAAACATTGACATAGAATTTCAGAATAACATTGACATAAAATTTTAGAATATAACTCTTTGGAGTGAGTGCAAAAAGCTGTTCAGCAGATACTAAAAGAGCTAAAAGAGGCCTCAAACTGGCACATGGTATGATGAAATAAAGTTTGGCAGTAGGAGGACTTTGCTGTGTATTTAGTTAGCTATATAAAAAAAGTCCCTTCAATGTCCTGATTATCCTACGGGACCATGGGGAAATAGGCTAATGACATATCATACTATGCATGCTAGAAAGGGGACATTAAAAAACCACTGAAATGTATATACTTAATAATATAAATCTTCTAAGAAAGACAATTAAGCATAAAATCTCTGTACTTAGGGTTAGGAAGATTAACTTAACCATAGTTTTTGTCCAATTCCTTATCGAAACTCAACCATAAGAAAGTGGGAGTAAGGAGGAACAATAAGGTGTCCAAGAGACCCTCTACCCTAAGCCCAAGAGCGGAGTCAGAGCCAAAGCCCCCTTGGCCTCATGTTACCATCGATCAACTACCTTGAGGTGGTCTACCTAGTGAGGTATCGTATCATTGTTTCCCTTCATCACTTCCATCCTTATCCTTCTCTTGTGGTTAGAAATCCCTTAATTTAATAATCAACCATGATAGTGTTTGGAAAGATACAATAGGGTGTCCTGAACGCCCTTCCCCTCTAAGTCCAAGAGTGGTAGACTCTATCTACACCCCCGTGGCCTCATGGGACCATTGATCAACTACCATGAGGTGACGTACCTAGAGGAGGACCTCATCACTGGTCTTCCTCCTTGTACTTCCTTATATTACTATCATGGCTGTATGCTCAATATATATAATTGTCCATCATTGACTATTCCTTATGCCAGATATAATAAGAATTATGTAGGTCATTCATAATTATGTAATTATAAATAAATTCTTATTGTATTGTTTATTACCAAGAATGTTATGCTCAATATAATTAGGCACAAGGTATTCTACAATCTTAATAGACATTTGATCTGCAATTATAGTCTATTATTCTATAAAGTCATGAATAGGGTAGATCATACCAGATCTGCATTAACTGAAGATCCCTTCAGTTTGTTGATTATAGAAGATGCTTCTCCTTTATCTGAAGGTTGTTATTTATATTTCTGATGTGATTCGATTGGAGTTTGATCAAAGAGAATATTAGTTTTCAGTCGATTGGAGATTTAGTATTCGCTGTTTTATATCACATTTCATTCTAGAGTGAATCTCAGATTTGAAAGCTGATTCTGAGCACCTATGTTGCATGACTTCATTACATTTTGAGGCATGTTTTTTGGTGAATGTGTTGGTGTTGGTTCATTTCTCCTTGAATGGAGTGAAGGGCTTGGTTGCTGGCATGATTTAGAGGGCAAGGCGTTGGAATTTAGCTGGCTGGTTTTGGTTGTTTGAGAAGAGGTCGACTCCCCCCTTGTTTTGAAAGTATTTGTTGATATTATTTGAGTTTCCTTGAAACCTTGTTGTGTTTGCTCTTTCTTTCCAAAGTGACCACTTTGGAATTGGTTTGAAGTTGTTTGCTGCAGGGATAAATTTTTTCTTGGTTGAGATGTCCTCTTGGCTGGATGAACTGTCCCTTGAACCATGGCATGACACCTTGAGGGCATGCGATTGGGCTTTGAAAGGAGTCTGGCTTTGTGCTTGGTGTCTAGCTGCGTTACAGAGACTGCAGGTGTTTAGGACTGAGATTTCAAGGTATATTTGCTGACTTGATACTTTGATGAATTGCCCCTGCTCAAGCGGTAAGGGATAGATGACTGTCCATCGCATTTACTGTGTTGAATCAGACTCTAAGATTGATATTAGGCATTTTATGATGAGTTTTATGTGGGAACTAGCTCTTGTCTTCTGTTATAACTGGGAGGTGCCTAAACAAGCTTGGAGGAGGAATAAAGGCATGTGAAGGCTAACTATTTTCTGCTTCATATCAGTTTATCTCTGTTTGCATCAGTTTGGTATGCCTCTTCATAGTATGTATATCAAGGTTTATTTCGTATGAATGATTGTATTGCGATGGCTCAAAAAATTTAGGCTTTAAATGTCCTTGTTATTTGACAATCTATGGAAATAAATGATTCATGGGAAAGACAATATAGTATGCAACTCTATGCAATAATCTCCTGCAACAGTGGTACAGTAGAAATACACTTATTGCATATTTACGTGGTGAAAAGACAATTCTTGAAATGCAATAATGCCATTCAAAACTAAATCAGTAAATCAGACTCAATGCAAACTATAACAGTCCGTATGACAGCAAATTAACTACTTGTGCAAATGTATATGGTGGATTGATAAACAATTTCAAAAAAATTAAAAAATTTCAGGGGTTATTCTTACAAGCTAGGTTCTTTTAGATCATGGGTCATGCTAGATTTGGCTAAGACATAGGAAACCTTGATGGCCCCTCTTTGTATATGAACAAAATTGAATTGTATGATTAAAGATTGCATGCATTAAATGTCGTCTTCTGAACTCTCCCCGAGGGCCAAATTCATAGTGCAAATGCTCCTTTTCATTTGTGAAGAAGTTAGAAATGTGTTACGTTTTCTCATCATTCCATATACAATTGGGTGATATTGAAGCTTTGGGCAAGCTTGACCCCTAGGCAGTTTTGGAGATCATGTTAGTGATTGTTTTTTTTTTATCTATTCTTTGTGTTACTAGAAAAATAGAATTGACTGGTCTCAGCTATATCCTTGTTTGAACATTTATTTTGATTTATACCATTGATTCATTATGTAATAGAGATGTAGAAGTGGAATGACAACTTGTTTTGTGAATTGACATAGGAATTTTGCTTAGCGATCTAGTCTTTTATTGATTGCAAATCTATCTGTCATGGTTGTTATCGCTGGAGGATATGAAATGGCCCATATATTTTGACGACTATGGAAAGGATTTAATTTTGGAAATCATGTTAAAGTGATAGTTTTCTTTCCAAGTTATTTTTTGTTTTGTTAGGGGAAAAAGGTACGCAATTGGCCTAGTTTTGTTCATGTCTCAATAATTATATGAATTGATGCTATACCTTTCTTTATTTTTTCTTGAATTCATAAATTTCATGTACGAAGATTATATGGTGTATCTTCTTTAAGATCAAATGTACATAAGTGGTTGATTGTAGTGTAATAGATATTTTAAGGAGTGAGACGTGATCATGACATTTGTGTACTCATTGCTACATATACAGGTACATAATTTTGTTTTGCTCCAAAATATATAGGATATAAATAAGATGAAGAACTAAAATAATGAAGCTAGTACTTCTGCAATACTCTACAATTAACTTCTGCTTTGTTTTGGAGCTAGTACTATATATTACTATAGGACTAGTATATCATGGAACATTTGTTGCTTTATGAATGAAATTTGATTGAAAAATTATGAACGCTGCAAATTCTAATGGTTGATAATTTGATATTGAAATAATTCTCAATTGTTCACTCCAAGATCAAGTCTAATAGTTTAGACCTGAACAAATCTAGTGATTCAAATGCTTAGTCACCATAATTTTGAGTTTCTTTGTTTTCCTGTAGGTAAATGAAGTCATTAACTTGAACCAAAGTGATGAGAAAAGACTTAGGATGCTGATTGCACCTGGAATATGCCAAGAGGTATAATCATTCAATTTTGAGATTGCAATATTTAATGCTTCAAATATTTATTATTTTTAATTGAATCATATGTTTATTGTTGATTTTTTATAAATTTCAAATAACTTGGTTGGTGTTACCGTATGTGAGATATGCCATCATCATTTAGGTTTCTTATATAATAGAATGTTCTTCACTTAATATAATGTATGGATGGCGCATTCATTTGTTATCTGGTATTGGGGGATATGCTCAGAATTTACTTATATAGAATATAAACTCTTTCATTCACTTTTTTATTTGTGTCATTCTCCATTAAATGCATCTATGAATAATACTTGTACGTATTCTTGACGTTCTTGCTTGCCATGCTGTCTTTTTTTTTTACAATTATCTTGGTAAAATAAGATAAATATGCTTGATTGTTTATTCAAGTTTCTTAATTCTCTAGATAGAATTGAACCACAAAATAATCAGAATGTTCTGTTCTACTTAAATGTATTTCGCTTAATTAAGAGCCATGTTTATTTCCTTTATGAAATACCTTTTTTTTTGTGAATGGATTAAGGAAATTTGGAATAACTGGAAATACAATAATATATTTTGGAAAACATGAACATAAATAGGAATCTGGACAGGTATAGAACTGAGAGGAAGGTTGAGAGAGCTGCTGCAGTATAAACAAGAATGCAACTATGCCCGTGTCCAAACACACTGTGGTCATCTGAATATGGAAACATGAAGTCTGAAATGCAACTACAAAGTCTAAGACATTGGGACAAAAACTCACAATTACAGTTTCCAGAAATAATATAGGAATATAGAAATAATATGTGAGCTAAGTCAAAACAAACTACAGAAATATCAGAAAGGAGAGTTATTACAAAACCTCTATACAATTGTTTTTCCATTCGTACATATAGCTTAACAGAAAGAGAGGGGTTGACTGCTTGGGAGCTTGCCAAAATGGTCAAGCTGTTTTGTCCCCACTTTGAAATATGATTTAATAATAAAATTAAAATACAAAAGAATAAAAATAAAAATTAAATTAAAATATAAAATAATATAATTAAATATGATTAAAATTTGATTAAGTTAATGAATGGTCAAAAGGCATGAAATGATGAGTTGTGACTTCCCCAAATATGAGGTATAAAAGTGAGAAGAGAACTCATTTGAAGGGGGGATAATTTGGGAATTAGAAGTGCAGATCTGATTGTGAAAGGTTGTGTTCCTTTGGAAGGGCAGAAATAATGAAGAGTTGCATTCTTTCAAAGGGTGCTAATGGTGAAAGGGCGTGTCTCTTGCCAAAGGTCATACATGATGAAGAGGTGTGACCTCTCCCTCACATTGAGAGATATAAAGGAAGGAATCAAAAGCATCTAGTGACATCACCATCGATCAGATCAGATCAGAACTGTTATTAAGTTACAGGCAGTAACATCCTTGCTCTTGTTGGTATGCATGGGGATGTGCTTAATATATGAAGCCTGATAATGTTCTTATGCAGAATTTAATAGTAATATTAATATGCCTGAAATATGTATGACAGTCATACTTAATTTCATAGATATTCATAATACATGAGAAGTTATTATACTTATAGTCTAATTCTTGTTATTTCTGTCAGTATTTAAGAAGAAGGGACTGAATTGTTTGCAAAGAGGGGCAGTCTAAATCCAATCAATAGGATGATTCCCAAAATAGGGTAAGGATCAGCGTCCCGTAAACTTTGAGGGCATGGTCCCAAGATAGGGTAAGGGCTTGGATCTGTAAACTTTGAGGGAGCCTATTGTATCTTGGTCTCTAAGCGCTTTGGTAACATAGACATCCTCTTCTTCCTTAGAAATAAAGTAGTAACAAAGGTTGACACTTGCATTAAGAATTATGGATGATAAAATTAATTATCTAGTATGGTAGATGAACAATTTACTTATTAATAATTGATAAATTAATTGAACTATGGAATATCACAGATTTGATTCATGTTAAGATAGATTTGTCTCCAAATCAATTTAGTTTAAGTCATAAGTATATTGAAATAGATTAATTATGGTTAAAACAGACCTAAACCTAGTAGGGGACTAATACACAAGCATGTGTTTCAGCCTCCACATGAAGTCATAAAAGAGAGTGGGATCAAATATGGTCTGTGCTCTTAAATCCTAAGTGGCTAGAATTTATAGGACAATGAACTATAAATATTAAGTATTCTGGTCTATATATGTCATAATACCCTAGTGTGTATAAGACGGAGAAGTGGGAGATAGTGATTCACCAATAGATTTTCCAAATAAAATGAAAGTAAACAAGGAAGCCTGAATAAATTATGAAAAAGACATCATTACCTCACGAAGAGAAGAGGGGAAACAATGTTGTTGATAAACTCATTAAGAAGTAAATAAGATCATAAATAGAGATTGTTATCACAAAATTAGATATCTCAAGAGGAATAGCTACACAGGTGTTTTGAAAGAGATTCAAAGGAAACCTTCAATAAAAATAACTTGCTATTGAAATAAAAGACAAATATAACAGCATAGACACCCAACAAGATGAAGGAAGTTCCATCTGAAGTAGGACTTTGTTGGGCAACAGATTTGTCACCTTTTAAGATTGTTCAATTATGACTCGCCCAATGGGAAATGATGACAAATTCTATACAACAGTTGGAGAGATCTTCAATGGAATGGTGATCTTCCTCTACATTTGAGAGGGCCAGGTCCCTTGTATGATTTAATTTGGGATTTTTGGGGTATGCTTTTGACCAAAATGCAGTAAAGGAAACTAGAGAAAAAGGAAAAGAGAACAAAAAGTGCAGAGAACTCTGATTTTCTAGTTATGTGCAGTCCTATATCTGTTGGAAAAGAAGATAGTTATGACAAGAATTTGTTTCAGTGTGATATATATGTTGGAACAGTAGTGCATAGTGACACCAATAAGAGGGAATTTGGGAAAGATTTAATACAGAGTGGTTTAATTATAGTGAACAACAGTTACTTGATTACATTTGATTTTATTGGTTGTGTTGTTATGCAAGCTTCTGCGTTGAAGAGTGGAGAAACATGTATGTCCTTTTGTAATAATTGTGTGAGAATTTTGATAATGTTTCCTCTTGATCTCTCTTGGAGGAAACATATGGCACGTGGACATCTTGATATCATAGCTTACCCTAAGTTGCTTTCAGTTTCTGATGATGTATGGGAGAATGGAAACTTGGTTAATTCAAGCTGGGTGATCTTTGTGCCAAACAATGAGTGAGCATACCTCATGGAGCAGTGAATTGAAGAAGATATTTCACATTTCATGCATTTGTTTTCACTTCATACCTTGATGGTTTTTATATTAGTGAGATAGAGACCTTTATGTCACCTCTGAATGTACAACATCTCTTATGTGTAGGCTTGATAATATGGAATATTTTAAATTCCTTTGTTAGGTACTGAATAATTTGACTAATAGTTTCCTCCGTGATGACTCTTTAGTTATAGAGCTATGGCAGACCTTATTTTGATTTGCTTGTATAATCTAATGTCCCCTCTCTAGGTCTAGACAGTTGGTGATTGTTAGTCTATCCCTCAAGTTCTTGTAGGCTAATGTGGTTGGTTAGGGAGCTCGATGGTTTTGGGAGTTGTTGCAATTCTCTTTCTTCAACATTTTTATGGTTGGATTTGAGCTAAGTTTTTAATGTGTTTTGCGGTGACGCTTTCGAGCCCATGTCTATTTATATCATAGGAACGGGACTCGAACTCAGCTCGGACTCGGAACTCGAGACTCGGAGTCAGACTCAGCTTCAGACTCGGGTGGACTCGGGAAAGTGAAAAACTCAATACATTTAGAGATTTTTAAAGATTTAAAACTTGTTTCATGCACCCTTTATTGAATACACCTTAAAGACACAATAACATCATCAAACTCGACTCATTTGATTACATACACAAGTATACATCAATCACATAAGCATAAACGCAAATTGTAGCTGAACGAAATAACAAACATAGATATATAAATATTGTCAAGTGTGTACGATATTACAAAACTCATGGAATAAAAAATCCATGTCATCATATGATCATCATCAAATGTTCCATACAAATACCAAAGGTAAATACAAGTACAAGCCTATGGCTCAGAGGAGCCTGCACCCTTCGGCCCCGGCCCTGGCCCTCTGCGAAGGCGTCTAAGGTAGGTCTTGGATGATTTGACAACCATAGCTGCTCCCCGTGACACCATGCCATGCTCACCAACATCAGGAACATCTGTGTCACTATCTGCCTCTAGATCTCCTGTCTCTGCTCGTGCTCTCCGCTTCTCCTCTACCATGGCTACAGTCTCAGCCTCTATATCTACCTGGTTGATCCAATCAGTGTCAGACTCGGAGGTTAAATTTTCCCTACTTCTATCGATGCAGTTTCCCCCCATATTTTTTGATGGAGGTTTGGGGGCAGCGCCCCCAAGGTGGGGTCAAGGAGTGGGGTCAAGGGGCAGTGCCTCGCGAGGCCAAAAAGACTTTTATTATTTAATAAAGGCGTCAGGTGTTATTTTTCTATTGGCTGACATGTTGTAACCCTAATTTTTCTCATTCTCAGGCGAAGGTTGTAGTGAACAAAGACGAGATCATTCATTTTAAAAAAACTTTTTAAAATGTTTTTTTTGTCATTTTATTTAACCCAGCGGGCGGCCAAGTTTCAAGCACTGGACTCGCCGAGTTTGGCGATTTTAGGCCAAACTCGCCAACTCGGCGAGTCTGGCGAGTTCGCCCCTTGGACTCGGACGAGTCCGAGTCTGAGCTCGCCAGACTCGGGGGGCATAAATTGTACTCAGACTCGCCGAGTTCTGGGTGATTTTCCGATCTATGATTTATATTAAGTCATTGTTTTGGCCTCAATCATGTCTCCTCATCTTCGGTGACACCCTGGAAGATTCAGATTTGATATTCAATTCTTTTTTGTGCTCCGTAAATTAAGGGCGTAATTTTAAATAAATGCTTATAATTAAATAATATTTTACTAATGTTTTACTTAAGCATTTATTTAATATCTTATGGTGACTTTGGATTTGGTGCCCAAGGAAGATTAAATGAAATATTTAAAAAAATAAAGTGCAGTGTGTTTTTGCCGTGGAAATTTGGGAGACATAATGGATATTAACAAATTAATATTTTATTCTCCTTTTGGTGTGTTGAAGTTTGGGAAACATAAATGGGAATTCGGAGCTCATTTTCCATATGTTGAAAATTTGAAGAAGGATATGCTGCTGGTTTTCTTCCAGAACTTTGTGAAGATGAAACCCTTCATGGAGAATGTCATCTACGAAGGTGAAAGATCCTTCCTGGGCGGTTGCTGATAGTCTGACATAGAGGCTATGCATCAGCTTTGATCATGGTGATTTTGTGAAGTTATTGGCTTCAGGGTTTGAAAGGAAAAAATGAAGATTTTTGTGGTTTTTTGATTTAGCACATTTGAGTTCATTTGGTTCTGGTTTGCAGAGAATATTATTGATTCTTACAGGGACTTCAGAGACTCTTTTTAGCTGGCTGGACCATGTTTCTTTCACAGGCTGTACCATACAAAATTGGTCATTGTTGCTTGGGCATTGAAGTTTTTGTGGGCATTGATTTAGAAGCTTTCTAAGGTTTTGGCTTTCATGATTAGATCGTGGATTTTTATGCATAATAATAAGGTCTGAGCACAAATTTGGAGTCTATCATTGCATTTGAAGAATTTTGGGCTGTTACTGCTGCTTATGTGATCATACCCTTGCTGTAGAAGTTGATTTCCAGCATTGATGGTGACTGTCTTGTCGTGGAGTTTGCTGCAACAGATTTGAATAATTCTGAAATGCATCATATTTAATTGATTTCGATGTTACAGTTGCCTGGTTCATTGTATTTTTATATTATGCTATACATGGTGATGTAAAAGGCACATTTTAAGACCTTAAAATCAATGCATCGAATATAATTTGAATGATCCGAAACTCAGTTCTCAAACATCCAGCAAACCTTTATATTGATCAATGTGTTTCTGTCATCTGTTTATCAATCATCTTCAAAAGAAACGTTCAGGGGTCATACACTACATATAAAGATTTGGCTGTGTCAACTGCAGAGTTGTCTAAGAATGCTAATTCAATCCATTTGGTTAAGTACTTTAATTGCGACAATTATGTTAAACACCTTCATTGACTATTCCATAATGGTTTGATGAAGTCCAAGCATCATTTCTGGAACACTTGCATAGGGTATGGAGGAATGAAATTCTACTTTAATGGTACATTTTCTGAGAAAGCTCTTGTTTTTCTTAATTTAGTCAGACTAATGAGTATAATGTGGATGGTTGTTTGGTAATGTTTTTCCACAAATTAATACAGTAATTGCTAAAGTTGCATCAATATATAAAATCTTTCTTATTTTTCCATGTTAACTAAGAATTTCCCATTATTTTTAATGATATATAAGTTCTGAATGAGCATTTCATTTTTTTTTTGAATGATTGTGCACTTGTATTAGCTGGATGAATTGAGAGAGATATACATTGCGTTGCCTGAATTTCTTGAAAAGGTATCTTCAAAACCTATTCCCCTTTTAAAAAGTATTTGAAAATATTCATATCATTGAATGGTTTAATTTTTTCTTCCAGGTTTCATCTATAGAGATAAAGCATCTATTACGTGATTCCAATGCTGTTCAAGGGTCTATTGTCTATATACCTCAAATTGGTTGGTTACAATCTTCCAATTCAATATTATAAGATTGACAGCAGTTTGTTGCATCCATGTTACATGATATATAGCAAAGGTTGCTGGAGACATGAACTATGAAAGTATTTTTAGATCTAGTCAATCAAGTGTAAACTCATTGTGCATAGTTTGCTAGGCATTAGATTTTCAAACAAAATCAAAGAGATAAAAAGCAGTAATTCCTTCATTTAGAGACCATTACATATTTTAAGTTAAAGTTGATTTGACCTTAATTATATATTTATCTTTTATTTTACATTCCTAACCTTTCTTCTCACCAAAGTACTCGATGGTCGTATAGAACTTAATAACAAAAGATTGAGTCACATTACAGTTTAGAGTTTATTCCAGTCTCAATTCTTCACTCTTTGCTTTTGAATCTTGAACTTGTATTAGATTTTGAAGCTCCACTAAGTTGTTCCTCATATATTTTAGAGAAAAGAGCCCCATCCAACTCGTACCAAGATATCCTGTTGCTAATCCTCCATCAGGTTAACATCACTCCAAGCCCATATAAATTAATACTTTGTCCTATTCCTTTACAATAAAACTATTATAATCTATAAGAAAGCCCTTTATTGACTATTATCACCTTCATTCTGTTGTAATTTCTTTACTAGTGTCACCTGCATTCTCTAATGATTGACTAACTATTATCATCCTCATTTTCTAGTCTAAAAGTGGCATCTATGAAATGTAAAAATTATAAGAATCCTTCGTTTTGCCTTCACCTTCACTAGTTTTAACTTTTTCCTTTTTTATTTGAGCATATCGACTGTTCTAACATTGCATTTTTATGTTCGACCTGATTTCCATTTCAGCACCATGTTTTATCCTTTGCCTTCACCTTTACATTAAATCCAAGCATTTTGTTTGGTTTATTGGAATTTCTTTTCTTTAATTTTGTAAATCTAGAAATAAATCATGTAATCTTTGTCTTGTTATTGACTTACATTCTATTGTTCCATGGCGTTTTGAGGATGGGAAAAGCATGGGATAGCAGAACATGTTTTGGGGATGGCAGTGTGGGAGTATATGTTTTGGGGATGGTAGTATACCTACATGCATATGTGTGTGTGTGTGCACGTGCGCGCGTGTGTGTAGGGAATTTTCAATCTACCTATCTATCTATATGTATAGGGATACTGAAATTTTTACAAGTTAACTATACATGACATAAGACTTTAAGTTTAGACATTCATATAATGGATCAAATTCAATATCTAATTATATAATTTTTTTAAAATGTAACCAAAATAGCTGATTAGTGAAGCAACATAGCACTCATACAGAATTTCCCTATTGTGTCAAATTCAAAGCTAACATGTACTATTTTCCTGAGTGCAAGTCATGATCAGGTCTTGTCTAATTTGTTTTCTCTTGTCATCTTGTGGCTCGTTACTAAATGTTTTCTTGATCATGTACTATTGAATTATTTTGCTAAGCCTAAAGACTAATCATGCACCTCTATGAGGAAAAATGGGAGTAGTGTTAAAAACTTAGAAAAACTGGCTCAAGTATGTGGTTAGGGGCATACATTTCAGAAGGAAGTGTTTTAAAAAAAATTGGCCCCCCAACAACCAAGAGAAGCCAACATTAGAGTACTCAATTCCAAAGGCCCCTCAACAAGAAAACGATATGTTATTTTGGTGAAAGTCTCACCTAAAGTGCGTAGAGCACCCAAAGCCCTACCTAGGCAAAGAGAGAGTGAAAGCAATCAAGACCACCAATAGCGATGGACACATTGACCCCTTGGCCATACATTCCAACACCAACTGGCAATGACTCAAACTTAACTTATCTACCTTTTCCTCTTGGTCTTAGCTTAATGTTCAAATTGTACTGTAATAGAGACCCTAAATTTTTTTTGAAATTTTCCAACTGAAAACAAATTGCAATGCAACGTCCTTGTCACTTTCTAATCACCTGATTCTTGAGATGGGCAAGGTGAGAGCATAAGATGTATGGGACCGCACCATCTAAAATGCAACAATACTGAAAGGAACACACTAGGTGGGAGATCTGGCCAAAACTTCACTTCTCTAGTGGAGTGTGTCCTGCAAGAACTGAAAGGAAAATACTTTAATGGTTATTCATTAGAGTCAACAATTACAATAAGCTAGACACTTCTGACTTATTAAGTGGAGTGCAATTCCAAGGAATAGGCACTAGTTGTTTAGTCTGTAATTACTAATAACTAATAACCACCCTCAATTTTTTTTTTTTTTTTGACAACATGTGTAAGCCCAACACAAACATATAATCGATGATATTTTACTGTCATAAAGTGTTGATAATGATTACAATGTTGATACAAGTGCTGATACAAATGGCACTGATGAAATCATTTCTGAAAGTTGTCCAAAATGCATAGACCTAACAGCCAATTGGAAATAACAATGAAATATCTTAAATGGATGGCTGGAAAGCTGATTGCAGGTCTGGCAATGGGCTGAGAGTGTGATGCCCCCAAACAAGACTCCATCAAGTATTGTTAATATTGAGAAAGCTCCTTGTATTATCTTTAAGCATAGCTTACCATTATTTAGGCAACAATAAAGCATTGTAGACATGAAAGATATCCGCTGATATAAAATTAGAAGACCATTCCACATATAGTGGCATTCCTTAATTATATTGTCAACAATTAACAAGCATATCGATTACATATGAAGACTGAACATAGATATTATTAACGATGGATATAATGCAGTGATGCATACATGTCAATACTAGCCGACCACCTTTGGCTTTTATGCCAAAAGACATGTATTCAACTAACATAATCTCCCAAATATGGATGAAGAAAAGTAAGCAATTGAAATCTAAAGGCAGAGATTTATTATTAAGGGAATGACTCATCATGTTAATAAGTCACCAACACAGTAATTTGTGTAACTTCAAAATAGCTATACCTTATTAAGATAATATAACTAAAAAGATTGGTAATTTCTATTCAAAGGCAGTGATCAAAAACAGCCTTTGAGAGCAGCAAGGGCGATTAGTAAAAGGATATAAATTAGCGATTTCATTTGAGTAGTTATGAATGGGTATAACAAACAGCAAAGGTAACAACTCTTAATTAAATCTAGATGTGTCTCTTCCTCAAGTCGCCCTTCTTGGAGAATCTATAAAAGAGATCTGAAAAATGAACTTGAAGGTGGAAGATTTATTCTTACTTCATAGTGAAGCGCTCAATAAGAGCAGTAGACAGCCAAGTGAAGGTGGCGATCACCCACCCCATTGTAAGGCTAAAGACGCATATCCCAGAATAGAGAAGTCAGAAACAGCGTTAAAGAGATTGCATGATTTCAAAGAGATTTACCAGGAACATAAATCATTAGGAATTGTTGCAAACATATCGTCCTAAATCATGGGGGGCATATGAGATAGTGTCGAAGTAGCTGGCAAATCTGCTCTAAATCTTGGCTTCGATATGACTCAAGCTCTCTGCACACCCCACCCCATGGATTCTGATGTGAACAAGATATAATTAATATTGTACAGTAGCTTTAAAATTAATACTATTATGCACTATTATATATGGCACTTTGATGAGGGAGCGAACCCCTATAGTTTATAATTAATACTATAAAGTAGTTTTAAAATTTAAACTATTATAGACTATGAATTATATTAACAGTTATATAATAAATAAATTAAAAATAATGTAAAATTTATAATAGTGCTCCATGAAATAAATCTGAATGACAACAAACAAGCTTACATACTTGTAATAAAACAGTCTCCAACACATAATCATTAAAATTTGTCTCTACCTAAAATAGTAGTTGCAAGCTAAGTCATAGGGTTCGCCGAACTTTTGGTTTGAGATTCGGAATTCGGAGAACCCATAAAAACCTTAGAAAATTCGTATAAATTCGCCTAAAATTCGTCGGTCAAACATGTGACTTTTTTAATTTTTTAAAACATATTTTTGTCGTTGCGTTTTAGGGTTTCCGACAATTTTTTTTAATAAATAATCAATGATTTTGTCATAAAACGCAGGAGTCGTTTGAGCTTTCTAGCATTTCGACTAGGGCAAAAAAATTTGCAGTTGATTTCTAGCATTTCGAAGAGGTTTGACTAGGTGTCCATCATTATTCACATTTGTGCCCTGCATTTGTGCTGACTGCATTCGTGTCGCTTGCGTTTGTGTCGCCTGTGTTTGTGTGTGTCGCTTGCGTTTGTGTGTCGCCTGTGTTTGTGCATGTTGCCATTGTTCGTGTTGCCTATGTTTGTGCTCGCCGTTGTCGCCATTGGAGTGTTCAGCCACCATTCGAGCCCCCAAGTAAGCCATCGCGACATTGTTTTTGTGTATTTTTTATTTGTTTGTGTATGTTTTTATTTGTTTTTGTTTTTATTTATTTCGGTATTTTTATGATTTGTTTTATAAGTTTATTTTAATATCTTTTTTTAATGTGCAAGTTTTTCTTTTTTACTATTTTTTATTTTGTTTTGTAAAATTAAAATTAAAATTAATATATTACTGTTTTGAAAAATATATATAAAGTATTTTTATCTATCAAATAATAAAATGGAGTTTAATATTATTAGTATATTATTTACTGTGGAAGATTAATATTTATTGTTATTATTATTAATATATTATTTACTGTGGAAGTTTTTTTTTACTGTTTATTATTTTATTCTGTAAAATTAAAATAAAAATTAATATATTTTTGTTAATGTTTTAAAAGATATAAATATTCAACTTTTTTATCTGTCAAATACAGTAAAATAAAGTTCTTTATTTTTACTATTTTTAATTTTGTTTTGTAAAATAAAAATAAAAATTAATATAATTTTGTTTTATGTTTTACAAGATATATATATTCGGTGTTGTGTTTATGTTTATTGAAATAATATTCATTTTCTTTGTAAGAGTCAAAAGTAAAATTTTTATATATTTTGTTTTGATGTTTTTAAAATAGATTATAGTTAATATTTTAAATACTAAATGTTGTTTTTCTTTTGAAACATATAGATTATAATAAAATGCATCCTAAAAAATCGGAATCTGAAGTATGGAAATATGTGACATGTGATGGTCATGATCTCTTTTGTACCAAATGTCAGAAACCTTTCATTGGAAGTTTAACAAGGGCAAGAGACCACTTACTTGGGATCAGTGGGGGTGCAGGAGGAGGTGTTACTGCATGTCCAAGTGTGACTGCAGAAATGAGAGCTCCTTTAGAGAGAGAACAACCCTCTTCGATTGTAGGAATGATCAAGAAGACAGAAAAAAAAACAAAGAATTCAACAACATGTGTCCAAGTTCACATCTATCTCTTCCTCTTCTTGTTTACCCAAGGCCACAGGTGCATCAATAGGAAGTGGAACATTGAACAACTTGTGGAAACCGATAGAGAACAATAAGTGGCTGATGCATTGGCTGATTTGTTTTATTCAAGTGCCATTCCATTCAACGTGGCAAGGAATCATCATTTCCGTAATGCAATTCAGAAAGTTGCGGAGTTTGGCAAAGGGTACACACCTCCATCTTCAGAGGCTTTCGGAACAACTCTTTTTAGAGAGGTCAAAAGATACAGTGACAACAAAGTTAGCTGAGGTCAAAACTTCTTGGAAAGTAACAGGTTTCACCATATTGAGTGATGGATGGTCTGATATATGTTAAAGGCCATTGATTAATGTTTTAGTAGCTTGCCCTGAAGGTGTTGTCTTCTTGAAAGTGATTGACACCATGAACCATAAGAAAACTTTAGAATATATTTTTCAGATACTAGAGGAAGGCATTCTTGAAGTAGGGGTAGAAAATGTGGTTCAAGTGGTTACTGATAGTGCAGCGAATTGTGTGGGAGTTGTGAAGATGATCGGAGAGAAGTACCCACAGATATATTGGAGCCCATGTGTAGCCCATTGTCTAGATTTGTTGCTTCATGACTTGGCAAAATTCCCATGGATACATGAAGCAATCCATAGAGGGAGAGTAGTGGCAAATTTCATTAGAAATCATCATCTCACATTGAGTGTTTGCAGGCAACATGCATCTAGGGAGTTGTTGAGGCCTTGTGACACAAGGTTTGCCTCATTTAGTATCACTTTGAAAAGAGTGATTGAAGAGAAAGCAATTTTGAGATTGGTTGTTTGTTCCAATGAGTGGGAAAGTTCAACACTTTCTAAAAGTGCTAAGGGGAAGAACATAGAGCAAATCATTTTGAGCAACAACTTTTGGGAAAGTGGAGCAAAAGTTTTGAATATACGTGGGCCAATTGTTGATGTTCTTCGTATGGTGGATGGTGACACTCCTTGCCTTGGCATGCTTTATCAAAGCATGGACTGTTGTAAGGATCCTATTCAAAGAGCACTAAATAATGTAGAAGTAGAGTACATGGAGATTTGGGAGACAATAATAAAATTTTGAAAATAAATTTTACAATTTATGATTTTTTTTAATTTAAAAAATAAAATAAAAATAATAAAATTTGATGTTGAATCTTGAGGGCAAAATAATGAATGATTCATCATCATTTTGTCCTCAAGATTCAACATCAAATCTTATTTTCAGATGAATAGGAAAATAAATTTATTTATTAAAGTAGGCTGATTTTATTTTTATTTTGTGAAATGCAGTGTCAATTTCACAATGAGCTCCCAAGACATGAGTGAGGATGAGATGGAAATCCATTCTCATAGTGAAAATGATTCAGAATTTGAACTTGAAAATGAGGGGGGTGATCATGGGGCTGATCCTGGAGCCCAATCTAGTTCCATGGCGAGTGCACCAGCTAGTACAAGTTGCCCTTCAGAGTTGTTGGCACCATATGCTAGGGGTCCTTTTGATCCTAAGTCTCCTCTCAAACAGTTTGATTCAAGAATATCAGTACAAGGCACGTCACATTCAGGTGGGGAACAAGGAAGTGGAAGTGCAACATTTGTGACATTGAATGGTTTGGTAGCATCAGTAGGGTGAATGCACACTTTCTCTTTTGGACAGGAAAAGGTGCGAGTCATTGTAAGTTTTTGAAGAAAGCTAAAAATATAAAGTACAAAATTGAGTTTAATAGGCTTTGGGGGGTTCCAGATGACACAAATATTTCAATGCCTACTACTTTGTCTGCTAGGGCAGCCCTTCAGCATAGCTAGAATCCGCCTCATACTTCTCATGCTTCACAGACAGAAGGAATGATGTTTGGATCTCCATCCACTTCCACTTCTGGTGCCGCTAGAGTAGGGAAACGTAGGTTGCAGACACCACAGAGTAACCCCATTGCTGATATGTTTAATGTGCAGCCGAGAGATGAGATAGATGAATCCATTGGCAAGTTCTTCGTTGCCAATGGCATTCCATTTCATGTTACACGGTCTCCTTATTATAGGGAGGTGATGGCTATGGTGGTGAAGGGAGGAACATCTTATGTGCCACCAAGTGAGACGAAAATGAGGACCTCGATCTTGGATAAGTGCTATTCCAAGATCAATATTTTGATGGAGAAGATGAAGGCATCTTGGGTGGCATCGAGGTGCAACATAGTTATGGATGGGTGGAATGACATTAGCCATCGTCCACTCATCAACATCATGGTCACATGTGCAGAGGGCCCTTACTTCCTTAGAGCAATTGATTGTACAGGGCATCACAAAGATGCCGATTTTTCAGTTTCAGGTCCTCATGAAGGCTATTGAGGAGGTTGGGCCACAAAATGTGGTCCAAGTAGTGACGGATGTAGCCCATGTGTGTAGAGCAGCAAGGAGACTCATTGAGGCAGCCTACAGACACATTTGGTGGACCCCATGTTGTGTGCATGCCATGAACAATGCACTCAAGGACATGGGGAAGATTGAATAGATTAGAGGAGTGGTCACCGATGCGAGAGATGTGTAGATGTTTATCTGCAACCACTACACTTCACATGCACTCTTCAGGACCTTCGCGAAGGAGTTCTTGAAACCAGTTGAGACTAGATACGCATCCTATTTCATTCTCTTGGAGAGAATGACTGAGTTGCAAGAGGCATTGCAACTCATGGTTATGATTAATGAGTGGAATAGGTGGGTTGAGGCCAAGACAGAGTAGGGGAGAAGGGTGAAGGAGATAGTGAAGAGTGATGTGTTTTGGACTGATGCGAAATACATTGTCTCCATTGTTTCTCCAGTATTCTAGGTGATCAGATATGGGGATGGGGATGCACCTAACCTTGGAGAGGTGTATGAGTGCATTGACTCTATGCTTGACCAGATGAGGGTTGTTGTGCGAGTGAAGGACCCCTCTCTAGCATTCTACAATGATCAAATCCGGCCTATCATTCAGCGCAGATGGAAACAAGTTGAACACTCCTTTGCATATGGCTGCTTTTGCCTTGAATCCTAAGTGGTACAAGGCTAGACCGAGTAGAGTGACATTGATTTAGGATGATGAGGTGAAGGCGGGTTTCTTTAGGTGTAGAGAGAAGATGTTTGATTCCAGAGATGCTAGCACAATTCACACTGAGTGGGGAAGATTTTCCACTCTTAGAGGTTATTCAGATGCGGCAAAGATGGATATAGAAACTATGGCACAGGAGGACCCTCTTTTGTGGTGGAATTGTCATGGCCCGAAATATTTGACCACCACTCTAGCCATCCGTTTGCTATCCCAGGTTTCTAGTTCTTCAGCTGCTGAGAGGAATTTGTCTACATATATCTTCATCCACTCTCTTAAGAGAAACAATCTTACCTCTAAGAGAGAAGAGAAGCTTGTGGTTGTACACAGTTCTTTGCATCCCATGAACCGCAAGACACTTGTGTACAAGGAGAGTCCAGTGGCATGATGGGATGTAGAGCCAGATGAGCCTTCACAGATTCATGAGGATGATCCTACCACTTCAGATGTAGGGCTGGTTGGTGTGAGCTTGAGGGATCTTGATCTTCAGGAGTCCAATAGTTCCAGTGAGGAGGAGTTCGCAGATGATTAGAGGCCTCCATTAGCTACATTTTGAGTTTTGTCATTTACATTTTGGCATTTTGTCTTTGACTCTAGTCTCTTTTGTAATGCTATTGCTTAGTATTTGTATTTGGCTACTCATTGTAATGATGAATCATGTAATCATCTTTATAGACTTTGCAATGGCATCAAATATTCATATTTTCTGTTTTTGATATAATAGAAATCTCCAATTTGGCAATTTCATTTGTCGAATTTTATTTAGCAATTAGCATTGAAGAAATCTTGGTGTTTAGATTTAGTATTTCAAATTTCCTATAGTTTCATTTGATATGTAATTCGTATACTGTTATACAGTCATACATCTTTTCAAAACTAGTTTTTCAAGTATTATATGTATATGTATAACTATATCAGCACCACCACCCCACCACCCCCCAACTGTCATCCCCCCGCAGTCCCCCTGCCGTCCCCAAATGGATTGAGATTGAAATTTTTTTATATATACAAGGTGAATTTGATGTCGAATGTTTTTTCCGATTTTTTTCCTTTGCCGGAACTTCATCCGAATTCCATAGCTGCTGAACTTGAACACGAATTCGAACCTTGTGAGTTAGGTTGCAAGCTAGGTATTGCCAAAACTAGTGGCTTGCTAATCTTGTACTTCAACTAAACAAATGCATTTTGTTGAATTCTACCCTATATAAAAGACTTACCAATTACCATCAGGGAAGATAAAGCATATATTATTTGAATAGCTTTCTCAAACATTAAACTACCCCTAGAAAATTCCTTGCCTCAATCACAATGAAAGTCTTGGATCACTTCAAAATGGCTTCCACTTGTACTAAATTCCTAACAATAGCTGGATTGCTGTCTGATAAATTTTGATCTCAGCTACTTCATAGACTTAGCTAATCTTAGATCTCAGACTTAGGCAACTGTTTGGTGTATTTGGTGACTTCCCTTTTAAAAAGTTAACAGAATATTTGCCTATGTAATCAGCAATATGAATATAAACAACAAAAATCTCTATGCAATGGAAATGCCCTTAAGTTTTAAAAACTTAGTTTGTGTCTATTTTTCTACAATTTTTTACGATTTTTTAAAATTCAATATTTTACCCATTTTTTCAAAAAATCTTATACTTTTGGTTTGCCGATTTTTTCCCCAAATGGTTTTTGCTGCTATGATATAAAGAATTGCGATTGTGGAATATGATTTGATAAGCTTTCTAAACTATTGAATTAACCCTACAAAACTCATTGCCTCAATCACAATGAAATTTTTGGATCACTTCAAAATGGCTTCCACTTTTACTAAATTGCTAACAGTAGCTATGTGATGTCCCCATCAATTTCAGACAAAAACAAGCATATATGAATATGAAAACAACAAAACATGAAGCTTCCGATACATGATATCTACAAGTGGAACCAGATCTTTGAATTATCGATTTAATGCTTGCTTGCTTAACCATGTGAGAAAGGCATACGATTAAATGGAACAGGCGGAAATCGTTATTTTGGCATGGAAGCTTTGAACAGAACAAAACCTCTACTAGCACACAATCCTTTGATATTTGGGAACAGAAGAAGAACCATCGATTACATCATGATCAAGTTAGAAGTTATATGTAATAGCTGGTAACGGAGGATCTTCTATAACATAAATATCTTCATCAGCAAGTAATCCACTGTGGCAATATCATGGTGTGGTCAATGTCTACAATTATATACTTACCAACCAGCAACAAACAATCTTAATCGCTCCAAGTAATGTTACAGCGATCAGCAAGTAAACAGATTACATATCAAGTTGTAAAGAAAGATTAAATCTTTAAGTTAAGTCTCAGTGGATCAAAGGAAATACCAATATCGCCGCCAAAGAGAGGCTTAAGATCAGCAACTAACAAATTACTGATTAGTTAACCTTAAGGGGGTGCGAAGAAGAGTCTCTTAGTAAGGGTGCGATGAAAAGTCACCGCTCCTTAGCATTGATATTAAAATAGCATCAGTAATCATCGGAAGGGGTCATGGGATTTTTTATCATTTTTTCTGGATCCATAGCAGATTGCAAAGGAAGACAGGAAAAGGTGATTAATCCACCCTTTAAACCATAAGACACATGAAATTAAGGAACTGTTAAAGAAGACACAGCATCCCCATTCTCGCAGGAATAAAAGATTATACTCAGACATAGCATTCAGACTGAGATTATTGTCTCTCACATATGAATACTTGTGTGATTATATTGATATTAATCTGAGATAACGACGGTGTATATAACTGTTCATACATAAATAGACATTCACAATCCACTCCATAGTATTCACATTTAGGAAAGTTCGATTTGTAGTTATATTAGACATCCTTCCTTTCTCAGATCGATATACATGTCAGATTTTTCACTGGAAGCAGAATTGCAGAATCTATAATAAAATCGGATCTTGTCATCATAAGGACATTTGGCAATAATTTTGATTGAATCCTTCATTCCTTTACTAAGCCGTTAGTGAAACAAATATAGATATTCATATATCCATTTGTACCAAGCAATACAATTCTTTAGAGATCACTGATTCATTTGCAATATTGGACACTTAATCATTAAAAAATAAGGCAAACTTAATGTGGTTCAACTAGGGACACTACAAGCTGGATTGTTGTCTGTTAAGTTTTGTTTTCAGTTACTTTATAGACTTAGCTAATATTTTATCTTAGACTTAGACAACTATTTGGTGTATTTGGTGAGTGCCCGTATTTGTTGAGTGCCCTCTTAAAAAGTTAACTGAACATTTGCCAATGTAATGTAAAAGTATTGTAATTTCCAATTTAATGGACAAGTTATATGCAGGATGGTGTCCCCTTTTTTTTTATATTATGACTATGACACTAATATTGTTATCTTTCTTTTACTGCAGGTAAGGAGGATGAACATGTATTGATTTCAATGTCATCTCCTTTAATTTGAATGATGTATAAATAGTAAGATGGCCACGATCAAGTGGCACCTTGATCGGACATGTCTTAGGATGAACATGTATCGATTTCAATGTCATCTCCTTTAATTTGAATGATGTATAAATAGTAAGATGGCCACGATCAAGTGGCACCTTGATCGGACATGTCTTTTAGACATGTCCGACCAAGATGTCACTTGGTCGTGACTCTTACAACCATCAACCGATCCATAACTAACCGATGCTATAAACATACCCGATAATGAATCGGTATCATTGTTAATGGTAACAGTGCTTATAAACATACCCGATAATGAATCGGTATCATTGTTAATTGTAACAAATCTAAAACATACCCAATAATGAATCGGTATCAAAGCATATGATAATGGATTAATATAAAGTAAACAATAACAATAACTGTTAGCATTATATGCTATCGGGTTAATACCCCGATAGTATATTAATGCCGATATGAATTGACATTAATATGCTATCGGGTTAATAGCCCGATAGCATTTAGATTGACGCTTAACATAGTTAAGTAGGCTGTCAATCTAATCCATCATTATCCAATATCAATATCATAATTATGATCAATGTTATAGTCTGATAAACATAAAGCATGAATGAGTAAACTAATAACAAAATAGAGGAGATTAATGAGTTAGGAGAGTCTTATCTTGCAGAAGCTACTAATGCATTAACACTCCCTCTTAGCTTTTGGAAGATAAAGTAACCTGCATCACATTTCTTTTCCAAAATGTCAGTCTCCATGAATATATATCATCTATACATATGATATGAAGTACCATCAGCACATAGGATACAAATATAAAACATTACTCTAAGTATGTGACATAGAGTATCACTCAACCATGTGATATAAAAGATTCATCATTTTATTATGACAAGATATCACCTAAACACGTGATATCAATATTGCTTAAACACGCAATACTGAGGATAAACATATGAGGATGGTTAAATTCTCATCTTATCCAGATTGTGATATGTGCACAAACATTTTATTCAAATGTTTTATCACAACACCATCATGGCACATCCATGACATACCAGAGATCCAACATGATAACTGGTTTGAGAATCATAAGATCGTCACCTTATGATGTCTACATACAAGTGTTCATAATCTGAGAGATCGTCACCTCTTAGATATGAACACAGGGGGTAAAAACCCAGAATGTCTCAACATGACAAAAGAAGTTTACATTTTCAACATCTTATTTACAAAGCAGATTACCTTTCTATCATACCTAAACCCTTTCTGAAGTGATCAACCTTCACTCTGGAAAGTGGTTTGGTCAGAATATCTGCAGTCTGATCTCCCGTACTAACATATTCTAATTTGATCACATTTTTGTCTACCATGTCTTGTACATAATGGTATGGGATCCCAATATATTTGGATCTATCATGGAACACTGGATTCACTGAAAGTTTTATGCAACTTTGATTGTCGCAATGGATGATAGTAGGTTTCATCGGATTACCAAACAATCCCACAAGCAACTTTCTAAGCCACACCGCTTCTCGAGCAGCCATGGAGGCTGCAATGTATTCAGCCTCGGTGGAACTTTGCGCTACAGAAGACTGCTTTCTGCTGATCCAGGATATCATGGCTGATCCTAAACTGAAGCAGCACCCAGAGGTGCTTTTCCGGTTAGTCTCACTTCCAGCCCAATCTGAATCTGTGATGTAGATTAAGATCAATTTTCTCATACTTGAAACCAAGATTTAAGGTGCCTTGTAAATATCTCATAATGTGTTTTACTGCTATCAAGTGTATCTCCTTTGGCTCACACATAAACTGACTCAAGGCATTTACTGCATAGCAGATATCTGGTCTTGTATTTACCAAATACATAAGAGACCCAATCATTTGCCTGTATAGAGTGGGGTCAGTAGAAGGTGATTCTGCTGCTGCTTCTTTAAGTTTATGAAGATTGGTTTCCATTGGAGCGGTCATAGGTCTGCAGTTTAGCCATCCAAATCTCTTCAGGATGTCTAATGTATACTTGCCTTGGTTTAGAACAATGTTATCAGAATTCTGCCATACTTCCAACCCTAGGAAATAATGAAGGAATCCCAAGTCCTTCATATCAAATTCTTTGGATAGCTCTTTCTTGCATTGATCTATAAGGTGATCTTCTCCTGTGATTAATAAGTCATCAACATATAAAATCATTATTAGCATATCACCTTTATTCTGTTTGTAGTAGAGATTAGGATCTGCTTCATTTTTAGAGAAGCCTAGTTTTGATAAATATGTGTCAATTCTTTCATACCAGGCCCTAGGAGCCTGTTTGAGCCCATATAGAGCTTTCTTAAGTTTGCACACATGAGATTCTGCATGATGGATCTCAAAACCTTCAGGTTGCTCTAGGTATACTTCTTCAGATATCTCTCCATTAAGAAAAGTTGTCTTTACATCCATTTGATGTACCTTCCATCCCTTTGTTGCTGCAATGGCTAGTACAGTCCTTATTGAGGTATATCTGGCTACAGGAGCAAATGTTTCTTCATAGTCTATTCCTTCCTTTTGAGAAAATCCTCTGGCCACAAATCTTGCCTTTTATTTTTCAATGTTGCCATCTGCTGCATGTTTGATCTTGAAAAGCCATTTAGAAGAAACAACATATTTCTTAGTTGGCCTAGGAACGATTTCCCATACATCATTTTTCATTATGGATTGATACTCTTCAGACATAGCATCCTTCCATACTTGATGTTTAAGGGCAGCTGTTACATTGTCAAGTTCGTTTTTAGATAGATCATTCATAAGAGCAACATAGCTAGTAAATTTATTAGGTCTTTTGCTTTCTCTGAAGGTTCCAGAAGGAGCAGCAAACCTTTGAGCTTCTTCTACTGTTTTGGTGGCCCATAGTGGTATTTTCTTGAGATTTCTAGGTGAGTGTTCATTTTCATTTTCAGTTTCATCTAGATTCTCCCTCTGAAACTCAGGGGCAGGATTTTCATCTAAGTTAAAGGTAGGTACATAGATTTTAGGTTTTATGAAGTTCTGAGCTCTTTTGAAAGCCAGGTCCTCTTCAAAGATTACATCCCTACTTAGTTCAATATTTCTTTGACCAGGTACATAGATTCTGTAGGCTTTGGAGGTTTCACTATATCCTACAAGCAATCTTCTTTTTCCAGAAGGCTCTAGTTTTAGTCTCTTTTCTTTAGGTATATGGATATAGACAGGACATCCAAATATCCTATGGTGGCTAATATCAGGCTTAGTCTTAGTGAATACTTCCTCAGGAGTTTTGTCCTCAAGATGGGAGTGAGGGCATCTGTTCTGTATATATACAGCAGTGCTGGATGCCTCAGCCCAGAGATTTGTGTTAAGGTTTTGATCTAGGATCATGGCCTTGGCAGCTTCAACTATAGTCCTATTTTTCTTTTCCGCTACCCCATTTTGTTGGGGGTTATAAGGTATAGTGAGCTCCCTCTTAATCCCATTATCTCTACAAAATTCTTTAAATGAATCTGATGTGTATTCTCCCCCATTGTCGGTTCTTAGGGTTTTAACTTTGTTTCCTAAGTTGTTTTCAGTTAGTGATTTAAATTCTTTAAACCTAGAGAGGATCTCTTCTGATTCTTTACTTTTCAGAAAGTAGATCCAAGTCTTCCTAGAGTAGTCATCAACAAATATTACATAATACAAGAATCCCCCTAGAGAGGATACAGACATAGGTCCGCATACATCAGAATGAACTAATTCTAGAATTTTACTAGTTTTCCTAGTACTATTTTGGAATGCACCTTTGGTATTTTTACCTAGGGCACATCCTTTGCATGCTTCTGAATGATCTTGCTTTAACTTGGGTAGACTTGTGACAAGGTTTCCCATTGAAGATAAAGCCCTAAAATTCAGATGGCCTAATCTTCTATGCCAAACTTCATTTGCATTAGTGGCTTCATGGATTAGGGCTAGATTGGGTTCCATGCACAACTCATACAAATAGCCCCGTCTCTGTCCAATGGTCTTTGCCTTCTTGATGGAGGAGTTCCTTGACCAAGCCAATACTCTGTTGTCCATGAATGTCACTTTGTATCCGTTATCTTCCAGTGCCGATATAGAGACTAGATTTCTTTTGATGTCGGGGACATATAGTACTCCTTCAAGCCGCAAGGTTATGCCTGTCTTCAATTTGATGGTGCAGGTTCCTACTCCTCTGACTGGATGTGTGGAGTCATCTCCGATGGTTACGTCCTCATCACTCTCCTCTGTCATGGAATCCGGTACTTCTCTAAACTAGTGATGTGCCTGGATGAACCACTGTCAATCACCCATGAGTTGATTTTGTTAGAAGCTTGACTTGTGAGTGCTGAGTAGAATACGTATTTCCCGGAGTCATCTTCCCCTTTAGTCTTTCTTGCTTTGACAAATGTAGCATGTTTCTTGGTTCTTTCCGGGCATTTTGCAACAAAGTGTCCGAACTGATCACACCTGTAACATTGAATGTGAGATAAGTCCTTCTTTGAAGTATTCTTGCCTTGACGACCTTTTCTCTTTCTAAACTACCTTTTCTTGTTTTGCTTGGTGGAGTTGGTGTTTAGAACTTGTAGGTCTTCATCTATATTCTTGTGTTTCATTCCCATCTTGTTCAATCTTGATTCTTCTTGGAGACAATCATCCCTTAATCTTTCAAACTTGGGATATTTGGACCTTGCACTGATGCCTTGGATGAATGTGCTCCATCCACTAGGCAACCCATCTAAAGCAATGAGTGTTAACTCTTTGCTTTGGATCTTGTAGTCCAGAGTTGCAAGTTCATCTTTTAGAACTGATATCCGCATAAAGTAGGCGTTGATTGTCTCCCCTTTGTTCATGGTGATATGATTTATTTCTCGTTTTAATGCTAGAGTTCAACTTGCATTTGATATCTCAAATGTGCTTTCAAGAGCTTTGAACATTTTATAGGCTGTCTGATGTTTTCTTATGATGAGCATTATGTTGTTTCTCACCCCATCAACTATTATTTTTATTGCCTTTTCATTTCCCTCAATCCATGCTGTTTTGTCAGGTTCATTTTCGGGTTGATCATTTTTAGTTTGAACAAACAAATCCACTTTGTTCTCCTTTAGGATCATTTGAATTCTGAATTTCCAGGCTGAAAAATCATCGCCACCTCCGAGTCTATCTTCGAATCTGATAGCACTGGCCATTTGAAGAAATGTGATGTAGTATAAACTTGTTCTTAAATTTGTTTCATGAAATTAAATAGCCTCAAGTTCGATCAACTTGGCTCTGATACCATGTAAAAGTATTGTAATTTCCAATTTAATGGACAAGTTATATGCAGGATAACGTCTCCTCCTCCCACCCACCCCCTAGTAAAGCGAACCCTTTCGACATAGTAGGGGGGGCCAGCCGCCGGTATATTATCGTAGGGGCCTCCCACAATCGCCCCTTTTGTCCTCCCCCCCGGCTCGCCACCCCCCCAATAGAGTTGTTGTAGCGTTTCTCGATTCTATACGTAACATGCCCGGCTGCAACCTCCCAATCTCCCGGTTCTAATCTACCTCCCCTCTACTATGTCGCCCTTTTTCATATTCTTCTAGCAGGCTGATGCCATAAGGGGGCCACCCCATCATAGTTGTTATTGGGCGGGCTATTCTATTGGTAGGTGTCCCTTTTTTTTTTATATTATGACTATGACACTAATATTGTTATCTTTCTTTTACTGCAGGTAAGGAGGATGAACATGTATCGATTTCAATGTCATCTCCTTTAATTTGAATGATGTATAGATAGTAAGATGGCCACGATCAAGTGGCACCTTGATCGCATGTCTTTTAGACTTGTCCGACCAAGATGTCACTTGGTCGTGACTCTTACAACCATCAACCGATCCATAACTAATCGATGCTATAAACATACCCGATAATGAATCAGTATCATTGTTAATGGTAACAGTGCTTATAAACATACCCGATAATGAATCGGTATCATTGTTAATGGTAACAGTGCTTATAAACATACCCGATAATGAATCGGTATCACTGTTAATTGTAACAGATCTAAAACATACCCGATAATGAATTGGTATCAAAGCATATGATAATGGATTAATATAAAGTAAACAATAACAATAACTGTTAGCATTATATGCTATCGCGTTAATACCCCGATAGTATATTAATGCCGATATGAATCGACATTAATATGCTATCGGGTTAATAGCCCGATAGCATTTAGATTGACGCTTAACATAGTTAAGTAGGTCGTCAATCTAATCCATCATTATCCAATATCAATATCATAATTATGATCAATGTTATAGTCTGATAAACATAAAGCATGAATGAGTAAACTAATAACATAATAGAGGAGATTAATGAGTTAGGAGAGTCTTATCTTGCAGAAGCTACTAATGCATTAACAATCAGCAATATGAATATAAACAACAAAAAATTAGTTTCTACAATTCATGGGTGAAACTCTATTTTATTTGCTCTGTATATCTCTATGCTATGGAAATGCCCTTAAGTTTTCTAAAGGAAATAGTTTTTGTCTCTTTTTCTACAAATTTTTTTTTAAATCCGATTTTTGGACGATTTTTTCAAAAACTCTTATACTTTTGGTTTGCCGATTTTTTCCCCAAACGATTTGGATGTTGTCTCAAGATACAATCGGGATTTCTGAGTTATATATCGCAGGTGCAAGCAAACAACCATATAAACATCTAGTGATGGTTCTTGACCATCGAACTATTAAGGATAGCAGTTATATTAAATCAATCTCTCTATCTTAAGAGGGAATCACACATAATAACCCCACTCGTACACTTAAAGGGCAGCGATGAATAATCCTTGATGGGTGAAGCAGATGATATCGTCTGATAATGATTTTAGATTGAGGATAATTGTATTGTGAGCCAATCATGGCCTTTAAGGAAATCGACCCTTGTCTAAGGAATATAGACACTTGGAGAAATTGGCATTAGTTGATTACTTGATCAACACAAATGATATGGATAGGTCAAGAAGGAATTTGGAAGTAATACAGGCCATCAGTATTATAATGACGAATGAGCAATTGATATACTAAGGTGTGCTGCTATACCATTATCAAATTAACGTGGTAATAGGAGGTTTGTGACAAGAGTTTGGAATGGAGGCTGTGATGCATGGCTTCTGCTTAGTACCTCTTAGCATGAGGAGCAACCAAAGGGAATAGATTACTATATTGTTTGGGAAGAAAAACAACAGTGTATCATCTTGTGTGAGGAAGCATATCCAAATCAGGAGGAACACTTTTAGATCTATAGACATCATTGGTTCTATCATTCATAGTATATCTCCTATTGTCAAATAAGACAAAGTTATCAAGATAAGTTATTTGGAGTGTTGGTAAATAGATTTGTTGCTTTAAGTAATCTTCTTTGAAGAACTCGTTTCGCCCTGTGATCAACAACAAAATGTTCACAACAGTTGAAGAATTGCAAAACAATAGCAATTCCTCTCTACTTTTGAGAGGGGCAGCTCCCTCGTATGATGGGGGTATATGGATTTTCTAAGATTTAAAGAACAACATGTATAATCAAAACTAATTGAGAAATAAGATATAAACTTATCAATTTTTAAATTCCACACATCCAAGTTAAGATACCAAAACTTGAAATGATAATCTTCTTCACATGCAATGTTAAAGGAAAGCAAATGGTTATCATTGATGGGACATAAGAATATTAACAATAACACTTGAGATGAATTGAACACACATCCAAAACATTTCTCTATTGCTTTCTTGCTTGAATAGTACTATTCGAGTCCTTCATACAATGCTTTGCAAAACAGTGGAACCCCTTTGATTGAATTACAATGAGGTATAAATAGGTGAGGTTAGTAACCACCTAAGGTAACTACCTTAACCACCTTTATAAGTACTTAGAATAACTAACTTACTTTAAGCGTAAAAACTTGAAATAACTAACTCATTTTGGAATAGTAGTTACTTAGAGTAACTACCCGAGTTGAACACTTAAAATAGCTACCTCATAAGAAAGAGTTAGGGTAAACCTAACTTTACAATAAAAGAGAAGAAGATAAGACTCGAATAAGAAAACTTGATCATGAAACTTGTTTACAAAGCAAAGCCAAAAACATGATTCGAGTTACACACACACAACAAAACGAGAACTATATAATATGCATCCCTGCATTTATTCTACGCATGCCAAGGGTGCCGTAGATGAAGTTGTTGATTCTGAAAGCAAGTTCTGCTGACCGGATTCTTTATCTTTGAATATTCTGAAAAGTTTGATGGCTGGAGTAATAGATTTCTGTCATGTTCCCTCCTTGATCGTTATATATATCCTAAATGAAGCAATTATTATTATTAATTATATTATAATTAACAACGAATGATTATTTGAAATTTATTTATTAAATATTATTATTTAATTAATATATATTAATATTATATTAAACCTAATCTACATATTCTTAATTGTAAACACAATTTACATATTGAATAAAGATGACAATACAACAATCAAGGAAGTGCAAAGGCAGTAATCTTAGTCAAAGATAAATTAAACAAAGACTAAAAGTTAGTGATTTAGATGGATACACTTTCTAAAGGTAGAACTTACACTTTGAAAAGGCAGGGCTTATGAACCAGTGAACAGCAATAATACTCTAAAAGAAGAACCAACATGAAATATATTGAAGGACATGATGGAAATATTGTCATTGATGTCAAGTGGATCCATGTAGATTGATGAACATATCCATTATAACAGAATAATGAACACTATGACAGCAAATATGAAGATTATTTATCAGTGTCATTCTAGCAAATTACTATTATTAATATTGATATTATTAATAGTAATATATTTATAAATGAATCAAATATATTAAAAGAAATACGACTCCTTGACAAAATAAATCGGTTTAGTTAAACACCGATTAAGAGCAGCCATACGAAACGGTGCATATATGTCTTACACAACCGACTCACTAAGAATCATTGACGTGGCCAAAGAATGCATTGACTATTTTCAACGGAAGATAAGGAGGGGATTAGTAATTAAAGATTACTATAAAGAAGTTTCGATAACATTGATAATAATGAAATCAAAGACTTACTTTGTAAAAGTTCGGGTTACTATTATTTCCATTAAATAAGAAGGCACCGATTTGAATTAAGAAAGTTGTAATAGCAGTTGTTACTAATATTTACTAATCGGTATCTAAGAATACGGGACCACTCACGTAGGGGTTTAGTGAATGGTTGTGTTTTTTGTTTGGAGTTAAGATATGACATATATATTATTATTGTAAATTCAGTTTGAAGGGGAGAGGGAATAGGAGTATGAATAATGCTGTGTGAATAATTCAAGAAAAGAAAGATAGGGAAGAAAAAAAAGATAATGGACCATTGATCAGACCATTGATCAGACTAGAACATAACTGTTATTGAGTTATAGGCAGTAACATCTGCATTCTTGGTGGTATGCATGGGATGTGCTTAATATGTATGCTTAATATATGAAGCCCGATAGTGATATAAATTTAGATTATAATAATAATAAAAAAATAAAATTATAATTATTATAATGTTTTATAAGAACTACATCTGCAGTAATATATAATGATAATACCTGAGAATAAATAACGTATATAAATATATATAAAGCTATATGTACATTAATAACAAATATTAATCAGATAGAATCCTTAAGTTAATATCAGAAAGAAGCTTATTGGATTTATGTTAAGATAGTTTGTCTCCTAATCAATTTAGTTTATGTCATAAGTATGTTGAGAGGGATTATTTATGGTTTAAATCATAGTTGAACTACTCGCGACTCGGCTCGACTCGCCAAGCCCCTGAGAAAAAAACTCCGCAAAAACTCGGCGAAAAACTCGACAACGTAAAAACACGCTTAATTTTAATAAAAAATGCATTTTTTTTGCAAAATTTAATGAGAAGATGCATCCAATGAGTCAGTAAATGATAACACAAAAGAAACAAGCTGATTCTAGATATATGTAAATGCAAAGTGTCTACAAATCGCATCCTCATGAGAAATGCTAATGGCTTGAAGCAAAATAGTAAATAGTTTTTGTAAAACCAAAAGTAAATACAACTTCCTCTTCCTAGCTCTAGCTAAAACTAGTTTCAAACTTTCATCATATTTGAAATTTCATCATTCATACTCATAGTTTCAAACTTTCAACTCTAAAATGTATAATACCAGGATTTCTTCAATGCTAAATTGCTAATTATGTTGTTATATGGAGCCTAATCAGACTCGGAGGTTAAATTTTCCCTACTTCCATCAGCACAGTTTCCCCCTATATTTTTCGACGGGGGTTTGGGAGCAGCGCCCCCAAGTTGGGGTCAAGGGGCATCGCCGAAGGATCCTGAAATTTGACTAAGTCTGGAAAATTGAAGAATCCTCCAAAAACTAGATTTTGCATTATAACTCCTGGAGGTCCGAAACCACTCTCAAACATCCTGATAGTATATATGGAATATAACTTAAAGTATAAGGAAATGTCACTTATACTTAAATGTTATATTCCATATATGAATCCTGACGGACAGACCAAAAAACTCGGCGATTACTTGAGGGCATGGTGGGCTCTCAGCATGGCCCTTCCAAGTGAGTTTTCCCCTTCTCAGCCCAAAACCATATCGAAAAACAAAAAATGCATGTATTTTTTGCCGTTTTCTACTATTATGCTAACGCAGGCGAGTTTTTCTTTAAAACTCGCCAAAAACTCAACGAGTTTTTGCCAAAAACTCGGCGAGTTTTTGTCACTCGTCGAGTGTGTCATCTTAAATAGACCAAACCCTAGTAGGGGACATTACAATGGGTATCAGAGCGGTTAGTTTTTACGCCACAAGAATATATGTGTGTGGACGTGTGTGCCACACACACACATATATGTTTATAATGGACTTGTCTCTTTGACATAGTGATAGTTTTATAATAATATTGTTTCATGTATATGTAGCAATAGATATATGTATGCATGCAGGATATTTGTATGGATATAGGATCAATAATGGTAATTAAGGAATATGTAGATACAGGCATAAATTATAGATTAAAAAATGATAATGAAATATAAAATGTTATATGAATAACAATGATTTGGCTATGTGATGGAGGCTATTCGGAGGAAATTCCCTTAGCCTAATTCAGAGATTATGATAATCCCTGGTAGGCAGTATATACTGAGTATTCATATGCATATATGTTAAAGGCTTGGGTGTCAAAAGCTCACCCAAGAAGAGACGGATCTGGCCAGTCCTCTCTGGTAGACTTGGATGATAAGATGTATCATCCAAGGCAAGGAATTGATCATATATGATGATCATCCTTGGTAGGCTTGGATGTAAGATGATACATTCAAGACAAGAATCGAATTATCCATTGATTTCCTGGTAAGGCTTGGAACCATGATGGGTTCCAAGAAGGCGGACATTACAACCGCCAAAGGACATGTCCCAGTACTGCACTCGTATCTTTTTATTAAATAAGAATTGAGACTAGTTTTAATTAAGTATTTGAAGTTTAATTGCAAATTAGATTAGTTATATATATATATTTGTTGCATTCTAACAGTCTGTTTTGCACGACAGTGATCTCTAACTAGTAGGGACATTACAATTTCCCTTTAGGAATAAGGATGTTGGCTATCCTCATCCTCCAAGTCTTCAAGTTTTTGTAGATGCTACTCAACTCTGCCACCATACTAGGTATTTGAGAAATATAAATCTTCAAGGAAGTGTAGGTGTCAATCAACTTATCTATTGTGTTTTCATTGAAGACTTCTTTGTTAAGAGTTGTTAATCAACCATGCTCTGAAATCCATTTTGTAATACTTGCGAGTCTTCCATCAAGGATGTACTTGCAAGAATGGCGGTGAGCTGATTTTGAAGTTTTGCACACACTTGATCACAAGCAAGTATAAGCTTTTCTTGCTATATTGAAACTTGGTTGATGATTACCAACTTCCAACCTATACTTTCTATCCAGATCTCTAAGTAATTTTCCTCTGTATTAGGTAGGATTTTCTCTGCTACAAGGGTGTTGACATTAATCTCCATCATCTTCCTGAAATCATTCATGATCTCTTTCAAGTTGCTTCTTCTTTTCTAACACTTTTCAAGTCCTTTTCAATGGTTTCTTTCTTGATTAAGGCCTCATCATGAACAACTTTCGCCTTAACAAAGAAATCGGATGCAATGATTTTGACTTTCTCCACCCAACTTTCAGTCACTTTCCCATAAACTTGATATTCTTGGGGACTATCAATAACACTTTTCGCAACTTCTCCTTCTAGGCCCAAGACAATTGGTTGGTGAGCAACATTGAGTGGCATGGTAGAAGTGTCAACTATGGACTTAAAGTAGGAGGACAAATTCTGCACTTGTTTCGGTTGATACTTTGACTGCTTTTCTTTTTCAGTTCTCTCCACTAGCCTTGCAGCTACCACATTGAAATTTTGTATGTCAGGTCCATGAGTAGATGAACCCATATCAATTTTTGTTATAACAAAATCTGCAGGAGTGGCTTCGTTTACATCTTTTTCAGACATGGGCCGAGCAATCTCTAGGCACATATTTCCTGAATTCAAATCAGTCTTTATTCTTGAAGTCTTTTTGATTTTCTTTGGCTTCTCAGGTTTCTTGAAAAGATCAGATATTGTGTTGAATTCAGAAACCACTAACTCCTCCAATTTTCTCTTTTTCAATAGGCTTTGTTCCAACCATGGGAGGGAAAGACTTTCTGAGGGCTCTTGTACATTATTTTGTTGAAGACTTTGTTGCTCAGGTGCTAGTGAAGTTGCTTCTTCTCTAACTTCTTTTATTTGATCAACTGGATTCCGTAGGAAAGAAGACTCCATAGTTGAAGTAGGGTATTGTACTTCACGATGAGGAGATTCAATGAGGATTGAAGGTGACATAGTTGGTATACCTTCATCAAGCCTTGGATCATCTCAAACTTCTACTGGGTCTTGATCTTTCTCTTCTCTTGAAGTAGAATTTTCTTCTTTGTCTTTTGATCTTGATTTCTTCTTCTTTTGTCTGGGCTCATCTCCGCATGTATTTTGGAGATTATTTCTTCTTGGAGGATCTTAATCTCCGCCACTTCCTTGAGATTTCTGGTGAGAAATAATATCCGCAACTGGTGTATGAGAAGGAACTGATGAAATAGAACTGTCTTGATGGCTGCTTCTCCTTGGTGTCTCCTTTCTACTTGTTGGCTTTGTAGCAACCATTTGTACTATCCTCTTTTTGACCCAAGCTTCTGACTTCTTGATCACGAAACTGGTTCTTTCTCTGACATCTCTAACCTCTGGATCTGCCCAATTAATAGCAGGAAGAGGTTGAGCCTGGGTCTTCTCAAAATAAAAGGGATCAATTAGATCCGATTCATCATCTTCAATACCTTCAATGATCCATTCCATCTTGAAATCAAAGATTTGTTTCAAGGTGAATCTTGTCAAATCTCTTTTCCTAACTTCAAATTCATCCTCGCAATCTTCCCGGAAGTCTTCAATATTTGGGAAATGGTGGTACCCAGGACCAAGTCTCAAATTATTGTTGACATATCCTTTACTATCAAAGGGGAATCTCATTTGGTAGGTGTACAAATTGATTTTGGCTAGAGCCCTTTCCACATCTTCTGCTTTTGAGTTGGACTCACATTTATAATGACCAAGGCAAATAGGGAAGGTGACTCCTTTGTTCTTCCTATCTCTTCATTTCTTCTAGATCGACATCAGCTGTCTACAAAGATCAATCAAGAAGAGCTTATCATCCACATACCTTGGCAACCTATAAGGATAGCCATCAAATCCCCCTACTTGAAGGTAGGTGAATTTTGGAAATTGAATGAAGTAACTTCCATACTTCTTTATCAATGTTGTTGCTTCTTTCGATATTCTGATAGCTATATTTCCTTGAAGTAGTCATTGCCAACATTGTAAAGGCATCATTCACTCGTCTGAAATGCACGAAGCTCTCCTCCAACTGCAGCTACATGTAGTAGTTGTAGATCTGTGTTTCCGGATTCAGAACACCAGTTGTACTCAAACCTAGCCATGACTATAAATTAGCGATTGCATATATCAAATAGGAAGACATGTGAAAGCGTTGACTCGTCTTGAAATGGATCAACTGATTATGTATGCAATCACTAATAAGACGACCCCAATCAATGAATTATTTTCCTGCTGATATGATTGTGACGAAAAGGTACATCCACATTTCGAATTCAATAGAATCAGGGCTGCCTGTTACTCTGTGGAGTAGGACTATCAAATGAAAGATCTCTTTAATAAAAAGAGAGCGGTGAAGCGTCTTAGGAAGCTGAGATTGTCCTCCTCGTGATGTCACCATCCATTCTTTGGCTAATTTATTCAAGCATTTACTTCTGTTGTCACTGAAATACATGTAAGCCTTCTGCTTATCAATGCAAGTGAATTTCTCCTTGTATGGCAATCGAAGAATAATGGTAATGGAAATTCCATCTAGTTTAGCCATCAAGCGCCCATCAACAGTTCTTATTTCTCTGGCATCAGGGTTATATCCTCTTGCACATTCTACCACCAATTTTGGACATTGCACTTTATGGGGAAACAAGCTGCATCAACCAACCCATTGTCAGCTATCTTGCAGGATAATTTCAATCTATCTCCTTCTATCAAATATTTTCTGATATCTTGTAGATTAATATACCCTATTTTGGTATCCAGAACCTCGAAAAGCATAGTGTCGATCATTGGAGCATACTCATACTCTTGTGTTCTGTACTTCATGATGATGCTGAAATCTTCTTTATTGATGTAACAAAAGCTATGTCTCTGGAATGTTTGCTGAAAAGAATCCTTCTTCAACAGGTGCTATGATTCAGTGTTAATTGTAGAAACTTGAAACTTTTGAAAATATCTTTAATAACCTCCTTTATTCCAGCAGGATGTTTGGCAAGGGAATTTTTAAAGTCCTTTTAGACCTCCTGCAATTATCATAACATCTGAACATATTCTTCTATCCTTTAGCTTTTATATTTCAATGAATGCCCATTACATGATTCGATACTCATATCTCTGTACATCAACATGGTCACAAGAAGCTAATATTAATATTTGAGATGAGACTACGCTTCTTCAGGGCAGAATTTGGAAAACAAAAGAAACTGCGTGTATGTAGAATGTTGTGCATTATTTTAATTGCAAACTTACACCAAAAACCTCGCCTCCTTTCCACAATGATGGCATTCTATGTGATGACATTCCTGTTTCAAACAGCCCGCGCCTTGTCTCTATGCTACAATATTTGTATTTTATACGTATCAATTGTAACCTGAAAGCCTCTTCGAAGTGTTTAATAACTTATTTCAACCCTATCTATTGTTTGGTATGCTCACATGCAGGTTGGCAAGACAATCAGAACTATAGTTTTATGCTTTGATGAACGTCCACAGCTGCTTCCAAGATTTGAATTTGAGCACCGATGGAGAGAACATTGTCTTACATGAATGAATCTTAGCTCTACAATAACCATTTGCAATTACTTTAAAGTCTTCAAAAACTCGACAATTCTCTGCACATTTCGAATTTTGAAACTGAGATGTTTGAGTTGATAGAGACTAGCAGCTTGCCAAAGAAGATTTCATCACTAAAATCATCTCTTTATGATGTTGCCAAAGCTTGTGTAAGGATATGTCTAGATCCTTGGAAGGCAACCTGTACTGATGCTTGAGATCACCTATGGAATCGATTCTCATGTAATCTTAGCTATTGGCTTCACAGAGTTGTTTGTATTGTGACTTTCAAAAGAGATATGCAGAGAAGGATTTCGAGAGTTAGTTATTAAAACTAACTTTTGCATTCATTTGTGGGCCACGTGGTGAGTTCCTTATGCCAACTGGAGCTTCATGCGAACTTTGTGGAGGTGCCAATTTTGAAATAGAAGAGTATCGACATGTTGATCATCTTTGCCAAGTTGCCGATAACTACCAATTCATACTTCGCTCAAACACGTTGCTTGCTAGTCGACTTAAATTTGAAAGTTGGTTGTTGATATTTGTATTCGGCTTATTTATCTTTTTGGCCAACCTCACCGATATCATCTCATGCATTGGTAAGTTTGATGCAACTACCGGTTTGAGTGGAAAGAGAACTTCGAGTTTGAATGCGAATTGAATACTCACCATACGTATCGGCCAATGTTAAACACTTTGCGAATTTGATAAGACGCTAAGTGATAAAAGAGATATATCACCACTTTCTTGCAACTTCATATCGGCCCCCTTTATCCATTTTTAAAACTTGCCAACTTCAAAATTGATGAACACTCGAACTCTTTGAATGTACTCGGAAAGAGCTTATCTCTGATTCATCGGCCTTCACTAATCTTATTCAAAACTAGTGTAGAGCATTGTGAAGAATCAACCAACTTGAATATCTGAACAAATCATCCCAACTATTTTCCCTTCATCAATCATGATTTGAAATTGATACTTATGCAAGGTTTATAATCTCACAAAGACTAAAAATTTCAACTGTCAAACTCATGAGGCGAACAATTCAATATTGGATGACAATTGGACAAAATTCTATCTAGGAGGCTCTTAATACAAGATTCAACACAAAGCTTAAATTTTTTTCAAATTTTAAAATTGGGGTCAACATGGAGTATGCTTTGGCATCCAGTTATTTGAAAGTTGTGAGGTCTGTAATAAATTCTATCTTATTATAATTCTGAGCTTAGAGTTTTGGTTGATCAAGTTCGAGTTTGAAAGTTAATTGCAGAAATTTGTTTAAGTTCAGATTGCATTTCTTGGGTATGTTTATGTATGAATATGAATACTCTTTGAAATTGGAATTCGTTAAACTTGCAAACCATTTCAATACAAACAACACTCAAACTTGCAATGAGAAATTACATGCATCTCAGACAAATGCAAACAAAATGACAAAAGGTTCAAGAAATGATGATGAGAATTAATTGGCAAACATTGCATTTAGCTGCAAACTATAGCACATTCCTCCAATTGTCATATGTATACAAAATGTTTGACATAATAATTGAACTGTAAATTGTTGGAGAGCCAAAGGGAAAGTGCAAAAACTTGGGTACAATAGGGGTATCTTACTACAAGGTGGCAGATAGGAATTGCCATACCATGCACCAAGAGGGTCAAAGGATTAGACATTATAGTAGGTTCATACAAAATGTTTGATAAGTTTTATGTAATTGGTATTAGGGGAAACAGAGTTGGGGCTAGAGGTACAATGGCTTCATTCCCTTGAGAAATATCCCAAATTTTCAAAACCACGGAGCTGAAATTCCATCATGACGACAAGGAGGTTGTACTTCGTGGTATGGCAAATGGTGCTCCTACAAAGATTTCAGTTAAGAGGATGGAGAGGGCCTTTTGTAAGGGAGAGTAGAGTGGGTAGCACAGTGATATCTGAGGGAAACTTCCACACCAATTGATCTGATCTATTTGAGATACAAACAATTTTGTGTAGGCATGGTGCAATGTTTAGTGACTTAGCTCACAAATTACCTCTTGACTAGGAATTAGAGAACATCATATAGCTTGAGTTAGGCTGTAAGCTTGTCATGGTTACTCGGTATCATCGCCCAAGAGCTTTGAAGGAGGAAATTGAGATATCCATCAAGGAGTTGTTGAAGATGGGATTCATATGCCCTAGTTTTAGTCCCTTTGCGTCATCGATAGTGTTGGTGAAAAAGGAGGATGGCACCATGAGAATGTGTAAAGACTATTGTGAATTGAATAAGAAGACCATTAAGAACAATTACCCAATACCTAGGATCGATGAGATGATCAATGAACTAAATACGGTAGTTATTTTTTTCAAAAATTGACTTCAAGTGTTGGTATCATTAAACCAAGGGATGAGGATGTTCACAAGAAAGCTTTTGGATGCCACTTTGGACACTTCAAATTCTTGGTTATGCCTTTTGGGTTAACCAATGCACTAGATAAATTCCAATCTTTTATGGATCGTATCTTTAGGGGGCAGCTAGGGATGTTTGTGTTGGTGTTCTTTGATGATATTTTGGTGTATAGAAAGACTTGGGAAGAGCACCTACAACACATGGATACAGTATTGGGGATCCTTGAGCAGCAAACTTTATTTGCAAAGGAATCCAAGTGTGAGTTTGGGATGATTGGAATTCTTTACTCGGGACACATTACCAGTGTGTAGGGAGTACAGGTGGATCATGAGAAGATTCGGGCAATTAGAGATTGGCCACCATTCACTTCTTTGACATAAGTGATGTAATATGTGTATACCCCTGTTATACCCAATTCTTTTTGCAGTTCTTCCGACTGAGCATGTTCTTCCCACTGACCGATTATGTCAAACAGTTTACATGGATAAATAGAATATTATGTCTCTGTTGTAATTTCAGATTTGCAATAATATTTGGAATCCACATACATTCATAATGACTTTTTCACATTCATTCATGAAATGAGAAATAATAGAAAAAGTCATTGTAGCCTTCGGCTGGTCATCAAACCAAAAGAAAAAGTAACTCTCAGCCTTCAATAGTTCAGCATAGCCTTAAGTGGGAAGAGGAGAATTTTCAGTTGTGGAGTGGAAGTCCAAGGCTAGTGATTATAGCTGATTAATTTTATTTCCAACAAATGTTAAGCTATGTTAATACTGGATGTATGTTAAAAATTATAAATATTTATTTTGGGTCCTATAAAAAAAAAATATATAGTAGTGCTGAAATTTTCAGGAAAAGATAAAATATAAACAAATAAATTTCCGTAGAATTATTGGAAACTTTCAAAAGGCATATTTCACTAGAATACTCTTATGTTTATTTTTTTCTATTTATTTAGCCAATCTTATAGTTCCATAATTTAGATTGTTTCCATCTAATGTTGTCTCAGAAATATATTTCAATTTATGTATCGGTTTGATTCTTTGTGATATGTTATGCTAGGACATTTATTGGTTTCCTTACATGTGTTTTCTTGCATGCAGGCTATCTTATGCGCTTTTTAGGATTAAAACTCAGTGACAAAGAGTTAGAAAGCCTTCAAGATTTTGAGTTTGTTGTAAGTCGATCAAAGGCTTCATCAAACCAAGTGCACAAAGGAATAGAGCATCTGCAAGATTTGTTTTTAATTCGTAGAGACAGTTTGCAATTGCTGGTAGAGATGAAACTTTGGTGCATTTAGAAATGTATTCTAATCATGTAAGAATGAATTTCAGTTTGCAGGCGGCGAGGATCACCAAAATGAGTTTTACTATCGTACCATGAAGACAAAAGAGTTGGATTTTATTCTTGGAGATGTCTTCCATAAAATTCTAGGTACAAAAATTTTCAATTATTTTATCGTTAAATAAATTTACCTCCACTATGAGATTTTTTTTTTTTGCTAAATGATTGGATGTTGATTTTCATTTCACAGTATTCAGATGCCTTTCATTTTATCTGTTTTGTTATTCCATTATTCAATCATTGCAATTTTTTTATGATTTGTTTCTTTGAAATATTAAACTTGACATGTTAAAGACATAATTAAGAGGAACACTTTAACAATAGCATCTAGTTTATATAGATGTTTGCAGTCCAGTGAGTACCTGAATCTAGACCGGACTCCAGTTACCATAATTTTTTTTCTCAAGCTCCTTGTTACATGCTAAATAGGCCATGCTTCATTTGAATCCTATCCCATGAATATAAACAATGGAGTCTATATTTTGTTAGTTGTGTGGAAGATCTCAGAATCTGCTATTGAGATGTATTGATTCTAGTAGAAATCAGAAACATTTTTCTTCTTCAATAATATGTAGGTACATTGGTTTTTGGAACATATAAACAACTTAATTTGCAAAACTGTTGTATCATAAGGTTTTGTACTGTTTGAGTATTTTATTTTATATCTTTTTGAGATTCTGACTTTGTATTGATTGGTCTTCACATTTGGAGAGGTATTTTGAAGCTTTGCTCCAGAAAACGTGCTAATTGTGAGGTGGCCCAAGCTTAGTTTCGTAAGGATGATGTGGATTTACTTGCTTACCTAATTTTACAGCTATTCAATCATGTTGTTCGTTTAGTGTTCCCTTCGGCACATATCATTCACTCCATTCATAAAGTTGGGGATTGTTCCGATCTAAGTAATTACTATGCAATCTTAAGTAGGCATATTTCTGTGTAACTCTATGCCATAGTATTTGATAGGTTGCTTTCCCGGATATTGGAGGATAGGAGTTTGACAGCTAGGGGAAGAAGGTGGCTTCAAGTGGGATTTACAGAATATTGACCAATTTTTCACACTTTGTGCTATTATTAAAGAGGCTCATTAGTGGTCTTCTAAAGTCTTTTGTTGTTTTTTGGACCTTAAGAAGGTCTTTGACTATCCCACATCTGCTGTTCCAAAAATTGCATGATGTTGGTACTTCTAGTTCTAACACTCCCATTCCTCTTCTAACACTCCTAATGACCTCTTTGATTTTGTCCAATGTACCATTGGGGTTAAGTGAGATTTTCCTCTTTCACCAACCACCTTTGGTATCTATATTGATGAGCTTGGCGCCTTACTTAAATGACATATCCATGCAAATGATGGCTGCTTGTTTCACCATTTTGTTATCTTGATACTTTACTCTGTGCTAATGATGTAGTCCTCTCTTATGCTTCTTACAACTTGCAGTGATAGCTTGATGCACTTTATCGGTTTTGAGATCTTTACAAGCTTGTGATCAAACCTAGTAAATCAAAGGTGGTTGTTTTAAACACCACTAAGGATGTCGTTTCCAAATTCCGTTTCTTCTACAAACGAGGTCCCGTGGCTATAATGTATAACTCCTCGATAGGTCTTCAACACCACCAAGACTCTTGTTCTATACAACCAGGATTGTGTATATTTGAATCAAAGAAATGGGACTCGGACTCAGCTCGGACTCGGCAAGGCTGAATCGTCTCGGGACTCGGAGTCAAAACTCAGCTGGACTCGTCAAAGTGAAAAACTCAAGAAATTTAGAGATTTTTAAAGATTTAAAACTTGTTTCATGCACCCTTTATTAAATACACCTTAAAGACACAATAACATCATCAAATAGAAGCTAATTTGATTACATACACAAGTATACATCAATCACATAAGCATAAACGCAAATTGTAGTTGAAGGAAACAACAAACCTAGATATATAAATATTGTCAAATGTATACAATATTACAAAACTCATGGAATAAAAAATCCATGTCATCATATGATCAAATGTTCCATACAAATACCAAAAGTAAAAACAACTACAAGCCTATGGATAAGAGGAGCCTGCATCCCCTGGCCCCGACCCCCTGCGAAGGTGTCTATTGACGTAGCTAAAATCGTATTGCTACAACTCTATCTGGCCAACGCAGAATAGAATGTTCTTGTTGAGTATCCTATCCTCTCCTGTATAAGGAATCCCTAATGCTGTTTTAGTTGATCAAAGGGGACAACCTCAAGGTTCCAAATGTCAGTTCATGACTGCGGGATAGCTCAACAGTTGATGTGTTTTGTTGGGAGCACAAGGGGCCTTACGTTTTGCAACAGGCTGGCTTGCATCTGACGATGCTGCGTAGGGTTAAGATGCAAATAAAGTTCTTAAAACTCTTTCGTCGCCCCTGCATACCAATGTTAAAGTCGCACCTCTGCAAATGATGGCAAAAAATCCAAAAATCACTTAAGGAGAAATCCCAGGTTTTCATCCAAATGCTCGAGTTCACCTGAAAAGAAAGTTTTCATCTTTCACCTTCAGGATGCCGAGTTTGCAAGAATGATATCGCACATGTTTACTACAAATCCCGAAACTTATGAAAGTAACAAAGGGAGTGAAATCGCACAAAATCTCCAATTAGCCTGAAATTCAAAGGGCCAAAAAACCTAAGTCAACCAAAAATCGCAACATTTTGACAAAAAACCCGAATTTTCATTCAAGGCAAACTTGCGGGGTATAATAGGTCCGAAGTGCGATGCTGGCAGATGTCGGGGGTTTCGCTCTTCTCCAGAATGCATCCCAAGTTTGTATCCTTTGTCAGATCCGAAAATGATAAGAAGCAAACCAAGTCGCACAGAAAGGTTTTCTAAAATGTCGAAAATCATTCAAACTCCAAAATCGTGCAATTTCTCTTCATAGGCCGAAAATGAAATAAAAAGGACAAAATCGCGCGTTTTGCTTCAAGGGCCCGATTTTTGACGGGCAAACAAAAAAACTAGAGTTGCATTTTCATTTGCGGGCCCGAAATCGAGCGTAGTTCATGAAAAATTGCCGATTTTTGTGAAACAAGGGGAAGATGGCTCAAGTGAGAAGTTGCCCATTCTCATTAAAACTCCCAAGTTTTGGTCTGTTGAGGAGGACGTTTGAAACCATCCAAGGCAAACTCGCATACTTTTCCCCTAAAATCCCGAATTTCTCCAAACCCCAAGTTTGCTGTGTAAGGCAAGGCAAGGTAAAGTTGCATAACTCGGCTCATTTAGCCGAAATAATAAAATAGACCAAAGTCGCTCAATTCGCCAAAATTGGCTGAAATTAGGAGGCAAAGATTCATCTAATAAACAGTATATAGAGTTTGGAGGATGAAACCATGCAAAAGGATAAACATAACTCACCCAATGCTAAAAATAGTGAATTAAAAAAACATAAAAAAACATTAGCCACTAAGGTGACTTCATTACAAATGTAAACCTTATCGTTTAACAATTATTTAATATTATTCTAATTATCAAGAGTGTATCCCTTTCAGTTATATTGCATGAATTATCAAATTCCAACCTCAGTAACGATGCCTTTTTTCTTAACTCAGTTGTTCATTCACTTCCAAGCAGAAATAAGATTTAATATGACTCGATCTTAACAAAACATTTCTGTTTTTAGAGTTTTTTACACCTGTCTTTCTGCTCTTTTACTCAATCTTTTTGAGATGCATTTTAAAGATGCTAGTTTATGTAGACATGGAAAGAGCTATCGTAAGGGATTTGGAGTTGCGTGTTCAACATTTCTCTATGCATTTGCATATGGCATCAAATTTTGTTGGGGAGCTAGACTGGTACGAAGTTTCTCCTACAAAATACTTATTGTAGAAGAGGCAATATTTATGTTAACTTTTGTATGTTTCTTTGGAATCTGATGTTCTTGATATATGAATATGTTTTATGATGAAAAAAATTCAAGCTTTTTAACTCTTCTCAAAGGTGATCTTCCTTTAGGATATCTTTTCAGTTCATTAGTTTAGTTCTATAGCTCTACTGCATCTCAATGTAAAAGATCTTTTAGTATGATTTAGGAATGACTGACTTGACTATGCATATGTGCTACTAGATAATTGTAAATACTGACATTCGATGTCATTTGTTTTATTTTGAACTCAATCACTACACCGTTAGCATTCTATCATTGGCATTAGTTGCGCGCCAGTACAATTATGTAAGGCCTGTACTTTCTGAGGACAGTACTCTCCAAATAAAAAATGGAAGGTACAAAATTTTTAGAGATCAGAGTTGGAATATCATGATTTATGATCTTCTATGAATGATATTAACCACTGTGAAGGAAACTTTCTTAGGCTGTTTGCTGAGATTAATTATTTTTAGTTTCTTGTAATTTCCGACTGCAGGCATGCTCTTCAAGAGATGATAGTGGAAACATTTGTCCCTAATGATACGATCATTACAAATGAAGGTGAACAAGTCAAACTATATATTTTTAGTTTGTCATACTAAAATTCTAGAAGAATTAATTGAATGAACTCTGTTTAACATTTAAGAATCTTAACATTTGATTTTTCAGGGCAGATCAGTATCATCACTGGCCCAAATTGTTCGGGAAAAAGCATATATATCAAACAGGTGGTTATAAAATCTTCCAATAAAAAAATTCTTCACATCATATTATTACAAGTTTTATAGTGATTTATAGGTTCCAATCTAGGTTCCTAATAATCAAAGGACCAGTCAATTGCATATTCATGAAAGTTAAAAAAAACTATTTGTGATGGAATCTGTTTTCTCTAAGGGAACCGAATTTATTCTTATTTAATATTTGACTGAATTTGATGTTCGTTTGTCGTACTAAAGTCACTAATTCAAGTTTTGCAACTCAAGATCAATACACGTGTGCATACTTTAAAGCAGATGATGATCCAAAGAGGAGACAATATGTAAGAACATGCGTGAAAGTGACAATAGATCGTCATAGTAGCATTAATCGTTTAAGGAATTAATCGGCAAAACAAAAATATAAGATTTTTTGAAAAAATTGGGAAAAAAACAGATTAAAGAAAAAGGGTAAATAATTTATTATTATTATTATATTATAATACAATAAAATAATAATTATTGTTAGTAGTAATTTTTTTTTTGCTCAATGTTATTAGTATTATTATTATATTATATTACATTATTAGTAATTTATTATTATTATAATATTATTATTTCTATTATATTAAGAATATTTATGTATAATTAATATTATTATATTATAATATTATAATACAATAAAATAATAATTATTGTTATTAGCATTATTATATTATACTATAAAAAAATATTATTATATTATAATAAGATTATATTAATAATAATATTATATGATTAATATAAATCTTGTATAATTATAATAATATAATATAAATATTAATATATTATTGTTATATTTATATTATGATTATACTATAGTAATATAACAATATAATGATTATATTAAATATGGAAGATTAAAACAATTGTGACAGATCAACGAATTTCATATCGCAAAAAACCTTATGCAGCTTCTGCCCAGTTCATTATTGAGGGCATTCGGGGGTGGTTTGGCTTTGAGCCGAGGAGGCTTGATATGGTTTGGTTCCGGAAACAAACCAGAAATCCATTCGACGGAATCACAAGCTTCAAAAACTTAACAACTAAATGACCAGCGATTAAGAACTTCCTAAACTAAAAACATTTCAACGCTCAACAATCGGCTCAATAGTCGTTTAGGGTTTTCCACGCCAACGGGTCAAATAAAAACATTTCAAAATCACTGACGGAAGTCTGAAATCTAGTCGCAGTCACATTTTCTGACCTTAAATCACTAGGTTTTATCCTGGAGGTCGTGAAAATTCGTTATGAAAATGGTCAAACCGTCAGTCAATGATTTTATAGGAAATCGCAAGAAAAAAATCGATATTCTAAAAGTTTCACGATTTTTGTCGATTAATCCAATATTTTACTTTTTTTTGCTTCTATGGATCTTGTGACGTGTGTGAGCATCTATGCTTCTCTTCCATAAGTGAATATATGAAGTACAAAAGATACTTATTGGAATGATCTGAAAGCACAAGGACCATGCATACGATCCACAGTTGCCTTTATAATTACACATTGCCAATGATAAGAAAGTAGGATAAGAATAAAGAAACACATATTATCTAGCAATTTGATTATGTACAATTATTTATGTGTATGATTACTTAACTATACAATCTCATAGACTTTGTATGTTTTTTTAGAAGTGACCCCTTACATAACTAGGACATAATGTGCATAATGGTCAATTTTCAATTAATTGCTAACAATAAATTGACCCTGATCTCTTTTGCACATGGCTGGACTCAAATTAAAATAGTTTGTTGCTGAAGCAATTCTAAGACAAGCCATAAAACTATGAATGGTTATGAGCTTGCAACAATATGGGGTCAATCCTAATTAAGAAATCAATGAAGAGTTTGTACATAGTGGTCATGAGTTATTTATTCAAGCCAATCAATAATCAGCTGGGACAGTTTGGTGTTTAAGACAGCAGATTGTAATGTTAATTTCTGATAAGTAGGAGATATTTTCCACAGCAAGTCAAATTATGATTGTAATGTTCCCAGCTTCGACATGATTTAGCAATTTTGTGAAGTTTCTAAAAAGAGACGAAATTCAGCTGGAACAGTTTATTGTAATGTTAATTTCTGATAAGTAGGAGATATTTTCCACAGCAAGTCAAATTATGATTGTAATGTTCCCACCCTCGACATGATTTAACAATTTCCTGAAATCTCTAAGAAGAGACGAAATTGCAAGGGTATAATAGATATTCATCTAAATACAAAGAATTATTTTTTCATCATATCCGATGTTACAGACACTAATACCATCGCCACTAGGGAAGACAAATCTGCAGATCGTGGGTTGTAAAATTCAGTAAGCAAAAATCGATCAATAAGTAATTGGTAAAGGGCGGACTAAATGACCAGCGATTAAGAACTTCCCAAGTATGAACAAACAAATGATAATCTAGAAAGCTGCGATTAGGGAAGAATGAAGAGGCATCCATTCCCAATAAGACGTGCAACCATTCGATCCATAAGATATATAATGGAATCGAGTCCACTCTAAGGTGGGGAGGAAGGAGCGCCTATGAGGATAGGATTGAAATGGTGAAGTATGGAGGCACATAATCTGAAGACGCATATAGAACATTATCAACATCATTTGTATATACATAAAGTAGAGTTCGACGGGTAATGAGAATATGTAATTTGAATTAGTGGAATTCATATCATACTCACGTTGGTGAAAATATTAGGAACAACAACGTATATAAATTTGGAACAGTCCACTCCTATATTCAATCCATATATTATATCAAGCTTATATTGTACGATATTAGGCCAATGCAAGTTCGTAAACTCTGCAAGTCTGTATAAAACATATCAGCTTATTCAGATCAACCTTCTTACGTTAGCAATTGTCTTGCATATTGTCAGCACAATACATTCGATTTATTTAGGATGTCCCATACATCACAGAACCAACACTTTGATATTCAAGAGGGAATTCATATACATTGATCAGTTTACGTAAAGTAATTGGACTTTAAGATTTATATAGTTGACATGAAGAGGTGCATCTCTCTCACACAGGGAGGGATATAAAGAAGAGGAATCAAAGCATCCAGTGACATTAGAATCTGTCACATCAAAACTATTATTAAGTTACAGGCAGTATGCCAGGGGAACATTAAATTCCCATTGTCAAATCAGAGGAAGATAAATTTTGCTCTCCGAACTATTCTTGAATTTTATAGTGAAATTATTTAATTAAAAAAATTGTGTTTATTAATATAGTGCAACTCTAATTCGAAGTTAGAATTGTTGTTTCAGGATTAAATCTTCGTATATCTCGAATGGGGACATTACAGTGGTATCAAAGAAATGATCCTGCCATCCTGGAGGGTAAAAAGATAGATTAGGAGCAGCACTTTCAGATTTACATGCATAATTGTTTCTATCAGACATAGCAACAGTGGCAAAAAGAATTCGTTGTACTTAGATGAATATCTATTATCCCCTTTGCAATTTTGTCTCTTCTTAGAGACTTCACGAAATTGCTAAATCATGTTGAGGGTGAGAACATTACAATGATATTGCTATCAAGATTCAACTGTGTAGTTTTTGAGTCAAATTCATTGACCCATGTTTCATGAGTAGTGGTTCACAAGAACCCATCTCTCATGAGAGTGAATGGTCCACTTAGCACTCACTGCATCTGGGTGATGCTCAGAAAGGTGAAGCGTTGGACCTTCCTGGGAGGTCACCCATCCCAGTACTACTCCAACTCAAGCGCACTTAACCACATAGTTTTCTCCAAGGTTAAATCCACTGAGCTTGTGACCATGGATAATTTGGCTTGCTGTGGAAAATATTTTCTACTTATCAATTGATAAGCTTAAGGGGCTCTATAATGAATGGTTCATAAGGCACAACACTTGCTAGAGGTTTTGGAAACGGGGTTGCATGCTAAGTGGGTTTAACCTTGGAGGAACCTCCGTAGTTAAGCGCACTTTAGTTGTAGTACTCGGATGGGTGACCTCCTAGGAAGGCCCAATGCTTCACCTTTGTGAGCATCAACTAGATACAATGAGTGCAAAGTGGACCATTCATTCTCATGAGAGATGGGTTCTTGTGAACCACTACTAATGAAACATGGGTCAATGAGTTTGACTCAAAAACTACACAGTTGAATCCTGAATCCTGATATCGATATCATAATGTTAATTTCTGATGTTTTGTTTTATATTGAAAGCGTGCCAGCAATTTATTATATTGTATAAATTAGTTTATGAAAATTTTATGGAAGAAATATGTTCGGATAACCTTGAAGGAATTCTCCAAGTAATTACACAACTAAAACTTATCAAAATCAGTTACATGCAATCTGTTTGATTAAATGCCTATTCGCTGAATTTGGAAAGGGAAAAAAATTAAAAAAATTGGTACAGAATTAGCAGGGTTTTTTACATCAGCCCCCCAAAAAGCTTGCCAAATCCACTAACCAAAGCCATGAACATGAACCAAGATTCAAGCTAGAAACAACTCTTGAGCTATTACCACAAGTCCACAATTGATTGAATTGAGACAATACCATAGATGAAAAGATGAAAAATTGATAAACAAGTTTTTGCAAAATGTGCATTTTGTATGGGTATCAACAAAAGTCACAAGAAACTGTTGGTTGGGGACACTATCTATCATTTGTAGAGAGGGTGACTTAGGTGAGTGTAATGGATGAGTTACAAGACATTCTCAAGAGTTTGGATGAGAGAGTCAAATAGGAGGGATAAACTCTTCTTCTACTGCGGCTTGTCAGGATGTTGCAAAGTATGTTTAATTATTTTTTGCTCTTGATAAATAGAATGTTGGCTTGGACATAGTTTGTTGAGTCTTTTTGCACATACACTGTTATGACTGTAATGTCCCCTATTTATAGACTATCAATTACCAAGGGCAACATCTATGTTACTACCTTCTATTGCTATTAATTGAGCATAACTAACTAATTCTTTGTAATATAACTTATAATGTCAATAAAAACCATGCCTAAACCCCAAACCAATCTGACCCTATTCCTGGAAGAGGGCTTGGCTGCCTAGGGCGCTTGACACCACCTCCTTAATGTAACCCGGTTTACCGGAACTCAGTCCATTCACCCTTGGGGTCTGCAGCCCAGATTTCAGGAGTATTCCTTTCACCCTTGGGGCTTTTAATTGAAGTGGTTTTACTCTGCCCTTCCCTAGTAGCACCCATCTCCCTTGGGGAATAGAAAATACAGAACTGGTTATGGTTTAGGACTGTTTTAAGACATTCTGTTTTCGTTTAAAAAATTATCAATTATTTATTTATCCTGTTACCTATTTATTTATGAACCTCTGATTTGTATCTTTGATTAACTCTTATTTGATATACTTAAATTAATTGGTAGTCATGTTCTTTGATAAATTTATTTATTTATATTTGATGCATTTAGTATCAATGTAAATCTGGTTAAGTACTCTCTACTTATAATCTTCAATGGATTACTAATTATTTTCTGTGTATATATTCATATAATTTCTCTCTCTCTCTCTCTCTCTCTCTCTCTCTCTCTCTCTCTCTCTCTCTATATATATATATATATATGGTTAACTTATTTTTCCCTTGATTTACCATATCATATTATTATTCTTTCTGCTATTAAATTAGGATGTGAATTCCTTATATTATATTAATTTCTGCTTTCACTTTTAATAATTAATCATTCATATTATTATTATATTATTTACTGCTGTTATTGTAATTCCCCAGCATATATTTAGTGTAGCTTATGTTCCTCTAACCATGTTACCTTAATTATTATTAAGAAAGGAGTTTTCATATTATAAATAATGTAAGTTAATTTTCACGTACCACTGAGAAACTGTTTACCAGTTCGATAGCCCAGCAACTGCCAGCATCCGATATCCTTCCCCCCCTTTCCTTGAATGATTTGGGAGTGTCTTTATATATATTGTAATAGGAATGACAAGTCACGTTGCAAGAGACATGACTCGTACATGTTCATAATAATCTCCTTAACTAATTGCACCACTTCATGATAATCGCACATCTTGATGGTTTGTTAATTCATCGTTTGACATAAATAATCCCTTTGATGGTTCTAATGTTTATTCATTTAACTTCATCTTACATGCAATTGCTGCTTTCCCTTATATTGACAAATCACTGCCTTAACAGCGGCAGCTCTAAGTGTTCCTCACAGCACTCTGACACTTAATAAAAAAAAACACAAACTTAATAAATCCTTTAATTATCAGAAATTGGGGACCACAAATAATTTGGCACAAGGAAGTGGTCAAACTTTCGATAATAGTTTGGTAAGAGATAATGAAGACAAACTTTCGATAATAGTTTGGGAAGAGATAATGAAGACCCATGGAATTAAGCTTTGCCTTTTAATCTTCTACGCTACTCATATTGATACCTTGAAATGTTATTTTGGCAGATAATATTTGTTTTAAATGCAACCTTTCATATTCTTATGATCACTGCGTCCAGTATTGAAACATTCATTTACTATGTATTCGGCTGTTTGGATTTGGGGACATGACAATGACTTAGATATTTTTTGTAAGTCTGATAGCTCAATGGAAAACATAATAAGAATTTGTTTCAAATGTCATGTTTTCAAGATAATCACATGTGCAACTAGTGAAATTTCTCATACATATAGCTACAGAGTTGAGTATGATAGTCTAAAACAAGAACTATTGAGTGTGGCTTTATATGCTCATCTGAACAACCATATAGATGTAAAAACCTGCATAACAGCTCCCAAACAAGTGATTATCAAAACTTCATTCATTTTGTCCAACAATCTGCATGCTTTCGCATTTAAGAATAATCCCTTATATAATGCCAAGTCTCTTAGTAATGCAGCCCTAGATTCAGCTGTAAAGTCAAGGTTAGAGCATGGTTTGAATCTTTAGAAACTCACGATAGGAGTTTAGTGGAGTCTCTGTCATATTTATCCTAATCGAATCTTATGATCCACACATACTAATGTGAAGCATTCATCATGCTTAATTTATTAATTTGATATCACAATGGTGAATATTTTCTCAATTGTAGATAAAAAATTCCAAGCTTTGGAAGGTTTTGTTGAACATTATCTTGATTATGGGAATGGGATTTTGCTAAATATTTGAAATATGAAAATATTGATGTTGTAAATAATTAGTGAAGCTATTGATTAACAGGTTGCCCTTATAGTTTTCTTGTCGCATATTGGAAGCTTTGTGCCGGCAGATTCTGCAATAGTTGGTATCACAGACAGGTTCATTATTATCATTATGGGAATTTGAAAAAAACTGTTTACGTCAATTTTTAAGTTCTGTATGAAATTGCTTTATGCTTTGTAACTTTTTTTCTAATCATGAAATGTTGTGATATTGTGACAGGATATTTTTTGGAGTTGTCAACAAACATACAATTACTAGTGAGCAGTCGACATTTATGATGGATCTTCATCAAGTTGGCATTATGCTAAGGTGGACTGTGAAATAACAGTTTTCAAGTCAATGTTGATACAGTTTTTATTTTTCATTTTAATCTTTGATCCCCTAAACCCATTTTTTATTTTTTGTAGGCATGCAACTTCAAGATCTTTGTGTTTAATTGATGAATTTGGGAAAGGAACACTAAAAGCAGGTCATAATAATAATTCCAACTTTTATTTCTCTGGTTAATGCACTAGCTTATGTATTGGTAAGAAGGCTAGACTGAAGTTTCTAACACCTTTTTCATAGATGGGATTGGGCTTTTGTGTGCCACTCTCAAGCATTTTGCAGCTTACAAGTATCCACCCAAGGTATCTATAGATAAATCCTTAAGATAGTATATGTTAGTTTCTTTCTGAAAATTGAAAATTTAGTACTGTTTCCCTATTGAAAGGATTTATGAATTGTACATGTTTCATTTTCACAATAGTCACACAATTAATGTACATGAGAATAAGATAATGTAAGATTCAAGGAATCATAAGAGTTAGAGAAGATAGTATATGCAATTTTTTGTAATTATTAATTGATATATAACAGATAGATGAAGAGTGCATGTGAAGTGTGGTGGTTGCAGATAAACATCTGCACATCTCTCGCATCAGTGACCACTCCTCTAATCTAGTCAATCTTCCCCTTGTCCTTGAGTGCATTGTTCATGGCATGCACACAACAAGGGGTTCACCAAATGTGTCTATAGGCTGCCTCAATGAGTCTCCTTGCTGCTCTACACACATGGGCCGCATCTGTCACTACTTGGACCACATTTTGTGACCCAACCTCCTCAATAGCCTCCCTGAGGACCTGAAACTGAAAATCAGCATCTTTGCGATGCCCTGTACAATCAATTGCTCTAAGGATGTATGGGCCCTCTGCACATGTGACCATAATGTTGATGAGTGGATGATGGCTAATGTTCGTCCACCCATCCATAACTATGGTGCACCTCGATGCCACCCAACATGCCTTCATCTTCTCCATCAAAATATTGATCTTGGAATAGCACTTATCCAAGATCGAGGTCTTCATTTTCGTCTCACCTGGTGGCACATAAGATGTTCCTCCCTTTGCCACCATAGCCATCATCTCCCTATAATAAGGGGACCGTGTAACATGAAATGGAATGCCATTGGCAAAGAAGAACTTGCCAGTGGATTCATCTATCTCATCTCTCAGTTGCACATTAAATATATCAGCAATGGGGTAACTTTGTGGTGTTTGCAACCTACGTTTCCTTGCCCTAGCGACACCAGAAGTGGAAGTGGATGGAGATCCAAACATCATTCCTCCCGTCTGCGAAGCATGAGAAGTATGAGGCAGATTTTGGCTGTGCTAAAGGGCTACCCTAGTAGGCAAAGTAGTAGGCATTGAAATATTTGTGTCATTTGGAACCCCCCAAACCCTGTTAAACTCAATTCTATACTTTATATTTTTAGCTTCCTTCAAAAACTTACAATGACTCACACCTTTTCTTGTCCAAAAAGGAAAGTGTGCATTCACCCTACTAATTCTACCAAACCATTTAGTGTCACAAATGTTGCACTTCCACTTCCTTGTTCCCCCACCTGAATGTGATATGCCTTGTACTGATATTCTTGAAGCAAACTGTTTGAGAGGAGACTTAGGATCAAAAGTACCCCTAGCATAGGGTGCCAATAACTTTGAAGGGCAACCTATACTAGCTACTGCACTCGCCATGGAACTAGATTGGGCTCCAAGATCAGCCCCATGGTCACCCCCCTCATTTTCAAGTTCAAATTCTAAATCATTTTCACTATAAGAATGGATTTCCATCTCATCCTCACTCATGTGTTGGGAGCTCATTGTGAAATTGACATTGCATTTGAGGAATGATTTGGTTGTGCTTATCTCCATTTGTAGCATTAAACACATCTAAAGCAACAACAACTGCTGATTTGATGAGAGTATATTAGATAAGTTGTATGAAAAGCCTTCAGCATCAAATAAGGTATTTCTAATGAAGTGGTTGTTTAATTTGAAATGGTTGAAGGTAGTTATGTGCCAGACCATTTAAATTAATTTAATAATATTACCAATTAGTTATCTTATGTAAATGTAGTTTTTGATGAAGAGATTCGAGAACTATTAGTTTTGTGTTCTTTGCCAAAAAGATGGAATAGTTTGGTTATGGTAATCAGTATCTTTGTTTTTGGTTCAATTACATTAAAATATGATGATGTTGTTGGTGTAATCCTAAGCGAAGAAATGTGAAGGAAGAGCACATGTGAGATTCCAACATCGGGTAATGCTTTGAATGTAGAAGATAGAGGAAGATCAAAAGAAAGAGAGAAGAGTCCAAGAGGTCATAGGAAATTGCGAGGAAGATCAAAATCCAAAGGTAGAGATATTGGTTGCTGGTATTGTGGCAAGCAAGGTCACATCAAAAGGAATTGCTAGTCTTATAAGAAATATGTAAATCAATGAAAAGAAGATGAAGCCAATGTAGTTTTCAAAGAAGACGATGGTGTTCTTATTCTAACCTCTGAAGAAATTACAATTGATGTTTGGGTGTTTGATTTGGGAGTTTCATTTCACGCCACTTCGTGAAACGAGTATTTCAAAAATTTACAAAGTGGTGACTTTGGTAAGGTTTTTCTTAGAAATAATAAATCATGATATTATTGGCAAAGGGGATATTTGGTTAAAATTGAAAAATGGAAATAGTTGGCTGGTACAGGATGTTAGATATGTTCCTCAACTCAAACAAAATTTAATTTCAGCTGCACAATTGGGCTCTCAAGGATGTGAAGTCACTTTTGAATCCAATAGATGTAAATTAACAAAAGGAGCCTTGGTAATTGCTTGGGGTAGAAAATTAGGCACCCTATATGTAGTAGAGAGTCACCTTGAAGTAGGAGTTGTTCATCCCACACTAACTCTTTCATTGCCTATAAAATCTCTGTCACTATGTGAGGCCTTGGCTGCTTGGAAGAGGGCTTTGGACCAATCTGAAAGCGAGAAGACTCGTGCCAATGAGCTGGACCAAGCCTTCAATGAGGCTTCATGTGAGATGGGCAATTTAGATGATGTAGCTGATTCAATCATTGAGGAATTCCTTAGCATGTTGGAATCTATTATAGTTAAAGACATTAATGATAATGGTAGAGGAGAATATAAATCTGTGGAGGACAACTTTCAAACCAATTCTGGAATTATAGAGCCTTAAAAAGCATGGAACCAGAGCTCATTTGAAGGAGCTAAATGTGGTAAAGAAAATTGCAAGAATATAGAGTTTTTAAAGGCATAGATTCGGCTATTCACAATTGCAATAATTTTCAAGACATTTTTGAGATGTTTGGACCATTTGTTGATGGATTGAAGTTTGATGGAGGATCATATAGCTCCATGCCAAAAACATTTATCAATGAAATTATAGGCATAGCTCACAAGAACAATGTTAATATTGGTACCAGTAATTGGGTTAATCATTTACTATAGAGAGGGCCTAGTGTTTTCAGACAATATGTGTAGGAATGCAAAGACTTGGGTTTTTATGTCATAGATTTGAATATTGATTCACTCATGATTCCTGTAGAGAACCTCTTGTGGCTGATTAGGATGATAAAGAGTGAGAGGTGAAAAGTAAAGCCTAAATTTGGGATACAGTTTGAGGCAATCAATAATAAATAATAACAATACTATCAAAATACAATAGAATAGACAATGACTAATAAGAAGCCTATTTAAGCATCGCGTATATATTACGATCCTAATAAGACTCCCCAAAGGAAAGAAAAAATGTATCATTAACCCCAAATCATTTTGTAGAGGATGCGATTTGTTTATATTATAGGGAGATGCGATCTGTTTGGAATGATGCAACCTTTTCTCTGGTAAGATATAAGAAGTCACTGAAATCGTCCACAGCAGGGAGGTGGAACGAGGACGAGATTAACTATTTAGGGGAAGATTACAGGGAGAGGAGATCAGTACCGTTATTAATTACACGCAGTGACATCCTTGTCTTGGGTGGTATACATAGGAATGTATATAATACGAATGCTTAATATATAAAACTGATAATGTTATCGGTTTTATATAGAATTTAACAATAATACTAAACTGCAATATTCATAACAGTGGCAGACCAGATCTGACACAGTCAGATCTGTCTGTCTTTAGCAGCTACTTACTATATTAATAAACTAGGTTTGAAAGCACTAATATTAATGATTTATTAAAAAATAATTAGCAGACATAAGTAATTGGTAATATTACTTATTTAATTATTTTATGTGTATATACTCAAATGAGAATAAGTATATATATATATATATATATATATATATATATATATATATATATATATATATATATATATATATATATATATATATATATATATATATATATATGCTATTAGATTGTAAATCAGAAAGAGTCCATAAGATAAAAGACGATAAGGAGGATATGTTTATATGTATAATCATTGTTACTACTATCAAAGGAAATGTTTTCATGTCTGGACATCATAATTGGTTTGACACTTGCATTAAGAATTATGAATGTAGGATAGATGAACAAATTATTTATAATAGTTAATTGGTTGGGCAATGGATTCCGGTTAAGATGGAAATGTCTCCCAATATATTTTGTTTGAGTCATAAGTATATTGAAATAGATTGATTATGGTTTAAACATGTCCCAGTAGGGGACATTACAAGTGGACAAATTACTTGGGTCCTTTGTTTATCCTCCTAAGCAGAAAGATATGATCAAAGATGTGGATTTATTAATCAGGAAGATGGAGAGGTGCTTGGACGTTGGAGCAGATTTAATCATGATTGATGTAGATGGTGTAAGCAGATATTCAGAGTCATTGCACACTGATGCTATAGCAAACATAATTAGGCATCTAGGCCTTGAGAAAACTATGTTTGAAGCATGCAGTACAAAAATACTCGAGTGGTCTGTGGGAAGATATGGATTGAGGATTAACCTCTTCGTGCATCATTCTCTTGTAGGTAAATTTATTAAATTTATGGTGATGGTATGGATAAATTGTCACTTGTTGATCAAGCAACTATTGAATATGGAGCGACCATGGGATTCTTCCTTTAGATCATGTGCCTTTGGAGTATGTGAATTTGATTGGCCATAGTGATGAGACAATAAATATGATTGAGGCTTATCTTCGTACAATTAGTGCTGGTGTGAAAGTGGGACAATTCGAAATTGATGTCTTTACAATGATGACATAGAAAACAAAGGTTGTGACTAGTCTAACAAAAGAAATTGAAGGGTTTTTCAAGCAAAACAAAGTTGCTTATGTTAAAGGTGCTATAAAGATTGTATCTAGAAGTGAAGTATCAATGGATCTTTTAGACGGTGGAAATAGTACTGTGAAAGGGAGAACAAAAAATCCGAATATGCATTCCTCGTTTCTTAACCACCCCTGAAGCTTAGGAGAGGAAGATGACGGGCTTCTAGATGCTTTGTTCAGGGTTGCAGAGTAGGGGAACAAAGGAGTACGTGACCATGTTGTGTATGTGTTTAAGGGTTCTTTAATGGATGGAGGAATGTATTTTGCACCTGTAGAGTGTGGTGTTCCTACTTGTGGATTAATGGGTTAGTTTGTGCTTGAAAAAGTAGTAAGATAAGATTTTTCGATAAGAGATTTTTGCAATCACTTGGAAAAGACTCATCTGAAGTGTTCTTGAACAAAATTTGGAGGAGTTAAAGTCTTGCATATTTTCTTTGTGGCTGATTACAATGTGAGATTAAGAATGGAAATACAGGGGATATCATTATTCGTAGCAATATGCATTCGATTTCAAGTGGGAGATTGTTGAGGATGTGAAGTCCAACGATCATGTCCATTCCTTTCTTCTTCTCCCCGTCTCTTCATATTTGAAGAGTTAAACATTTGTATATAAGAATGGGTGCAGATTGTGTATTATGCATCTAAGAAACAATGAAAAATATACTACCCTGCTTGAGAGCAGATGTAACCGTATTAGAGAACCACTATAAATTTGGTGTTGTGTCTTGTTTGTTTTCTGAATTTCTAATTTCGTTTTTGATTTCGTTTATTTGCTATTAGTTGTGTAACAATTTGCACTCTACACAAACTCAATCCACTGTAGATAAGACCAAAGAAACTCCTTTCAAGAGGTTAAACCAACATTTGCTAAACACTCCCAAGCATACACACGTATCCACATCCAAGAATTTGCACCAAACAATAAAATCGATAATTGTAATTGAACACCCAGCAAGGACTCTTGATTCTCCTATGATTTCTTTAAGCACCACGATTTTGGCAAAAGCATCACAAAAATTCCAAAGAAGAATCCATGTCTCCTCTTTGGGAAGTCAAATGAAATTCCCACACACCATCAATGCATCAAACTTTGTCTTTTGTGAATAAGAGTAATGATTCTAAAATACCCACGTATTCCTCAAATTCCCTAAGAACAAAGATAGTGCCTAACAAAGATTTTTGACTATTCAAGGCCATGTAGGCTCTTGGGACTTTAACCTTCAGATAATGATAGAAAGAAAGCTGACTCCAAAGAGACAAAAACTCCTTATGCCATGATAACTGGAAAATTCAAATAATGCCAAAAACTAGTTCCTTTCACCATGTCACTTTAGATTGAAAGATTAATATTTTTTTTACCTTCAAGGCTTGTGGCTGGTGAAGGAGGCTCAATTTGTCTTTTCTAGAAAATTTGTCTCATTTGCATATTTGTCTTATTTGTTATTCCTTATCTTTTACCTACGATTTGTTTTCTTCTGTTTTTTTTTTTTCTCTTGCACTACCTTAATCTCCTCAGACCTCCACACAAGCAAACACTAATTAAAAATTTATAAACCTTATGCCACAATAAGGGACTAGCGACCAACTTCATTCATTTTTACTACTTCAAGCCAACGTCACATCTTCTTTTGTCTTCTAGTGCTAATCTCAACTCGACTAGCTTCCCAGAATCTCTCCAATCATATCACCTTCAAAGGGGGAAAACTCAACCACAACCACATAGGAAATCTTGTTCTTTCTAGGAAACCCAACAAACTTAGGTCAAACTGAAATGATTTCAAAACTAACAACTTCAATCATAACTAGAATTATCAAACAATAAACCAATCTGCCATCAAACCTAGAAGAACACCTTTTTGCCCAAGTTGAGACTCAAAGTGAATCCCATAGCATCAACAAGGGTGAATCTCTCACTACTATAGTAGATCTTCTTCAGAAGAATTTCCATCTTCCTGAAGGTTGAAACTAACAATCCTCAAAACCCCAGGGGTTTCTACAGAGACAAACTAACATAATCTTCAACACATCCCAAATGAGCTCCTCAAATGCCTTTTAATACATTTCCTAACTTTTGGAAATAACCATTTAAATTCATTTCATCTAATTAAGCTCCCATTTTACTCTGAAAATGACCTTTTCATTTTACTTGAGGTCTCTGTTAAAAGCGCCCACAATTTAAAATTTTCTGTCCCAATCTCGGCAAGCTATGCCACTAAGGTGATTGTAACATATTTTAATATAATTTTTAGCATCCTTAGTAAAAATAATTAAACTAAACCATTAATGCACCAAATTAGTGATCAGAATCAAAATCTAATTGCACTAGAGTGATCCCAATGAAGAATAATGACAAATGGAGCTAACCAAACAACTTACTATAAATATATGTCGTCTCCAAGATTCTTGGATTCCAAAGTGAAAACCAAAAAATAACTTCTGAAAGATGCATATGAGTCCTCTAGATCGCTTGAGCTCATTGGAATCATCAAATAACTTATCTAACCAAACAAACACCCACCGAAAATGTAAAATGCAATTGCAGTGCAAGAAAACCCTATAATTGGGACATTACAAAGAAGCAAGGAAATATGAACTAGATTAGTCAGGCACAACTTGAATTTTGTGACGTGGGAATAGATATCTTTGGCGCAACTGTATCTTTGTTGGTTGGGCCAATACTATTCAAATTGTGGGCCTTTCTAGCATTGGTGTGGATATGGAATTGCTAGAAGCTCCCATTTATAGCACAAGAATCTCCTTCTTCGTGAATCGATCATTTCTTGTGCGTGGCATCTCAAATTCCAATGCGGGTCAAGTTTGTGGTCATTGATGGTTGCCTTTGGAGTATGGTGTTATCTTTGGGAGTGGATAAATCTTGGAGTATTTTATATAGCTTACTCTTGTGCTTAAGACATCAAGAATTTTGAGTCTATTTTTGAATTTGGAAGTTTCTAAAGCTGTGTGACTTCATGTCGTATTTGATATATTTTTTGAGCACATAGTATGGTCTTGAGTCATGAGTTTGGGAACAGTAGCGTGGAAAGTTATTTGGTTGTGGCATTAGAGCTTCCAAGTAGCCAATGTTCTTCCTTTGTGGGTAATGGTTGGTAACAACTCTATTTGAAGAGCAGTTTCATATCATGGCCATTTATTTGGTGAAGGCACTCTCCAACAACAAGCACTTAGTCCTTACATCAGTTCATTCTTCATGTTGTTCATTGTTGAGCATGGAAAATAATAGGGTGCAATGAATACCTATAACACTTTCAAGACAAAATTATCTTTCCCATATTGAGTATTGCAAAAATAATATTTATCGTATTCATAACATTTGATGCTATTATTATCTTTGATTTGTGCTCTTCCTCTACTTCCCATTGATGAATGTTAATATGAATGAAACATTCACACAGAAAATCAGGCAAGACATTTACATTCAAAACCATTCATTCAGCAGTAAAAGTTAAAGCATAGCACTGTCGTATCTTGTGATCCAGATTGATGAGTCGAGGCTGCTACTCAGGGGGAGTAGTCAATGAGTCAGTTTTGTGAGTTAGTTTTATGTTTTGATTGCAAATATGTGTCCTTGTCATTGATATCAAAGGGGAGGTGGTAGGGTGACAAATAGCTCTTTTTCATTTATCTCTGATGCTGTGAGATTCTTGACTGAGCACTTGTGGCTTAGCATTTGAGGGCAAGGTGTGTTCTTTTGATATAAATTTCAAGTGCATATTGAGTAAGGTCTTTATAGGTAAATATAGAGATAGAGATAGGGAGGAAGAAATAGGGTATGTGTTTGTATACGAGTTAGAGAGAGATTAGGAGAGATAGAGGGAGAAATGGAGTGAATAAGAGAGATAAAGAGATATACATAGAGAGGGAGAGGGAGAGATGGGAAGATAGAGATAGAGCGTGGGCAAGGGTGAGCGATAAAGGAGACGATGGAGACAACTAACAAAGAGAGGAGAGTGGGAGAGAGGGGAAATAAAGAGATATACAAAGAGATGAGAGTGGGAGAGGGGGGAAATAAAGAGATATACAAAGAGAGGAGAGTGGGATGGAGAAACAAGGTGTGTCTATGTGTGAGAGTGAGAGAGAGATATAAAGATGTAAATAGGAAGAAAGAAACATGGTGTGTTTGTTTGTGTGTGAGAAGTGTGTCATGTCCCCTCCTTACCTTTGTCTAGCAGAGCCATGCGAGTCAGCTTATTATGGGATCTTGTAGGCTGACAGTGGTGGATAGAGACTCAGTGAGGATATTCAGTGTTTCGGATTTGGTAAACTGGCAGTAGTAGACCAGTTTGGAGCAGTTCCTTAATTTTAGGAGGCAGTTCCTACATTTGTGGAGGCTATTCCTACTATTTAGGAGGTTTTGACAGTATCCAGGGTTGGGTTTCCATGAGACTATTCCTTGGTTTCAGTTTCAGAAGATTTGGGTATGTTTCCTAGTTTCTAGGAGCATCCCTAGATTTTAGGGATAAGATTGCCAGTGGATCCATGATTTCCGACTTCAGTCACAAACAGGTGGCAGGTTTCATTTCAGGCTTTTGGAGTCATTTGAGCCTTCTGCAGCTATTTGGGTTATATTTTTAATATATTTAAATATTTCCTAAGTTGGCGTTTAATTAATTAAATAAGACTATGTTTATAGCCATTTTGGAGTAATAAGGGGTTTTTGGCTTCATCTGGATGCATATGCCCATGTGTTATAGCTCGTTGGAAAGGTCTTGAACTTTTCTAAATGTTTCCCATTTGTCAGGGACCCTTTTGATGAACGAAATTCTTTTATATTTAAAAAGTGGCGTTTTCTCTATACTTGGTGACTAAAAATGAGAAATAAGACTTTATAAGCCTAAGCACACTTTTCATACACTTTTAGGGTTCGAGCTAGAGCGGAGGAGTTATAAGGAGATGGTAACCTAATTATGATGTATCTTTTACACATTTTCATCTTTGATTTGGAGAATTTGCTCTGGAGAGCGATTCAACATCTGGGACGAAAACCCCAAGGTCTTGCCTGTCTGGGACGTAGCCCCCAACACACTGGTTATTTGGTTCTTGTATTCAGTTTTCAATGCCTTAGAGTTGGTACAACATCTTTTCTGGAGGATTCAGTGGATAGAGTTAGGGTTCAGCGTGGAGATTGGGGTTTCCAGCTTGGCATCACCTAACAACTGTACGATCGTACTTTGCATCCGTTTCTCTTCCCACGTGGAGCTATGTAAGAGCTTGGATGTTTGCCACAGCTTCCTTGATTACAGTATTCACTCTTCATCCAGGTTGGACTCATTGCATATTGTAATCTTCCTGGAATTGTTTGGAATCACTATCTGGATCATTATTTGATTTAAATAATAGAAATCTGCTTGGTATGATTCTGATTTGGCTATGTATGAACATTTATTTCTAGTACTCTTTTCATGTACTTGTTCTTCAATTATTACTTGCTAAAAACTATCAAAACATAAAAAGAACTCAACCTTCTGCAACTTCTGTCTATTTCTGGAAGAATATAGTAATAAACAGGAAATTCAAGTAAAATAATTAAAAAAACTACAACAGATCAGCGAAGGGATCCATCAAGGATCTTTCAGTGGTATCAGAGCTATTTGCCTACCAGTCTATGGGGCTAAGTTTTATTTTTCTTCTATGCATCTGAGAAGAAGTGACTTATACAGATACTATACCCGTAGAAGAGCTTAGTACGAGTGTGAGAGTAGGAGAGAACAGGAACCTATCATGGCAGATGAACAGGTGGGTGCCGGAGTAAATCACGCTGAGGAAGACAAGAGAGAGAGATGATGAGGACTCTCATCACTACCCAGCCCAGGATTGTTCAGACCTTAGACAGGATACAGGTTACCCTGGAGTGGTTGGAAGTGGACAAACACAGAGGCAGACGGAGTAGATCAGTATCTGTGGCTGGAAGCCAACATAGTCAGGGATCTCATACATCAGCTGGGAGCTCTCATCATTCCCCTAGGCATGAGAGACATCATACACCAGTTAGGGATAGACCATTACTTCCTCGGTTTATACCAGGTGAGCAGTCAATACAGGTAGAGCCACCAGAGGTGGATTTTCAGGATTCAGTCAGGGCGGCTACAACTGAGTGGAGAGCCCTACCCCCAGAGGATGTTTTTCCTTTTCCACAATATTGTGCACATTGTAGAGATACCGCCAGGTTCAGAGGAGACGGGGGCTATAGGCCTCAACAACAAAACTATGACCTCAGTAGAGCTACTGGGAAGATCACATTGGCTACATATGATGGGACTAGTGGTACGAGTGCACGAGAATGGGTGCACAAGCTGGATATATATCTATCACTGAGACCCATGCCTGAGAGTGATGCTATTCAGTTTGCTGTCTTACATTTAGATGGGGTTGCCTATGACTGGTGGCACGACAGATTGGTCACCCAAGACCACGCCATGGTCCACTCCTATGCAAAGTTCACTAAGCGCCTCATTTCTAGATTTGACCATAAGGACACAAAGCTCTATTATAGGGAGCTAGCATATCTGAGATAGATTGGGCATGCAAAGGCGTATATTAATGAGTTCAAGCGTATTGCAGTTATGGTACCTGATATGCCCCACAGGCGCATTGTGATGCTATTCATTGAGGGACTACAGGACAGGCTTAAGGGATGGGTACGTGCTTTCAAGCCGACCACTCTTAAGGATGCCATAGATGTGACATTGAGACTGGACACCATTCCTACTTCTTATCAGACAGATAAGAAGCCGTTCAGGGATTCACAACCTCCTTAGAAGGCCAATACCTCTCAGTTTAGAGATGGACAGAGAGCTAGACCTCCTAGGATGGACTAGGAGACACAGAATGATCTGAGAAGGAGGAAACTATGCTTCTCATGCAAAGAGCCTTGGGAGCCCGAACACCATTGTATGGGCAAGGGCAAGGTTCATTTGATTGAGGTGACATCTGAGTTGGGAGATGAGGAGGTACCTGACATTGATGTTGAGGATTGTACAGAGGAGGTTGAACAGGAGCAACCACAGTTGGAGATAGACACCCCTGAGCCTTTGGTGTCAGCCAAAGTGACTATTGCTACCCTTTCCAGTTATCCCAGGTTTCACGCCTTTCGATTGAAAGGTACACTTAGGGGTCAGCGGGTTATTAGTTCTGTAGACACAAGCGCCACGCACAATTTTATTGATCATAAGTTAGTTGATAGGCGTGGGGTTATAGTTTGAGGAGTTTGGGGGGTTTGGAGTTAAGGTTGCAGATGGTGCAGTTTTGGGCTATACTAAACGGATTCCACAACTTAGTATTCAGATGGGGGATTATACTCTGACAGATGACTTTTATGTGCTTCCGTTGGAGGATTATGATGTGGTTTTGGGCATGCAGTGGTTATAGGGTATTGGGCGATACATTATTGATCACCATCGTATGCAGTTAGAGTTCCTTTCTGGAGGGAAGAAGACTATCTTTGAGGGCATCTTCAGATGGTGGGCCTAAAGAGGTGTCTTCTCGCAGGATGGAGACTATTATTAGACATAATGATGTGACGTGGGGTACACATTGTTTTGTGAAGTCCAAAACACCTACACCTCAGGATAGCAGGGAATTTCATGTTGATATTCAGTCAGTGATGGATCGTCATGGGAGAGTCTTTGGTGACATACCTCCTGGTGTACCTCCAGATAGAGGGTTTGAGCATGGGATAGAGATGGAGGATGGAGCTAAGCCAGTGATTACCACTCCGTATTGTCATCCTAGAGCCTACAACGATGAGATTGAGAAGACTATTCACGAGTTGTTGGACATGGGTTTCATTCGCCCGAGCTCTAGCCCCTTTGCTTCTTCTGTAGTGCTTGTTAAGAAGAAGGATGGGACTCTGTGAATGTGTATAGATTACAAGGCCTTGAACAAGAAGACAGTCAAGAACATATACCCTATTTTATGCATTGATGAGTTGTTGGATGAGCTTCATGGAGCTATCTACTTCTCTAAGATTGATCTTCGTTCAGGTTACCATCAGATACGTGTACAAGCAGAGGATGTACACAAGATTGCCTTCCGTTGTCACTATGGACACTATGAGTTCTTGGTAATGCCTTTTGGCCTCACCAATGCACCGGCCACTTTCCAGTCTTGTATGAACCATATCTTCAACAAGCAGTTGAGGAAGTCGGTTCTAGTGTTCTTTGACGACATTTTGATTTACAGTCGCACTTGGGAGGACCATCTCAGACATGTTGAGGAGGTACTTAGCATTATGGAGAGCCAGTCTCTATTTGCTAAGTTGTCCAAATGTGAGTTTGGACTTAGAGAGGTCTTATATTTGGGTCATGTGATCAGTGTTGATGGAGTGAACGTGCATGAGGAGAAGATTCAGATGATTCGAGATTGGCCCCGCCCTCGGAACATTACTGAGTTACGTGGGTTCCTTGGTCTATGTGCTTATTACATGAGATTTGTGAGGGGTTTCTCTCAGTTGGCAGCACCCTTGACAGACCTCACAAAGAAAGGGGCATTCAGATGGACAGAACAGGCACAAGGGGTCTTTGACAAACTCAAGGAGGTTATGAGCACTTGCCCAGTTTTGGCACTCCCTGACTTCTCGCAGCCATTTGTTCTGGAGTGTGATGCTTCAGGTTTGGGCATAGGAGCGGTTTTGATGCAGAACAGACACCCCATTGCCTATGAGAGTAGGAAGCTGCGAGATAATGAGAGATTGTACTCCACCTATGATAAGGAAATGTTGGCTATCATGCATGCCTTAGCCAAATTTAGACAGTATCTTGTTGGCAGCAAATTCGTGGTAAGAACAGACCACAATAGTCTGAAATATTTCCTAGATCAGACAGAGCTCAATGATCGACAACAAAAATGGGTGAGCAAGATTCAGGCTTATGATTTCGATATCGAATACATAAAGGGGAAGAATAATACTGAGGCTGATGCACTTTCTAGAAAACCCTCACTTGCTGCCCTATGTTCATTGAGCGAGATTTCAGCAGATTGGAAGGCTCAACTTTTAGTTGAGTATTCCAAAAATCAGCATGCTTGTGAGGTCATGGATGGATTGGTAGTGGATGATAGATACAGTGTGGTAGATGACGTTATCTACTACAAGGGTAGGGTTTATCTTGTTCTTGGTTTATAGTTGAAGGAACAAATTTTGCATGCTTTTCATGATACTCCCACAACAGGACATCCAGGGTATGGTAAGACTTATTGAGCGGTCCGAGAGAGATTCTCGTGGAAGGGTCTCAAAGATGACGTTTTGCGTCATGTTCGTGAGTGTATGACTTGTTAGCAGAACAAGTCGAAGCATACCTACCCCGCTGGCTTGTTACAACCCTTGCCTATACTGGAACAAAAGTGGATAGGGATTTCTATGGATTTCATTACAGGTCTTCCTCGGGTTTAGGCTAAAGATTGTATCTATGTTGTAGTAGATAGATTAACAAAATATGCCCACTTCTTTCCCATTGCAGTTGATTTCTCAGCATCTCAGGTGGCTGAGCTATTTTTCAGAGAGGTATTTAGACTCCATGGTCTTCCGAAGACCATAGTGAGTGACAGGGATAGTAGATTCATGAGTTCCTTTTGGCGGGAACTTTTCAGACTAGCAGGCATAGAGTTGACACCTAGTACTAGTTACCACCCTTAAATAGATGGACATACCGAGATAGTCAATAAGTGGATTGAGGGATATTTGTGCAGCTACGTGTCGGGGCAACAGAAGGCATGGGTACGCTAGTTGTATTTGGGCGAGTATTGTTACAATACTACACACCACATGTCCATAGATATGACTCCTTTCAGAGCTCTTTATGGTTACGAGGCATTATCCTTCATTGATTTGGCTTTGAGTGACAGTAGAGTTCCTTTGGCTCAGGATTGGTTACAGGAGAACCAGGACTTCATGACATCTCTCAGGGAGAACTTACAGCATGCTCAGAATCAACAAAAGATGTACGCTGATCGGCATAGGACTGAGAGGACATTTGAGGTGGGTGAGATGGTTTTCGTACGCTTACAGCGACACCGACAGAGCACCCTTAAAGGGTGGGGAGCTGAGAAACTCAAACCTCATTTTTATGGGCCATATAGAGTTCTCAGGCGCGTTGGAGAGGTTGCTTATGAGGTTGAGTTACCACCTGGTAGTAAAATTCATAATGTGTTTCACGTATCATGCCGGAAAAAGGCCCTTGGACAACATATTCCAGTATCACCCGATTTGCCTCCCATGGATGAGGAAGGTAAATTGACTTTGGTTGCTGAAGAGATTCTTGAGGTGAGGGAACGACGGCTGAGAAGCAGGGTGATTCAGGAGTATTTGGTACGTTGGAGAGATCTTCCCATAGAGGATGCCACTTGGGAGGGTGAGTCAATTTTGCAACATCCAGCGTTGCAGTTGCTTGTGGGAAAGCATCTTCGAGAGGGGAGGACTGTCATGTCCCCTCTTTAGCTCTGTCTAGCAGAGCCATGTGAGTCATCTTATTATGGGGTCTTGTAGGCTGACAGTGGTGGATAGAGACTCAGTGAGGATATTTAGTGTTTGGGATTTGGTGTTATGGCAGTAGTAGACTAGTTTTGAGTAGTTCCTACATTTGTGGAGGCTATTCCTACTATTTAGGAGGTTATGACAGTATCCAGGGTTGGGTTTCCATGAGACTATTCCTTGGTTTCAGTTTCAAAAGATTTGGGTATGTTTCCTAGTTTCTAGGAGCATCCCTAGATTTTAGGGATAAGATTGCTAGTGGATTCATGATTTCCGACTTCAATCACAGACAAGTGGCAGGTTCCGTTTCAGGCTTTTGGAGTCATTTGAGCCTTCTGCAGCTATTTGGGTTATATTTTTAATATATTTAAATATTTCCTAAGTTAGCGTTTAATTAATTAAATAAGGCTATGTTTATAGCCATTTTGGAGTAATAAGGGGTTTTTGGCTTCATCTGGATGCATATGCCCATGTGTTATAGCTTGTTGGAAAGGTCTTGAACTTTTCTAAATGTTTCCCATTTGTCAGGGACCCTTTTGATGAACGGAATTCTTTTATATTTAAAAAGTGGCGTTTTCTCTATACTTGGCGACCAAAAATGAGAAATAAGACTTTATAAGCCTAAGCGCACTTTTCATACACTTTTAGGGTTTGAGCTAGAGGGGAGGAGCTATAAGGAGATGGTAACCTAATTATGATGTATCTTTTACACATTTTCATCTTTGATTTGGAGAATTTGCTTTGGAGAGCGATTCAGCAGCTGGGACGAAAACCCTAGGGTCTTGCCTGTCTGGGACGTAGCCCCAACATAGTGGTTATTTGGTTCTTGCATTCAGTTTTCAGTGCCTTAGAGTTGGTACGACATCTTTTCTGGAGGATTCAGTGGTTAGAGTTAGGGTTCAACGTGGAGATTGGGGTTTCCATCTTGGCTTCACCTAACAACCGTATAGCCGTACTTTGCATCCGTTTCTCTTCCCACGTGGAGCTATGTAAGAGCTCGGATGTTTGCCGCAGCCTCCTTCTTGATTACAGTATTCACTCTTCATCCAAGTTGGACTCATTGCATATTGTAATCTTCTTGGAATTGTTTGGAATCACTATCTGGATAATTATTTGATTTAAATAATCAGAAATCTGCTTGGTACGATTTTGATCTGGCTGTGTATGAACATTTATTTCCAGATTTCTTTTCATGTACTTGTTCTTCAATTATTACTTGCTAAAAAGTATCAAAACATAAAAAGAACTCAACCTTCTACAACTTCTGTCTATTTCTAGAAGATTATAGTAATAAATAGGAAATTCAATTAAAATAACTAAAAAAACTACAACAGATCAGCGGAGGGATCCATCAGGGATCTTTCAAAGTGAGCGAGAGATATGGAGATAGAGATAGACATCTTAAAGGCGAATTTATTGAATATCTTTAATCAAATGACATGCTACCTTGAGCATAACTTCTTAGGGACACATTGTATCCTTTAATTGTTGGTATGAGACGACTACTCAGAAGTTGGCTTCCCTCATTCTAACTCTATAACTTTTAATTTAGTATTAGATTTTAAATTTATTTTGTTGTATGAATTAAAAAATTAAAAAAAAATAAAATTTTACAATAATTAAAATTTCAATAAAAAAATAATTGTAAATTAAATTAATTCTAATAACCATTAATTTTTTTATTTTTTTTCATAAAAAGACAGAAATAATTAAAATAAATTTCAAACCTAAATCTAAATTAAAAATTGAAATATAATAAACTAAATGCAAAATCCAAATATCTAAAAATATTAATTTAAAAAATTAACAATAAAAAAACTTAATTAATAAATAATTAAAAAAATTAAAATTAATTTTTTATTTATTAGAATTGGAATATTAATAATATGTGCTCCTTCAAGATACAACTAATATATTACAAACAATATCAACATTAACTGAGAGATAAATTGAATATTAAAATAAAAATTTCTTATAAAATTGAACTTATAATTAAATTTTTAAAATTAAAATTGTACCTCAAATAAAATATTAGAAATAAAAATAAACTCTATTAAAATTGTTAAAACTTAAAGTTTAGCTTTCATATTTAAATTACGTAAAAACAGACTTAAAAAGTTAAAAATAAACTATGTATAGCACTTTATTATAAGTGTATTTAAGAAGGGAATTCACAAATAATTTCCATATTCTAATGTTTTTTCTTTAAAAGTTACATGTAATATTTTGTTGTGTAAATGAGTATCAAATTTAATATAATCATCATAAATATATTGAAATTTTCAAATATATATTTTTTTCATTTAATTAATTTTAATATATTAAAAAAAATAATAAAATTATATAATATGTATATTACATAAATTTTATGTTCAATTATTTGTACATATAATTTTTTAAAATTTTGTTTTCTATTCTATTAATATAAATGAAAGTTTTGAGTTATTTATATTAATAGAATAGGAAACAAAATTTTAAAAAATTATATGTAAAAGTAATTGAACATAAGATTTATGTAATATAATATTATACAACTTTTATTATATAAAAATTAATTAAATGAAAAAAACATAATTGAAAATAAATTATTAAAATTATGGGGGTTGACCCCATAGTGCAACAGTTGTTGCGAGCTCAATGTTGATACTAGGTCGTCAGTTCAATTCTCACGCTTGGCGTTTGATAAAGAACAAAGATTGGAGAAAGAACGACGATAGGAGGATGGTGATTGCTCGACGACGGCAAGAGACGAGGCGTGGAGACTGAAGACGGTGGTGAGACGAGGCGTGGAGACTGAAGAGGGTGGTTGGAGATATAGACAACACGATGAAGGCTAGCAGAGCAGGAGGATTGGACAAGCTAATAGGCAGAAGGATGGAGGTTGGAAGATGAACATGGATGTCATGTAAGGCAGAAAACAATCGCTACAACAAAGGTGTTAATGCCTCATTTCTACATGCTGGAAGGAAGATGTGGCACAATGCACAAAGGGGGTGAAGATAAGGAGAGGAGAAATAGGAGAGATAAGGAGGGAATGATAAGGAGAGGATAAATAAGTAGGAAGGAGAGATCAAGACGAGATTGAGGAAGAATGAAAGTCGATACATTTGGTCTGAAGTTAATCCGAGCATTTGAGGATGAGGCCTCTAAAAAATGTGGCCTCACTAGTTCATAGCTCTAGTCAAAAGCATTCACCATTACCAATTAAAAAAAAATAAAAAAATTATGAATTGCGATAAAGTTAAGTTTTAAATGCTAATATAATAGAAAACAAAGTTTTAAAAAATTATGTATAAAAATAATTGAATGTAAAATTTATATAATATGAATGCAAGACAACTTATATTATCATATTTAATACATAAAAATTAATTAAATGAAAAAAATATACTTAAAAGTAAATTATTAAATTAATTTATCAAATATTAAAATATAATTAATTTTATGAGTTCCCATGAAGTTAGTTTTTAAAAATCTGAAAAATTAACTTTAAGAAGGATAAGATTATGTTGTGGAATTCAATTTGAAATTGGTAGTTTTGAAGAGAAAACTGAGACAGATTATTGTTTTCGACTCCATAAAATAGGGATAATTTTTCAAAACAAGCATATCTTTTCACAGCAAATGACGGGAGGGTATGATTGGCAATGGACCTGCAAAAATGAGAAAATGACCAATGGAAAACAAAATGCAAAACAGTAAACTAGAAAACTAAAAAGGAAAAATAAAATCGGTGGAAAATGATCAAACGGTTTCAAAGACTGATTATCTTACACAAATCTCCACAAAAACATGAACCGTTAAATTTAAAAATCAGGGTTGAGTTTAAATAAAAGACGCCTTTGGCGTAATAATCTTGCAAAAATTCTTAAAAGTCAGCTTACACATTACGTCAAACACTCAGTAGGGTAGCAAAGTAAACAATGTTTTTGAGTTCTACAATGTAAAACAACAACTTTCATTGATGCTCATAGACACTCTCACAAATAGTTTGGAATCACGGGAGAATTCACAGACATTTTAACAAAGGATTGCCATGCAAATAGCTGAAACCAACTTTCAAACATTCAAGACTAAAATTGATAAATTCTAACCTCTTAGCTGATATAGAAAATGATGAAATAATATTTCTAAGTATCTTGATCAGAAGGTACAAGAAAATGGAGCAGTGATCTTGACAAAACTTAATACGTTAACAGCTGAAACTGATTTACCCTCATACCATCGATAATGGCAGATTGATTTGCAAGCTTGTCTACCTCCTTATTCTTTCCCAAAGATAGCCACAGACCCAATAACCATTAGCCATTGTCCTGGAATCTACAGCAAGTTGGTACGACCAAGAAAAAGCAAGAGTGTACTCCACAAATTTATTATTGAAACACAAATCTTCAGTAAATTTGTAACTTCTAGCACTCATAAAATATAAATACCAAATTTGAAGAATAATTATCTGTTCAGCACAAATTTTCAAACTTGAACATTTAGCTCCAATGTGAATCCTCCCGTATTGGCTAGGGAAGGTCTTTCACTTCCGAAACAAATATTTACCTGAGGGTTTTTGTAAACGGTTTCCATAAAATATCAAATGCCAAGAATGAATGAAATGGGTCTCCTCAACCTCCGTTTCAAATTCTCTTTGGAACTTTCTAGAAGTTATATATAAAAACTAACTTTTTAAAATTATAATCCTTTAGCTTCTTTTAAGCAACTTTATATAATTTTTCTTTTTTAACTCTTAAGTCAGATAATGTTTTCATTTTTAAATAATTAAATACAAGTTTTTTTTAAATTTTACTTTTCGACAACTTAACATTTAACTATTTAATCATTTAAATATTTTCCACACATCTAACCCAAGTTATGGAAAATCTTAAAATGGATCAAATATGAATTCCAATCATGTCAAAATACTCTCAAGTTCTTAGGATGAGGAACTTAATGAAAACTTGTGCTTCCTAAAAATAGCAAACTTCTTCAAGAAGTTTATAGAGATATCCTAGAATGCTGAAACTACATCTGGGAAGTACCATTGGACTCAACCTGAATTCTTGAACTCATTGCCACAATTAGAATTCTTATCAAATAAAGTTGGTATTTTCCAAGAATCTTGGAACTTTCCAAGAATGTTTTTTTTTTTTTGATAAAAGTGGATAGAACCACTAAACTATATTAATTTTTAAAAGTTTTTTACAGTGTCTGGTTCAAAAAGCACTGAAGGGAAAGAACTAGTAAGAAAACCCTTTAGTATTGCTTAAGTAACACAAGCCTATTCTACCCAATACCAAATGCCCATTGGCATAGTACATCAAAAAACCAATCCCAATTACATAAGCCGCATTAGATATAAAGGAAGCCGCCAACAAAAGCATATAGAAGGAAGATTAAAGTATGATCACCGAAGGATGCATATCCATTGCTGGCCAAAAAAACACCAGTCTGAACCACTCCTGTCTATGAAACACAATTCTCCAAACCACTGGTTAGAATGATACCACATAGCAGAAAGGAAACCATAATCAGAGATCCTATCAAAATAAACATTGTGATCAAGCATAGCAGAACCCACACCAAAGAAAAGCCACACCAAATAAGGAGGTTGATGAAGACTACAACTATGCCCTTCTTTACTTCAAATAGTCCAAAACCGAGGAAGGGATCTCATCCACACTTACCTCCCGCATATTAGCATCACTGTCAATGGCTAAGTTAGCCAAGAAATCTGCAATCTTATTCACTTCCCTATAACAGTGGGAAATCAAGAAGGAATAAAAAAAATCTAATTTTTGCAAAATATGATCAAGTATATATTGTAATTGCCAACAATTCGACTTCTTTTTCATGACACTTTGAATGTTGGAATGAATCAAAAAGAGAAATTATAGGAAAGCATCAATTTTTGTAATTTTCGATATCTTGAGAGCTTAAGAATATTTTGTTGTGATTAGAATTCATGTTTGTTTAATTTATTATTTCTTGTAACTTTGGTGGTTGCGCCAAAAATAATTTAATAATTAAACAAGTTCTGCTTATGTTTTTAGATGTTTCCTTGTCCTTGAAAATTTGGCAAAGAAACTTCATTGTTAAGCACTTATGCATTCTATCATGCTCCCTTCTATGAAGTTTCTAAAACACTGAATTTGAATTCGAATTCCTCTTTGATGAGGAACATGCTTTAGTGTTGGAAATGCACTTGGGCATTGTACTTTAGTCATTTGCTGAACGAACACAAATTTACCCTTCAAACTTGGGCACCCATGAATAGGAGATTCCAAATTTGATCTTTTCATTGCGAGGTGCACACCTCTTGACTAGGAACACACCTAAACATTGAACTTGAAGTTTTAGATCGAAAATTTGATTTTCTCTTTGTTTCTGGTGCATTCTTCTCCATCCTGTGCATGCCATTATAAATGATTCTTGATTCTGATGTTTCACCTAGAATCCACCTTATCCAAGCATGCCTCTCGATTCTTGATACACACCTAAACATAGTTTTCTAAACATCTAACTCTTCCTTTTATGAGGTGTGGATCTCAAATCTAGACACACATGTATATTTAGGGCTTCACATTGTGAATCAGAATTTTGAAGCCCTTCTTTAGTGAAGTGCGTGCCTAGACACTAGATTTAGCAAATCCTCTCTAACAACAACCTCTTTCTCCATCAAGACAAATAATTTTAAATGCTCATTTCCATAATCATGTAGAGATTTAACAAAAGACGATTAGACAAAGTGAACTAAAGAAGTTCTGAAACATGGATCACTTTTAAGAAAATGATAGACTTTAGCTTAAAACTTGAGAAAATATAAAAATTTCCATATGGGTACATTAAACAGCTAGACAACTCTAATAATCTAAAAGTGGTTCCATATGGGTACATTAAACATCTATACAACTCCAAAAGTAGTTAACATTTACATAGAAATCTTTCTAAGGAGAATCATTGTAACAGAAAAAGGTGTTATTATTTTCTTATATTTTCATCATATTTACAGACATGTAACTTATCAACTTCTCATTATTACAATCTTTTGTGTCATAAAAGTGCTATATTCAAATTTTAATTATATGTTATTTGTGATGGAGTTTATATATGTAATACGACTGCTTGGTCAGATGTAGTCCAACAACAAGTAACGGTTCAGGTGAAAATTAATGCACCAACAATAAATAGTGATTTTTTTGTGATTTGTAGGTTCTATTATGTACACATTTAACTGAGGTATTCAAAGAGACACTTTTTCCAAAGGTATGGAACTAGTAGCAGATGTCAATTCTAAGAAATTCTTGATTGGCTTGGGTTTAAGAGTCTTAATGGCTTTCTAGGTTCAAGCTGCCCAGTCTAAAAGTCTTTCTTTTTATACCATGAGTATCCTGAAACTTGACACCAATGTCAAGCAAAGAATGGATGATATTATTTTCTTGTATAGGTATGTACGTTATTTAATATGGCTTCCATTTCACATTTGTTGTTTTATATAATTTCTTCATTTATTTGTTTTTAAATCTGCACTGATTTTATTTTTATATTTTGATGTAATCATTGTGTCATTTCTTGTCTTTCCAATATTTTAGATCAACTTCTAGATGAATTGTATCTATAAAATGAGCAAGCAAACTATGAAAAATTAAAATTAATCGAGGCAAGTGCACACTCAAAAAGTGGATTGCTAGCAAATTTATAAAATTATAGCTCAAATGCTAACTACTCGATAAAGCTTGGTAGGGCCAAATGTGACTCCAAGTCAACAAAAGCAAGGCAAGACTTATCAACTTAAAAATACTTGAATTCCTTAAATAAACATAAACTTTGTGCAAAATCTAGGTATACAATGTATAAAATGAGTCTGTAAAACATTAAGGAAGTGATTTTTGGTAGATTTGAATACAAAAAGAGTTCAATATCACATCATCATGCAAACTCAACAATTAATAAATATGATATGTATCATGATGACTGCAAAATATCATCAAAAACTTACATATCCATGCAAATTAAAAATTTATAATTTCCTGTTCCTCATATATATTCTATTGATAGTTTGGGGCCTACTTCTCAAAGTCAGTTGTAATTCCACCCTTGAACTAGAAGGCAATGAATCCTATAGCTCAACATCTTCATCTCCCATGATCCCATCCAATCAATAATACCTATTACTTCTGCTACATTCTCCTATGCTCTCCTCTCAAAATCAACAATTTCATTTTCTATAAAAATGTAGGTGTATTCATCTTGTGTAATCTAGTCTCTGTATGGATCAATCTAATCCAAGTCAGTTGGATCCCAAGCAATTGTGCCCACCTATCTTTTGTGTAAATGCAAGTTGTATTCCAGAAAGTCAAGATCATTGAGGCACTTTTATTCCAACTAGTTGGGCTTCTTGATGTGGATGGGCTCAAATAAAGTCTAGTTGTGTAATGTCCCCACTTCGAAATAGAATTTAATGATAAATAATAATAATGAAATTAAAATATTAAAGAACATAATTAAAATTTAATTAAGTTAATGAATGGTTAAAAGACATAAAATGAAAAGTTGTGACTCTCAAACATGAGATATAAAAGGGAGAAGAGAACATCATTTGAGGGAGGATAATTTGGGAATCAAAGTTCAGATCTCATTAAATAAGAAGTGAAGATTTGATTGTGAAAGGTTGTGTCCTTTCAAAGGGCAGAAATAATAAAGAGTTGCACTCTTTCAAAGGGTGCTAATGGTGAAAGGGTGTGTCTCTTGTCAAAGGGCATACATGATGAAGAGGTGTGACCTTTCCCTCACATTGAGAGATATAAAGGAAAGGAATCAAAAGCCTCTAGTGACATCACCATCGATCAAATCAGATCAGAACTATTATTAAGTTACAGGCAGTAACATCTTTGTTCTTGGTGGTATGCATGGGGATGTGCTTAATTTGCATGCTTAATATGACGCCTGATAATGTTCTTATGCAGAATTTAATAGTAATATTAATAATATACACTGCAATACGTATGAGAGTGTAATAATGCCTTTCTATCACTAATTGTTCATATGACAATTAAGTAAATTACATGGTGGAGTTTGTAATACCTTTCAATCTCACCATCCAATTATGGAGGAAGAATACAAGCAAGAGCACTAGGCTCCAACAGGTATGCTAACCCCGAGTGTGGGCCAAGAGGTCAAGTTGACGAGGTCCTTGGTGCTCTTGGGCTTGTTGGAGAGTGATAGACTCGAGGCGCTTTGTGTAATTCTCCTTGAGCTCCATAATGGGGACAGGTGTAGGAAGAGAAAGGGTTGTTGAATCCTTCATATAAACTGGGCAATATATAAAGAATGTTGAATACGTGATCTATCATAGCATAATGGAAATGTTGACTAACTTGTTGTGCAGGTTCTTGACCAAGCTTTAGTTGACAATAGTGTCCCTCTATTGTATTTAGTATTTACTATGCACTAAAATTGTGATTCTAGGTCAAAATATAAGAGGGTTCCATTAGGGGACATTACAAGTTGTGCTTGTATCTAGAAGTGATACAATGTTGAGACAAAATCCAAAGGGCTACCTTTTGTAGATTTGGCGTGTTTTCGTCTCAATCTTCCCACCAAGAAGACATTGAAAAGTTTTGTTGTAAGCAATAATTGTTAGTATGTGCAGAGTGAGTTTTTTTGTCACCTCGTGCTCGGTTGGCCCTCCCTCAGATAGCTAATGGTAAAAAAACAGCGGCTTGCTATCTTGTTTGTTATTTTCAACTCCCTAACAATTAGCTTCTTTATTTCAATCTTAGGGGTCATCCTCTCAATGTATGTCAAAACACCCTCCATTTAGGTGTCATCCATGAAATTTTCTATGAAGAAAAAGATAGGGTTAAGGTAGTGCCTAATTGCATAAATGGGTTGATGGGGTTAATTTTTCAACCTCCAACCAATGATCTCCTAAATGTCGGTTGTCTCCCCTCAAAGAGTTTTGGAAGGCCTTCTTAGTTTTTCTTATGGCCTCACATATGTAACTCATTAGATTTTGCTTTGCATCAACCAAGTCCAAAACCATCACTAAAGGCTTGGAATCTTACAAACAAACTAATTTTAGAAACTCATCGAAAAACTATCTTTGCAAACCTCTCTTCATCAACCTTATTTAAATAAGATTAATCTAGCCATGCTTGGATCACAAATATATTGTAATGTCCCCTTTTATTTGACATTGGAATGTAAAGGAATGATACAAATTATGTTGTCAGAAACTAAACTAAGTTTAATGCTAACTAATTTTAATTGTGTAAAAGGGCCATAAAAATATTCGTTAACTCGACTTCAAATCTTAATAAAATATGAAATATTGAAGATAATGTTACAAAAACAATTGCAAACACTAGATATGGATGTTACAAAACCAAATTCGAAAGAATCACGTTCATATCTATTATAGAAAAAAACTTATGCTATAGAGAGTGAGTATCACTCTTTAAAAATGTTGTTTTTTGAAAAAAAACTAGTTTTCGAGGGAGAGAAAAATGGGAGCAAATTGATTCCAAAATTATCAAAAAAATATTTTTAGAATCTACATACAAAATGACACAAATAACTAGTTCACATCAACTACAAATTCCTTACAGTTTAGAAGTAATAGGTGTCTGAATTTTTTTGTTTTTTTGTTTTGTATTAAAAATGAATATTGCAGTGTCAAAGCTAGCAAAAAAGTGTAACCCAGTATTGTGGGTTCACCCAAATATAACAATGATTTCCCATGTAGCTGTTTAGAAAAATCAGAATATTGCTCTCACAAATAAAAGTTGGTAAAAGCTGTCCAAATTCTTTGTTTTCACTATATTTGATTTGGTATTGAGTTTGGATTAGACATTCTATGTGTTGTAAGGTATTCACACATCGCCCCATCGCAAATGCGGACCCCCACATTTTTCTTGCTTCCTAGGTCGTGTTTGAGTCTTTTGCTATTAGCCTTTGCATTAGATAAGTATAGGCGCTTAAAATGGCTATGAGTCAAGTAGATAGTCTTGCATGAGTGTGAAGTAAGTTTGCAAGGTCTAGATATCAAGAGTTCAACCATGAGTAAGGAAGGTTTGCCAATTTGAAGGTCACTTCAAGTGCTCCTCTTAAAGGAACTTCACTTCACTTCAAGAACATTCTTTGAGTAGTGAATTTCTTACACTTCTCCCACGGAGCGAAGACTCACTCTAAGATCTCATGTTGAGCAAGTTACAAGGTATTGAAGTTGAGAGCGCAAATGAAAATGAGCAAAGGGGAGTTTGGTCTTGGTTTGAAATCCACTTCATGAGCTTAACCTCAGGAGCGAACTTCATCTTGAAAGCCTCAGGAGTGAATTTCACCTTCAAAATTTCATGAACTCAGGGTTTGGAGCGAACTTCATGCTTGAGAGGATTGGACTACAAAACTAACTTCATGAGTTCACATCTTGGAGTGAAATTTATACTTCATGAGTTGCCATCTTGTAGCGAAATTCCTACTTCATGAGTTGCAAGTAGCAAGCGAACTTCATGACTTTGCATATTGGAGCGAATACCATACTTCATGAGTTGAGCAACCCAAGCGAAATTCATACTTCATGATCTCACAATTTGGAGTGAATTTCACATTTGAAGCAACTTCATGAGTTGGAGCATTGGAGGGAACTTCAGGTTTGTGAGATTTGGAGCGTATTTCTACGAAGGTGAACTTCATGACTTAGAAGATTGGAGTGAATTTCATGAATAACCAAGGTGATTGAAACAAGTTTGACGTGCACATCATCTAGAGTAATCTTCATCTTCAAACCTACACAAACAAATCTCAACTTCATGAATTAGCATGCATGAGCGAATTTCATATTGAATTTCACAAACTCAACATGCAAGAGTGAACTTCATGATTGGACCTACATGAGTAAACTTCACAATTTGAAGGGTATGAGTGAAGTTCAAGAAAATGAAGAAGAGTAAGACAAGGACAACTTCATGAACATCAAGGGTGGAGTAAACTTCAAGAGCTCCCCAAAGAGCGCTAAAACAATTTCAAGTGTTGCTTCATGAGGACAAACTCTCTTTATATGCTCTTGTTAAACCTATATATCGTGTATTTGATACTTGTTTGTTTGTTTTGCAGGACATGGAGAAAGAAATAAGGAGATCACACAAGAAGCATCCACTTACACAGAGACATGATCTGCAACATCAACGACATGAAGGGAGTCACAAGAGAAGGAATTCCGAAGGAAAGAGACAACGGTGACATCAGAAGTTCATCAATATTTCAAAACTAAGATTTATACCTTGCACTTCCATGATCAAGGCATTTGAGAAGACAATTTCAGAAGAGTTAATCAAAGTTAGAATATCATCATCATCATCGCTGAAGCTGAATAATGTTGAGTATCGAGATATTCTTTCACGATGATTTATCAAACCTACAAAGTGCGAGTTGAAGTGGCATCCTAGTCATCATCACAGTCACTACTCACCAATCCGGGAAGGTCTACCTCAACATGTCTTGATTCAATGAACCTGACTCACCAGTGATGGCACAAACTCCGAGGCACCTACCCTTGTTATCTATTGGTCATGCCAAAGTGTTGTAATCATTGCATTGGCCAGAATTGAGTTTGTTGTAACAAATCCTAATTAGGGTTTTCATTGTAAAATCTTGGGCATTGATGGAGATTCAATCCTGGCCATTCATTGTAAATAAGCTCTCTATAAAAACTCAGACTCTTCATTTGTAAAGGTTAATAGTTAATAGTTGGAGAATAGTTAATAGTGAGTAGAATAGTGAATAGAATATAATAATAGATAGCTTAGAAGAATAGCCAGATTAGAATGTAAGTTAGAGTAGGAGAAGGCAAAGATTGTTGCCAAACTTTGTTGTAAAGAACAATTGATTTCATTGAAGTTATGGTGAATTTGATTTGTTATTTCATCAACTTGCATGGTCTTTGCTACTCAATTTGCTTTCATGCTGATTAAATTGAGTGATGGAATTTGTTCAATGTATTCGTGTGGAATCCGTTTTGTCCATACCACTAGCCTCTTAGTGATTGTAAGCATGTCTTGTGTGGTCAACCGGAATGATATGAGCTTAACTTCAAATTGTTACGTGTCCATTGTTTATGCATTAACTTGAATGGTGATCAATGTTCGATGATAATGATTTGAACATCTTTGAAATGTCCTTAGAAGATTGCACTAAGCTTGTGTCAAATTGTTCAGTTTGTTGGTGAGACCTCGCTCGGTAGAATTCCATCTAATCATTCATCCATCTTCTCACCTTCTAGGCTTTAGAATAGACTCTCTTGACTCTTCATTTTTTGTCATCTTTTTAAAAACTCAAGTTAGTTTAAGACAAAAAGTATCACCAGATTGTAACATCAGATGATCTAGGTTCCAGCAAATCAAGCATTCAGGCAATTCAAATGTAAGTCCCCTTGTGATTCCAACATAATCAAATCAACCAACAGAGCTTATCCACACGTAGTGACCCTACATTCATGAACCTTGGAGTCTTCTCAAGTGATCCTTAAGCTAATCTTCAACATTTGAGATATTTTTTTTCAAGAGTGGATAAGATACCTTGGTATTTATTATGTGTTTGCATGTGCATAAAAAATACATCAACACTATGGATTAGCAATGATATTGTAATAATATCTCCGAGTTTTTCATGATTAGCTTATTATATCAATTGATTTAGTAGTACTAAACAACTTGCTTAATTTCAATTTTGAAAGCTAACTCTTTCCTACTGAATAAGTGGAAGTGGCTAGTTATATTGCCTAGTTTTTGCTACAATAAGTTTCTAGCTATTTCATTTTGTATCCCCCACTGAAACGGTGGAAGTGGCTGGTTTCACCGCCAAGTTTTGCTTTCAATAAGACTTCAGTTAATTTTTGTAATCCCCACAAAATAAGTGGAAGTGGTTGGTCATACCACCAAAATGTAGTGCTCTTTCAATGTTATATCTTATGATCCCACTACACAAGTGGTTGAGATGGTTTATTTTGCTTATTGCTAACGCTAATGGGTGATAGTGTTGTGTTCAAAAATGGAAAAAACTAAGGGGGTTATTTCACCATATCCAATGACAATGCACTCTTCAGCTTTTGGATCCAACTTAGTTCATTTTTCTTTAGGCACATGAACATAAGCCTCGTAGCTAAATACCCTTAAATGCAAAACAACAAGTTTCTTACCTGTCCACAGTTTATAAGGTGATGTATTAAGAGCCTTACAAGGAGATCTATTTAACAAGTAACAAGCAATACTTACAGCTTCTGCCCAAAAGCATTTATCAAGCCGTGAACCACTCCATTATCATCCAATTTAAAATTTCTGCCACTCCATTCTATTGTGAAGTATACATAGTAGTTTTTTGTCTTACAATTCATGCATGCTTACAAAATTCATCAAATTCCTTAGAAGAGTATTCTTCTCCATTATTAGTTCTTAAAACTTGATTTTACAATTTGTTTTCTTTTCAACTAAGACCTTAAAATCTTTAAACTTAGTGAAAATTTTAGATTTATGCCTTATAAAATATAACCAGGTATATCTAAAAACATCATCAATGAAGGGGACAAAATATCTAGATCTTTCAATTGAATAAATATCCACTGGAACGAATGCATCTAAGTGAATAATTTCCAATTTGCTCTTAGATTTATTACTACTTAAAGGAAATGATTTTCTATTTTGTTTACCAAACACACTATGTTCACAAAATTCAAAACTCTCATCAGAATAGGAAAAACCATCTAACAATTTTCTATTCAAAATGGTTTTTAAACCATTCTCACTAATGTGCCCCAATCTATGGTGCCAAACAATACAAGTATTTTCAAATTCAATTAAATTAGAAGATTTAACAATTGTAGTGGCTTCAAGCTTAAAAAGAGTCTCTTCCTTGTCACTCTTTCTACCACCAAGTTTCCTCTTACTAATCTGCAACCATGCTTATCAAAAGTCACATGCAATCCCATATCATTTAACATAGAAACTGAAATTAAATTTCTTTCTAAACCTAGGACATGCAAAACACCTATAAGAGATTTTATTCTCCCATCACTGAAACACAATTGAATCTTACCCCTTCCGACAATAAGATATGAAGAATTATCACTGAGGTAGATTTCTCGTCCATCATTGAAATGTCCCCTCACAATTTTTTTCAAATTTTAAACACAATAATTTCACCCATTAGCATTAGCAAGATGAAATATTGAGAGCAATACATATTGGCGATTGGACCAGCCACTTCCACTTTTCAACAGGATTAAAAAATGCTGGAAATTAACAACTACTTGGCGGTATAACTTGCCACTTCCACTTTTTTGTGGTGAAAATTACAAACCAAAGAAGACAACCACTTATTTAGCGGGAGTAATACATTATTAGATGAAAATCAACACTAGAAAGATAAAACAACTAAGCTAGGCGAACCTCTTCCACTTTACAGTAGGTATTGGAAAACTAATCAAAATAAAATTTGCTGTTAGTACTACCAACCAGCATTACATGGAACATCATAAGATGATTAGAGCATGAAAATGCGAGCTTCTATCAATGTATAACCAATAGAAAACCAGAGTATCAAATGGAAGGAGATGAACAAGCATGAATGAGCATAAACCAATGATACCAAATTGTTGTTGTGCGTGAACAACAAGTTGTATGCCTTCAAACGAACAACAAAGAAACTCTCCAAACATCCAAAGCTCACCAATATCCACTCCAAGAAGCTACAATGTGTAAACAACCGAAGGAATACTGAATATCCTCGAAAAATCCAACCAAGAAACCCTCAAAGACTCCACGAAACCCTTCCTTGCAATGCACTTATCTCCGACATAAAGTATGGCCAACATTAGGGGCAATTTGCTCCCCAAAATCAGACTCTCTACCAATCAACCCTTGAGCTCAGGAGATGAGACACCCAATGAATAGCTCTCCAACGAGCTCCTACCCACAAAAATTCGTTCATTCAATCAAGAGATCTCAATACATCCTCTGGAATCAAAATGCCCTGCGAACACAGCTAGGAGTTATATTTTCAACCTCGAAGACTGTAAAAGGAAACTAGGAGGTATTCACCCTCGAAGTAGAATTCTAGAAACAATCTGGTAGCACTTCATTGCATAAACATTTGATGATCAAAATGAGGAGTAGAGCCCTGTATTTATAGAGAAAGATCCCCTCAAATTCAAATTCAACTCCCTCCAAAAGTGAAATGAAATGAAATGCCATTTTTGACGCCAAAACATAAAAATTATTTGACTTAGATTAAAACCAAATATTTCTGCAAGGGGGACACCAACTTAAGCTCATGTTTTCGCTTTTTTGAAAGATTAAAACCTTTAATAAAATATTTCTAAGGTGGACGCCCAAATAAGGTATAAATAACTTAAGTCATTTAATTAATAAATGACTTAGTCCATTCGATCAAATAATCAAGCTGGAGAAACTAAATCCAATTTGCCTGCCAAATTTAGAACTGAATCACCGGATCATCATGCGGAGCTGGACTGCTAAAAGTAACTTGTGTTGCACTGGCTTAGTCTGAAACCCTAAAATAGTTCTTACTAAAAGTAGTTTGTCTCCAAACTTCATTAGGGCACAAATCGAGAAACAATTGTCACTTACTAAAAATAGTAAGTCCGCCAAAAGTGAACAGATGGAGATGCATGTCACATTGCTGCGGAGCTCTCAAAAAACCCGAAAAAAAAATTGTCCTTGCCCTCACTTACTAAAAATAACACTTACTAAAAATAGCATACTACTAAAAATAGTGTCCAAATGCATTTTAACCACATTTTGAGCAGGCGTCGGAACTTACTAAAAATAGTAAGTCTGGAAAAGTCCTCAGATTCAGTTGCATGTCACACCACCGCGAAGCTCTTTGAAAACCCAAAAGGAATCCGGAATCAGAATTGTAAAACTCCAACATGCAAGCCACCAAAATTGCTAAGGCATCCTCCTAGAAAATAGGAAACCCTAATTATTGCTCTCGACTAGCCTACAGACCTCTAGAATAGGCTAACGACCAACTGAACTGATCACTGTTTGGAAAGGGACATTACAATCATACTTCTCATATGTGGAAAAACCACTCCTTATGAGAAGTCATGTGGTACGAGCATCTTAAATCAATTAACCAATGTTCTTTAGTCATTACATGAAGAGAAGAAATCAAAGCATCATCACCTAAGTTTGAGGATTTCTCTGTAGAGGAATCAAATTGTTTCTTTGGATTCTTCCATTACCTTTAAATTTGTCCCGTCGTTGCACAATATCAACATTTCACTTCATTCTTTCTATCAAGAGTTTTAAATCTGCCTTTAGACTTGTCTTTAGGCCCATTCTTATGTCCTTTAGACCATCTTTCTTTGGGCCTTGCCCTTACATTGAGAGCATCCCCCGAATTATCCGTAGCTTTTCTCCTTATTTTCTATGCCAAGAAATCTCCAACGAGTGCATCTACCTTTGGATCTTTGAGGTTAGCAATGATAGCAATAATGAAATTTTCCCATGAATCAAAAGTAAAGAACAAAGAAGCATGATGCGATTGTCCTCTTCTTCAACTGAAATATCTATAGAGGCTAGTTGACTCGAAACTAAATTAAAGGAATTTAAATGCTTGCCAATTGATTCAGCTTCATCTAAAGAGAAAACAATTTCCGTTTGAAGTAAAGTTTATTTACCAAAATTTTGGCTTGGTAGATATCACCGATTTGATTCCACAAAGCATATGTAGTCGTTTCTTTTGACACATTTAAAAGAATAAAATCAGAAAGACACAACTTGATAGTACTTAATGCCTTTTTATCCACTTTCTCCTAGTCTTTGTTAATGCATGATAGCCTCGGTAAGATAAATGATTGAATGAGAGATAAATGAAGTCTCTCATTCAATCATCTATCCTATCGATAGACTATGATGAAGACTTCAAGCTATCATTCCTTCATTTGATGATTATTCTTAAATTTATATACATTCAATCCTACTTGCAAATTCCGATCAATATTGGTTTCTTAATCAATACTTAAACTACCGGTAATTATCGGTTATAAATATCATAGCACAGAATACCGATTGGTATCAATTCACATTGAATCGTATGAACAACAATTGTTATCGGGTATAGTTTATAACTATATACACCGATTGTTATCGGTTGACTTGCTTATGGTATACACGCCGATTAGTATCAGGTGATTTGCTTATGGTATACACGCTGATTAGTATCGAGTGACTTGTTAAATACACCGATCGGTAAATACAATGATAATTGAAAGGTGTGATCAAGTAATATCTTGATCGATCATGTCTAATAGACATGACCGGTCAAGGTATTGCTTGATGAGCATATATATATATATATCAATCGACATTTGTGAGAAGGATATTGAAATCGATAAATGCTCCTCCTCTATCTGCATCATACCAGATAATAATCAGATCCATTATTTAAGAAATAACATATACATCAAAGAAGATAACTAATCTTGAATATAACTTGCATTTTGGAAATTGAAAATCGAATAACATTTACAGTTTTCACTAGAAAGTTTATTAGATTTCCCTTTATTTGTTACAGCCATCGCTGATCTCATTCTTCAAGGAGATCTTCCATTTTCAGCTTCCACAACTCATAACCCATTCCATTGAACTTCTCTATGTCCAAACGAGATGAAGTTGTAGCCATGATATCAACACAAATCTGCCAAAAATAGATCAATCAAAACTCCGACAAAAGCTCAAAAAACCTCCATTCTATCACTCAAGACATAGAATTGACTAGGCTATGATACCAAATGTTAAAAAAGAAGAGGTAAACAACAATATATTTAGCATCAAATTAATTGTAAGTCAGATTTATCTATGCTTATCAAATGAAAATAAAATAGCTATAACAATGAAATCAAGAACATCATAAAAAATCAACACAACACCGGAATTATGTCGAGAAACCCTTTCAGGAAAAATATCCACCAAGAAGATATGAAAGACTTGTATTATCAGCAGTATGAAATTACAATACAACTTTCAAATTCCACTCAATCTTCAATTCGGTAGCATAACCCCTACAAAACAAAACTTGAACAAATTCATACTTGTCTCCAACTCAACCCCTCAATATATACACCCATGGGGGCTCAAAATACCACCACAAAACATTACCATGGGCCTAAACAAGGTTCCAAAATACCATAGTAAAAATCTATATGACCTCTACATGAAAACCTCCTTAAAATCATAAACTTGACTCATAAATAACATCTTACAGTTGTCATAAGGCATTTTTCCAAGATACAAAAGATTTAACATAAATATTGTCACAGTTGTCATAGCATCTTATGACAAGTGTCATAACTATCATGAATGCTCTTACAACTTATGACAAATGTCATAAATATTGTTATAGTTGTCATAGCATCTTATGATACTTGTCCTAACTATTATGAATGCTCTTACAGCTTATTTGTACAACTTGTGACAAATGTCATAAATATTGTCATAGTTGTCATTACTGTTATGATTCCTCTTACAACTTATGAAAAATGTCATAAACCTGCAGAATACAAAATTCCAAAAGTGGACACCAAAATTACCTTTACTGTGATGACTGTGCAATAAATAGTAACCCAGTAACTGCCTGCCTGTATATATACAATTATCGAGGTTGGTAAAACATTAATTACCCCTATTGGTGAAATCCTCCATCCCATATGGCCCTATGGGTGAATTACAAACAACATTAGGAACATTATTATATACATGTATTGACAAGGTTGACGACACCTAAAACCCAACAAGATAGAATTTCTATATATACAAAACTACATATTCTAAAACCTAGCACTATTCCATCCATCATATCAGAAAATGACTGGTATTTGCCTACCACCATGAACAAGATAATTCCATTAACTGGCTTCTATAGGAAATTACTAGCAATAACCTAATAAATCTAGATACATTGAACTTATTTGGCTTATGAAGCAAGCTAATTGTTCGACCTAATAAGTCTTGGCAAATTGACCTACCGTAGTTTCTAAAGCAAGCTAATCGCTAGAACCTAATAATCTTGGAACATTGAACTGCCATAGTTTGTGAAGCCAGCTACTTACTCAAATATAACTTTACATAGAAAATGACCTGAATAGCAAAATAACTCACTTTTGTCATAAGACTGTTAAGAAGATAGTTTGTATTATGGGACACAAAACCAGATCCCTCATAAGATTAGAATCATTAACTCCGAAGATTAAGTCGATAAGTAAATTCTGAAATTTTGGAAAGAAAAGAAATGGCATATTAATTTCACAACAGCAGAAAATTAAAAATGACCACTTGCTGAAATTTGAAACTATAATGTAACATTTTAGTCATAATTATTTTCATTCATTAGCTTGAATCTTGAATATTATGTTGAGCAGGCTAGTCCGTGGCGTTGCAGTTTCAAGCTATGGTTTGTAGCATATCTCTCTTTAAAATACATACTTTTACATTTCTACAATATAGAGAGATAAATGATTGTCTACAATATCATTTTTTACATTTCTGAAATAGATTTTTCGTTGGAGCAAATTTGTGAAATGTGATTCATATTTTAAGGCACCCTCATCACTACATATTTGCAATTAGTTATGGCCTAAGCTTGTGAAAGTAGATGTAAATCACATGTTTATTATTATTTATTAGATTAGTTTATTTGCACACAAATGATAGCTATGGAAAATTGTGTGTAGTTTTGACCCACTTGGAGTGTTAAAATGTCAAAATCTACGGTTATAATATTTGACAATTTGAATGTAGTACAACATTACCACTTTAATATATATTAATTATACTTTGGTATTTGAAATGTCGATTCTCACTTTTCTATGGAATAAGTAAAGGACAAGCATATATTGAGTTGCATGCTATCCATTTTCATGACATAATAGTAGAGGACTTAACAGCTACTCACACACTAGTTGTTATAGTGTTGTGTAACAAGGGGCCTTTGTTTTTAATTCTACTCATTATTTGTAAAGTTCTGGATTCACAATCGTTATGTTTGTACCAAAAAAATGGACAAAATGTATCGATTCTCACAAATCACATCAAAGAGACAACCAATCATATGTAATATACAAGGAATGCAATAATACATGCCTTTATGCAAATGTTTTGATCTATCTATTTGTGTTTGGCATTTTTGACAAATCGGAAAAAACATAGCTGTTGTGGCTACATCGTTGATGCCCAAAATCTCAAACAATTGTTTTAAGCACTTATTCATCTGTGAAGGTGCACTCAATTTTTGGTGAAAATTTGACTTACTATTTAAGAACTTGAGGATTGGAAAATTAAAATACAACTACTGCATCCTCACACTTTCCAATTGTCTACAATATCTTTTTTAACATTTCTGAAATACGTTGAATAATTAAAATACAACTACTACATCCTAACACTTTTCAATTATCTAAATAATCATTTTAACACTTTTGAAATACATTTCAATGGGAAAGCTTATACAAATTTGAAATATAAAATCAAGCTTCTTCCACTTATCCAGTGCTGAGTGATTACAATAAACCACTTATTCAGAGGTAAGTATCAACAAATATCAAGGGGAACTCACTGGCAGCACTACAATCTAGTGTTACAATATAGTTTCATAGAAAATGAAAGCTCTTAGACAGTATAACCCTCTGAACCTTAATCCATATTCCATTGTAACATCAAATAACTACCATTACAAAGTGCTGATGTAAACAAGACTGTTGTAACATCACAATCAGTACCCCAACACATTAAATAACTAACTCAGCTTGAAAACAACAACAATATACCTTGTTGGTGATGAATATTGTTGGTGATGCAGGACTAAAATGCACTGGAAGAGTGGTATGTTATAAACCCGCTATTCTACTAAGAAATGTTATGGTTCCATACAACTCGGGGTGCATTTCTCTTCTTAGTACCAGAGTGGGTAGCTTATTAGGTAATATCTTTCCCTGTTTTTTAACATACCACTCTTCTCTAATCACCCTTTCGCATTCTTGTTTGGCTTCTTGGAACTCCCTTTCTGTTTGAATTCTGCTCCTGTCTATCCAAGCCGCTGGGGTAGGAATCCCTAACAACTCTTTCAATCCCCCGGGCGTGAAATCGGCGTAAACCCTATGATTGTAAATGACCTGCCTCTGATTGGCGTCATAATGTTGGATACATTGCCTAACTAGGTCATGGGCATCAGTGGCGACCGAGAACCCTGCAGCCTGTATTAAGCCACTCTTTTCCATATTCTTCATTTCTTCTGTGGCAATTGGCTCTCTCATTCTGTCAATGATGTTTGTAAGATTGCATTCGCCCAAGTGGGTATCCAGATATAGTCTCGTATTGGGCACTATTTGTGGAAATTTCCACTCAAATTCCTTCCTTAGCTCTACTTTCCTGGTACTCATACTTTCTAGTTCTATAATCCCTGTCCAAAATTCCCTAAATTACCACTACGCATGCAATGACTTAAGCATTCCAGTTGTTTATTTTTCTACCTTTAAGAATTTTACTTTCCAAACCTATTCAATTCTACTAAGCCATTCAAATAAAAGTCACTGAGACAAGTTGAGGTACTTACCTGTTTCGCTGTAGGTGTCACTAGTGGAATTTGAATACAATACCAGTTGGGGTGCCTTCTGTTCACTCATGTAGTCATTCCAGTTTTCCGGTCGCTTTTAGCATTTCAAATCCTACCGTTGTACAATCTTCGTTACCAGCTCTACTTGTTGATTGCGCTTTTACAATATTTGTGTTTAGTTCAGAGGAAAAGCTGAAGTAAAAACCAAAAGGGAGGGGGAAATTTTAAAAAAAAACCATATCCAACGGCCATTAGGGCGTCCTCCGTGCTTGTCAGTCAAAATGTAGCTTGCTAGGAGATTTAGACACATGTCTCCCCTGGCACTTCTCCACTTCCTTGAAACTCTGGCCTTACCTAACTATCATTAATGCCAGTCATTGGATTGTATGCAAGCTGAACTTTATTCGATTATTTATCTGATTCCTGAATTCGTCCGCTCCCCGCTGAATTTACTCATGGTTAATCCCTACTTATGGTGGACTTCATTCCTAGACTTCGGGTTATTTCGGGTTTCGGGCCAATCCTCAGTTTTGGTTCTTTGAGCCACTTGGTAATTAGCTTTCCAGAAATCTCCGGCTGTCCACTAAACTTGATTATGAACTCTAGCGTTGGTCTAGCGGGACATCAGGTAGCGAAGGAAAATATTAAATCGGGCCTTAATTTTTTGGATTGTCTTCTTACTTTCCCCTGCTACTCTGCACACAATAGTTACACGTTCTAGCTTAATTGCAGACATAATCTCCGGCGGGGAGATCACTTGCTCCTTACTACTAACTCGTCCTATGGCTAAGACTGACTTCTACTCGGCTTTCTGCAATTATTCGCTTCCAAGGAAGCGTTCTTTGTCTCTTATATTTATAATCACGATTGGCAAAATTTTCAGTGGGTCCCTATTTTAAACACAAATGGGGCGTATTGTATTTGCACACAACTTGCCACCCTCTAAACTTTACCAAAAACCTTTTGATTTAGCCTTTAACATGAATTCCCATCCATGGCACTTGAAGTTTACTTAAGAAGAAACTATGCCTTTAGCCCACATATCTTAAACTCCTACTGCAATGAAGCATCCGAGCACCTCAAGTGTGTGCATGTGGTTCATTCCTTCTTCAGAAGACTTATCGGTAAGATAGTAATTTGCTAAGCTATTATTTTACCCTTCCTCAATTTTGCCCTTTTTAGATAGAACCTTACTGCCATCTATAGCCCCGGTAAGGTTATCTTTGCTGTTGTGTGCACCTTTTCTTTTTTTGTTATTATTATTGTTCCAATTGCTTTGATATGGCATTAAACACATTTGGAAGTGATCTTTTAGGGGCCCTTTTTACAGCTCTTTGCTGATTTATCAGCCTTTATGAATAGAACACTTTCTGCTGATTTCGAAGCATTTTTTTTTAGCTTTTTGGAAGCATTTTATTTTTAAAAATACTCCAATAGCTTTGAATTTATCTTTTGCTTTTAATATCATTTGGCATTGACAATGAGGATGATTCTTAATTTTCACTTCAGCAATTACTGATCTTACCAACAATTCCTTCAAAAGACTTTTAGATGAGAAGAATTTATAGAGTTCCTCTGAATACTTCATGCAAAATGCAATATCTAATGTCGTGTTATTTATAGCATAACCTTCTTCAGACCAATCCAATACTTGGATGAGACTTCATGTTAAAGGACAAATCACAGTTTTCTGCCCACTTTTAGAGAGGAGCAAGTTGCCTCATTTAATGCTTTAGGCAAGTGACCGCACCCTAATTAATGCCACTTAGGGATGTTTAATTTTCCGAGACAAGTCGCTTGTGTGATATTGTATGATATCCCTTGGATAATTTCTTTAAACAAAATCATTAATTGCGAATTTCGCCAACTTTTACGGCCACCCTAGAATTAGAATCCACTTGGCACTACTTCCTTCTCAAATTCCTTGCATTCATGTTCTCACGCTCGAAGCACTTATTTATATTGCCTTATCTGTCATTATTTCTTACAATTTATTATGCTTCCCGCGCTTATTATGCCATTAGTCATGGCTAGAGAGCTCTCTCCTTTAGTCGATTGTGCCATCTACTTGACTAGCAGTGCTCTTCAATTAGCTTTCCTAGGAGCCATAACCAGCCAGCGCTTACACAGAGGATTCATGCTTCAGGATATCCAGCATGCTGACCTGGTTGAGAAAGCCATAAAATGGGATCTCAATTCTGAATTCCTTACTTCCACCACTAGGTATAGAGTAAATTCTGATATTGCTTCTCGCTACGTGGCTTCTCTCCAGGACCTAGGGGAAGATGAAGACGTGGTCTCTGAATTGTGCGACCATTTATTGCTTATTGACTTTATGGGTGGGTTAGATGTGATACTGGAAGTGGCTCTACCTAGTTATGGTATTCCAATGCCGTAGGATATCAGGGATTTCTGGATTTCCCCTATACCAGTGCCTATCTATGAGTTCTTGGGAGGCTTCCGCACTAGCACTATTCAGGACCATTGTGAGAAATCCTGCCGAGCTTGCATTACTTAAAGCAGTACTTCGAGTTAATCCCAGACATTGGAGGACTCAGGAGGATTAACTTCATTATGTGGACCATGCTCCTGGACAACTAAAAGCTCTTTTTGCTTCATTTTTGAACGTTTAGCGACCACGCTATCTTTGCCTAGTTATCTAAAGATCTTTTGCATTTTTGGCACTGTATGTATATAGTACAGATGAAATTTTCAACTTATTGTAAATATTCCCGACAGTGAATGAAAATCTCGACATTTTGGCTTTTACTCAAGCAGTTGTTTGCTTTGCTTTTAAATGCTTGTCTAATTTTACTTCGCTATTACCAGCAAAATTAATTTTTCTTTAAATCGTAAGCTGGGTATAATTGAATTTACTCCCTGGGGTCTTCTCACACACTCTCTGCAATTACTTCACTCACTAACTTAACTTTGTGGCACACTTCAAACGATATTTACACTATTTACAATGTTCGCTTTCTAACCCTATTTTTTAAAAATAGTGTTTGAGAAATTGACCGTTAACTGGCAACGCAAGGGCAACTCCTTATAATGTGGCTAGTTTGAATGCGTTATCACCTAAAATCTCCGATATTTGGTACGGGCTAGACCAAACGGTTGCAAATTTTTTAAAATGACCTTTTCCTTGTGATTTTCCTGATATAACACTAGGTCTGCAATGCAAAACACTTTTACTTTTGCACGTTTATCAAACCACCTCTTTACAATCGCTTGATGTTTGTTCATACACTCGGTAGCTCGATCCCTCTTTTCATCTAAATTTAGCTGTTGCTTTAATCTAGCTTCTTCATTGTTCTCAAATCCCAAAAATTCTTGAATAAATTTCAACATAGGTATTTTTATATTAATGGGAGTACTGGGTCAACACCGTATATCAGATGATATGGAGAATTACCTAAACTACTTTTAACTCTGGTTCTATCCGCCCACAAAGCATATTTCAACATGGCATGCCACCCTCTAGGGTTTTTATCTAATAGCTTTTTAATGACCTCTACTAAATTCTTATTAGTGGATTCAGCTAAGCCATTCCCCTAGGGATAGTAATTAGAAGAGAACTTTAAAATAATACCTAGTTCAAATGCCCAATCAACGAATTTTAAAGAAGCAAAAGCAGGGCCATTGTCACATACCAGGAAATTAGGAGTTCCAAAGCACGTGATGATGTTTTCTTCCAAGAACTGGATGACGATATCCGTAGTGCATAATTTGAATGCTCCCGCTTCCGACCATTTGGTAGAGTAATTTGTAAGGGTTAGAATATACTTGTGTCCAATTGATGATGATGGATTTATCATCCCTATGAAGTCCATTCCCCATTGTGGGAATGGTCTCGTCTCTACTACAGGTTGTAGGGGTTGTGCTGAATATTTTCCTTTGTCTGCGTGTATTTGGCATGTATCACAATGTTGAATATGTTGATACACATCTCTGCAGATGGTAGGCCAATAATACCTTGCTCAGAGTATTGCATGAGTGGTGGCCAAATGCCCACCGTGCCTTGTTCCAAACCTTTCGTGGAATTCATAAAGGACTTTTTGTGATTCTTCTTTGTTCATACACCTTAGGTAAATTCCCACATGATCTTTGCGAAACAAACTACCATTCTTGATCATGTAACTCTGTGCCTTAACTTTTAACGCTCTATGCTGCGATCTATTCAAGTGTTCTAGACAATGTCTTGTAACTAACAAGTGCATGGTATCTTTATACCAATCCTCTTGATTTTCATCATTTAACATGTACTGTTGACTTACTAAATGCGGGTTAGTTTCCGCAATAGCTTGAACTAAAGTTTGACCTCTAACCAACTTCATGGATACGATGTCCATATCAAACTCCTATATTATGGTTATCCACTTAGCTCTTCTTTCTCCTATCTCATTTTGCATCAAAAGAGTTTTGACAGACGCATCTAGTACGATTGCTATAACTTTACTTCTCAAAATAAAATGCCTGAACTTTCATACTGCTTTTACTAAAGCATAAGCATGCTTTTCAACATTAATATATCTTATCTCTGCATCCTTAAACGGGCAACCCATAAAAGACATAGGCTTTTCTTCTTTTGTCTCGGTCTTCTAAGTTAGCATTGCGGCACATGTATGCTCTGAGGCAAATGAGTAAATATAAAATGGCCTACTGTAATTTGTGCTGGATAATACTGGAGCATCCCCTATAGCCTTCTTAACGTTTTCAAAAGCTTCTTTGGCTTCTTTCGTCCATTTGATCTTGGCCTCTTTCTTTAACATAGTGTTCAAAGGTTGTACTATCTTCGCAAAGCCGGTAATAAATTTGCGGACAATTGATTTTCCCGAAATAGGACTTCAATTCCTTCTTGCTATTTGGGGGTTGTAGCTTCATCAATGCACTGACTCTATCAGGGTCGATGGAAATTTTGACTTCCAAAATGATATGCCCCATAAATTCCCTTATGTTGCTCCGAACATACATTTCTTTGTGTTCAACAATATCCCATACTGTTTGCACTTTTTCAACACTTTCCTCAAATCTTGTACATGCGTAGATTATAATGCACTTTCCTACCAGATCTTTAAATGCAATAGCCATTGCCTTGTGGAATGTAGCTCTTGCGTTTATTAGTCTAAATGGCATCCTCCTGTATGCAAAAGTTACCCATTTCGTAGTGAATGCAGTCTTTAGCCTATCTTGTTTCTCAACCATATCTTGGTTATAACCTGAAAAACCATTTAAGAACGACATCATTTGAGCGTTCACTATTTGCAACACTTTATCCAAAGGCGGCAGCGGATAATTATCCTTCTCTGAAGCCTTGTTTAAATTTCTGAAATCCATGCACAAGCATATGTCTCAATGGTTCAATTAGGGTGTTCATTGGCCTTTGCTTTTGCCAAAAAGGTTTAGAATCAGACTTCAAAGGGATCGTATGAGTGATGATAGATGTATCATATGTCTTCAAATCCTCATATGTCCATGCGATGACATGTATATAGTCTTTCAATGCTTGCATTGTATCGTCTTTTTCTTTCTTGGTATATACTTTTCCTATCAACACATTTCGTGTATCTTCTGCAACTCCCAAATTATGTGGATCACACTTATCTCCTTCCGTTTTGGGCAAGTTTTTTTGCTTTAATACTTGGTCTATATCAAACAATCTTTCTAATTCTATTATGACCTTGGGAATATTGTTGCCTTTCAAAACTTCAGGGGACTCCACTTCTTCTGGTGGATCGATTTCATTGTTGACTTGTGCTTCAAAAACTCCTAAATTTGTTATGAATTTCCTAATATGATGATCATCTTCAAAGGCTTGTATGTTTTGCACGTTAGCAGGCATTGAAGGTATGGGTACTAATTCCACTGTAAATTTCTTCAATCCAGAAGATTCCAATGGTTCAAGTGAATTGACTGCTACGGCCAAGGCATCTGCTCTTCGGTTGAACTTTTTGGGAACATGTTCAATGTTGAATGCATCGAAACTCTCTATCAGATCCCGTACCCTATGACGGTAACTGGCAAGTTTTTTGTAGCGACAAATATATTGCTTCCGAACCTACTTAAATACTAATTCGGAATCTCCCATTACTTTCAGTGTTCAAACTCCTTTCTTTAAAGCCAACAGAAGACCATGTACCAAGGCTTCATATTCGGTAATGTTACAAGTACATTGAAATTGCAATCTGTAGGCTGCCAAAAATGACTTTCCTTTTGGATTGATTATTTCCACTCCAATTCCAATTCCTTGTTTTGACTTTGACTCATCAAATTTTAAAGTCCAAATTCCTACTTCATCTTTTGCGGGGACTTTTTGTATTCCGGAAGTAATGCCACTTTTCCCTTCTCTCGCATTTTCTCGGTAATCTTGGGACAGTTTCTCCCTTCTTTTGCTCTTGGAATCATTTCGGGTTCTTAGCTCATATCTTGAAGCAGATTGGCTTCTTTGGACGGAAGCTTCCGTCTAATTCTTTCATTATCGAGAATAGTTAAACATAAAAAACATTGATTTTCTGGGTGTTTAACATTGTGGACCCTGCACCAGTCAATTAACAGTATTGACTCCAATGATGCCTCTTACTCTCTACAATTGTCCGCCTTTTGAGCTGCCAATTTAGTAAACATGTTTAATACATCGTTCTCTTCATCAAAACATTCCTTGTCAGATTCAATCAACATATCTGTATATGACAGAGCTTTTATCATAGGTTGAGTCAATAGTACATATTTCATCCATTTGTGGTATCATGCTGTAAACCCCGAGTTCAACTGCAAGGTGTACCATTTCATTTTGTTGGTTATATACGTAACCATTAATTTCACCCTAGGCTCAAATTCTATTCTTATTTGATTTGAAACTCCTTTCCATGGCAACCACATGTGAGAAAATTTTGTGTGCAAATATCCATTTAACATTCTCAACCAATCTCTACTCAACAATATACCATATTGATCCGGTATGTCTACTACCTGGATGTCCATAAAGCCTTGTATCCTTGTCTACTACATATGTATATTTGTCAATTCTCCTGTTACATTAACTTTTGTTCGATCTAACTGAGTTACCTTATGATTTGACCTCATTGGGGTCAGTCCTAACTCTTTACACACAACTAGGGGCATGACATTTGTAGATACTCCTGAATCAATTAGATAGTTGTGGAAATTTTTTCTGAACACTCTTAAAGTCAATAAGAAAGGCAAAACTTCTGACTTCCCTTTGTGTAATATCCTAGTTTTTTTTTTTTTTTTTTTTAGGCCAATAATAATCATCCACAAATAGATAACCCGTTAAGGTTAGAAAGCATAAACTGAAAACTTGTTGGAAAATGCAACCCTTGCACTTTCTGATCACCAAGTGCCCAATGTGGGAAGGTGAGAGCATACGGTGTTGAGGGGATCGTTAGCTTCAAATAACTGGAAACAATACAATGCTTGGGCGGCAAGCCAACCCCTTCTACTTATCCAGCGGGAATGCAAGAAACTTGGCGGTGAACCAGCCAAGAGGAACATACAAAGGCACAAATCACTCAACCGCGATATTTCAACGGGAGGACTGAAATTACAAAACAATCTCAACTCAACCGCTTATGCAACGGGAGGACCATTACACTTAGACATCACTCGACCACTTATGCAGTGGGAGGACTGAATTACAATTTACTTGAAAATAGGCAACAAGCCAGCCTCTTCCACTTTTCAGCGGGGTGAGAGTTACAAACCAGAATTGGTTAGTAGTACTACTACTTAACCTTACAATAATCAAGATAATGTGAGAAGAGAGTAATGCTGAATATCCAAATAAGAACATGAAATTTCTAATAACATCAAAATCTGCAGGTTGGAATTGCAAAACCAGCAACCTATGGATTCACTAAAATGCTCATAACTCTCTCATTACTCACCCAATTCACCCAAAATTTGTTCTAAATAATTGCTATACCCGCTACAATGAAAACAAACTCAAGGAAAGCCATCGAAACACCCATATTTATTTTGCACGCTTCCCAATGCATTCACGAAACCCAACGCTTAACTTGGGAAGTTCGATTTGCAATATAAAAATCCACTCAAAATAAGATGCTAAAAACTTACAATATGCATCACCAGTGGTAGGAAGGAAGGATGAGCCGATACCCAGAATGATGTAATCGCCTGGTCAAGAGGTGTGAGCAAAATACACTCTCAACAGTCCCGCAACCAGCAACCAGAAAACACTCCAATCTCAAATAGAACACTCCACAATTTGCAACTCACTCACCAACAACACTGGGAATACATGGACACAGCAAGGTACTATCTTGCAAGTACAAAAGAGACTTAGCTAGGAAGCCACACTTCGAAGCTCAGATTTTCAGTCGCCAATTCGGCAGCATGATGATGCAAATTCATTTGATACCAAATGAGAGGCCAAGCACCTGTATTTATAGATTTTTCCCTCTGAAATTCAAATGCAAATGGCACCCAAAACCATTGAAATTCAATTTCATTTCATGTCATAGCCTCCCCTAGACATGGCATTGATTTTCCCAAATTCCCTAGGAATAATTCGAACTTTTTCCTAGGTGACAACTTTGCGATATAAAATAATAAAAACATGAAATATTTCATCTTTCTCAACGCCACCTTTTTTAATGCCATTGACTTAGGAAAATAACAATATTGCTGGCAGATAGATATTTTTCCTAAGTTGCCCCATAACACAATTAATCAGTAATAAAAATAATTAAATATCAAACCTTAGGATAAGGAATTAATATTTAATTAAATAACTTATAACTCCAATACTGATTAATACCAAAATCAAGGATGAAGCTGTGCGATGAAGACCACTAAATTGTGTTGAGTCAGGACCCTGTCCGAGATTGCTAAAGATAGAAATGCTCAACATAGCCACTTACTAAAAATAGTAAGTCAAGAAATACTGCTCCAAAAAACATAATCTTCGCACCCTGAGAAAGAGCTTGGAAAGCTCAATAGAACTGCATCAACCAAACAGCCAAACCCTAACTTACTAAAAATAGTAAGTTCTGACTTCACCAAAGAATCAAATGCATGTTTTGCCACCTTGGAGTTCATGGAAAACCCAGAAGGAAACCATAAGCAGAACTGAAGAATTCCCTCCTGACAAACCCTAAAAAGCTCGTGCAGAACTCCACAAAGGTTGGAAACCCTAATTCTCTCTTCCAAATAGCCTACGGGTCTCCGAAATAGCCAATGGACCACTGAACTAATCACTGTGGAGAAGGGGACATTACACTTTGTATATAGCTAGATGCACTTCTGCGGCTGGCAAGATTTCTCTTTCTTTTACCTTATGGATTTTGTATCTCAACTCACCCTTTTCTTTCTCCATTTGATCTTCCAATCCTTTGAGAAAGCATTTTTGATAACAAGTGTCGTCAACAACTCTATTAACGACAAACTAACTTTTACTTTCTTAATTTCCTCGGCAAGGTACCCCATGAGTTGCTTAGCACTAGAATCATTAGCCTTCGCTTCTACTTTAGCATTCCTTACTACCACAGGGGTTTTGTAAACTTGGTTATCTTCAAGATGTGCAGGCACATTACTTGCTTGCGCGCCAAGAGGCGTTTGGTAATTATTTGGAGGTACTGAGGTAGTTAACGGTTCCTTGGGTTTACTATAAGTTTTACTCCACAAGTTATAAGTATTTCCCGTCCTATATTGCAATGTTGCATAAACTTCTTTTGCTTCTGATTTGGAAGATTCCTCCCACTGAAACGAGAACACATAAGACTCCACTACCAGTGCGGGAAAAACTCCACTAGTTGCAACATTTTCGACCACCGTACCTTTCTGAACAGGCACTCCTTTGGTTGTTTCGTAACTTTCTAAGAAAAGGGCAGCGTCATAATTAGTGGGGACAATGTCCTTGCATGCATTTTGCTTGTTAAACTCCTCAGTGTGGGATAATGCCATTACTTTAGACTAGAAAATATATGTCACAATCTTAAATTGCGGACAATCTTTCTCTGCATGATTTCCAGTATTATGAATTCTACACCAATCACTCAGTGCTCAACTAAATTGATCCTTGAAGGTTGGTTGTTCTCTCTAGCTGGAGGATTATCTAAAGGTGAAACTAACCCTCCATTATTTGGTCGGGTATTCCATCGTCTCAGGGGTCGGTTTGAGTTGAATCTTTGTTGCAAATTGTATTTCCCTTGTTCATTACTTCTATTATTGTAGTTTTGACTCCTCAAGTAAGAAACTTTGGTAGTTAACTTCCTTAACATATCGGTGATTTCTTTTATTTCTTCCTTATTATTACCACTATCTTGGCTAGTAAGTTTGGGAGCTTGTGAGAAGAATGACCCTCCATTTGTGGGGACTTCAGTAATTGCTGGTCCTGGATGTAGAACTATAGCTTTATTGTTATCCAAAACTATTTGATTCGAGAAAGTATTTGGGGGAAAGGTAACGGGCCTCAATCCTTGTATTGGCATGATTGAGGTTGCATTATTTCCTGTAGGCGTCATCATATTCTTATGTATGGGTCCAGAACCCGGGCCATATCTGACTAGTCTCATTTCTTTGTTCACGTTTATAAGCTCCAGACAAATTTACTATTGCTGGAAGTTTTCTTTTCACAAACATTGAAGTCAATGGATCTACGGCTGCATAATACATTGATAAGGCAGCTGGTTCAGCCAACGTGTAGGGGACTTCGAGCTTTGAGTAAGATCTATGAAATCTATCATTGAAACTACTAATAGGCTCATTTTGTTCCCTACGAATCATGGCAAACTGATGATATAGAGTGGCAGGATCTTTTGGAGCTTTGAATCTGGAAAGGAATGCATTTTCTGACAAGTCCCAAGTCGTTATTGATCCAATAGGTAGGTTGATGTACCAAACGTGAGCATCCTCACTTAAAGTATATGGGAACAATCTACACACTACATCTTCATGTTGAATTCGGGCCCTCCCACACATATCTTTAAAGACCTTAAGATGTACTTCTGCATCACCATGAATTTGGAACTTTGGACACAGCTTATCCGGATTTTTAGGTAAGTCACATGATGCCAAAACTTTGAAAAACAATGCTCACACCAAGACTTGTGTGGATATTTAGCATGAAAAGGGGCAGATCAATTAAAAGATGCTTTATGGATAAGTTTGAACAGTGACATGAGTGGGATTTGGATCTCGGAAGGTCAACTGCAAGTGGAATGGAAGCAAGCAAAACTTCACAGCTTGCACTTGTAATCAGGTCTTCAGGACCCAACTGCAAGTGTGAGTGTATAACTATGAAATGCGTGTGATAATGAATGCTTGCAATCGGGTCTTGGAGACCTGATTACATATGAAGAGTATGCAATGTAAGCTGGGAGCACTTGAAACCGGACCATAATGCATCCTTAAACACCTATCATAAGACATAAGACTACTTGTAGTCAGATCTTCAAGACTCAACTGCAAGTGGAGAAATAATGAACTTGACTTACATTCATATGGTTGGGAAAGACTTGCAATCGGGTCTTTGTTACCCAACTACAAGTGCACTTTAACTTACAATAGAGAGTGAACTACTATTCAAGGAACTCGATAATGCATCTTCCACGACATGATGGGAAAAAAGATAACTTTATTCACTTGTAATCAAGTTACAAAGACCCAATTATGTAATATCCCTTGGTCTTGTATGTCTAAAAATGTGTTTAGGAGACGAGGAATATCGTCAAACACTTCACGTATAGCCTTCCAGCTTGCTGGTCTTTAAGATATCAGTCTGTTATATCTTATCAAAAGACTACATTGCTTAAGAATTAACATCTCAACGCATTAATTGATACTATGGACCTTTAACCAATGCATAGAGATGAATTTACCACACTAAATGTGCACTTACAGCTGACTGAAATTATATCAAACAGTTGGCAAACATCATAAATCAATAACCAAATGTAGGGCAGCCTTCTAATTATTCATTCATGAGTCAAATAGACCTTACATCATCAGCCAATTTACACCATAGCATGCATTACTCAGACATGGACATTTTCAGACCTAATCTGAAGACATACGACTGATATAAACTATTACAATCACTGAAAATTACAATGTAGATTGGGCAAAGGAAAACCTGATATAGATACAGTGATGCTCGTAGTAAAAATCAGTGGTCATCATGCATCCCAAGTGCCATCTTGATCCTCATACATGACTGTCATTACTGCTGTAAGTCTGAAAACTCTGTTGTAAGTCTGAGAACACTAGGAACACCATGTAATCTGCTCATTATCATCCCAAAACCTTTCTTCAACTGATCTAGAACATAGCACCAAACATCATAGTTGTAGCTTGATCAAATTCGTTATGTAATTGTGCCCTGGTGTGATACCGCCCTGCTGCTGTAGGTGGATGTCACAGAGTTGTCACTGAAATTGCTTCCAAATGGCTCCAAAACTGATCGGATTCTTGACTGAGGGCAGCGCCTAACTCCTTAAACGATCATTGAGCAAACTTAAGCATTAAATAGTGAAATCGATGGAGCATGAAGGGGGACGGACCTGCCAAAAGTTCGGCCACTTCAAGAATTAAATGGGCACCCAAACCACCCTATAACTTGCACCAAAAGTATTGCCTCAACCTCCAATAATTTTTGGAACCAGCAGAAGTCAAAATCGATGCTTAAGTAGTGAGGTATGAGACAAAATGTGGGAACCACGGACTGCAACTGAAACAATAATCAGTCCTTATGCCTTCGATCTGCCCCTAACAATCTTCAATGGATATCGCCTAAACTGAAACAATAATTAGTCCTTATGCCTTCGATCTGCCCCTAACAATCTTCAATGGATATCGCCTAAGTGCCAAAAGGATATAGCTATCAAGTCTTGCCCAAGTATGCATCAATAAGGTGATCTCCAAATCTGAAAATCTGAAGCACAACCACCACCAAACTGATTTGAATCTTCAATTGAGTTCAAGTGAGATGACTGAAATGTCACCTCCTCTATGCAACCCCTCGAGAGATCTTTCACCCTCTCAGTTATGTGATCAATGGAAGTTTCCGTTCCCAAGGACCCTTAGTCTGCAGACACAAATTGGTTCTACAAAACCAAATCAACTCCACAATATCAATTCCAAGTCTTCTTTCACCTCAATCGTCCTCTTCTATTTATCTTTTCCATAACCCATCATGAGAGGCTTCTAGAAGAGGGTAGGTACACTATTTATTTTATTAAGTGACTTTAAAATTATTATTTTATTTTTAATACTTTAGTCACTTTTAATTAAATTAATTAAATATAAAGTCACTTTTTAATAATTAATTAATTTTATTTTTTTTGGTCGAAAATAGGTATGATTTTCTTAATTTTGACCCAGGAAAAGGAGCCTGGCCTGGCCCAAGGATGGCTACAATCAGGGAGCCATCTCCCCAGCAACACAATAATACACAAAACCTAACAACAAGCCTGAAATAAACCACAGATAAAACCAGCAAAGCTCTAACCCCTCCCCTTCTTATTAGATCACAGGATCATATCAAAAGATGTCTTGGGATTCCTCCATTTTTTCCCTCTCACAGTTACCCAACCGTCTTCCACCTTAGCCGCCTTATCTTGCCAGCCTGTTGTCTTACACTTAACCAAACTCCCATTTATCAAAAGCCTTTCATCATGCTAAGGACCATCCTCCTCCTCATGACCCTCAACAGGGCGTTTCTTGTCCCTTCCATCCAGTGTAGCAATAATCTTCTGTTGTTCTCCATTAGGGATGGTAGCTCCAACTCTATCTAGAGTAGAATCTGCAACCTTGTTTCCACCCTCACATGATGAAGGCGGCAAATCCCCACTAACTACCTGAGAAAAACTCTTTACTTGCTCACCCTTTTTATCAACTGTATAATGGTGGTGGGAAACATCTTTCCACCACGAGGCCATCTTTTCCTGTCTCTGCTTGGCACATTGGGCAGCCATATGCCTAGTCTGAAAACACCTCCTACATCGAAAGGGTGACACTTCATAATCCAAATGCTACATCCAACACCCTTTTGTTGTTTTGAGTGCAATTTCTGCTAGAAGCCCATCAGTCAAATTCATCTCCACCAAGATCCGAGCATACGTTGAGTGAAGTAGATTTGACGACTCTTCATCAACCATTAAAAAACTACCTAAGGAATCACCTATAGCTGCTAAGCAAAAATCAAACCAAAAATGTAGGGGCAGATTCAGAAGTCTTACCTAAATTGGAATCTTGTCAAAAGTTTCCAAAGTTGGGCAAAAGGTTGGGTGCCAGGGTTTCAACATTAAAGGATGCTTATTCTCCCAATTCCAGAAACATTCACGAAGAATCTGCTTCTTATCACGAGCATTTTCGAAAACTGCAATGAAAAAACCCCTGGCACACGGGTATAGTTAAATACAACCTTTCACCAATGGCTCCCAGATCTCCGAAACCCAGTTATGGGGCTCACCTAAGCTTGGCCACATGCCCTGAAATTATCCAATCAGTCCAAGTTCAAAGAAGACAGCTACATTACTCTCCACTTGCTTTTCAATATCATCCGCCAAATCCACAGTTATCGCCTCCATCAGACTCGGTTTCAAAACCCTTGTCAAACCCAAATCCTCCTTCTGAAAATTTGCATTGATAGATCCAGAAGGCCCTGAGGATCATTCCTTCTATGGACAATGTTATCAATACGCCCCTGTGCACTACACCCATCTTTTACAAACTTCTTTCGGTTCCCATTAAACTGTTCAGAACCCATCTGATCGGGTTTACCATGGATCTGAGAGTTCAAAACCCTATCCTCCCTGGGCCAAAACAGTCATGAATCCTTCCCTCCATCGATTGTCGTTCCTCCTCCACCAACAGCCTTGGTCTGCTCCCAACCTAGACGCTCTCCCTGCAAAGAGGTTTCACCTTGCAGCAAAGTCTTGGGGCCCCTCCCTCCGCCATTTGCACACGTTGACTCCTCCCTGTGATTCTGTATAGGATCACCTGCCCATCGCACCTGTTTTGCCTCCAAACCACGGGCTTTCTCACCCCCATTCGCTTGATCTTCACCCACGACAGCCGTAGGTAAAGTTGCTGAAGAAACCCTAGCAGGCCGCAACGTCTCCATTCGCTAGTAGAATAATTAATTTATTTTAATGACTTTATAAGAAATTAATTTAAATAATTTCTCCTTATTACTCTTTTTAGCCAAAAGGCTAAAATTGGGGACATTACAAATTACAAGTAAAAATTGCTTTGGATGTTTAAGATTGTAATCGGGTCTTTGTAACCCGATTACAAGTGAACCATTTTGAGCTCATTTGCAATCAAACGGACATGAAATGCAGAGGATGGGAAGAACAGATTAAAATATACACGACTCTAACCATAGCATGATGGAGGATCTAAAGGTACACACATATCACTTGAAAACACACTAAGGAAACATGCGAAGCTCACGCAAGCTTGCCATGCAGGCAGCGATAGTGAGAAAGACAAGTGAATACGTGGGTTTGGGCAAAGATTAAATGCAAAGGGACAAGAAGCGATGAATGTATATACGGGATATGGCATGAAATGCAAGGGACGTGCAATAAAGATTTCATTCATCGCTTAGATTCTAGGATGTAAACCACAAAACATAGAAAGAAAATGCAAGACCAAAACAAATAAGAGGAAAGACCTACTTGAAATTCGCCCAAATTGGAAATGAAATCCCCAAAGATGAATGAACAAAACTCAAAACTTCAATGACAGCCTTTTAAAAGGGAGGATAAATCCTAATCCAACTAGAAAGCATTTAAAACACTTCCCTCAAAAATCGCTTCAATAGAGAAAATCACACAGGGCAAGATAAATACAAAACAAACATACTTGCAATCAGGTATTTGGGGCCCGATTGCAAGCATCATAAAATAAAATGAGGGAACTTAATGTGTAATCGGGCCTTGGTGATCCAACTACACATGTAAAAACTTAATTGAAAGCAAATAAGACCTTACTTGTAATCGGGTCCTAGAGATCCGATTACAAGTGAATAAAGTTCACTTGAAATATCTCTAGAAAGTTCCTCCTAATTGCAATGTGATGCAGGAGCATCCCCGGTTCATAGCAATCTTGCATCAACCAAATAAATATTTCCTTTCTATTTTGCTTTCTGTTTGTAGTTTCAACATTTCTTTCTGTGTTTCCCGGATTTGGCTCACTAGAACCTGTGGAGTTGGATTTTGCTTGAAGACTTGATCATCTTCCTTATTCCCAAACCGTGGAGCATTTGGATCATTTTCCGATAAGTTATCGCTACCGGTTTCCGAGACAGTTTTCTGTTACCGATTGCCTGGACCTATTTGCATTGGTGATCTACGGGATCTTTTCCGTAGCTTGTGGAGGCTTGGGCATTGATTCTGATGTCCTTGGTGTGTGGCCGACCTTTCCTTGTGATCTACACTTCATTCTTTGGATTTTTCGAGGAATCTCTTTGGCAAAGGCCGACCTTGTTGGTTTTACACATTAGGTCTTGTTCTTCGGGTTTTGATCCCTTTCTAGGCCGACCGGATCCCCTTGGATCGTATAAATCATTGTAATAGAGCATTAGAATGTAATCGAAGGAGTTACACAGAGCATAGAAGATAGATCTTAAGATTTGAGGTCCCGGTTGTGACTAGTTCTGTATTTTGAGCATGTTTTAGCAGGCCTATGAGCCAGTTACTGTAACCCGGTTGTTACCGGTTGGTTGTAATAAGTTTTCTTGATATAATTCAATTTGTTCTCCATTGCCTCCATCATGTCCTTGTGTTTCCGTTGTGTTTACTCTTGCTGACCGGTCTAGACTGATCTCTTTGAGGTCCCTCCTAGCCGGTGACTGCTTCAAGTGGTATCGAAGCTAGCTTTCGTTCCAGAGATTGCGTTATCTTGAGAAATTTTTGTTGTAGGGTGGCGGACTGTGGATCCGACCTGCAACTGCAAAGGACTGGCGTAAAGATGGCATGAAGAGGAAATAGGAATGGTGGAACATGTGGGAATGCAAACCCTATTGTGATGGAAATATCGAGAGGAATTGCAGCCCGGTTGGAAGCCATGGGGACAGCCCAGAGAAGAGGCCGACACATTGAAGATGTAAGTGAAGATGAAGGAGAAGAAGCCCCGGCAGAACAAGTAAAGCCACCGACAGTTGATCTAGATGAGGAAAGGTTTTTGAGGGTTTTAAGTAGGGCGAATGCTAAACCTCATTTTACCCCATCGAAATATGATGGGAAGTTGGATTCGGATGAATTGATGGATTGGATCTCGGAGATGGAGAAATATTTTGATTTTGAAAACATTGCAGAAGAAAAAAGGTGAAATATGCCTGTACTCGGTTGAAAGGTCATGCATCTCTTTGGTGATAGGATTTGCAGGTTGATAGACAGAGAAGAGGTAAAGAGAAGATCAAGACATGGGATCAAATGGTTGCTAAGTTGAAATCAAAATTTATGCCAGCTGATTATCAAGTGAATCTGTTCCAAAAATTGCAGAATTTGAGACAAAAGGAATCTAGTGTGAAGGAGTACACCGAAGCATTTTACAAGTTGATTATCAGATCTGGACATGTTGATGATGAAGTTGAATAAGTTGCAAGATATTTGAATGGATTGCAGGTGTTGATACAAGATGAACTCAGTTTGATCAAATTGCAAAGTGTTGAAGAAGCTTACCAGTATGCCCTCAAAGCAGAAGAGAAGCTAAACAAAAGACATGAGCAGAGGCAGAGGTTGAAGGTTTTCTGGAGGAAGATTTCAAGGAGGAAGAGGATATACCGGAGGTAGAGGAACTTGTACGGATCAGAACAAGGACAAGAAAGTGAGCAAATAAGGTAATTCATACCGAAAAGATGATAGAAATTTCTATCGGAGGAGAGAACCGGATGGCTACCGGAATAAGAATTTTGGAAAAGATGACAGAAGACAAGACAAGAGAGTGTTTAGAGGAACTTGCTATAAGTGTGGAGGAGAAGGACATCGTGCTTTCGAGTGTAAGAAGACAGAGAATACCAGAAGAATAGCAGTGGTGGAAGAAAGCCCCACCGGATCAGCTAACAAACCGGAAGATGGAGAACTGTTGATGATGAGGAGAGCTTTGTGTCATACCGGGAGAGATGAAGAACCCTTGCAGGGGAAGAATTTGTTCAAGACCAGATGTAAGGTATCCGGTAAGTGCTGTAAAGTTGTTATTGATAGGGGTAGTTCAGATAATCTTGTTTCAAAAGAGATGGTGAATAAGTTGAATTTGGAAAGATTGAAACACCCTAAGTCAGGATGAACATAAGTTGTTAGTAAGTGGGCAATGTTTGGTGAAATTGAAAATTGGGAATTATCATGATGAAGTCATGTGTGATATTATGCCTATGGATATTTGTCACCTTTTGTTGGGTAGACCTTGGCAGTTTGATAGACAGGCAATACATGATGGGAGGAAGAATACGTACACTATTGTGGCCAATGGGATGAAGCAAACCTTGTTGCCCTTGGAGGAACCTTTGAAGAGTGAAGTCTGTACAAATGCTAGAATCTGTTTGGTGGATGGAAGGAAATTCCTGGATGAATTGAGACATGAGAATGTGTGTTTTGCCTTAGTTCCTAAAAAGACTAAGAATCCAGAGCATGAAGAAGAACAAGCGGAAGAGATAAAAGATTTGTTGACACAGTATGAAGACATCATTTCAGATAATGTGCCTGATGGATTACCACCTGTGAGAAGTATTAGTCATTGCATGGACATGGTTCTCAGAATGAGTTTGCCTAACAAAGTTGCACACCGAATGGCACTGGCAGAGAATGAAGAGTTGAATAGACAAGTGCAGGAGTTGTTGAAGAAAGGTTTGATCAGGGAAAGTCTGAGCCCTTGTGCACTACCAGCAGTATTAGCATCTAAGAAGAATAGAGAATGGAGGATGTTTACTGATTCCAGAGCAATAAACAAGATCACGATGAAATATCGGTTTCCTTTGCCTAGGATGGATGACATAATGGACTGTTTGAGCGGAGACAAGTACTTTACAAAGATAGACTTGAAGAGTGGATATCATCAGATTAGGATCAGAGAAGGAAATGAGTGGAAGACAACATTCAAGACAAATGAAGGGTTGTATGAATGGTTGGTGATGCCTTTTGGGTTAACTAACACACCGAGTACTTTCATGAGGTTGATGAAGGAGGTATTGAAGAAATTCTTGGGTAAGTTTGTTATTGATGACATTTTGCTTTACAGTAAGACAAAAGAGGAGCATTTGGTGCACTTGAGACAAGTTTTGCAGACGTTGAGGGAAGAAAAGGTGTTGATAAATCTTAAGAAGTGTAATTTCATGAAGGAAAAATTAGTCTATTTGGGATTTGTGATATCTGAGGAGGGTTTGAAGATGGACCCTGAGAAAGTAAAAGCAATTGTTGAGTGGCCTACACCGGAAAGCATTGGAGAGGTAAGATCATTTCATGGATTGGCTAGTTTCTACTGGAAGTTTATCAGAAATTTTAGTTCAATTTGTAACCCTATGACTGAGACAATGAGTGTAGATCGGAAGGAATTCAAGTGGACCACCGAAACAAACCAAAGTTTTGAACTGTTGAAACGGAAAGTGACTGAGCAGCTTGTGTTAGCTTTACCGGATTTCAATAAAGTATTTCAAGTGGATTGTGATGCAAGTAGAACAACAATAGGAGCAGTCTTGAGTCAGGAAGGGAGAGCAGTAGCTTATTTCAGTGAGAAATTGAATGATGCCCGGAGGAGATATTCAATGTATGATCAAGAATTTTATGCCATAGTTCAAGCCTTGAAGAAGTGGAGGCATTACCTCTTACCTAAGGAGTTTGTGTTGTATACGGATCATCAAGCTTTGCAGTATTTGAATAGTCAAAGTAAGTTGAATCAGAGACATATGAGATGGGTAGAATTTTTGCAGAGTTACACTTTATGTTGAAGCATAGAAATGGGAAATATAACAAAGTTGTTGATGCATTGAGTAGGAGAAGGATTTTCTGACAGAGATGAGAGTAACAGTATTAGGATTTGAGAAATTGAAGACCTTGTATGATGATGACCCAGATTTTATAGAACCTTGGAGAGCATGTAGAGAACCGGTTACGGTAGATAGAAGCAAGTGGTTGGATTACTTCATTTAGGATGGGATGTTATTTAGAGGAATACAGTTGTGCATACCTAAGAGTTCTATGAGGGAGAATTTGATAAAGGAGAAACGTAGTGGAGGATTAGCTAGACATTTTGATGTTGACAAAACAGTAGCATTGGTGGGTGAGCATAAATTTTGACCTCAGATTCATAAGGATGTTAGGAAATATGTGCAAAGTTGTAGAGTTTGTCAAGTTGCAAAGGGTAGTAATTAGAATGTGGGATTGTATAAACCTTTGACAGTACCGGTAAGACCTTGGGAGGATATAAGCATGGATTTTATACTTGGATTGCCTAAAATGCAAAGACGGAATGATTCTATATTTGTGGTAGTGGATAGATTCTCGAAGATGGCTCATTTCATACCTTGTAAGAAGACATCAGATGCATTACATGTAGTAGACCTATTTTTCAAGGAAGTAGTGAGATTGTATGAATTACCTAAGAGCATAGTTTTAGACAGAGACACTAAGTTTGTTGGTTATTTTTGGAGAACACTTTGGAAGAAGATGAAGACAAATTTGAAGTTCAGTTCTACTTTTCACCCACAGACTGATGGACAGATAGAAGTAGTTAACCGAACCTTGGGAAATTTGTTGAGATGTTTAGTTGGAGACAAAACTGGAAGTTGGTATTTGATTCTTGCACAAGCAGTGTTTGCCTACAATAATTCAGTAAATAGGAGTACCGAAAGAACATCTTTTGAGATTGTTACCGGAGCACACCCTAGAGGTATATCAGAATTAAGAGATATTAGCAGTGAAGACCGGAGAAGTTCAGAAGCAGAAGAATTTGTAGATTACATGAAGGACTTACATATTCAAGTTAAGCAACATTTGGAGGACATGAGCGACAAGTATAAGGAGAAAGCAGATGACCAAAGAAGACATAAGGAATTTGAAGTTGGCGATGAAGTGATGGTGTATCTGAGAAAAGAAAGATTCTTAGTTGGAACTTATAACAAGTTGCAGATGAGAAAGTTTGGACCTTGCAAGATTTTGAGAAAGTTCAGTTCTGGAAATGCATATGAAGTGGAGTTACCGGATAGTCTGAGTATTTCACCTATATTTAACATTGCGGATCTTCATCAGTATCATGAACCAGAATTCAGCGAGGACAGTATTGCAGACTTGGAGAAACAGTTGCCCCGGAAGGAACCGGATCAGATTGAAGACATTTTGTAAAGAAGGATTGGGTGTAGTACCCGAAGCAGTTAGTATAAGGAGTATCTTGTGAAGTGGAAGGACAGACCAGTTGAGGATTCATCTTGGATTTCTCAAGCAGAGGTAGACCGCCTTGGTTTCCCTCTGACCCCGGCAAAGTGAGAGGCTCACTTTTTCATCAACCCCGAATGTCTGATGCAGGAGCATCCCCGGTTCATAGCAATCTTGCATCAACCAAAAAAATATTTCCTTTCTATTTTGCTTTCTGTTTGCAGTTTCAACATTTCTTTCTGTGTTTCCCGGATTTAGCTCACCGAAACCTGTGGAGTTGGATTTTGCTTGAAGACTTGATCATCTTCCTTATTCCCAAACCGTGGAGCATTTGGATCATTTTCCGACAAGCTATCACTACTGGTTTCCAAGACACTTTTTTGTTACTGGTTGCCTAGACCTATTTGCATTGGTGATCTATCGGATCTTTTCCATAGCTTGCAGAGCCCTGAGCGTTGATTCCGATGTTCCTTGGTGTGTGGCCTACCTTTCCCCGTGATCTACACTTCATCCTTTGGATTTTCCAGAGGAATCTCTTTGGCGAAGACCAACCTTGTTGGTTTTACACGTTAGGTCTTGTTCTTCGGGTTTTGATCCCTTTCTGGGCCGACCGGATCCCCTTGCATCATATAAATCATTGTAATAGAGCATTAGAATGTAATTGAAGGAGTTACACAGAGCATAGAAGATAGATCTTAAGATTTGAGGTCCCACTTGTGACCTGTTCTGTATTTTGAGCATGTTTTAGCAGGTCTGTGAGCTGGTTACTGTAACTCGGTTGTTACCAGTTGGTTGTAATCAGTTTTCATGATATAATTCAATCTGATCTCCATTGCCTCCATCATGTCCTTGTGTTTCCATTGTGTTTCTGGATTGATCTCTTTGAGGTCCCTCTGTAATGTCCCCTTCTCCTTAGCACGTGCACTTGTGTCAAGGTTGGCCTATATTTGACCCTCGTATGCCAAGGAGTTATTTAGTGGGTCGACATGGCGGTGATTGGTGACTTCACATCTCTTTATTATTTGATATTTTGATGTTATAAGGAGATAACATGTATCAGGAGACGTGTGAATTTTATTTAATTAATAAATTAAAGGTACATTAAAATAGCATGTTTAATTAAATAATATGAAGTCTACCTACCCTTATCTTCTAGAAGGTGATTGTGACGTGTTATGTAATGAATAAATAGAAGAGGGGAAACACATGTTGATCATCAGTTGTTCATATTATCTCTTGTTGAGTTGTTAAGACACAGGATGTCTGCAGAAGATCTTAGGGAATGATACCTCCCCATTGGTCAACATAAGTGAGGAGGTGAAATCCTCCGAAGGTTGCGAAGAGAGTGGGAAGCATTCAGCTTTCCATATTGAGCATAAGGAGTTTTTATCAGATTTTGGGTGTGCTTCAGATTTCAGAATTGGAAAGATCACCTTGTTGAATGCATACTCTTGGGCAAACAAGATGGCGATATCCCTTTGGCACCTAGGCGATATTCATTGATGATTTGTAGAGGCAGATTGAAGACATAAGGGCTGATCATTCACTCAGTTGCAGACCATGGTTTCCACGATTTGATTCATACCTTGCTACACATGCATTGATTTTGATTTCCATTGGTTCTTAAATTCATAAGAGGCTAAGGCGATATTTTTGGAACAATCAAAGGGTGTTTGGGGTGTCCATTTATTAATTTTGAAGGAGCCGAGCTGTGCAGGTCCATCCCCCTTATACCCCATCGATTTTCATCATTTAATGCTCATAATTGCTCAAAATCATATTGGGAGTTAGGCGCTGTCTTCATGTTGGGATTCGGATCATTTGGAAGGAGTTTGGGGCACTTGAATGCAGATCGCACTGTGTTCTCAGACTTACACTTGCAGCAGTAATGGAGGCTAAAGACATAGCTCGAAGATGCACATTAGAGTTTCCATAACAGTGGATGTTGATTGATCTTCCTCAACTAAGAAAATGCAAACCAGGTTCTTGGACATCTTCTTTCATTTTGAGTTGTACGTTTCAGTATAATGACTGTCTTATGTCTACAGAAAAATCAGTGGTATAGTTCCTTGTAATCAGCCCATGTATTGATCTTATGATTGCATTTGGCACTGGCTTATAATAAGATTTGAAGGGGTTTGTGGCTACATTTTGTTTAATCATGTTTTCTGAGGTTGCCTGACAACTATTTGATAAAATGTCAATCCATGTTAATGAAGCCTCATTTATCCTAGTTGCTGTCTAACTCTTACATTGGTCTTCATACTTCAATTTCTGGTCATTTAGGAGTGCTCTTCAATAAGATTTAGTGTTCAATGTCCCATATAACAATCTGAAACAAAAACAGCAAGCTAATTATTTGTGAGACAAGTGTTTGACGAATTTCTAAAGGGGTCAAAGACTGAAATTTCATATCAGAATAGGTGAGGGACATTACACCCTCCTAGCCGGTGACTGCTTCACAATGACAACTTTGAAACCCAATTTTGAACAAAGAGGGGCAAAAAACAAAACCAAAACAACCAAAACTATTAACAAAATTTTGCACAATTGATTAGACACTATTCAAGATAACTTTGACATTGAAAAGCGTACCTTAGAGAAATAACAATATGAATTTTAAAGAAAAAAAAATTGGTAGGGTTTGTCTCCATTTTCAAACTACAAAATTTGAGGACAACACCCTTCTACATCGATGGTTTTGTGGAGTTTATTGTTCCACCTCCTATCAATAATCTCCCATGTGGGATCAAATTTGAGGTCCCCCTTGATTTTTGATAGACTCGTTGGCCTTATCCATGGCCTAATAAAGATGCCCCATTGGGGTTTGTTCTCCATCTGCCAAGTGGTGAACTCTAACCAAGGACTCTAACACCTACAATTTAAAAATACAAAAAGATTAAAGTTACCAATTTATAATGAAAGACTTATATTAAAATAAGTTAAATATTCAATTTGAATTTAAATTCAAAATTTTGAAGTTACCTTCACAATTTGCATAGCTCTTTGTTCAAATAGGTTGTCGAAGACTATGCATGCGACCCTCTATCCTTCAGGCTTTTTTGAATAAGTTGACTCTAGCCATGCTTGACTCACAAACATTTGTTTCAAAGTTGTCAATGAACCAAGAATGTTTTTCAATGTTAATAAAATCATTGCAAACGTTGTGACAACTAATCTCACCAACTCTTTCCCTTGGGCGTGGTCTCTCATCAGGTGAAGAACCCAAGGGTGATTGTAGATAAATTTTGTGATGCTCCTTCCATCCTCTACAATTAGTGTCACCCGATCAAGTTTGCCTTTGTCTTCCAAAAGAAGGTCAAGGACATGTTCGGCACAAGGTGACCAAAAAAGTGTCTTGTGTTTCTCTTGGAGGATTCTCCCAACCACCGCATATGATGTTGCATTCTTAGTTATTATTTGCACCACATTTTCGATTCCCACCTCCATGGCAACTTGCTCCAACATTAGAGCCAAAGTTTCTACACTTTTCACTTTGTTGGAAGCATCCACCGATTTCAAAAAAACCACATTACTTTTGCAAGCAACCAAAAAATTAATGATAGTGCGGTTTTTCCCATCCATCCACCCATCAAAAAGAATAGTGCACCTATTTTTTTCCATTCTTTTCTTTGAGCTTCCATCACTGCTCTTGCCCTATAAGTTGCATTCATGAGCAACCTACAAGTACAAAGTGAAATTAAGTACACAATTTCAATTTTTAAACAAAAAATAGCTTAAATTCAACATAAATTACTATAAATAAAAGAACATAAATTTAGTCTAAATCTTAAAATTCACCATAATTTATCAAAAATGTTATATCAATTGAACTAACCTCCCACTCAAGTCTTTGCGAGAAGGCGCTTTGTAGCCTTTTCTTGCAATTGTCAACGCAGTAATGAAATTCTCCCAATAATTACTTGCCACATTGAAAGGGATGTTATAGTACCAAAAATTAACACATGCAATGTCTACATGCTCATGCACAAAGCTTCTTGTTCTACTCTAATGATGGTTGTGCTCTAGGTGTGTTTTTGGGCACAAAAAATATTGTGTAGGTGTTGATGTTGGTTCTCTACTGGAAGTAGGTGAAGTGGTGCCCATGGTGGTGATGGATTTGGTTCGGATACGTGGGCCACGAAGAGAGACCACTATGTTTTGAACTGCATCTTCATCTGGTTCAAAGTTGACTAGAGCACCTTGAGAAGCAGCTATGGATGTTGCCATGGCTGCCCTTGCCCTCTCCCTTTGCAATTTTTTCTCTTCCACGGCTGCAAAAATGGCATTGAGTTCTCTTTTTATTTCCTCAGTGGTCCTAGAAAATCCCCTAGCATCATGATGAGTGATGCATGCAAGGTGGTATTTAAGACAGTTCATGCCTCCATGAAATGCTTTTTCACATTTAATGCAAAAAACTGACCCAGGTTCTGGTCCTTGATAGGCATACTTCCAAGCAGGGTCTCTAGCTCCTACAAGATGAGTGCCTACAAATGATGGTGGCGGCACTGATGGGGTGAAGACTGAAGGTGAACCGAATGTAGAACATTCTTTGTTTGCCATTATAAATTAACCTACACATACAAAGTGAAAGCACGAGTTGTTAATATTTTTAATAAAAAAATTAACAACCCTAACCAAATTAATTTTAATCAATATAGATTAGTTGAAATCAGTAAAGATTTAATCTAATCTACGATTCTAAGCATTCTCTTAAAAAAAAAAGGATTCAATAAAAAATATTGGTTGGGTTGAAAAAACTGTAAAAAACAATGAAAAGATAAAATAAAAATTGTCAAAAAAGGGTAATAAATCTTGTTTTTTGGAATCTAAATCTATTTAGAATACTTAGCTAATGCATTGATGCTTTTTTTAAAACTAGATGCAGCAAAAAAGAAGTAAAATGTTTTTTAAAAAAAATAAAAAAAATCAGAAAACCTACCTGGAAATCCAATTTGCCTTTGAAATTCACTCAAAAATTATCTCAAATCTTCACTCGTTGGTGCAAAATCACTGCAAATGGACTAGTAGAAGGTTGGGATGGTTTTTTTAGCTGGAGGCACAAAAGAGCACAATCAAAATGAAAACCGTGGGCCTTATATTTTGTTGTGACTGATATTTTTTTACGAGCTTGACGAGTTTTTGTGGAAAACTTGCCATTTTTTACAAAAGCTCGGCAACCAAAAAAAAATCTCGAGTTTTCGCCGAGTAGTCTATCTATGCTCACAAAAACCTCCATACACTTCAAAATGCCTCTAGACATGTATGCGACTGAAAGCAAATTAGTGCAGGTCTAAATAAAGATTACTTTGCAGTTGATGTATCATTAACAACAGGGACAAATTTCTAAAATCTCACACCAACCTCAAGGGTCCACCACATAGTAGATTTGCATTCCTAGAGGCTAGGTGCCAACAAACAAGTTGGAAAACCTTCCATAAGCGCAGCGCTTCAATACTATTCTCACATGCCCATGCTCATAGTGTGGTTGCTCCTAGTATGGCCTCCTGCACTAGGTTTTGATCTTCAATGGAACGGCTATTTATGACAACAGGTTACAATGGAATGTTGGCTTGCCAAAGTTGTATGGCCAGCAACAAATTGCTCTCAAACCACCCTCAAAGATCTTCAACCAACTCTGCAAATCGATAGCAAGCACACCCAAATCTGGAACTCTCAATGTAAGATCCCCTACTGATTTTTTTTCCAATTTTGCACCCTTTCCTACTGTACTTTTTGTCAAACAGTTTGGATGTATATAGAAAATGAAAGGTTTCTGATGTAATTTTCTGATTTACAACAATAATTGGAACTTGCATAACAATTTTAACAATATTTAACATTCATTCATGAATTAGCAATGATAACGACATTCTCCGTTGATGACTATTGTCATATAATAGTTTACATTGAATTACAATGAGACTTCCAGCTTATTGCCTTACAAATAATTGAGGTAAATAAGAAGGTTTCTAACCTTTACCACAGCAAATAGACTACCAGCAACCTTCAATATCTTCATCACCCAACATAGTGTATCTTTTACACCACATATGCCTTAAGCTTCCACATATCAATCCAGGGAACTCCCTCACACCTCCAAGGATGTGTTAGCAGCAGCAGTAATGGTCTCTAAAGACACCTCGACCTCTACATACTGTTGATGTGTTTTTTACGCACATGCAAACTCAGAATAAAATACCAAAGTATCTTATCCTCTCTTGAACAAAATCTTTTGGATGCTGAAGATTTGCTTAAGGATCACCCAAAAAAGACTCCAAGGTTCCGAATGTAGGCTCTCTACGTGTGGATAAGCCTAGTTGATCATTGTAATTGCTGTTTCATCAAAGGGCATTTATGGTTCGAAAAGACTCAACAATTGATTAGCAGATGGTATGCAATAAGGATTTTCCCTAAAACTACTAAATGATTCTCAAAAAAAAGGCAAAAGGTGAGGGTTTAGAGGGAATTCTAAACTACTCTAGCATGAATGGATGAAAAATGAATACACATGAAGCTTAACTAGTTATAGCATCGCCATACATGAACAACTTTGCTAGAACTAATGAAATCTTCTAAGGATGTTTTAAGGTTTTCAAATCATTGTTTACCATAGACACCATCAATTGAATGCATATCAAAGGTTGAACAATAATTGAACTTAAAACACTTTTAAACGCTCCAGTTGACCATGCAAGGCTCACTTACAATCAGCAAGGAAGCTAGTGGTATGGATGACAAGCTTCACTATATATCAAATACGACATTCCATCATGTAATTTAATGCTAAAACTATCACCAAAAGATTAGCTTGAGAAGATAGAAGAACCATGCAATGAACTTCAAGGATTGAATAAAAACACCATGACTTCAATGTTTCATTAATCCAATGGCCAAATAACAACAATTCTTCAAGTCTTACTATTGCTCTCTCACTATTCACTATTGTCTCTTGCTATCGATTATTAACCATTAACTATTCCCCTTACAAATAAAAATGAGTGAAGCTTATATAGAGCTTCCAAATACAACGAAGGGCCAAGATTTTGCCACCTAAACCCTAATTAGGGTTTGACACAAATGAAAACCCTATCTGGATAATCATCACCATGAATGAACTAATAAGAAGGCAACATATGTCAGCATGGAAATCGAGGAAGCATCCTCCAATAGGAACCCGAAATGCCACATGGGATCATAACAAACTGTCTTTCTAAAATCTGGTTCCCTTTCTCACATTCCTTTCTAGTATATTCAATGAATCTAGTCACCATTTCTTCTATCTCTTTCATCAGGATCTCTGGTAGAGACTTGAGTTGCTCTTCCATGTGCATCACTTCGTCGAAAGCTTTGACGATAGCATCCTCCCATTCGGGTTCGAACTCTTGAACCTTGCTTGTCAAAACCACAAATTCGGGCATATCATTCATTAACTCTGTGGTTATCATACCACCTTCGCCGTAGAAGATAATCTTTATTCTTTCTTGTAATTCTTTGGATTCAATGACTATTCTTGGATCAATCTTTCTCCTCAAGACATCCTGCGCTACTCCCACTATCTTATCATGAATTCGATGCATTTCACCTTGAACTTGGCCACATCCATTTCCAATTTCTTCGAAGAGAATCTTCTTTGTGCGAAGTAGGCTACTCCATTGTATAAGATTTGGCGTTGTTCCTTCTTTCCTTACTTTTTCCCTAGATAAAATCTCTCTTGGTGTCTTCCTTATTACTTGAAGCATCGGGATGATAATATCTCTAGCATGAGTGAATGCTTTGGAAGCCTCTATAAGCACACGAGTTCTTCCAAGGACTCTTATAACTGTATCGAGTGTTTTCATGATACGTTTCATGAACTCACTCACTCTAGCATATGAATCTTCTATCCATGCATCCATCAATGAGTTGAATTCCTCATTCTCTCCATATGATCTACTGATTCTGCGAGAAGCAAAGGAGGTGGTGTAGCTGTTGGACTTCGCTGTGTCAAAGGCTGCTGAAATTGTTGAATGTAGTCCCTCCATGCATTTATCTCCTTTTCCAATTTTCTATTCTTTTCTATTTCAGCTCTCAAAATATCATTGACGGCCTTCACTGAATCAACCGCATCATCAATAGCTTGCTCGGACATGAGTGGACACAAGTCAATGGTCTCCATATCGTACTCATCAGTTGTAATCTCTTCTTGATACTTTTCAACTCTTGGAGTAGCTATTTGTAACTTTCTTGATCCTTATTCATCTCTAATTACCTTTGACATCTTCATAGCTTTCTTCTTCTCAAAGACTTCTCAAGTTTGACTTAGAAGGCTTGCTATGTCATATGTTTGTTCTTCTTCTTCTACCACTATCACTTCCTGAGCTAGCCTCTCTTTTAGCCATTCTAGAATAGAAGATCTTCCTTCTTCAATTTGTGCTCCTCCTATCACTTGTTCATCTCTAGGTGGTGAAGTAGCTTCATCGTCATCTTCACCACCATCTTCAATCTCTTGAATAAGATGAGTGAAGTCTTCTTGCTCTTGGGATACTTTCTCTATGCCTTTTGCATTATGAACTATGGATTCAGCTGATTCATTGGCTACTCAATTCTTTTTCAATTCTTAGCTTTTCCGGTCGAGAAAGGGGATGATCTACACTTGATTTATGTTTCTTCTTTACGGGCTCCTTCTCACCATGATCTTCCTTCCTCTTGGATCCTTTTGAATGGGATGGTTGAGGTGCACTACCACTTGTACTAGCTTCATCTCCTTCTATTCTTTCTCCTAAGTGGAATGTCGGTGTTATGTTTTGCTCCTTCAACTTTTGGTGCTGCACATCTACCCATATGCGAGTGTATTCCAAGATGGGTTTCATTAATTCCTTCAAATCTAAAATCTCCAAATCTGCCCATTGGAATTTGATCTCCCTACCTTCTTTGGCATAAGCCCCTTGGAGATATTTACCACTGTCTTGAACTTGATCAGCTACATGGAATAATTTGCATTCCCTGATGAAACTAAGGGATAGTCTAGAAAACATCTTCTTCTTCACCTCCATATCATTTGGGATATTCATCCAATAGTCTTCTAAATGACATCGATGTCTATAATTTTTCCCCAAAAGTTCTCTTACTTTACCATATGGATCAAAATCTTCTCTCATTGTGAATAACTTGAGTGAATGACGTGCTAATTCCTGCTCGGCATCATCAGCTTCATAAATAGATGGGCATGACTCAATGCAATCTCCGAGTGTGATGGGAAAAGGAACACCTACTCCATGCTTATGTCTATATGTTTTGACATATGCCAATAATTGTCTTACCACCTCGAGTAGTACCACTCTATTTGTTGGGTAACGTGGTAGCATGTAGGGAGGAACGGGAGATCCCTGGATTCTGATGTAAGTGAATTTCGGGAACTGAATGAACCACGCACCATATTGCTCTACCAAAGCTTGTGCCTCTGGAGAAAGTCTTTGTTGTGATCCACCTCAAAACTGCCTTGTGACATGCATAGTGAATGCATCATTCACCCTCCTATAGTGTTGTTTCAATGGATGTCTAAGTTGTGGATAGCAATCATACACCTTGATTTCTCCAGGTCTTCTTCCTACTACTCCTGTATACATGAGTCCTAAATATCGAAAATTTCTCGCAATAGAATATATGATATAGGAACTCATATAGAATGTTATGGTGCGCATTAATCTCCTTAATTGCTTATCAATATTTTTGTTGATAACTCTTGCCCAATTGATCATCTTCTTGTCTCAGGTGATAGTCTCAATGTAATAAAACATCCATTCTTCGAAGTAGAAAGCCTTAGGTGCCCCAACCATTCGATGTAGTAAGGTGATGCAGTCTTTGTATTCATCATGGAAATCTACTCTATGCAATCTATCCGGCCATATACTTCTGCCTCCTCTACTTTTCTTCAACCAAAACTTATCAATGATCTTCACACAAGCCTCTGGATCATCTTCGTAGGCCGATTTAGCTCCTTCTAAAGTTATGTAAGTCATCTCCTTGGATTCAGGTAGATGAAATGTCTCGCTGATAGCTGTTTCTGAGAGATATGTAAGGCACCTTCCCATCCTTTGTGACAATTCTCCTTGACTCTGAATCATAGTGTTGAGCACATTCCACAATGAGTCCACTTTCAATCATCTTCTTGGCTATTGCCGTAGGTTCGTTGATGAATGATGGGTGGCAAAACTTCTTGGTGTCGAACTTGCCGAGATGAGTATCTTCAATTTTGCTCCACTTTGACGTGATCCTACTCTCAAACACACTTGTCTTCATGTCCTCCTTGATGAATGCTTGACGAGAGAGAGACTTGTTTTGTTTAGGAGCCGCGATCTTTTACCTATAAGAGACGTGCAAGTTAGATTAATGGTGAAATGTAGGTAAAACTCAGATTTCAAATCAACCTTCTCTTGATAAATATAATTCTATTGACTGAAAATATTGATTTAAAAGACCTGATTCAATAAAATTTAACAAAATTTGACTATAATCATATCTGAAATGGCTTCTCTATCAAACAAAATCTTATATTTCACCTGAAATTTACCAACTTTACCCTTCCAAGAAACTAAATGCTGATAAAATCTGCAAGAGTTAAACAGACTTGCTCTTCAAAGAACACACTTGCTAATGAATTTGCCTCGATGGAGATGAAGTTTGCTGATAAATTTGCCTTGTTGATGAAGTTAGCTGATTAAAAAATGAGTTTCGCTATCTGCCTAAGCAATTCACTAGCTGCTGGCAAAATTCGCTTAAGGAAGAATAAGTAATCTGTTTAATTTGATGTTTAAAATGGTTGTTTCAACTCCCCTTATATAAGCGATTCTAGGGAATAGGTGTGTCTCTACCCTAAGGCCGACTTTGCTATGTAGTTATAATAAATTTTACCCTTAGCCGACTTTCTTCAATTTCAAATTCGAATTAGCCTTGGGTGCTTAAATCATGTCATAATTGCTTTGTAAAACACGAACTTCGCTTCATTCTCCCCAAACACTAAGTATGAACTTCGCTCACCTCTCTTCATACATGAAGTAGTAATTTTGCTTTTCCCAATGAAGTCATGAAATTCATTTGCTATTATATCTTCATTGGGCGATTATCGCTTCTTATTCAATGTTGCTCTTCTTTGATGAAACACGAAGTTCGCTCACCTCTCTTCATACATGAAGTTCGCTCAATTCCCCCTCAAGTCGAAGTTCGCTCACTTCCCTCTCAAGTCGAAGTTCGCTCACTTCTTGCTCAAGTCGAAGTTCACTCACCTCTCTTCATACATGAAGTAGTAATTTTCGCTTAACTCGTTCAACACATGAACTTTGCACTTCGCTCTTCTCCTTCATTGCACGAAGTTGATATACTTTTAGCCTCAAGATTGCTTCCATTTATTAAATCATGCACTTTGCTCACCTCCCCTTGAACATGAAGTTCGCTCACTTCCACTTGAACCCGAAGTTTGCTAAATGTGCTCAAAGGTGAAGTTGTTGATTTCGCTTCTTTTTACAAATGCTTGGAGTAAAGCTTCACCTCACTTCTTTAATTCATGAAGTTGTAGTTTGCTTATCTCTTAATAATTTCTCTCCTCTTTGAATTTCGCTTGAAGCTTGCAGCTATTAGGATTACCAATTTCGCTCATCAACATCAAGAAACTTTGCTCATCTCTTTTGATACATGAAGCTCGTTCTAATGTCCTCAAGGTGAAGTTCGCTCCAATGTGTTTGAACATGAAGTTAGAAATTCGCTCCATTCTCCTTCAACATGAACTTCGCTCACTTCTCCTTCAAGGTGAAGTTCGCTCACTTCGTCCTTAAATGTAGACTTAAGAAGAAAGCAACTTCACTTCATTAATTGTGAATCATGAAATTTGCTCACTTCTCCTCCAACATGAAATTCGCTCACCTCTCCTTCAACATGAAGTTCGCTCATCTCCTCTTGAAGTTGAAGTTCCCTCTTAAATGCTTGAAGGTGAAGTTAGGAATTCGCTCCATTTCACCCAAAGGTGAAGTTCGCTCCATTTCACTCAAAGGTGAAGTTCGCTCCATTCTCTTTCAACATGAAGTTATGAATTTCAATCTTGAGTGTTTTAATCATGAAGTAAGCAGTTTCCCTCATCCTTCCATTTTCGACATGAAGAAGCTCATTCCAAAGGTTTCATTCATGAAGTTGTGAAGTTAGGAAATTCGAAATCTAAGACAGACTTAGAGGTGAGGCGAACTATAAAGGAGCTAAAGATCACTTTATTGCACATTTAAATTCTCAAATTCATACTCACTCTCATCAATTCTCAAACAAAAGACTCAAGGCAAATTCACTCAACCAAAAAGGGCGATTTTAATGAACTTCTAAGCTGGACTCTTGATCACCTGACCTGAAATATAAACCCCATAAGCTCACTCAATTCATCTGAAAGCAGAGAGAGACAAGGCAAGACAGAAAGAAACTCAAAAAAAAGAGGGGTCCCCATTTTGATGGGCCGATGTGTGATGTGGTCACAACACATACCAAGCAGCCCTTCACATGCCTCTTTGCTTGAAACACGGCACCCCAAAAAAGCAGTTGTCCAAACAGTCCCATGACCAACCCTTACACTCATCCTCATACCCATAAAAGTAAACTCAGTCAACCTTCAACCAATCAACTCACAAATAAGATTGAAATTCCCGAAACTTGCCCATGCAATCTCCTTATTTGTAGATATTCTTCCTGCCAGCAGCAATCTATGAACCCCACACCTATACGGGTCATTGAAGTTGCCCAGCAAGGAAATTAAATAAGTCTACACTTAACAGCAAAATATCCCACACCACAACTCAATTAAGTCACCCATCAATTAGCATCAAAACCCATGCAACATTAGCTACAGATATCACCCAAAAATCACCATGAAATGCAACACCTAGCAAGTAAATAAAGCCCTTCCATTTTCAACCTTTTTCTGATTCAAATATATTTGCCCAGCAATGTCTAAACTCTATGCACAACCAAAGAAGAAACTGAGTGCCAACCAACACAAAATCTCTATACACTCAAAAACTCACAAACAACTTGCATTTAAAATACCTTAAAGATCCTCATATTTTTTGAAGAAAAAACCCTGAAATCCAAAACTTCAAATAAACCCTTCCTATCAATCTCGAAACACAAGGAAGCATCAGCATAGACTCGGGATGAATCTATCAACAATCAACCAAGGAAGATCTTTCACCACCATGGATGATATTGTTCCGTGAGGATTTTTGTCCTTAGGAAGTTCTTGGAGAAAAACCAACAGCATCATATTAACAAAAAAAATCCCAACATATCAAAATGAGCGCAAAGAATGCCCCTTTATAATCCTCCAAAACCCAACAACCCTTTTTCGAGAATAAAATTTTATTTAATAAAATAATTTCTTTCATTTACTTGAGTGCCCACTTCAAGAAGGGTCTAAGTCACTTCAATTGTAAAATAAACACTTAGCATAACATTAAGTTAAAACATTATAACTTAGCATTTATTTAAAATAATCCACCTGACTTGCGGAAAGCATCATCAATATCAGACACTGAAATTGATTGTGCCAAAATGAAACTAATGCCATGGGACGATGTCGGTGCTAAAACAGTGACTTTCTAAAAATAGCCATGTGCTCCAAGAAATGTGGAGCATGGACTAGGTGACTTTCTAAAAATAGCCATGTGCTCCAAGAAATGCTTCTGAAAGCATCACCACGAAACTCACTAGCAACAAAGGTCAATTCCACAAATAGATATGCCAAATAAATTGAATTACAATGGCTCCAAGAATTGTGGAATCCCCTGACCAACCACTTTAGCCTATAGGAACCTGAGGAATATGCTTACAATCACCAAGTTGTGACTAGGCTTGGTGAGGGAACATTACACTAAAATGTGTCAAAAAGTCTCCATATTTGCAACACCGAAAAACTAAAACTTTGATTTAAAGCTCAATGTTGATCCTTGGATGGAATCACACGAATCTACCTAGGGTTTTCATCCCAGAAACTAGAAATCTAGAGAGGGTTTTTGTCCTCAAAAGATTTAGAACTTAGGGTTTATTCCAATAGCATAACAATATCATTCACAAAACTATCTTCAAATGAGCCTCCTCCACCTCCTTTCATAGGTTTTTGGAGAGAAAACTACAATTTAAAATTATAATACTTCATTTTGCATAAATTTTTTTTTTAAATAATATCATTTTATGTGCAAAAACCCCTTTATCTCTCCTAGGCATCCACCTTTGAGGCACATAATCACCTTTTCAAAAAGATATTACACTTAAGTCTTTGTTTTAATAATATAACAATAGAAACTTGAGTGAACATTTACTTCATTTTACCTGAGTTGCAAGAAGCATAGAAACAACATTGGAATCAAACTTTGAACACATTGAGATGATGCAGAGATCTAGGATGATGATTGGAGCCAACTAAGTTACTTTCTAAAAGTAGATGGCCTTTCTAAGAAGTTTCGAGAACACCCCAAATGTTAGAAAACACTTTTAAAAGTGTCATGACACTCCACATTGCCAACTAAGCTCATTCCATAAACCAAAGTCACTGCTAAAGCGCTCCAAGAAGTTTGGAGTTCTTCCCAAGTCATCAAGAAGCTTACGGAAAAACATGGAAACTGGAGTAAATGCTCACAAATCAATTTTGCTCAGAATGGAGATTGTATATGGTGAAATTTAATGATGATAAACTATTGCAAAACCACAAAAGATCCAACCACAACAAAACCCTAGTTCTACAATAAAGCATTCACCATACACCAATGAAGAGACCTAAGAAAATGCAAATCAACAAATAAAATAATACCATTCACATGCCCAGAAGGGTTTTATCTCCATTGATCTTGCTTAATATATTTGCTCTCAGATTTTGTATGTGTGCACAAGAGCTCAACAAATAACGGATTGTGGTTGTGAAGTTGCTTGATTGCTTGAAGACTTGATTGCATAAAAGTGTTAGATGATTTGTTAGGGGTCGTGAAAGAATGAGAGTATCCTCTTATATAGAAGACACCTTAGAAAACAAAGGAATAAGATTAAGAGGTGACAGAATAAATGGTCGGCTAGGATCAAAGGGTAGGTAGGAAAAATAATAAAATAATAAAGGGGTAGAAGAAAACTACGAGATAAATGACATGTGTCATGGAGGAAAAAACTAATGAATTAATTAAATAAATAAAGATCTATTTAATTAATAGAGGAAGTGAGACCAATTAAGTAAATGAAATATTTATTTAATTTAAGGAAAGGATAATTTAAATAGTGAAAGGCTAGAAAAGGATAATTAAATTAAATAAAAATAATTAGGACAGGACAATTTTAGGTGTCTATAGAGACATTACAATGGTGCCTCATTTGAAATCAGAAATTACAAGCAAAACAGCAGGTTTTTTTATGCAAATTCCACCCCAGTCAGCCACCACTGTACACTACACCAGCTGCTGTATCTTTTCCAGCAACCACGTTTGCTGTGCGAACATTATCAGCACTTTTTAGGGACAATTCAGATTGCTTTCCAGGCTGTGCCACATCCATTTTCATTATTTCTGGAATGCACCAACATTTTAACTTTATTCCAACCCTTTTCCATCTGTACAGCTGTACGATATGAGCAATTGGTCTGCTATTATATGTATAACAATCTGAAAAATTGCTGATCTGATTTCAAGGGTTTAAACTACAACTGATACTAATTTCTTGCTGTTTCTCAAGGGCTTAGACTACAACTGATACTGATTTGTTGTTGTTCAAGGGATTATTATTCTGCCATTTAGAACCAATTTAATCACTGCTGATTAAGAGTCTATTGTTGCTGCTCTTTTTACTAAAATTGCATAGAATAAATTATCATAGTGGTTTCTAGTTCAGATCCATTAGTCGCTGTTCTAAATGCCATATTTACTAATCATTTATTGATATTATCATTAATTGCTGCCAAAACTGAAATCTAATGCCATACACGTTTTGAAGGGTTTCAAAATTTATTTTGCATTATTAGTTTTCCAGATCTGATTTGTAGGAGAGCTTATGACTAATTCTGAAGTTTAATTTACTGATCAGCATTTGGGTAGGTTTAGTTTATATTTCTATTATCCCTTTTCAGTTTCACGGAATCAGAAAATACCAAAAAATCAAAGATATTTACAAGGGTGTCATTTGTGGACATTACATTATCATCTCCCTTTTTCCCCCTCCATTTTTCTCTAATGCCACATGTTTACACCATGTCATGCAAACTAGAACAGTTACAATGTTTTCAAGCTGTTGTCCCCCGAAACCCTTCCTCATCTAAATCTGAATAATCCTCCTCATTGGTCAATATCCAAGCTGCAAATGCTCTGATAAACAACAAAGTTTACCCTGTAAAACCAGTACCGAATTATTCTCCTCCAAGGCTTCCAATCCCTATTCCTAAAAGCCATCCTCAATCACCCAGACTCACAATTGCACCTTGATTATGTCACTAGATAATATCAATAACAGTACTTAAGATCTGGTCCAAAAAATGGAGGAGAAATTTGAAAGGAATTGATGGTGCACTATTTTGAAAGATCCCTGATGGATCTCTTTTACTAATCTGCTGTAATTTTTATTATTTTAAATTGATTTTTCCTGCTTATTAATATTTTCTTTCAGAAATAGAGAGAAGTTGCAGAAGGGTTGGATTCTTTTTGTATTTTGATAATTTTTCAACAAGTAAATAATGAAGTACAAGTACATGAACAAAGTACTGAAAATGAAGTTCATATACAGCCAAAACAAATTCGATTCAGGGCAGATTTCTGGATATAAAACCAAATATTTGACCAGATGAAGATTTCCAATAATTCAGGAAGATTACAATCAAGAATAATCCCAACCTGAATGCTGAAAGAGTAACATAACCAGGAATGAAGCTGCGGCAAGATTCCAGCCCTCCAAGTGCTGCACGTGGGAAGGAAAGTGGCTGCCAGGTACAGCCGTATGGCTGCCAAGTACACCCAACTGGTTAGAAACCCCAAACCCCACGTTGAACTCTGTCAGAATCGCTGAACCTCCAGAAAGAATGCCGTACAATCTCCAAGATGCTAATAGCTGCAAGCAAATCCAAACCATTGTATTGGGGGCTACGTCCCAAACAGGCAAGGCATTGGGGTTGGCGTCCCAGATGCTAAAAAGCTCTTCCAGAGCCAAATCTCAAATCCAAGATGTAAAATGTGTAAAAGATAATAAGAATTAGGTCGCAACTTCCTTATAACACCTTCCCACTTAGCTCGAACCCTAAAAGTGACTCAATGGGGCGTTTAGGGTTAAAATGTTATAATTCTCATTTTAAGTTGCAAGTGCATAGAAAATGACTTTTTTTCAAATATAAAGAAATCCGTTCACCGAAAGGATCTGAGTCAAAAGAGAAATATTTAGAAAAGTCCAAGACCTTTCCAACGAGCTATTACACCAAGGGATACACATCCAGATGGGGCCAAAAACCCCTTATTACTCCAAAATGGCTATAAACATAGCCTTATTTAAATAATTAAACACTAACTTAGGAAATATTTAAATATATTAAAAATATATCCCAAATAGCTGTAGAAGGCTCAAATGACTCCAAAAGCCTAAAACGGAACCTGCCACCTGTCTGTGACTGAAGTCGGAAATCATGGATCAACTGGCAGTCTCATCCCTAAAATCTAGGGATGCTCCTAGAAACTAGGAAACACACCCAAATCTCCTGAAACTGAAACCATCAAAAAGGTCATGAATAACCTCACGACTGGCAACTATCACGACCTCCTAAAATTTAGGGATACCCCCTAAAATCTAGGAACTGCTCCAAACTGCCTCCAAACTGCCTGTAAAGCCAAAATCCAATCACTATATGCACTGAATGAGTCCCAATCAACCTCTGCTAGCCTACGAGACTCCAATGATAGGCCAACTCCTTTGTCTCTGATGTCCACTCTAGAAAGGGGACATGACATATTTCAACCATAGTTCCAGGACTCGCCTGAGTCGTGGTGAGTTCCGAGCCGAGTGACCCTAGCCGAGTCTCAAGGACTCGTGACTCTCCAGGACTCGCTCTAGGCAAAAGTCACTAGAAATTGGTTTTTTTGCGGACTCCTGCCGAGTTTTTGCCCAGTCCTACCGAGTTTTTGCCGAGTCCTGCCGATTTTTTGCCTTGTCCCGAGTCGGGTCAGCCGTGCCGAGTCCGAGTCTCGTTTCTATGATTTCAACAATGTTTTTCATTCCTCTCACATTCAGTGGTAGAAAGAAAATTAGAAAACCTTGCAAAAGGGCTTCAAATCATCAAACTGAATCACAAATCTATTCAGGTAAAATTATCTGCAACTTGACAGTAGGATGAAGATATTTAAACAGCTCCTCTCCAATGGAAAAGCTAAAAAGATGCCTTGCTGAGTTGATTCAGAAAATACTAACAAGGGGATCAAACATCAAATGGCCCACCCAACCCAACATCAGCACGAAGCTTCACAATTTAACGATTGATCCTGTCATGGTCATAAAACAATTCTACTTGGAATCCCAAATCAATGGAATCAATTATACCATGCTAAAGAAAAAACAAAAACAGATCTCACAATGCCTGGGTGTCATAAAATCCAAGGAGCAATTCTCTAAAACTATGGCTCTGTGTATCTTCAAAATATTTCTAAAAAATAATGTGAATAAATAATGAACCAATCTTATGTTTTATTCCTCGAGGACCTATGCCCTGATGAATAGTTAGGTTAACTCTTAACAATTTCTACTGTAATAGCCTATTTGTAAACACTTGTTCTCCGCTACGTCTTTCCCCTGGTTAAGGGTAATAAGCATTCCTAGACAAGGGTTTTGTACCATTAAATGTTATAAACGGAATATGATTTCACTTTATAAAAGAAGATATTAGCATTCAGACAGTGACAACAATGCAATGAATGAACTGAACTGAGAACTAGTCTTTTTTGCAATTGATATTTAATTACACAAGATAGAATATACCACCCGTCAAAATATAATCACAACACAATATTGTTTGTGATGACGACTACTTCTAACGTTCTTTGGATTAAATTGATCGTGCAGACCGGTGTAATATGGTTGCAATGTGTTTGTATATATTTTGTGGAGTGCCCTAACTAGTTACTATGGATTTCCAAATCTCGTCTAACATTCTAAATATAAGTTGTCAAAATATTTCCGGTTAATCACTATTGATCTATTTCATTTTCTTTGCAGGATTGCATTGTGCAGAACTTGCTGGTATGAGTCCAATCCTAAAACGTTTGAATTGAAATATAGGCAGGACCACTTTGGCAATGAAGCACGAATAATAATTCAAAGGATCAAGTTTTAGAATATGTTGACAGATTGAATATGATTTTTCATTAGTTACTATACTTTAGGGGCAAGCTCTCTTATATTTGTTGTTTTTATCAGAGTTAATTTCCATTTGTGAAGACTTATTGAGAACAATTCAGCTGCTTCTATTTAGTATGAATTTACTTAGGTTCATGCTCTATAGGGTAAATTACAGGTGACTAATATAGCGTCCGCGTTTACTAAATGCAGGTATCCCTTGCGAGATTCTTGAACGAGCAACATTAATCTTGGATTTGACAAAAAATAAAAAACATGTTGGTCGCTTCAGTAACAAAAGGATTTGCGCTATAGACGAGAATTGTAAGGTACCCAAATCGATGAGCATCAACACTATATAATTTCTTCGAAAATATTTTGATCGAAAATTTTACAGAAAACAAAATGGTGATGTGCAGGAAATAGCGGAGAGACTTTTAGCGTTTGATTTCATTACAGGGGATGTCAAGGATTTTTTCAACTCTGTTTTCTCATCTGATATCAACTGATAAATCATGATTTATCCGATTCCTAACACATTATCCATCAACAATTAGCTAATGCTCTGTTATGCTAGACAAAACTTTATGAATAAAGATGTACCTTGTTGTTTGGCATCTTGCTTGCAGTGATGTCAAGAGATGGGTTATGAACTGGATCCTTTATATTTTTTCTTTGCGACTGTTCAATTTCTGGGAACGTAACAAGTCAGAAATTCAGAATGTAAAATAGTCGGATGAAATGAAATAGGGTTCCAATTGATCGCTTTCCCCTCCTCATCTACTAAGCATGTTACGTGAAGACCTCGTGAGGGTAAAAGGGGTAAGACTTCGTTCTTTAGAACAACCATTTTTCCTTCTTTTGAGGCAATGGTGTACTGGTAATTATTCAGCATGTCACGTTGCCCAAGAAAATTGATTTTAAATCCTTTAATTGGTTAGCCTAACGAAGGTCAGTCTTTGTGTTTACTGTCAGCGTAAATGGTAGTGTAGCAAATAAAACAAGGACGCAAAGCATCAAGTTCCTGCCATTAGTATGATTAGTTTAGAGTAAATAAAAATAGAGATAAAGATAGAAAGAGAGGAAGATGGAGACAAATACATAGAGAGATAGAGAAAGGTAGAGTAAAAGATAAAAATAGAAAGAGAGAGAGATAAGGAGATAGATAGATAGATAGAGAGGAAGAGGTAGAGGGAGAGATAAAGATAGAGAGATAGAGAAAAAGAGAGATAGGTAGATGAGTATATAGGGAGTGGGATCAACTAATAAATTCATCAAATTAGTTGGAAAGGTAGATGTTAAATTAGAATAATAAGTTTTTAAATACAATTTCAATTTTTATTTGTTCTAATTTTATATGTTCACACTTTCCACTTGAAAGTTATTACAATGCATATTTTTCCTAAAGACAGTGTTGCCACTATCCCATACATATGAGATATAAACTTTATTCTAACTAACTAGTGGGATAACTTACAAAACATATGCACCCAACTAATAGAAACTACTATATAATATTTGCTGACCTCCAAAATCCATTTTATTTTTATATACATGTATCTATACATAAATCCCATATGCACAATTCAAACTTTTGGTGTCAAATTGACTAATAACAAGTAAATCTTGATATTGTTGGTCTTGAAATTATGAAATTAAATTCTAGTAAAAATGACACAATCATGTCTATGATGCAGTCTAGGAGACAATCACAAGCATTATCCAATTCAAAATAGATAGACTAATAAGATGCTCAACACATTCTAAAAAAAATGATGTAACATAACAAAATACTAGATAAATATCTCAAATCAAATAAGTACATTGAAATAATAAAATTATACATTAAAAATATTTATTTTATTAAAATACGTTTACAAATTATTAAAAACAAAATAAGTACATTGAAATAATAAAATTATATACTAAAATCATACATAAAAAATATTTAATTTATTAAAACATTTTTATAAATAATATAAAATAAAATAAATTGACCAAACTACATCTAGATTAGTTTTTTTCTCATGAGAGTTTTAAGATCCTAGATACACTACAATCCGCCATCATGAGAATGAAAAAAAATGATAAAATATATTTAGAAATTAAATGAAATATTAAAAAATACACATAAAATTAACATAGATCACATACATTCACTTTCATTAAGGACACTCATGACTATCTTTTACTTCAAAACGTATTGCTAAAACTTACTATACATTTTATAGGTAATAATTACAATTAAAACAAATAGTGGATAAGTATGAGTGAATGTGTCCAATAATTTAAACAATTAAAAATTAGTTCTAAAAGATTTCCACAATCCATCATATAATCAAGAGAGCATTTCTGGATTCAGGAAATCTTTCACACAATCGAATCTAGAAATGCTCTCTTAATTAAAAATTAACCAAATAATAAACTAAACATGGAGAAAAATTTGAACCAAAATAGTCAAACAAATGGTAAAAAGTGCTAATATTAACTTTTAAAAGAAATTCATTTTCAAATATTTTGATTTGTAAAATTAAAGTGCTAATATTTGAAAAATAAGTGTAATCCATTACAATTATTAGAAATAATTATTACTTGCATTCATTTTTTACCATGAAATTAATACAATATTAAAATATTTATACAATATTCTAATTATTAAAAAAAAATTCTTACATTCATTTTTTACCATGAAATTAACACAATATTCAAATATTTACACAATATTCTAATTATTAAAAAAATTATTACTTACATTCATTTTTTACCATAAAATTAATAAATATATAAAACATTTACATAGCATTCCAATTGAAAACAAGGACGCAAAGCGTCAAGTTCTTGCCATTAGTATGATTAGTTTATAGTAAATAAAAATAGAGATAAATATAGAGGGAGAGGAAGAGGGAGACAAATACATAGAGAGATAGAGAAAGGTAGAGGAAAAGATAAAAATAGAAAGAGAGAGATAAGGAGATAGATAAATAGAGAGGAAGAGGTAGAGGCATAGATAAAGGTAGAGAGATAGATAAGCATATAGGGAATGGAAGAGATAGATAGATATTGAGGGAGAGGGAGAGGGAGAGGGAGAGGGGGAAATAGAGGGATATGTGGCAATATGATAAAAGGATAGAGAGAAAGGGATAGAAGAACATAGAGAGAGGGGGAGAGATAGAGAGAGATAGGTAGAGAGGGAGAAGAAGGGAGAGGAGAGAAGTTAGTGTTATCAAATTTTAATTTAATATATTGAAATTACTTTTTAATATTTGAAAATGAATATTAGAAAATTTTAATTAAAATACTCTTGTAGTTGAAAAGATTTAATTTTAATTGTTTAAAATGAGTGTTACTAGATTATATAAATATTCTTGTTAATGAATATTAGTTTAAGATTAGCAATTACAATAAATTTATTACAATTAATTTTGAATGTCTTAAATTTTTATCCATAATTCAATTAAAATTAAAAATTCATTACAAAATTTATATAATACACAATTCAATGAAAATAAATTTTTTATTACATTCAAAGAAACTTTAAAATTTATTACAAAATTTATATAATAATTCACTATTGCAAAATATATATATTATGTGGATTGAGTTATGATTATATAATACACAATTCAATGAAAATAAATTTTTTATTACATTCAAAGAAACTTTAAAATTTATTACAAAATTTATATAATAATTCACTATTACAAAATATATATATTATGTGGATTGAGTTATGATGTGACTATATATAATAGATTATTCCTTAATGGATAAAAAAGTTAGAAGGTGGAAAACCTAAAACCATGAGATTTTTCCATTAACATTTTTCTAGGGTGATGTGTTTTAAATGAACCATTCACTTTACAAACAAAATTATCACCATTGCAATAAATACTATAAAAAATCATTTGATTTATAATAATATTTTTTATAAATCTAATTATTATTAATTTATAGAGAGAGGGGGTGAAATCAAATAAGTCAATGAATTACAAATTGGCTTTTAACTTTCAATAGATTTCATTTTTTCAATTTGATTTTATTTGTATCTTTCAATATAATAGTTAAAATTTTAATCTTTTTTAGAAAGTCAATTTATAATTTATTATAAAACTATATAAAAACATGAAAAAGATGTTATAAAACTATATAAAAACATGAAAAAGATGTTATGCTAATAATTTTGAAATAGTCTTGTAGGATTATTAAGATATGTCTTCCGACTCTAATATAATTTTAAAAATAAATTTACATTAATATAATATACAGTAATATTTAAATTAAATTAATTAAAAAAATCTATTTACCATTTTAAAAGAATAATAACTAAATAAATTATATTAATTACCTTACTTGAAAAATACAATATTAATATAACAAAATTATACCTAATTTATAATCTTTATTTTTTCATCTTCATCAAAAAATATTAAAATTTGAAAATTTGAATATAATTTAATTTTTATATTGTGGATCATTAAAAGTAAAATAAAAATAAAAATAAAAATAATAAAAAAATAAAAATTATATAAAATATTGGTACAAATTTAATACAAATGCATAGAGTGAATATAGCCGTAGCATGGCATTGTAAGTTAATTAATAAAAAGTACAGCATGGTTCACTGGGTTTACTTCAACGGCGAAAATAAAATAAATCCACTCTGACTTGTACTGTCATTGCTGACGACGATATTGAATGGCAGACGACGATATTGAACGGCAGATGGGAGACTGTAGAAAATAATAATATACTTGGATAAAATTGCTCCAAAAAAAAATTAATTTTAATTTAATACAGTGTTGTACATGTGAAATAATTACTTTAACAGTAAGTGATGTCATAGTAATAATTATAAGAAAATTCTGTATTTTTTTAATAGAAATTTAATTTTATGCCTACTAAAATTAATGTAGACCAATCAGATGAGACATAAATCATGTTTTAAAATATTTTTTGTTAAATATTATGCATGTTTATTTTTGAAAAAACAAAAATTTTCAATACTGATTGGTTGTCAAGTACAATAATTAATGAACTAAAAATATTACATTCATTTCATTTTTTTATGATGAAATGAATACAATATATAAACCTTTACTTTAATCAGGAGTGGGGTCCCTTTGAGGATTATAATACTTCCTTTCAAATCCAGAGAGTTATCTAATGTGAATTCTATTTAATTTTGGGTGCATGTTGATGTTTTCAACTTGCACAATTAAGTTGTGCCTTTGCTATTATGGAGAAAGAATCGGAAAAAATATGATGAGTGCTGGACATTCCACAATAATCCCACAAGACAGCGTGGCATCCAGCTGGCAATGTGACCTACTAAGTCGGCAAACAGAGTGGGTCCTACCATCAAATAATATCTTAAATGAGCAGCATAATGAGATTCACATGCGAGAATTAAGGCTGCTCCTACGTTCGTCTAAACTAGTACGTCTTCATTAAATAATTAGACAAAATCGACCACACAGTCAGATTTGCAATGGGTAGTGGGCCCCTCCTGCTAACAACGTTGGAAGAAATACACCGCAGAGGTACACATATTAAAAACTTTACTGCCGATTTTAGTAATTAATGTTGATTTGATTGTGTATAGAAATTCTATATTTTTTGTTGAGGAAAAATAAATTTTATGCTTACAGAAATTAGCATAGATCAATCAAATGATAAATAAATCTTTTTGTAAATATTTTTTGTTAAAAATTTTATATGTTGACTTTTGAAAAGTTAAAAATTTATTTTAGATTGAAAAATTTAAAAACCTGATTGGTTGTCAAAGACAATTACTAATAACCATTTAAGACCATGGTGGATGCATAAGTATTCCTGCAGGAACTAACAAGAGACGCAAAGCGTCAAGTTCCTGCCTTTTAGTAGGTAGAGATATAGTGATAGAGAGAGTTGAGATAGAGAGGAAAAGGTAGAGGGAGAGATAAAAAGATAGATAAGTATATAGGGCGAAGGAGAGATATAGAGAAAGATATAGATAGATATAGAGGGAGGGGGGAAATAACACATCCACATGATGACAATGAATTTATGATATGTTAACTGCTTGAGACTTGAGACTGATATAATAGAATACAAGAAAATAGGTGTCAAAGTGACCTAGTGCAAGAAATAAGTTGTTGATGTAAGAGCCAATATGACATATAGAATATTGACTTTGAACTCTTGAGTGCTCTTTGTGATAGATAAGTTATCTTAAAATGATGGATGGGCATGATTCTTTTGTTTATTAAAATATTATAGGGTGATGTCATTTTATGAATGTCTCGGGCTTGCAATTTAAAAGTTAGTGAATTATAGTAGGTTAGAAGAAAATCAAATTGGACCAATTAGCAAATTGGAATTTTACAAAAGTGAATATTCAAAAGTAAGATGTTGCTCTCTACAGTGAAGTTAATTTGGCTCAAGTTTATTACATCGCTGCTACCCATGACTATTAGTTTACAATATTGGTCTTTTTTTCTTCAAGTTTAGCATACTCTACTGAGTCTCTGGAGTTAGAGCAAGGTAATTATGTTATCTGTAACTACATGTAACTTGTAAATTGTTGAAGCACCTCCTTTGAAGAATAATGGATAGTTTAGTTATGAAACATGTTTATATTGGTAAAATTACATGAAAAATGCATTTTTAATCCTTACACATTTATAAGTGCATCTACCTCTGTACTAGATATTTATGATGTTTAAAAATTGTCATAATATTTTATGATTAGATTTTTCCCTTCTCTTACCTACTGTAAAAAGACTATACATTTTTAAATATTTATACTTTATTTACAAATAAATAAAATTTATATCATATCAAACAAGAATTCTTAATCCCTCAATTTCCATTATAAAAATGTAAGTTTAAAAAGTTAATTTAAAAAAAAAAAAATTACTTCTTAAACAAACAATTTATTTTATGTTATATTTTTTCGATGTTATATGATTTCATTGAATTGACAATATAAGATGTGTTATGCATTTTCACTTTCTTATCTAATGTTGTACATTTGTTGCACAACTTATTTGATTTATTAGAATTAAAATTATTTGTGTAATTGCTTCGTAAAATTGCTTCTTAAAATACATCTTTAAACCATCAATCAACACTTAAAATTATTTTTCAATAAAAAAATTATTTTCTAACAAAAAGACACTTAAAATTTTAAAATAAAATAAAATAATTTTAAATTTTAATTTTTTTTTAAATGTATAAGCATACAAACTCAATGACATAACGAAGGGAATACGTTCACCAGCTAAATTTGGTAGAATCCATGATTATCCACGGACCATGTTCTCTGTAATTATTACCCCCAATAATGTAAAAACAAAGAGTAAAAACAAGGTGTACCTTTTATCAGGAATAATGGAAGTTGAAAGAGAAATAGAATTAAAAAATCATCCCCCAATGTAAAGTTTTTGATGGGAATAAAATTTTATGTATGGAGAGTAATATATAGCATTAAATGATTGCACTATTGATTTGATTGTACATTAATGTTGATTTGATTGTGCATTAAAAAAATCTATATTTTTTGTTAGACAAAATTAAATTTTATGCCTACAGAAATTAGTATAGACCAATCAAATGATAAATAAATAGTTTTTAAAATAGCTTTTGTTAAAAAATTTACATGTTAACTTTTGAAAAGTTAAAAATTTATTTTAGATTGAAAAATGTAAAAATTTGATTGGTTGACAAGAAAGTGATTAATAACTATTTAAGTGATTTAAAGGCATGATGAATGAATGCATAAGTATCCTGCCATGGCAGGAACTAATAAATGTAATTCGAAAGTTAGCATTTGATGAATGTTTTGGAATGTATACATTTTCATTTTTTATAATGCTCGCTAGACAAAAATAGTCTATGAGATCCCAATGCTAAACTACGTTATGATATAGGATTTTAGTCAATAAAAAGAGTGGATATTTGTACTGCAACTTCTATTGGGACGAATGAAGGAAGGAACTTTAATAAAAGCAGAGTAGAATATAGTAAATTGGAGTATTTGGTATGTGTCGATAATGATATAATAAATTTATTTCAATATTTTTAATAAATTCATTATATTAATTACTTTAAATATTTTTTTATAATTTAAAATAGACGGATTCTTATCGAAAGTTGTGTTCAATATTCATGTATAATTATCTACTCACTTAACACAATGGTAGGAATTTACTATAACCCTCCCTAATAACAACCATTAGATAGTCATGCGACTTCTTGTAAGCTTAAAGGACTCCTAAGAAATACAAACTAAGTCTCACATAATGCCTTGGTAAACTTATCAGCTATTTGGTAAAATCAAAGTTGAATCACCTATTGGTAGATGAGATGTTTGATATAATGGTGAGGGAAGTTATTTAATGAAGGGTGGATTTTCTTTGCTAGTTTATTAAGGGAAGTTATTTAATTACACATGACAACTCAATTACTAAAGAACAAATGGGTTCATTCAATATGTTGTTTATGATATTCTTTGCTATCTCATCTAATTCATAACTCCTATGACCATACCCATTACATTGATAACAAATAACATTCATATCCCTAAGAGCAGCAAATTGATTTTTACTTTGAAAACTAGGTGGAGATCTATGCATAAGCTTACAATCAACAATTCTATGACCATAAGTGTTACATTTATAGCAGTAGCCATTGAATTGAGGTACATACCAATCATTGTTGAAGTTGTTCTTCACTGGTCTCCTTGGAGCAGCATAGTTCGGTCTTCTTGAGCTCTTCCTTCTTGTATCCTTGACCTTTGTGAAGCCTCCATCATTAACATTTGCTTTTCTTTTAGGATCAGCATGTTGGTTCATTGATTGATTCTTTGTAGCAACAACATATGTATTCTTCTCATTGGGCTTTTTGTTTGTGAATGTTTGATTGACTTCACTTTCACTTGAAGAGGTGAAGTGTATCTCCTTTCCTGATGAATCTTTACTATTAGAACATTGTCCCTTTTCAAATCCAACTCCATTGATGTCCTATCTTCATGTTTGTCTACCTATGTTGCATGTAGCTAGATAAACTATTATTACCCCCTATGACTGTACATGAGGTTCAAGGCAAAAAGTGTAGAAACAATATGCTTCCCCTGAACCACATACTACACTAAAACTTTTAAGTGTTGAAGGCGGGTGGAAGAGCACCCAATTTATGTCTTAGATATTCAAAGTTGTCCTTAGGCAGGGGCTTAGTGAAAATATCGGCAATTTGTTCACCGATGGACACATATTAACCTTTTACCTCTTCCTCTGCAACCTTTTTCCTAAGAAAATGATATTTGATTGCAATGTGCTTTGTCCTAGAATGCATGATAGGATTCTTGGATATATGGATGGCACTTGAGTTGTTACACATGACAAGAATAGGATCTGAAAACTCTACTTGAATGTCCTCCAGTGTTTGTTTCATCCATAACACTTGTGAATAACAAGTAGCAGCTGCAATGTACTCTGGTTCAGTAGTTGATAATGAAATGGATTCTTGCTTCTTCTTGTGCCATGACACTAACCTATCTCCAAGGAAGAAAGCTCCTCCACTGGTGCTTTTCCTGTCATCTACACATCCTACCCAATTAGCATCATTATAGGCTTGCAAAGTGAAATCTCCTTTCTTTGGATACCATAAGCCATAAGTGAGTGTTCCTTGCAGATACTTGAATATCCTCCTAACAACATTGATATGTGATTGCTTAAGAGCTTCTTGGAATCTTGCAACCATGCACACTGCTTGAACTATATCGAGCCTTGATGTTGTAAGATATAATAGACTTTCAATCATGGATCTATACAAGGTCTGATCTGCATTTGGTGACTCATCATCTTTGCTTAACTTGCACCATGTCACCATGGGGGTACCAACCAGTTTGTTGTCCTCCATTTGAAATTTCTTCGACATGTCTCTAGCATACTTGGTTTGTGATATAAATATACCATCATCTAACTGAGAAACATGCAAACCAAGAAATTATGATAGCTCTCCAATCATGGACATCTCAAACTTGGACTGCATTTGATCTGCAAATTCCTTGCATAAGGAGTTTTTGTTGCCTCCAAAGATGATATCATCTGCATACACCACTACTAAGATCATGTGTTCACCTTCTATTTTGATGTATAAGTTACTATCAACACTCCCCTTTTTAAATCCTTGCCGATGTAAGCACTTATCCGACCTAGAATACTCTAATCTAGGTGCTTGCTTTAGACCATATAAAGCTTTCTTCAATTTGCAAACAAATTTCTCATTTTCATGTAGCTAAAACCCTTCAAGTTGTTCTATGTACACTTCTTCAAGATTACCATTTAAGAAAGAAGATTTGACATCCATTTGGTATACCTTGTATCCCTTAAATGTAGAGAATGCCAAGAACATTCTTATTGCCTTAGGTCTAGCAACAGGTGCAAAAGTTTCTTCAAAATCTATGCCCTCTACTTGAGCATATCCTATGCATACAAGTATTTCCTTGTTCCTTACTACCTTGCCTTCTTCATTCTTCTTGTTCCTATAGACCTAGTTAGTACCAATAACATTCTTGTCAGTGTTGGCAATTGACACTCATTCGGTTTAGTTGTGTTGTCATTGATGGCAACACACATCATCTTGGGTTTGACGCTTAACCGATACTCACTGGTATTCATGATCCAACAATTGTCATTTAGGGAAACTGACAAACTAGGAATCGGTATATGAGGTAGACATAGGAGATTGATCCAACAGGTTTACATGGCAGTGATCAACGACATTGGTCACAAAGTTTAATGCATTTATTTTTGTCTAGGTCAACATGTAAATAACTTGTAATATCTTTGTAAGCTGACATAAGGCATTTATGTTTGTGATTGGGAAGGGTATTTAAGTCAGTCCGATTAGGTTATTTTGAATATACACAAAGAGAAGGAATATATAGTGATGTGATATTGTGTGAGCAATGTTGATCGACTGAATGTGAATATAATATTTTGTAGTCAGTCTTGGTTATTGGTTTAGAGGTTTGGGATGCGAAGTAAGTTACCGGTAAGGGAGGACACGGTGAAAACCGATACAGACAGTGCTTGAACCGGAACTCATCCAGCATAGTAGATGCAATCTCTGAATTCAAAATTTTGTTTGTAACTCCATATTTGGTGTTTGTAGTCAGTGAGGCTCCTTTTGTGATGAGCAGTGCGCTCTAGGCTATTGGCCTTCCTGCATGTGTAGGCCCCAATTGTAATATTTATTCATTTGGCTAGTGGATAGATATTGTGGGTCACCAATCCCACCGTAGTTTTTCCTATTTGAGGTTTTCCACGTATAAATCTTTGTGTTATGGTGTATGTTCTTGTGGTCGCTTCATTTCTACTTATTGTTATATTCTTTTATGGTTACCAATTACTAACATACTTTGTTAATAATGTTAAAATCGATCTCATAAGTAGAATACTGATTCACCCCCACCTCTCAATGTTCTTGGATGCCAACAGTCAACAGATCTTGGAACCAATTCCCATGTTTTGTTCTATTCAATTTGATGTAGCTCTTCTTACATAGCCTCTATCCACCTCTCACTCTTGCTGGCTTCATCATATGTCTTGGGTTCCATTTCTGTCATGAGGTAGAAGTTTACTTTCTTAGAGTTCCTTGCTCTCCTAGTTTGCACACCATCATTCTTGTTGCCAATAATTTGATCCTCAAGGTGATTCTTTTGCACATATCTATTTGGGGCTTTGCTTGGTGCTTATTTTTCATGTTCACTCTCAGATTGATCTTCATCTTCAAGATAAGGTTCTTCAGTCCGAGTTATTGAGTTTTTCCTTTCTTTGTGCATATCTTCATCAACTCTCACATGTACACTCTCAATTACCTTATTTCGTCTTTTGTTGAAACACTTGTAGCCTTGATGTGAGTAGAGTAGCCTAAGAAGATAGCTTCATCACTTTCTTCATCAAAGGCATCATCTTCAAATGTGTAAAGCATGCTCTTTCTCCTAAAAAATTTTCTCCTTGGCTTATAATAATTCTTCATCTTTTCCTTTCGAAGAGCCTTCATGTTTTTCTTTTCATCTTCATCTATTTCTCCATAAGGGCACTTAGATGCAAAGTGTCCAATCTTGCTACAGTTGAAACATTTGAAAGGCATCTTACCTTTGTACTTTCCCGAACCTCTTTTGAGCTTTCTTACAAATTTTTCTACAGTAGCATCAGAGTCATCTTCTTCTTTTTCTTTCTTGGTTATATTGAATGTTGCCTCTCTCTTTGACGGTTCTCTTCATTCTCATTTACCCTGAAGGGTACTCTTGACATCCCTGCAACTATGATTGACATCAATGACAATAATGCCAACAATCTCCCTCTTTGGCATTGATGTCAACACACCTGCAGACCATTCATAGACCAATTCTCCCCCTTTAACAACAATGGTAAAGGGTGAAGCGACCAACTGTCAACTGCTCATTTTTTATTTTCTATAGCAATGAATGGAGCTTCCAATGTTGATCATGACACATCAACAATACATTAGAAATTTATTTTAAAACTTGTCTTAGCATACTTGGTTTGTGATTTAAATACGTCATCATCTAACAGAGAAACCTGCAAACCAAGAAAATATGACAGCTCTCTAATCATGGACATCTCAAACTCGGACTACATTTGATCTGCAAATTCCTTGCATAAGGAATTCTTATTGCCTCCAAAGATGACATCATCTACATAAACTACTACTAAGATCATGTGTTCACCTTCTATTTTGATGTATAAGTTACTATTAGCACTCCCCTTTTTAAATCCTTATTGATGTAAGTACTTATCCAACCTAGAATACCATGCTCTAGGTGTCTGCTTTAGACAATATAAAGCTTTCTTCAATTTGCAAACAAAGATCTTATTTTCATGTAGTTGAAACCCTTCAGGTTGTTCTATGTACACTTCTTCCTCAAGATTACCATTTAAGAAAGAAGATTTGACATCCATTTGGTATACCTTGTATCCTTTAAACATAGAAAATGCCAAGAACATTCTTATTACCTCAAGCCTTGCAACAAGTGCAAAAGTTTCTTCAAAATCTATGCCCTCTACTTGAGCATATCCTTTGCATACAAGTCTTGCCTTGTTCCTTACTACCTTGCCTTCTTCATTCATCTTGTTCCTGTATACCCACTTAGTACCAATAACATTTTTGTCACCAGGTCTAGGAACCAATTCCCATGTTTTGTTCTTTTCAATTTGTTGTAGCTCTTCTTCCATACCCTTTATCCACCTCTCACTCTTGTTGACTTCATCATATGTCCTGGATTCCATTTTTGTCATGAGGCAGAAGTTTACTTGCTTAGTGTTCCTTTCTCTCATAGTTTGCACACCATCATTCGTGTTGCCAACAATTTCTTATCCTCATAGTGATTCTTTTGCACATATTTGTTTGGGACTTTGCTTGGTGCTTCTTCTTCATGTTCACTCTCAGTTTGATCTTCATCTTCAACATAAGGTTCTTTAGTCTGAGTTATTGAGTTTTTCTTTCCTTTGTGCATATCTTCATCAACTCTCACATGCACACTCACAATTACCCTCTTTAGTCTTTTGTTGAAACACTTGTAAGCCTTGTTGTGAGTAGCCTAAGAAGATACCTTCATCACTTTCTTCATCACAAGCTTCATCTTCAAATGTTTAAAGACTACTCTTTCTCCTAAAATTTCTTCTCCTTGGCTTATAAGAATTCTTCATCTTTTCCTTGTCAATAGCCTTCATGTTTTTCTTTTCATCTTCATCCTTTTCTCTATAAGGGCACTTAGATGCAAAGTGTCCAATCTTGCTACAGTTGAAACGTTTGAAAGGCAACTTACCTTTCTACTTTCTTGAACCTCTTTTGAGCTTTCTTACAAAGTTTGCTACAACAGTATTAGAGTCATCTTCTTCTTCATGAGCAACTTCTTCTTTTTCTTTCTTCATTATGTTGAATTTTGCCTCTCTCTTTGTCAGTTCTCTTCGTTCTTATTTACCCCACAGGGTCCTCTTGGCATCCCTGCAACTCTAATTAACATCAATGACAATAATGCCAACTTTCTCTTCCTTTGGCATTGATGTCAACACACCTACACACCATTGATAGATAGTTTCTCCCCCTTTGACACCGAAGCGACCAATTGTCAACTGGTCTTTTTTAATTTTCTATAGCAATGGATGGAGCTTCCAGTTTCGATCATGACACACCTGCAATACATTAGAAATTTCTTTTACAACTTGTCTTTAGCATAATTGGTTTTTGATATAAATACACCATCATCTAACTAAGAAACGTGAAAACCAAGAAAATATGACAGTTCTCCAATCATGGACATCTCAAACTTGCATTGCATTTGATCTCCAAATTCCTTGCATAATGAATTCTTGTTGCCTCCAAAGATGATATCATCTACATACACCACTACTAAAATCATGCGTTCACCTTCTATTTTGTTGTATAAGTTACTCTCAACACTCCCCTTTCTAAATCCTTGTTGATGTAAGTACTTATCCAACCTAGAATACCATGCTCTAGGTGCCTACTTTACACCATCTAAATCTTTCTTCAATTTGCAAAAAAAGTTCTCATAATTCATGTAGCTGAAACCCTTCAGGTTGTTCTATGTACACTTCTTCCTCAAGATTACCATTTAAGAAAGCAGATTTTACATCCATTTGGTATAGCTTGTATCCCTTAAATGCAGAGAATGCCAAGTACATCCTTATTGCCTCAATTTTTGCAACTGGTGCAAAAGTTTCTTCAAAATGTATACCCTCTACTTGAGCATATCCTTTGCATACAAGTCTTGCCTTGTTCCTTACTACCTTTCCTTCTTCATTCATCTTGTTCCTGTAGACCCACTTAGTACCAATAACATTCTTGGCAGCAGGTCTAGGAACCAATTCCCATGTTTAGTTCTTTTCAATTTGTTGCAGCTCTTCTTCCATAGCCTTCATCCACCTCTCACTCTTGTTGGCTTCATCATATGTCTTGGGTTCCATTTCTATCATGAGGCAGATGTTTACTTGCTTAGTGTTCCTTGCTCTCCTAGTTTGCACACCATCATTCTTATTGCCAATAATCTGATCCTCAAGGTGATTCTTTTGCACATATCCATTTGGGGCTTTGCTTGGTGCTTCTTCTTCATGTTCACTCTCAGATTGATCTTCATCTTCAATATAAGGTTCTTCAATCTGAGTTATTGAGTTTTTTCTTCTTTTGTGCATATCTTTATCAACTTTCACTTGTACACTCTCAATTACCTTCTTTAGTCTTTTGTTGAAACACTTGTAGGCCTTGTTGTGAGTAGAGTAGCCTAAGAAGATACATTAATCACTTTCTTCATCAGAGGCATCATCTTCAAATGTGTAAAGATCGCTCTTTCTCCTAGAATTTCTTCTCCTTGGCTTATAAGAATTCTTCATCTTTTCCTTTCCAAGAGCCTTCATGTTTTTCTTTTCATCTTCATCATTTTCTCCATAAAGGCACTTAGATGCATAGTGTCCAATCTTGCCACAGTTGAAACATTTGAAAGGCAGCTTACTTGTGTCCTTTCTTGAACCTATTTTGAGATTTCTTACAAAGTTTGCTTCAATAGCATTAGAGTCATCTTCTTCTTCATGAGTAACTTCTTCTTTTGCTTTCTTGGTTACATTGAATGTTGCCTCTCTTTTTGATGGTTCTCTTTGCTCTCATTTACCCCATAGGGTACTCTTGACATCTCTCCAACTTTGATTGACATCAATGATAATAATGCCAACAACCTCCCCCTTTGGCATTAATGTCAACACACTTGCAGACCATTCACAGACCATTTCTCCCCCTTTGATAACAATGGCAAAGGGTGAAACGACTAACTGTTAATTGCTCATTTTTTATTCTATAGAAATGAATGGAGCTTCCAATTTTGATCATGACACATCTGCAATACATTAGAAATTTATTTTACAACTTGTCTTTAGCATACTTGGTTTGTGATATAAATACACCATCATCTAACTTAGAAACCTGCAAACCAAGAAAATATGAGAGCTCTCCAATCATGGACATCACAAACTCGGACTGCATTTGATCTAGAAATTCCTCGCATAAGGAATTCTTATGGCCTCCAAAGATGATATTATCTACACACACTACTACTAAGATCATGTGTTCACCTTCTATTTTGATGTGTAAGTTACTATCAACACTCCCCTTTTTGAATCCTTGTCGATGTAAGTACTTATCCAACCTAGAATACCATGCTTTAGGTGCCTGCTTTAGACCATATAAAGCTTTCTTCAATTTTCAAACAAAGTTCTCATTTTCATGTAGCTGAAGCCCTCCAGGTTGTTCTATGTACACTTCTTCCTCAAGATTACCATTTGACAAACCAAATTTGACATCCATTTCGTATACCTTGTATCCTTTAAACGCAGAGAATGCCAAGAACATTCTTATTGCCTCAAGTCTTGCAACAGGTGTAAAGTTTCTTCAAAATCTATGACCTCTACTTCAGCATATCCTTTGCATACAACTCTTGCCTTTTTCCTTACTACCTTGCCTTCTTCATTCATCTTGTTCCTGTAGACCCAATTAGTACCAATAACATTCTTGTCAACAGGTCTACTAACCAATTCCCACATTTTGTTCTTTTCAATTTGTTGCAGCTCTTCTTCCATTTCCTTCATCCACCTCTCACTCTTGTTGGTTTCATCATATGTCCTGTGTTCCATTTATGTCATGAGGCACAAGTTTACTTGCTCATTGTTCCTTGCTCTCCTAGTTTTCACACCATCATTCGTATTGCCAATAATCTGATCCTTAGGGTGATTCTTTTGCACATATCTGTTTGGGGCTTTTCTTGGTGCTTCTTATTCATGTTCACTCTCAGATTGATCTTCATCTTCAATATAAGGTTCTTCAGTCTGAATTATTAATTTTTTTGTTCCTTTGTGCATATCTTCATCAACTCTCACATGTACACTCTCAATTACCTTCTTTAGTCTTTTGTCAGAACACTTGTAGGCGTTGTTGTGAGTAGAGTAGCCTAAGAAGATACCTTCATCACTTTCTTCATCAAAGGCATCATCTTCAAATGCATAGAGATTTCTCTTTCTCCTGAAATTTCTTCTCATTGGCTTATAAGAATTCTTCATCTTTTCCTTGCCAAGAGCCTTCATGTTTTTCTTTTCATCTTCATCCTTTTCTCCATAAGGGCACTTAGATGCAAAGTGTCCAATGTTGCCATAGTTGAAACATTTGAAAGGAAGCTTACCTTTGTAGTTTCTTGAACCTCTTTTGAGATTTCTTCCAAAGTTTGCTACAACAGCACTAGAGTCATCTTCTTCTTCATAGGAAGTTTTTTCTTTTGCTTTCTTGGTTAGGTTGAATGTTACCTCTGTCTTTGATGGTTCTTTTCATTCTCATTTATCCCATAGGGTCCTCTTGACATCTCAACAACTTTGATTGACATCAATGACAATAATGCCAACAATCTCCCCTTTGGCATTGATATCAACACACCAGAAGACCATTCATAGACCATTTCTCCCCCTTTGAAAACAATGACAAAGGGTGTTCGCAACCAACTGTTAACTGCTCATTTTTTATTTTCTATAGCAATGAATGGAGCTTCCAATTTCGATCATGACACATTTGGAATACATAAGAAAATTATTTTACTTGTCTTTAGCATACTTGTTTTGTGATATAAATACATCATCATCTAATTGATAAACCTTCAAACCAAGCAAATATGACAACTCTCCAATCATGGACATCTCAAATTCAGACTGCATTTGATCTGCAAATTCCTTGCATAAGGAAATCTTGTTACCTCCAAAGATGATATCATTTATATACACCACTACTAAGATCATGTGTTCACCTTTTATTTTGATGTATAAGTTGTTGGAATCACCATTGTCGTTACACCAAAAGCTCGAGTTGTCAGTGAATGGGAGAGCAACTAGAGACAAGGATCCACGGGAGGTGGAAGGAAGCCATGTCACGAACTTGCAGGAAGTGCTGATCAGCAAGTCAACAATCCCCCCCAACACCGACTGAGGGTTTCGCACCAACGGAATGAAGGGGACCTCCTAGGATTCGAACCCATAACCCAATGCTCTGATACCATTTTTAAAAATCACCATTATCGTTACACCAAAAGATTGACCTGTCAGTGAACGGAAGAGCGAACAGAGACAAGGATCCATGTGAGGCGGGAGGAAGCCATGTCACGAACTCGCAGGAGGGGCTGACCACCAAGTCAACATAAGTTACTATCAACACTACCCTTTTCAAATAATTGCTCATGTAAGTACTTATCCAACCTAGAATACCATGCTCTAGGTGTCTACTTTAGACCATATAAAGCTTTCTTCAATTTGCAAACAAAGTTCTCATTTTCATGTAGCTGAAACCCTTTAGGTTGTTCTATGTACAATACTTCTTGAAGATTACGATTTGAGAAAGCAGATCTGACATCCATTTGGTACACCTAATATCCTTTAAACGCAGAGAATTCCAAGAACATTCTTATTGCCTCAAATCTTGAAACAGGTGCAAAAGTTTCTTTAAAATCTATGCCCTCTACTTGAGCATATCCTTTGCATACAAGTCTTGTCTTATTCCTTACTACCTTGCCTTCTTCATTCATCTTGTTCCTGTAGACCCACTTAGTACTAATAACATTCTTGTCAGCAGATCTAGGAACCAATTCCCATGTTTTATTCTTTTCAATTTGCTATAGCTCTTCTTCCATTGCCTTCATCCACCTCTCACTTTTGCTAGCTTCATCATATGTCTTGGGTTCCATTTTGTCATGAGGCAGAAGTTTACTTGCTCAGTGTTCCTTTCTATCCTAGTTTGCACACCATCATTCTTGTTGCCAATAATCTAGTCCTCGAGGTGATTCTTTTGCACATATCTGTTTGGGGCTTTGCTTGGTGCTTCTTCTTCATGTTGACTCTCAGATTGATCTTCATCTTCAACATAAGGTTCTTTAGTCTGAGTTATTGAGTTTTGTCTTCCTTTGTGTATATCTTCATCAAATCTCACGCGAACACTCTCAATTACCTTTTGTAGTCTTTTGTTGAAACACTTGCAGGCCTTGTTGTGAGTAGAGTAGCCTAAGCTGATACCTTCATCACTTTCTTCATCATAGGCATCATCTTCAAATGAGAAAAGACTGCTCTTTCTCCTAAAATTTCTTCTCCTTGGCTTATAATTTTTTTTCATGTTTTCCTTGCCAAGAGCCTTCATGTTTTTCTTTTCATCTTCATCCTTTTCTACATAAGGGCACTTAGATGCAAAGTGTCCAATCTTGCCACAGTTGAAACATTTGAAAGGCAACTTACCTTTCTACTTTCCTAAAACTCTTTTGAGCTTTCTTACAAAGTTTTCTACAATAGCATCAGAGTCATATTCTTCTTCATAAGAAACTTCTTTTTCTTTCTTGGTTTTGTTGAATGTTGCCTCTCTCTTTGACAGTTCTCTTCATTCTCATTTACCCTGCAACATCCTCTTGACATCTTTGCAACTTTGATTGACATTAATAAAAATAATGCCAATAATCTCCCCCTTTGGCATTGATGTCAACAAACCTACAGACCATTCACAAACCATTTATCCTCCTTTGACAATAGTGGAAAAGGGTGAAGCGACCAACTGTCAACAACTTATTTTTTATTTTCTATAGGAATGAATGGAATTTTCAATTTCGATCATGACACATCTACAATACATTAGAAATTTATTTTATAACTTATGTTTATCATACTTGGTTTGTGATATAAATACACCATCATCTAATTGAGAAACCTGCAAACCAAAAAAATATGACAACTCTCCAATCATGGACATCTCAAACTTGGACTGCATTTGATCTACAAATTTCTTGCATAAGGAATGCTTGTTGCCTCCAAAGATGATATTATCTACATACACCACTACTAAGATAATGTGTTCACCTTCTATTTTGATGTATAAGCTACTATCAACACTCCCTTTTTTAAATCCTTGCTGATGTAAGTACGTATCCAACCTAGAATACCATGCTCTAGGTTCTTACTTTAGACCATATAAAGCTTTCTTCAATTTGCAAACAAAGTTCTCATTTTCATGTAACTGAAACCCTTCAGGTTGTTCTCTGTACACTTCTTCCTCAAGATTACTATTTTGGAATGCAGATTTGACATCCATTTGGTATAGCTTGTATCCTTTAAACACAAAGAATTCCAATAACATTCTTATAGCCTTAAGTCTTGCAATGGGTGCAAACGTTTCTTCAAAATATATGCCCTCTACTTGAGCATATCCTTTGCATACAAGTCTTGCCTTGTTCCTTACTATCTTTCCTTCTTCATTCATCTTGTTCTTGTAGACCCACTTAGTACCAATAACATTCTTGTCAGCAGGTCTAGGAACCAATTCCCATGTTTTGTTCTTTTCAATTTGTTGTAGTTCTTCTTCCATAACCTTCATCCATCTCTCACTCTTGTTGGCTTCATCATATGTCGTGGGTTCTATTTCTTTCATGAGGCATAAGTTTACTTGCTCAGTATTCCTTGTTCTCCTAGTTTGCACACCATCATTCTTGTTGCCAATAATATGATCCTCATGGTGATTCTTTTGCACATATCTGCTTGGGGATTTGCTTGGTTCTTCTTCTTCATGTTCACTCTTAGATTTATCTTCATCTTCAAGGTTCTTTAGTCTGAGTTATTGAGTTTTTCCTTCCTTTGTGCATATCTTTATCAACTCTCACATGTACACTCTCAATTACCTTCTTTAGTCTTTAGTTGAAAAACTTGTAGGCCTTTTTGTGAGTATAATAGCCTAAGAAGATACCTTCATCACTTTCTTCATCAAAGGCATCATCTTCAAATGTGTAAAGACTTCTCTTTCTCCTAAAATTTCTTCTCCTTGGATTATAATAATTCTTCATGTTTTCCTTGCGAAGAGCGTTCATGGTTTCCTTTTCATCTTCATCCTTTTATCCATAAGGGTACTTAGATGCGAAGTGTCAAATCTTGCCACAGTTGAAACATTTGAAAGGCAGCTTACCTTTGTACTTTCTTGAACCTATTTTGAGCTTTCTTACAAACTTTCCTACAATAGCATCAAAGTCATCTTCTTCTTCACGAGAAGCTTCTTCTTTTTGCTCTCTTGGTTATGTTGAATGTCACCTCTCTCTTTGATGGTTCTCTTCATTCTCATTTACCCCACAAGGTCCTCTTGACATCCTTGCAACTCTAATTTACATCAATGACAATAATGCCAACATCACCTTCAAATCCACCCGTCATTGCTTCATCAATCTGATACATCAATAATATCAGACTATCAGTCTCATAAAGAATGTGCCAACTTTGTCTTGGAGTCTTGCAACCATGGAAAAATGAAAGACAACACTAAAATACACCTTCCCATCTATATTTTCAAAAAGTTGTTACAAGGTTGCAAAAAATTGTCATGACAACAATGACAACTTTTTGCAACTTTTGCAATTTGTTACCAATGGACCTCAAACTTGCACAATTAGGTCCAAAAACATCATAATGGCTTCAATGACTTTATTTACATGAAAGAACATAAAACAAACAAAAAACTCAAATTTTGACCCTATTGGTCAAACCTAGGCCTCTAGGGTGCCCCTATACCATACTCCCAAGGAAGAAAAAATCAAGTCCCGCTTGAATTCAGACCTAGAACACTACATCCATGTTGAATGATTTCATTTTCTAACATCCAAGTGGAATCCTCCATGGGAAGACCTTTGCACTTGACCAGGTATTGGTAGTAAATATTCTTCCTTGTCCTTTTGAGTTATTTAGTATCAATGATGGCCTCCAACTCAAAAGGCTTGCTAGTTGGAAGGTCCTTGACCCATTCTTCATTTAAGAGAACCGAGGAACCTGCATTATCACCTGCAACAACATACCCTTTATAAGGATATAGCTCAGAGACATTAAAAATAGAGGAAATGGCAATACTGAGAGGAAGCTCTATCTCATATGCATTGTCTCCAAACTTGTGCACCACCTTATATGGCCCTATCTTCTTCATGTGTAGTTTAGGGTGTTTTCAAGATACATTGCACTTATGTTGAGATTAATGGAAAATTGTATCAATTTTGGCATCCACAGTTAATGTTTTCATCATTTCAGAAGATTGATGAAGTATTGGCGAGGTCTAGTGAGAAGAATAGTGTATCCAACAGAGTGTACAGTGTTTTGGTTGGCGGATTATTTTGGTTAATTATTTTTCTTTGAGGATCTGGGAGATGTATCGTGGATATGTAATTTACCTTATTTTAGGTTTGTGGCCTCCAGTGTTTAGCATTGTGTTGGTTGGTAAGGTTCGATAGATTGGTTTTTGGTAAAGATAGTGGTTATCAGTGGTAACATGTGGAAATACATTATGTTGATCTTGCAGATCAGTTTTGGTGAGTGTTTATGTGTTTTTAGGTTGATGAGCCAACATATGGAAATCATGTGGACATTTTGTTTTGGCCCGCATGGTTGTTTTGGATTAGATTGAGCCGACTTGTGTAAAAGTTTCATCTTTTGTGATGTGTTCTTGAAGCTGTCATGGTGGTGACCTAAATTGGCGATGCAAATATATAAGAGAGGTTTATTTGATCATTTTAGATATCGATGGTCATATGTGAATCATGTATGAGTGATTGTGTGTAGTTTCACATGCGCATGGTGAAGATTTGAGCTCCGGTATGATGCAAAATATCAGAACAGAGCAGTTCTACAAAGTTGAGTAAGATACAATATTTTGTGCTTAACCGAAACTATTCTAGGCATTTGTAGATGTTATTTCATAGTTCATTTTCATGTATGTTACCTTTGTAACTCTTTTGCAAGGTAGTGTGCCTTGTAGTACCTCTCCTCGTTTGAACTCATTAGACTCATATTTTATTATTGTTTACTTTCAGTGGATACATTACCATGATGTGTTATTCAGACTTATATGACATTATTTCATGCTTTATCTGGATATGAGATGCATAATTTATTTGTAGTATTTCAGTACTTGTGATTTATGGTATTTTATGGATTATTGCTATGTACTGACACTTTATTTTATCTATGCAATGTGAAATTATATGTTGCGTGTCTGCGAGTGTATTGGATGCAAGGGAACAATTTTCCTTCTCTCACTCTGGTGAGACAGGGAACATCGCGATTCTCCTTCATCGGTGTGCATGCCATGTTTTCTATATTGTATATATGCATGTGTGGTTCGATGATGCAAGATATTGCAGGTACAAGTACCAGGTAGGTATGAGGTATCGTCTCCACCTGGCTTCACAAGTCTGAGCGTGCCTTATATTATCTGATGAAAGTGGAGGAGGTAGTAGTTGACCCTATTTTTACTCAGTTTCACTCTTGTGAGTGTCGTCAGTTGGTCGTCTTGTCAGTTTGTTCAGCCTTCGCATATTGTCGTTTGACTTTTTCTGAGTCTTTGCTTGGGGTTCGTTCAGTTGTGTGTTTAGTGGATTTAATTAATTAATTAAATTTGTGGAATTATCTCATAGTTGGTATTTTTGAATTATGTATTTTATGCATTGAGATTATAAATTTAATTAATTAAAAGAAGTATTAAATTAAGTTGCAAGCTGCGTGATATTAGAAATATATTTTATTTAAATTTTAGTGAAAAATAAATTGGATTAATTTCATTTATTGTTTCCTAGAATTTTAAATAAATAGAAGAATAAATAAATGAATAAATTAAAATTAAAGTATTGCTTTAATTCCCTTTTTAGGAAATTAATTAATTTGCATGAGAAAAGAAAAGAAAAAAATGATTTTTGCTTATTGCATGTAATTTATTCCTTTGTTAGGAATTAGAAAAGAAAAATAAAATTGCTTTTAATTACTAAAATTAAATATTAGGATTTTTGGGAAAAATATATGCAACCTAGAATTTTAGTTTAAAAGGGGAATATATGTTTTTATTTTTGGGGGTCACGGGAAAGAGTCAGGGATTTTGGTGAAGAAAAATTATTTGGAAGCTTGTTGAAGGATTGATTCTCTCCTACAAATTTCTTCTAGGAAAGCTATACCAGGTTGGGTGGCTTCTTTTGATTGTTTGTTTTAAAGTAAATATCTCTATTTCTTCCCTCTTTCTGAATGATGTGTGTTAGAATGTTTGTCAAATCTAAAATTCTTTCTGGTTATTTTGTGTTCTTGGCTAAAGTCCATTCCTGAAATTAATTTCTAGTTTATAGAAAGAGGTTATTTCCTAGGTATTTGTAGATTAAATTTTGAGAAAATTGGGAAAAGTTAATATGGCAAATTTTGCCAAGATTTTTACTATGCATGAAAGTTGCAAGTTTTGGTAGAAAATGGGATTTACCAGAGAAAATATTCCCTCTTGTTTGGTTTTGGTTTCAATATTTGGTTATGGTTGTTCTGTCAATAATTGTACATTTCTGTGAAATTATTTAGTTACTATAATAATAAATTTAATTTTTATTAAATTTATTGGGTTATTAAAAGTTATGGGAAATTATTTTATTTAATTATTTTTGGAAAAAAAATTTATATTAAATTCTTGGGAAATAAATTTTATTGGAAATTGAATATTATAGTTTTTATGCTATTAAATTTTATTGGAAATTGAATATTATAGTTTTTATGCTATTAAAATTTAAAAAAAAATAAAATAAAATAAAAGAGGGTTGGTAGCAGTGCTACCATAGGGTAGCAAGCTACCAGACTTTAATAAATTCGCAGTTATACACTATGTTTCTTTTGTTTTGCCACCGAAGTTTCTAAATTTAGATTTGTTTAATTTTTAATATGTTAAAAATTATATATATATATATATATATATATATATATATATATATATATATATATATATATATATATATATATATATATAGAATTTGTTGTGGTTTTAATTAGGTTATTTTGGAAAATAAAGCTATTTCATAATTATTGGAAATGAAAATTATTTCAAATTTAAATCTTCTTTTTATCATATATTTTAATGTGATATAATTATATAATATTATATTCGAAGAATATACATATTATGTAATTATAATATATTATTATATAAATAATTTTTAATTTGGAGTTTAATTTAGATTATTGATATAGTCTAATCAGATCAATTTGTTAATAAATCATGAACATATAATTTGGGGTTAATTTTAATGTGATGTTATTTAACCTTATTGGACAAATGACGACATTGATTTCCTTGTATTAATATAGTTGTATTTCTTATGTTCTGGAAAATCTTTAATTGCAAGTATTTTATGCTTTTGGCTATTTAAAGAAAAGATTGCCTGTATTAGGATCTTGTGTAAATGGTTAGCAGTCAAGCTTAATTTCGTTGCAATTCTGGTTGAGTTGTCATTATGTCATATGTTGTTATACCCCCTTGGTCAGGTGTTGTTGTATAACCCCGTTGATGTGATCCATTGTATGTTTTGTTCCAAATGGTCAATCTTGGGTTAGTGATTATGTATCCTTCACCTGTGGTTTGTCAAGATTAGGTATTGCTGTCTGTTTTGCCATAGAGTTCTCATAGAGAGACCTTTCCTATTAGTGTGCTATGAGAGAGAGTGGCTTTCGAGCGGGGGCCGCGCCCAAAGTGGACGGCAAGATAACCCCTCGAAAGTCAATTGAAAAGTGATAACCTAATAATTGTTTAAGGGGTGGATAGTTTATAATATTAATTAAGATAATGTGCCTCGCACATGGTTGAGTGCTTGTATAGGCTCAGGATGTGGTGAGAAGGCCTGAAATGGCAAACTTGCCACCTTGTCTTCACGAAAGGATTGGTAGGGTCCGCATGAGGCTTAGATGGAGCTAGAGGTTTGGGAGAGGTTACCAGGATGACCCAAGATGGGGGTCGTGACCTATGGAGGCCTACTAGGGTAACCACCATAAGCCATGCGATGACACTCTCTCCTTAGAGTCACTAGTGTTTGTGAGTTGAGTCACATGGATGTTTGTGGAGTCATGTAGTTCTTTTGTCCTTGTCTTATCTTGCTTGCTTGAGGGTCTTCTACTATCTCCTAGCACGGTGGGGTGGTTCCATTTTGGGATCACATGGTTGGGTGGTAGTGCCACTTCCCTCGAATGTTTTGGATTGTATCTTCATGTGAGGAAAGGCTTTGCTGGTGTTTCTTGGTTCGTGGTTCATGTACCAGCTCTTGTTCGTGATCATTGTTCAGTTGAGATCTTGTGGTCATTGTATCAAACTTTTATGTAACTGATATTGTAACCTTTGGATTCCGTGGTATTTTTGGAAGCCATGTATTTATGGATATTGTAATATTATGTCAGTGGAATGTATGTTAATTCAGTTGCTTTGATCTTTTTTATAGATGGTTTATGGATAAATAAATGCATTGGAATACTTTGATTCTTTCATTATGGAATTTAGATGTATGTGTAGTTTTAAAATTAAGCATTTAATTTATCTATTTAAATGGACAATTGGATTAACCATGGTGTTAATATAATCTGCTAATTAATCTTCATTGGTAACTCTTAGGAAATGATGTGTTAGACTTCCATTGTGCTATTAAAACATGCTATTGTTATAATTAATGCACCTAATAATTTAAAAAATATATTTCACCCTTTAGTTGCCTAGTTGTGTTGTTTTCCTTTAGGGTTCCTGGCGGGGCATTACATGCCTTTTGGGGTTGTAGCCCTATTTGTAATTTGAGTAGTGGGCTCTAGGCAGTGTGCCTGAATGCATGTGCATTTCTATGCAACATTTACACATACTTTTAACTGAGTATCATTTTAATATGGGTAGGATCCCATCGTGGTTTTTCCCTTGACCGTGTTTTCCATGTAAAAATCTTGGTGTTATGGTGTTGCTAATCTTTTCTTTGTGTTTCTGCACTTTACTATTCTTCATTTGCATTAAGTGGATTAAAGGACAAATTAATAAGAACAAAAGTTGCAGAACACTGATTCAACCCCCCCCCCCCCTCTCAGTGTTCCTTGATTCCAACATAGAGTACTTCCCCTTAGAAAATCTTTTTTCCCTCAAATGAGCCAAAACCAAGTCTCCAAGCTTGTAGTGAACCTCTCTCCTTTTTAGATCAACATGATGCTTGTACTTGTCCACACTCTTTTGGAGATTATGTTTGACTTGTTGGTGGATCTCTTGCATAGCTACAACAAATTTCTCATCTTTGAGACTCCTCATTTCTGTCCCACTCACATCTCTAAGTTCAAACACACCCCTAAGCTGCAAACCATATACAATCTCAAAAGGACTCTTTCTGACACTCCTATTCACCAAGCTAGTGTAGGAAAACTCATCTTGAGGCAAAATCAGATTCTAATGGGTTGAATGCTCTTTAGTGAGACATCTGAGAAGGTTCCCAAGGCTCTCATTAACCACCTCAATCTGCCCATCAGTTTAGGGGTGATAGGAAGAAATTAAACTCAAGTTAGTACCAAGTTTCTTCTACAAAGTTCTCAAAAAATGACCAACAAACTTACTATCCCTATCTGAAACAATATCCAAAGGTAAACCATGAATCCTTACCACATCCTTGAAGAAGAAACCTACAACATATGTGGCATCATTGGTACTCATACATGGAATGAAGTGTGCCATCTTTGAGAACCTGTCTACCACAACAAACATTGAAGAAAACCCCCTTTGTGTTTTGGGTAACCCCATGAAAAAATCCATACTAATGGACTCCCAAGGCCTATTTGGAATTGGAAGAGGCTACATCCCTTTTCTCTTTGACAAATAACACATTTATCTACAAACTTCCTTACATAATTGTGCATCTTAGGCCAATAAAGTGCCTTCTTACCTGCTCCAAGGTCATATCTAGACCAAAATGACCTGGAAGACTACAACTATGTTTATCCTTTATCAAATTATCCCTCACTGAGCACTTAGGCACACAAAGTCGAGCCCAACAAACCCTCTTGGATGAGAAAATAAAAACTCTCCTTATTAAAAAAACCCCATTAAATTGGCTACACATGGTATATATATCCTTGAAATCATCATCACCAACATACATAACTTTGAGGGATTCGATACCCACACTTTGTAACTAAATTTCTTGGACCATGAATGTCCTCTTACTCAATGCATAAACCACCTTATTGGATTGCCCCATCTTGTGCTTGATAGTGAAGGTGAATCTTGTTGGATATTGTCATGCATTATTGCTGCTAGGATATGTTGTTGCCATTGATGTCAACATATTCCTGTGATTTGCTCCGGTGATTATTGATTGTGAATATTTTCTGATCCGATTTATAGTGTTGGTTTGTTGATCACTGTTTTGCAGAGTTTGATATATCCTCCAGTATATTTTGGTGTGATAAGATCTAGTGCTGAGATTTTGGGATATTATTTGGGATGGTCTTGTGTATCTTCATTTCAAATGGATTGTGATTTGGTGCTCCGCAAGTTATCTTTCTTCATGATAGTTATTGATTGGTTGTGTTCTTGAGCTTTTAGACGTTGATCAATGAAGATTTGAAAAATGGTGTTGGTGCAGCTATTCCTGATAATTCGAATGTGCTTTTTGTTGTTTCTTAGTCATGTCTTTTTTGTTTTGGCTATCCGCATTGATTGTTGTGCAAGTTTTTGGTGGTTTTCATAAACCAATATTAATTTGTGTGTTATGCATATTTCTAGTGCTGTAGCGTGTTGCGGTTGTTCTTGTCATGATTTTTGATGGATTTGTGCATTTCAGAGTTTGAATTAAGACCATTTTATGCTATGTAAACCATTATATTGGTCTAGTGGTCGATCTTTGTATCGTGTGATGTAATTTTTTAATTATGAGTTGAGGGTTAGGGTTTAGCCAACCTTGTTTTCAAGGTTGATAAATTGTATATATAGGTGATATATTCATGTAATTTGGGTGTCGTTGGTGCGACTACATTATCAGATAGAGGTTTATGTGTGAACAAGTAATTTATCCTTTGGTGTTGAGTTTGAGGAGAGATTGGTGTTGCAAGGCAGACATTTGTGCTTAACCGGAACTGTAATCGGCCATTTGGAGATGTTATTTTTTCAGTTCATTTCTTCCATATTGTAGTTTGAATCTTGTTGTAAGTATGTGAGACTTTCATGAGGGTTTTAGCCTTCTGGGCCATATATTTGAGCAGTGAGCTCTAGGCAGTGTGCGTGAATGCATGTGCATTCCCCATTGCAATATTTTCACATACTATTGTAGAGTATGTTAGGATAATCAGTGAACAAATAAGGGGGGGTGAATCAATTATTAACAAATTATAAATTTTAATCCACAATACAACCTTAAACAAATCAAGTACCGATACAGACATATGCCGCTAGGAACAGATACCAGTAAACAATAATTAACTAGATAATTAATGCAAAGAAATCCTACCACATAACACCATGATTTGTACGTGGAAAACCCGAAAAGGGAAAACCCACGATGGGAAGCCTACCCACAGTCAAATGATACTTCTACAGAAAGTATGTGTTACAATGAGGGGCCTGCACTTGTAGGAAGGCACATTGCCTAGAGCATACTGCTCATTACAAAAAGAGTATCACTAACTATAGAGAGGATACAACCTTCTCAAGATAAATGGACAACAATCCAATAGAGAGAAATGCTGGAAATAACCTCTACTATGCCTGATTACAGTCCCGGTTAAGCTCAATGCTGGAGGACTAAATCCTCTTCTGAAACCAATCCGATCACCAATGATCAATTAACTCCTCTACCTGAATGATATTATAGTATTCACACATTACATTCCTTGACCATGACCTTTTCAATAACCATGATACTTAACAAAGAGTTTCTACCTATTATTTATACAAACCCTAAGGCCTAAACCAATTAGGCCAGCCACCTAAAGATATTACAATGATATCAATACATAATTCCTTATTAAAATGATATGCCATGTCGGCTTAGGACCAAAACAATAATATCAAATCCATAAAACATCTCAAAATATCCAGGTAACATGTAGAGTACATGCTAGCATGATACTGATCGATAACCTAGATAGGTATCAAACCTATTCTGGGTCCACCATGCCAAAGCAATGTCTTCAAGAAATTGAAGCACGATCAACGAACATCATCAACATCCTGAAATCCTCGAAGAAGCTGCACCAACACCAATTGTGCATCCTGTCATGATTCCTCAATGAAAGCTCTGTCGATAAAGCCTTAAACTACTGTTGGTAAGGGTTTACCAGTGTGTATGACAACATCCAATTATCAAGACAATACCAACTGACCAAAACATGCTTATGAAGCATATAAAACATGAAATCCAATATACTGTAATCTGTGCTTAACTGGAACTATAATTAGCCATTTGGAGATGTTATTTTTTTAGTTCATTTCTTCCAGATTGTAGTTTGAATCTTGTTGTAAGTATGTGAGACTTCCGTGAGGGTTGTAGCCTTCTGGGCCATATATTTGAGTAGTGAGCTCTAGGCAGTGTGCGTGAATGCATGTGCATTCCCCATTGTAATATTTTCACATACTATTGTAGAGTATGTTAGGATAACCGGTGAGCAATTGAGAAGGGGGGTTGAATCAGTTATTGACAAATTATAAATTTTAATCCACAATACAACCTTAAACAAATCAAGTACCAGTACAGACATATGCCGCTAGGAACAGATACCAGTAAACAATAATTAACTAGATAATTAATGCAAAGAAATCCTACCACATAACACCATGATTTGTACGTGGAAAACCTAGAAAGGGAAAACCCACGGTGGGAAGCCTACCCACAGTCAAATGATACTTCTGTAGAAAGTATGTGTTACAATGAGGGGCCTGCACTTGTAGGAAGGCACACTGCCTAGAGCGTATTGCTCATTAAAAAAAGAGTATCACTAACTACAGAGAGGATACAACCTTCTCAAGATAAATAGACAACAATCCAATAGAGAGAAATGCTGGAAATAACATCTACTATGCCTGATTACAATCCCAATTAAGCTCAATGCTGGAGGACTAAATCCTCTTCTAAAACCAATCCAATCACCAATGATCGATTAAATCCTCTACTTGAATGATATTATAATACTCACACATTACATTCCTTGACCATGACCTTTTCAATAACCATGATACTTTACAAAGAGTTTCTACCGCTTATTTATACAAACCCTAAGGCCTAAACCAATTAGGTCGGCCACCTAAAGATATTACAATGATATCATTACATAATTCCTTATTAAAATGATATGCCATGTCGGCTTAGGACCAAAACAATAATATCAAATCCATAAAACATCTCAAAACATCCAGGTAACATGTAGAGTACACACTAGCATGATACCGATCCATAACCTAGATAGGTATCAGACCTATTCTGGGTCCACCACGCCAAAGCAATGTCTTCAAGCAATTGAAGCATGATCAACGAACATCTTCAACATCCTGAAATCCTCGAAGAAGCTGCACCAACACCAATTGTGCATCCTGTCATGATTCCTCAATGAAAGCTAAGCCGATAAAGCCTTAAACTACTGCTGGTAAGGGTTTACCAGTGTGTATGACAACATCCAATTATCAAGACAATACCAACTGACCAAAACATGCTTATGAAGCATATAAAACATGAAATCCAATATACTTTACCAATCCAAACATGCCAGAAGTGCCAACCAGATAATCTCCTTTGCTAGTAACACTAGATCTTATACTGATAACCTGTCTACCGACAACCATCCATATCAGCCAGTGTAAATCTATCTGTTGGTAATAGCTAGTGTTGACATCAATGAAAAAACATCAATGCCACACATACCCTTAGTGCCAACAATCTCCCCCTTTGTCATTGATGGCAACACTTGATGTGAAAAACATCTAAGTACCAAGAAATGCTAAACAAGTCTCCCCCTGTGGAAGACAACCAACAATCAGTAGCTCTCCCCGAGTGAATGATATCTCTGTAAGGTTCTAAATAAATCTCTCTCCCCAATGTATACAACTTTTTTTTTATTTTCACATCAATATCTCCCCCCCTTTGACATTAATGCCAAAAACCTAACAAAAATAAAGCAATGATATAAACCTTTGAATCTCAAAGCTAACTACTCTCCCTGAGTAGTAGCACCATTCATCAGTGTCGGAATGGATAATGTTCCTGATAATGCATACCGGACTGATGACAAACTTCATCAATCAAGTCTCTGCCGGAGGGGTAGAAACCCCTAACCTGTCTCTCAAGTATTCAAATGATTCCTCAGACAACAGTTTAGTGAATATGTCTGCAATTTGTTTTTTAGTGTTCACATAAACCAATTTGACTTCCTTTTCTTCTACCTTGTCCTTCATAAAGTTATAGTTTATTAAGATATGCTTAGTCTTAGAGTGAAATATTGGATTCTTGGACATGTCAATAGCTATAGAGTTATCAAAGTAGATAACTATTAGTTCACTACAATTTACCTTGATATCCTTCAACATTTTCTTCATCCACAAAACGTGAGTGTAATTAGTTGCTGCTGCAACATACTCAGCTTCTACAGTAGATAAAGAAATGTATGACTATTTTTTTCTTATCTAGGAAAACAATTTCTTTCCAAGAAAGAAAGCTCCACCCGAAGTGCTTTTCCTGTCATCAGTATCACTTGCCCAATCTGAGTCAATATATACACATAAAGTGAAACCATCATTTTTGGAATACCATAAGCCATATTATGTTGTTCCTTGCAAATACCGAAATATCCTCTTTACTGCACATTAATAATTTTCTTTAGGATTACTTTGATATCTTGAAACAATACTTACTGCATCATAATATCAGGTCTAGTCTGAGTTAGATATAACAAAGCACCAATCATATATGTATACCTTGTCGGATTTACTGGTGAAGAAGTATCCTTGATAGATAATTTCTCACTTGTAGCCATAGGAGTACTTACCGGTTTGGAATTCTCCATACCAAACTTTTTCAACAATTCCCTCAGATACTTAGTTTGGCAGATAAAAATGCCTTTGTCAGTTTGAGTAATCTTCAAACCTAAGAAAAATTTCATCTCACCAATCATGGACATTTCAAATTCATTTTTCATGTTGTTAGCAAATTCCATGCACAGTTTATCTTCTCCTCCAAAAATGATATCATGAACAAAGACTTCAATAATAAGAATATCATTATCAGTGATCTTATAATATAGTTTACTATCAACACCGCCTTTAGTAAAACCAAGCTTCAAAAGATATTTATCCAACCTTGCATACCAAGCTCTAGGAGCCTGTTTCAAACCATATAAATCTTTCTTCAATCTGCAAACCATGTCTTTGTCATCTGTCAGTGTAAATCCATCAGGTTTCTCAATGTAAACTGCTTCCTCAAGCCCACCATTCAAAAATGCACATTTGACATCCATTTGATAAACCTTATAGTTCTTATAAGTTGCATATGCAAGAAATAGTCTAACAACTTCAATTCTAGCTACAGGTGCAAATGTCTTACCATAATCAATTCCTTCCATTTGAGAATATCCTTTACAAACCAATCTAGCCTTGTTCCTTATAACTTGACCATCCTCATTCAGTTTACTTCTAAAAACCCATTTAGTTCCAATAACATTCTTATTTTTAGGCTGAGAAACTAAAGACCAAGTTTCATTCTTCTCTATTTGATCTAATTCATCTTCCATAGCCTTTAACCAACGTTTATCCTTACAAGCTTCAATAACAGTTGCCGGTTCAACTTGAGAAATAAGACATACTTCTTCATTTGCCAGTTTTCTTCTTGTCATTACTCCCTTGTTCCTATCTCCAATAATTTGATCTTCAGAATGATTTAATCTTACATACCTTAGAGTTTATTGAACTTTAGGTTCACCACTTTGATCATCAGTCACAGTTGAATTTTTTGATTGTGTCGGTGTAACTGTTTCAACTTCCTGTATCGGTTGAGGCATTGCTGGTTCAGTTATAATCATTTCCACAACCGATTCCCTGTCATATGATATAGAATGATTTATGTACTATTCATCCACTTTCACATTAGCACTCTCCACAATTTTCTGCAATATTTTGTTATAACATCTATATGCTTTGCTCTGAATGGATTAAACAAGAAATATCCCTTCATCACATCTAGGATCAAACTTTCCAATTGAATCATCTCTTTTGATATAGCATTTACTTGCAAAAATTATGAAATACTTAACAGTAGGTGTATGTCCAAACCATAGTTCATAAGGGGTCGTACTGGTTTCACCTTTAATGTGAATTCTGTTGAATGTGTAGAGTGTTGTACTTACTACTTCTCTCTTGTAGGTATAAGGCAATTTGGCTTCCATCATCATAAATCTAGCTGCAATCAAAATGGTTATGTTCTTTCTTTCAACTACTCCATTTTGCCGAGGAGTCCTAGGTACAGATAGTTATCTTCTGATTCCATTTGTCTCACAATAACTATCAAATTCATGAGAAGTGAACTCATCGCCATGATCTGATCTTAGAAATTTGATTTTCAATCCAATTTTTGTTTCAACCTTCGCTTTAAAGATCTTGAATTTCTCAAAAGCTTCAGACTTCTCCCTCAGAATAGTCACCCACATCATTCTAGAATAGTTATCAATAATCAGCATGAAATACCTATCACCTTGAAAGCTTCTAGTCCTTGCTGGACCACATTAGTCAGTGTGAATCAAATCAAGTACATCATTAGATTTATCATGTATGTTTTTAAAAGAACTTTTAACTTGCTTACCCAATTCACATTCCTTACATACCAGATTATGAGGCTTCATAATCTAAGGTATATCTCTGACTGCCTTAGTTGAACTAATCTTAAAAATATAATCAAAATTAACATGACACAACCTCTTATGCCATAGCCAACTCTCATCAATATGAGCAATCAAACATGTCTTATTACCAGTGTTCAAGTGAAAGATATTACTTCCTATTTGAATACTGGTTGCAATCTCCAAACCAGTTTTGTTAATGATTTTACATTTTCTATCCTTAAACTGAAGTTTAAAACCCTTATTAACTAATTGACCAACACTCAAAAGATTATTCCTTAAACCTTCTACATAATAGAGATTATCAGTGTTATGCTTGCCATCCAAAGAAATAATACCTCTACCTTTGATCATACATGCCTTGCCATCTCCAAATCGGACTTGACCACCATTGTATTCTTGGAGGGACAAAAATTTCCTTTTATCTCCAGTGATATGATGTGAGCATCCACTATCAATTACCCATTCATATTTATCTTCAAATTTTGTTGTTAGGGCCTTCTCTTCATTTTTGATAGACGGTTCTGGTTCATCTTCCTTCAAAGCATAGAACACCCATCCCTTTCCATTTCTAGATCCACTAGCTGAGTCTTCTGTCGGTTCATCTCCAGAGTCATCAGTTACTCCTTCCTCATCTCCTATGTAGCAGTGTTTATTTTTCTTGAATCTATATCTGTTTGGGTTAGGCTTAAAAGTTTTCTTAACTCTTTCCTCAAACCTTGCATTCCTTTTAGGACATCTAGATGCAAAATGACCAATCTTATTACATGCAAAACATTTAAAAGGTGTTTTTCCTTCATACTTACTTCGAGTTGGACCTTTAGGTACTCTTCTAGCAAATAAGGCTTCAAGTTTCTCAAGCTCTTCATCTTCTTTCCTCGTGTCTTCCAATTCTTTTGCATATAGGGATCTCCAATCACTTTTGGTGGTAGATGCTGATGATGATGCATAAAAAGAAGGTTCAGACTTTACAACTCCAGAGGATCCAAATTGTTCAAGCTCAAAAGTAGATAATTTCCCAATCAGAATGTCTCTATTGACTGAAGTGTTTTCTATTGTTCTTAACTCATTAATTGCAGTTGGCTTCATCTTGTAAGCCAGTGGAAGGGCTCTCAATACTTTGAAAACTATTTCATTTTCAGTTGGAAATCCTACACAACATTGAATTCCCATAACAATCTCATTTACTCTTTCCATAAACATGACAATTCTTTCATTTTCTTCCATTTTCAAGTTTTCATACCTTACCCGATAACCATCAAGTTTAGAAATTTTGATAGTAGGGTTACCTTCATTCAGAGTTTTCAATTTGTCTTATATAACCTTAGCCAATGATTTGTCAGTCAATCCCATGATCTGTTGATCAGTAAGTGCACATAAGAGGGCTTCTCTAGCTCTACAATTATTTTCAATATTCTTGTCTAGGTCTGCAGGAGCAGGATTGTCGGATGCCAGATCATAAGGTGCATATCCTTTCTTAATGATCTCCCAAATATGATTTCCAAGATATCTAATATGAGTCTCCATTCTAATTTTCTATATCCCATAATTTGTTCCATCAAGTTTAGGGATTTCTCTTCTGAAAATAGCTGCCGGTGGATTAGAAGTGTTAGCTACCATAGGATCTATCTCAAGTGGTTAAGCTTCTGCAAAAGAGGACCAAAGCTCTGATACCAATTGTTAGGATAACCAGTGAACAACTGAGAGGGGGGGGGGGTGAATTAGTTGTTAATAGATTATAAATTTTAATCCACAATACAACCTTAAACAAATCAAGTACCAATACAGACAGATGTCAGTAGGAACAGATACTAGTAAACAATAATTAACCAGATAATCAATGCAAAGAAATCCTACCACATAACACCATTATTTGTATGTGGAAAACCCAAAAAGGGAAAAACCATGGTGGGAAGCCTACCCATAGTCAGATGATACTTTTGCAGAAAGTATGTGTTACAATGAGGGGCCTGCACTTGCAAGAAGGCACATTGCCTAGAGCATACTGCTCATTACAAAAAGAGTCTCACTAACTATAGAGAGGCTACAACCTTCTCAAGATAAATTGACAACAATCCAATAGAGAGAACTTCTCGAAATAACATCTACTATGCCTGATTACAGTCCCGGTTAAGCTCAATGCTGAAGGACTAAATCCTCTTCTGAAACCAATCCGATCACCAATAATTGATTAACTCCTCTTCATGAATGATATTACAATATTTGCACATTGCATTCCTTGACCATGACCTTTTCAATAACTATGATACTTTACAAAGAGTTTCTACCTCTTATTTATACAAACCCTAAGGCCTAAACCAATTAGATCGGCCACCTAAAGATATTACAATGATATCATTACATAATTCCTTATTACAATGATATGCCATGTCGTCTTAGGACCAAAGCAATAATATCAAATCCATAAAATATCTTGAAACATCTAGGTAACGAGTAGAGTACACACTAACATGATACCGATCCATAACCTAGATAGGTATCATACCTATTATGGGTCCACCACGCCAAAGAAATGTCTTCAAACAATTGAAGCATGATCAACGAACATCTTCATCATCCTGAAATCCTCGAAGAAGCTGCACCAACACCAATTGTGCATTGTGTCATGATTCCTCAATGAAAGCTCTGTCGGTAAGGGTTTACCAATATGTATGCCAACATCCAATTATCAAGACAATACCAACTGACCAAAACATTCTTATGAAGCATATAACACATAATATCCAATATACTTTACTGATCCAAACATGTTGGAAGTGCCGACCAGATAATCTCTTCTACCGGTAACACTAGATCTTATATTGGTAACCTATCTATTGGAAACCATCCATATCAGCCAATGTAAATCTGTCTATCAGTAATAGCTAGTGTTGACATCAATGACAAAACATCAATGCCACACATACCCATAGTGTCAACAAAGTACTCTTACTATGGGTAGGTTCCCATCGTGGTTTTTCCCTTAATTAGGTTTTCCACATCAAAATCTTGTTGTTTTGTGTTGTGCTTTCAATTTGTCTATCTATCTTATTGCTATAATTTATTAGATCTATTTTTGGTGGTTAAGTTTGGTATTTCAATGAAGACTGATTCATCCCCCCCTCTCAATATTCCTTCTTGATGGCTGGTAACAATTGGTATCAGAGCTAGATCCTCTGGTAGAGGCTTAATCGCTTGAGGAGATTTTGGATGGCAACTCAAGGTATTATATTTAAGAAGGATAGTCTGAGATTTGATGGAAGCAATTATACTATATGGAAGAACCGGATGGAAGTTCACTTGAAATGTCTTGGTGAATATTATTGGAAGATTACAAAGAATACCTATATTGTTCCTCAAAATGGATCGTCTACTCCTGATGAGATCAAGGAAGAAAAACATAATATTAGAGAGAAGGAAGCATTGCTTAGTGCCTTGATTGATTTTGAGATGATAAATGTAATGGGACTTCAGACCACACATGAGATTTGGGAGAAGCTTTTGATCATGTATGAAGGTGATAAACAAGTGAAAGTTGCCAAGATGCAGAGTTTGAAAGGAAAATATGAAACATTGAAGATGATGATGAGAACATACACTCTTTCATTGCTAAGGTGAATGACCTTGTCCTGGGTATTAGATGTGCCAGTGGAACCATTGAGGAAGATGAAATTATTGCTAAGGTATTGAGATCCTTGCCTCCTGCTTATAAACATAAGGTTGTTGCTATTGGTAATATGCGGAGTGCGACTATAGTGACAAGAGATGTGTTGGTTGAAAAGCTTGTTGCATTGAGCTGAGTGAATTTGGAGAATCACATGGAAATTTTGAGACAACATTTAGAGCATCTGCATCTGTATCTGGTAAGCAAAATTATGATCCTGATGAATGTAGAATATATAGATATGAGAGAGAATGTGAGAGAGAGAGAGAGAGAGAGAGAGAGAGAGAGAGAGAGAGAGAGAGAGAGAGAGAGATGGAAGAGCAAGAAAAAGATCTCAATGAACTTGGAGCATTGATTGCTCAGAGATTGGCTAAAGGTGCTTGTAAGTATCATGGAAAGTTTCTTTTGAAATGTTTCTCTTTTAATAAGATAGGACATTTTTCTTCTAGATGCCCAGAGAGAATGGCTAAGTATAAAAGGCATGATAAGTTTGATAAGCATGATAGGAATGATAGATATTTCAAGCATGAGAAGTATGATAAGCTTTACAAGTCTAATCAAAAGTTTTGAAATCAGAAGAACTGTTATTATGCTACTGATGAAGGTGTTACAGATGAAGAATTAGAAGGAGATGAAGTTGTGTTTATTGCTATTAAAGAAGATAGACCCTTACTTGTTGATTCCACTTGTTGTGCTATTGAGGAGAAGGCTTTAGTTGCTAAGGTTGAAGAGAAAGATGAATGGGTGGTTGATAGAAGTTGTTCACATCACATGACCGGTGATAAAAGCAAATTTGTGATCATGGAGAGGTATGATGGTGGAATAGTTAGATTTGGAGATGACAAAGCCTATGCAATCCATGGGAGAGGTTCTATTTCTTTTGATGGTAAGCATAACACTAATGATGTTTTGTATGTTGAAGGTTTGAAGCATATCCTTTTGAGTGTTGGACAGATGGTTGATAAAGGTTATGATCTACAATTCAAGGATGGTAAATGAAAGATCTTGAATGCCTCCAGTATAGAGATTGCATATGGGACTAAGTCTGAAGGTAACATTTTTCATTTGAATGCTGGTGAGAAAAATTGTTTGATTGCTCAGATTGATAAGAGTTGGTTGTGGCATAGGAGAATGTGTCATGTAGATTTTGATTCAATGAGTAAGGTAAGTTATACACATGTTGTTAGAGATCTTCCTAATATTTCCAAGCCTACTAATCTGGTATGTAAGGAATGTCAGTTGGGTAAGCAAATAAGTATTTCTTTCAAAATAAAATAATATACATCAAAAGGATTGCTAGATATTATGCATACTGACCTATGTGGACCTAAAATTGTTAGAAGTGTGTAGGGTGATAGATATTTTATGCTACTAATTGATGATTATTCTAGGATGATGTGGGTTGTCTTTTTGAAGGAGAAATCAGAAGCATTTGATAAATTCAAGATATTCAAAGATAAGGTTGAGACTGAGTCTAGATTGAAGGTGAAGTGCTTGAGATTTGACAAAGGTGGATAATTTTGTTCTGCTGAGTTCAATTCATTCTGTGAGAAGCATGGAATTAGAAGACAGTTATCTACTCCTAGAACCCCTCAACAAAATGGAGTTGGTGAGAGGAAGAACATAACCGTTTTGGATGTTGCAAGGACTATGCTGATTGAAGGAAATGTTCCAAAGATTTACTAGAGAGAAGCCATTAGCATTTATATTTATAAATTCAATAGAGTTCACATCAAAGGTGATACCAGTAAGACCCCTTATGAGTTATGGTTTGGTCATGTTCCTACTATGAGATATTTTAGACTATTTGGTAGAAAATGTTATATCAAGACAAATGAGGACATATGAAAGTTTGATGCTATTAGTGATGAAGGAATCTTCTTGGGATATTCTACAAAGATAAAAGCTTATTGGTGCTACAATAAGAGACTGAGAAAGATTGTAGAGAGTGAAAATGTGAAGGTGGATGAGAACCTTGGGAAAGAGATCAAAGCATGTGGTTATGATGATGGTCAACATATTGTTTTAGCCCCTATTCAGCCTGAAGAGCCTAAGCAAAATGATCCGGTAGAGAGTGTTAACCTGGATGTTGTTGTTGCTGGTGAAGGAATGTAGGAACCTAATAATCAAAACAATTAGAAGATTGTGAGGTATGTAAGACTAAATCATTCTAAAAATCAAATTATTGGTGATAAGAATAAGGGTGTGATGACTAGAAGAAGATTAGCTGCTGAAGAAGTATGCTTGATTTCCAAAGTTGAACCTAAAGATGTTGCTGAATCTTGTAAAGATGAAAATTGGATGAGAGACATAGAAGAAGAACTAGATCAGATTGAGAAGAATAACACTTGGAAACTTGTGCCTAGACCTAAGGATAAGAATGCCATTGGTACTAAATGGGTATTCATAAACAAATTGAATGAAGCCGATGAAGTTGTCAGAAATAAAGCTAGATTGGTTTGCAAAGGATATTCACAACAAGAAGGAATTGATTATGAGAAGAATTTTGCTCCGGTTGCCAGACTTGAAGTTGTTAGACTGTTGCTTCCTTATGTTGCTTATAAAGATTTCATCGTATATCAGATGGATGTCAAATATGTCTTTTTGAATGGTGATCTTGAGGAAGAAGTCTACATTGAATAGACTTATGGATTTTCATTGTCGAATGATGGAGACATGGTATTTAAATTAAAGAAATCTCTTTATGGATTGAAACAAGCCCCTAGAGCCTGGTATGCTAGACTAGATAAGTAATTGTTGAAATTGGGATTTACTAAAGGTGTTGTTGATAGTAATCTATATTTTAAGATTGAACATGATACCATCTTGATTGTTGAAGTCTTTGTTGATGATATTATCTTTGGTGGTGATGATAAATTGAGCATGAAGTTTGTCAGTGATATGCAGAAGAAATTTGAAATGTCTATGATTGGTGAGATGAAATTTTTCTTAGGTTTGCAGATTACATAGATAGGAAAAGGTATATTCATATCTCAAACTAAGTATGTGAATGAATTGCTGAAGAAGTTTGGGTTAGATGACTCCAAACCGGTTGGAACTCCTATGGTGACTAGTTGTAAACTTTCTAAAAATGACGAATCTCCTAAAGCTAATTCAAAGTTTGTATAGATCTATGGTTGGTGGACTACTATATCTTAGACTAGACTGCAGTTTATACATGTTGTGTGTATGGTTGCTATATATCAATCTAATCCGAGAGAGAGTCATGTCACTATTGTTAATAGGATATTCAGATACTTGAAGGGAACTGTGGACTATAGTATATGGTATCCAATGGATGATGATTTCATGCTATGTGCTTACACTAATGCTGATTGGGCTGGTGATGTTGATGACAGAAAGAGGACTACCGATGGAGCATTCTTTTTGGGTAAGAAGTTGGTTTCATGGGCTAGCAAGAAACAAGATTCAATATCCTTATCTATTGCTGAAGCTGAGTACATTGATGTTGCTAGTAATTGCACTTGGGTAGTTTGGATGAAGCGAATGTTGAAAGATATCAGAGTTATTCATGATGAGCCTACTATTAGATACCGTGATAATTCAAGTGCTATCAACATGTCAAAGAATCTGGTACAACATTCAAAGACTAAACACGTGTCAATCAAATATCATTACTCGAGAGAGAAAGTCAGTGAAGAGAAGGTGAAGGTGGAGTATGTATCTACAAAGGAACAAATTGCTGATATTTTCACTAAGCCTTTTCCTGCAAATACATTTGTCTATTTGAGAGACAAGTTAGGGGTATCCACCCCTCCTGATGAGAACTAGATGCATTGATTTGCATCAATTTGGTAGTTTTCAAATATTTATCTCTTTATCTGGATTGGTGCATTGGTGTTACTCCTCTGTTGGAGTAGTCTATGTTTTGGGGAGAGAGATTCATGTTTTTGCTTTGGAGATTTTGTTTTTCTGTTTCAAGATCTTTGACATTATTGTTAAAGGGGGAGAGTGATCATGTGAAATACTTCTTTCTAAGTCCTAATCTTAGGGGGAGTTTGCTGGAGATATCTTCTTTCTTTGCATTGACTATTTTTCACATCCATATATTGCCATCAATGACAAAGGGGAGACTGTTGGATATTGTCGTGCATTGCTGCTGCTAGGATATGTTGTTGTCATTGATGTTAACATATTCTTGTGATTTGATCCAATGATTGCTGATTGGGAAGATTTTCTGATCCAGTTTTTAGTGTTGGTTTGTTGATCACTGTTTTGCAAAGTTTGGTATATCCTTTGGTATATTCTGGTGTGATCAGATCTGGTGTTGATATTTTGGGAATATTTTTGGGATGGTCTTGTGTATCTTCATTTCATATGGATTGTGATTTGGTGCTTTGCAAGTTATCTTTCTTCATGACAGTTGTTGATTGGTTGTGTTCTTGAGCTTTCAGACGTTGATCGATGAAGATTTGAAAAATGGTGTTGGTGCAGCTATTCCTAATGATTCTAATATGCTTGCTGGTTTTTCTTAGTAATGTCCTTATTATTTTGGCAATCCACATTGATCGTTGTGTGATTTTTTGGTGGTTTTCATCAACTAGTATTAATTTACGTGTTATGCGGTATTTCTGGTGGTGTAGTGTGTTGTAGTTGTTCTTGGCGCAATTTCCAGTGGATTTGTGCATTTAAGAATTTGAATTAGGACCATGATATGCTATGTAAACCATTATATTGGTCCGGTGGTCGATCTTTGTATCATGTGACTTAAATTTGTAATTACAAGTTGAGGGTTAGGGTTTAGCCGACCTTGTTATCAAGGTTGATGAATTGTATATATAGGTGATATATTCATGTAATTTTGGTGTCATTGTTGTGTTTGTATTACCAGAGAGAGTTTTATGTGCAAACAAGTGATTTATCCTTCGATGTTGAGTTTGAGGAGATATTGGTGTTGTAGGGTAGACATTTGTGCTTAACTAGAACTATAATCAGGCATTTGGAGATGTTATTCTTTCAGTTCATTTCTTCTAGATTGTAGTTTGAATCTTGTTGTAAGTCAGTGAGACTTCCTTGAGGATTGTAGCCTTCTAGGCCATTATATTTGAGCAGTCTCTAGGCAGTGTACGTGAATTCATGTGCATTCCCCATTGTAATATTTTCACATACTAATATAGAGTATCATCTTACTTTGGGCAGGTTCCCATTGTGGTTTTCCCCTTAACCGGGTTTTCCAAAATCTTGGTGTTGTGTGTTGTTCTTTCAATTTGTCTATATGTCTTATTGCTGCAATTTATTAGATCTATTTTTGGTGGTTAATTTTGGTGTTACGGTGAAGACTGATTCATCCCCCCCTCTCAGTCTTCCTTCTTGATTGTTTCTAACAAAGATTCGCAAGTATTCCACCCACTTGATGTGTTTATAGCTAATTTTGTCCTGATTATTATGATTTTGAAGAGCATGATTGTCAGTATAAATAATAAACTCTTTAGGAATGAGATAATGTCTTCATTTCTTCAATGATTATACCATGGCATACATCTCCAAGTCATAGGATGAGTACTTCTTCTTGGCTTCATTGAGTTTATCACTGAAAAAGATAACCGATCTGCCCTCTTGGCTTAAGACAACACCTATGGCAAAGTCATTTGCATCACATTATATGGTAAACACCTTGTTGAAGTTAGGTAAAGCAAGGATGGGGTTCTCTGCAACTCTCTTCTTCAAATACTAAAAAATTCTTATTAGCCTCATTAGTCCAAACAAACTTTTTCCTTTTATTCCCCTTTATAGTATCTATGATTGTAGCACACACATGACTGAAACCCCTTATGAATTTTCTATAAAAACTTGCCAAACCATGGAAACTTCTCACCTCAAAAGCTATTTTTGGAGCAGGCCAATTCAATATGGCTTCAACTTTTCTAGGATCCATCTTGAGTGTTCCCTTGGTGACCAAAAAACTAAGATATACCAAATCTATATGATGAAAATGCTCTTCCTTAGTAGAACTGAAAATAAAAATATCATCAAGATATACTACTAAAAACTTACCAATGAAAGGCTTCAGGACCTCATTCATGAGCCTCATGAATGTAATACGTGCATTGGAGAGGCCAAAAGGAATTACCAACCATTCATAGAGTCCTTCATTTATCTTAAAAGTTGTCTTCCATTCATCTCCTTGCCTTATTCTGATTTGATGGTAGCCACTCTTCAAATCTATCTTGGAAAAGTAGGTTGCTCCACTCAAGCAATCCATGAGGTCTTCAATTCTTGGTATGGGGAACCTATATCTGATTATGATCTTATTAATGGCCCTAGAATCAATGCACATCCTCCATTAACCATTATTTTTAGGGGCTAAGACAATGGGAAGTGCACAAGGGCTGAGGCTCTCTTTGGTCAAGCCCTTATCAAGCAACTCTTGGACTTGTTTCTTAATTTCTTCATTCTGTTGTGGGGTCATCTTATAGGCTTCCTTATTAGGTAAATTGGCTCTTGGTACAAAATTAATACAATGACTAATATCCCTCATTGGTGGTAGGGAGTTTGGGACGTCTTCTACCATAATGTCCTCATACTTATTCGACAACTTTTGGATCTCCATAGGAAGCTTATCATCCTTTGTTGATGTTCAAATAATTCTTGGTTTGATCATGACTGCAAATCGTACCTTCTCCTCCTTCATGGTCTTCAAAAAATCCTTTTCCCCTACCAACATCACACTAGGCCCCATTGGTGGTGTCTTGTCTTTATCCTTCAAAGGTGTGAGGGTGTATGTGACTCCATCTTTCTCTATGACATAGGTGTTCTTTCTCCCATCATGTTTGGTACTCCTATCATATTACCACGGTCTATCGAGTAGTAGATGGTAAACATCCATGGGAATGATATCACATAGGACATTATCCTTGTACCCCCTATGTGGAACTCCACCCAAGCTTGTTCATTCAGGAACACTTGCTTCCATTTGTTCAACCAAGAGACCTTGTAGGGAGTGGTGTGAGGCATCATCTTCAACTATAACTTCTCTACCGTTTCAATGCAACCAATCTATCAATACTACCAAAATCAATAACAACTTTACAACACTTAAATTGGCTTTTATAAGTGGTCTTGAAGAGTGACTTCCTTTGTGATGGCTCTTTCTCCATTGGTAATTTGATCAATGTTCTCCTCACCATGAGAGATTCTCCAACTTCTAGATCAACATTGTGTGATGGAGAGTTAACACCCTCACTATCTTCCACTTGTGCTATCTGATTTCTTCTTTCTCCTCCAAATGAAGTAGTGGACTGATTTTCAAGGCATTTCCATGCTTGATGGCTTGCGAATTTGTTGAACTTGTAGAACTTACCACTAAATCCACTTGATCCTCCACTTTGACCTCCAAATTTGCCCCCATTGTTGGGTCTTCTTCTCATAAAAGTGCCCCTTGAATCTAATTTTTGTTCTTGGGAATCATTAGTCTCTCCTTGAGACCTTTGGGACTATCCTCTACCAGCGAATTTCCCTCTCCCTCTGAATTTTGTTCTTCCTCTACCTCTACTCTACTTCTCTTACTTCCTTTGTAATTTTGCTTCAATCTTCAAGGCTAATTGGTAGCATTCTTCTACCACTCTAGGGATAGTGAGGCTAAGTTCATCTTGAAGGTTGTATCTCAACTTATTTAGGTATCTTGCCACTTTGTCCACATCCTCTTCCATATGGCCTGACCTAATGATCAATTTGTAGAACTCCTCAATCTAGGTTTTTACATCCATATCTTTTTGTTTTAAGTTTTGTAGTTTTCTATACAATTGAATTGCATAGTCACTAGGAAGGAATTTTCCCTTTAACTTTGCCACCATCCTATCCCATGATGTGATTTTTGGTTTTCCCTTGTTTCTCTCATCTTGTATGTAGTCCCACCATAGGGATGCACGTCCCTTCAATTTTGTCCTTGCCAACTTTACTTGTTGTCCCTCAAGTATCTCCTCTAAATCAAAATAATTGTCCATATATCCTATCCAATCTAGGAGTTCTTCCCCATTCAAACTCCCTTAGTACACTGGTAGGTCCAACTTGATCTTAGGACCCTCATTCTTGATGGCCTTGAGCAGTCTTTCCATCCTCAATTCTTCAACATATCTCTATTCCTCTTGTTCTCCTTGTGGTGTTCTCTCTTCACCCACTTCTTCTTCTTCTTTTTGTCACTCACATCTCTTGTGACCACTCCTCTTCTGTAATTGGTTTCAACTGCATCAAGTCTAGCTTGAAGGATCTTTGTCAACTCCCTCATCTCCCTTGTCTCTTTTGTATGCTTCTCTTTCAACTCACTCGCCTCTCTGGCAACAAGATTCCCTTTTGAAGGCATTTTCACTTCTCTTCACTTTAACCTTTCCCTCTCTTAGACCAACCTTTTCTATGATACCAATTTGATGCAGAGGCAGTGGTTAGACTGACAAAGTAAAACTCAACATATGTGGTTTCTACAACACAACATTCAAACACAATGTGCTTTAGGCATATTGAGTAATCTTTCACATTGGCCTCTACAAGATATTAAGCCCTTACATTAAGGCTTGGACACTCCTATGTTAGAAAATTAACTTAGTGTTGTGTGTACATACCGAGTTTAGGCTTGAGACATCACCATAAATATCATTTTTTGTGGTTTCAAATTTCCACTTTCACACCCTTTTACATGGTTCAATGCTTAGCAAATATGATTTCCCTCAAGATGGTAAAATGGCCAAACTCAATGCTCCTAAGGCCATGAACACTTTAGGGTTGGTTGTGGGGAACCCTACGCAAGGTGGAAACACCTTTATTTTTCCTTACAACAAATAAAAGGTCTCTGATAGTCCTGAAAAATGACCTAGCTAGAAATTTTCATGCCTTAGGCAAAATTTTGGTCATTTTGATTTTATTTGGCTCTTTGTCTTGTATTTTCAAGCTTAGAGTTTAGGGTTTATGTCATACGATTAAGTCTCATTGTTAAAAAACTCTAAACGTCTTATATTTGTTCATTACCTTTATGTCCTAAGTCTGAAGGGTCTAAGATTGTTGGTGGGGCCATTTATTCTCTAGGTTTAAAGTTATAAATGTCAGCCCCATTTTAATTTTATCCTAACTCTGCATTTTATTTCCTATGGTCGGGTCCCTTTTCTGATAAGCCTAGCAGTTTATATTTATGGGAGTTACAGTTCCTTGTAATGTCGCGATCAAAAGATGTTAATCACTAATGCTCTGCGACATTGCAAGATCTTGTCGTGTGTCCCTCTTTGACTGATAATTTAACCAAAGCAATAACCTTAACTTTGTGGTTACCGGTCACTTTCAGCTAAAACCTGAGCTACTAAAGGTGCATAATTCCGCACATGGAAAATATAAACAACAATGTTTTAATTTGAATCCAAAAGGTGCTTGAGGGTTAGCGGCCAGTGTTAGGTGGTCATTATGGTCGATAGATAAAGGGCTAATAGATCCAATGGTCCTCACAGACCCGTGAAGGAAGATGCAAGGAGGTTAAGGACCACAACATCACGAGATGATGCCACATGTCCAAGGCGGGCTGAGGTAAGTCAAAAGGTGGGGGCCACTGACTGAGGTGAGGTGGAGGGTGAGTTGGAGATGTCGTGTCATACCTTTGATGAGCTTGCTTGCCACATGCGATGGTCAATATTAGATGGACCACTTTTTTTCGTGTGATTTTCCAGCAAGGAGTTAATTGATGGTGGAGATTCAAACTTAATTCAAATGCAGTTTTGAGTCATTTCTTCACTCGTGCGAGCAATAATGGAAGATAAAACGGTGATGCTCTGCTCCATAATTGTAATAAAAGCATTTTCAGAGCCATTTCCAACTCACAAAGTGATTCAAAGGCAATCAAAAGGTGATTCCTGAGCAGAAAAAGATCTGTGTGAGTACTTGCAATGCAAACTTGGGTTTCATCTGGTGTGTACAAAGTTGTAAGTTGCTAAATCCTTCTTCTGTGTTTTCAGAGCTGTTGAAAGTACGAATCGTATGAAATTATAGTGAAAAGATTGTAAATTGCTCTAGTGTTTTTGAAATTTGGTAAAAAGGGGTGAGAATTGGCACATGCTGTGTTGAATTTGATAGTCTCGTGTTAAGCCCTATTTTTTTATTTTCCCTTTTTGTGTAATTGTAAGAAGCCCTAGTCAAATAGGATGGCTCCCTTGCAAAAACACTCAGGACAGATAGAGTATCTAAAGAGAAATTTGTTTGATGATTTTCTTGATCAATTGAAGCCCTCGACAAATGATAAATATTAGGGGTAGAGACTTGTACAAGGAAAAACCCTAGGAGAAGGGCTAACTGATAAGGCATATAACATCGTGGATGCTAGGGTGCCAATGACTAGTGTGGAATTGTTTAAGTTGTGATATGGACAAAGAAATTTGCAATCCTTGTTCTCAAGTGCTTGGCAATATGACTTGGGCAGGTTAGTGGTGCTCAATATATTCATGGATGTCAACCTCCTCAAAGCTGTTGTGGACAGATATGACCTTGTTTCTAGAGTTATAAGGGGAAATGAGGGATAAATTTTATTGACAATCAGGAGGGAGGAATTTTAAGAGATTTTTTGTTTGTAGGAACCTTGTGCTACCTTGGTTCAAATAGATTTGAATGAACTAAAGGTAGAGTATTACAAAATGAAGGGTTTTATTCCTTCCAACTCATTTGGAAAAAGGAAGAGATACAACATCATATTAACCCTAGTTTAGAAGAGCCCTTTCCTATTGGTGCTTTCACCAAATATCTGTAGGCCACCTTCTTTTCTCTATGCCAGATTTTAGGTTTTAACCCTATTATAGTCATGCCACTTGATTTTATGTATATGGCTATAAAAATTCGGCATCCAGATTTTACAGTGGTTTTTGACTTTACCCCATACCTAGAAGAGAAGATTCATGAGGTGTTTCAAGGTATTAAGAATGATGTATTTAACACACATTTCTATTGGTATTCATTGTTAATCCACATGTTCTTATATAGAAATGCAGATTATTTTGAGGGTACCATAAATCTCAAGAGGACAGTTGATAATATTGAGGTGTCGGTGCAACTCTAGAGTATGGACATGTCTTGGGAAAAGCAGGAAGCAAGTTTTGTCAGGTTTGATAATAGTTTTGCTTCTAGACTGAGGCAAAGATTAATAGTGAATCCACCAAGGGTTCCCACGCAGCTACATGATTTTGTAAGACCAAAGGAAAGGCTGGCACTTTTGAAAATTGAGCACAACTAGGGGGACATTATCCCTTATCCTATTAGTACAGTTATCAGAGTTTATGGTTTTCCTAGCCAGCCACATGTATTACCTTTTAATGTTCCTTTGAGGTTAGGTTTTGCTAAAGTACTATGGCAAATAGATTGTATACATGATAAGGAATTGAAGGGTAGAGGCAAAGGGACTATTTTCCCTAATAATACTGTCATCTCATACTTTGTGATTATAAAAGGGGGATATGTGCATTTTGACAAGATTTTTACACCATATCATTTAGAGGTTAGCACAATCAGACATAGTGACCTAGAGGGGTTTTACAATGTTTTTCAGGGCAAGAATAAAAGGAAGCCCATTGCCCAATGAGCACACTTTACCTGAGGATATAATAATAAATGAATTTGATTTAATGACTCAAGATTGGAGGAAGGAGAAATGGATAGCTTTTAGGAAGCTATGGGCTATAGTACATAAAATGGATCCCAGTTATGATCCAGTAAAAAAAATCACTCTATTTTGTGCCAAAGTAGATTTTGTCATGAAATTTTTTTGATTAAAGGAAAAGAGAACCAGACTTGAGGAAGTTCATGCTCAACAAGTTGAGAGAAGAAATATGCAGCGACCTACACTCATCACACCGAAAGAAGCATCCCTGATTCATCAGATGATAATGAAACAACTAGGTTCACCTCCTTCTTCACCTCACAAAATAGATGGGCTAGTAGAAGGTAGACCTAGCTATGTGCCTCCTCCATAGGGTGGTGTTGTAATAAAAAATGGTAAGAGAAGAAATAAGTAGTGAAGAGGAGAGTACCAATGATAGTGGAAGGTTGGTGAGAAGAAAAGGAAAGAAGATAATAAAGATAGAGCTACCCCCAAAAAATAAGTAAAACCTTTTAAAGGGGTTAGGATCATTGATCTTGAAGAATCAGACCAAAGTCCTTCACCACTTCATGTGCCTTTTTAACCTCCAAGGCAGGTTGAAGAACAAAGAGAGGAGCAACACATGGAAGAACAACATGAGGAAGATACCATTGTACTAACAAATGCAGAGATGCAAATTGGTATTCCTCTTGTGCCACCCACTTTAGAATTGGACCTCACTCCTGTGGATATTCAGGGTAGAGCCTTTAGAGATGCCAGAAAGGAGGCATGCAATAGATTTCTTGAAGACGAAGCCATTGTAAGAAGCCCAACCTTCCTGCAACTTGTATGGAAAATGAAGATAGAAGAATACAGGAGGATAAGCGCTAAGAGAAAGGCCCAAAGGCCAAATAGATCTGATAAAGAAAATCAGGAGGAGGTCAAAAATGAAATGTTGGAAGGATTTAAAGGAATTACTACAGATGAAGGTATGATGATTATAAATCAAGCTGGAGTCTTAATTTTGCTAGAGTGGGATATAACTGATGTAGTGTCTTTTGATGCAATTAGAAAATCAAAAGATCAACAATTTAGTTGAGAGGAAGAAGCAAGGTTGGCACTGAAAGGGTCATAATTTGTAGATGATTATGCAACCTTGGCAATATGGGCACTAGAATAGGGGCCTAGGAGGCCTAATATCAGTGATATTAATCCAAATTTAATGGGAAGCCTCATTATAAAAAGAGCCTCTGATACATCAAATGTTGAGGCCTCAAAGTTAGTTGTTGATGTGGCCAAATTACCCCATTAAACTTCAAAGAGGGAGGCTAAAGAAAAAGAGAAGCTAATGAAGAAGTTTGAGAATCTTTTTAGTGATTATAATGCAGTTCAACAAAGGTGTGTGGAGCTGCAAACTAAGGTTTAACTTCTTGAGCATAGACAAATAGGAGTATCTTCTTCAACTCCTACAATTGCATCAATCCCATCAACGTCTAGGTCTCCACCTGCCTCACATGTAGATGTAGCAGTTCAATTTGACAGTGAGACTGATGTTCCAATCACACCATTAGTACCATATGTTGATGAAGAGCCTGAACCCACCATATCAATTGACCCGACAAGAGCCCAAATTTTGGAGAAAGTCAATGAGCTGGAAAATAAGCTAAAGGAGTGAGAGGATCAATCTGCTTGTAAGCAAAGAGAGATAATTAGCTCAATGCTAACTCATTTGAATGAGAAGGTGGACAATAGATTCAATAACATTCATTCTTTATATTCTTTATTGTTTAATGCTATTCAAAGTTTTGACAAAGATAAGGAAGTGGCAATCCCTTTGTTTACAAAATGGTTACAAAGTAGAAATGAACTCAAAATATTGTCAATGGATTCCAAATACCATGTTGAGAGGCCACCTACACTTCAACCAACCTATTTATTGGTTAAGTCAATGCAGGAAGCTTAGATGCTGCGAGAAAATATAGAAAGAAAGATAAGGGAATTGATGATAAGCTTCAGTGAGCTGAATGAAACACTTCCGCCAGGTATTGAAGATGAGAGGGGCAATTAAGCCTTTACAATTTTGGAAGGAAGAGGCAGAAAGAGTCATCAACACTCAATTGGACTTGATTTGTGAGGAGATAGATACTGACATGCTAGAGGAAAGCATGGACAAAATAATATGTATAAGAACATTCTTTAAATCTTTTGAAAGAGAGGCGAATCAAGTGGTAGTTAAGTATACTCCATACAGAGAAAAAGGTGATGAGATTATGAATTTAAAATGGCCATCAGATGAAGAATATTGTGAATGGAGTAATACTTACTTAAAAGAAGAGTAAGGATTGCAAACAGTTAGTTAGTTAACTATTTGATGTAACAGTCTGGCAGGCAGTCTTGTTTCTTTGCAACAGTTACTTTTTGGACATGGGCAACAACAAGGTGGGCCCGTCTCAGATCTTCATCGACAACAATAAAAAGGGATAAAAAGCATAAAGTGTCAAGATGAATCAATTGCAAATATTTGGTTTTGGTTGTGACATTCCTTAAGGGGAATATTTTGTAATAGAATTATGGGTAATCAATCATTTTTGAGTGACTGGTGTCTCCTTTGGCTCGTATCTTGTTTGCTCCCTTATTTTATATAAAAGGGAATTCAAGACTAAGAGACAAGGGTTCAATTTTTTATTTATGTACCGAGTTTTGCTAAGTCAGAGTCATAGGTCCCATGTAGCAGGTTTTAGGTGAAGATGAGCAAGCTGTGAAGTCATTTACAGAGCAATGAAAAGCATTTAGTGTCAATTTTTGTGCAGGTTCTTGAAGGAGATATGTAAATTGTTTTGTGACAGAAGATAGCTGACCAAGTCAATAAAATAGAATTCAAATCCATTTCTCCAGTGTATAATTTTATCATATTTTGAATGAGTAGAATCAAGGGTTTTTTCATTCGTTGCACTATTGTGGTGTATGCATTTTTTGTTCATGCTTCGATCTAAGGGGTTGATTAAATGATTGAGTGGAATTGCAGAGTGGTAGGGCTTATGCAGGGATTTTGATAAGTAGTTTGGGTTGGGATTGTAGATGAGATATATTATAAGGAAATATTATCTTAGATCCTATTCTATTAGATAAAATTTTGTCATATTTTCATTTTACATCTTGTAAATTTAGGTACCCAATGGAGTAAGGCATTGATCACAGCTTGTAACTGTCTTTAATGTCAGTTTTGTGTCCAAACTCACCAACAACTTGCTATAATTTGCCGAATATCAGAATATCTTTTCATTTCACATATGTTACTATCTATTTAAGAAATCTAATGCTTCAATAGGTTGAGGGTCACTGAAGAACTTTCCATTCTTGAGCATTCTCCCTCTTTGTTGAGCCTTCATATGAGATTATCTGCTTTGTTTTTGGTGAAAATTGTGAGTATGGCACAAAGATTATATATTCATCAAGGGATAACCCTCTCGGGTCTTGCAAAGCCCAAAGTGTAGAAGGATTTGCAGAATCCTTGTCAATGTTGGTCCAAGTTCTTGAAGATATTGATAGTTGGATTTGGACTCTCCATAGATAATCTGAAGAATCATATTGGTTTCTACCTCTTGCAGTGTAAACCCCATTTTTGGGAACAGACAAAAATTGCGACTTTGCTTGGGGACTTTTCAGTATCTCTGGCAAATAGTTGAACTGTAATTGGTTTCCACATTGACCCATCCCAGTCACCAATAAAATGGCGACTCTGTTGGGGACATAAATGCATAGTTGCAGTTAGTTGTGTCATCCATTTGGGAAACTGCGTTGAGTTTGTATCGTGCTTCTGTGATTTGATGGTTGAGCCCATATTTTTGTGTTTCTAGTTTATGTTCTCTATTGAAAAAGGTGTTCTACATTTTTGCGATAAAGGCATTCGTATTTGTGAACAAGGTTCACAAATTTGTTTCAAAGATTACTGAATACTATTTTATTTGGTGTCCCGAAGTAATTTGGGTGGCAATTTTGAAGTCTTGTGCTAGTGTGTATATTATTGAAGATTTCTAATAAATCTTTGAGAGATTTTGTCACTATGATCAAATCTAAGAATACTAGAGGTTACATGAGGCTGCATCCTAAAGAAAAATTGGAAGATCCTCTTGGAGCTCCGTAGAGGAGTGGAATAAGAAGAAACGTAGAAAAAAGCCCTCCTCCCTCATCATAGAAACCAAAGAATAAGAATGCAAGTATGTCATCTTTGAATCTTGCTCCTGAAATTTATGAAACTTCTTCTAAGAGTTATGAGTCAGATAGCTTAGGATTGTTTGACTCTTTGTTTAACACACCTATACAAGAAGTACAACAATAGAATAAGCAAGTTTCCTAGGTTCAATATTCAGAAAAGAGAAGAGGCCGAAGTAGAAGTAGAAGTCATCAAAGTGGTACTATTGGTGTACCTCATCCTCTTGACCTCATAACACAATTTCTTTATAATATCGAGTCAACTCAGGAACAAGGAGATGCAAACCTAATAGATTTAGGTGATACTTCTGAATCTAAAATAACTTTACCGGATCCTTAAGAAGTTTTTGGATACATAGATACATTAAAAAAGGAACTCCAAGAACAAATGGATTTAAGAAAGAAAAAAGAAAAGGAGAAGGAATATGAGGTTATAAATGTTGTGATTGAGAGGGATAGTTTAGTGAGGTAGTTGGCTACACTCAAAGCTTTGAATCAAGAAAAAATTAAGCCTAATGTTGAGGGTCTTGTTATAAGAGAAATCTTAGAAAGGAACTCTGAACTTGTTATAAAAGAAAATTCTAAGAGCATGTTGATAGCCAAAAGTTAGCAGATCGCAGTCAGCCAAGTGCTTAGATCCCCAAATTAGACCAGGACAAAGGAAAGCAAAAGGTATTTGGTGTTAAAATAAGTGATAAATAAATCCTCAACTATCCCCGATCAAGTCATGGATTATCTCAAGATGGCATTGAATTAGAAAAAGCTACGATAAAGAGTGAAACTCTTGCAAAAGAGTTAAAAAGAATTGAGATGGAGGCTTCAATAGCAGAAATAAAGAGGAAAATTGATTTCCTTAAAATGTCATCATTAAATAATGTTTCATTCCCTGCTGGCTCATCTAATACTCAAGCTATTTCTAGTTTAGTCCCTACAAAAATACAAAATATCAATACAAGTACTTATGCTCAAAATGTTCAAGGTACTTAGAAACCTGAAGTTGTAGTCACTGGGCAGGGAGGTCAAATAACCACTTAAAATAGTAGTCAGTCCCAAGCTTCTAAGGTACCTATTGGAGTTACTGTTGAGGGTAACACTGGAACAAAAACCAATGGAACTAGTGGTACAACCAATGCTGGAGGACAAATTGTTGCTAGGCAATTCAAGAGAAGACCTATCCATTAAGAAAGGTATAGGCAATTGTGTTTTGATGGGATACCAAGACATCTTAACATAGTCCCAAATGAATTGAGGGACAAGATCAATAAGTTTGCAGAAAATAATGCTATCACTGATGAAGAATATCTAAGAGCTTTCATAGATAGGTTAAATGACTATGAAGCAGAACATGAAGATGTTGTTATGAAACTTTTTATACAATCTCTAACTGAAGATGCAAGGGATTGGTACAGAGGATTGCCAATTACAAGCATCAATTCCTGGGAAGAATTTGAAAGGAGTTTTAAAGAGAAGTACAGTGATAAAACTAATGCAAGCTTTATGTTGAATGAGTTCAACAACATCAAGAGGTCACCAAATGAAGTTGTCACTGATTTTAATATCAAATTTCAAAAGGCTATGCATAAATTATTTCAGGTTCTAAGTTTAGATGACATTGTTTGTCTAACTACATATGTAAATGTATTTGATGCAAAAATGACATATATCCTTAGGGATAAATATCCTCAAAATCTAAGAGATGAATTTAGGATAGCCATAAATGTTGAAGGAAATAGGAGAGCTTCATGTAAGATTGGGAGAAGAGAGGATCCTAGATTCTCAAAATGTGCAAAAGATAAGGTGGAGAAACCTTTAGGAGCAAAACTAAAAGAAGAAGACAAATGGGACAAGGTGTTTAGTACCTTGTAAGATCTCAAATTAACTGTTACAAAGAATGACAAGGGTGCTGCACCAGAAAATCAACAGTTTAATAAATTTAGCAAACTTCCAAAGCTACAAGATTATCCTTACAACACAAATTGGAAGGATGGAAGACCAGTTCAACAAAAACAAAAGAATAAGTAGGAGCAACAAACTCCTGATCCATTACAAAAACACACATTGAATGTTGTTGAGGATACACCCTGGTGTGTTGCTTGTCAATCACCTCATTCATTTGAGTATTGTGTTGTTGCACAATTTATTTCTGCTAAGGATTAAGTACAAGAAGAAGAAGAAGAATTTTTTGAGGATGACAAGGTTGATTGTCTCATGACTACTTCTTACCTGGGAGGAGCGAAATACTTTTATGATACCGAGACTCTGGACTTTGATGTAGATCATTAGAGGAAAAGGAATGACTCATATCACCAACAAGTTTTTTTTGATGATGAGTTGTGCATGCTGATGATCAAGTGTGTAATGCTGAACAAGGAGAAGACACAGTGTCCTTGAGAAGACCTTCAAATCAAGAGATTGCTAGAATAACAACTACTATGGTGGCTCAAGTCAAAATTAATTACCAATTTATAAATAAACAATTGGTGAAGATCAAGGCAAGCCTTCTAGTTTATTTATCAAAGAACTAAAAAATAAAGGTAAGGAGGTCAAAGAAGACAAACTAAGGAAGGATGCAGTCATGATCAAGGAGGTCAAGAAAAAAGAGTGGGATAAGAAGGATGAAATTATAAGGCCCAATGAGGAAGTTGTTTCACCTAAAGTGAAGATAAAGATAGTTGAAAATTTCGTTGTGCCTAATGGAGAGGACCTGAAGCAGAAACAAAATGTTGAAAGCAACAAACTGAATAAACATGAAGAGAAATCGGGTATGTCTCTTGAATTGCCAGATTACACACTTGTTGATATGCTTCAGTTACTTTCTCATATTACAGTCAATGTTCCTTTACAAGAAATGTTAAGAATAGATGAACAAAAGGAGAAAGCTATGGCCTAAGTTAGGGGTGTTTCTTCTTCTGCTAAGACAGAACACAAGAGTGTTTCTCATAATGTAAATAAACAAGTGAGTAAAAATGAGACAAAGGATAAAGAACTAGAGGGAATGGTTTCTCAAATTCCCCAAATTTATCTTGAAGATACAATAGATGAGTGCCTGGAGAATGTAGATCCAATGTTTTACAACTTTGTTACAAATGGACCTCAAACTTGCACAATTAGGTCCAAACACATCATAATGGCCTCAAATGGCCTTATTTACATTAAAGAACACAAAAAAAACAAAAAAAACAAATATTGATCCTATTGGCCAAACCTAGGCCTCTAGGGTGCTCCTACACCACCCTTGTTTTGGTGATTTACACCTCCACAAATATCCAATAAATTTTTTAAAAGTGTGTGTGCCCTATAATCTCATGTGTTTGTAAGATCCTAATGAGCTAGAATGTAAAACTAGAGTTCTACCCTACGCTCGGAGTAAAAACCCTAAATGAACACAATGTAAATGCTTCAAATCACAAATGTAATATAGATCTAAAGAAATAATGTAAAGATGAAAATGAATGATGCGAAACTTGCATAGAGATATGAAAATAACATGAAAGCATACCAAACCCTAAAGGTGAGGTACAAGCTAATCAAATATCTGTGATCTCCTTATTATTCTTCAATATTTGTTAAGCTTCAATTGATGATGAAAAGGTTGATGAAGACTTGATGAATGCTTGAATTTGTTGATTGCAGATTCCACATAAAACTCGCACTTTCACTTCATAAGAGGCTCCTTCAATTGTTAGAGAATGGATCCTTCAAATGAGGAAAGAAAAGGTTATATATATGAAACCCTAACTTTAATTTTGATCATAAGCTGACCTAGAACTAATAAAATTTCACACAAAGCGAGATTTAAACATTATAATAGTGCCAAAACATGATCTCAAAATTTGGGGAGAAAAAGTCGGGACCAGTGTGATTCACACCGGTTTGATCAACTTTTTTCCAAATTTTTAAGGATACAAGGTATCATGATTACAAAATCAAACCCGACTTAGTGAATCAATACAATGTGTTTAGATATGCAAAAATGAGCCTTGAAGGGAGAAATAAGACTCTATTAGGGTTTCATCTAATTAATTAATTAAAGATGATGAAGTAAAAAGGGGCACACTTAGTGTTAAGGGCCCAATTTTAAAATGTGTGGAATGATGAGAGAGGATTTTAGATTCAATTAAATTAATAATTAAATGCTTAAAGGAATTTTCAAATGCAAATGCAACACATTAAGGCACGTGCTAACCTAAGCATGAAATTAGAAAACTCTAATCAAGGGTGTATAATTTACAACATTACATTTAGCCCCCACTTTAGCGGTCATATGACACTACGTACATATGCAAGCTAAAGTACAGAAAATAAAATATTCATACAAAAAAGGATATGTCCATAATATGTTGAATGAAGCCCCCAATAGTATCTACAGTACAATGTTAGGAACCTCATCCTACAAAACCACATTGTTAGTTAAAATCACAAAATGACATAAACACTTACTAAGGGTGATGAAGTTAGAGGGTAGCTATATGCTCCCCCTGTTTTGGCTTGTTAATTAGTGAGTTTAAATAGGGTATCATGTTTACCATGTCAAATTATGAGAAGAGGTAATGACACATGCTCACAATGAAGCTCAATACAAGACTCAATCATGTCAAGGAACATTTGGTAAGGAAGAGAACCGAAACACAATTCCAATGCAACCAATGGTGCAAGAATCAGAGTTCTCTAGCTTGAGATATGAAAGATTAAGCAGAATATGCAGAATTAGGGTTTTAAGAGAGAGAATACCTTAAATAGTGACAATGACACTATTCATTTTCCCTATTCACTTTTGTAGGAGAGGAGCCCACGTAGCACAAAATGTCATGTCAACAACTAGAAATGCCTATGCAAATGGAGATCTTGAGGCAGTCTATGTCAATGACACATCGTTGGATGAGTTAGGCATGTCCAACTGCATTTGTAGTTTTTGTTTCACTCTATTTGTTCGATTTGACTAATTAGGAACCCTGATTTACATGTGATACCCAACAGGAGTGCCATAGTCCACCTAGGGCGTTATGGTCCCTACTGGGTGCCCTAGTCATGCCAAGTCACTCTAATCCTACTAGGGTGCCCTAGTCCCAATAGGGCACCCTGGTGCCCTACTAGGGCACCTGGTCCTTGGAAAGGGTTGTCAGAGGCACGCATGGAATCAAGAGGTAGATGATATGATGATGATGTGATTGATTTGATAAATTACTAATTCATGATTTTGATTTTGTAAGAGTTGTCGTACCTACGAGAGCATATTTTTGGATAGATCTACCGCTATATACAAATCCAAATCCCTTGTTTATCTCAAGAGGATCAACAACTTCTTCATGAAATGGGTTTATGGTATATTTTTAATATGCTTGTTATCAGATATCATGGTTGCATGCTCATGGCACTAATTGAGAGATGGGATCCTAGCACTTTGAAATTCATCCTGCCCATGGGGGAGATGATAGTCACTTTAGAGGATGTATACTATATTTTTAAATTCCTAGTGAGAGGAAAAATAATGAGATATCAGAGAGATTTCTCATTGACAACCATGAGGAGAGATAAGATTTATTACATTGGTAGAGTTGCACGCGAAGAAAGAAAGAGTTGGATTCTCATTTGATGGTTACTTCATCCTACCAGCATAGTTCCACATGTGAGGAGACTCATGATCACCAAAATGGGGATATCCATATGTCCCGATGGTCGAGGCAATCACATGCATGGAGACCTTACATATGTCATCTGTACAATGGAGGAGCAACACACTATATTCTTATGGGGATGGAGCATGTTAGCTCATCTTTATCATGATCTTGGAGACTATGTTTATGGGGTGAGGAAGGGTTTGATGACATGCATCCCTCTATAGATTTGGATGTTTGAGAACATCACATGCACCAAGATAGCAGGATATCTATTTGATATAGATATTGATGAGCCTCGATCATATGGTTACCCATTCACCACTAGATCATGGTAGAGAGGTGACTTGTTATACTGGAGAGTGATGATAGATATATTGAGACTGGATAACATTGTAAGGAGGCCATACTGACGAATGGCCACTTGGCCAGGTTAGGGTAGGAAGCTCCACCTTATGCAGTGGAACCATTTTTTGGAGGGTGGCCATAGCTACATTTTCATGCCATTCTATTTTGACAGAGTGAGGAGGGAGTTCAGTCTAGAGCAAGGTATGCCTATAAGAGTATTGATCTACATATGACATTCTAGATGTGTCGTGATACAAGGAGAAGTACCTAGACCTACTAGAGATGAGATAGGGTTGATAGATTCAAAGGATGATGAGAGAGACAAGTATGGGCCCCCACTCGAGGATGATTCTAGAGTCCAACGTAGATACATCACATGGTGGGATAGGAACTTTGCTGGAGCTATTTTTCCATTAGACTACCCACAAAGGAATCCTAATCCATTGATACGATTAGTTGATTCATAGAGTGAGGAGAGAGGACATGAGGCCTCAGAGGAGCTGAGAAATGAGGAGGGACAAGATGATCAGGATGAGGAGGAAGAGGAGATACCTAGCCATCTAGGAGATGAGACCATAGCCCTAGATCCTCTTGCAGTAGATGATAGAGGAGAGGATGCAATAGTAGAGGAGGAGACAACCTTAAATAGATTGAGCTCAAGACTCCGTAGGTCCTTGCCATTAGAGCCACATCCAGATATATAGAGGTGGTATGAGAATGGTTAGAGTAGAAGAGTTGTACCACAAACTTCTATATCCCAAGCTCTTATCATATCTTATTGGCAGGAGGGAGACCCATGCAGGTCTTTATTTGAAGTGTAGTCACATAAATCTGTCCATTTAATTAAATGAATATTTCCTGTTTATTTGATTAAAGATACACTAGCCATCAGTTAATTAAATTAAATATTTAATCAATTCATCTTCAAAAATTCTCCTATTAATTAAATAAATTATTCAATTTATTTTAATTAATTCATTCAACCAAAATCACAAATCAATTAAATGAATAAATACTATTTATTTAATTAAATCCCCCTTTTCCTCTTTTAAATAAATGAAATAAAACATTTATTTAAATCATTTATCTCCCCCCCACTTGCATTTTCCTACAAATGCAACTTGCACACATTTATTGAAATAAATGAATTTTTATTTTAATAAAAACCTATTTTCCCTCACCCACCAAATCCACTTGCATTCCTAAACCCCCTTCTAGATTCTTCTAACCCCTTCCTAATTAGCCTAATCCATCCCCTAATTATTGTCACATTCCTAAGCAACTTGGAGTCACTTCTCAATGACTTCAAAGTCTTTGAAAAACATTTAATGCTTTGTGTGTTCAACAAATTAACCTCCAAAGTCTTCCATGACCATTTATGGCTCTTACATAACCATTTATGGCTCTTACATGACCATTTATGGTTATTTCAACTTGCACTCATGTGTCTCCTCAAGCATTTATTTCTTTGACCATGGTTATCCCTTTTGCCTTTGCACAAGAGTTTATCCATTGGATAAAAGCTTTATTCTTTGAATAAATAATTTATTCATTCAACTAACCTTGACCTTAACTCCCAAGTTAACTCTCAGGTCATGTCAAACATTTAATGCTTATTCCCTCTCCTCTCAACCTATCTCACATTGACACTCGTCAAACAGGGATTAGGTTGAAAGCCTTCACATGGATCTCAAATCATTCAATCCGGACCCTTGTTGAGATTACTCAATCTCAACCATCCATTGCTCCATTTTACCTATAAATAGAGCCCATTTCTTCATAATCCAGATCCTAAAAACTTGTATGCATTTAATTTATAAAGAATTTTAGAGAGCATTTAGCATAAATCACTAATATATTGTTATCTTGGACTAAAATAAATCTTAGTTCTTTTTCATAATATGTTTAATTAGTTTGTTTTACACTTGCATAACATAAGCTCGAGATTATCTACAATCTTGAATCTCCATAAGCATCCATAGTGCAAAAAGCTGCTGAGAGCTACACTATTTTGGAACTTGGAGAGGAGAGGAACAAAGGAGAAGGAGCTAAGAACATGTTAAGAGGAATTTGAAGATGCCTTCTTATATTTGTGTCATTTGTTAAATATGTTAGCATGCTCTTAGTATCTCTTTTGATATGCCTACTTAGGTTAATCTTTGGTTGAATAACACTAACATTAATCCTATTTCTTGTTGTTTTTGGTGTGTTATAATACCACAGGTTTTAATCTAACCTTGTCCTTTTTGTAGAGCATCATGAAGAATTTTAATTTTTAAGGTTAAGATGATATATGTACATATAATATTTTCTTTCTTTGTATAGTCAGTGTGCAGGAATAGAGCAACCTTATCCATGATACACTCAACAATATCATCACGACATCCCACATTCCACTATCTTTGCAGATCATTCAGAGACCATAGTGGAGTGCCAAACATCATGATGATGTATTGGATGTGGTGATGTTAGAGCTAGAGCTCAGATGGAGGGAGAGGGAGCAACTACATCATGAGTTTACAGAGGCCCATCCGGAGTCAACCATGTTTAGAGGTGTAGTGATGGATCAAGATTAGAGGAGCTCGTTAAGGAGTCACTCATGACCTACCTCTACTAATCATCATACACCCATGGGACCACCATGATAGGGGCCAAAGGGCTTAGATAGCCACCATCCTTAGAGGTGGTGATGTAGAAGCCACATCTTGTATCTAGTGGCTATAATGTATATGATGTACTTGAAACCATTTTATCTCTATATATATGATGATCTTTTGATGTCTCAAATTCATTCATTTTGATAGAAACAATGTGTTTGATTAAGAGTAACAAATTTGGTGATGTACATGTATGTCTAATTTATTTCTCATGTGATTGATTACTCAATACTTCCATGATTAAATTGATATATGTGTGATTTAACTAAACAACTAAGTGTTTAATTAAATCCTACAAATGGTCATGTAATGCATTTATGTTAAACTACATAACAAATGTAATCTAATTAATGTCCTAATTAAACATAGCATGATATAACTTAACACAATACATTAATAAAATTGCATGGTAAGATAACATAACAAAATGTAAATTCCTAAGAAATTACATAATGAATTCAAGACAATCAAAACTGAAAGATGTTTTAAAAAAATGAAGCAATATAGATTAAACAATGATAATTTAATACCATATGGTTTAATGAAGACATGCTAACATATAAAATTAGGAATGAAAAGACAAAGAAGAGAAAATAATTTAAGCATAATATCTACAAAGATGCATAGCGTTTATGGGTTCCTTAAGAGGCATACCTTCCACATCCACTATTTTGTAAGCACCTGATGCATAAAATTCTATGATGATGTAAGGTCCAAGCCAATTTGGGCTGAACTTTCATTTTTCTTCCAACAAGGCATTCATGTTGTGTTGATTCTTATTAAGTACTAAATCACCCATAGAGTAGGAACGTTGAATGAACTTGTCATTATAACTTCGTTATAAGGTCTTATGATAAGCTTGAATATGCTCAAGAGCATTTATGCATTGTTCATCAAGCATTTAAAGTTATTGAAGTCGTCGTTATGTGTAAGAATCATCAACAACTATTCCTTTAAGAGATATTCTTAGTGAAGGAATCTCTAACTCTAAGGGCATAATTGCATCAAAACCATAAACAAGATTGTAAGGAGTAGTACTAGTAGGTATGTGAACACTTGTCCGATAGGCCCAAAGAGCATACATAAACTGAGTATGCCAATCCTTACCATGCTTATTTATAGTTTTATGGAGAATTTGTTCAATGATCCTATTAGGAGACTCAACTTGACCATTTGATTGAGGGTAATATGGTGGAGAAAAGTGATATTGAATGTGATATTTCTTGAGGAATTTCTTCACATCCTTGTTCTTAAATGAGGTTCCATTATCAGAAATCAAAGTGGAAGGTATACCAAATCAAGAAATAATGTTTTCTAGAAGAAATTGATAGATTACATCAGAGGTAGTGGATCAAAGAGGAACAACTTCCACCCACATCATAAAATAATATGTGGAAGTAAGAATGAAAGTATGTCCTTGGGTAGAAGGAGGAGATATTTTTCCAATGAGATCCAAACCCTACAAGGAGAAGGCCCAAAAAGCCAATTGCGACCTTAGTTCCTATGTTGGAGCATGAATCAGATTATTATGTTGCTGACATTGATGACACTTTTTAACAAAGGCAAATTAGTCTTTCTCCATGGTTTGCCAATAGTATCCCATTCAGAGCAACCTTTGAACCAAAATATTTAGCAGTGAAATGCACCTCACAAGCACTTGAATGTGCCTCCTCGAGAGCAATCGATATCTTAGTTTTATTTAGACAATGAAGGAGAATACCATTATAACCTCTTCTATAAAGGACATTAGAAAGTATACACTAACACATTTGGGGTTGTTTTATGATTAACTATCATCATAATTTTGACATATTAATGTCGTAGATCAAACGAAACAACGAAAATATTTTCATCGCTCAAATTTCATCGGGTTATTCAACAGACAAATTTTTGTTGGAATTCCGATGCCTTCTTTGTCAGAAGTTGACACATAATATGGTAGTCTAATTCGTTGGAATTCTGACAAAGTCGCCAATCCTCTGACGAACCATGCACTAGGGTTTTTGTTAGAATTCTGATGAAAAAGGGCATTATGCTTCGACAGGAAAGGTGTGCATAGTGCCCTTTTTCATCAGAATACCGATGAAAAATGCAAGGAAGCTTCGATGAGAGTGTTGTACCTACAACAAAACATTTCAATGCAGGTACAACACTCTCATCGGGGCCTATGTTAGACATGTCCATTGGAATTCCGATGAACATGCTATATTTAAAAAAGAAGAAGTTGCCATTAGGAAATATAAAGCATTGAAAATATGAAATATGATTTGATAAGCTTTCTCAAATATTGAACTACCCCTATATAACTCCTTACCTCAATGACTAACTAACTATGGTAAACCATATATTCTAACAATATACAAAATCAACAATCTCATATATTCTAACAATATACAAACACAACCAAGAGGGACTATTTGGGTAATGAAGATCTTGATAAAGCATGGATATGAGAGTGAGGAAAATGATAGAAGTAACATGCAAAGCTCTGATGAAGATAGGTAGCCATTATGCATTCTACTACAGTACAATGCCTAGTTATAGGTCAATGATGACGCACAAGGTCATGAAGGGTTAGAGGATGCAAAGATTACAATCACAACAACACACTAATATTATAAAGATCTCAAACTACAAAGGGACCTCTCACAGTCCATAAGAAAAGATGTTCATAAACAAGGATTGGATCAGAAAAAAATGTAGCAAGTTAATGACAAAGAGCAGAAAATAGCATGCCTAGAGTACAAAAGAAAAAAAGTAATATGGAGTGATGTCAATATTTTGTCATAAGAGGTATTTTATGCACAATCAATATAATAGTGAAGCCCTCAAGAGTCATCACCATAAATCTAATAGGAGCTCTAAAATGAAAAGGCAACAAACAGTGATTATTTTCATTGTCAAAACACAACCCATAGACCCAAGGCAATAAAAAATTGTCTCCGTAGTGAGAAAAGATGAATAGAAGGTCCAATGAACAGCTAAAGTGATATTCAATAAATCATAATTAAAAACAGTCCCAAGCATCAAAGAGTTGATAGTAGAGACAATGATTTGTTAAGGCAAAATGAAGAATCCACAATAAGCTAAAATGAATTCAAAAGTTCATACTACTCAAAGGACATATATGAAGTAAAAAATAAGAACAGTAAAAGCTGTTAACAACTTTACCCAAGTAAGGATTTGATCCAATGCCAAAAGGGCCAAAGGCGGATACAATGATTTAGGGTTAAAGGGGTATAAGGTTTCGATGAATGAAAACATGATAGTATCGTAGGAACAATATGAATAAATATTTGATAGTCCCAAAGTCTCATAGATCTACAATACACATTCAAAATAGTAACATCATTTAAACAAAAGGACAATTCATAATTATATAGACTATCAAGAGTATCAGTCACAACATAATGCAACCATTGTCTCAAAATGTCAAAGATCAAGCTACATTGATATTTTAAAGCCTCAACATAGAACCAAGATACACATTAAAGTAATTAAGAGGTGTATGAGAAACTATGGTAGCTAGGAAAGAAAAAACACAAGACAATGTATAGCATCACAGAATCTAGTCATATGATAAAGGCATTAGGGACAAATTTCAACATCAATGAAGAAAATGCCTTATCAAGGGACAATGATATTCATAAGATTCAAAGTAGTCACTAGGATGAAAAGGTGACCCTTAGAGTTACCAACTAAGTTGAACATCTAGTGAATGTGATGGAACCAGTTCCTAAACAAGATAGACTAAAACCTAAGATTGAACCTAATATCACCTTTACCCAAAGTGGTAACTCAAAGCATACACCTGATGGACCAATATACATTAATGTTATAATTAATGACAAACCCACATGTAGGGTGCTTATTGATCCACTATGTATGGTTAATATGAATACAAAAGAATATCTTTTCACATATGCATTATATCGAGACAATTATGATAAATCTAAAGTCTTTATTAAGGTGCATGATGATTTCACTTGTCCCACCATTGGTTCCATCACCCTCAAGTTAAAGTTGAATTTAAAAGCTTAGATGTTCCTTTTACCATTATTTCTACCTTAGACCAATTTCATGTGAATTCGGATCATTTTTTAAGGAAATTCCCTATGTAGTCCATTAAAATTTTGAAGTTCTTAGTTCAAGAACAAGTGTAAACTATATTTCATAGTGGGTTCTAGCCCTTGTTTATACATGGCATTCTTGTATTTGTATCTTTATTCTTCTATATGTTGTATACATGTTGTGTTGTTGTAGTGTCCACCCTTGACTTGACTTGTTTTGATTGGAGTTTACTTTTATTCGATGCGTGATAGACTTATCTCGACTATTTATGATGATTTGGATGATGATTATTCATGTGTTTTAGTTGTGCATTGGGATGATAGACATTATTGGGCATAGGCTATTTTGGATGATTTATACGATGTTGATACTATCATTATTGATCATGTGATTTGATAGACACTATATACTTACTATGTGATAGATTATCGATAGATTATATTGATCATGTGATTGGATGAGCATAAGTGTTGATGGATCATATACATGTTCATATGCTTGGTGGATTTTGCATGCCTTACTATACTCATGAATTATACTAATCATGCACTTGATGTACTGACCATATTTAATGATTATCTATGATGGTTTGAACTTATGGTGTGTTTGATTGTTGTATGACTGTCTTTGGGATAAAGACAATGTCACATCACTCATTGCAAGCATGATGTGCCGTTGCGATTCTCTAACCCTTGTCTGTTATAATATATATATATATATATATATATATATATATATATATATATATATATATATATATATATATATATATATATATATATATATATATATATATATATATATATATGTCGTATCGTTATTTTAATTATTTTGATCAATAGCAATTTGATTATTTGATTATCTAATGTTTAATTTAATTTATCAAATTCTTGCCTTTTTGGGTATTTAATTACTTGATATTTAATGTTTATTTATTTTAATGATGGTTTAATATTTATTTAATATTTATTGTTTAGCCTATGTTGTGGTTTTATATTTATTTGATATTTGTGATTTGACTTTTATTGGTATTTAATTGTTTATTTATTTAATCGTCTATGGTTTAATATTTATTTGGTATTTAATGTTTATTTGGTTCTTTAATTCATTTGTGAGCCTTTGGTTTATTTAATTTAATTCCCCCATTTGATTTATTTAATTGTGGGTCATGTTCTATTTATTAGTTTGACTTTTATGTTTAGTGGGACGTATAAATACACTTTAAAATAAAATAATAAATATTCCCATCAAATTGTAAAAACATAATTTATATTTATCTTACCTACCCTCTTCTCTCATTGGTTGAATTAAAAAAGGGAGGTAAAATTATATTATATGGTGGGGTTGGTAAAATATATGATAGAATCGGATATTCTGATTGGTCCATGTAGAGGCTGGGGTTTTAGTTATTGTTTGGCTTTTATTTTCATTCACATGATGTGTTTCGTGTTGGCTTCTTCTCTGTAAAAATTTTCTCTGCAAGATTTTCCTTTGGGTTTTGGCTTGGATTGTTGCTGGAGCTTGTTGATTTGGCTTTTGGATTTGGGGAGCTCTTCTTCAGCTTCTTCCCATCATACATGTTGCAGGTTGGTGATGTTTTTTGTTTTGTTTTGTTTTATAGCTTCCTGTATGCACTGTGTCTGCAGATTGTATGTGTGTGCTTGGGGAAAATAAATTTATAGTTTGTATAGTTTGGGAGGAAATATGTAAATGCATAAATTTATTATAAAGTTTTACTCTATACCTTGTGAGAAAATATTTATATTTTTGGGTTGTTTGTAAATGTCGTTCACAGCTTTGAGAATGCTCATTCTTTGTGGTCTTTCTTCCTTGATTCAATTTGTTTTGTTTGAGGATGTATTTTTTATCCTCATTTTGAGTATGAAGATTTTGTTTGTGCATTCTGGGATTGTTGAGAGTCTGTATTGGTTCTTCTGGTGTTTATTTGAGTATTATGTTGTGAAAGATGTTTTGATTAAATCTTGGTTTACAAATGTTTATTATTTATTTCATTTGTGCCCATTTAATCTATTGTTCTGGGTAACTCTATGTATATATTTTTCGAAGCTTTATGTTTAAAGTTTGATTTTTTAATCTTTGCCGAAAGTTCTGTGTTTTCCGTATGTATTTATGTACAAGTGCTAATTTTGTATATGCGTTGTCCTTCAGTGTATTTGCGTTGTCTTTTGTTGCATTCGCGTTGTCCTTCAGTGTATTTGCGTCGTCTTCTATGTAAAAGTGTTGTCTTTAACTATGCATGAGCTAAATTGTAATATAAGCTCTAAACTGTAATATGAAAGCACTAAGCTATAATGTGAAAGCATTGTACTACGTGGTGTATGCACTGTTCTGTCCTATAAGGGTATTTTGACCAGTTTTTCTTAATCTGTCTTTCTTTTTGAATCTGATCTTGTACCAGAGGCGTTTTGGATAATCTGTAGACGTTCTCCAGTATTGGCATTTATCTGATTTGAGAGTTTAATGTGATTTTTTCATCTTAGTAAGTGGATACGCCTTACTTATGTATTCTTGAGGTTTCTCCTTCCATGTTGATGAGCTATGATTGTGAGGGTTGTTATATTGATTTTGGACCAACAAGTTGATGCGCCTTGCTGCTATATTTTATTCCATGTTGATGAAGATTTGATTACCTTATTATGGTTTAATGTTTATTCCGAGTATGAGGCTCAAGGTTGCTTATTTGTTAAGATGGCTTTTTGGATGTTCAAGATTATGAGAATGTTTATGGCTGCATAATGATGATTTTGGTTTTCAGATTTGTATTTGATTTAGAGCCTCCTACTTTTCTATTGTTGTTTTGGGAGCATGATAGGGGGAGTGGGATTTCATGTGATGACCGGAGGCATGAGAGATAGGCGGTTAAGTTGATGAGCCTTTCGTCTAGACTGCTAGGGCACATGGGGGTTTTTCTATTGTTAAACAAGTGATAACGTTAATAATAAATTAGATGGGTTGGGTAACTAGGACTCACCTAACAAAATAATAAATTGATTTGAGCCTCATTACTTGATCCTTGGGAGGATGTCTTAGGATAAGCATGAGAAGGCTGTGAAGACGGTAAGTCAAATCTCACTTGATTCTCTCATGGGTAGAAATGGCTCCACATGTCTATCGGGGTTATGTTATAGCTTGAAGAGTTGTGTTGGCAATGTTATGGGGAGGATAACATGTGATGGCACTCCACTCCTACATGTGTCCTTTCTTGAGATGTATTGATTTCTTGTTGATTTGTGTGCCTCTAGGAGTTTCTATTTGTGCCTTCTTGTGATTGGTGCTTGCTTGAGTGTCCTTGTATTGTTTAGCTCTCTTTGTTTTTAAGTGTCAATTTAGATGTAGAGTGTGTGTAGGGACCTTGTGTCATCTCCTAGCACAGGGGTAGTTCCTTTGGTTCCACATGGTCGGGTGGTTGGTGCTTTTAACCATTGTGATATTCCTATATTTGGATTCTTCTTGTGTGGATGAGGATGCTTCTTTAGATATTTCATGGATAATAAATGCAACAAGAATGTAAATGATGATGTGATTCATGTAATGAAATTATCATGTAAATGGCTGTAAAAAAAATCTTGCTTATGAGAAATGATTATGTTGTTCTAGTTATAGTGATAGCTTGGGTTATAGTATTGTTACCAAATTTTTGCATATGCTAAACTTGGTGGCCTAATGAGGCCTTGCTTTCATTCATATTGAAAAGTGGCAAGAAAATCAGCAAATATCATGTCAAATCATCAGCAAGAAATTAGATATGCATTGTTCTTTTTTAACTTGTTTGCTTCATGTGTGGATATAGGAAAATTAAAATATAGCATGTGGGTTAAAATGTGGCTCCCATGAGGGTTGAGCCCAACATGCTTATGGAGATGGGTGTTACAAAGATAAATAGATCAAAAAGATATTCATGCTTCATTGCACTTTCAAGAATGGCGTGGCTTATCAAAACTTCAGGCAAATTCATTTGGCAAGTGTATCGCCAAATCCCCTACATGGATGATGGAAGGTAAAAGAAACTTTAGAACAAATGCAATCGGCTTGTGTAAGGCATTTTATTTTTACCTGGGCACTAAGTTAAGTTTACAAAAGAAACAAACTTTCAAGGGAAAGCATTTATCCCACATTGGCAGTGCAGAGGGAGTTTATCACATTTAAATATAAGAACACATATAACTATAGTGTCAAAGCTTAAGGGCTTTTGACAAGGAGCAACTCAGCATTGGTGGGTCCCCCACGTATGTGCACATCTCAAAGCGCCTAAATTTTGCAACAAAAGGGCAAATTAACCAGCGAGCAAGTCAAAAAGATCAACGTTGATTAAGAACGATCCAATGGTGGTCTCTATACTGCGATAGAAAGATGCCCACCGAATAATCACTGTGACCTGGAGACAAAGCACGTGTGGAAAAGGTGAAGTGCCTGGAATGAATACCCTAGCGACTAACAAGGTGACAGACATGTTGCAGATAGGTGGTGCCCAGATGGTGGCCAGCTAGATGCGCAGACAAACCAGAGAGTGACTTATCAAACAGACCTTGGCATTGATGGATCTCTAAAAGGATTCACTGAAAGCATCGGTTCCATCAAAATAAGGTACATCGAAGAAATAGAACCGCTCCCGTCAATAAAACAAAAGGTTATCAATGAAACTAAGGTACTGATGAGACATGTGAGTATTTCACCGAGGGAGGAAGTTTGGATGAAAGAATAATATCGAACGAACCAAAGCGGGCCCAAGTCCAGTGGCAGGTCTAAGTGGCGAGACAGGCGGATCTCATGAGCGAACTAGTGGTTGACACGTGGTGACACCATGGCATAAGAAGGGAGCAGATCAACCAAGGTAAATGTCAGGTAGATCAAGGAAGATCAAACAGTGATGCGAAAGATCCAATGGTTGTCGCTATACCGCGATGGAAAGAGGCTCGCTAGTTATCTCCCACGACTTGGTGACAAGACGAGCCTAGGAAGAGGTGGGTCCAGTCTAAAGTGTTGAGGTGTTTAGGTGGAGCCTAGATGGTGTCCACAGAGAAGTCAGATTGTAACATGTGGCAAGGGTCTACATACGAGTGACTCAAAAGTGGGTCCGTTTTGAAGGTTAAAGTAGTTAAAAAGTGAATAGGTTCCTGAAGATCTAGCGGTTGTCTCTATACCGCAATGAAAAGGTGCTTGAATGTTAATCCCTGCGACATACCAACAAGCCGTCAGTAGTCTCGGTGGTTGAATGTTAATTTTTTATGTGGTGGTAGTTAATGCAGACAGTTATTAAGCTTGAGAGCAAGTTTGAATGAGTTTTTTCTCATGATTTTGAGGTGATAATTCTTGATTTTGAGTGCTACATGGGTCAAACTTTAGTTGACTAAGAGTTTGAACTGAATTACCCACTTTTTTTGCATGTTTTGAAGCCTATTTTGGTGGCTTTTTTTAATTTACACTCGAGGATCAGTTTTCAGAAAAGATATTTTCAGTGGGTGTTCATCTTCAGTCATTCTGAAGTCATCTTTCCTCTACTTTTTGGAAGGTTTTTATATAAAGTGAAAAAGTTTTATCTTTTTTCACTAGTTCTTGATCATTCTCTTGTTGGTTTTAGCAAATAATATGTTCTTGTAGCTCCTGTGTAGTTTTATGATAGAATACTGATTAAAATTATCAGCTTATGTCTTATATTTTTGGAGTTCATTTTCTTATTCATGATTGAGAGCTAGTTTATTGTGTTATTGTCTAGATAACCTTTAAACTTTCTATCTCATTTGTAAGTCATAGGTTGTGCATTGTGATAAATTGGTTTATTTGGTTGATTGTGAAAGTTTTCTTTCCTTTCAATTTCTTGAAGTTTAAATCCTTTGCATGAAATATTTATGTGCTATGAACCAAAAATCCATTTGTGCAGATTGGTGTTTTTAGGAGTGTATTTCTATCATTTTGAGATATCTTATTGATGCTTCACCCTAGTTTAGCATTCACAAAGTCTTTCTAGTTTCATTTTTTTTATTTACTACCCCTTTTCTTGGTAAAGAATTTATAGTTATTCACAGGGAACCAACCCTTCATCTAGAGGTTAATTCTCACTATAGGCAACCCACAGGGCTGAGAATTATCCCATGTGTCACCAAGTTGCTTGAGCTTTTAGCTTGTGCATTACAGGTGCAATTTGAGTGAAAATAGTTTTTGGCACGCCCAGTGGGACCCATTTGAGCTATCTCAATTCAACAAATATTCACTCGTGCTGCTTTTGGTGTGAGGAGCAACAATTCCAGCCTTTAGAGGCAATAATTTTCATACCCGGTGACTCATTTTCTTGGTTTCTATGCAGATTCAATGATATTTTATAGCTTATGAGAGAGATTCAAACTAGATCAAGTAAAGATCCTATTGAGCATTCTCATCTATCACCACCAAAAAGAGTTAAAGAGGCAGAAAAGAAAGTTTCAAATCCATCAAACCCTTCTAATTCATCAATTCCATATTTGTCTACTCCTCCCATTGTTCAGCCTCCAGTTACAACCTACAATAATCCTTTGTTTTCAAACTCCTCATCTCAAGCACAAGTAAATCCACCTGTTATGCCAATGGCTCTACCAAGAGCTCAACCTTTTGCACCTTTCAATCAAGGCAACCCTTTGAATCTTACTCATTATGATGATATTCCTATAGCAGCATTGAAAAGCCTACCTTTTTTCACAGGAGAAGATTAGACCACTCCCATTGAACATATAAGGGATGTAGCTTCGTTGTGTGGTGTACATCATATCACCCAAGAGAATTTTGCAATCAGACTCTTAGCTGCCTCATTTAAAGGGAAAGTGCTTCAGTGGTTCAAAGCTTTACCTGTAAAGTCCATTGATACTTGGGATCAGTTGGGTGATAGATTAAATTCATAGTTTGAGGACAAATCGGACCATTTGTCACTATTAGAACAACTGAGTACCATAAAGAGATCCCCTCAATAGAAAATGACCAACTTCAATTTTTGTTTCTAGAAGACTTGGAGCAGAATCCCTGTCATGGTAAGGCCTACTCCTGCACATGTATTTCTATCTTATCTCAAGGCGGTTAATAGTGACATTTCAGTCATGATTCAGTCTATGCGTGCAACTAATCTACCAAATGCATTTGATATCTCTATTAGAGCAAAAAACTACCTAATTCAGGCTGGTAAAATAGCCCCTAGGCCCCCAATGCCCATATTTCCTGAAATACAGCCTATTGTACCTCTTTTAGAGCCTCCTCTAGTCACTATCCCACCTTTACCAGCACTGAATTATCAAGTTGTAGCCCAAGCAAATACTGTCACACTCCCAAATCAAGAGTTTTAGGAGTTTAAAAATGAAATGAAAACCATGTTCCAAGGCCTTGGTAACAAAATGACCAATATTGAGAAGCAAGTTTCCTAGAACACCAAGCCTTATCAAGCCCCTTATCAGAACAACTAGCAGAATAGGCCTCCTTATCAAGCTGACCCTTAGGGTCAAAGAAGAAATTATAACCAAAGATCCAATATACCTTACAATCCTAACACTACCAACACATCCAAAGATATCATCCCAACTCAAAACAACATGGCATTGGATTATGATTGGTGTTATTCTTGCAACCAACCTCATAATCAAACCACTTGTTCGAATGGTATGCTATATCAAGCACTCATGGTTCAAAATAATGTTGTTGTCTTAGAAGATAGTACTCATGGAACTCATGATCAACAAGTTTCTCATTCTAAATAAGGCCTAGATGTCACCTTGGTCAATTGGCAAGGTGAAGAATTATATGGAGTGAATCAACCACAAGCTCAAAATCACTCCTACACTTCTATTGCAGCCAATACATAGTCCAAAAAGAGAGCCATTGATATAGGACAACAAGCTGATAAAGGCATCAATTAGGCTTCTACAAGCCAACAAGCACCGCCTGGACCTCAACCCACTCCGAATACACAAATCCTACCAAAAGAGTAACCAATGGTCAACAATGATCAGCCAAGAGGTCAATTACAAACAACACAAGTTCAAGAGAATGCTGCTGTTAAAAGAGGACAACAAAAGGTTAGTACAAGTTCATTTGATATTTTGGATCAATTGAAAAAGACACATGTCAGTGTCTCAATGTGGGATTCCTTAGCTCTTCTAGGGCAAAAGGATTTTCTTAAAAATGCCTCGTCTAACATCTCTTTGTCACAAGAGCTTCGTAATGAGCAACCCAAAGTAGTCTTATCCAATGCCCCTCAAGAAAAGAAGGATGAACAAAAAAATCAAAAGGTTAAACCCCCTCCTTTTTATCTGATTTTAATCATAGGTCAACACCTAGTGCATAATTGTATGATTGATATAGGTGCAAGTAGTTTTGTCATGACAAAGAAGATAGTTGATAAGCTGGGTTTGATATATGAGCCTCTTTCAAAAGGGCTAGTCCAGCTAGATGGGACAATAGTAAACACAGTAGGTGTGATTAAAAATTTGGGTCTCATATTGCATGCATGCCCAAACTTCTCAATTCCACAATAAGTATACATCATAGATCTTCCACCTCACTTTTCTTTATGCTTGTCCAGAGATTTCACAACCAAGTTGGGTGGGTATTTGTCTTCTGATTGGTCACACATGTTTTTCAAAACAAGATATGGTACCAAAGTGACCATAAAATCAGAATTGTTAGCTAATGATCATATAGAACCATACATCCCAAGTGTTGTTAATGCAAATTTGTCTATACAAGAATCTAATGAACAACCTGATATCCCAAATCCAAACACCCCAATAGAAGGGATACCTGATGTAGTATTAGATGAATGGGTAGTAGATAATGATGAAGAAGATCCATTCAAGAATATGGAATAATTAGAGCTAGGTGTCTACATGATCCATGAATAAGGTGTCGCTGTCCCTAATCTTGAAAAGGGTGACAATCAATTGTCCAATCAACAGGGTGAACAACAAAACAATGAATTGTGGTAACTCCATTTTGATGGCTCGAGGAGAAAGGTTGGTTCTGGAGGTGGTGTTATGTTAATTTCTCCTGAAGGTAAGAAATACTTTTCAGCCTTTAGATTTTCTTTTAGCTGTACTAATAATACAACTGAATATGAGTCACTCGCACATGGATTGGAATGGGCTAGAAAAAGAAATGTAAAGTGTTTGTAAGTATTTGGGGATAATGAGCTAGTGGTAAATCAAGTAAGAGGTGTCAATGTGACAAAAATGATGTCCTTAAAATGTATAAGCATAGGATATGGGACGTAATTGAAGAATTTGATGCTTTCAATCTGTTGTCCGTGCCTAGAAATCAGAATAAGGAAGCAGATAAGTTGGTTGCCTTGGGTGCTCAATTTAACATATCAGATGAGGTAAGAAATATTGAAAAACAACAATATGTCATATTGGTTGTTAGGCCTTCAATTCCAGATAACAGTGTCAATTGGCTAGTCTTTGATTCAGATGAACAAATTATTAATTTTCTTATTGAAGAGGCTGAATTTGTAGCTGGTAATCAACTTAAATTTTAAAGCAATATGAAAATCAAATTCTTCAATTGAAAAGTAATAAGTTGGCAAAGGGATTGGTAACCCTTGAGTCAATCTTTAACACTGATGATCAGGTTAGAAAGAAAAAGAGCATCATGCTAGTTAAAGAGGAGCACTATGAATCTATTGAGATCTTCAGAGATAAGTTATTAAAGCTTGGAAAGGTATGTACAACTGAAGAGAAATGAGCATTTGTTTTGCTTTGTCAAGAGTTCAATGATGTGTTTGCATGACAATATGAATATTTGAAGGTAGTTAACCCCGCATTAGCCCAACACACCATAGAGTTGGAAGCTGATGCCAAGCTTGTGAGACAAAAGCAAAGCCCCCTTAATCCAAAACTCGAGCATCTCATGAAGACAAAACTAAACAAGTTGATCCAAGGTAATATCATATTTCCTATAAAGCATACATCTTGGGTTTCAAATTTGGTTCCCGTAAGAAAGAAGAATAATGAGCTTAGACTTTATGTAGACTTTAGAGATCTTAACAGAGCTTCTCTAAAAGATCATTACCTGCTGCCCTCAATGGAGCAGATCTTACAAGTAGTTTCAATTTCAGATAGATTTTCACTACTTGATGGTTATTCTAGTTATAATAAGATTCTGGTAAAAGAGGATGACCAATTTAAAACCGCCTTTACTACAAAATGGGGAACAATGACATATGGGAAAATGCCTTTTGGTTTGTCTAATGCAGGAGAAACCTTTCAGAGGGCAATGTATATGGCCTTCCAAAGTCTTATAAATAAATTTATTTTGGTTTATCTTGATGACGTACCATTTTTTCAAAGCATGCAGAAGAGCACTTTTCTCACTTAAGGCAGATTTTTGAAAGGTGTAGAGAATATGGAGTATCTTTAAATCCCCAAAAGTGCATTTTTGTTGTACACGAGGGTAAGTTGTTGGGATATATTGTCTCAAAACATGGAATAACCATAGATCCAAAGAAGGTAAGTGCTATTTTAGCTTTGCCTTTACCCACACATAAGAAAGGCCTTCAAAGCTTTATAGGCAAAATCAATTTTGTAAGGAGATTCATCCCCAATATAGCATTCTTATGAAGCCTTTGACTAGCATGCTTAAGAAAAATATTACTTTCAGCTGGTCCAAAGAGGCTAAGAATAATTTTGAAGAAATTAAGACTGCCATAGCATCAACGCCTACTTTAATTAATCCAGACTTTGCAAAGGATTTTATATTATATGCTTTTGGTACTTTTGATACTATTTCAGCTATGTTGATTCAACAAAATGATGAGGGATTGGTGCAACCAATAGTATTCTTCAGCCAAGGCCTAGAAGGGTACAAACAAAATCATTCTTTTATTGATAAACATGCATTAGTAGTCATTAGAAGTCTAAATAAATTTAGACACATGCTTTCAAATAACAAAATTCACCTAATGGTTGCTCATCCTAGTGTAAAAGAATTTTTATTAAATAGAGATCTTAATGACAAAAGAACTGGTTGGATCATGAAAGTGATGGAGTATGATGTCAATATAAAGGTAATGAAGCTGATTAGAGGTAAGGGACTATGTGAACAACTCTCTGATCACACATAAAACAATGAACAAGAGAATGAAGAAGCGTCCTAGTTCATGGAGATAATGAGCCAATTGTTGTAGCAACACCTCCTACAAGTTGGGTGTATGAAATGATGCATTTTCTTCAGATTGGTGAGTGTCCTAAAGGATTGAATAATGATAAACGAAGATACTATAGACTTAAAGCTATCCCTTACATCATTTTGGAAGGAATTTTGTTGAGAAAAGATTTTAATGTTGTATTCTTAAGATGCGTAGATTCAGATCAAACTAAAAGAATATTAGAGGAATTCCATAATAGACCAGCTGGTGGTCACTTTTCACCACAAACTACAACATTAAATATCATGAGGGAAGGATATTTTTGGCTTGAATTGCATAAAGATGCATATGCTTGGGTAAGGAAATGTAAGAATTGTGCAGTATTTGCAAGCAAATAGAAGATGGCTGCTTTACCCTACAACCTATTCAAAATGAACTACCATTCATGAAGTGGGGTCTTGATTTTATCAGAGTCATCAATCCACCTTCAATTTCTGGGCATAAATGGATCTTGACAGCCACTAACTACTTTACCAAGTGGACTGAAGTTGTACCCTTAAAGGAGGCAAATGAAAGTGCAGTCCTAAACTTTTATCAGGACTTAGTAGCAAGGTTTGGTATCCCCGATTCTATTATTTCAAACAATGCATTATCTTTTGTAGGATTTAAGATTACTGATTGGGCTATCTAGAACAACATATTTTTGAGTACTTCGTCAAATTATTACCCTCAGGATAATGGACAAGTTGAGTCTACTAATAAGAACTTGATTAGGATAATCAAGAGGACAATAGAAGACAATCAAAGAACTTGGCACACTCAGCTAAAACATGCATTATGGGCTAATAGAATCACCCCTAAGAGAGCTATAGGTGTATCTCCCTATGTCCTCGTTTATGGTAAAGAGGCAAGAATCCCAATTTCAGTTGAAATGCCTATACTAACTCTGATTAGAGAGCTAGAAATGTTGCAAGAAGAACCCATGCAGGTCAGGTTGGCAGAACTAATGGAGTTGGAGAAGGTAAGAAAGCAAGCATTGTTGACTATTGAAAATCATCAAGCTCAGATGTAGAGGACTTTCGATAGGAAGGCAGCTCTAAGAGTTTTCAGTGAGGGAGATTTGGTTTTGAAGTGGGATGAATTAAAAAGTAAGCCTGGAAAGCATACTGAATTTGATGCCATATGGGATGGCCCATACATCATTACTGGGAAAAAGAAGCATAATGCCTTTCAACTTTCAAAGTTGAATGGTGAAACCCTTCCAATCCTAGTTAATGGGATTCATCTCAAAGCTTACCTTTTTTTTTTTAATTTAGGTTAATAAGTGCCAATGCACTTTTTGTTTTCTATTTTGTTGTTTTGAGTCTCAATAAGTGCTTACGCACAATTTTGTGGTTTTTGTTTTAGGCAGCACCACTTGTTTTTTCCTAGTTTTCCTATTTTGTTTTGCTATCATGTTGTGGAGCAGATGAATTTCAAGAAGTTCCATTTGGAGAGAGGGCTGAGATGACTCCATAAGCCCAAATGTTACCAAATTTTTGCACATGCTAAATTTGATGGCCTAATGAGGCCTTGCTTTCATTCATATTGAAAAGTGCCAAGCAAATCAGCAAATATCAGGTCAAATCATCAGCAAGAAATTAGATATACACTGTTCTTTTTTAACTTGTTTGCTTCATGTGTAGATACAAGAAAATTAAAATACAGTATGTGGGTTAAAATGTGGCTCCCACAAGGGTTGAGCTCAACATGCTGATGGAGATGGGTGTTACAAAGATAAATAGATCACAGAGATATTCATGCTCCATTGCACTTTCAATAATGGCATGGTTTATCAAACCTTCAGGCAAATTCATTTGGCAAGTGTATCGCCAAATCCCCTGCATGGTTGATGGAAGGTAAAAGAAACTTCAAAACAAATGCAATCGGCTTGTGTAAGGCATTTTTTTTTTACTTGGGCATCAAGTTGGGTTTACAAAAGAAATGAACTTTCAAGGGAAAGCATTTATCCCACATTGGCAGTGCAGAGGGATTTTATCGCATTTAAATATAAGAACACATATAACTATAGTGTTAGAGCTTAAGGGCTTTTGACAAGGAGAAACTCAGTGTTGGTGGGTCCCCCGCATGTGCGCGTATCTCAAGGCACCTGAATTTTGTAGTAGAAGGGAAAATTAACCAGCGAGCAAGTCAGAAAGATCAACTATGATCAAGAAAAATCCGACGGTGGTTGCTATACCACGATAGAAAGATGCCTGCCGAATACTCACTGCGACTTGACGACAAAGCACGTGCGGAAAAGGTGAAGTGCCTGGAATGAATACCCTAGTGACTGGCAAGGTGGTAGATAGGTGGTGCCCAGATGGTGGCCATCTAGATGCGCAAACAAAATAGAGAGTGACCTATCAAACAAACCTTGGCATCGATGGATCTCTAAAAGGATTCACCGAAAGCATCGGTTCTATCGAAATAAGGTACATCGAAGAAATTAGAACTAGTCCTACTAATAAAATAAAAGGGTATCGATGAAACTAAGGTATCAATGAGACATGTGAGCAGTTTGTCAAGCGAGGAAGTTTGGCCAAAAGAATAATATCGAATGAACCAAGGCGGGCCCAAGTCTAGTGGCAGGTCCAAGTGGCGAGACAGGAGGATCTCATGAGTGAACCAGTGGTTGACACGTGGTGACACCATGGCATAAGAAGGGAGCAGATCAACTAAGGTAAAGGTCGGGTAGATCAAGGAAGATAGAACTATGATGTGAAAGATCCAATGGTTGTCGCTATACCATGATGGAAAGAGGCCCACTAGTTATCCCCCGCCACTTGGTGACAAGATGAGCCCAGGAAGAGGTGGGTCCAGTCTAAAGTGTTGACGTGTTTAGGTGGAGCCTAGATGGTGGCCATAGACAAGTCAGATTGTAACACGTGGCAAGGGTCTGCAGACGAGTGACTCAAAAGTGGGCTCGTTTTGAAGGTTAAAGTAGTTAAAAAGTGAACAGGTTCCTGAAGATCTAGCGGCTGCCACTATACCATAATGAAAAGGTACCTCAATGTTAAGCCTCGCGACATAGCGACAAGCCGTCAGCAGTCCCGATGGTTGAATATTAATCTGTCATGTGCTGGTAGTTAAAGCAGGCATTTATTAACCTTGAGAGCAAGTTTACATGAGTTTTTTCTCATGATTTTGAGGTGATAAGGCTTGATTTTGAGTGCTACATGGGTCAACCTATTTAGTTGACTAAGAGTTTGAACTGAATTACCCACTTTTTTTGCATGTTTTGAAGCCTATTTTGGTGGATTTTTTTATTTCTACTTGAGGATCAGTTTTCAGAAAAGATATTTTCAGTGGGAGTTCATCTTTAGTCATTCTGAAGTCATCTTTCCTCTACTTTTTGGAAGGTTTTTGTATAAAGTGAAAAAGTTTTATCTTTTTTAACTACTTCTTGATCATTCTCTTGCTGGTTTTAGCAGAGAATATATTCTTGTAGCTCATAGTTAGTTTTATTACAGAATACTGAATAAAATTATCAACTTATGTCTTATATTTTTGGAGTTAATTTTCTTATTCATGAGTGAGAGCTAGTTTATTGTGTTATTGTCTAGAGAACCTTTAGATTTTCTGTCTCATTTGTAAGTCATAGGTTGTGCATTGTGATAAATTGGTTCATTTGGTTGATTTTGAAATTTTTCTTTCCTTTCAATTTCTTGAAGTTTAAATCCTTTGCATGAAATATTTATGTGCTATGAACTAGAAGTCCATTTGTGCAGATTAGTGTTTTTAGGAGTGTATTTCTATCATTTTGAGATATCTTATTGATGCTTCACCCTAGTTTAGTATTCACAAAGTCTTTCTAGTTTTATTTTTTTTAGTTCCTATCCCTTTTCTTGGTAAATATTTAGAGTTATTCACAAGGAAGCAACCCTTCATCTGGAGGTTAATTCTCACTATAGGCAACCCATAGGCCTGAGAATTATCCCATCTATCACCAAGTTGCTTGAGCTTTCAGCTTGTGCATTATAGGTGCAATTTGAGTGACAACAAGTATATGATTGTAATGATGGACCTTGAGTTGTATTGTAACATATTTATATATTAAATGAAATGGATGCATGAGATGTGATTAAGTATTATGGTTTGGAATAAAATGATGCAATTTATATTCATGATAAGCCATGTTAAAAGGAAAATTGTGCAAATGTTATGATAATGGTAATAGCCTAGAAATGAACTAATGCTTTAAGTAGAAGAAATGCTATGCCTTGGTAGGATGTATAGGTATGAGTAATGATAGAAGATATCTTAGGACATGTTTATGGTTTGTGATTGAAGAATTTTAACTTATAGTATCATACATTGTAGTCAGTGATCTAATGGTAGGGTTGAAATCTTATATTGCTTGGGATGTAATTGAATGTTCCTTATGAAAATATTGTATGAATGTTCTTAATGAATGAATTACTAATCTTATTAATGGAAATTGATAGTAAGTGTATGGGTAGATGATAAAATGAATGCTTGTCTATCAAAGGATTAGATTACATTATATGTTATGGTTTAAGATTCTAACTCTATTTGGTGGATGCTATTAGTTGTTTTGGATAATAGGATTATTGTATTTTAAGTTGTGTCAAGTTGAATTTGTGTAGTTACTTAATTTGTAATAAGATGTTGCTGTTTAATTGATGTAGTGTAAGAGATTTGATGAGTATTAAATAAGCTATGGATTAAATATTTAGGAAGACTTTGTGATTGTTTCATTATGTACTTTAGGAATCATGATAAAATAATAGACAAGCTAGGAGCATAGAATCATAAATGATTATGTGGAAGTTAATTATAAATGAAAATTATGTTAATGCAATGTAAGGGTTAATTTTGGTATGTGAATGGTGATCATAATAGTCAAAGGTTGGTTAATGGTAATAGGAACATTTGGACTTGCTGTATAAATGAACCTAAGGAAAAAAGGGAAATAGCTATGCATTGAAAGATAGAATCTCATATTATATGAATGGTTAAGTAGGTTTCATATCATGAGTGTTAGGTATTGCTAAGTTGCACCTATGCTTGAATAATGATTAAGATTATTAGGTATTGATCTGGAAGAAAGTAAATATTTATTGCTTATGTAGGTAGATTAAGTAATGGTGTTGAGATACCCTAGGGAGTTAGTAGTAATGAATTATTATATTCCACTTGCGTAATTGATTAATAGTTTGGGTGAATTATTCTATGTTCATAACACTTAAATGTTGATGAGTGCTCCTTGCATTACTTAAGTAATGTTATGTGTTGTAAAAAAAATATTAGTGTGTATTTAGCTATATTTATCTGGGGTATTTTGGCAGGCATTACAATTGTATATGCGCTTTTGTGTTATCTTTTGGTGATGATGCAAAGCGTTGATGCTTTTTGTTCTCTTCCATGTTGACCTAAAAGGACCATTTTCTCCTCATGTATTCTTCCTCTAATAGTTTTCATCATCAAAGTTCAGGTATCCATGAACAAAAGATTCAAGAAGTAGCCTCAAGAGTATAAGAGAGATCCGAGCAAACAAACATGGAGGAATACAAATTGTAAAGGGACCGATTTTGTGTCTCAGACTGCTAAAGACAACAAGATTGGAGTTGTTTAGGTGGATATAAGAGTGAAAGTGAACTTGGAAGGTTGGAGGAAGGTAGTAAGGGGTGTGAGGGGTTAGTGTAGACCCTTCCCAAGGCATTGTGACCCTTGGTGGATTAGATTGACCATTATTAATATGACTGTCCTAAATTGAGCCTATGACTGTCCTAAAAGATTAGTGGACTGAGATCTTATGAATAAGATGCAAAAAGTGGGTTTGATGAGTGGGAAACAATTGGGAAATGTTTTTGGAGACCTTTAGTGACCCTTCGAGGTGCTATAAAGTCCTAGTGGGAGGAGAGGACCCCATTTGTCATTACTATCCTAAAGACACTAAACTTGCAATAAATGTTGTTGAATCCCTTAGGGTGGATGGGGGGGTGTAGAAAGGTGGTTTGGTAAAGAAATAAGAGACTTAAAGGGGGTTGTGTATGTTTTTTAGATAAGTCTTACACATTTTCAGTTGGTATTTGATGAAGAGAAGGAGTCTTATTTAAGGGGCAGTCCTAGTTGAGTAACAATGTGAAGTTTGAGGGTGTTTGTGAGTTGTGGAACAAGATTGTGGGTTCAAGAAGGTTAGATATGTATGGAAGGATGTGTGAGTGTGGTTGATATTTCTTCCAAAAAAATTCAACCAATTAGGGAGATCTTTCTCCCAACTCACCTATTCAAACAAGGTGATTACCCTTCCCAAACTTCAAGAGCCCGCACAAGGCCACTGGGTACTCACAAGGTTTACACATCCCAACAATTCACTCATGATTCCTAACCCTCATCCAACCATTAATACACATTATTTTAGGCTTAATAAACTTTCCCAAGGCCAACTTGAGGCTCTCCACTTCCTAATTCACACCAAACACTAAAATCCTACTCACACAAGGATGCCTCCTAAAGGACCCCTAATTGCTTATAGACACAACTTCCAATGCCAAGTAGGAACAAAAAAACCCAAGGATCTTCATAAAAACATCAAGAAAACTCCTCCACATTGAAAAAACACCATTCTTTACCCTCCCTTCTACCCAAAAGTCTCAAGAAGACCTACTGCTGCAATTTTGCCTTTCTATGAAAGTCATACACATTTAGGAAAGTCATAAGGAATTAATCCATTTACTCATTCTAAGGTATATAGACACCTTCAAAATCTTCTCAAAACATCCAAACACATTTCCCAATCATAAACCAATCATCAAACCCATTCAATACATCATACTCACAAAATCTCTGTCAAACAGCTATCTCGGCTGACCACATCCCCACTTTAGGACAGTCATAGAATGATGAGTTTCTTGGCCATCCAAGGGCCACACTGACTTCTCTTGGGTCTTCATTAACCCCACACATACTCCCAAAAACTCACCAACCCTTGGAGATTCATCTTTTGTAAATTCACCACTCTAACACATCAATTCCACCTCCTCAGTGTACTCTCACAAACCCACACTCCATGAGTATGCCCTAGGTGCACTTCCTTGAGGACACACAACTCTCCATCTAAGTATCATTTTTTTTCTTGGTGTTTTGGGAGAATTGTGAGTTATTTCCAAAAAACTGAAAACCTAGGGCTAGTAGGATTGTGAAGTGTTTGTGAATAACAAGGATATTAGAAAGTTTAAGAATCACTTTCAATGCTTGAATCATGTCTCATAGGATATAAGAAGGCATTGTGTATGGGTGGTTTGGGTTTGTGCCATATTGTTGGTGTATTGCCTTGTAAGGGTATGTATAGCCTATTGGGAATTAGGGCTATATGAAGGAAGGTCACAATGAAAGCATGTGTTCTCAACCAATGACTTGTTGAGTCATTTGAGAAGGGTAAAGTGAGTGAGTAAGTCCCTTGGAGAGTGTGTATGTGTGTTGGGATTGGGTATTCTATTAAGTTTCCCTATAACTCTGCATCAAAACTCCTTGCCTCAATCACAATGAAAGTCATGGATCACTTCAAAATGGCTTCCACTTTTACTAAATTTCTCACAATAGTTGGATCTCAGACTAATTAATAAATATTGATCTTAGCTACTTAATAGACTTAGCTAATATTTGATCTCAGACTTAGATAGGTGTATTTGGTGACTGTCCTTTTAAAAAGTTAAATGAATATTTGCCTATGTAATCAACAATATGAATATAAACAACAAAATCTATTTTTTGTAATCAACAATATGAATATAAACAACAAAATCTTAATCAAGGACCTTGCCTTTGATGGTCTCCACTAAGTAACTTCTTGTGTTGTTGTTCATGTTGGCTTTGTTGGACCCTGCAATTAAGATTCAATACATATTATTCAATAAGATTAACAGTGGAGTATAATAAAATATGGAAAAAGTGTGTTACCTTATTGAGCTTCTCTTTGTTTCAAGAATAGTTTAATATTCTCTACTTAACATGGCCAACCACTTGAAGGTGGAAGCTCATTTGGCCCCTCCCCCCCTAACATCACTCTAAATTCCCCGTTAACATATAACATTCATTCATTCTTTCATCCATTAATAAAATATAACATTCATTCATTATCACATAACATTAATTAACACATAACATTCATTAACATTCATTAACACGTAACATTCATCATCATTCATTAACACATATCATTCATTAAAATTCATTAACACATAATTACATTCATTAACACATAAAATTCATTCATTAACAAATAATATGATTACAATCATTTATTTTTTAAATTTTTTTAAAGCTAAATAAAGACTAAGTGGAGCATCATTTTCTTCATCATTTTTCCCCTTTTCTGTTGTTGTGCTCTCTTCTTTTGATCTTAATGTATGCCTAGTCCTGTATGCATGACGAGGATGCCTAGGCAAAAGGGGGTCCGCTGCAATAACAAAGAAATGGGTTAAATTCATAAGAATTTTTTTATTATCATTACAAGTATTTCATCAATTAAAAGAACATTACAAGGGTGCTCTTTACCTGATGGGGCTACATCATCTTCCTGATTATTTTGTCTATCCTCATCCTCAACATGTTGAACACCCTCTAAATCCTCTAGAGTTGAAACACAAAAGGTTACATTAACCAATACACCAATTACAATTAAATCCGTTTAAAGGAATAACAATGGTCCTCTTTACCTGATGGGGGCACATCATGTCCTGATGTTGTCTACCCTGAGCATGCTCCACTTGTTCACCACACTCTACATTCTCTAAAATAAAAACAAAAAAAGTTACATTAATTACTACACCAATTTCAATTAAAGATGTTTAATTGTATTAATAATTACATAAAAAAATTGTATAGCACATGAATACCTCTAGTACCAGGATGCACACTATGACCTTCATCATGTGCAGGTTGTGTTCCACCCTTAGTAGGTTGCATTCGAATGTCATGTGCATTGTTATCATTTCTTTCTTATTTAAAACAAATATAGTCACTTTATGTTGGAAATTAACATCGAATAGATTATTGCTCAAGTATTCAATTTTAAATAATTTTCATTTAGCTTATTTACCCGTGTGACGGATGCATCAAAATCTTGTGTTTTCCCACTCAATTCTCTTAGGAATTCAACCATGACTCCATAGCCTTGTTGGAAGGCAATTTTCATGTCATCTTCTGTGGGTGCTCTATTGAATTCAAAGCCCTACATTTTTGCTTAATATCATGAATTTTGCTTCTATTGTTTGATTAAAAAAAATTATTTGCAATTTATTATTTCGATGCGATATTTCATTTATTGATACTTACAATTCATGCAACAACTTTCATATAACCACCAAAGCCAAGTTTGTGTTGCCCGTTCTTTTCTAGTCCTGCCTTAGTTGCCTTCGATGTGTCGGGCAACCTATGAAAATTTTGAAATATATTAGATTATGTAAATATAAAGTAATTAGTACATAATTACACTATTAATAGTATCACATACTTTAGTTTGCTCGATGGTGTATGTCCTTTTCTCTTTTCAATTTTCTCCTTTCCATCCAAAACCAAGTCCTTCCACTCCCTCTCTAGAATCATGGGGGGACACTCATACTTTATGTTCTTCTCTAAATGTGTCCTATATTGGTCCCTCATATACTTTAGATATGTGCTAGCAATCTGAAGGACCTTGGTTTTGTTGAATGTGTCATTTCTAAATAACACAACCAAACGATTTATGAGTTCATCTTTTAATTGTTGATTTTGGGCATTCCACCGTGTACGTTTGGTGGGCCTGGAGATCTCAAATGCAATATCATTTAGATGTTTATTAAAATATCATTGACTACAAAAAAATCATGGGATTATTAGTCCAAAACAAGTGATCAATAAGTAAATTATAATTAGACTATATAATAATTTTAAAGTACCTGGAACCTTCTCTATCTTTATGGGAACAAGATCATCAGTCACCACAAATGTGACTGACAACTTTCTCGTACTAGTAATACGGGAAGATCCAGAAAATACTGCTAAAATATCACCACTAGTGGCTTCTGCATCCCCAGGTACATGTCCTGATGCATGGGTTGGTGTAGTACTTGATGCCTTAATGCTGCATGTTGTCGACATTGCAGTCAACAATATAGGTGTGGATGATGGGGTTGAATGAGGTGGTGTATGCACAGGAACATGGACATTACCTAAAGATTAATACATTAAATATATGAGCAATAACACATTAATGGAAGGACATGAACATGTAAAAATATGAGTTGGTGTATGCACAAAACATGGTCATCACCTGAACTACCTGGAGCACCCTGATCATGGCCACCAACTTCACGAGGACACAAAAATTCTTGTAAAAACAACATGTACATATTTTAGTTCATGACATAAAAGAGTATAAAATATAAACCATGAATTAACTTATGTTATAATTAAAGATTTCATGATTGCTTACTTGCAAGTTTTGTGCTCTTTGTTTCACCCTCTCTTGCATCTCATCGGTTTGAGGGACTATGAATAACAATTTAAGAATTTTTTTACTAATTGTTTTTGCGTCTTTCTTATCATTTCAGAAGGGTTTGTGGAATATGCGATTTCATCATCGCATAATAGTGAATCCACCTCTGTATCGATGTTCTCAGCTACTACAGGTGCCTTTCCCCAAACATTCATCTGTGACAAGAATATTAGTAACATAATCAAAATTAATCTAAAACCCTAAAGAAAAGAACATAATAATATAACATTTTGCTTGTATCTAATTTGTACAATTACAATGAGGTTTACCTACTCGGTAGAAGTGCCTAGAGCTACATCCTAGTCTATGCTATGTGTCAGATCAATGTCGCACTGTGACAAAAAATAAATATAAAAAAACATTAGCGAAATGAAACCAATAGACTTACCAAAAAAACTTAATAATAAAATGGTATATTGGAGTCATTAATTGGAGGTTGGTTTAAATGGTATATAGTACGTACTACTCCCATGATAGTAACTTTGTTTGTATCTATGCGATTCAAATTGTAATCGATTATCAGCTCTTCCCCTGCACTTATTGATTTTATTGCACATACGAATACACGGTTTCCCTCGCGCGCCTCGAATATGCAATTGGGTTGCCTATTAGTTGACCTAGGTCGTGTACTATTTATAAAACCTACAATATTCCATGTTGCTTTTGGCCTTCCGTCAGTGTACATAGCCACTGTTTTACTTTGATCATTATCTTTTAGTTGTATATAATTTGTTGACAGTGCATACCTACGCATACTTCGTGTATATCGAACCAGCTGCATCTAATTTTTGTAATTGTAATAGGGTCCGACATATTCCATCTATTCATAAACTTTGTTGTAACAGACCTTTATGCTGTCCATGGAAAATAGGCCCAAACCATGTAATGATGATGGTTCTATGCGACATATCCTCTCGTTAACACAAAAATCAGTTTTTATTAGAGGAAGTTCCTTGGGTACCCATTGTTTCTGTAGATGTTTGTACCTCAAGGGCACCTCAATGTCACCTATGCTCTCATCATCATAAGAACATGATCCCCCTTGAGCAAGAAAAAATTTCATGCATTTATCGAATTTTCTTCTAATCTTTTGACCTCTAGTTGATCTCCCTCTTTTAGACCTACTACATGTATCACTTTCCTCTTCTCTTCCTGATTTTCCCTCGCTCGAGGAAGACACATCTGACAAATACCTATTTGGTGGTACCTACACTCCATCAAATGAGAGAGATAGTTGGGAGAGGGTTGATTGTTATTGTGAGAGGAAATAAATTTTAGGATTCCATGGAGAGAGACGACAAGAAGTTGTAATAGATGGTTCACCATATCTTGTTGATTTTTTGCAAATGCTGCAAATAGATTTGAGGGCGGGTTGTTAAAGGTCCATTATATGGATTGATAAGAATGGCTCATGCTTTTCCCCCAAATTCATCAGTAAGGGTAATGTTGATGAAGAATTCGGCCCTAAAGTTGATGGTGAGATTTAAATTTGAATAAAGCCAACTGGGGCCTCAAGTGCTAATAATTGTATTAGAGTTGCTGCTAATGTGGAGGTTTCAAAAACTGAGCAAGTTTGTTTTCTTGGTAATTTTGGAGTTTCAAAAGCTTAGAAAAATAGTCTTCCTTGTCACTTAAAGGATGTAGGAGGGATGAGAAAGTGAAATGAGCTATACCATGTGGATGTCAAGGTGGTTTAGGTGAGAAAAAAAATTAAAGTTTTAACAAAATATAGTTGCTAAAATATGGCTTATTATTAAACCACTCCAAGATGGGTGTAAATAGAAAGCAAGCAAATAATAAATGGTTTCTATAGGGTGTATTGAATTATACCTGTCGATCCATGAGAAGAATCATCACCTTGCCTTTATGTATACTGTGCAGGATCCTTGTCAAAGGGGTTTAGGTTCCTACATATGTAATTCATTTATCTTATGTTAGCTTACATCTTATATGAAGGTCAATCATAAACAGATTTACATAAGTCACATGATATGTATGCCCAAATTTACATTGTAGACAACATGAATAGATTTATTTCTTGTTACAATATGTAGTCATCATAGTTTATACAAATACTAATATGAATGGTAAAGAGTATTCTTTAGGACTGTATAAGATCATTCATTTCATCACAATACACAATACACAATTAGGGGTAGGTAAAAGTAACTTATTTACCGATTAGAATCAAGTACATACAACTAAATACATGTTTGTCTTAAGCATTTTATCAAATGGTTCACTACCTTGCATAGACAAGGCAATGAACTGTTTGAAAAAATGTCTCAAAGAAATGTGTTCTCATGGTGATGGAATGCCATGACAATCCATAGTAATTTGACTGTCATGGCATTCCATCACCATGAGACCACATTTCTTTAAGGCATTTTTTCTGATAGTTCATTGCCTTGTCTATTTTACCATATTTTTCATACATTGTTTATATTGGTCAAATAATGTAAAACATATATTCAACATAGTTTGGCAATGTTCATTCGGATCACAAATTCTCTAATTACATATAAATTTTTTTAATATCCCAAAGGTCAATTTTGATTTTTACATATAATTACATATAGAAGTGGATAATACCCCATATAATATCACATACCTTGGCAATGTTTACTTATAATTTCATATGAAAATGTTTAATATCCCATAGGCCAATTTTTATTTCATCACAGGTACAACATTCTTGTCGGGGCCTATGTTAGGCATTATATGCAATATTATAATTAAATCCCATATTACATCCCATTTAATTATAATTATGATGCAAAGAAAAAGTCATGTCTATGTACTTGAAATATCCCATTTACATATTGTAGTCACACAATTCTGTCCAACTTAATTAAATAAATAATTGCTATTTATTTGATTAAAAATCCACTAGCCATCAGTTAATTAAATTAATATTTAATTAATTCATCTTCAAATATTCTCCTATTAATTAAATAAATTATTCAATTTATTTTAATTAATTCATTAAACCAAATTCAAATCAATTAAATGAATAAAATCTATTTATTTAATTAAATCCCCCTTTTTCCTCTTTTAAATAAATTAAATAAAACATTTATTTAAATCATTAAAACCCCCCCACTTGCATTCTCCTAAAAATGCAACTTGCACAAATTTATTGAAATAAATGAATTTTATTTTAATAAAAATCCTATTTTCCCTCACCCACCAAATCCACTTGCAAATATAATCTCCTTCTAGATTCTTCTAACCTCTTCCTAATTAGCCTAATCCATTCCCTAATTATTGTCACATTCCTAAGCAACTTGGAGTCACTTCTCAAAGACTTCAAAGTCTTTGAAAAGCATTTAATGCTTTGTGTGTTTAACAATTTAACCTCCAAAGTCTTCCAAACCACTAATGGCTCTTACATGACCATTAATGGCTCTTACATAACCATTTATGGTTAATTCAACTTGTCTCCTCAAACATTTATTGCTTTGACCATGTTTATCCCTTTTGCCTTTGCATAAGAGTTTATCCATTGGATAAAAGCTTTTATTCTTTGAATAAAGAGTTTATTCATTCAACTAACCTTGACCTTAACTCCCAAGGTCATGTCAAGCATTTAATGCTTACCCTCTCCTTTCAATCTATCTCACATTGACACTTGTCATCCTGGGATTGGGTTGAAAGCCCTCACATGGATTTGAAATCATTCAATCCTGACCCTTGTTGAGATTGCTCAATCTCAACCATCCATTGCTCCATTTTTCCTATAAATAGAGCTCATTTCTTCATAATCCAGATCCTGAAAACTTGTATGCATTTAAGCTATAGTGAATTCTAGAGAGCATTTAGCATAAACCACTAATATCTTGTCATCTTGGATAAAATAAATCATTTTAGCATCAATAGCATTTAGTATTAGCTTTTTTATTCACATTTAGAGCAAAATACTTCAATCTCAATCCTCCATAAGCATCCATAGTGCAAAAAGCTGCTGAGAGCTACACTATTTTGGAACTTGGAGAGGAGAGGAACAAAGGAGAAGAAACCAAAAGCATGTTAGGAGGCATTTGGAGATGCTTCATCATATTTATCTTCTTAGTTAGATATTTTGTCATGCTTTTGATATCTCTTTTGATATGCCTATTTAGATTAGTTTTTGATTGATTAACACTAACTGTTTCTTGTGCGTTGTGTCTTATTTATCATTGACTAACCTTTTCCTTTTTGTAGAGCATCACATATAATTATAATATCCCATAGGTCAATTTCAATTTCAAATTACTCTGCAAAGCAAAAGACTTCAAAAAACTTCATTCCCGCAATGCAAAGCAGAAGACCATCGACGCACGCAGGAGAGGAGATTCACAGTTTACAGGTGAGCAGTCACTTAGCTTCATTTTAAGTGCATTTCAAACATAATCAGATTTATTTGTTTCCCTTTTGCTAAAAATTACCCTATCCAATCGGATAATCTAAACCTAAAACCCTATAGATGGTAGGGAACGTATGTCTATGAAATTGAAATATCCCATTTGTGTATAATTATAATATCCCATATAATTACTTGTAGAAATGTATAATTATAATATATGGGATATTTCAATTTCATAGACATATGTAAATGTGATGTTATATTATAATTATATGTAAATGGGATATTATATGGGATATTATAATTATAAGTAAATGGGATATTATAATTATATGTAAATGGGACATTTCAAAACAAAAGAAGATATTTTACTTTGTATAGTAATTATAAGTAAATGGGATATTTCAATTTCATTTTTTACATATAATTATAATATCCCATATAATAGTTCTAAATATAAATAGAACCCTTTTGAACGAGTGCAACTCTTCATTATTTCTTCCCTTTGAAAGGGACACAAACTTTCATAATCAGGTCTGCACTTCTTATTTAAATCAGATGTGCACTTCTCATTTCCAAATTATGCCCCCCTGAAATGAAGTTTTGTATTTTGAAGTAACTGAGATCAAAAGTTAACAAACAAATGGTAAAAGTGAAAGCCATTTTGAAGTGATGCAAGAATTTCATTGTGATTGAAGTGATGCCATTTTGAAGTGATGCAACTTCTAGGACAGTCACACACTATGCAAGGACAGTAATACCCTTAGAAATGTTTGAAACAAATAAATTTGATTACATTTGAAATGAACATAAGATGAAGCTAAGTGATTGCTCACCTGTAAACTGATTAGATAAGTGATTGATCTAGAGGCAGAAAATATAAGTTCCTCATTTACTTTTACCACAAACCATCTTGAATGTTCAAGGATTGGGAAACACTATTTGTCAAGAGAGTGTATGAGGGTCTTGTTTTCATTCCAATTTGTGTTTCAAAGCAAGGGTCTTGAGTTTTATAATGATTGTCCTAAATGTGGATGTGTGTTGAGCCAATGGAATGTGTTTTGGAAACTGGGTGTTGTGAGAACTTGAGGGGTATGTGAAGGTAATGGGTCTTGTGTTCAGTCATGGAAGTGAGGTATATAGTGTTTATCAAGCCTTGGGGTGGTTGTAGATGTGTGAGTTTGTGAATCCTATTAAGGAAAGGTGTTGATGAATTAGGAGAGTGAGAGCACCTATTTGATGGAACACACCTACTAGATAGGTGAGTTGGGATAAGTTATCCCTAATTGGTGAGTTTGTGTGTGGATGCTTTGCATTAATTTTTGAAATCTTTTGCTTTGCATAGTAATTTGAAGTATTTTACTCTGAAATTAAAATTGACCTATGGGATATTATACATTTCTATATGTTCCTAACAATGAATGGATCTCATTATGATAAATTTTGATGTTAGCTAATATTTGATCTCAGAGTTAGAAAACTATTTGGTGTATTTGGTGACTTCTCTTTTTAAAATTTAAATGAATATTTTCCTATGTAATCATCAAAATGAATATAAACAACTAAAATCTATTTCCTACAATTCTTGGGTTAAACTCCTTGACTCAATCACAATAAAAGTCAAGGATAACTTCAAAATGGCTTCCACTTTTATTAAATTCATAACAATTGTTGGATCTTTGTCTAATCCAAGACTTTCATTGTGATTGAAAACATTAATAAAAGAAGATAAGAAATATTGCTGAAATTCATCTAACTATACAACTATTCTATCCTTGGTTCATTTTCGGGTATATGAGAAGAATCCATGGATTTGACATAGGTCTATAATAAAGTTTTAGCAAAAGGGAAACAAATAAATCTGATTATGTTTGAAATGCACATAAGATGAAGCTAAGTGATTGCTCACCTATAAACTGATTAGATAAGTGATTGATCCTGAGGGGGCTCAACACAACACTCTAGCGACTTCAAACCTTTCCTATGTATGTATATGTATACAAAAACATACATACACACAAACACACATATATATACATATATACACATACAATATATACACACACACATATGTATACATATGTGTGTGTATGTATGTATGTATATACATACATACATATATTTGTACATGTGTGTGTGTTTTAACAAATGATTTATTTGATGAAAACTTTTGTATATGTGTGTGTGTGTGTGTGTGTGTGTGTGTGTGTGTGTGTGTGTGTGTGTGTGTGTGTGTGTGTGTGCATGTGTGTGTGCGTGTGTGTGTATGTATGTATGTACATGCATATATATATTTATATTTTTAACAAATGATTTCATTGATGCACATTTTTTTATCTAATACATTGGAAGTGAAATAAAATTATACATTTCACAGTAGCTACATAATATGGTTAGCACTTATAATAGTATGGTGTTTCATTTATTTGACTTTTTAACATTTTGTCTTTAAAAAGTTTCAAACACTCTTCTTATTTTACAACATTGTGGGTTATGGCATCTTATTTTCAACCCTTGATAGATATTGCATCTACTTGCTCCACCTTGAGCAAAAAATTGACTTGGTTCATATCTATGCTATTTACCATCAATTCCTATATTAGGTATACAACTAGATATAGTTTTTACCTAGAAGCTAATAAGAAACTATTTTGATATTCATACCTCAACAAAAGTAGATTCCCAAATAGTTATCTTATTTGTTGAGTCAAGATTGGTGAAAGGAGTCTAAATCAAGCTATTTTAGTGTTTTAGATTTTTCTTGAGAAAGTGCTTGCTTAATGAGCTTTGATGGTAAGACTTTTTATTTTCCTAGTTGTATATAAGGTGTAGACTAGGGGCATGTAATCATGTTTTTAAACTCATTTCTATTTCTCATAGATTACTTGGCCTTTGGTTTTGATCATTCACATCTCTTGGTTAGGAGGGTTCAAGTATAAGTTGCACATGATGCCCTTAATCACCCATTCTACACTTCAATGGTTAGCCTCTACATCATTCTAGTTGTACATGACTAGGCTTAGGGAATCACAAAAAAAGATAAAGAAAAATGAAAGAAATAAAGTATGATTGCCTAGCATGGGACTCTTTACTACTGATAATCAAATTAGACAAATATTTTTATTTGGCTTCCTGATTTTCCTTGTTTTAACATGTTGAGCATCTTTTGGCTTCTACATTTCAACCCATGAATGGAGATATTTGATTCCCCTTCTTTCATGATATTGTGAATCAAAGTCAATCTTTTTCCCATTTGAGATATGGCACTGCCCCCATATGAGTGGATATTGTTCGGCTATACATGCTACAATGGTTTAACTTTCTAAATGTCTTGTTGGACCTGCAACTATACAGTGACCAGGGAGTGACCTAAGTTTCTAGCAAATGAGGTAGATGTTCCCTACCATCTATAGGGTTTTAGGTTTAGATTATCCGATCGGATAGGTAATTTTTAGCAAAAGGGAGGAAAATAAATTTGATTATGTTTGAAATGCACATAAGATGAAGCTAAGTGATTGATCACCTGCAAACTAATTTTCTCCTCCTGCATGCGCTAATGGTCTTCTTCTTTGCCTTGTGGGAATGAAGTTTTTCGAAGTCTTTTGCTTTGCAGAGTAATTTGAAATTGAAATTGACCTATGGGATATTATAATTATATGTAAAATTAAAATTGACCTATGGGATATGTAAAATTAAAACTGACCTATGGGATATTAAACATTTTTATATGAAATTATAAGTAAACATTGTCAAGGTATGGGATATTAAAATTAAAATTAAAATTATATGGGATATTATAATTATATGTAAAAATTAAAATTGACCTATCGGATATTAAACATTTATATATGAAATTATAAGTAAACATCGCCAAGGTATGGGATATTATATGGGATATGTAAAAATTAAAATTGACCTATGGGATATTAAACATTTTTATATGAAATTATAAGTAAACATCACCAAGGTATGGGATATTATAAATTTCTATATGTAATTATATGTAAAAATAAAAATTGACCTATGGGATATTAAACATTTCTATGTTAAAAATTATTTATGATATTTTTCAAAGGTCTATTGCTCACAACCTATTAGTACATTGATGCAATATTTTGTACCACATTCTACCACTATGTTGTTTTGAGGCTTTTAGTTTGAAAAATAAGTAAGGCTAAACATGAAGACAAATCTATTCAAATTTTATAGGGGGTGATCAAGAGGGAAAGTTAAGGTTGACATTATGCTCACTATGACTAGTTCGTAGTTTGTTCTAGGGTGTTCCAAATAAATGCACTAGAGTATTGCGCTATGAACTAGCTAGAAAAAGTCTGTAGATGTTCATTGGACCAAGTATAGTGTGGGTTTGGTGACATTTAGTTCATGTCCCCACTCATGGAGTAACATGTGGGTTTTAGGACCTAGTTGACTAGACATTGTGATTGATAAACTAACTTGTGGATGACTTGTAGATATTATGAATATTCTCTCTCTCTCTCTCTCTCTCAGATGTCTTCATCCCATTTTGTCCAGTCTCTCCCTATCCTCCCTTTCTCTTTCTCTCTCACATCTCTCTCTCAATTCTCTCTCTCTCCTTCCCTCTCTTCCTCTCCCCCTCTCTCTTTTCCTCTTTCTCTCTCTCTCTCTCTCTCTAGCTTACATTCATCCATTCATCTTAGAGGAGTTCATTTTAGATAAATTTAGTTAATTATATGCTTTAGGGATCTGCTTCAATTAGGATTCATTCAAGTAGATACTTTTGGGATGCAAAAAGGTGGTGATATGTCCTAGTAGGATAGAAAAATGAGGATGATTCTCCCTCTAGAGGGTACTCGAGAAAAAAATAACATGAGTGGTCTTTTGAAAAGAAAAACAAAGATAAAATAGGATATAACAAAAAAATGAGAAGATTTGAAAGGAAAAAAAGGTTGAAAAATAAATGAATCAAATGAGAAGAAGAGAAAGGGGGTAAAAATTATCAAGGGGAAGAGTTGTGGCTAGATTTATATAAATAGGAATTGAGGAGTACGATCTATAAAATATTTTATTTTTACTCTTAGCCTTAAAAGTTCATAGAGAAAATAAAAACAAGGAGCTAAGGAACACTAAATAATGTACTATTTGATCATCATCAAGCAAAGTGATTGAGGCACTATAGATGACCAAAAGAAGTAGTATAGCCTATATACGTATTAAAATTTTGAGCTTTGGGTGCTTTTGGGGGTCACTAATGCAGTAGAAGAACTAGGAAAGTATATGTAGTAAACTATGAAGTTCATTGTTTAAGAGGAGGGTGAAATGTATGTAAAGTGTGTTTGTATGCCATGAAACACGTGCAAAGGATAAACATGGGTAGTGTTGGTGTTCCAAACTAATTGTTTGATTATCTCTATAAAGTAGTTATCTTCAATTATTAAGACTCTCAGATTAGTTGTCAATGAAAATGAGACAGTGGCTTGTTCTCCTTTGCACTTTAGGCTTTGCTAGACGTAGGGATAATCCCTTACTTCAATATCTAAAATATCAATCTCTACATATTGAGATATCGATTAGAGCATAATGTTCCCCCATTTGTACTAAGGATTGAAATGATCCTACCTAATATTAGTTAAATCCTTAATATTTATCTTATTCAACACCTTGAGAACATGGAAAAATTTGAACACAAAAACAAAAAGTAAAATGTTTGTTTTCTGATTTTAGGGTTTTAGAATCTATGTTTCGGATAAGAAGGTATCCTCTTAATGGGATCTATCTAATACAATAGAGTCAAGCCCTACATGTAAGTTTCATTTTATAATAACAAAACATCATACTTAGACAATTGATAACAATAATAAATATATATTACATCAATATGTCCAATAAAGGGTATTATCTGCAACACTTCTTAATGATCCTTTAATGCAACACACATTCCCTAAGGTATTATCTAGAATAGCTCATGCAAATATCATAGACTTGTTAATATATCAAGATTGGAAAACATCATCTCCTCTAATTAGATTAAGAGCATAGATACAAAATAGTATCAGGTGCGTCATAATAGGAATCATTGTGTTATTTCATAACACACCATTAAAAGGATTCATCCATTAAATTTTCCATAAATATCCTAGCAAGGAACACAACATGATGAAAATATTTGTAATGTAAAAGTATAAATGACTTGAAATGTAAGGATACATGTAAAGATAATCACAGAGTACAAGTCCTCCCACATAATTAGAAACAAGTCCTCCCACATAATCACAACATTTAGATTTCACCAAAAAAATCAATATCAAATAGATAATATACTAATCACATACCTCATACATTTAAATCATGTCACTGATCTTCTTCTTCATCCAACTATTCATGTGTATCATCATCATCATCATCATCATCATCATCATCATCATCATCATCATCATCATCATCATCATCATCATCATCATCATCATCATCATCATCAGTTACTACTTATCAAATTGGCATTAGTTTTTATATTCAAAGTCATACTATATATTCTAGTCAGTTAGCACTACCAAATCATGTAGTCAGTACACATAGAGAAGTCAGTATGCACAGTCTAGTCGGTTACAGAAGAAAGCAGTCATAGAACGCAGTATACAATGAGCTATCTACCGAGTATCTTTTTATGACCACCGAGTAGCAAAGATGACACACCGAGTGAAACGTGTTACCAGATACATTGAACCTGGACATGCATATGAAAACGTGTTACAAGATCGAGGCACATCTAACCATTATTACATTGGAAATTGCACCAGAAGACTGTGTATGATTTTAAGGACAATCTAACCAATGAAATATTTTGTTTAGTTATTCATTTGAGGAATCTTGTTTGTAAGATCAGAGCAATGAATTGGATCACTGTTTTAAGAGATATATTTATACAGCATTAGTGAAGTGTATGTATGCATGAAGGAAGACTGTTACAGAGACATAAAGGTCACCGAGAAGGTTTTCAGAGAACAGTCGAAGAACAGAGTAAATAGAAGGGTTTATCGAGTTACTATATGGGTTACTGAGGTATGCTATAAGCAAGGTAATCTATTCTAAGCACATAGAATCTGCTATAACATTTCAGATGTAAAGTTGCAGATATTTGTAATGATTTTATTGTAATATTGTGAAGATGAAAGAGAAACCTTTAACAGGGTAAAAGACTCTAATCAAGTCTATAAATTGTAAAGCCTCTAACCAGGTGCAACATTCAGAATAAATGTTGTAAAATCCTTTAGCAAGGTAGATCTAATAGATCTTGTTACTCCTAACAGGGTGTGCTATCAGAAATAGCTAAAATGTAGCTCTAACCGAGCATTCTTTATTATTGCAGTAGTGAAGTTGTGGGTGCCATCCCCACTGCAGTTTTTCTCTCTAACCAAGAGTTTCTGCGTAACCAAAATATATTTGTTATGGAGTGAATCATGTATGATTGTTATCTATTTGTTTTAACTTTATTTTATGTTACTGCACTATTCTGTTTATGCATAACAGTAAAGTTATTATTCAAGAAAAGTTTTGGAGTACTGATTCACCCCTCCCCTCTCAGTACATTAGCTTTCCATATTGGGCCTAACATCATCATCATAATCATCATCATCATCATCATCATCCTCATCCTCATCCTCATCCTCATCCTCATCCTCATCATCATCATCATCATCATCATCATCATCATAATCATAATCATAATCATCATCATCATCATCATCATCATCATCATCATCCTCATCATCATCCTCATCCTCATCCTCATCCTCATCCTCATCCTCATCCTCATCATCATCATCATCATCATCGTCATCTTCATCCTCATCGTCATTGTCATCATCATCGTCATCATCATCATCATCATCGTCATCGTCATCATCATCGTCATCATCATCGTCATCATCATCATCATCATCATCATCATCATCATCATCATCATCATCATGAGCATTAACTCCTACATCATCATGATCTTGTTCCTCTTCTTAGATATCTTCATCAGGAACATCATCAACTAACTGTTGATCTTGATCATCATGTACATCATCTTCTAGTTAATTTGTATCTTCTTCTTCCATGACATCATACTTTACCAGCCTTCCTCTAGGATCATGTCTAACAAAAAATGACCAACCTGGTTTATGTGGGACCTCTGAGTAAAATACCTGCTCACATTGGCTTGGAAGAACATAGGGCTCATTTCCAGCTTGCTCAAATGACCTTGTATTAACCATTGTAAATCCATTATCATGTTCAATAACCATTCTGTCAGGATCATTTTCATTCAATCATAGTATGTACCATTGGATGACCAAAAGAACTAATTTGAAGGACCCAAAGTCACACTCAAGTATATCATCCAAAATCCCATAGTATCGATTTTCTGAGACTTGAGGATGTATGTCACTTTTAGATGAAATATTAGTCACCTGAAATACTGGAGTTATCCTAGAATCACAAGTTTTCTTCGTGTCATCCAACTTTTTGATGTGAAATTTATGACCATTGCACCACATAGCCTTGTGGTGTTTCACATGCAATATGTCAAACATGTAAAAATTATTGCATCACCAGTTGATAAACATATTTATTCTTGGTCGAATGTATGCAAAAAATAACATATATATATATACATCATTACAATTGAAAAAAATTTAAATAATATGGGTGATTAATATATTTATACGTACCTCTTTATCTTTTAAACCATATGTCAAATCTATTTCCCTTGGTGTAACATTGGAATCTCCATTACGATGAGCTTCTTTAAACCAATGAAGCCACACCTTTCCATGTTAACGTGCGACCAGATTATTGACATCGTTCAATCCATACCGTCATCCAATCAAGATTGTTTTCAACATACAAATGTAGTGCATCCCACTCTTGAGCAACTGTATAAAAAATAACTAAAAATTTACAACTGATGTATATTGAAGATTAAGAATTAATTAACTAAAATATATATAAAAACCAAATGTAAAATGTATTCAGATTAATGTCCATGAATATCCAATAATTACCTCTCACTTTCCTCAATCTATCTTTCCCCATTAGGTACTCCCCTTCAAATTTGTTAATGGAATTGGGATCCCAAATGTGATCTACATGGATCTTTGTGGCAAACTTAGGAAGATATTTAATAATGTACACCATAGTCTAGTATATCATATATCCCTCCACCATAGAACCCTTAGGATGTGCTCTTTGTCAAACCAAAGCCTTCAAAATTTTTAAGTGCCTCTCAACCATCCACATTAACCTTGTGTGTACATGTCCACACAATTCAATCTCCTCAACTTGGTGTATGAGGTAGCTTTCTTGTGCATTGAAAAATGTTGAAGGTAGACACTTTTTCATTTCACACATTAGACGAGGATTTTTTCTCTTCCAATATTTTATATCTTCTTTATGAATTTCTTTATATGACAACCATCTACAAGTGATTCAAGGCACAAATATATTAACGAGAATTAACAAAATAATATACAATATAACAAGTAAAATAAATGGCAAATATAATATTTATACAACAAATTGAACAAATAACACTACTTACCTCATGTATAACACTACAAATAACACTAGATCATCATATATAACTTGCTTGACATTATTGTCGAAGTGATCTGGGAGAGATAGAGGTAGAATGTACTGCAACAATTATAAAATGATATTTTCATTGTTTTTCCAAAACTAGTACTAAACATAATACAATGAAAAGTACATATAGTATACAAATATATAGTAAATATAAAAGAACATGAATTACCTTAATGAAGGTATGTCAATCATGTGTTTTCATCCTTGGCCCAAATTCACTTTTCTTTCTTATGATATTGTTTATGTTCACAAAAAATCCTGTGGGAAATTGAATTTTTCGTATGACCTCTTTTATAGCATTGTTTTGCTACTCTGTTAATAACCAAGGAAGGACACTTATATTAATTTGGTCTCCGGGCCTATTTAATTGAATGCCATTTTTCATTGCATGATTGGATTCCTAAATGTCAGTACAAATTTTAACAATTTTTCTTTGTCACGCCTTCCATCCAATATTTTCCATAACGTCTCTATTATTTTCTTTCCAATACGCATAGTATCAAACAAAATTTGTAGCTGCTCATTGTAGGGCAACCTACTAGATTGTCTGGGATAACTTTTTAGTCCCTTTGGAAGGTGGTAATTAATTCCTTGATGACCTTCATGAAGCATATACATTTAAAAATTTAATAACAACAATCATCATCAATTACAACATGAGTAAAAAAAACAATATAAAAATATAAATTCCAAACATATCATATATGATAGATAAACAATTAGATTGAATGACATTACCTTGATAATTAATTTTATTATATTCCAACTTCCATAGGTGAGGTGCCATTCTTCGTGGTTTTGATGTAGTCTCTTCTTTCCCATTGAAAAGATATTTTTTAGTAGTTCGATACTTATGATTTTTGTGGAGGAAGTGCCTATACTCATCAAACACCTTCTTTCCTAAACTTGTTGAATGACGAGATTTCATCTTTGGACCACAAACTGGACATGCAAATTTTCCCTTTGTTTGAAGAACTGCAAGATCATGTATAACTAGATGAAATATGTTAATTTTTATAATTATATATATTGAATGAATTATTTAAAAAAATGCATGATTTATACTTTAAAAAATTAAACATTATTAAAGGGTGCAAGTTGAACATTATAACATACCATAAAAATGTGTTAGCCCTGGAGCATCATGAATTGTCCATATAAGCATTGCATGGAATTGAAATTGTCTTTGTCCTATTGGTCTCAAGATGTCATACATAGTGACACCATTCCATAACTCTAGCAACTCATTGATAAGAGGCTCAATATATACATTCATATCTGTGTGGGGGAAAAAGCGAGACTAGGTTATCATGCCCTAATCCTACCTTTTGACACACATTACAGAATACAAAAGAGCCTAGAGGTATCACACAATTGGCTACTTCTTTTTGTGAAAGAGACAGCCATGGGCTACCTATTAGGATTTCTATTCCTTTGTTGTAATTGAAAGGTAAGATTATGCAAGTTCAATTCCTAACCCTAAAATGCAAGTGTGAACTAATAACAAGATTGCAGAATTGAACTTAAACAATGGAAAGCTGTAAATACAAAGATAAAACAAGAATGCAAATGCGTACTCGGAGTCAAAATATGAGTGGAAATGTTATGGATGGGGGTGCGGGCGCCACTGTCCTGATTTTGCACCTAAAACTGCACCTGAAACTGCTATCTTGCAATCTGGAAAACTATCCGAACTGCTAAAGATTGTTGTCTATCAGGAGGACCAGGGCGCCCAGGGCCCCTGTCCTAGGGACCAGGGCACCTAGCGCCCCTATCTTGGAAGAACCAGGGCACCCCACGCCCCTGTCCTGGTCTTCTGCTCTGAAACTGGGTGTGTGGTTCCGTCTCCGTCTGCTTCTTTCGGATCTGTAACTTGCGACCTCGTCTGAATCCCAAAATCTGCACTTATATCTGAAAGAGGTGTTTGGGCGGCTATATAGGGTTTTGCCTTAGTCAAACCCCCGCTTCAGTGATTTCCACCTCCACGAATAGCCAAGTTGTATTGTAAAAGTAATGTGTGTGCAGACCTTGTGTGTGTGCAAGATCTAAAATGCAAGTAAGCAAACTAGAGCAACCTAGAAAGTAAACCCTAATTGCTTGTAAATGACAATGTAAATGCTCCAAATCAAGATGCCAAGTGATCTAAAGCATGAATGTAAGTGATATAATGAAGCTTATGTAAAGACATGAAAACAACATGAAATCATACCCAACCCCAAGGGAGGGGTACAAGCCAATCTTTAGTCAGTGATCCCTTATTGCTCTTCCATGCCTTCAAAGCCCTAAGTGAATGAATGGATTTGATGAATGCTTAGAGAATGAATGTTGAGAGTGGTTGAAGTCTTCAAAGATCTGCTCTTTCACTACATATGAGGTTCCTGAAAACAAAATCCGGATCCCTTCTAATGAAGAAAGAGAGCTCTTATGTATGAAACCCTAGGTCGTAATTTCATCTTTTGGCCGACCTAGAGATTGAATCTCCCGCCAATTTCTTGGGGTTAAGCTTTATTTTATGATTGGATCACGCTCCTAAAATTTTGGGAAAAATGTCCGGGACCGTGTGCACTCCGGGCGCCACGGTCCTGACAACTTTTCACCAAATTTTCAGGGCCGTCAGATATGATGATTTTAGAGAGAATCCCGAAGTTACAGGTGATTTCGAGATGTTTTGACCCCTGAAATGAAGCCCCCAAGCTCAGAATAGGGCCTAATTAGGGTTTTTGATTAAGTGATGTATTGGAGGAATAAAATGAAAGGGGCATGCTTTAATGAAAGGGCCCGACTTTATGATGTAGAAGATGATGAAATAGAACCTTTAGACCTAATTAATTTGATTAATTAAGTGCTAAAGGGGAAATGAAATGCAAAATGCAACTGCGCCAAGGTGGGTGCTAAACTAGGTGTTAAATTGTACTGCTTTAGCAAGTGCGTACAATTTATGACGTTACATTTAGCCCCCATTTTAGCGGTCATATGAGTACTACGTGCATATGCAAGATAAAGTACAGAAAAGTAAACATTATTTGAAAAAGGATATATCCATAAGTTGTCGGACGAAGCCCCCAGCGGTATCTGCAGTACACAGTTAGGAACCGCACCCTACAAAACACACGTTAGATCACAAAATCACCTAATGCTTACTAAGGAAAGTGATGAAATTTGTGAGTAGCTATATGCCCCCCCTGTTTTGGCTTGCTTATTAGGGAGGTGAAACAAGGTAACATGTTTACTTACAACAAATTGTGTGAGAGAGTATTGATGAGGGATGTTCACTAAAAAGGCTTCATCAGAGCACTTTTTGGAGTATCGCGAGAGTAGGGGAATGAAAATATGTTTCCTACGCAACAAACGGTTCAGAAATCGCATCTCCCAAACTCAAGTTATGATGAAATGAGTGAAAGAGGAAAATTAGGGTTTTGAAAGTAAAGGTAAAGGAATGAAAGTATATACCTTGAAAGTGACATTTGCATTTGTCACTTTGTTGATTTTGAGTATTGCAGTGGAGCCCACATAGCCATCATCATGCCTTCACGACGACCGAAGCATCCCACGAGGATTGAGATCATGCGACAGGCCGTGATTGACGACGAGCCACTGGACGAAGTGAGTTGATTGAACGTTGACTTTTGATTTTCTGCATTTGACTTTCTGTGATTATTTGCAGGCCCTGGAACCTGACTGTGGGTCCCACACAGGGTGCCATGGTCCCTGTGGGGTGCCATGGTCCCTTCAGGGTGCCATGGTCCCTGTGGGGCGCCATGGTCCCCTCAGGGTGCCATGGTCCCTGACAGGGCGCCATGGTCCCCTCAGGGCGCCATGGTCCCTTCAAGGTGCCATGGTCCCTGACAGGGTGCCATGGTCCCAATCAGGGCGCCATGGTCCCAATCAGGACTTGGCGATAGATACCAGGGTTAGCATACGATGTTCGACAGTTTGCATGAATGATTTTGATGATTGAGTATTGATTATAGTTATGTTTTTGTGATGCAGGGTCTCCCGTACATGAGAGAGCACACGACGGGGCAGATTCTTCGCAGTTTGCGAGATCAGATTCCGCGACTTACTCAGGCAAAGAGAGACACATTGTCGATAGTAGGTTTATGGTCTATGATTCTTATGCCGGCCATTCGATTTCATCCTGTGATGCTGATGGCACTCATGGAGCGATGGGATCCTGACACATGCATGTTCCAGCTTCCAGTAGGGGAGATGATGGTGACACTTGAGGATGTGTACCGCATTCTTCGCCTACCGATCAGAGGAGCTACCATGACATATGCGACCGATCGGTCAGTAGAGGATCATCAGAGGGAGCAGGTATATTGCATAGGGAGAGTCATGCCGGGTGAGACGAGAGGTCGTATCATGGTCAGCTGGCTCTTACATCCTATAAGGGAGGTGCCCCTCATGAGACGTCTTATGATAGCCATCATTGCACTAGCCATCTTCCCTAATGGGCAAGGTACACACATGCATGGGGGTCTCACATGGTGTATCAGGGCTATGGAGAGACACAGGAGAGTATATGCCTGGGGTAAGAGTATGCTTGCATATCTCTATCACAACCTTGAGGAGTATGTTTTTGGACAGGGTTGCAGCTTGATGACATGCACACTTCTGCAGGTGTGGATATTTGAGCACTTTACATGCACCAGGCCTATCAGCTATTCGATGAGTATGGCTAGTGAGTGACCTAGGGTATTTTCTTATCCACTTACCAGCGAGTGGAGATTTGGAGATCTATTGTATTGGAGAGTGATGGTTGACAGATTGACCGCTGAGGTGACCGTGTGGAGACCATATCTGCGGATGCACAGATGGGATGGGATGGAGAGATAGTTAGCATGCCTACAGAGGAACCGCCTACTGAGAGGGTGATATCCACACATCATAGTCCCATTCTACTTTGACCGAGTACGGAGGCAGTTTGGGCTAGAGCAGTGTGTTCCAACTGATGTGCCCATCTACACTCGACACTCACGAGTCCTTCCCAGACCCAGAGCAGTAGCGAGACCCATGATAGATGATATCAAGCTCACAGATATAGAGGGGTCCGACCAGGATGTGGTCACTGATTATGCTGCAGACCCTAGGGCACAACGCAGGTATCTCTCATGGTTTATGAGATCATACCCGGGGCCTATCTTTCCACCAGATCACCCGACAGGCCATCCAGGCCCATGGAGACATGGAGACCAAGATGAGGATCAGGGATCTAGGTCGGAGGAGGGAGAGGGTCATGAGGAGGCAGGAGAGCCCGATCCGCCCATAGGAGATTAGCCCAGTGTCGAGGAGGAGGAGGACAAGGATGACGATGAGGAGGAGAGAGATGATGATGAGGAGAATGAGGATGCAGATGAGGATGAGGATACAGATGAGGATAGGGATGATGAGGAGGAGTCAGATGCAGCTCCCCATCATTTAGGGGATGATACCGTAGCCCTAGATCCTCCCGTTATTCCCCAAAAGGGGGAACACGAGGTGATACGAAGACTTGCACCTATCGCGCATAGATCGTTCGAGTGTGGGGAGCCTAGTAGTTCCCAGTCACAGATGCTACCATATCACGATCCCTACTGGCGTGAGGGAGATCTGGGTATAGTAGGTTTATATTGATTGATTGATGTTTTGATGATATAAAATGGTACTAACACAAAATCTGTTCTACTGCTACAGCTAATGTGCAGGAGTGGCATTCCTTGATCCAGCAAGCAGTGACAGATATCTCCACGACAGCGCAGATCCCTAGTTCCTCACAGGTTGCTTATAGACTTCAAGGGAACGCGGGTCGGCATGATGATTTGTTTTCCCCATTTCGAGTATAGGTAGAGATATGGAGGGAGAGAGAGCGAGCTCTATCAGAGGACCTTCAGCGGGCACAGCGTGATCTAGCAGCAGCTCAGGCCGAGGCTACCTCGTATCGCGTTATCCTTATGGATAGGGATCGTAGGAGTTCCTCTCGGAGCCATTCATGATCTATATCATGGTATACCCCCATGGGTCCACCTGCACGGCCGGATCAGGAGGGAGCATCTAGTCGTCACTCTCCAGCCACCAGCCCTAGGGATAGGAGATGATCTTATGATGTAGGGGAGGTCACATTTTGGATGTGTAGTGACCTACCTTTGTATATTGATCCACACATATATATATATACATGCTTCTTTATCTCAAATGTGTTATCTTTAATGTCTAAAACAATGTATATTTTGCTTTGATTAATGCTAACACATTTGGTAGATGTACATGTATGTTCTGAATTTAATTTCCATGTGATTGATTTCTCAATGCTCCATGATTAAATTGATACATGTGTGACTTAATTAAAATATTTGATCAAGTACTATATTGATGATAAGGAATAGAATATGTATTAAGCCTACAAATCATATAACTAATGTGATTTAATTTGAGTTTAAACACAACATGACACGATTCAACTTAACACATAAAGATATTGTATAATATGTCAACATAATGAAAAATGTAAATCTTTTGCAATTTACATAAATGAATTCAAGACAAATCATAAAGAAACACGCTTGTCAGGAACGAAGCAACATAGATTAAACAAAACATCATTTAATTCTTATTTGCTCTAACAAAGATATGCTAACATATTATCCAATTTTGAGGAAATGAGAAAGGAAATAGATGGGTGATAAGGAATGAGGAATTAAGCATAGTATCTGCGCAAATGCATAGTGTTTATAGGGTCTTTAAGAGGCGTACCATCTACATCCGCTATTTTGTAAGCACCTGATCCATAATCTTGAATAACGACATATGGTCCAAGCCAATTAGGACTGAATTTTCCCTTTTCTTCAGGTAAGGCATTCACATTGCGCTGATTCTCATAGAGGACTAAGTCACCTACTGAGAAGGAACGTTGAATAACCTTATCATTATAGCTTCGTTGTAGAGTTTTGTGATACGCTTGAATATGCTCAAGAGCATTTATATGCTGTTCATCGAGCATCTCAAGCTGTTGAAGCCTTTGTTCTCTATAAGAGTCATCATCTACTATACCTTTGAGAGAAACTCTAAGTGATGGAATCTCTAATTCTAAAGGCATAATAGCATCAACACCATAAACAAGATTATAAGGGGTAGTTCCTGTAGCAATTCGTACACTCGTTCGGTAGGCCCAAAGAGCATAGATTAGCTGAGTACTCCAATCCTTACCATGCTTATTCACGGTTTTGCGAAGAATTTGTTCAATTATTTTATTGGATGATTCGGCTTGACCATTTGATTGAGGATAGTATGGTGTAGAAAATCGATGCTTGATATGATATTTCTGGAGGAATTTCTTCACGTCTTTGTTTTTAAAGGACGTCCCATTATCTGAGATTATAGTGGAAGGTATCTCGAATTGAGAAATAATGTTTTCTAGAAGAAATCGACAAATCACTTCAGTGGTAGTAGAGCGAAGAGGAACAACTTCTACCCACTTTGTAAAGTAATCTGTTGCGGTTATAATGAAAGTATGTCCTTGAGATGAAGGAGGAGAGATTTTACCAATGAGATCCAACCCCCATGCAGAGAAAGGCCAAGAGGCTACCTGAGAATGGAGTTCTTGGGCAGGAGCATGAATCAAATTATTGTGTTGTTGACATTGATGACATTTCTTAACAAATGAAAAAGAATCCTGCTGCATATTTTGCCAATAATATCCCATACAGAGCAACCTTTGAACCAAGGATTTGCCTCCAAAATGCCCCCCACAGGCACCTGAATGCGCCTCTTCAAGGGCAATAGGGATTTCCGATTTGTTAAGACAGCGAAGGAGAAGACCGTTATAACCCCTTCGGTAAAGAACATTAGAAAGAATGATATACCTAGCAGACAACTTGCGAACCCTAGCCCTGGTGTTCCTATTAGCGGAATCAGGAAAGGTACCATCGGTCAAGTATCTTACGATGTGCGAGTACCATTCATCTGAGTCTATAAAGTCGCAACATGTCACCAGGCTGGAATCATCTACAATAGCTGGAGAAATAAGGTTGTGAATAACAAATTTAAGATCAACCATAGGGTCCTCTAAAGATACCAAAGAAGCCACACATGCCATTGCGTCCGCATGTCGATTATCTTTTCGAGGAACAGGTTCTATGGTGTAAGAATCAAATTTTTGTAACAAAGAGATAGCAAGGTCTTTATATTGTGATAATTTGTCTTGTTTCGCTTGATACAGTCCTGTTACTTGTCTTATAATTAGTTGAGAATCTCCAAAAATATGTATGTGTTTTATATTTAGAGCCAAGGCTGCCTTTATTCCTGCTATAAGAGCCTCATACTCAACAATATTATTGGTACATAGGAAATTGAGACGGTAAGATAAGGGAATGGACTTCTTTGTAGGAGAAATCAGAACAACACCTGCCCCCGATCCCGTATGACACTTAGAGCCATCAAAGTATAACTCCCAAGTTTTATCTTTCTCTATACAAAGGATGAAGTCATCAGGAAAAGACTCAGGGTTAGGGAAGGAGAAAGGTGAAGGGGCCTCAACTAAGTGATCGGTCAACGCTTGCCCTTTACTTGCTCTTTGTGAAACAAATTTAAGGTCAAATTTAGTTAACATCATAACCCACTTAGCTAGGCGTCCTAATAAATCAGTTTTAGAGAAAAGATGCTTCAATGGATCAAACTTTACCATGACGTGGACTTCTGAATTTAAGAGATAGTGTCTCAATTTCTGAGTCGCAAACACCAAGGCCAAGCATTGTCTTTCTATCGCAGAATATCGGGTCTCATAATCGAGTAAGGTATGACTTATATAATAAACTGGACACTCCTTACCATCTTTATCATGTTGTGCCAATAATGCTGCAAGAGCATGAGAGGAAGCAGCTGTATAAAGAAGGAAGGGTTGAGAAGGTTCGGCTGGTCGAAGGATAGGAGGATTTGCCAGATAAATTTTTAAATCTTCAAATGCTTGCTGATAATCTTCATTCCATTGAAAAGTGATATTCTTTTTGAGAAGTTGAGTAAAAGGAAAAGTACGATCCGCAAGCTGAGATACAAACCTACCTACAAATAGCTTGAATCTTTCCTTGTAAGCTTTTGAGTTGAGACACATTTCTAGGAGGTGGCATGTTGACAATAGCATCTATTTTCTTAGTATCCACCTCAATCCCACAATGCGAAACTATGAATCCTAATAGTTTTCCACTATCCACACCAAAAACACATTTTTGGGGATTCAAGCGCATGTGATATTTATGAATTCTTTCAAAGATTTGACAAAGGACTTTAATATGATCTATGCGGAGAATGGATTTGGCCAAAATATCATCAACATAGTCTTCTAAAATCTTATGCATATAATCATGAAAGATAAGGGTCATCGCTCGTTGATAAGTTGCACCGGCATTTTTAAGTCCAAAAGGCATCATTATCCAACAAAATGTACCCCAAGGAGTGGTGAAAGTAGTTTTGAATTGATCTTGAGGGTTAATGTAAATTTGATTGTATCCTGAAAAACCATCCATGAAGGATAACAAGGCATGTCCTGCCGTAGAATCAACTATCATGTCAATGTTTGGAAGAGGGAAATCATCTTTTAAAGAAGCCTTATTTAAATCTCAGAAATCGGTACACATTCTTATTTTATTATTTGGTTTAGCCACAGCGACAATATTTGAAATCCATGGGGAATAATCAATAGGACGGATAAATCCAGCCTCCAATAACTTTTCAATCTCAGCCTTAACAAGCAGAGCCACCTTAGGATTCATTTTTTGAATCTTTTATTTCACGGACTTAGCATCAGGAACTAAGACAATATTATGAGTGACAATCTTAGGATCTATACCAGGCATGTCAGAATATGTCCAAGCAAAGATCTCAGGGAATTCACGCAATAAATCATCATATTGTTTTTGTTCCTCTTCGTCCAGACATTTTCCAATTTTAATAACTTTTTCTTCATTGCAAGGATCCATCTTAACATCAGTGGTGTCACTTATGAGAAGATTACTTTGTTGAGGAGTATCCTTTAACTGAGGGAATTCTTTCACAATCTCATCATTATCAATCTCTTTTCCAAAATAGGCTTCAGTGTTCAAACAATAAGGGAGTCCCCTATTGTGATGATAACGAGGAAGAGTATCATATGCTCCTAAAAACTCAGCTAAAGCATCATCGGTAGGAAAAAAATCCAAAGCACAGGCACGCGAAGGATCCTCATCAATATACTCGGGGTGTTGCATTGATAGAGATGTAGAAATAGCATTAACACTAATACATGGTATCTTAGAAGCTTTAGTGCCCTTGCAGGGATTATAGCCAAGTCCAAAGGCATAATTGTGAAGATTATTCTCTAGAGGAACCTTTATCCCTTGTTCATGAGCACCACAACCATTTCCATGATACCCATGCTTAGCAAAAATGCGAAAACCATGACCATAACGATCAGCCATTTCAGAAAGAGAAGGTGGTTTTTCATAAGACAAAGAATCAAACCCTTAAGAATTGGAAGTGCGAGGAGAAGAAGTTTGAGAAGCGGCCACGAAGTTATTACTCATAGGTTCATGTAATGTTGATTGATTTTTAGCTTCTTCCTTCTTTTCAGCTTTAAGCTCTCTAGAAGGAAACTTATATTCACCTACAAAGGTGGGATTAAAATCAAGAGATCCCCAATCATCTTCTGCGAGAACCTTCTCAGGATCAAAATCCTTCTTATGTGTAGTTTCAAGTCGAGAAGAGTCTTCTTCAGGAGCTCCAGACTCATCCAAAGAATTTTGATCATCAGAGAGTGAGGATTCATCGATAGGTATCTTGTTTAAAGAGTCATCACTAGACGAGGATGGCTTAGAAGAACCCCCTTTGGAAGTAGATGTTTGTAAACAAGCTTGGAAATTAGTATCACCTATCAAGGTATATGTCTTATTTTTATAAATAAATTTAACTTGTCTATGCAATGTAGAGGGGATAGCTTGCATACTGTGAATCCAAGGTCTCCCTAATAGCAAGTTGTATGTTAGATTTCCTGACATAACATGGATAGGAGTAGGCAAAGTAACAGGCCCCACTGTGATGGGTAAGGTGATAGTACCTAATGAAGTTTTAGCCACATTATCAAAGCCTCGAATAGGATGAGAGTCCGGCTCAATTAGGGATGTATCCACATTCATCTTATGCAAAAGATTAATGCTACACACATTGAGACTAGAGCCATTATCTACTAGTGTTCGTCTTATAGCAGTGTCTTTCATGATAACCACAATCATCAAGGGATCATATTGATGTTGAATTTCACTAGTAGGCAACTCATCTTGGGTAAACACAATTTGAGCTTTAGGATTCATCACAGAGTTAACCAAAGACACTATATTACTAGATGTATTTGGTGAACGAACATTCAAATCTTTCAAAGCATCTTGTAACATTCCGTGATGAGCAGAAGAAGTTTGAATCAAATCCCAAAGGGATATCTTAGCAGGGGTAGCCTTAAGTTGTTCTATGAGATCATATTCCTTACTAAGAACTTGTGAAATACGTGGAGCTTGTGGAAGAATTTGTTGAGGATTAGGAAGAGAAACTGGAATAACAGGAGGAGGATTAGGCTACCTATTATTTCTGGTGTGATAAGTATGGGCAACCACATGATAACTCTCTCTAGTTATTTGCTTGGCATAACTATAAGGACTTATAGGTTTTCTTCCTTGCACAATGATGATTGGTTTATTTGGAGTAATAAAGGAATCATGATCATACCATCCTTGGACAGTAAGGAGAGGTGATTTAGGAACTTGAAAGGTGGGAGAAGGACAAGCACCTTGGACTTCAAAGAGAGGCTTCTTATGCTCATTCAAATTTATCATGTTAACCAATTTAGAAGTTTTGTTCTTGTTTAGAGATTTCGATAAAGCCACAAAGTCATCAAGAGCATCATCCAACAAAGCATGATCATATCTATTAAAAGGTTCATCTTTTGATTCAAAAGGAGACATCTCCTCATAGAGGGGATTATTGAAAACAACCATGTTACTAGATTCAGTGGAAGAGTTGATAGGAATGTACCCTTGAGAGGAATCATTCAACTTATCTTTCTCATCACAATGGAATGGCATAGTAACAAGGTTTATGAGTTTTTGGTAAAATGAAGGTTTGGCCTCTTTAGGGTTAAAAAACTCATCTAAAGCTTCATCTAATTCATCTTGGCTATACTCACAATAATCATCATAAGCATGAACATTTTGCAAATAAAAGTCTGACATTTTGAAATAAAAGTTGCATAAAACTTAGACACACAATGCAAAGAAACAAAGAACACACTCTTTTTTTTTTTCTTTTTATGAAAATGAAATGAAAACACACTAAATCTAGATCTAGATCTAACAAATGCAATGCAAGAAGAAGCAATGATAGTTTCACGTCGGGTTCACCAAAATGTGTGGGGGAAAAAGCGAGACTAGGTTATCATGCCCTAATCCTACCTTTTGACACACATTACGGAATACGAAAGAGCCTAGAGGTATCACACAATTGGCTACTTCTTCTTGTGAAAGAGAGAGCCATGGGCTACCTATTAGGATTTCTATTCCTTTGTTGTAATTGAAAGGTAAGATTATGCAAGTTCAATTCCTAACCCTAAAATGCAAGTGTGAACTAATAATAAGATTGCAGAATTGAACTTAAACAATGGAAAGCTGTAAATACAAAGATAAAACAAGAATGAAAATGCATACCCAGAGTCAAAATATGAGTGGAAATGTTCGGGACAGGGGTGCGGGTGCCACTGTCCTGATTTTGCACCTAAAACTGCACCTGAAACTGCTGTCTTGCACTCTAGAAAACTGTCTGAACTGCTAAAGATTGCTGTCTGTCAGGAGGACCAGGGCACCCAGCGCCCCTGTCCTAGGGACCAGGGTGCCTAGTGCCCCTATCTTGGAAGAACCAGGGCACCCCACGCCCCTGTCCTGGTCTTCTGCTCTGAAACTGGGTGTGTGATTCCGTCTCCGTCTGCTTCTTTCGGATCTGTAACTTGCGACCTCGTCTGAATCCCGAAATCTGCACTTATATCTGAAAGAGGTGTTTGGGCGGCTATATAGGGTTTTGCCTTAGTCAAACCCCCACTTCGGTGATTTCCACCTCCACGAATAGCCAAGTTGTATTGTAAAAGTAATGTGTGTGCAGACCTTGTGTGTGTGCAAGATCTAAAATGCAAGTAAGCAAACTAGAGCAACCTAGAAAGTAAACCCTAATTGCTTGTAAATGACAATGTAAATGCTCCAAATCAAGATGCCAAGTGATCTAAAGCATGAATGTAAGTGATATAATGAAGCTTATGTAAAGACATGAAAACAACATGAAATCATACCCAACCCCAAGGGAGGGGTACAAGCCAATCTTCAGTCGGTGATCCCTTATTGCTCTTCCATGCCTTCAAAGCCCTAAGTGAATGAATGGATTTGATGAATGCTTGGAGAATGAATGTTGAGAGTGGTTGAAGTCTTCAAAGATCTGCTCTTTCACTGCATATGAGGTTCCTGAAATCAAAATCCGGATCCCTTCTAATGAAGAAAGAGAGCTCTTATGTATGAAACCCTAGGTCGTAATTTCATCTTTTGGCCGACCTAGAGATTGAATCTCCCACCAATTTCTTGGGGTTAAGCTTTATTTTATGATTGGATCACGCTCCTAAAATTTTGGGAAAAATGTCCGGGACCATGTGCACTCCGAGCGCCACGGTCCTGACAACTTTTCACCAAATTTTCAAGGCTGTCAGATATGATGATTTTAGAGAGAATCCCGAAGTTACAAGTGATTTCGAGATATTTTGACCCCCGAAATTAAGCCCCCAAGCTCAGAATAGGGCCTAATTAGGGTTTTTGATTAAGTGATGTATTGGAGGAATAAAATGAAAGGGGCACGCTTTAATGAAAGGGCTCGACTTTATGATGTAGAAGATGATGAAATAGAACCTTTAGACCTAATTAATTTGATTAATTAAGTGCTAAAGGGGAAATGAAATGCAAAATGCAACTGCGCCAAGGCGGGTGCTAAACTAGGTGTTAAATTGTACTACTTTAGCAAGTGCGTACAATTTATGACGTTACAATATCTTTAACTTGGTACTTACCTAGTTGAATGAACAAAAACATTACATAATTATTATAACCATTTTACTACAATATATATAATTTAATGTACATGACTATTAAGTGAAAAAAATAGCTGGAACACTCATTTCCAACATTATGTGCTCCCTTTTTATTGACATCAATGGAGTAATTTTATTGTTGATAACAAAAATAGACCACACCGAGTAAATAGATCTCAACTGTCCAAATGGATTAACAGCGTCCGCTGCCAATGAAAGCCTGAGATTATGAGGTTCTTCTTTAAAGTGTGGCCATTTTTCCTCTATGTCCATAAATGCAGAACCATCCATAGGCATTTGAAGAATGTCATCTTGACTTCTATTGCATGCATGGTAATCCATAAATTGCACCAAGATTTCACACCTAAATAATTGTTGCAAATGTGGAATATAACGAAGAACCTTGTGAGGCACCTTTTTTGTTAGTTGATCTATTTGATATCTGTTGATATGGCATTCAGGGCATTCTGTTGCAATTTCATGTTGTCTATGATATATAATATGATCATTGGGACATGCATCTATTGCATGATACTCCATTCCAATATCTTTCATAATGGTAGATAATTCTTGATATGAGCGAGGTAGAATTTTTTATGGTGGTAACAAAAAATAACCTATCAATCTAGAATGAAAAAATAATTTGTTAATATAAAGAATATTAATGGTACATATTTCACCTTTTATTTACTAGTGACGAAATAACATCAAAAATAGATGACTTATATTTAACATACGTGAGATTGTTATGTTGGATAAACAATTCATAACCTTCAAGTTCACCAACACCAATACAACAAAGAGAAGAGTTGTTTCGGAGCCTTTGTAAAGGGGCTTGTATGCCTTCTCAAGTACAGGTAAATCATGAACAACATCAAAGTCATCTTGATCATCATGATCAACTGCTCCAATACTAAATGTGTCATGCATCAATGTATTTATACCATCATCTTCAACTGTGTTTTGTGGTGCATGAGCATCTTCTTCCATAGGATCATTATCTTTAGCTTAGATATTCACACCTCCATGTTCCTCCACTTGGAAAACCACATTCTTCGGGTTGCGATAGTCCATATCATGTGCCCTAGGGTGCCCCACCTATATAAAAATGATCAACATAAATAAACCATGATCATGATCTCATTAACAAGTTATTTTTTATGTATATAAATTGTTAAAATGATATAAACATTTACAAAAGAAATCAATATAAACACATATAATGAAAAACTTACCAATGGACGATAATCATGCCGCACTTCAATGTGACTATGCTGCCTACAATGTTTCTCAACTGTTGTGATTAAAATTGTTCTAGTCTTTAAGCCCTTACAATTTTTGCAGGGACAATAACATTTCCCATCACCTTTTCTTTTCAAGATAGACCACAATCTAGCAATTGTCTCATTTTGTTCTTCGCTGATATTATTTGACATGATTTTTCTTCACAAGCAAAAAAATCGGTCTATGGAAAATTAGGTATACAACCTTCACAAACCAAGCAAAATGATGTCATAAGTATGAAAAACACTGTTTGCACGATTTTTTATATTATTTACTTGACTAACCCTAAGGGTTTATTTATTTTTTTACTTTTTCACTTTTTTGTTTTTCGTCGGAATTCCGATGAATGCTGGGCAAGATTCCGATGATGGTTGGTTTAATCGGAATTCTGATGAACATTGGGCAAGATTTAAAAAAAATAATTTTTTTTGACACAAATTGCCTCCTAAGGTCTGACAAAACAAAAGAAATCCCATAGTTCGTTGGAAATATGCATCAGAAAATGCACCCAAATGAGTTAGTGATAATGTATCTTGCAACCATCTTATGAATTCTAACTCTATCATTCTTACTTATAGAATTTGGAAAAGTACCATAAATCAAATATTGTGAGATATGAGAGTACCATTCATTAAAATCTAAAGCATGACAATAAGCTGCATTAGAATAATTATCAGTAGTAGTTGGTGAAAAAAGGTTGTGAATCGTGAATTGACAATCCATCAAAGAATCTTCAAGGGAAATGATGGAAGTTGTCCTTTCCATCACATCCGCATGTCGATTATCCTTTCAAGGAATAGGTTCCATGGTATAAGAGGTGAAATTTTCTAACAATGATAAGGCCAAATCATGGTACTATCATAATTTGTCTTGTTTAGCTTGTTAAGTTCCTATAACTTGTCTTATAATCAATTGTGAGTCACCATAGATATGTAAGTGTCAAATATTCAGAGATAAAGCCTCTTTCAAACTAGTAATAAGGGCTTCATAATCGACAATTTTTTTACTACAAAGGAAGTTGAGACAATAGGATAGAGGGATAGGTTTCCCCGGAGGAGGTATTAAAATAACACCCACTCCCAAACTAGTTTGACACTTAGATCCATCAAAGTATAATTTCCAAGTCTTATCAACATCAATAGGGAGAATGAATCATTGAGAATTTTTTTTGAATTAGGTGAGGTGAGAGGAGAAGGCACATCAACTAAATGGTTGGTTAAAACTTTTCCTTTAACTGCTTTTTGAGAAACAAATTTAAGGTTAAATTTCGTTAACATCATAACCCATTTTTCTAAGCATTCTGAAAGATCAGTTTTAAAAAAAGAGATGTTTTGGAGGATCAAATTTGATGATAACATGAGTCTCAACATTTAAAAGATAATGTCTGAAAGTCTGAGTTGCAAAAAAAAGATCAAGACATTGTCTTTCTATCACAGCATAACGAGCTTCGTAATCAACTAAAGTGCAACTTATGTAGTAGATCGGACATTCTTTACCATCACTATTATGTTGTGCCAATAAAGCTACACGAGCATGAGAAAAAGAAATAGTGTTTAGAAGGAAAGGTTGAATAGAGACAATAGATTGCAAGATAGGAGGATTAGCCAAATAAGTTTTGAGATCTTCAAAGCTTGTTAATAATCGACATTCCATCTAAACGTGGTATCTTTCTTAAGTAATTGAGTAAAAGGGAAAGTTTGATCTGCAAGTTGTGAAACGAACCTATGAATAGCTTGAATTTTTCCTTACACACTTCTCAATTGAGAGATGTTTCGAGGAGGTATCATGCTGACTATAGAATCTACTTTCTTTGTATCCACCTCAATACCTGTTGGCATTTTGATGATTATGTTGTGATTGTTATTGATGGACACACACTTGCTATGAGATCACTTTGAGAATGTATGAATTATGCTCAACTGGTAATTGTTCCAAACCGGTATCATCTTGTAGTCTTTAGACTACTGTTGTTATGCAGAAAGTGTTTACCGATCTCAAGTGGTATAAAGACTCAAGCAGCATAGAGAATTCAAGCGATTTAAGGATCTCAAGCGGAGCAGAGCAAAGGAGCCATAAGCGGTAGTTATCTTTTTCCCATTCTTCAATTTTTGTCAACTGATAATCCGTTAAACCGGTATTACTCCAAGTCACCAACCGGTAACTGGAAAGCTGGACAAACCGGTAATACTGTGATGAGTTACCAACTAGTATATTTGTGTGATGAGTTACCATCCACCAACACTTTGACAGTGCTTTTGTGCCATGTTACCAAATGTGTCTAGATTCAATGAACCTAGGAACTTTCAATGTAATCCTATTGGACCGGCATGAAATCAGATTCCCTTTAAGGACATCATGTCTAGGGTTTTAATAGATGTGTGTAGCTGATAGGGTTTGTGGTGGTTGATGAGCTCTTGAATGTCCGATCTTAACCAAGAAGATCAAGTTTGTGAGTTGTAATAGAGTAAGGAGTTACTGAAGAATGAAGTAATGCTGAAATGCATTAGCTATGAGCTACAATGGATCTAATCAAGCAGATTGTGCCATTTTCTAGATCATTCACTTGTTGATTACTCACATCTTTGACAAGTTAGAAACCCTTAACCGGGTAGGCCTAGAAAAGCCTTTGTAAATTGTCTAACAATGTGGTTCACATCTGTGGATCTAAAATCCTCTCACAAGGTAGTCTTTAATTAGACTTATCTCCTAATAGAGATTGAGATTCCTAATAGGATCTGTTCTGGTAAAGAACATTGTATGACCTTAATTGGTCTGGTTACTATTTTGCTAGTTACTTGTGAGTTTCATCTCACTGTGGTTTTTCCCATTTGGGTTTCCATGTCAAAATCTCTTGTGTTATGGTGATTGTGCTTCTATGGGTGAATGCATTATTTTCTATTTGGTTTGCATGTGTGTTAACCGGTTTGTTTGCTAAATTGTTTTACCGGTTTACTGCTAGACTATTAAAGTGTTTAAGTACAATATTTTTTGGTATACTAATTCACCCCCCTCTTAGTATTCATCAATTGGTATCAGAGCCAACCTTTCTATAAGTCTAACCACTTGGAAATAGATATGGGGGAATACACTGTGAGGGAACTTACTCATCGGCTCACTCAGTCTGAGCAAGCCTATGATGAGCTTATGGTCAAATATAAGGCCTCTCAGGCAAAAAGAAGAGAGCATGCTGAAAAACTGATGGAGCTAATTGAAAATAGTTCTTTTGATGAAGCGGACATGGAAGCCCTAATTCAAGAAGTTGAAAAACTAAATGAGTCCAATGCCAACCTAAGAAGGGAACTTGAAGGCCTAATGATCAGAATGTGTCAAGAGCTTGAGAACCGGAGGAAAGTTGAAGATCTGGTAAAAGACAAATATCATGAGATCTCCAAGCTGAAGCAAGAGATCAGTGCACTTACCGCTTGTCTTCATGGAAGCAAAATGGAAAAGGAAGAAGTGCAAGGTGAACTGAACTTGGCTATCTCTGAGAATGCGACCTTGAAGGAGTCCAATGCTGCCATTTCCAAAGAACTCACTAAGTCAAAGGAAATACTTGCCAAATTCAATAAGAGCTTTGTCAAGATAGAGCAAAAGATTGAATCAGCTAAACTGGTAAAGAATACCAATGGACTTGGTTTCTCTAAATATGAGGAAGGTGAGACCTCTAGAACAAAAAGTGGAGCATCAATGAAACAACCGACATCAAAGGATAAAGGTAAGCAAAAGTTCAAACCTATTTGCTTTAACTATCTCAAGGAAGGATACACTGCTAATGTATGTAGAAGTAAGACTTACAATAATTTTCCTTATTTTCTAAATGATAAGCCTAGATCCAATAGATTCAATGGTAATTGTTATGCATGCAACAAGTTTGGGCAAAGAGCATTTGAATGCAGATCTGTCATGCACAATACTGGAAGGTATCCTCAAAGGAATCAAGGATTTTTTCCTAAACCCTCTGGGAACTGGAACCCAAACCAATTTAATACCTATAGTCATTAGTCAGGGAGCAGTGGCTATCAAGTGGCAACCGAATGGAGAGAAATTTGTATGATTTGTCATGGTCATGGTCACACTGCTGCAACATGCAGAAGGAAGAATGGAAACATGAATAATGGACCATGGAGAGCACCTGGAATGGTTTGCTATCACTGCAACAAACTGGGTCATACAACAAGATTCTGCAGAGCAAGAAAGAGTATATCAGATGATATACCAGTCACTCCAGAAGGAAAAATTGATGTTGAAATTGTTCAAGCAGATATGAAGAAAACCTAGAAGAAGAAGCCAGAAGAAGTGATTCAAGAAGAACCAGTTTCTGCACCCAGTGTGGAAGTCGCTGAACCAACAAACTAAGCATCAGAAAAGCTTAGAGGGAGCAAACAGTAAAATATCTTGAACCCCCAGTTGACATTGGTAAAAGACCTTAAGCAGTATGAGATACCTGTCAGATTGGCAGAAGACCGGAAATAATATAAGGCAAAATTAGGGTTTACGCCCTAATAGTGGAGCATTTATTATGGTAGGTGGAGAATCTGTTTAAAAGGAATTTTCAAATCATTTCTCACTATCATTTTTCGAGCAAAGAAGTTTTCAAGTGCAGAGTGAAGAAAAGCAATTTACATTGCGATTCAAATAATTTATCAAAAATCCCAAAGAAGAATCTGAAGCAAACATCTGTTGGATAAGTGTAGAATGCAAAGTGGTATTTCAGTAATCGAAGGAGTGTGGAGCGAAGTTCAAATTGTGAAGCCCTAAATTTCGATCTATGAAGGTATTTTTCAAAATTCCCTATTTATCATGGCTTCAACATCACATACTAGCTCTAGTGCACTCGTTGATCCTGTAGACTTAATTCAACGTAAGGAAAAATATAATGCCCTATCTCAAATACCCGCTGGTGTCATAGTGGAAGAAGGCATTTCAGATTTCATTGACTGCAAGATTGAAGACCTAGGATCTCTGATGATCCATTCCCAATTAAGTCTGTTATGTGGAAAGGATAAGAAGATTAAACCGGAATTTAGCATTCTGAAAAAGAAGAAACTTCACAACGCAGCCTATTTTCTTGAAGAATTTTTGGATGATCACATTTGAATTATTCTAAGTAGAGTACACGGTGATAAGATGTACTTAGAGTAGACACATGATATCACACCAGAAGTGATTCATGCCATCACTAGTTTCTGCAATGTCGGTGAAGTGCCAGCCCTAAGAAAGATTAGCAAGATAGAAATGACTAAGCTCACCGGTTCTATGAGCGATTCATGGGGAATGACTGTCAATTCAATCAAGGATGGTCTGGTCAAATATGCATGTATGGTGATAGGATACCAGACATTCCATGCTAGCAGAATCAACTCTGTCTCTACCGCAGTGGTAAATGCCACCTACAGGATGATCAAGGAAGATGCATCATTTGATCTATGCACCGGTATGCAAAGACAACTCCTATTGAACCTCAAGTTGATCAAATAGGACAATGCTCTAAAATTTAAGTTTGGACAACTATTGGTTGGGTTGTTCTTCTACTTCCAAGGCTATTTTCTAGGAGTAGGTGATATTCAGTGGTCTGCTGACCAACCAGTGACAAAGCAAATCAAGGAAAGACTACAAGCGGTAGGAACCAGTTATCCAAAAGTACTGAACAAATACTTTGATGAGTTCAGATGCAAAATGAACCAAAGGGTAAGAATATCCAGTGATATAGTCAAAAAGTATGAGGAAGACATCTGCTTCACCATCAAAGTTGATGAGTGCAGTTGAGCCTAGACAAGAAGAAGTGGAACCAATGGGATATGAGGTAATGAATGACATGTTAGATGGGTATGCCTCTACCCTAATCACCTCGCCCCTTAATCAAAAGGAAAAGAGAATCGACACCTATTTGGAAAGGGTTACACCGGTTCAAGAACCCTCAGTAAAGAAGGGAAAGGCAATGCCTTCAACATCGGCACCGATTACTACAGAAAGTCCCAAAGTGACCAAGTAGTCACCAACAAAGAAGAAACTAGAAGTGACACCTACCAAAGTCTTTGAGAGGAAGTGGAAGACAAAAAGCAATAAACCAGACTTAGAGGACACTGTCTCTGAAGAACAACCTAAGAAGACTAGGCAAACGAGGAAAAAGACAAAGAGTGAATTGGTAACATCTGCACTGGTAAATATTGATATTTCCTCTTACAAACCTTTGACACATTGTCAAAGAACAATTAAGAATATTAGAAGAAAAGTACTTGGTGATTTAAAAGAGTTCTTTGATGATTTTAATGATGATGAAAAGAAAGAAGTTGAACAGGAAGTTATCAATTATTTATGTATTAATGACTGGTGGCCATCAGAAATTAAATCTGAGATGCCTGATTCTTTGTATAATTCTTTAGACAACAAGTGACACATTGCCATAGAAAAAGAACAAGAAATAAGAGAGGAAGGATTTGCACAATACTTTCCTGATGTACCTTAAACAAAACTATATGAAGTGGTCGAGAAATATAAGGGCCTCTTCTTCTTGAGAAGAAGAAGACTCCTGTTATTGGAAGGAAAAGTTCCAGAAGTGGTCAAAGATACCCACTCCCTTACTCAATCAACTTTAAGACTACATGAAGTGGCTGAAGCCAATAGGAAAGCAGAGCAAGAACCAGAAATCACTCAACCAGATGAAGTATACAATAGTGAAGGAGAACTAGTCACCACTCAAATGGAATCAATTGATGTTGATGCCTTAAACAGTGACAATGTTACTCTGGATGCACCAGTAGAAACAAAAGGTAAGGAGAAACAAGAAGAAGACAAGAGAAAATAGGCAGAATAGGAAAAGAAGAAAGAAGATGAGAAGAAAAAGAAAGAGGAAGAAAAGAGAAAAGAAGAGGAGAATAAGAAACAAGAGGATGAGAAGAAGAAGAAGGAAGCAGAAAAAGAAGAGGAGAAGAGAAAGGAAGAGGAGAAGAGAAAGGACATGGAGAAGAAAAAGGATGAAGAGAAGCACAAAGAAGAGGAGAAAAAGAAGGTAGAAGAAGACAAGAAGAAAGCCAAAGAGAAAGAACAAGCAGCAAAGAGAACTCAGATGGAGACTCCAAAGGCAATTGGTAGTCGAGCCAAACCGGCTAACATTACTAGTCTTATTGACCTCCAGTCTGCAAATGAATCGGAGCTAGTGCTGAGCATTAAGCTTGCTCAAGAGCGATTGGATGCTCTCAGGAGGAAAAAGGAGGAAGATGTTATCCAAACTATGGGGGAAACACTCACCAACTTGATACTCGGTACAAACCTCCCCAGTACCGATTCCTCACTTGCCCAATTAAAGCTTCTATGTACAGTTGTGGAAGACCAGGTCCAAAGCCTAGAAGAAGTTGCAGAAACAAATGCCAAAAAGGAGCATGAAAAGGCTCTAAACATTGCCTTGGTGAAGAAGTTGAATGAGCTTCAGTCAGAACTTTAGAAGGCACAAAAGGACATCAGAGATGCAATGGATGAGGGAAATATACTACTCGGCAAGATTTGTCAACCTCATTTATTCTGTGATGATGTGCTCACTCAGAAGGACAAACTGCAATCTGATATGCAATCATTTATTAGCACCTTCAAGATGCCATATGATTCCTTCTCCACATATGGACAAACTTCTCATTGGTTTCAACTTCAGTCTACAAGACTAGAGGGAGAGATAAGCAATCAGACACGTAATTTGCAGGAACTTCAACTGGTCCTACTGCCAAGACTGCAAATTCTCTAGAAATGCTACCTCAATATAGATGCCCTAATGGTTACTCAAGAGATGAGTACCATGGATGCCATGGAGGAGCAGGTTTATCAGATGCAAACAGAGAATGAGGTTGCTACGTCATTGCTTGAATCATGGTCTTTATCCATGAAGACATTTATGCAGGATTTTAAATCAGTTTTTGACAAGTTTCACTCTTTATTGTCATAAACTTTTTCAATCAGTTTTTAATGCTAATGGAATAGGGGTTTTTCAACTATACTTTGTCATTGTTGGGAAAGGGGGAGTAGTATCTATATTTAAATTTTGATGCATGCTATGTATACTTTCATGTCTATCTCTGTAAGAAAGTAGTATACATTGGATTGTCTGCAAAAGGGATAGTGTATATGATTAGGGGGAGTAATTTTGTTTATGGCATAATTTTATTATAAAACACTTAGATGCCAAAATTTTTCCTATGTGTTGCCATCAATGCCAAAGGGGGAGATTGTTGGTGTTTTGATGATTATGTTGTGATTGTCATTGATGGACACACACTTGCTATGAGATCACTTTGAGAATGTATGAATTATGCTCAACTAGTAATTGTTCCAAACTGGTATCATGTTGTAGTCTTTAGACTACTGTTGTTATGCAAAAAGTGTTTACCGATCTCAAGTGGTATAAAGACTCAAGTGGCATAGAGAGTTCAAGCGGTTTAGGATCTCAAGTGGAGCAGAGCAAAGGAGCCAGAAGCTGTAGTTATCTTTTTTCCAGTCTTCAATTTTTTTCAACCGGTAATTTGTTAAACCGGTATTACTCTGAGTCACCAACTGGTAACTGGAAAGTTGGACAAACTGGTAATACTGTGATGAGTTACCAACCGGTATATTTGTGTGATGAGTTACCATCCATCGACACTTTGATGGTGATTTTGTGCCGTGTTACCAAATGTGTTTAGATTCAATGAACTTAGGAACTTGCAATGTAATCCTATTGGACTGACATGAAATTAGATTCCCTTTAAGGACATCATGTCTAGGGTTTTAATATATGAGCTCTTGAATGTGTGATCTTAATCGAGAAGATCAAGTTTGTGAGTTGTAATAGAGTAAGGAGTTACTGAAGACTGAAGTAATGCTGAAATGCATTAGCTATGAGCTACAATGGATCTAATCAAGAAGACTGTGCCATTTGCTAGATCATTCACTTGTTGATTACTCACATCTTTGACAAGTTAGAAACCCTTAATCGGGTAGGCCTAGAAAAGCCTTTGTAAATCCTCTAACAAGGTGGTTCACATCTGTGGATCTGAAATCCTTGCATAAGGTAGTCTTTAATTGGATTTATCTCCTAACAAAGATTGAGATTCCTAACAGGATCTGTTCTGGTAAAGAACATTGTATGACCTTAACCGGTCTAGTTACTATTCTGCAGATAATTACTTGTGAGTTTCATCTCACCGTGGTTTTTCCCATTTGGGTTTCTACATCAAAATCTCTTGTGTTATGGTGATTGTTCTTCTATGGGTGAATGCATTATTTTCTATTTGGTTTGCATGTGTGTTAACTAGTTTGTTTGCTAAACTGTTTTACCGGTTTACTGCTAGACTATTAAAGGGTTTAAGTACAGTATTTTTTTGGTATACTAATTCACCCCCCCCTCTTAGTATTCATCAATACCATGATGCAATACTATGAACCCTAATAATTTTCCACTATTTACACCAAAAACACATTTTTTTGGGTTTGAGAACATGTTGTATTTACAGATTCTTTTTAAGATTTACCAGAGGATCTTAACATGGTCTTGATGAGATATAGACTTATCTAAGATGTCATTAATTTAATCTTCTAATATTTTATGCATGTAGTCATGAAAGATGAGAGTCACAACACATTGATAGGTAGTGCCAACATTTTTTCAGCCCAAAAGACATCATAACCCAGCAAAACGTACCCCAAGGAGTAGTGAAGGTACTTTTAAATTGATCTTGAGGATTAATAAATATTTGATTGTATCCTGATAAACCATCCATAAAGGATAACAAAACATGAGCAACAATAGAATCTACTATCATGTCAATATTTGGAAGCAAAAAATCATCTTACAGAGAAGCTTTATTTAGATCACAAAAATTGGTGCACATCCTAATCTTATTATTGGGTTTAGCAATGACGACAAAATTTAAAATATAAGGAGAATAATCAATAGAGCAGATGGATCCAACATCTAAAAGTTTTTCAATTTCAGCTTTAATAAGCAAGGCTATCTTTGGATTCATTTCTCTAATTTTCTACTTCACATGTTTAGCATCAGGAATCAATAAAATGTTATGAGTGGATAATTTTAGGATAAATGCTAGGCATATCAAAATAAATCCAAGGAAATATTTTAGGGAATTCACGTAACAATATAGAATATTATTTTTGTTCCTCATCAACTAAACACTTTCAGATCTTTATGAAATTTTCTTTATTACAAGGAATCATGTTAACATCAATGGTATCAATCACAAGAAGGTTGCTTTGTTGGGGAACATCCATTGGTTGAGGAAATTTATGTACCTTCTCATTATTATCATTAACTAATTTAGTGTCTTTCCCAAAGTATTCCCTAGCATTTAAACAATAAGGAAATCCATGATTATGATGATATTGAGGAAGAGTGTCATAAGCTCTTAAAAACTCAACAAATGAATCATTAGTAGAGAATACATCTAGGGAAGGTTGATTGGAATAAAAATCAATATATTGAAGATGTATTAATGAAAGTGAATTAAAGGAGAAGATGACAATGATATTAAGGGATGGTTGCTTAGAGGCTTTGGTGAGTTTAAAGGGATTTTATCCAAGTCCGAAAGAAGTTTCATGAACGTTATTTTCTAAAGAAAGCTTTATCCCTTGTTCTTGCACACCACAACCATTTCTATTATACCCAGTCTTAGCTAAAATGTGAAAACCAGGACCATAAAGAGAAACCATTTCCTTAAGGGAAGGTGGGGCTTCATATGTTTGAATGTCATCATTAGTTGAAGTAGAATGTGTAGAAGAATGTTCAGACTTAGAAGCAACCACAAAGTTGTCACTAAGTTGGTTAGACAAAGTGGGTTTCTTTTTAGGTTCACCTATATCTTTCTCCTTTTCAATTTTAGGTTCTCTTGAAGGGAATTTATATTCTCCTACAAAAGAAGGTGTAAAATCTAAAGACCCCCAATCATCACCTAAAAGCACTTCTTCCAGTGAAGAAGTATCTTCAGGAGAGACTAGTGATTCGATTTAAGTTGAAGAAGAATCAGGAGTACTCAAAGAAGTAGGAGTACCTAGAGATGTAGGAGTGGTGGAAGAAGATTTAGAAGTAGTTAAAGATGAGGTTTGCAAATAAGCTTGTAGATTGGCATCAACAAACAAAGTATACATCTTATTGTTGTAAATAAACTTAATTTGCCTATGCAAATTTGAAGGAACAACTTGCATACAATGAATCCACACTCTTCCTGACAAAATATTGTAGGTAAGAGTATCAGACATGACATGAATAGGTGTAGGTAAAACAATAGGTCCTACCTTGATAGGAAAGGTTATAGTACCTGAAGAATATCTAGACACATTATCAAAGCCACAAATAGTAAGAGAATCTGGTTTAATAAGAGAAGTATCCACCTTGATCTTATGCAATAAATTAATGCTACAAACGTTAAGGCTAGAGCCATTATTGATAAGGTTTTGTCTTATAGAATTACCATTTATAAGGACAACAATCTGAGAGGATCAAATGTGCTTTGAACTTCATGAGAGGGTAACTCATCTTGTGTGAATACAATTTGAGCTCTAGGGGTGCTCATGGAGTCAATAAAAGAAGCCACATTATTAGGTGTCACTCTGGGTGGGACATCTAAAGTCTTTAAAGAATCTTGTAACATTTCATGATACATGGATGAATTTTGAACTTAATCCCAAAGAGATATCTTGGCAGGGGTAGCTTTAAGTTGTTCAATAAGATCATATTCCTCTGAGTTTTTTGAAATACGAGGTGCTCATGGAAGAATTGGTTGGAAAGTAGGAAGTGAAGAGGAGATAACCAAAGGAGGATTAGGTTGCCTATTATTTCTTGTGTTATATGTGTGAGAAACTGAATTATAGCTCTCTCAAGTAATCTATTTAACATATTCATAAGGACTCTTAGTAGGATATCCTCCTTGCACAATAATAATTGGTTTATTAGGGGTGCAAAAGACATCATTACTATAACCACCTTGAACCACAAAGAGAGGCTTGTTGAGGGTTTGTGAAGTTGGAGAAGGACAAGAACCTTGAACCATAGCATGGGTTTTTCAAGAGGTATTTGAAAGTTATGTTCATTCACAAATTTATCATATTAATCAATCTTAGATGTGTAATCATTCACTAGTACATTTGGAGCAGTTTTCCGATGATCGTTCTTTGGAACTCAGACAACTAAATGTCAAAATTCAGACGTATTCAAGGAGGAAATCCTCGTTGCTATTTTTTCATCAGTGATTCTGATGACATGATTCACATCAAAATTTTGATGCCACCACATCGGAAATTTCTATGCACCCGCGACATGTTTTTTTGATGAGGAGATGTCAAAATTCTGACCTCGTTACATCCTTTATCGCCATAACCTTTTTCGATGACCCTTTATTATTGTAACCTTTTCCGATGCATTTTACTTTTGCTAGTGTCCATCAAGATAAGTCTTACCAATAGCCTCATCGGCTATTGACAAGACATGATTTATCCATTACCGCTAGTGTCTGTTCTGTCGATGGACCATATTCAAGGAGATATCAAGATTTTGATGATTACAAAAAATGAACGAGGTTGCATCCTGCGACATTTTTGTCATCGTAGGTATGGCAACATCATTGGTTGTCTTGTGGTGCTCATCAAAATTACGACCTTCCCCAACATTTAAAAAAAGAAATCCTGACTACTTTTGTCTACACCAATGACCCTTTATCACCGTAGCCTTTACTGATGCATTTTACTTTTTCCTAGTGTCCATCGAAATAAGTCTCATCGATAGCCTCATCGGCTATTGGCAAGACAAGATTTCTCCATTTCTGCTAGTGTGTGTTTTGTCGATGGACTTAAATGGTGTATTCTATCCTAATCACATGCTTCTAATTGTTGGTGTTACCATCGGGTTGACTTTTGCCAATTATAAAGGATTAATATTAGCAACATTAATATCAGTGAGCTTACAAAGGATTAAGTGCAGTAGGTACTTCATTATCAGGAAGATAAAGATGAAATAGCTACAAGAATGCATGAGAAGACTTATCATAAGGAATCATGATAGTAAATGCCAAAAATGTCTTGCAACTAGTACATGAATTATTCATAAATAGTCATACGGATAGTCATATTGTCATTTAAAAATACTATCAAAGGAGGATATTATAAAGATAGAAACCTAGAACTCAACACGCAGTCATGGATAATAGTGTAGGATTAGGTATAATCCTAGACCTTATTTAAAGGGTAACATGTGATAGTGCACGTGCCTAAGGAAAACTCTACAAAATAGTGAGCAACAAGACTATCAAGAATATTATTTCAATCTTAGGCATACACAACTCAAGGAGATAATGATTAACAAAGAAAACACTTACAAAGATATATCTAGTCATAAAAGATAATCATCTGAGTTGGAGACATGAGAATATTGTAGAACACAAAGTAGATAGTGCCATCATAAGGTGTACACTCCATTTCAAGGCTCCAAACTTAAGGGCAATACAAGGAGATTCCATCAATGCCAATTGTAGTCCATAAAAGCCTTGTCACAAAGCAAATCAAAGACAAAGTACATTCATAGAGAGAAAAGAAGATCAAGTCTATCAAAGAAAAAAAAGAACTCAAAGGCATTCAAAGATGTAATAGTCATAAGAAATGCACAGAAGCTCAGTACAATGGTGATACAATGTTGCAAACCAGTAATGAGGAGTGAAGAATAAGGATTGTGATGGAAATCAGGTTCTAAATATAGATGCACATGATAGTAAGTTTGAGATTAGACAATGCAACATGGAGATATGATCACCTTCTATGAGAAATAAAAGTGCAGTCATGATAGTATTTTTTAGTAGATTGGACTATCGTAAACATGCACATGGAAATGACTAAAGGGTGGGAGTTTCAGTTAAGTGAACTTCAAGTTAGAATGCAAGTTCTTAGTATCATTCATTAGTTGAGGCATTAGTTTTTAGAGAAAATGTGGATTTCTAAGTTCATCATCAGTTTGAGGCCTGAAAAGGTGGATTTTTGAGCATAATTTCATCAATTAGAATCCCCTCATAGGTCCTACATGAGACAAGATGGCTTTTAGATAATTTAACAACTAAGTTACCGATTTGGGTATGCATACAGATACAAAATCAGGTACAGATTCACGGAATTGGCAAAAAAAAAGCCTTGGGTATGGGTATGAGTAGGTTTGTACACACACACACATATATATATATGACATAAAATATACTCCAATGATATAAAAGAAGCTAAGAGAAAATGTAATCTTGAATTTATTTAGTTTATGACAGACTGAAATGAAATCAAAGTAAACACTTATATAGTGAACTGCATAGATGCAGAAATTGATTTGATTAATGATGCTCAATTAGGTCTTGAAACCCTCAGAAAAATATTAACAATACCAGATCTAGTCATCAAGATAGTAGGATGACAAAATATAGTGATAAATAATGCCACTATAGCTATTGGAAGATCTCAGAGCTAATTACTAATCAATTTGATAACCAGTTGACCAATAAGAAACCACTAATAGCAATTTCACATCCTTATGATAGTATGAAGAAATAAAAAAATATATAAATAAAGATCAAGTTGCACCAATGATGACAGGCTCTGTATTTATGACAATTATAATTTGAATAGTAGTTTGGGTCAGATCACACCCCTTAGTAGGCTCTGATACCATGTTAATTTTAGTAATTAGACTGAGAGTAAATAACAAAAACTGAGAATGCAACACATCATAGCATAAGAGAAACACACAAAAACACAACAATACCCTGGGAAAACCTCCCCCTTGGATGAAAAACCCAACAACACTATTCAAATCTGATTATAATAATGTCAAAATGTAACGAATTACAAGTACACCCACCTAGGGCTTGAGAAAATCAACTTATCTGAATTACAAGTTCTGATCAGAACTTGGTCAAATGCCAATCACATATATGGCAGTCTCTAGGGAAAATATCCTTTACTCAGAATTCACCACCAAGTAGGGAGTACTTGATTAGAGGTCTCTAGAGTTGCACATTGGATGAACTCACTCAAATGAGATGAAATTCCCTGTTGATGTCTAATGTCTGATCACTTCTCTATTGATCACTTGTCTTCTTAAGGACTTCACAGATCTCAAGATATGGTTGCTATCCTTCAATATGTATTTGCTGAGCCTTGGATAGATTCGTTGACTTCCAAGGAAGATTTACTGATATTGCAGAAGGACTCGCTGATCTTCAAGATAATTTGATTCTATGTGAAAGGCTTCAACTTACCTTGACTTTATATAAGTTATAATACCTTAACTTTGCTAGGTCGGCCATATGAAAATTCTTGCCAAAATATAAACAAATAATTTCATTTTACAAGTTACAAGTATAGGTCATGACCTATTTACAAGTTACATAATTTTGGTGCCAAGCCATATTTTACAATAACCTTTAAACACAAATCTCCCAAATAGGGCCCAATAAACATGATGACAAATTGCTACTTCATGAAGTCATAGCCAATGCATAATAGCTATCTAGAGTTTAACTAGATACATCAAGAATCCCATCAATTACCAGAACTCAGTTGGATATGCAAAAATCAGAGTTAGCTGTAGAAGCATTGCAATCCATCATTCAAGATATCAATTCATTGGATCCTTGGCATACTTCTAACTATAGAGAGTAATGTATTAGGCCTAGTTTTATTTCAAATTTTGAAACTAACTAAGCATTTCAACATTAAACCATTAGGATCAACATCATGCTTAAAAAATCCTAAGCTTATAAAATATTGTCAATTCTTTCATCAAAGCATTTTACTGAGGATTTTAGGGAACATAGAAATCCCTCTTAATCCTTAATATAAGATGTGACAACCAAATCTTATGATGATTACATAATATAAGAATCCAATAAGGAAAGAAACCATCATAAGTTTTCATAAATCAGAATGAGAAATGTTAATTTCCTTTTCCCTTACTTTTACTTTCTATGAAAAATGACCCATAGCACAATCATTATGAACATGGCAGACCTTCAACCATCTTCTCAAGTGAAGGAATGAGCTGAAAGCTTGTATAGGCTCTCATGTCTATTCCCAAGATCCCTTTGAAGCTCGAAGCATGATAGTTCAAGACTATCTCAAAGAGAAACATCAATGTTAGAATCAAACATGATTCAACATCCCAATAGAATGAATTAATAATAACATGAAAATTCATGAGCATGATTCAAATATAAAAGAGCTTCTCTCTTTATTGGCTAGTCTTCCATACAATCCACCAATGCTCTTAAGCCGTTCCATTTTCAAGCCCATGGATCTCCAATGGCAATGTGGCCTTCGGCCCTTTCCATCACACATCATCTACCAGTAGTCATGCATTTCATCCTGATTGCATTGATATGTGATTGTTTTCTCATACAACTTGATGACTTCAAGGTGAGTGACTATATACAATTTTAACTCAGGTTGTGCCATAGATCGCTAATTCTAAAATCAGAATCGCCCTTACCAAAGTTATTGACTGTCAAACATAAACCAATGTGTCCAAGATTAGTTTTCTATGTGCATGGAGATGAATTCACAAATAACCTTGTGAATTGCCTTAATTCAAATTGGTGACTCTCTTTGGTTGACAGATTTGATATAAATTCAATGTTTGGGCCAATATATCCATTGACTTCTCAGTAAGAGAAAACTATACATCGATAGTCCAAAGAATATGAAGAATCTCACGGTCATCAATAGCTCTTCCTAAATGAGGTCGTTGTGATATAATATGATCAATTTGTATAATTTGAATACCTTCAAACATAGTATAAAACTACACTACATTCTTTAATGAAATGTAAATTGTTTTCCAAATATTGAACAAATAATAGGAAAATAACCATGCCAAAAGAACTAAGAATGTCATATGTTGATCACACCTGATCATATTATTGTATTATTGAATTGCAGTTAAATAATGACTAATTAAAAAACTAAAACAAGTGTACGTCTTCAGAGAAGCAATGTACATAAGCCAAGTTGTCTTTCCAGTCAATGCGTAAAACTAATTAGAAGGAATACAAAATAATTATGTAAGCACCAACCACTCAATTGAAGAGACACATTTTATAGTTGAGCACAAACATATGATTGACAAATACCAAAATAATCGAGGCCACAAAATCTCCATGCTGGAAGTGTCCACATCATTCTAGATGAATAATGTCTATTAAATAGGATAGATACTTCTATTCTGCATTGTTCTTAGGTTTCATCATCAAGAGATTGAACAAAGTCTCAAGTATATTCAACTTTTATGAAAAGAAGGCAGAAACTAATCAAGCATTAAGATTTAATAAATATTTAATTCAAAATATAATAGGAAGTGTTCCCCATACAAACTAACTATATATCACATATGTGCCATGATGAATGAATTAGAATAGACCACTATATAGTATATGTTTCCAACTGATTTTCTATACTTCAAAATTAAAAAAAAAAAAAAACTCATTTCATTCATCTTTCAATATTCCTATTTATGCTTTCTACTTTCTGTAATATCCATCAGGATACTGCAACTAATACTGGTAATATTAAGTATCAATAATTTATAACATATTCAGATCAATGCATCAAGGCATCATCGATATTCAGATCTGTAAAATTATTGATATTTGGATCATTGCATATTGAAAATCACATCATGAATTTGAGTTAAGAATAATGTTATGAGATACACATACTCAAAGTAGAGAATAACTGAACACCAACTTCCATAACTTGAACTAGGGTTAGAAGAAATTATTAACATAAAGACGAAGTTCAAACTAGGGTGACTATTACAAACCCTAGGATGACAATTATAGAAACCCTTAATAAAATACAAGGAATACTAGGGTTTGAAGCTAGAAGAAAACAAATGCACAAAATCAACATATGAAAGCACTCTTTGATGAGATAGTTAACAAACAAGAAAACCCTATGCTCTAGTTAAGACCCCAACTAGGGTTACAAAACAAAGTACTAAAAGAACTAATACTAATAACAACAAAGAAAACATATACAAATCCTCAAACTAAGTGAACTCTTCTTAACATAAGAAAACAACTGAGAGTAGAGGAATAAGGACACCTGTATTCTAAGATTTTATTTGATGGTGCATAATTACTTTCAAAAAAAAAAATACCACATGTTCGTCATAATTCTGACGTGATATGAAATCTACATGTAGACACCTAAAAATGGTCAACGCTTGTGGAATCGTACTTTAACATTTGCGCATTGCCTTATTTTAGGGTTCACACTTGGTCTTTATCATTTGCGAGCATCGAGTCTTTCTTCTGCATTTCTTCATTTGTCTCGCTTTCGAATTTGGTCTTGTCGGTAGCAATATTTGTCATGATTTTGGTCAATCTTATCCTGTCGCATCTATGTGCGTATTCATTTGTCATCATTTTGGACATCGTCAATCCTAATTAGGGTTTTGTCCTCTTATCAATCTTGTCATCATGCGATCGATCCTTGTCCTCTTGTCATTGTTTTCAATCTTATTATCTTGTGATCGATTTGTCATCATCCTTGTCTTTTGATCAATTTGTCATCAATCTTGTTGTCTTGTGATCAATTTGTCATCGATCGTTGACATTTTCAAACTTGTCATTTTGTGATCTATTTTGTCATTGATCTTTGTCCTTGTCAATTTTGTCATTTTTGTGATCAATTTGTCATCGATCGTCGTATTTCTCAATTGTGTCAATTTGGATCAGTTAGTCATTGTTCCTCATCAATTGGTGCATTTAATAATCAAATCGTTTGTCAGTATTAGTCTTTTATCAAGTCAGAATCATGATCAAATCGAATCGATATCGATTATCTTTTGTCAAGACCTAATTGTCATCCTTGCATTTCTAATTCATCTTTTAGGGTTTCATGATTTTATTCATTTATCCCTGTTTGTCATTTCTCCCTCTAGGTTAAATAATTTACTTATTTATCCTAGGTCTTCGTGTCACAATTAAATGTTTATTTAATTGGCTAACTAATTATTCCTCTTTTTGTGAATTAATTAATAAATGACAAATTATTAATTGATTTACCTAATTTCTCCTAATTCCTAAATTCCTAGTTTTTCATCAATTTCTAAATTCCCTCTTTGTGAATTAATTAGTAAATGAAAAATTATTAATTAATTCACTAAATTCCTAATTTCCTCATTTTCTAATTTCCTAATTCCTAATTTCCTCATTTTCTAATTTTCCTATTTTCTAATTCAATTTCCTCCTATTTTTCTCCTAATTTCATGGGAATGACATTTCAATTTGTCATAATTTGTCATAATTGACAATCAATCAATTTTGACATAGAAATTTGTCATAGTTTTGTCATAAATTATCAATCAATCAATTTTGCATAGAAAGTGCAAATTTGTCATAAATTTGTCATAATTGACATTCTTGATTTGCAATTTCCATTTGAATCTCTTCATGCTAAATTGATCATCTCTCCAATTTGTCTATAAATTGGATGAATTTCTTCAATCCCAACTAATCACATTATCGAACGAATCGATTCCCGAATCAATCATGCTTCGAGTATTCTTGAGCAATCATCTTGTCTATTTGCTTTCATATCATGATCATGCACTAGTAGGTGAGATCCACAACAAAGCTATTTGAAGGAGAAAGAAGGACAATGGAGCCACATGAAGGAGACATTCAAATCTGCACGTGGTTTGCTTAATTTTCAAATCTTGAATGTTTTGTTTTCATGTCTCTATTGGATGTAATTAGGATTGATCATTGCATTTGAGCTTTTGTGATTGAGCTATGACTAATATTGAACTGCTTGTGATGATTTCCGATTTCCTAGCTACATTAATTGGTGAACTCGATGTGAACTAACCACTTAACCATGCTTTTGAGTGCCTTTGAGTTGATTTGTAGGTTAAAAACCCAAGAAACAAGGTAATGCAGGGTTTTCTAAGAACTTCTGCACCTGTGTCAAGCATTCAGCACCTGTGTTATACATTGTGCGCCTATGTCAAGGACAATCTGCGCCTGTGTCAAGCATTCTGCGCCCGTGTCAAGACTTCTGCGCATGTGTAGGGACAGAAACAGAGGTAAAGGGCAGTGTGTTTTTACTTGCAAATTGTTCTGTTTTGCATGCTGTTTTTGCTTTTTGGTTTTTTTGGTACTGATTCTCTGTGCAGAACCTTGGCATACACATGGCAAAGACAAACAAATGAAACTACTAACACATTTTTGTGTAGGTTCGATAGTCAAAGACTAGACATATCAAACTTCTGACTTGGGTTTTGTAGATTGCCTTGGAATACAACTAAACTTTGTGTTTGTAATTAATATTTAAGCACCTAGTATTATTTCTAAATAGGATGGAATGAATATATGTTTGCCTTGATTGTTGAGTTTGACATTGGAGTAGGAGAGTATGTTCTCATCCTTTTTAGGGTGATCAGAAATTCAGATCTTCAATACCATGCTCATGTTTTTGATTGTGTGTCACCTTTAGAGGGCCTGCCTTCCCGACCATTTGCTTTTGCAAGCAAGTGATAATCATGAGAAGGGAATGACCCAAAGTGAGTATGGCTAGAATACCTTGGCATTCTAACTCACTATAAATGAATACCTGATGGGTGAAAGCTTTGAAGGAAGGGTTACGTGGGAATTGCAGTTGCTTGGGAAGTGATGACCCTTGAACTCTTTCTCATATCAACATCTAAGTAGGACCTCACGGTCTAAATCATGCTTACGTGACTACATTTGTTTGGTATCTTGATGGGCTTAATGTCTCAATCACACTTGCGTGATATCAAGGAGTAACACTTAACAAAAATCCTTACTAAACACCTTGTATTTAGAGGCCAAAAATCCTTGTAGTTGCTTGAGAAGGACAAGTTCAGATACTTGGAAGAGATACTAAGTTCGCCATGGGGAGATTTCCATGGGGACTGATGCTTGGCTGCCCTGAGAAGTGAGTGCCATGGAGGGGAGCCCGTGGGGTCAAGCATCTATGTATTCTCCTTGAATCTCATGATGAGTCTACCTCTCAAGTACCTAATGTCCTTGCCTACCATAAGAAATGTGTTAATGAGCATGATTGTCTTGAGTCTAAGTTGAAATATCTTGTCTTCTTTGTTTATCAAAAGTTGAATTACATCTCAAGACAACTTGATTCAAAACAAGGTTAAACATAAGAACATTTCTTTCAACAAAGTTCAAAACATCTTCAAACATGGTTGTCAAATATTTTTCAAAAATCTTATCTCAACATTCATGTCACTTAGATTTAGGTTCATCCTAGGTTTGCATTTTGCAAAGTCATTGTCAAGTACCAAGGTTAGGTTTCACCTAGGTCATACTCCTTTGCATATCAATAAGGGTCATCCATTTTGCATGTGTCCTCTTGCATTAGAGTAATACCATTGCCATACATTTGCATTTGCATACCCTAGGTCTCTTCATCAACCTTAGGTCATTATCATATCATATTAGGGTCATTTGCATAGTAATTGTTCCTTTGCATATAGTGTCAAAACTAGGTTTTGTCATACTTGAGTAATCCAAATCTTTGATAAACCTTAAGTCATTGTTAGGAAGTCTAGACCTTATCAAACCTTTTCTCCTTTTGTCATTATTGTCATTTGGTCAAACCTAGCTTAGTATCCAAGCATATAGGGGAGACATTGTCATTTGTCCTTTTGTCACTTGGTCCTTTTGTCCTTTGAGGTCTAGACATCATTTCAATTTCCTAAGGGTCTCTTTTAGATTTGCATTCCAAAAAGTTTTTCAAAATCTTCAAAATACAACCAAAAACATAGGTTGCATTCTTGCCATAGATTGCATTCTCATTTATTTAGTTTGCATTTAGTTGCATATCATATAATGTCCTTGAAAATTTCCAAAAATATTGCATTTGCATAAGTGACATGCCTGTTGAAACAAGATCAAAATCTAAAAAGATGGGTGAACTAGCGTATCAACACATTGACAACATATCAAATTCACAGTTTCAAACTAGTCAAATAGTACAAATTGAAGGTTTATCAAACACATCACTACCACCATATGGAATGGTTCAACTTGGACCACCTCCATTATATGAACCAGTGTTTGTACCTATGAAACTAGGACATGGGAGTGTTCCACCAACTCCAAGAGGAAGTGCACCTTTCAATTGGAATCAACCAAACCTGCAACATGAAATTCAAACATTACATGAGGAACAAACCCTTTCAAAAGGATTTGGTTCAGATCAAGGCATTCAACAAGAAATGAATCCAAATGTCCAACCAGATTCTCCTTCAGATTCCAATGCTTCTGATGATGTTGACATGTTCCTTCAAGATCCAAAGTTGACGTAAAAGATGGATAAATTCTTGAACAAGGTCTTTAAAATGTTCCCACAAAAATATCTTAACATGATGAGTAATGTGACCTCCTTAGGTGAGCAAATCAATGTGCAAAAACAAAAAGGTGGTGAGCTGTTAAGTTTCTCTCTGCATCCAAATGAAGAAAATATGCAACAAGAAACTCAACCTACTTTGATGAGTAAATGTGCTTCAAAGGCATTGACAGTGACTATTCCTCAAAAGTCACCATTTGAGACAATAAATAATCCATTATTCAACCCAACACCTGTAACACAAGATCAAATGAAGACTATGCAAATATTGACAACTATCCCTCAACAAGAAGTGGTTCCTTACATGTATACAATTGGATCAAAATCTAAGATGCAAGAAAGCTTCACGACTGGGATGCCTGATATCACCAATGTCCAAAAAAATTCCACGATGCAACAAAGTTATTATATCCCGTTAAGCTCAATATATTTGCTAAACACTATTGCGACAGATCCTTTGATAATGGCGACACAAAGAGCTACGGATAGTGGTTTGCACCAACAAAAATTGTTGCAACAATTGAGTAATACATAAAAGGTGCCTACAGGAACAAAGAAGTTGTATACAGATCAGGATTTATGTCCTAATCCATTTGATAAGAGCTTATACATGCCTCCATTCCCTAAACATTTTGAGGCACCTAATTTTGAGAAATATAAAGGGAATGGCAATCCAAAAGACCACATTCGAGTATTTTTCACGGCATGTATTGAAGTGAGTTATGAGGAAACATATTTAATGCGCTTATTTGCACGAAGTCTCATTGGACAAGCCATGGATTGGTATTCGCATCTGCCAAGAAATATAAAGACTTGGTCTGAATTGGCTCAAAAGTTTATATCTCACTTCGCATTCAACATCGATAGGGACGTGACCATGTCAGATTTATGCAACACCAAGCAAAAGCAAGGCGAGCCGTTAGTGACTTTCTTGCAATGATGGCAAAGCTTGTATAGTCGTTCTTCCCTAGATATACCTGAAGAACAACAAGTGAATCTGTTTATCCAAAATTTGGTCTCAGAAATGATGTACGAACTAAAATTGAAAAGTCCCAGTACTATAGAGAAACTCATTAAGAGAGGGATGAACATTGAAACTGCTCTTGTAGCCAAGGGAATCATTAAGCTTAACAAAGACAGTGACAACACAACCAATTCAGGGGACAGAAATAGATTTTGGTATAAGAACAAGAATGTCACTAATGATGGAGTTGTTGATGCAAGAACGGTGAATGCAAATCAACCCCCGTTCACAATCAAGAAATTAAGTGTGCCTAATATGTCAACTATGGAACAAAATCAAACACCAGTGAGCAATGTTACTCAACAACCACAATACCAACAACATCCTCAGCAATACACTCCACAATATAATCAATAACAAGGCCAGCAACAAAATCAGCAGCACAAACCTTTTCGATCAAGGGATGGACCTCCTCGACAATTTACACCATTGGGAGAGTCTATTGAATTAGTAATGAAACAATTAATACAAGCAAAATTTATTAAGCTACCAGATATTAAGGCAGAACCAGTGGTAAAACCACACTGGTGGAATGATAATGCATACTGTGAGTATCATCGGTCAAAAGGACATAAAACCGCGTCATGTTTTCAATTGAAACATATGATTCAAGACTTGTTAGAGCAAGGAGTAATTGAGATAGATCTGCCCAACGCGACCTCTAACACTGATCATACCATTTTCAAAACTCCTTTGCTTGATCATGACAAGGGTATAGCGTCTTCTTCAAATTCTACCCAAATAGCAAATTATGCAAATACTGGTTATAACAATGTCATCAATTGTTTTCAAGCATCAAATGAGTATGTTTCCACCCTAAGAATAAAGGAACAAGATCCTTCTTGCGTGGTCACCACTCGTCGATCTAAAATAGTCCTGAAAGGAGCTCCTGCAGCTCCTGCAGCTCCTTCCAAACCAACTCCTGCAAGTCAATATAATCTCTTGGATCATCTAGGAAAGACACCTGCACAAATATCAATCCTTGAGTTGTTGAAAATGTCCCCCATGCATCGTGCAGTCCTAGATAAAGCTTTAATTGAGTCCACTGTCCTGACAGACATTGATGTTGACCAGTTTCAAGCCCAAATTGGACATCTAGCTATTTCCCAAAATGTTGCATTTTCTGATAATGATATCTCACCTGATAAGCTCCCTCATAATGATCCTTTACACCTTGAAGTCTTTGTCCATAATTGCAAAATCTGACGAGTCTTGATAGATGGTGGAGCGGGTCTTAATATTTGTACCTTGAGAGTGGTCATTGGCCTTGGATATATAGAAAATGGCATTGATGCTTCCAGAAGAATAACAATCAAAGCATATGATGATGCTGAGCGCCCATCTAAAGGGATAATTACATTGCCTATCAGAGTCAGTCTAGTGATAGAAAACACTTTCTTGCAGGTCTTGGACCTTGATCTGCTTTACAATATGATTCTTGGCCGTCCATGGATCCATGCAATGAAAGCAGTTCCATCCACCTATCATCAATGTTTAAAATATCCTTACAATGGAACTGAGATAACAATTCCAGGAGATCCTAATCCATTTCAATTTTGTGCTGCCCTAAAGGTTTCTCCGCAGCAGCAAGTCCCAGTCAATAGAGAGGCCAAATCACATAGTTATGTGGATCCTAATGAATTGTTAGATGTTGTCAAAGGAAAATTGAAGATATAGGACCAAGGATGCGGAGAATATTCAATGGATCAAACATTCCTCATCGAGAATTTACCAATATCTCCAAAATCATATGGCAAACCACATTTATTGCAAAAGCAACCTAAGGTCGTTATTCAATATCAGCCTCCCACTACATTTACAAGATGGGGTGAACTTGACAAAGAAACTTTAGATGATGATGTCATAGATTGGCTTTATAAGGATCCAATTGAGACCCCACCTGTCAGGTTGCCAGTGGAACGGTACGACAAAGGATTTACTATGCTGCAAAAGAAAGGATATGACGGCTGTAGTGGCTTAGGCCTGAACAAAAATGGAAGGCTAGAACCTGTTATACCCAAGATGCGACCTCCAACTTTAGGGTTAGGTTTTGTATCATTGTGAATTGGACCCTCATCTTCTAAAGTAACCACGTGTAGAAAAGGGTGTGATTCTGATGATGAAATAACACCTGAGGATACCCAACCCAAAAATGATTCTAATGAATGGGAGTGGAGTTCTTTTTCTTCTAGCTCCTATGCCCTTGACAATATTTTCCTTGACCTTGATAATTTGCCTATGGAAGACAAACATGAAATAACTCCTCTTCCTAAAACATGTCCTAATGCTTGGATAGAGTCATTCTGGGATCCAAGCTCTAAATCAGATACAAGTAGTTTGGATAGTGATACCACAGATGTTTACATCTTTACCATATTAGCCCTTTCTCTCCTTAAAACCGATGATGACATGCCCCTCGTCTATGCCCAACTTATCCAACATGACCAACAAGAACCACTCACATTGGACTGTTTTCAAATTGATGAAGCAATTGCAGAATTCCTTGGACTACAGGAAGGTATACCACAAGGTGATCATAAGGCAGGATTTGCTATTGACCTAGATTCCATGGCATATTTTGGGGAGTCAACTCCATCTTCCAGTCATCAAAATGAAAAAAGAAAAGAAAAAGTAAAAAATCAAAAGAATAGATCTTTGAATGAAAACCATAAGGCACTCTCTGATCATGCAAAAGTAAAAATAAAAGACGTACTTGCAAGTGAAAACCTCTCTGAGGTGCCCAAAGGTGGAAGAGTGGACATACCCCTATCAAGTCAGGATAAATCAACATTGCTTGTGGAAATGACTGAAGAAATCAATTTGGGGGTACACCTAACAACCCTAAGCTCATTCATTTTGCTTCTTCTCTATCAAAATAGGAAAAGATAGATTTTGTCAATTTCTTTCTTGAGAAGAAGATCAGCTTTGCATGGTCCTATGCAGATATGCCTGGCCTTGATCTAGAATTAGTCCTTCATCACTTGCCATTAAAAGCAGATGCCAAGCCTGTCAAACAAAAACTTAGAAAGATGCATCCCCAGGTGGCTCTTTTGGTCAAGGTAGAACTGAAAAAATTACTGGATGTGGGCTTTATTAGACCCATCGATTATGCAGATTGGATTTCAAATTTGGTACCAGTTAGCAAAGTAACTGGGGGCATCAGAATCTGTATAGATTTTAGGGATCTCAATAAAGCATGCCCTAAAGATGATTTTCCACTACCAAATATCGACATCATAGTTGACATGACTACTGGATATGAGATGCTCTCATTGATGGATGGTTTCTCTAACTATAACCAAATTTGCATTGCTCCTAAAGACCAACATAAGTATGCATTCACATGTGCTTGGGGTACCTACTGTTGGAATGTGATGCCCTTCGGTCTTAAAAATGCAGGCACAACATATCAAAGAGCGATGATGACAATTTTCCATGATTTCATGCATACTTTGATGGAGGACTATGTTGATGACTTATTATGCAAATCTATCACAAGAGATAGTCATTTAGCCATCTTGGGCCCAATCTTTGACCGAATGGAGACTTACAAGCTCAGACTCAATCCAAAGAAGCGTGTCTTTGGTGTCACAGCCGACAAATTACTAGGGTACATTGTTTCTCACAGAGGCATTGAAGTCGACCTGGCCAGGGTTAAAGCAATAATGGACATGCCTCCTCCTTCTAATCTCTGTCAACTACGCAGTCTAGAAGGAAAGCTCTAGTCAATCCACTAGTTTATAGCTCAGTTGGCCGACAAATGTCATCCATTCCAGCATCTATTGCATAAGGGTGTCGCTTTTAAATGGACTAAGCAATGTCAATCAACCTTTCAAGCTCTCAAGGACTATTTGTTGTCGCCGCCTATTCTAACGCCTCCTATAGAAGGAAAGCCATTTATATTGTATATTTCTACAACTGAAACGGCACTAGGAGTTCTCTTGGCCCAACAGGATGAGAATGGCAAAGAGCGAGCTATTTATTATATCAGCCGGACACTAGTAGGCTATGAGCTAAATTATTCAACTATTGAACGGGCATGCTTAGTAGTGGTATTTGCAACATAGAAGCTCCGACATTATATGTTAAATCACCAAACATTATTGGTTGCAAAAATTGATCCCCTAAAATACTTGCTTAGCAGAGCAGCTTTGACGGGTCGCCTAGCAAAGTGGGTTATGATCCTCAGTGAATTTGATATTGAGTATATGGAGTGAAAGGCGATAAAAGAACAAGTCATAGCAGATCAACTTGCAGAGGCTCCTATTTATGATGATCATCCCATGTTGACTGATTTTCCAGATGAATCAGTCTTTGCTCTCACATCTTCTAATGAATGGAAGTTATACTTTGATGGATCCCATACCAAGTTCGGGTCCAGAGCCGACATCTTGTTTGTCACCCCTCAAGGTGATGCTATTCCCAAGTCTTACAAAATAACTTTTCATTGTACCAATAACATTGTAGAGTATGAAGCACTGGTCATAGGACTCCGAGTAGCGGTCCACTGGAATATCACACATTTGCAAGTCTATGGAGATTCTCAATTAGTCATCCGACAAGTGAATGATGACTATGAAACAAAAGATGAAAAGCTTATTCCCTATAAGCATATGGTAGATTTCTTCAAGACAAAATTCACGACTATCCATTTCAGTCAAGTTCCAAGAATGCAAAAAAAGTCGGTAGATGCGATGGCCATGATCGCTTCCATGTTAAATATGCCCCACAATATGGATAAATGTGAATTTTTGGTCTAACAATTGCTTGTTCCTTCTTTTGACATTCCGATAGCAGATGTGATGTGCGTTCTTGTTGGTCCTAACTCCCCGTGGTACAATGATGTATATCAATATTTAAAATCCCAAACCTTACCACCTAACCTTTCCGCTAACCAATGTCGGGCCTTCATCCGACAAACAACCAAATATGTCATCATTTCCGACACCCTTTACCATCGTTCCTTTGACCATACCCTCCTCAGGTGTTTGGATTCTGACGAAGCACAAATGGCTTTACACAAGGTTCACGATGGTATATGTGGGGGCCATTTCAATGGTTTGAGCTTAGCCAAAAAGTTGATTCGTGCTAGGTATTATTGGCCCACTCTGGAAAAGGATGTTCATGATTTTGTTAAGAAATGCTACAAATGCCAGATCCATGGAAACTATATTCATGCACTAGCCCAAGAGCTTCATTCTGTCATATCTCCATGGCCCTTTTCTCAATGGGGATTGGATCTTATTGGCAAGATTCACCCGACATTTGCAAATGGACACAAGTTTATCATTACAGCCACAGAGTATTTTACAAAATGGATCGAGGCTATCCCCATGACCTATATCACTGGTGTGCAAATTTCAAAATTCCTACTGAATTATATCATATGCATATATGGGGTCCCCCTTTCCATAGTCACAGATAATGGTCGTCCCTTCAAGAATAAAGATGTCAAGGAACTCTGTGAAAAGTTTCATATCCAACACCGTTTCTCCAGTCCATACTATCCACAGGGGAATGGTCAAGCTGAAGCATCAAATAAAACCATTATCAAGATCCTGAAAAAGGTTGTCAATGACGTTGGTCGAGATTGGCATGTACAGTTGAATCCAGCACTATGGGCTTATCGCACTTCTATCCTCACACCTACTGGTGCAACACCTTATTCCTTGGTGTATGGTGCAGAAGCCATTTTACCCTTGGAAGTGGAGATTCCTTCCTTGTGTGTTTCCTTGCAACATCTGATTGATGATGAGATGCACAGAGTCTCTCAGTTGCATCAACTTGAGATGTTAGATGAGAAACGTCAGACAACCTTGACACATTTGCAAGCATATCAAAACCGTGTCTGTCACTCTTATAATAAGAAGGTCAAAGGGTGACACTTCAAAGTGGGAGATCTGGTTTTAAAGGCAAACCCTAAGAATGCACAGTCTACTGACATCATCAAAGCTAAGTTTGAACCTAATTGGGTTGGGCCTTTTATAGTGACTGCAGCCTATGGCTTAGGGGCATATCAGCTTGCCACTCTAGAAGGTGAACCTTTGTCTGATCATGTCAATAACATCCACCTTTGCAAGTACTAGGCATAATTTTCTATTAGCACTTCTTCAAGTATGATCTTGAAAAAATACAAAAAAATCAAAAAAGCAAAAAAATACAAAAAAATAAAAAAAGGAAAAAAATACAAAAAAAAAAGCAAAAAAGTAAAGAAAAATGATTCGCCCTCTAGTGAAAACCTGGCAAACAGGCACTTTGGGCAAGTACCATGGTGAAAACCTAGCAATCAGGTGCCATGTGTAAGCGAGATCATCACTCCGTCATTTGTCATGACCTCTAACTATGCTTTCTCTCGGCTGATTTATCATGTCTATCTTTGTCTTGACCCAATGTTCTATTTCAAGCCTGAGATTGGTCAACATCATTGTCTTGCATACTCCGGTTTCTTGTACATATTGCTTTCAAGTGTGCATTGGGTGCGTTCCCCTTGTCATGATCAATTACTGGAACTTTTGCATTTAAAATGTCCTGAAAAAATCATAAAAAAATTGAAAAATGTCATGAAAAAATCACAAAAAAATTGAAAAATGTCTTGAAATAATTCAAAAAAAATTGAAAAATGCCCTAAAAAAAATCATAAAAAAATTGAATAATGTCCTGAAAAAAATCTCTAAAAATTAAAAAAGATGTCCTGCAAAATCTTCAAAAAAATCAAATAAAGTCCTGAAAAAAAATGAACACAAAAAAATTGTAAAATCTCGAAACGCAAAAGCAAAAAAATAAATGATCCCTTTATGCAAAGATAGATCGTTGAGCATACATCCAATGACACGCAATCCAACACTATGCTTTAAATGAAATCACGCATAAACAGATGAACTTTTTCACTCAAACCAGACATTCAAACTGATCACAATTGTCTTCTCAATCGAACATCAGCATAACTATCATTCATCCTTGGCACACTATCATGGGTCTTATACAGGGTGTGGTATACTCGAAACTAGACTGTGTCCTATCTTAGACAGGGTACCGCATGTCCTGAAACCAGACAGCATGATTGTCCTATCAACACTTTCAATTTTTGACAATGAGGATCAAGATGTTTGTTTGCTTTGTTGGAATTTGTGCATCTTATCTTTTTACTGATTTATCTTTGGCTTCGGTCATGTTCCTATGTTGCTCGATGATGTCACTGAGTGATTTAGAGTGACCGGGATGGGTCATGGTCCCTTTCATTTTTGTTGTGATTGCTGTTTGTTTGTGATGTGTCTATCTTTTGCAAAAAGGGTTGCATTTCAGCTCTGGCCTTCAATGCCATGATGCTACACAACCATTTTGCTACATCAAAATAAAGGTTCTCACCTACAAAGTGCATTAGTGAAAGCAAGCTTTTCTTCGTCTCTAACTGTCCTCTGTATCGTTTCTTCTTACTAACATTTCTTCTGTCAATTTGGATAGTCAGTTCGGTCCAGTGCTTCGATTTCTCCACACACATATGCTGTATCCTGCATTCATTGGTTAGTACATTTGCATTATATCAAACATCACATCGAGCATCACATCAAGCATTTTATCCATTTCATATTATCAATGCATCAAAAACACATAAAAAATACATCCATACATGTTCCACAATGGTACATAAATAGTGAATAAGTCATCCATACATGGAAAATAACATCAGTCATAACACATTGCATCCCATCATATCGATGCATATCATATAATATATCCAAATAACATCAGAGTACAAAATTGGACTGTTTGTCCTAAGTATGGCCCGCAAGCTGACTACAAAATGTCAAACTACATGTCATCTGTCCATCATAAGGAGCATGTGCCTCTGTCACTTGGTGCTCCCTCTGTCCTCCTCATCCCTGCCATGTCTCACAGATGATGTCCCTCCTGGTCCTGGCTATGGTGGTCTCATAGGTCCACTCACCCCCATTCTGCTCAATGACCTCCGAGAGCGTGCCCTGCTCTCTGTCCTCGATCGTGCCCGATATGAAGCTGCTCTCTACTCTGGTGGGACTGCACTCTCATATAGTGTCCTCCAATGGTGTATCTCCTCTCCAGTCTCTACCAACATCTATGCCATCTCCTGTGCACTGGCATCCTGAATCGACCCAATATACTCAGTGACTCTCTGTTCTTCTCGCTGTGCCTGAGCTATTACTATATCTCGAGCCGCTGTGATTCTGGCTATCTTCGCTCTGAACTGATCCTACTCTGTCCTCAAGATGGAATTCTATCTCTCTAATGTTGCAATGTGATCATGCTGACTCGCTATGGTAGCCCTGCACATCTCCATCTCCTCTATCCTAGCTGTCTTCAGCTCTATGGGTATATCCTGCAATGCCTCCTGCTCACCTAAATCTGGCATATCCTCATCATCCCCATCCTCATCTCCATCCTTGTCATCCCCCTCATCCTCATCACCACCCTCATCTTCCTCATCCTCATCATCTCCCTTCTCCTTTCCAGTGAGTGGGAAGTCCTCCTGTCTCCTCGGTACTGGAATATTAGGATCTATCAATGGCACTGGTCGTCGTCGTGCAAACCATCTCTCATACTCCTCTGTCATCCTGATATCCTCCACATTTGATCTCCAATCCCACTGTCTCTGTTGTAGCTGTGTGAAGTCAGCATATGCTATGTGTGGCTGAATCATACTCCCCCACTAACTTGTCTCTCTGTGAGATCAGGCAAAGTGTGCAGTCCTCCTAGGTACATCCTGCCTCTCTCCAAACTGTCATCTGACTCTCTCTGGTAGGTACATCTCAATCACTCTCTAGTGATTCATTGGTTGCCCAATCAGGTACCTCTCTTGTCTACAATATGGTAGCTCATCACTGTCATCTGACCATCCAAGGCAATCATGATATGGCCTCCATGTGAACTCTCTTAGTCTGTCTAGCTTGTGTCACCAATACAATATGTATCCAAAAGGACCCCGTCTTAGTGCTCCTCCATAGAAATACACATATGGTCGATGTGGTAATACCTGTCTCTCTGCAATCGGTTGACATATGGCTATGTGCTCAAATGCCCATACCTATAACAATGTGACTCCTTAGCTCAAAGTCTGCACTCCCTGATATGCTATCTGATGCAACTGAAAATATAGCATAGCCAGTACACATGGTCCCCATGCGTACACCATCCCCTCTATCGCCATCTACTCTAGCACTCTTCCCCATCCAATAGGGAATCCATGTCCTCGTCTGTCCCCTGCTAGTAGGCATGCTATAACCACTGCTATCACTACATATCGTCGATCATACTTTGATGCCATGGTCTCACAGCCGATCTCCCTCTCTATGATATCCAGATCATCTATGTCACACTCAAATAATCTACACAATGCCTCTCTCCCTATCACTGGGTCATACTCTACCATCTCTCCATGAATCAGAATGCGGAGGATACGCCATACATCCTCTAGTGTCATAGTCACCTCTCCAGTCTCCAGATGGAAAGAGGAGGTCTCTGAATTCCATCGCTCTGCAAATGCAGTAAGCAGTCCTGTGTTAGCCCTAATCTCGGGCATGAATCTGATATAGTATATCCCAAGTCCTGCTAGTGTATCTCTATCCGTGCTCCTGAGTCTATGTCATAACATGAAGCAGTCTGGTCGGTTCTCTCGCGTGATCAATGGATACTGTCGACTCTGCATCACAATTGGGGCATATTTTGTTAGTTTTAGGGTTTTCTCCTACGGGTTGCATTTCCTCAGTTCATGTCTAAATTAGGGTGTTTTTCATCTATTCTGACCTATCCTACCCTTATCCCCCCTTTTCGGATCATTTGCATGCTGTTTTTGACCTAAATTGAGTTCCCAGGGCACAACTGTGCCTGTGTTGTGTATCTTGCACCTGTGTCACATATCTTGCACCTGTGTCCCCCTACACAACCACATAAGACATTACACAAGCACAGGATTTGCCCTACACAAGAACAGAAGTCAGTTTCTGCCTTTTTTGTGGGCCCCGCAATGTCTTGCATGCCAGTCAAATTCATAAAATTGAAAACATGGGTTTTTGAGATACATACCACTACTCCTATGTCATCCGGTTGTCTGTACGTGCGTACACGTTCTCTGAGGTGATCTACCCTTGGAATGTTTTCCATCTCTTTGCAAGTGTCCTTTTCCAGAGAAACAAATCCTCCTCTTTAGCTAGTGCAAATGAGCAATTTTCACTCTCTTTGTCTCATTTATAGATCTTTGTTAGTGCATAAATGGATGTGCACTCTCTCTATCTCATGGTGGTCATGGTCTTTTGCACCTTCAATTGCTTGTCCTTTGTGCATCTCGTCTCTGATTGTTAGTTTGTTTGCTCCTATCATGTTCTATCCTTATTATCGATCAATTGGCCTCTTTTCTGCATGTTTTCGGCCAATTCCTCAAGGGGGCATGCATATGTCATTGTCATTGTCTGGGGCATTTTCATTATTGTTCTTTGAAACAACACTTGAAATCGCATTGTCTCAAAGAGGGGCAAAATGTAGACACCTAAAAATGGTCAACGCTTGCGGAATCATACTTTAACATTTGCGCATTGCCTTTTTTTAAGGTTTTTGCATCACATTAACATTTCTCCTATGATTCGCACTTATTCTTTATCATTTGCAAGCATCGAGTCTTTCTTCTGTATTTCTTCATTTGTCTCGCTTTCGAATTTGGTCTTGTTGGTAGCAATATTTGTCATGATTTTGGTCAATCTTATCCTGTTGCATCTATGTGCGTATTCATTTGTCATCATTTTGGACATCATCAATCCTAATTAGGGTTTTTTCCTCTTATCAATCTTGTCGTCATGCGATCGATCCTTGTCCTGTTGTCGTCGTTTTCAATCTTATTATCTTGCGATCGATTTGTCATCGATCCTTGTCTTTTGATCAATTTGTCATCAATCTTGTTGTCTTGTGATCGATTTGTCATCGATCGTTGACATTTTCAAACTTGTCATTTTGTGATCTATTTTGTCATTGATCTTTGTCCTTGTCAATTTTGTCATTTTTGTGATCAATTTGTTGTCGATCATCATATTTCTCAATTGTGTCAATTTGGATCAATTAGTCATTGTTCCTCGTCAATTGGTGCATTTATTAATCAAATCGTTTGTTAGCATTAGTCTTTTATCAAGTCAAAATCATGATCAAATCAAATCGATATCGATTATCTTTTGTTAAGACCTAATTGTCATCCTTGCATTTCTAATTCATCTTTTAGGGTTTCATGATTTTATTCATTTAACCCTGTTTGTCATTTCTCCCTCTAGGTTAAATAATTTACTTATTTATCCTAGGTCTTTGTGTCACAATTAAATGTTTATTTAACTAGCTAACTAATTATTCCTCTTTTTGTGAATTAATTAATAAATGACAAATTATTAATTGATTTACCTAATTTCTCCTAATTCCTAAATTCCTAGTTTTTCATCAATTTCTAAATTCCCTCTTTGTGAATTAATTAGTAAATGAAAAATTATTAATTAATTCACTAAATTCCTAATTTCCTCATTTTCTAATTTCCTAATTCCTAATTTCCTCATTTTCTAATTTTCCTATTTTCTAATTCAATTTCCTCCTATTTTTCTCCTAATTTCATGGGAATGACATTTCAGTTTGTCATAATTTGTCATAATTGACAATCAATCACTTTTGACATAGAAATTTGTCATAGTTTTGTCATAAATTATCAATCAATCAATTTTGCATAGAAAGTGCAAATTTGTCATAATTGAAATTCTTGATTTGCAATTTCCATTTGAATCTCTTCATGCTAATTTGATCATCTCTCCAATTTGTCTATAAATTGGATGAATTTCTTCAATCCCAACTAATCACATTATTGAACGAATCGATTCCCGAATCAATCACGCTTCGAGTATTCTTGAGCAATCATCTTGTCTATTTGCTTTCATATCATGATCATGCACTAGTAGTTGAGATCCACAACAAAGCTATTTGAAGGAGAAAGAAGGAAAATGGAGCCACATGAAGGAGACATTCAAATCTGCACGTGGTTTGCTTAATTTTCAAATATTGAATGTTTTGTTTTCATGTCTCTATTGGATGTAATTAGGATTGATCATTGCATTTGAGCTTTTCTGATTGAGCTATGACTAATATTGAATTGCTTGTGATTATTTCCGATTTCCTAGCTACACTACACTATCGATCAACTTGATAGTAACACACAAGTAGAAGCATGTGATTGAGATAGAATACACTGATGAAGTCTATCAGTAGAATGCACACTAGAGGCAATGGAGAATTCTTGTATTGCCAATAGCCGATGATGCTATCAGTAAGACTTATCCTGATGGAAAGTGGCAAAAGTAAAATGCATCAAAAAAGGTTATGATGATAAAGGGTCAAATCTTATGCTGAGGAGACATACTATATCAGGAGGAGCTACACTGAGGGAAAATACATCAGGGAAATTATGCCCATCGCTTGAATACATTTTAAGCTATCCCGATGCCCGATGAGACTAGCAGGATAGCTCACACTGATCAACAAGAAGAGAGGTCATCAAATAATGTTATCTTGATGAGTAAGAAGAAATCAAGAGGCTATGAAAATTATCGAACCAACATATGCCGATCAACAGGTAAAATCCATGAAATTTTAACATGTCAGAATTCCGATGAACACGGGGTAATTTTTTTTAAAAAAAAAATTAATCCGACAAAGCAAAAGGTATCCCATAGCTCGTTGAAATGCTCATCAAAAAACCACTCCAAATTTGATGAGGGCTTTCGATGAACACCATTATTGTCAAAATTTTGACGAACACGGGCAAGGTTTAAAAAAAAGGAAATTTGACATAAATTGTGTTGTAAAATTTGACAAAGCAAAATAAATCCCATAGTTCATCAGAAATCTTTGTCGAAAAATGCACCCAAATGTACTAGTGATTGTTTGAAGAAGTTGTATTAGATATGAAATTATTAAGAGCATCATCAAACATAACATGGTCATGACTACTATATGGTTTGTGTTTGGATTCAAAAGGAGGAAAATCATCATAGAGGGTTGTTATAAACCACCATGTTACTAGATTTGAAGGATGATTCCATAGGAATGACTTTGTGGGAAGGGTCATTCAACTTATTTTCATTATCACTACGAAATGACATATTAACTATGTTGATTAGATTTTGGCAAGATGTTGGTTTAGAAGGTTTGGGATAAAGAAATTCATCAAGAGACTCATCAATTTATTCCTTACTAAATATATAATCATCATAATAAAATACATCATCATATGAATGAGAGTCTTGCAAATAAAGATCTAACATTTTTGAAACAAAAAGTCCCTATAAAGCTTAAGAACACACAATGCATATAACAATTTTTTTATTGAGATTTTTTATGTTTTTGATTAAAAGAAAGATTTTAATTACTAGATCTAATCAAAAAATGCAAATGTAAGAAGTTCGGGTTCACCAAAATTTGTTGTATGAAAAGGGAATCAGGTAGGCTAAGGCCTAATCCCATTCTCATTCATACATTGGAATATGAAAGAGCCTAAGGAAGTGATTCATTTTGACTTCCTCTTGTGAAAGGGAGTCAAGGAATACTTTTAGGGTTTGTATTCCTTTACTGATAAGAGGGAAATGAGTCAAATGTAAAGTAATGATATGCTAGACTAATGAAATGCATGAAAACAACTATATTAATGACAATAATAGAAACATGTAGAAGTGAAACTGAAACACAAATCATAGATCTAATAGAGGAATTATAATGTGATCTTGATACCAGAAATTGGGTTTGATTGAATAGGACCAGGGGACTGGGCATCCTGGTCCCTGTTACAGAATTGAGATGAGAATCTAGAATCTACAAATTGAAGTCTTGGGGATCTAAATTGCCAAAACTGGCCATTGTATTTAGAGGACCAGGGAGTTGGGTGTTCTATTCCTAGACCGGAGCACTGGGTTCTTTGGTACTAGGTATCTAAGACCTTCTTTTGAATCTAGATCTATTTCTGTTGATTTTGGACTCCCAAAAGTTTGTAGCTTTGCCAGAAACCAACAAATGTACCTACAAGTTTGAAAAAGGTGTATGGGTGGCTATATAGGGTTTTTCCTTAATCAAACCCCTTATTTTTATGATTTGCACCTCCACAAATAGCCAATAAAGTATTGAAAAGTGGGTGTTCCCTAGAATCTCATGTGTTTGTAAGATCTTAATGAGCTAAAATGTAAAACTAGAGTTCTACCCTACGCTTGGAGTAAAAATCCTAAATGAACACAATGAAAATGCTTCAAATCACAAATGTAATATGGATATAAATCAATGATATAAATATGAAAATGAAAGATGTGAAACTCACATAGAGATATGAAAATACCATGAAAACATACCAAACCCTAAAGGTGAGGTACAATCCAATCAAAGTCGATGATCTCCTTATTATTCTTCAATATCTCCTAAGCTTCAATTGATGATGAAAAGGTTGATGAATACTTGATGAATGCTTGAATTTACTGATTGTATACTCCACATAAAACATGCACTTTAACTTCATAAGAGGCTCCTTCAATTGTTAGAGAGTGGATCCTTCAAGTAAGGAAAGAACAGGTTTAATATATGAAACCCTAACTTTAATTTTGATCATAGGATGACCTACAATTGATTAAATTTTTCACAAAGCGGAATTTAAGCAACATAATACCACCAAAACATGATCCCAAAATTCAAAGAAAAAATATCGAGACTAGTGTGATTCACACTAGTCTAATCAAATTTTTTCTAAAGTTTTAGGGATGAAAGGTAGCATGATTACAAAGTCAAGCCTAGCTCGATGAGTTGATCCAAGGTGTTTAGATATGATAAAATGATCCTTGAAGGTCAAAATAGGACTCTATTAGGGTTTAATTTAATTAATTAATTAAAGATAATGAAGTAAAAAGGGGCACACTTAGGGTTAAGTGCCCAATTTTATAATGTGTGTAATGATGAGAGAGGACTTTAGATTTAATTAAATAAATAATTAAATGCTTAAAGGAATTTTCAAATGAAAATACAACACACTAAGGTGGGTGCTAACCTAAGTGTGAAATTGGACAACCCTAATCAAGGGTGTACAATTTATGACACTACACTAGCAATATAGAACATACCCTAAAGATGAGTTGATAGGTGATGGAGTGTTTGATACTAGTTATATCTTGGAAACCTTTGAAGACCAAAGAATGCAGTCCTACATTAATAAATGAAGAAGCAACTAGATGAATGGGTCATTACCATTCTCATAAAAGTATGAAACAACAAAATCCATACACAGTTGCCATAGGGATTATAGACACCTAAAAATGTCATTAATCACACACTAATTATTCATCCTATTTAATTAAATAATTAAATAATTATTTAATTAAGCTAATTATTCTTCTAAATTGACTCAATCATCACATTCAACATTTCAAATTATCAAATTTTTATTCTTTAATTAATTAATCAGTTAACCCTATCTCAAATATTAATTAAATATTATTTATTAATTAATCATGATTTATTCCTTAATTAAATAATCTTTATTATTTAATTAACCTCATTTCTAATGTTTAAATAATTTCATTTAAATTATTTAATTTAATCAACTTATTCCTCCAAAATCCCAAAAGTGAATTTCAAATAATTACATCTAATTTCACTTCTTTGAAATTCACAATTCCCCAAATTTGATTTCACCTTATTTCAATTAATTCCAAATCATCAAATTAACATTTCACCAAATTTGAATTTCAATAAATTTCAATAAATCTCATGTGCATTTCAGCATTCGAAAATCAAATTTCAAATCAAAATAAGAATGAAATTGAATTTCAATTCAATCTCCTACAACACATGTTGAAAATCATATCTCATTGATCAAATTAGTTATCTAATCAGTTAACTTAGTTAACTCTTCAATCTCCCCTTTTCACTCCAAATCAACTTTTCTGACTAATCAATCAAATCACTCATCTCCTCAATCAACTCAGTCAATTGGCTAATCTGTTCAGTCCACTATCCAATCTATCTAGTTAACTATTCAATCTATTGAGTTTTCTACTCAATCATTCACTGATCAATCAAAATCAATTATCTATCAATCAACACTTCAGTTCAATATCTCACCCAATCTATCTTGAATATCTATATAAATAAGATCATTTTCTCAAATCAACCTAGAATCATAGTCTTCAAAATAATTGTTTATCTTATGCAGAAATTTTATTACAACACCTGAGAGCCAATCAACCAACAATTATGGAGAAGAGAAATGGAAGTCACAATTCTTTTGAAGGGAGTTTTGAATTAGTTTAGTTGTTTAATTCTCTTGTTTTGGATTTTATTTCATTGATTTGTGTTTAAGTTGCTAAACTAGTTAAGGATTTTGTGATTCATCCTTTTAGTCTAGTTATCTATGTTTAACCTAACATATTTTAAGCATGAAGACAACGGTGAACCCGACGTGAATGCAATAGCATCTAATCTTTTTTTACTTTCTATCTTGCAGAGTTTTTATGGACGCACAAGAAAGTGTCATGCATTTGCATGCAAAAATTTGCATTCACCCACAACATACCACATTCGAGTTGATAGTAATTCACAATTGGTCATGCAGAAATTCTCCTTTGCTTAAATGATGACACACATTCATGGGATTTACTTGCATAATTGAATTCTTTTGTCACTTCTTTCTGTTACTTGATTTCATTTCTGACCCACAATTATTTTAAGTCTGAAACTTTCAATTTTTTCTGTATAAAATGCATTTGATCCTATGGCAGGAAGGGTAACATTCAAAATTTTAGGTGCTAGGAAGAGAAAACAACATAAGAGACAAAGAAGAGCACATCAACGGTGGATACGAGCAGAAAAGAGATTTCAAGGTCTCGAAGAAATAATTGCCCTATCCCAATATTATCACATTGTGCACAAGTACTTGGACGAATTCAATGTATTTGATGACATTGAGATCATCACGAGAAATTTAATAATGGATTCAACTCATGTCATGATTGACTGACCTTTTCTTCTATCTTATAATTCTATTCATTATTTGTTCGCATTCGATCAGAGGTTGCCAAACATTCAAATTTACACAAATTCACATTCAAATTTACAAAAATTCACATTCGAATTTATAAATTTTCGCATTCGAATGCACAGAAATTCACATTCGTGTTGATAGGAAGGCGCATTCAGTTTTACATTGGTTCACATTTGTTGGAAATTGGAAAATCTTTCTCTCTGTCTTTTTCTCTGTCATTTTGTGGTATTTTTACTGTTTTGTTCTACAAATAGATCATTAACAAATAGTAAGACAAAAGTTGCAACTAGAAGAATAAAATTAGGCTGGAGAGCCCACAATATTCTAACCTTTTTAATGGACTTCTACAGGGATGGATGGACTTAGTTTAGCTAATCATTCTTTCGGTGTTCTTAAAATGAACACCATGTCTTTTTGGAGAAACATCTCCAAGTATCATAGACAATGCTGCAATGAAGGTTTAAAAAGAACCTTTTCTCTATTTAAAAAGAACTTTTTCTCTTTGTGTTTTCAAGGTGATAGGCATATGCTCTTCCCTTAGTTGGTTGACCAAAAATCCAGATCCACCTTTTTCATGCTTTTTGTCAATTCTACATTAGGCTAAAACCTTTAGAAGGCCTACCTCCCAAGTAGCCCATAAGGCCAAGTGAAAGGGAAAGACCTAAGTGGCAACAACTAAAGACAAGCAATCCAAGCCACTATAAATAAATGTGTTTGCAATAAAAATTGTAAGAAATGAGTGTTACATGTTGTCATAATAGCATCATGCCTCCCTCAGTGCCTATATGGTATGTGAAAATATGTAGAGTGTAACCTCTATAGACTGGGAGACCTCCTTAACGGAGTGGAAAACGCTACTGATTATGACCACTCGAATGGAACCTTGATTAATATCTTTAGGAAATTAGAGGCTAATTCTAGTCAGTAACCAAACACTTATACTATCATAGTACAAGGGTGGGGAAGAATCTGCCCCCAATACACTCACCATATATCTCCCAAGATAATGGTCCAATTGAGGAGTGATCCTTTTTGGTTTAATTTCCAAACAAAGGAAAAAAAATGGGTGCACCTTCAGGTGTGATAGGGCTATTTGAGCTAACAAAGTATCAAGATATGGGTTGTGGTAATATTTGTGAGCTTTTGACCTTATCGAATTATGAAAATTTTATCAAAAACAAAATGAGGTTTTGAAAAATATCTCAACATCCACGAGGCTTTGAAAAAATCCTTTAAACAATGTTCTTTTTTTTTGTTATGTCAAATTGTTTTCCATTGCTTTTCTATTGTGTCTTTGCAATATTTTCGAAAAAATTAAACACCCACAACAAGATCAAGTGTCGACATCAACATCAAAATCAAATTTAAATATTGCAACATTCAAGAAATGGAGAAAATTGTACTATCAGTGATCTTAGGTCCTAGGCATTTAGTCCATACATGGTCTCTTTATTATCCTCATATTACACAAAGTCCTTGCACAAGTCCTCACTTCATGTAGAAATAACTTCAATCTTTTTCAAAGATTGTATCCAATTAATCATTGTATCATCATCTAAGTTCATCTTAGGATCCACCTTGGTCTTTCATATCACAATAGGTTGCATTAGAATCCATATCTACCATCTTACTTTCAAAGTCAACCCTTGCATAGTTTGCATTTTGGTTCATCACTCAATAGAAGTCTAAAGAACATATCCTTTGCATGGATCTAAAAGGCGATGATGATTTCCCATTTGAACAAGCCAATCTTGGGCCAAACAATGTTCAATTAGAAATAATTGATGGTTTGGATAATCCTGCTTGGGAAGTAAGAATTGACCTTCCCCAATATGATGAAGTCAAAGCTGTCATAGATGATGAAATTCAAAAATGTGTCCACCTTGATATGAAATTAGAACAAGAAATCAAGGAGAAAAGGGAACAAGAAGAATTTTGACAATTTGTCAAAAATAATTATGGCAGATAGTCCAATTCCTCATTAGAGACCTTAGTAGAGTGTCATCATTTATAGATTGCATACATATATAGTCAGTCCCTGCAAAAGTCTTCCATCTTCATCTATCGTTTTCATTTTAGAGAGTTGTAGTGAGTCATAGAGAGTCAAGATCAATTTGGAGATACATTGATGTCATTAACAAGATCGCAAAAATCTAAGATGGATCCAAACAATGACCCCTTGGTCAATCCCACTTGGAATATGGATTTATCTATGAATCAACAATCACAATGTAGAAGACCTGCACTGTTACCAACAAACACCAATAGGATGCCTTCCATAGATGAAATCCAATATAATCTAACATGAGGAATTTGAGGCAGTCCAACAAGATCCAACGCTTCTCATGGTTTTGAATGCACTCATCCATAATGATAGAGATTGATATCTCACACTTTTAGTTCAAAATAGGGCCAAGTTGCCTCTGAGTGTTGATGTTTCGACAATCTTGCCACCAGGGGTAACATTGACCCAAAATGTGACTTAAGCACCTAGTGTGACATAAAACCAAGTAGAAACAACCCATGTTGCAACCACTTCAGCTCAATCAATAGTTGCATATTCAAGCACCAGTCTCACATCTCAAACCACACCAAGTGTTACAATGTCAAGCATGTTGAATACTTCAACCCAAACTACAACAACCATGGCTCAAAACACTATTTCTACAAGTACATCTCAACCTATAGTGTCAGTTTCCATGTGATCCACATACACTGGGTAGAATGTGAACCAAGGATCGGTAGGAATGAATGGCTCAAGTCAGCCAAATGTGAATACACAATTTACATATTTCACAACACCTGGTGGAAATCAAGGAAGACAATTACATGGCCATTCAATCTTTCACTCAAAAAATACTCCTTTTGTGGGAAATGCTTATAGGGTCAGTACACCTTTGATCCAAATAGAACTCTTGGCTCAACAAGTAGAGAATCTCCAAAAGTAGATGACAAACATGCAAACAATTAATGATAAGAAGAGCTATACTATGGAGGAACTTTGTCCTTATCCTTTTGATAGGAATATGTACATGCCACATTTTCCATGACATTTTGAGACTCCAAGATTCAACAAGTATAGAGGGAAAGGTGATCCCTAGAATCATGTCAGAGAATTATTCACAACATGTATAGAAGTGGCCCATGAAGAAACATACTTGATGCGCCTATTCCCCAAAAGTCTTGGAGGGACCATATTAGAATGGTTTTTTCACATCTACCACCTAAGATTGCTTTATGAGTGAGATGGTTGAGCTATTCATCACAAAATTTTCATTCAAAATAGACAATCTAGTCACCCTAATGGATTTGTGTGCAACTAGACAAAAGGAAGGTGAAGCATTTGCTACATTCTTGCAAAGATGGAGAGCTCTATACTGTAGATGTCTCAATCACATTCTCGAAGTTGAGCGAGTAGACATTTTATTGATAACCTCATTCCTTAGGTGAAATATCCATTACAAATGCAATGTATAGGCACTTACAAAGAAATAACAAAAAAAGGCATGAAGTGTGAGAAAGGCTTGTTAGAACAAGGAATATTGAAATATCACAAGGATAATGGACCAGCCATAAATACAAGCAATGAAAAGCCAAAGTTTTGGTCCAAAAATAAGAATGTTACAAATGATGGGGTTGTAGATGCTCGTGTTGTTAATAGAGCTCAACCAGTGGTATCACTTCAAGTACTAGTTAATTCTTTCAATAGGAATCAAATTCAAAACAACAATGCAAATGCCATTGCGGTTCAGTCAAGCAATCCAAGACCCCCAAGAGTCAATGCACCAAAAATAAATTTCACACCATTGGGGGAACCAATTGAGTTAGCTCTCAAGAAGTTGATACAAAATAATGCCATAAATTTTCTTGAGGCTCAACCCTATGAACCCAGTCCATTCAAGCCTTCTTGGTGGAATGACAATGATTTCTGTGAATAGCACCATTCCAAAGGCCACAAAACAACAAGCTGTTATAAAATCAAGAACTTGATACAAGACCTTATTGATCAAGGGGATATCAGCATGGATACCAATAAAGGATCATCTAATACAAGCCACACTATATTCAAAGACCCTTTTGTTAACCATGATAAAGGGAAAGCTTCTAGTTCAAGTGCACAAAATAACAATGCAAATTATACCAATGTTGCATATGATTATGCAATCAATGCAATCAGTGCAGAAGATGACATAGTGACCACAATTACAGTAAATCCAAGGAGCAAAGATTGTGCTATTATCACTCAAAGATCCAGGGTCACATTGCAAGGGGTAACATCAAATCACCCTCCATAGACAAGAAATTACAATATGGTTGACCAGCATAAAAGGACTCTAGCTCAAATTTCATTGTTTGAGTTGTGTTGCGTTGCATCTCACTGGATCATAAGGCAGTCCAAGACAAGGCATTACAAGAATATGTTTTTTCCAGAGATATATATGAGAATACATTTCAATTCATGATTAGAAACTTGGAAGCTTCCAAGGTAGCATTCACTGAGTAGGATGTACCTATGGACAAGCCTATGCACAATGATCACCTACACTTAGAAGCTCTTATTCATATAAAGAAGGTTTGAAGAGTAATCATAGATGGTGGAGCCAGACTCAATATGTGCACTTTGCATCTAATCAAAGCTCTAGGTTACTCTGAACATCATATTGATCTTACCAAGAGAATCAATATCAAAGCTTACGATGATGAGGAACACCCCTCCAATGGTGTAGTAACCTTGCTAGTGCAAGTAGGACCAATTACCACAAAAATCACTTTCCAAGTCTTAGACAGAGAATTGGGGTATAATATGCTACTAGGATGCTCATTGATACATGCCATGCAAGTAGTGCCATCAAATTTTCACCAATGTGTTAAGTTTCCTTACAATGGTATTGAGATCACCATAAAAGGTGATCCAAACCCTTTTCAACATTGCAATTACCTATGAGCACACACAGATAATCAAGTACTCATCAATCAGGAACTCCGCTCCACTTACAAATGGAATCCCTAAAGATTGTGAAAACACCAACATCATCATCTCGCACACCTACAAGACCTCCTCTTCAAATCAAAGATGAAGGGTGTGGTGAGTAATCATGTTCTGGAATATTTCTAGTTGGGCAGTTGTCTCCTAGGTCCTTTAGGAGAACATTACTAATTATAACAAACAAAGATAAGAAATTGTCATTTTTTCTTATTCTTGTTCATTTATCAGATGGGGAGAGCTTAATGAAGAATCTCTAGATGAAGATGTCAATTGATGGCTATATAAAGAAGAAAATGACACTCCAAATGTTAAACTCCCCTTAGAACAATATGGTAATGGTTTCAAGATGCTACATAGACATGGTTATGATGGAACCATAGACTTGGGGCACATGAAAAAGGCATCATAGTGTAAAGTTCTGATGCCAATAGCTAACAAGATGAGAGGGGGGGGGGGTGAATCATACAAACTTAATCTTCCATAAAATCAACAGATTCAACCTCAGTAACTTATACTTCAACAATATAACCAAAAACTGCTAAACATGCTAACTCATAAACATATAATCATCATAACAGATATAACACCAGATTTAACGTGGAAACCCAAATAGGGAAAAACCACTGTGGGATTTTGGACCCAATAAGAAATATACCCTTCTAGAGTATGCTTGGTTAAAATAAAATCCTATTAAAGATTACAAACACATTGCTAGATGTGACCTGGTTAAGGGATTTCCCTTAGACTTGTTAGAGTCTTGCACTTTGTTAGAAGTGACCTTGTCAAAGGATTTCAAACACTCATTTAGAATGTTACCTTGCTAGAGGGTTTACAAATAAGACTGTTAGGTCCATTCGGTTAAGAGATTTTCTGTCACTTTACAAAATAACATTAATAAAAATATATCTGCAACTTCACATCTAAAATGCTAAAGAAGATTCTTATTTTCTCAAAACAATCCTATCATAGGACTTATCTAGTCCCTTTGCTGGGCTCCCTACTCTGTTATTCAAATAGGTCTTCAAGCTTCTGTGCTCGGTAATTACTATGTAGCATCCCTATGCTTACACTTGCCCACATGAATTGTTTATCAACAATTCCTTATTTATAAACAATTACTAACCGCTTAATCTCCTTGATCACATTTCCCATGATCAATCTTAGCCATCATATCATCAATCTTGACTAGGGTCAATGTATCCTTCAATCTGAAAATGTTTTACCTCGCCTTGGAACTTACATTCCTTCCTAGGAACTTGTGCAATGTTATTGCAGTTCAATCTATGCTGTAAATTTTTCCTCTTGATTTTCCATTGTCGTAGATCCTTAACAAACTTTTGTGTGACATACCAATCATTTATTCATCTCCAACTCATCAGCATCCTTCATTAAATAATTCTTTTATCCATCCAGTGTGATCTATTATAACTCAGTTGTTACCTGGTTTATACTAAACTTCACTCGGTAGACATTCTGCCTTCTTTAACTGATATCGATAACCTTAGGGTTTACCGACTAGGTACCTTAGGGTTTACCAACTAGGTTCTCTGCTTGGTGACATAGTACAGTATTAAACTTATAATCAACAACATGTGTAGGATATGAAAATAATCAAAACAACATGATCTCATCATTGTCTAACTTGGTAATAGTTGCCCATTGAATAACTGATTCCTCCCCTTTATTATCACATTCTTCTATGTCACTTACTGACCACTTAATACTCATCAATACATACTTCTCAAGATATGGCAACATCATACTAAATCAGAAAATCAATTTCTTGATATCAATGACAAAATAATATTATAAAGGTAGTAATCATCCTTCTTCAGTTATATCAATAATATCCAACAACCTTCTCAATATCCTTATTGAAGTGCCAACAATCTCCCCCTTTGGCATTGATGGCAAAACCAATAATTAAATTTCAATACCAACTTGATTTATTCCAACAGATTCAGATTCAGATTGTTGTTAGACTTCTCCTGTTATTATTGAGTTGTTAAAATCTTCTCCTGACTGTCTTATCCCTCTGTCATTGGTCTTCTGTTATTTTCTCCAATTAGTCTATCTTCTTCTTTTAGTCTTCTCCCCCTTTGACAACAATGCCAAAAAGTAAAAGAACTAAATCATGAACTCTTCTGCTGTGAAGTACTTGCTTTTTCTGAGTTACATATACAAATGTAACATCTAAAATTTGATCAGAGCAACTTGTCTCTATTCACCATTTCTTGCACACCTTTAGAAAACTTCCTAAAGTGCATAAATCAGCATCAATCCACAAATAATATTCTATAGAGTCATTGAATTGATGCTTTCACTGAACTCTGTTAGTGAGTAGAAGATAGGGGTAGGACCCCTGACTTGCTTCAGAGATAATCAAAAGTGTCTCTTGGTAGTGGCTTTGTGAAGATGTCTACAATTTGCTCCTTTGCGCTAACATATTCCAGCACAACTTTTTTTTCTTGAACTTCTTCTCTGAGATAATGATACTTGATAGAAATATGTTTTGTCTTAGAATGCATTACTAGTTTCTTTGAAATGTTAATGGCACTCGTATTATCAGAGAATATAGTTATTGGCTCGATAACCTTCTCATTTATACCTTCCAATACTTGCTTGATCCATGCTATATTGGTACAATTCAATGATACATCGACATATTCAGCTTTAGCTGTTGATTGTGAAATGCATCCTTGTTTCTTGCTAATCCAACTTACTAGTCTATCACCCAGAAAGAAAGCTCCACCACTTGTGCTTTTCCCCTCATCAATGTTTCCTACCCAATCAGCATCAATATAAACTTTTAAATCAAAATCATCCCTCTTTTCATATACTAAGCCATAATCTTCAGTGCCTCTCAGGTATCTGAAAATTCTCTTAATTGTTGTCATATGGGTTTCTTTGGGATCTGCAGAAAATCTTGCAACTATACCTACTGCATGTGCTATATCTGGCCTGCTGTGAACAACATATTGCAGCTTTCCAATCATAGATCAGTAAAGTGTCTCATCAATAGATGCAGATCATTATTCTTTGATAGTTTACAGTTGGTAGTCATAGGAGTACTTACTGGTTTTGAATCCTCCATTCCAAATTTCTTCAAGATTTCCTTTATGTACTTGGATTGAGTAATGAAAATCTCATCTTTCATTTGTAGTATTTGTAAACCTATAAAATACTTTATCTCATCGATTAATGACATCTCAAATTCTTTGCACATTTCATTTCCAAAGTTCTTGCATAAGGAGTCATTACCACAAAAAATAATATCATCAACAAATATGGTTGAGATCAGTATTCCATTGTCCTCATCATTCTTCATGTACATATTGTTGTTTTCACTTGTCCTTGTAAATCCAATCTTGATTAAGTAAGAGTGCAATCTCTCATACCATGCTCTAGGTGCTTGTTTAAGACCATATAAAGCTTTGTTCAATTTACATACCTGATCTTTATTATTGTCTTCAACAAATCCCTTAGGTTGTTCAATATAAGCTTCTTCTTCTAGTATACCATTCAAAAATGCAGATTTGACATCCATTTGATATACCTTGAAATTTTTGAAAGGGGCATATGCCAGCAATGTTCTTACTCCCTCAAGTCTAGCCATAGGTGCAAAAGTCTCACCATAATCTATTCCTTCTTCTTGAGCATATCCTTTGCAAACTAGTCTTGCTTTGTTCCAAATGACCTCACCTTTTTCTTTTAGCTTATTTCTGAAAATCCACTTTGTACTGATTACATTTTTGTCCTTTAGTCTTGGGACCAATTTCCATGTTTCATTCTTCTTGATTTGATCAATCTCTTCTATCATAGCATTTACCCGATCTTCATTGTTAAATGCCTCTTTTACTATTCTCAGTTCAAATACAGATATCAGACATGTGTTCTGTCTTATTTTGTTCCTTGTCATCACTGGATCATCCTTATCTCCTATAATTTGACTTGATGCATGATGTCTTCTAACATATTTGGCTAATACAAGCTCAGTATGATCTTCTTCATCACTCGGTAACTAGATATTCTCTTCATTTTCTTCAGTAATTCTCTCGGTAAGACTTGTCGGTTGAACATAGACAAATTCTTCATAATCTTTTGGTTCCTTGGAATTTCCTTCATCATTTCTTTCTGCAAATTCATCAATTTTCACATTTGCACTTTCTACTATTTTGTTAGATGATTTGATCAGACACTTAAATGCTTTACTTCTAGAAGAATAACCTAGAAATGTTCCTTCTTCACTTTTCTGATCAAACTTTCCATTTCTGTCATCTTTGTGTACATAGCATCTACTTCCAAAGATTTTAAAGTAACTTACATTAGGTTTCTTGTCATACCAAATTTCATATGGTGTCTTCATAGTTCCTTTCTTCAGTTGTACTCAGTTCAAGGTGTAAACTGCAATGGTGATTGCTTCTCTCCAAAATGTTTGAGGTACCCTCTTTTCGATCATTAGGGTTCTGGCACAATCTACAATTGATCTATTTCTTCTCTCAGCTATCCCATTTTGTTGAGGTGTTCTCAGTGTAGACACTTGGCTTTTTATACCATGATCATTGCAGAATAAGTTAAATTCATCAGTAGTGAACTCTCGTCCTCTATCAAATCTAAGACATTTCATTTGTCTTCCTGTTTCATTTTCAACTCTTGCCTTGTACCATTTAAACATTTGAAAAGCTTTTGATTTTTCTTTTAAAAACATAATTGACATCATCCTTGAGTAATCATCCACAAATAATATGAAATATTTATCACCATAATAACTTTGAACTTTCATGGGACCACAAAGATCAGTGTGTACTAGATCTAAAATTCCTTTAGAAGTGTAGGGCTTACTTGTAAAGCTTGATCTTGTCATCTTACTCATTTGGCATCCTCAGCATATAGCATTCTCAGGTTTTTCTAGGCTCAGTAGACCTCTTACTCGGTGCTTCTTACTTATTTTGATCAGATTGTCAAAATTTACATGACAAAACCTTTTATACCATAACCAGGTATCTTCAATTTTTGCATCTAGACATTGGTTCCATGTTGAGTCAAGATGAAATGTATTACCTTTTGTTTGTGTCCTGGTAGCATCCAACTTTCCATGTTTGTCATGAACTTTGACACATCCCTTCTGGAATTCTATTCGGTATCCTATATTGTTTAGCTGTGCTACACTCAACAAATTGTATTTCAAACCTTCAACCCAATAAACATCATCACATTTAGCATTGTCAAGAAGTGTTATAGATTCTTTACCTTTCACTGGACATGGTGCATCATCACCAAATCTTACATAGCCTCCATCATAGTCTTCTAATTTAACAAATTTGTGTTTATCACCTGTCATGTGATGTGAGCATCCACTGTCTATGATCCATGAATCATTATTATTTATGTGAGATATTAGGGCTTTTTGTTCATACCTTTCTTCCTCTGATCCATCTTTAATAGCCACATAAACAACTTCCTCTGTATCAGTTTCATCTGATTTATAATCATTGGATTCCTCATCAGCTACTAGGCATATCTTTCTATCTCTCCTTCTGAAGTCTCGGTATCCTTTGTATTGGTTGTCTTTCTGCCTGTTATCTCGGTATTCTCTCTTTTCACTAGATTCTTTGTTAGGGCAGTTAGAAGCCATATGTCTTATTTTATCACAGTTAAAACATTTTAAAGGTAGCTTTCCTTTATACTTACCTTTTCCTCTTGGTAACCTTCTGGCTAATAATGCTTCAAACTCTTCTTGCTTTTTGATTTCTTCATATAGTTTGTGTACCTCTTCCATGTTTTTGTGAAATATTTCACTTTCTCCACTATGATTCCCTTCAGAATACTTACTCATTCTATCATTGTAATCATTAGATTCACCAATATGAAAAGAACTGAATGCAGATTCAACTTTATTTACCGAAGACCCACTGTTATCAAAATTACTTAACTCAAATGCATGTATCTTACCAATAGTAGCATCTAAAGAAACTGACATATTTGGTATAGACCTTAGTTCATTGATTGTAGAGACTCAAATGTCATAAGCAAGTAGAAGTGTTCTAAGCAACTTCTTACATAATTTTCTTCAATAGTTCCTCCTGCTCCTTTGATTTGATTGACAATCTCCTTTAACCTTGTACTGTATTGAGTTAAGTTCTCACCTTCATTCATTCTCATGGATTCAAGTTGACCTCTGAGCCTATCTACTTTTTCTCTCTGAACATGTTCATCACCACCATACATAGATATGAGCTTGCTCCACATTGCTTTTGCATCATTACAACCTTCTAGATCATTAAACATTGAGTTGGTCAATGCTGATGTTATTTCAATCATAGCTTGAATATGTTCTTGCTTTGCTTTTATCTCTTCCAAGGTCACCGGGTTGGTGCTTGGTGGTATGTAAACATTCTCCAAATAATATGTTGCATATTCTCTAATTCCTTATAAATGAAGCTTCATCATTTTCTGCCATGTGGAGAAACGAAACTTGTTTAGCTTTGGTGCATCCCTTTTATACATCTTCGGATCTTTGCCTCAAGTACGTTTAAAATTTTCTTCCAGAGTCTAGAGCTCTGATACCAATTGTAAAGTTCTGATGCCAATAGCTAACAAGATGAGAAGGGGGGGTGAATCATACAAACTTAATCTTCCATAAAATCAACAGATTCAACCTCGGTAACTTATACTTCAATAATATAACCAAAAACTGTTGAACATGCTAACTCATAAACACATAATCATCATAACACATATAACACCAGATTTAATGTGGAAACCCAAATAGGGAAAAACCACTGTGGGATTTTAGACCCACTAATAATTATACCCTTCTAGAGTATGCTCAGTTAAAAGAAAATCCTATTAAAAATTACAAACACATTGCTAGATGTGACCCTGTTAAGGGATTTCCCTCAAACTTGTTAGAGTCTTGCACTTTGTTAGAAGTGACCTTGTCAAAGGATTTCAAACACTCATTTAGAATGTTACCTTGCTAGAGGGTTTACAAATAAGACTGTTAGGTCCACTCGGTTAAGAGATTTTCTGTCACTTTACAAAATAACAGTAATAGAAATATATCTGCAACTTCACATCTAAAATGCTAAAGAAGATTCTTCCTTTTTAACCGATATCGATAACCTTAGGGTTTACCGACTAGGTACCTTAGGGTTTACCGACTAGGTTCTTTTCTCAGTGACATAGTACAGTATTAAAATTATAATTAACAACATGTGTAGGATATGAAAATAATCAAAACAACATGATCTCATCATTGTCTAACTCGGTAATAGTTGCCCATTGAATAACTTATTCCTCCCCTTTGTTATCATATTCTTCTGTGTCACTTACTGACCACTTAATACTCACCAATACATACTTCTCAAGATATGGCAACATCATACTGAATCAGAAAGTCAATTTCTTGACATCAATGACAAAATAATATTATAAAGACAATAATCATCCTTCTTCAGTTCTATCAATAATCTCCAACAACCTTCTCAATATCCTTATTGAAATGCCAACAATCTCCTTTCTATTGTAATGCCAACACATAGGGCCCATATTACCTTCAAAGAATCCAAAAATTTAGGGATTAGGGTATACTGGCTTGACAAGAAAAAGAAGAAGAACTAGACCAGATACCCCAATAATAACAAGCAAAGATCATGACTTTGAATAAACAAGACCAAACAATGCATTACAAAAAGTCTTTTAGCTAGCATCTCATGTCAATACAATGATATAAATAGGAAGTACAACAGCATCAGATACTTCCACACCATCATCATGAAATAGTACTGTTGCCATAGATGATTGCACCCGTGATGCTAAACTAAAAGTTCAACAATCATGTGAAACATGAGAATACTTTTAGGCCTATGGGTATGCCTATCATGAAAGTAGACCTCTAGAGATTAGGTCAACTTCCTATTTGATGAATCTCCTGCAAATTAACTTTTTGGGTAAAAGGATAGCAGGATAACATAAACTGAAACCTATCCTAGGAGGTGATGCACCAAATATTCTTTTTGGGCCCTGCAACTGCCTATCTCACAAAGCTTTCAACAAATAGCTATGAAACTCTCATAATTCAACAAAACATGTGGATGCATAAATATTTCCTAGAAAGGACTGACTTTAATGCTTTCTTGAAGGAAAATAATAGATTTTCACAACTTCAAGCTATCAATACCAATTAACACAATCTAAAACATGCAACTACCATGTATCTCCCTACACTAGATGCTGACTGAGTGACACAAATTAAAGGATCTTGAAGACAAATCATAAAAAATGATCAAAATCCTCCTATTGGCAATTGACACTCTATTGGTTAGGTTTCACTATGTTGTCATTGATGACAACATTATTTTGGGTTTCGACTTCATATGGTGTACCGACAGACACTTCACAGACTCTACACCGACATCGACAAGATAGAAGATTTCTTTGGTCACCGAAAATGCAGGTTGACATGGTATAGTAAAGATCATCAGTATTGGAGGCCAACACATCTTGGATCCATCATTGACAACTTTTTTTAATTCTTATTCATTTATGTTATATGGCCGAGATTTAAATATGATATTATATATATCTTTGTAAGCCCACATAAGGCATAAATTTGTATAGGGGTATATAGGGGAGATTGATTAGATCATATTGAATTAAGGAAGAGAATAAGGATAGACATGTGGAATGGGCATATTAATGTAATGTTATGCAGAATATATCGGAGAGACTATGTATGTGAGGAATTCATTGTAAGGGTTATTCTGGTACTGAGGTTTAGGGTTTTAACCGGAACAGATAGAGCTTAAACCAAAACTATATTCTGGCATAGGAGATGCTATATTAAGCAGTTCATACTTCTTCGAATTGTTGTCTGGATTGTTATGTAGTTAGTGAGGGTCCTATTGTGATGAGTAGTGTGCTCTAGGCTGTAAGCCTTAATGCAAGTGCAGGCCCATCATTTATTGTAATATCTCTTCGTATGGCCAGTGAATTGATATTGTGGGTCACAAATCCCACTGTGGTTTTTCCTCTTTGAGGTTTTCCACATATAAATCTGTGTGTTATGGTTCTCATTTATGTGTTTGGATTATTGGTTGCATTACTTCTTTCAATTCTGTTTATACTAGTATACCAGTTGGTGTATGAATGTTTTGTTAAGGCTAAAATCTATTATTTCGGTATAACACTGATTCACCCCCCTCTTAGTGTTATCAATTTTCAACACATCCATTCAACAACACGATATAAGAAGTATTGAAAAAAAAAACCTACTATTTTATTAAAAATAAAGGAGTTGTTGTTGTTACAATACCCTAAAAAAGTGAGCTACAATACTGTCTTGGAGCATCAGTCCACAATCAATGCTGAGGAAAGAAAGAACTCCCTTAATAATAAAGAGAGAAGATGAATATATAGAAGATAATTGAATTTTGAACTGAAAGACTGAATGAAGAAACCTTTTGGTGAATTTGCCCAAAATAGAGTGCAAATGGCATGCCAAACTTTGTCAAAAATAGCCTCTATTGCTAAAAATAGTCCCTGAACTGAAACCATATGTATGAAGACCCCTCTACCAAATATAGAACTGCCACAAACGCTAAAAATATCTATGAAAAATCACTCCACTTCTAAAAATTCTGCATGACTTGGTATATTGTTAAATATAACTCCTCAGAAAAAAGCATCTCCCCCTGATTTACTCTGCATGCTTACTATTGGAGTTATTTTTTATTAGCTGATAATTATTTATTTAATTATTAGTCTATTATACTCCATGCTTAGCCTAAACTTAGGAATCTTATAATTGCTTAGGGTTTTCACCTTTAGGGTTTCGAGTATCCTTTTATAAGGATTCTCTCTTCATATTTTCATATCAATTGTAATTATTGAATCACATTCTTGTTGCACAATCAATATGACTCCTCTTTTCTAAATCTCTGTATTCTAGCCGCCATAGCTTTTTTGCTTATCTCCTTCTGTGACAAGTTTGCAAGCAGGTGATCTTTGGGAGTTGTAGAGTCAATTTTTCCTCAACTCTAATATGGTATTAGAGCTCCAGATTTGCATGCCCCTTTTCTCTTCATGAGAGATTTTGGGCCTTGTTCTTTAGATCTGTGTATTTAGGGGTTTGTGCAGTTATTTTTTTCCATTTCTAGGGGTAGCTGATTTTTTGGTACATTTTGGTGCCAAAAGGACCTCACGGTTGGATTCGAGAGGCCGATTCCATGAATTTTGATATAAAATTTGATATATTTTGGTGTCAGGTGTTCTAGAGGCAAAAAAAATTTAGGCCCCAGGTAGTATAGCCTCAAGGTACATAGAACGAGAGAAAAAATAAAAAAATTTGGGTGGAGTTTAATGGCTTTCCTAGGCCGATGGGGTTAACACGAACCACTGGAAGTCAATTAATCATCGGGGCTGCGTTGGTGGTTACCGTTGGTCTCCCAAGTGGTTACTGCCTGGTGGTCACCACCCGACGATCTTTACACCGTCGAGCCCCCACTTCCGGTTATTGTGGCAGTCATAGTAACCGTCGCCCCTGGGAGACGCTTGCTGCAAATGCCTGACCACCCACCACTCATAACATCACCTAATGCTACCGCCCACCCACCACCTGCTCCGTCTAGCTACCACCTAGCCGCCACCCAGACACCACCTCCCTGCTACCAATAGGGGGGGTTGTTTTTCTTGAAGGGTTTATTGACATGCTATTGGTTTTTTTGCCATAACTTGGGCAAATAGAGTCAATTTTTGAAAAACCTTATATTGTTGGAAATCTCTTTCCGAGCTCTATCCAGGACTTGGAGTTTTAAATTTTTTATTTTGCTTTTTTGATGGTGTTTTTTTTTTCTGTCAATTCCAAAGTTTTTTTTTTTGCACTCCAGGAGACATAATTTGAGCATTCGAACTCTGTTTTTTGAAAACTTTATATCATTGGAAAGCTTGTTTTGTGCACTTTCCAGTCATATGAGTTTTATTTCTAGATTCTATTCCAGGTTAATTTTATCAAGTTTTTTTTTCTTTTGAGCACTCTAGTGAATATCTTGGATGTCTCAAGTCCTGGGATCTCTTTCTTTGAGTAGGATATCTTGTCTTTAGTTGTTCTTTCTATATTTCCAGTCTTCTGTCTCTTCTGAACATTGTAGAATTTTATTTATGCAAACACACTGAGATAAAGTGCCACTATGCATTGCATACCTGATATCTTGCACATCTTGTGCCTTATTATACATGCACTCCATTATAAAGTGCCATGGGGGGGTTGATGTTTGCCTTTGTTTTCCATTTACCTTTGTCACGTGAGTGTTCCTTACATGGCATTAGCCTCATGATGTGTGTCAAGTGAGGATTCCTTCCATGACACTATGTACTTTCTCTGCACCTTCAATGTTCCTGGTTCTTCATCATGCAGTTCTTGTTGGTCGTTCTTTTCAGTGTACCTATCCCTCTCCCTTTTCAACATTATAGAGAGGTTTGTCTTGCTGTTCTAATACTTCCTTGGTTTGATTTATCATCTCTTTAGGATTTGGTGTTTCATGCCATCTAAATCTTTGAGTTCAGTTGTTTGCCTTTATTTGCCATCTGATTCGAGTAATGTCATTTGAGGGCACTCATGCAGATTATAGTCTTCTCTACCTAGTCATGTTCTATTTCAGTGGAGGCTCTTCAGATCAGTAGTTACTTTTCAACAGTGTTTGTAGCTATTTCATGCTTCAGTGGTGTTCTTCATGCTCTTTTTTTGTTCCTATCTTCTGGAACACTCTTGTTTGGAGGCTTCTTAGTCCTTCACTTGAGCTTTCATCTCTTTCTAGAGTAGATTTTTTTTTCCATGTGGTATTCTCTATTATCCACCTTATAGAGACTGTTTTGTACTTGGGTACCTCACCACGCCTAGTTGCCGAGATCCATGGTTGCTTTCATGCATTTTTTGTTTACATGCATTTTTAGTCCTTAGTTGTTTTCTAGCTACTCCCTAAGATCATCTTAAGGGGGGTTGTTGGAGTTATGTTTTATTAGATAATAATTATTTATTTAATTATTAGTCTATTATACTACATGCTTAAGCTAAACTTAGGAATCTTATAATTCTTTAGGGTTTTCACCTTTAGGGTTTTGAGTATCCTTTTATAAGGATTCTCTCTTTGTATTTTCATAACAATTATAATTATTGAATTGAATTCTTGTTGCACAATCAATATGACTCCTCTTTTCTAGGTCTCTGAATTCTGGCCTCCATAACTTTTTTGCTTCTCTCCTTCTGTGACAGGTTTGCATGCAGGTGATCTTTGGGAGCTGTAGAGTTGATTTTTGCTTGACTCCAATACTTATGGATTTGAAAAAGAAAAAAATCCCCCTTATAAAGATTGCATGATAAACTATATTTTTGCCTTCTCTAATGATTTTATTTTAATATTTATTGAAGTATCTCATACAATTAATTTCAATAAATATTAAAAATAAAATATTAATTCTTTTTAAATTAATTTTCTTTTTATAGCTTAAAAGATATTTATTAAGTTTTTAAGGAAAAAACCTTAACAAATATATTTCAATTACAAATAATTTATAAAGAAAAATAAAGAGCTTAAAAAGCTCTTGCCCTTTATTTGTTTCTTTAAAACAAAGTAAAAAGAAAGCCCCTTTTGTCGGGCTAGGGAATGCAAGAAATAAGAAGTTTGAACCCTAACTTTTTTTTCACTCTACATTTGGTGGAAATGAGCTCTTGTAGCTGACATGCATATTGTTGGTTCGATCTGGGGTTCAAAAGATTAATTTGGATTTGAATAGGAGCTTCTCTTTTGCAAGGTTATCAAGGTTTGTGCCTTTATCTCCGTCATATTTCTACCATAATATTTTGAGAGAGAAGATTTATAACATAAAATATTCTTTTGTGCATGTATTATGACTGACTTTCATTGTAATCATTTTCAATGTGTTGTGACAGTAAAAATGATTGTGGCTTCTTCGTGATTGATAGACTTACTGTATTATGAATATATATTGTCATGTTGTAGATCATGCTCATGTGAGTAACTACTAAGCTAAATCTCTGTGTCTATATCCTTCAAGATTATCCTCTAACATCTTTGATCGTATCACTTTGTTTTAATTTCAATATTATTTTTACTATGCCAATGTTGCAATAAGATGGTGGTTGTGGCTTTTAACCTATCTTTGTCATATGATTCTACAACAATCTTTTGTTATCTTTGGTTGCAACTTCAGCTCGTAGATTATTACTAGTTGCCCTCTTGTTGTATACTACTGTCACCACTATTTTATGATTATGACATAAGAACTCTAAATGATTTTGATCACTTATCTGGTTGACTAGTGACCAAAGGGTACTCCTTAACTTATTTTCTATTGCTAACACCATCTTTGTATCCTCCGTGTTTATTTTTGAGAAAGGGCTATCTATCTTGTATTTGGTGTTCATTAAATATCTCAGTCTTTATTGATAGCACTTCCCTGATACATTATGATGCTTCTTTATGGTGACTATCATGAGTTTATGAATGACTGCCTTTATCTTTCTTAGAGTTCATTTGCATCCATGATGACTTTGGCTTGACCTGACTATGCCATCATTGTATCTTTAGTACTATGACTATATTATGGGTTCTAAGGTTTTCTCCTTGTATTGTTTTGACATAATGAACAATCTTCTCAAGGCACTATCAATATCATATTACTTGTTATAGGGCTGCAATGACTGATATAGATGATCTTTGAGTGATTATGATAGTTATGCTTGAGCTTAGACTATCTTCCTTGACTGTGTGATGGCCTTTTGGCCATTGTTAAAACTTTGATGACTACAAATAACCATGAATCTTCAAACTTGTGTTGTTCTTTATGACAGTCTTATGTGGTTCCATTGGAGTGTGGTTTTCACCTTTCTCCATTTTTAAGGGCTCCATTGTAAGACTGTGCTCATTGCATGAATGTCAAATCATTACCATTGTATAAATCATTATCTTTTGATGTTGCTTTTCATGATTGTGATCTTGTAATATCTCTGTTATGCTCATTAGCTAGTTTGGGAATGTATATGATTCTTTCAACTTGTAAGACTCTCTGTGGCTGTGGCTACTTTTATGACATGACCATGACTTATATGTGCTTCCTCAGGATTGTGGATTATGATTAAAGCAATCTTATTTTATTTTCTATCCTTATAACTGGCTTGAACAAGCCTGAGATAACCATTTCCTTCTATTGGCCATGTGTGCACTACTATGATAGGTTGTTAAGACAATCATCTCTACTTCTATTTACCTTATTTTCACACTAATCTTTGTGCTTTTTATTATGATCCTTTGTTCTTCATGGTTAGTGTGTTGTTAGAATACTAGCTGCCTCCATTTTTTATGATTGGTCTTTCATCCTTTACTATGATATGCCCTCATGCATTCTCCTTGAAATGATCCTTTGTTACTGTCTTCACATGCTATCTTCCATGGGTCTCTTGACTATTCTGTGCATTTGAATACTCATTGATGCTACTGCTACAAAACTTTTATTGGTGGGGTTGTCTTTCTTGTTGTTTGATGACTATTAATGCATGTTAAATCATGTTTGTAACCATCTTTGTAACTGATCTAACTTACCAGAGATAGGCTTTATTGATTTAAAACTGTGATCTCATATCCATGATTATTTATTGACTTATTAATGGTTGATGACTATTGATATGTAATAAAATCACATCTTATGTTTATTGGCTTCAACCTTACTATAGTGTGCTTATTGTATGAGTTCCCTATAGTGACTACTCTAACAATAAATATCATTATTTTGACTACTCTAGTTGCCTCACTATCAAAACACTTATCACTATGCTTCCTTTTACAACCAAGTCTTTGTCAAGCCTTGTGTCTTTTTATGACTGTAAATTTTGTTAATGTTTTCTTAGATACTAAGGATTGTGTTAATTGTTCTTTAAGACTACTTGTCTTTTGTTCTTTTGATCATTAAGAATGCTGCTCTTCAACTCTGTTTTTTGGATGTAGATGACTATTATCATCTTATCTATGATATGCGTCTTGTTGTGGCCTTTTAGCTTTGTGTTGTTAATTTCATGGATTGTCTCAAAATCAGTTGCAAAAATTGATGTGCCCTGAGTTATTTTTCATTGATTATGACAATCTATAGGACTATGACCCTTGAGATTACTATCAAATGTATTAATACTTTGTAGCCATTTTGGTTGGACTATTAAAGATTCTAGCTGTCATTAATGCATATATAAAAGGGGTCTTCCTTCAAGGTTTTTTTTATGCTCTTACCCTTTAATATCTCTATCATACTTTAGATTGTTAATAATTCCTCTGGCTTTGTGTATCAAATCTTGTTGTCTTTGGTTTGATAAGACTGTCTTTTATTTCCTGAAAGTGTTGCTTCTATGGTTTGGGTCTTCTCATTATTGCTTGCAACCTCCAAAGACTATCTTTTGATGGTTCTAAATACCTCTATTCCTTCATTATATTTATTATCGTAGAGGTTTACTTTATACATGTAGCACTCTTCATGACTGAAACATGTTTACTGTGTCTGTTATCTCTAAGGCTTTCCTCTAAATATTACATTTGACTGTTCTAACTGTGCATCTAGATCTAATCATGTTTATCATCTTGTGGCATAGAAGAATGCTCCATTGTGGTTTCCTTGTGTCTTTGATCCTTATACCTTTGAGTATTGTATTTGACAATGGATTGACTGTTGTTGAAATGCTTATGCTCATTGTCATTAGTCACTATGACCATATTTGTGACTGTAAAAATTTGATGTCTAGCTAATGGTCCTGCTATTTTGATGACTATCTTTTATTGTATTATTGAAATCTTTCTTGGTGCTCATTGTCTTGAAACCCCTTTAAAAATGTCTATGCTTCTTTTGAAAGTGAATGTTCACCTTGGTGAGATATTGTGTTTACATGTAATGAAATTTGGTAACATACCATTGTGGCTGTCTATGGAACTTTCTTCACATGCTGCAACAATGTCTTCCTCACTACTTCCTTTTAGGCTACTATCTTGGAGAAATACTTTTACTTTGATGTTTCCTAATTACACCTTCATCTTTGAATGACTGATCTATTAAAAGGTTCATTACTACTGACTGCTCTCAGATTATTTTGCTGCACTATAACCAATAACTTCTCTTTGTGGCTCTGCTATTTAAAGTTGCAACTCTTAATGACTGAAAACAAGACTGTGGTTCATTATGATGTTTGACATAAACTATCCTAAGACTTCTGTCTCACTGTCTTTGATATTTTTTGTCATCCTTTTATGCTATGTCATTGCCCAAAGATATTATTTGCTCTCTTTATCATTATGCTTGTTTAATGATGCTAACCCTTATCCTTATCTGATGTTTTGAAGCTCTTTGTTGTGGCTATGACTAATTTACGATGACTTATCAATCTAAGATGCACTGTAATTGATGATGTCTCTGGCTAATATATATTTGCATTTGTAACTATTGTGAGGTCATTGTTTCTTTATTATACATGCTCTTGATAGATCATCATTCATGTGATAGCTCTAACTTGTTGTTCTTCATTGGATACCATCACATTTATTGGTGTATGTACTTCTACTGGATGACATTTGTTACTGTCATGAGTGATAGTACATAGGGCTATGGATATTATTTTACCCCATGTTTGGTAGTTGATTAGTGTCACCCCATGAGTGATGACTTGTATGTTGAGCTCAACCCTTGTGGAAGCCCATTTTAGCCCACATACATGAATAATAAAACATGTATCTACACATGAAACAAACACGTTAGATAAAACATGATACTTGTTGCTATCTCATGGCACTTTCTTTGCGTTGATCTTTCTTTTATCTTTGACTCCGATGTAGCATTGTAAGCATATTGGGAATAGCATTATGTATATAAGAGTGAGATAAGTAACCCAAAGCTCTAACAAATCTTTTCTCTCTTTTCAGGTCATCTCTTAGAGTGGACAATGGAGCACTTGGATCAACCAAACTGTTTAGAGACTTCTAAAAGAACTCATCAACCTATCTAGACAATGATGGGTTCTCTCTCTCTCTCTCTCTCTCTCTCTCTCTCTCTTTCATATATTCTTTTGATTTATTATGTGTTTACCTTTCTATGATCAAAAAGATATCTATTGGCTATTTCCATGGCTCGTGTGGGATTTCATGAATAGTTTATCTTTAGAAATAACAAATGTATTTCTTTAAATATTTTATTCATGTACATCTCTTTTGGTTTAAACAATAACACATTTGAAATATGAAACTTGTATGGCATACATGTTTATTTATAAAGAATAAAATTTGTGCACCTTTCTTCAAGATGCAATGTATAAGGCTTGTAATAGGCCACCAAATTTACCTATAGAAAAATTTGGTAACATTTTTGGTGACCTCTTAGGGGTGTTTTCCTACTAAACAAATAAACCAGTTCCTTAAAGCATATCCATTGGGCATGGAGTCAAATTTGTGATCTACCTTTTCTAAAAAGCTCTTCTCAAATCTGTGTAACCCCCTATGTAGCTCTACAAAATAGAAACCAAAAAATTGAAAGAAAACTACTATGGCTCTACCTATAACTGGACCTGAAAACTGTGCATCAACACTTATTGAAAAACCAAAAAAGTAAACTGAAAACTGAATTGAAACTGAAATATGAAAATTGAAATGTTCCTGGAGCACTTATTGAAACTAAAACTGAAACTGAAATCCTACTCTATACTACCCTAACCAATAAGGAAAATTGGTTATACAAAACCATTCACTGGTTTTGAGAAATAACATCATTTTATTCCCAGCTTAGGATGTTTCAAAAGCTTATAAACAACTGAGAAAAAATGAAGTATGAAGATATACTCTACCAGTTGTTGTAGTACATCTTCAAAAGTGAAAACAAAGCCTCCTACCTCACCGAGTTGACTCTGAAAATAATTTTCTTGGAATAGGTAGGTGAGTGGATTTTGTTTTACTTTAGCTAAAACTAGCTCCTCTTGAATACCTTCTTCATGACTGGCTTCTATTTCAGCTAGATGCCTAATTAGACAACCTCTTGACATGCTAACCTTTGGAATTTGATTGTTGGTTTCCTTTTTTTCCATCATTTCCTTAACCATAATATCTACTTCTTCTACCTGAGTATGCTAACCAAAATCTCTTCTTTCCAATGGTATCAAATTATCAACAAGATTAGAGAAGAAATATTCAATAATACTTGAGAAAATACTCACCTCTTGATCAATTTTATTATGCTGAGTATCGTTTACTACACTTTCTTGATTGCTTTCAAGGCTTATACCATGGAAATTTGTATCTTGCTAATTTTCTTTCTCTACCTGAACCAAATTTGCATCCAGATCAACCTTTTCAACCCGCCGAACAATGTTGCTTTCTGTTTCTTGCTCATTGATTGGCGCCTTATTACTATCATCCATATGTACTTGAGAATCAACCATTATTTCTTCAACAATAACCTACTGTTTAGATTGCATGCCTTCAAGAGATGACTGATTAGTGTCTAAGCTTGAAACAAATACCTCTAAATCATCCCAAAATGAGTCCTCTTCATCATTGTTTTCATTATGCTCTGGGAGAGGACTGTGTACTACCTTGTTGTAGCTTTCATGAGTGGTCAAAAGAACACTATTTTGAACTTCTTGGTGTTCTAAAGCTGACATAGCTATGATCTAAGCTTCTTGAACTTCATCTTCCACAAAAAATGGTAGCTCATCAAACAAATCAGTTAGGATCAGACAACTATCAGACTTTTTGGGATCTTAAACATGTTGTTCATCATCTATAACCTCTTTCTCTTGCTGTATTAGATCTAACCTATCATCTTGAATATTATATGGATGCATATCAATAGGTAACAGGTCTGATTTATCATCACTAAGCACCTTTTTTTATTGATCCTTGACCTAAATATCTTGAGGAATCAAGACATCGATGGGTTCTTCAGTGATAAATTGTGGAGGTGTTAACATTATTTCAAGTTGAAGTTCGAAGGCCAAATTTTGATGGGGGGATCCTTTTTCCTTTTCACTTTCTAGTTGTGCTCAACAAATGGGCCAAGTGTCATCTCGAGATTGCTCCTGATGGCTTTCTTTTTATGTTCGAAGTTTGAAGGAACGTGGGGCTACCAAGTGGCTCAGTTTTGAGGACTCGACTTTTTGTTGGACCGCACCCTACATCTTGAGAAAGATAGGGACACATGGGATCTCCATGTTGCCTATATTATTTCTATTTGTATTCCCTTTGGCGAATGTCCCCATAGTTGCCATGTGTATTCTATGGTGAGTTGTCTGCCAGGATAGGGTCCACACAAAATATTTTCTATTCGGGTAGGATTGAAGAGCACCACGGTAGGGTGGAAGTAACAACCCTGGGAAGTGGTTTTGCTGGGTGTGTTCCAGTGAGATTCCACGATAGTGTTTGTAGTTTGAGAAGCGGTTGCACATAGCTGACAGATGCTTTGAACTATTAGCAGAGCTGAGGGCTCTATTTATGCTTTGTTTTTCCTTGTTTTAGGGGTTCAAAACTTTTGAAAAGAACAATTAAGTATCTTAGATAGAATTTTAGCCTTTCAACTATTGTTGTTTATGAGGAAAGGATGATTAAACTATGCCTATGCCCTTTGTGATGCCTTTTTTCAGTATGCTTTGATAGTTTTATGTGCTTTCTTGTAATTCTGATGACTTTATAGATATATATCTAATACTGCCGATTAAACTATGTTTTTCACTTATTATCTAGTGGATGCATGATGTATATTTCTTTATGTTTTAAAGGGATCTTGATTGTGTCTTAATTGTGGTTCTGTTCAAGTATATGGTTTATTGAATGGGTTTTAAAACTATATGTTTCTGGGTTTTATATGCTGTCAATTCTTTTACAAAATGTTATGGCGCATTGCCTCAGTAGTTTAAATCATTTTTTTTAAAGTTCCTTCTTTCCCTTTTCCCCAACAACAAGGAAGAGTCATCTTCTTAAATCCAAATGTCATTCAGTGAGTTTTGTGTAATAGGTCCCCCATCACTGAATTTCCCATAAGGTTGTTCACTTTCAAAGTAAAATTTAGAGTCAATGGTTCTTTTTCTGGCACGCCTGGTGGGACCATATTTTGGATAAGCCCTGAGCCAGTTTATGAGTCACAGGCCTGTTACCAGGAGTCAAACAACCCTAAATCCTAGTTTACTCCTACCACCCCTAGTAAACGTTCATTCGGTTGCTTCTTCTTCTTAGAGCTTACCTGTATTTCCTACAGTCACCCTTACAGCAATGGCACATGTTCCCCCTAGAAATTTGATGACCTGGAATAACGGGAGCCCTCTCATCCCCCCTACTCCAACTATAGTTTGGGGGCCAATCCCTGCAGCCACACTGAAAGCCATACCTAAGTTTACTGGAGAATGTCATAAGACTCCCGAGGAACATTTGCAAGATATAGCCAGTGTTTGTATTGTCCATGGTATTATTGGGCAACATGTAGCCTTGATATTGCTTATAGCCTCTTTCAAGGGAAGAGCTCTAGATTGGTTCAGATCATTGGGTCCTAATACTATAGCGTATTGAGACCAGCTAGGTGATCATTTCTTCCTGAGATTCTCTGACAAGGCCGACATATCATCATTGATGCACCAGTTGATCACAATAGAGAGGGCCCCTCAGGAAGCACTGACAGAATGCAATTTAAGATTCTATAGAACCTAGCAAAGGATACCTCTATCCACCTGCCCTCTTGCGGATATGGTGTTCATCTTTTACTTGAATGCTTTCAATTCTAACATATCAGTGATGATCCAATATCTAGGAGGCAATACCCTACCGCAAGCATTCGACATAGCAGTCCAAACAAAAAATAATTTGATCAATGTCAGGAAGCTTTCCCCTTGCCCCATCATGCCATTTTTTCCTGAGATATATCACCAAACTCCTGAAGAGGCTGCTCCTAGAACATCTACCCTGCAATCTATGTATGTGTATCCCGTCCCTAAGCAAACGTATGTCCCTCCACAAGTCTCTAGCCATGGAAATCAGTGACATGAAGGACTTGTTGAGATCCTTCTCAAACGAAATTGTCAATCTGAAAAGAGCCCAAATCTCATCCGCTAGACACCCTTTTAGGCAAAACTTCCAAGCAAATAGATCCCCATACCAACATAATTAGCATGTAAATCATCATGCTGATAAATCTACCTAGCCAAACCACCAAATAGTCCCAATCCCCAATCCTTTGTAGACCATTTACCCCAACACCAACAAGGAGTTGGCAGTGGGTCAAAATAATCTAGTGGATGATACTAACTCTTGGTGTTTTCCATGTAATAATGTTCACACTCCAAGAAATTGTCCGAGATGAAATTTACAGAAAAATATTGCAGAGCAGCAGAGTTTAGGTGTGATGCCAGATGAGTCTATTTATGCATCCCTTGGTATGGATAATGTATCTCTCATCGCCCAAATGTAGGGTATGTCGATGCAACAAGAAGCAAAGATAGCCCCAGATTACATATTGTTCTCTTGGATGTAGGACGAAGATGTAGTGCTCCCTAATGGTGCAACTACTTCAAAGGAGGGAGTCCCCTTCATTTAATCAGATTATAATCTCCTCTCTAAAAGGCATTTCACCAAGGAGAATATGAACACATCAGGGAGAGTTTCCGTAGATAAAGCTCCTAAGCAACCTATGGTTGTTCCCATGTACCCAAGGAAAGAGTTCATCCCTCCTAAGCCAAGAGAGCCAAAAGCATCGGTGCCTAAAATACTAGACATGGTGGAGAGGCTCAAGAAAGCTCTGACCAATGTATCTTTGTGGGATCTCCTTAGCATCCCAGAGAAAAAGAATAAGTTGAAAGAGGTCCTATCAAACGTCGTGAGAAGTGCAAATGGAAATGCAGCCAAAGCTCTACAGATCAACAAAAGAGAGTTCTATCCCTCTACAGATAAATCATACTCTCCGATGGTGTTAACCAATGAGACCATGCCTCCCAAGTCTCAAATGGAAGGTAAGCCCAAATAGAATCCATTCTATCTGACCCTTATAGTTGGGGATAAACTCTTGCATAATTATATGATAGATTCTGGAGCTAGCACCACTGTCATGCCTTGATAGATAGCTGACGTCTTGAATATCAGGTATGAGCCTTTAAGTAGAGGAGTCATTTAATTAGACGAGAATAAAGTCTAGAAAATAGGCCTTATCAAAAGTCTCCCGCTGACATTGTTTGCATGTACTAGTGTTACTATGTCCCAAGAACCAGTGGTCATTGACATCCCGTCAGTTTTTGGGCTTTGCCTTTCCCAGGATGCCGATTACTGCTTTACATGTAATGTTTATGGCCATAAGGAAAGGGAATGTAGAATGATAGCTAGAAAGGATAATGTAGGATCTCATAGAAAACATGTTGATAGGAAGAATGTATCTAGAATTAGATACATGCATGTTCCTTCTCCTAGTTTTGCAAAGATTATTTTTCATAACTATAATGGATCTGGCCATAGTGAATTTGAATGCAGAAAGAGGAACCTGCAACTATATGGAGGCCAACAAAATGGCCATGCTCTATAGAAAAGTGAAAACAAAGCATATGGAAAGCAAAAACCTGCATGGAACCAAAGGAGATATGTCTCTACAGGAGTAAGAGGTCCACTGGTTCCAGTTGCTAGTCAAAGTAACATGACCACGAGAAGATGGTCAAACCGATATGAAAAGAGGTTCCCCAAAATTGAAGTTGGGATTGATGTTGTGTGCTACTACAACACCATTTCTAGTGGAAATGATGAGACCAGAAAAGAAAGATCCCATCAGCAAAAGAAGGTAAACCCTGCTCTTTGGACTGAAAAGGGGAAGTAAAGTGAGACCAGGCAGGTATAGAGGAAGAGGACCATGGACTAACACTATGCATTCAATGCACATGTGACATCTCCTAAAGCCTAAAGGAGATGCAATATCATAGGGGGAGTAATTCACTAAGCTCATCATTCACCCCCTCAGTGATGAAAGCAACATGGAAGACAATACTATTGCTAGTATGAATTTAGAAAATGAGAAGATAAAAGTGTTTAAGTGTTTCCTTGACTACACACCTGCAGATCAGTGATGGATCACCACTACATGATTCAATGAATAATGGTTAACAGTTGGTATCAGGTGTTAACTGGTATGTGCAGAATGTTACTGACATGAATGCAAAATAGGTTATGTAAGACAATGAAGTTGAAAATCATAGCAATAACCCCGGTAGCAGGAAATGTTGAGTTTATGTCTTAGGATCATATCATAAGCTGTGATGAATACAATGTAGTTAAAGGATCATCTAATGATCACACATACATAGCTAAACTGGTATATGGTGGAGAATGGAACTCCGGTATTGTACCTAACTAGAGATGAGGACCTGAGATGTATGACTCAGGGAGAGTTCAAGTGATCGTGATGAAGAGATGGCTTGCTTGAACTAGTAAGTATGATGACTACCCAAACTAAAGGAGATGGAATTTGCAAAGGTGTTGTAGTTTAACTGACAAGAGAGCAATATTCACTGACATATCAACAATTGGTATCATTCTTTCTTGACTTCGGACCCGCATACTCAATTGGTGTCAGTTGATGGTTAAGTTCCCCATTTCAAGTGTTGTGACTTGAGAAGATGTAACAACAAGTGACTAGATAACAAGTGGTATCTAAGGAAGTGTTACATCCAATAAAGACAAAGGTGGAGAAATTAATCTATCAGTGATCGACACATACAAAGAGTAATAATAGCCTGACAGTGCCCTTTGTCATTGTGTCAAAGGGGGAGAATAATTTTGTAGTATGTCAGACACTACATGTGTTGACATCAATGCTAAAGGGGGAGATTGTTGGCATTGTGTTGTCATTGATGTCAATCGGTATGGGATGACCACGGGTAGTTGAGATGCATGTGCAACACTGATATGAAGGAGTATAGTATGTGATAGCTTGGATATAACCTTGTTTTGCTGAACATCGGTAAAGGTAAAGCAGATGCTCACAGAATTCATCAGTACAAAAGTTAGCGCCTGACTTGTGTGATGAGATGGAGAAGTGTTTTGAGTGGTTGCTTGTGATGAAGAGGCAAAATATTATCTAAATCACTTCAACACTAGAAGAGAAGAATGAACCGGTACGTTTTAAGGTTGCAGAACAATGGGACTCTCACCATGTGAAGAAGCAGTCATCATGAAAAGCAATGATTAATAGTAAATGTGCTCACATAAGATCACATGAAGAGCATTGTAGGATGTAGAAGACAAGGTGTTACTCCATCAAGTAAGTGGAGCTTATCACCTGTTATGCTTTGAGTGCATCTTAGTTTGGAGAGATAAGAATGAAGAGGTATGAGGAGATGCTAGTATAGAGGGAGTAAGAAGTGTTTGTCTTCTTGACAAACCGGTTGAGATATGGTCAAAGATAATCAAGGAAAAGGAAAGGCTGAGTAGATGCAAATAGAGGAATCTAACCTGAATGAAAGAAGAAGGAGCCTTAAGAAATAATGATGACATGATGTCATCAAGAGTGGTAACTGATATGTAAGTGTACCAGTTATAAAAGCAAGGTGCAGTTGTAAAAGACCTCCCCGTTGTGGAAATAAGCATACTTAGGACTTACCAGTCTAGAGACCGATCTGAGAGTTTCATCGATAGTTCAAGATGAGAGCAGATATGACAAGGTAACTAGTAGAATGGTTGAGACTGGAAGGGTTAGCAAACTGGCTGAAGTAAGGAACCGGTAGGGTGGTTGGTCGGTGATCCTACTTGGACCCACTTGAAGTGCCAAGCTAGAAGATAGCCAACATGGAGTCAACATGGCAAACCTGCGGTTGGATAAATATAGAATATACAATGACAGGGTTGTTGTAGGGTTGGTCAATCTTAATGAAAAGTCACTCAAATCACAACACATGTTGCAAAGTGATTGTTGCGGTTTTAGGATTGAGGTTGGAAAGACAAGTACAAGCTAGCTAAGAGATATTAAGAAGATCGAGGCGATGAAGGAAACAACCTGCCAGATCTTTCGTGACTAACCAAAGGATTTTCTATGAAGGTAAAAAGAAAATCACCAGGAATGAAGGGTGTGATCAAGGAGATGCGACTATGGTGGAGATATGCATTTAGATGTCAAATAGATCAAATCATGCAAGATCTGATTGGATTTGATTTGCCTCGATGATGGTGAGGAAACCCTAACCACCTGAAATTTGAATTGGATTTTGGCGAGAAATCTGGGCTATAAGTAAAGAGGCCAAAGAGATTGTTTGTTGCTAATGAAGAGGTGAATATTGTGTTGTTGTGAGGTGGAAGACTTCTGCCAGTAAGAACAAGATCAGACGAGTGCTTAATGAGCATCTAAGAAGAGAGTGAGAGTGAACCTAGTTGAAGTCTTCAATCGGTTGGAGAGAAGAACTAGTAGTTCTTACACCAACAGAGTGTGATACCAGTGATGTGGTGAAGGTGAGTTGTAGATTCAACAAAGAAGCAGCATGTGCAGAGCAGGAAGAAGAGTGAGTCGGTAAAGGAGAGAAGGTACTTCACCGATAGAGTAAGATATTTGATAAAGTTACAAGATTCACTTGCAACATGATAATAGCTTATGTATTTGAAGTTTTCATTGTGAACACTAAGTTGTAGCTCGGTGTAGGGGTTGGTGCTCCTTTGGGTTGTAGCCCATAAAACTGATAGAGGTTGTTGCTCCTTGGGTTGGTGCCCCAAATTCAGGGATTGATGCTCCTTGGGTTGGTGCCATAAACTCTGTAACTATGTTTTACTGTGAGGTTGGATTGGAGCAGTAGTCTCCAACAACATTGCTCACCAAGGTTTTTCCCATATTGGGTTTTCCTCATATATATTGGTGTTATATGATGTCACCTTGTGTCTGCATGTGTATTTGAGTTAGTTTGTTTACTTAGAGGTAAGTCTACATTGAGTTAGATGTATCAAGCGGTGTTGCTTTTAAAGTAGAGGTAAAAGGAAAATTTTTGAGAGCCACTGATTCACCCCCTCCCCCTCTTAGTGGTACATTGTGTCTGACATTAACAGAGTTTTCTAAACATAGAGAAGATCATTTCGATCACCTCGAGCTGGTTTTCCAAAAGTTCCTCGAGTTTGGGATCTCTTTGAACCCAAATAATTGGATCTTCAGTGTCCCTCGAGGTAAGCTACTAGGACATATAGTGTCCAAGGAAGGCATCTCCATTGACCCTGACCAATCAATGCCAAGCTGATAAGATCCTACATGAATTCCACTATGGCTCATCGAGAGGTCACTTCTTGGCACAAACAACTATCATCAAAATCACTCGTGCTGGGTATTTTTGGCCTTCTATGTTCAAGAAAGTGCACACTTTGGTGAGAGAATGCAAGGAATGCCAATATGACACTGGCATGAGTAAAAAGGCGGCAATGTCACTCAGACCCATAATGGTGGAAGAGCCTTTTTCCCAATGGATCCTGAGCTCGGTCGGACACAAGTGGATCCTGACCACTATTGATTACATCCCCAGGTGGTCTGAAGCTATCCCCTTAAAGAATTCATCAGAATGTGAGATTCTGACATTCCTGGAGGATTTGGTGTGCCGATATGGTCCATCAAAGACCATTATATCAGACAATGTGCATGCATTCAATGGCTCACAAATCACTCGATTTGCCCTTAGCAAGGGTATTTATCTCAAAACCTCTTCTAACTACTACCCACAAGGAAATGGGCTTATCGAGTCCACTAATAAGAATCTTATTAGACTCATCAAGAGGATAGGCTCAGAATACAAGATGGAATGACACCACCACTTGAGGAGCGTGTTGTGGGTTGACCAGACAACACCCAAGCAGGTCTTGAAAAACTCCCCATACAAGCTAGTCTACGATAAGGACCCACTGTTTCCCATCTCCTTAGAAATTCCAGCCCTACAGTTACTCAAGTCTATAGAAGTAGAATAAAATTGTCCCATGGATGTGAGGTTGGAAGAGATTATGGAACTAGAAGAAGCTAGAGAAACAACTTTCACATCTCTCCAGAACCGACAACAAACCATCAAGAAGTGGTTCGATAGAAAGAAGAGTTCTAATTCGGTTTTCAAACTAGGCGATCTCGTGCTGAAATATAATGATAGAGTGGCCAAGCTCGGTCAACATGCTAAATTTGATGGCTTGTGGGAGGGGCCATTTTACATCACAAATTGCAAGGGTTTCAATTCATTTGACCTCGAGGATATTCAGGGAGACTCTCTTTGGATCCTGGTCAACGAGTTTCACCTCAAACTACTTCATTAAAGTTTTCCATCTCTAAGTGTATATAATGTAAATATTGATTTTGCGTGCCTTATTTATTTTAATTATTCTTAGTTTTTTTCCAAGAAAAGCAAATGAAGTCACAAGATATGCAATAATTAAACAAGAAAAAAGAAAAAAACTATCATATTATGCATATTTTCTTACAATTCATAAGTGGACCTCTGGTCCTTTTTTACAAAAAGAAATAAGATGAAGCACTCTAGAACAAGATGGCACTTTCTCACTGATCCTCCCCATCCTCATCATCCTCCATCTAAAAATATGGGTCCTCACTATCATCTGGATTATCCTCCCCCTCTAAAAACTCATGGCCATGATCACCACCAGACACCCCAGACATGGAGATAACAACCAAGTTTAGTTGTATGTGCGGAGTCAAGACCCATGGAAAGATGTAGTCCCTTAAATTAGAGTACCATTCAGTACCATCTGGGACAAGAATTATCATGTGAACTCATAGGAGGAACTCCGTAGAAAGCTATGCACGAAACCGGTGGGTTGATAGCGTCATCGCTTTTAGACCATCGATAAGCGGCTGCCAAGTCACCTCCTTGCTAGAAGAAATAAAGTGCCTCAGATCTGGTGCTAGAGGAAGGCCCCTCAAGGGGACATGGTATGCCACCAGATCTTCCAACCCTCGCAGATAGTCTTGGGAGAAGAGTGTCTAGGTGAGTTGCGAGGTCAATAGGTCAACCATTCCAGAATCTAGCAGTGAGGCCATGAAGCATGAACAGATGTCTGTAATTATACGTTACTGGTCTACATTGTCAATCAAATATTCATCAAGCACCCATTTGACAATGACAATTATCAGGGGGTTCTTCCACCTTATCATCATTTGTAGCCTCCAGTTAGAAATGTTCCCAAGGAAAGCAACTTGCACTTTGTTGTTGACGAGTCTAACAAGAGTATCCATATTTTGAAGAAACTCCATCGTTGAGGCTAGCACTGTGCAAAATAATTTTGAAAGAGACATTTATAACGAATTTTAGCTCAAGGTGACAAGTGGTTGAGATGCCAATGCTCCCGAATTCCAACGCTCTTGTCATTCTTCATTAATTTGCACAAGAAAATGAGATTTTATTCAAAGTTGGTGATATCCTACCTGGTACCTCAAAGTAGAAGTTGTTGCAAACAAACACCATGCGTATGTGTAGGTACATCGTGTTTTTAAATTGACATTTGCAGGACTGTCTTAGCTTGTGTGAGCCTCGCTGTCTACCAATTTTCTTAAGAAGGAGATCCATCTGAATGAGTTTTTCATCTCAAGTGGCTTGAATCCGTAGTAGGCTAAATAAGTGCTCTCTTGGAAAGCAAAAATGGTAGCACTCATCCTCATCAGAGTTAATTACAACTGCAAAGTAATTTGGCATACGTGTAAACAAACGCCTGCCATTAAGCACCCCCTTTTGTGGAAATCTAGGCATGCAATGCATTAAAGGAATGAGGTTTCTTGATTTTCATCTTATTGCTCTTTTATAACCTAAGTGTTCAATGTTGTTTCAAAATTTGAAAGGTTGGCGGAGAAAGGCTCTCAAGCAAAAATTGGAAGCTGAAGCCACATCCTTAGGCTCTGCTCATGGGGGATTATGGGTGGATGTTTTTGGGGAGCTCTCCTACTCATCACATGCTATCCCCCCCAAGGCGGAATACCCAAAAATCAAAGTAAAGATGAAGACGACCACCTGTAATACTTCTGCTGTGCTATATTCTTTTGAGAATGTTTTTGAGCCTGAAATATGCAAGCAACCCAAGAACCTAAGTGAGGGTTAATGCAGTAGAATTCTCCACCATAGGGTAGAACCACAATCAATGGAGGCTTGGTTTTAAAATAGCGACGTGTCTCAATTTGTGGTCCCTTTGGTTCCACACTGTCTAGAGCTCGTAGAGATCTCCTCCAACGGGTTTGACTCTGCCTCTTGTTCAATCAACAACTCTTTTTTTAGAGTAGTGATCTCCCCTGAAGCCATAAGGGCTATGATGTGATGTCCCATCTTTGAAGGGACATAAGTGTTCTCCGAGACAACCATGGAAGAATTCTAGGGTACTAGAAGGGATGCCTTGTCTTTTTGCCAGAGTATGCTCAACCGGAGTCTGTCTTTTGGGCTCCCAAAGTTCCCTTCATCCTTCAGCAACTTAAAACACGAAGACCTCAAAGATATCTAATCTACTCTCACCTTCTTATGCGGTCATGAGAATGAACGAGACATTGCGACTGTGATGATGGGATTTCTTTTCAAGTGCAAAAAGCAGAGGGAGTCTTTGCATTTCAACTTCTCAGTTTTTATAGCCAAAGCCATGGTGAAGCAATTGTTAGAGTTTTAGTAGTTGCGGTGGTTCAAATTTACCTTGTTCTTGGTCCATCTTCTCTTGCATCAAAATGAGGCCTTTTTTAGCCAATACATGCGGTTGGCTACCTGCGACAAGTCAGGAAACAAGATGTCGGTGTCGGATTGGACACCCATGCTACTAGCTTCTTTTGATGCATACCAATTTTCTGACTGTTTCTTGACTCCCAAGCTTAAAGATTTTGGTTCAATCCCTAATGAATCACTGGCCCATTTCTCTTAGGTCCAGATGAATTGGATGCAAAATGAGCGCCCTCCATGCAACTAGTTCATAGGCAGTGATTTTTCTTTCGTCCGAGTGCATGGTTTCTCCGAGGAACCATTTCTCTTACCTGCCTATGTGACTGAGAGAACCCTTTCTCTGGAGATCACGCAATAGTTGGTGAGGATTGAGAGGGCCATCGGGCCGAGAAATAATGATACCTCTATCATCGAGGACTACAAGGCAATTTGTCCAATCACTCTGGTCTAGAGGAACATCACAGAGGAGGTGCTGACATCCAAACTAGTGCAGCTTGGGTTAGTAGTAATTGATGATCCCTAGAGCTATGACCCAAATGGTTGCCTAAGTAGGAGGAAAAATGCAGTAAAGCATGAGTCGTAGAGCTCATGGGAGGGGTGCACAAACCCTTAGATTGATGACCTAACTTTGTATGTGGGTCTCAATGATTTTCCTATCCTCAAGTGCCCCGCATGGTTGAGCTTTTATTCAGTTGTGTAGAGATATAATCACGCAAATCCTATTCCTCGAGTGATTATTGAAGTCATGACTTCGGCTTCCTAACCCAGAAAGAGGTGAGTCAGCCTAGAGCTAATATTGGGAATGCCCCCTTGGACGAGCTCTTTGAGATAAAATGGCATCAACATAGTAAATCTGATGAAGAGATAGGTGAGAGTTCCCCATGTGGGGACTCATCTCTTGAGGTGGCCCATTGGTAGAACGTCGAGGTTATAAGTATTGAAGAACAAGATCCAGAGTCCCATATTCTCCTGCCTCTAGCCGGTTCCAATCGCAGGCCCCACTCCATGACCATTAAAAGACAAGTTGAGAAGAAGGTACTTGACTCCCCTCCTAAGAAAAAATAGTATCTAAGTTTTGCAAAGAAGGGCTTGTCTCCTCAAGCCCCAGGGGTCCCCTCAGATCCTCAACGATTGGTGACTTCCATGGTTTAGGTATGCCTTTCTTAGCCTTTTTCTTCTGCTCAAGCTGTTTCCTCTTCTATCTCTCTTGTCACAATGCAAACTCAGATTCCCATTGCCCTTATGTTAGCACCCACCAGGACGTCAATTGAACCCCAAGGTGCATTTTTGTAGGCCTCGATTCCATTCCTGACCCCCACTTTTATCCCTATGGGCTTGGTTTTAGAGAGTCCTGTTGTTTTAAAAAATGAGCAAACCAAGTTCACCTGCAATCTATCTATGAAATAGCCAACTTCATATGATGAAGAAATTCAGGACTTGGACAACATAACAAGGATTTGAATCCTTCTACTCTTCAGGCTCTGAAAAACCTAGGTGGGTGTACCTTTGATGCATTGAATCAGACTCATTAACCACATATGATAGAATCAATAAAAGCAAATAGATCTCATAAGGCTTAACAAATAGGAGGTTACTGCAGATGGGCTAGAACTACATTGACATCTCAACTAAGTTGAAGCATGAGATAGGTGGAACAAACTAAAACTACAAACATAAAAGCAAATGGATATTTGATTTTTAAAATTTTTTGAGAATCCCTAGAATCTACAAGACCAATGCCTTATCTAAGGGCATGGAGTCATACATCAAACTACAAATAAAAAACCTCTACTGCAAATACATCTTCATCATTAAATATTTCTGCATTAATGCCTTGCATAAATGCATTACTCAACTCATTCACACAATCATCAGATCTTGAAAAAATATTCCATTATTCATGATTGATTAAAGAGTTAAAATTTTTCCTTGAAGAATGTCTACAAACAATCACAACAATCTCCTTGAGATGACAAATTCTAGCCTCCTTGAGGATTTAATTTGTAAGAAAGAAATATATATTCAGAGACAATTTTGTGTGAATTTATGCATGCCTTACAAACATATAAACCTGCAAATAGAAACATCTACAACAAGAAGATATACTCCATTACTTGAAAGAAGACATTACACTATACAAACTCTGGAAAAACTCAGAATTGGAAACCAAGATTATGGAGCCTTTCTCCCCAAAATCTGGAACCCTTACAAATGAGAAGAATTTAGAATAATAAGAAAGAGGGAAAGATCAAATCAGATTTCATCTGACAAGGACAATTGTCCCAAATCTTCTGCCATTTATGGCTCATATTCTTGGCTTGTTGAAAATCTTCTCTGACAGACTAAAAAAAAACTTCTGAAATCCTGAGGTAACTACCCTCAAAATACTTGACATGTGTTGCCACTGACTATAGAAATTGACTCCTCATTTTGAGATCTTTCCAACGATATACAACACTCGTATATGTGGGCTAAAAATAACCCTAAGGTGAATTAATCACTCATGCAGATCCATCATTTAAATTTTTTGAATTTCCACTATAGTCTGAACTATAATAATTAACTTTGATTTTTTGCCATTTTCCACCTGCATTCCACCACGTGGCACCTTGTGATTCACTTTCAGATCCACCATGATGACACCTCACTTGCCATTGGACCACCACCAGACCGCCATCGGACCGCCACCTCACCAGTCGCTGATCCGCAATGGGTAACTAGCGTGCATCTTCGCATAGCAGATCAACGACCACCATTGATCTATCTCGGACCTGCTCACTTGTTAACTCACCTGAGCTGCTTCCTTCTAGTAGGTCCCACCACTTGGTCACCATGTCGCGATGGTTAACCATCATGCATCTCTCCATTGCGGTATAATGACAACCGTTGATTCATCTGCAACATGCTCACTGGTTAATTTTCCCTTCTTCTACAAAATTTGATTGCCTCGGGATGCATATGCATGCATGGGGTCCACTAGGTCACCAAGAAACCTCTTGTCAAAATCCTTTAAGCTTTGACACTATAGAAGTGTGTAGCTGTGTATTTAAATACAAAAAAATTCCTTCCCACAATCAATGTGGGATAAAGGCTTCATGCTTGGTTTGCATTTTCTTAAAAATTCTAATGTCTGCACCACCACACAGGGAAAGATGCTGGAAAAGGTCATGGAATTAGCTATACATGGGCCAATGCATTGGTTTGAAGACTTCTTTGACTTAACCCTTACCCAACAACCACGCTAAATGAGGATGCAAGTAGGGGTTGCATTGGAGTAATAACCAAACACTTGCCATTGCATTTGCTAAAAGTTTCTAAGCCTCTTTAACAACCACACGAGGGAGGAATCTATCTTCACCTGCGAAAATGCATTTTCTAGAAAGCTTTAAAACCCTCTCCATGCCACACTTCCACCTCACGTACAGGCTAAATTTGTTTGGAATTTCTGCAAGTAACCACGCACCACGCAGTAGGGAGGAATTGGCCATGGGCCTACCAGATTTGAAATTTCTAAGCCTCTCAACCATGTAGGGAGGATGCTAACTAGTATTTCACATGCCAATTACAATTGTTGGAGTTTCACATGGCCTCCAAATGCCAAAATGGGGGTTAGTTGCTGGTAAGGGTCATAGAATTTGGTTTACACTTACCAAGTGCATTTGGATTTTTTAATGTCTCTTCTCTGTCGCTAAAGGAGGATTTGGCATTAAACTTGCCAATTTGAAATTACTTGGAGTTCTATTAGCATTTTGAACTCTTATGTTTACCTTCAAACATCTTTGTCTGCAAACCATTCTTGTGTCTCCTTGAAGTCACATTTTAACAGTAGATGGGGTCAAATTAGTACAGTCCACAAAACCCTTAGATGTCTTTGATATCTTCCCCACTTTAACATATTCTTCTTTCTTAACCACGAATGATTTAACTAAAACTTCAACATTTCCTCCAAAGTGGTAAAACAAAATTATAAGTCAGGTTGGGCCCCAAAAGTGGGTTTGGCTAAATTTTTTTTTGTTTTCATTCAAATGACCCTTGAAAAACCTTAGGCACCTTCAACATACCTCTAGAGTTGATCGTCACAATTTTCTGATCACTGAACTGCGTTTTGCAACTCATTGGCAACTGTGCCACATTTTTGCATTTAAACCCAAAGATGCATTTTAAAAACTGGTCAAAACACCCTTTTGTAACTTGCTCATTGGAAGACATACTGTCTGATATATTGGCATTCACTCTGCAAAACCATTTGTCATGAAAGATCCTGGGTGAAGAAATATTAATGCACAAAGATGACCAAATGGCTCTATCAACACTATGAACGTGATAAAATCAATGTGTAGGGACCACAAAGTGCACACATTAAATATATCAAATGGTCTCTGTGGATCCCCAAATTTGGGGTATAGATACTTTGAAGTAAAAGGAAGACCATGGAATGATTAGTTTGAACAAAAGGCTGATAGGGTGAAAATGGTGAGCTCATGAAAATATCCACTTTAACAGATGCAACAGTGCAAAGTGGAGAGAATTGAACAAAATGGCTCAAGAAACCATCTTGGAAAACTGATCAAATAGATTGGTCAGGGCTTCAAACTGGAAATATAGCTTGTCTTTTATACTAGAAATAGCCCAGAATAAACATCCTAAAATAACATTCACCGGGGAACCTTTTACACATGCAAAGTGGTACTCTGACTGGCTGTTAAAACAAGGAATTATGCAAATAGTACAAATTGGAAATGAATTGAGCTTGCCAAGCTGAGCAAATGGATTTGTAAAGACTTGAAATTTGGCATATGTACTCACCTATATGCATACAATTCAATTCACTTTGAATTTCAACATGATGATCAACTAGGCAAAAGTTATAGGCGCTCAAAGTAGGCCACTTAATAAAATCTGAATTTGTGCATAGAAAACTTTCGGTCCACCCCTTGAAATGGGTACTTGATAAACTGATCCAAACTGAATTGTGAAAGATTTTGAGCACTGCATAGGCTAAGTGAAAGGCTTAGGACCCATTTCCCAAGCCTTACCGCTTGACAATCAATTGGCTCCATTTTACATGCTCCAAAATAGGCCTCTTAGGTTGACTAACTAAGTGGTCATTTGAAATTACAAATGCAAAATTTTTGAAATGGGCCTCTCAAATTTACCAAATTTTTTATGAGTCCCAACAATGACTCTGACTAGGGATGGTTGATGCAATATCAACAAAAGAATCTAAAATCTTTGGTAGAGCAGACAACCCAAAAACAGATCACTTCTCTTCTTCTAAATTCTTCAATGAGCTTTACTCTCCAAAATAGGGGTTCCTTATTCTACCCAAACAACAAGGTACTTTATTGAAAACCACACAACTGAAGCAAAGCAACTATACAAAGATACAATTTTATTTACATATGGCCCCGGGCTATCAAAAATGGAATCAATGTTTACCTCTGTCAAACACCTGATTCTCATTTCCATGAATCAAGGGTAAGTTGGAAGTTTCATTTACATTTGCTTGATCACAAACGCTACAACTTCTCATTATCTCATCACATTAAAGATAGTTAGCATGTTGGTAATCATTCAATCTTTGAAAAATAAAACCCGCCCCTAAATGTTGATCATCAAATGACACATAACTGTCATATTGTTTACAATTATTTCCTAGCTGAAAAGACAAGTAACCCAACTCCATCTGATCACTGGGAATATCAGGCACATGCTGATTACTAGTTTGCACAAATGGAAAACACCCATCCATAATATTGGCCTACAAACTAGAGAGGAACATTGCCTCATAAAATGACTGCATTTGATCTTGCTGATCATAATTTCTATCAACACTTTGCAAACATGGAAATATATCATCAAGTAATGGTTCATTAATCACTTGCAAATTTGTGAAAACAACTTTAGATTTGTCTTTCTCTTTAACACCAAGATCAACATTAGATTTAAATTTTGAATTCATATCAGCATATGAATCCACATCATTGCATCTATTAATCTTATATGCATTTTCATTTTGTCTACTATTCAACTCGAATATAGGGAAAAAAACAATATCATATGTATCTTACTTCACACCCTCAAGAATTTCATCAGTATCAAAACATATACTGATTGGGTATGAGAGATTGGGGACACTTTGGGATGCATACTTCTAAAGATCAGCAACTAAGAGTTCTGAAATTTGTTCACTACTTAGTGAACCTTCTCCTTCATTTTCATTTTCCTTGGCTTCATCTTATGTGTTGTAAACATTGTCCCAATCTAATGCAGGCATTAAATCTTTTGTGCTCATGTCTTCATGCACATTTATTTTATCATTACAACAACTTGCATCTGCATCATAACCTTTATCATGTTGATCATAAAGTGCTGCTATATGTTGTAGAATAGTTTCATAACCTTGGTTGCAAATACTTTGTGGATTGAAATTAACAACATAGTGATCTATATCATTCAGATCTGAATCCTTAACGGGCTCATGATTATTTGAACAACCTATGTTCTCACAATTTTCTTCTTGCTTTGAATACACATCTACACTATCATGTTGAGAATAAGAGTCACCTTCAACATCATAAGAGGTATATCCACTTACGGATTCATCTCCATCACTGTACGTAATACTATGTGCATTTTCAGATTTAGTCATTTCAATCTCATCTATCCATTCTTTAATACATGCAACATTTTCTTCTCTCATGGTTGTAGACCAATTAACTGAGTCAGGCTCATCAAGCTCTAAGAACAACTCAATCCAAACAGACTCATAGGGTCTAGCATTAGCTGGAAGCTCATTTAATGCAGCGATAAATCTTTCATAAAAAACATATGATGATTCTTCATTCCTCTTCCCTACCTTCTTTCTTAGAAACAAAATGCACTTTTCTTGGATCTTTTGAAGATGTATTTCAATCTCCCTATCGTTGTCTTTCAAATTTGACAAAGAAATTTTAGATCTAGGAACCACATCTAGATCCATCAAGTTTATAACATCTACTGAACCATTACTTGGACAATGCATCTTACTGTTTTACACTCTCTTTTCAAAAAATATGCAGTCATTAATTTAATAACCAAACATACTTCTCACAATTTTTCTTACTGAAATCCTTTTAAAACATGAAGTATGTAAAGTGCAGATTTCTTTTCCTTTCAATGGTGACCTTTTCACCTAATAAGGAACAAATAATTATCTCAACAATGTGGAATACCTGGAGTAAATTTGCTGTTTCTGCTCACTTCACTTGTGGCTTGAAATTTGAAGAACACCTCCAAATCTCAGGTTCATTCTTATAGAGTCGTCACCTCCTTGAAGAGGAAGAAAATTTAATCACTGATCTTCAATCTAAAATACTTTCAGATTTCTACTACTTGACACACAATAGAGTGCCATAATATTTTCAAATTTCACTGCAACAAAACTTTCCAGGATACACACTTTCAAATCTCAAAATCATTTTCAGATTTTTTAGACTTTTAAACTCTTCCCTAAATGAATTTTGGCTAAACTCATGGATTTGACTTGAAAAAAAATTTACATCATTCTCCTCAAAGGAGTTGCCATTTTTTTTATTCTAAAAAATGATCAAACCAAGTTCACCTGCAATCTATCTATGAAATAGCCAGCTTCATATGATGAAGAACTTCAGGACTTGGAAAAAATTAGAAGGATTTGAATCCTTCTACTCTTCAGGCTCTGGAAAACCTAGGTGGGTGTACCTTTGATGCATTGAATCAGGCTCATTACCCACATATGATAGCATAAATAAAAGAAGATAGATCTTATAAGGCTTAACAACTAGGAGGTTGCTGCAAATGGGCTAGATCTACATTGACATCTCAACTAAGTTGAAGCATTAGATAGGTCGAACAAACTAAAACTAAAAACATAAAAGTAAATGGATATTTGACTTTTAAAAATCTCTGAGAATCCCCATAATTTGCAAGACCAATGCCTTATCCAAGGGAATAGAGTCATACATCAAACTGCAAATAAAAAACCTCTACTACAAATCCATCTTCATCATTAAATATTTCTGCATGAATGCCTTGCATAAATGCATTACTCAACTCATTCAAAAAATCATCAAATCTTGAAAAAATATTCCATTATTCATGATTGATTTCAAAATTTAAATTATTCCTTGAAGAATGCCTTCAAACAATCACAACAATCTCCTTGAGATGACAAATTCTAGCCTGCTTGAGGATTTAATTTTTAACAAAGAAATATATATGTAGAGACAATTTTGTATGAATTTATGCATGCCTTACATACATATAAACCTGCAAATAGAAACACCTACAACAATAAGATATACTCCATTACTTGAAAGAAGACATTACACTATACAAACTCTGGAAAAACACAGAATTGGAAACCAAGATTATGGATCCTTGCTCCCAAAAATCTAGAACCCTTACAAATGAGAAGAATTCAAAATAAAATGAAAGAGGGAAAAGATCAAATCAGATTTCATTTGAGAAGGACAACTATCCCAAATCTTCTCCCTGTTACTAAATTTTGTACATGCCAAACTTAGTGTCCTAATGATGCCTTGCATTCATTCATTTTGAAAAGATCAAATTTTGAACCAGGGAGAAATGCACTATTTTTGTTTAACTTGTTAGCTTCATGTGCAGATACAAGAAAGTAAGACAATATGTGGGTTAAAATGTGGCTCCCACAAGGGTTGAGCTCAGCATGCTATAGACCACAAAAATATTTATGCTCCATTGCAGATTAAATAGCGTGACCTATTAAAACGTTCAAGCAGATTCATGTTGGCAAGAGTATCATCAAATCCCCTACGTAGCTAATGAAAGGCCAAAAGAAGCTCAGAGCAAATGCAATCGGGTTGTGTAAAGTTTTACTTGAGCTCCAAAGAGGGTTTTTAAAAGGCTAGAGAACTTCCAAGCATTTTTAGTCGCCAAGAAGGAAGAACATTTATCCCACATTCATCACGGGGAGGAGCATTTTTGTATTTAAAGATGAAGTCAAATATAACTATAGTGTCAAAGCTTACGAGCTTTTGACAAGAAGTGTCTCTTCGGGCCATGGACCCTGCATGTGCATGCATCTCAAGGCATCTTAATTTTGTGACTGGCTGGTAGGAAGAGGTTAAAGGTCAAGCAAGTCAGTAACGATCGGATGTAGATCATGAAGATCTAATGACTGTTGCTATGTTGCAATGAAAAGATGCACACCAGATTATCAGCGTGCCTTGGAGATTAATGACATGGCACAACAAGGAGTAAAGATCGACCATCAGATCAAGAGAGATCAAAAGATAGAGTGACATTTTGGGGCTATGCATGACTGTCACTGTACCACGGTTGTGAAGTGCCTAGAACAAATACCCTCATGACACATGGTAGTCTAGGTGGCCATCCAGGTGGGCCCAGAGAAAATGAGGATGCACCACATGGTAGAGAGAAGACAAAGACCATGAGAAGACCAAGAGTAAATATCGAGCAGATTTGATCATATCCAGCAGTGATCGTACAGATCCGATGGTGGTCGATAAGCCACAAGGAAAAGTTACTCGCCCAACTATCTCATGCGTCTTGGTGACCAAGTAGTGGGGCCCGCTAAAGAAGAAATTTGGAGGAAGAAATGAGGAATGCATATTAGGTTGATCAAACGAAAGAGATTCATTCTGGTAGTGAGTCCAAGTTTTGCTAAGATGGTAGGGCAGGAACCCCAAAACCAACCAGGATGTTACACATGGCTGGCCTGATAGAAAAGAAGGTGAAATGGAGTGTATCATCGGCCATCGGATTAAACATTTTAGTGGTAACCCGATGACCCAATGAAGAAAGAAATGCTAGTTACAATCAGAAGCCAAAAGTGGTGGTAGGAGAAGGAGCGTCCAGGGATCCATGCGAAATGGGAAGAAAAAGCCATCAGGTAGTTTGAGGTCCAGTTACTCAGCTCAGAACAAGTTTGCATGAGTCTTTCTCATGATCTTGAGGTGATACAGATTGATTTTGAGTGCCATATGGGTCAACTTTTAGTTGACTAAGAGTTTGAACTGAATTGCATGACTTTTTCTCATGATTTTGAGCCTTTTTGATGTTATTTTAATTTCTATGAGAGGATCAGTTTTTCAGAGGAGATATTTTTAGTGGGAGTTCATCTTCAGTCATTCCGGAGTTATCTTTCCTCTACCTTTTGGAATGTTTTTTTATAAAGTGAAAAAGTTTTATCTTTCTTCACTAGTTCTTGATGATTCTTTGGCTAGTTTTAGTAGATAATACATTCTTGTAGGTCATATGCAGTTTTATGAGATAATTTTGAATAAAAGTTACCAGCTTATGCCTTATGTCTTTACAATTCATTTTCTTATCCTTGATTGAGAGTTAGTTTATTGTGTTATTTTTTAAATAACCTTTAATTTTTTTGTATCATTTATAAGTCACAGGTTATGCATTGTGATAAGTTGGTTCATTTGGTTGATTGTGAAAGTTTCTCTTTCCTTTCAATTTCTTGAAGTTTTAAATCCTTTGCATGAAATATTTGTGTTATGAACCAGAAGTCTATTTGTGCAGATTGGTGTTTTTGGGAGTGTATCTCTATCATTTTGAGATATCTTATTGATGCTTCACCTTGGTTTAGCATTCGCAAAACATTCTATTTTCATTTTTTAGTTTTTCTACCCCTTTTCTTAGTAAAGATTTAGAGTTATTCACAGGGAACCAACCCTTCATCTGGAGGTTAATTATAACTATAGGCAACGCACAGGCCTGTGAATTATCCCATCTATCACCAAGTTACTTTCAGCTTGTGCACTATGGGTGCAATTTGTGTGACAACACTACCATTTATGGCTCACACACTTGGCTTGCTGAAAATCTTCTCCGACAGACAAAAAAAAACTTCTGAAATCTCAAGGTAACTATCCCCAAAATACTTGACATGTGTTGAAACTGAATGTAGAAATGAACTCCTCATTTTAAGAGCTTTCCAACGATATACAACACTTGTATATTTGGGCAAAAAATAACCCTCAGGCGAATTAATCACTCATGCAGATCAATCAATTAAATTTTTTGAATTTCCACTATAGTCTGAACTATACTAATTAAGTTTGATTTTTTGCCATTTTCCACCTGCGTTCCACCATGTGGCACCCTGTGATTCTCTTGTAAATCCACTGGGATGACACCTGACCTGCCACCGGACTGCCACCTCACTAGTCGCTAATCCGTAATAGGTAACTGGCGTGCATCTTTGCATAGCGGATCAACGACCACTGTTGATCTGCCTTGGACCTGCTCACTTGTTAACTTGGCTGAGTTGCTTCCTTCTAGCGGGTCCCACAAAGTGGTTGCCAAGTCGTGATGGTTAACCATCATGCATCTCTCCATTATGGTATAACGACAACTGTTGATCCATTTGCAACTTGCTCGCTGGTTAGTTCGCCCTTCTTTTGTAAAATTTGGTTTCCTCAGGATGTGCACACACACACACACACACGTGGGGTCCACTATGTCACCAAGAAACCTCTCGTGAAAAGCCCTTAAGCTTTGACACTATAGAAGTGTGTAGCTGTGTATTTAAATACAAAAAATTTCCTTCCCAAAACCAATGTGGGATAAAGGCTTCATGCCTAGTTTGCATTTGCTTGAAAATTATAATGTCTTCACCATCGCATAGGGAAAGATGTTGGCAGAGGTTGTGGATTTAGCTATACATCGGCCAATGTATTGGTTTGAAGAATTTTCTTTGACTTAACCCTTATCCAACAACCACGTTGAATGAGGATGCATGTAGGGGTTGCGTTGGAGCATTAACCAAAAAACAACCATTGCATTTGCTAAAAGTTTCTGAGCCACTTCAACAACCAGGTGAGGGAGGAATCGGTCTTTGTTAGGTCCCGGAGACAACTGAGAGGGGGGGGGGTGAATCAGTTGTCAAATAAATTCAAACCAAAAACTTATTAACCAACTGAATGCTTAATACTGGTAAAATAGTTAAGTATGCCGGTAGATAGTGTTAACAGTAAATTGCTATAGCAGTAAGGATTAATGCATGAAACATAAACATAAAGTCATCCACAACACATGACACCAATATTTGTATGTGGAAACCCTGTAAGGGGAAAAACCACGGTGGGAAAACTTACCCACTATCAGATGATACTTCTGCAGATAGTAAGTGTACATAAATGGGGTTTGCACATGCAGATAGGCCAACAACCTAGAGCTCACTGCTCAATCACAAAATGGGAGTCACACTGACTACAGTTGGATGGTTAAATCCAATAAGAATGTACTGCACAAAATAGCATCTTCATATGCTTGATTCAGTATCGGTGTAATGCTGATATGCTTCTACAAAAACCTAACTTCACCTTCAAATGATGTCTTTGTGTATATCCCTGCTTGATCTCGCATATACCTTCACTTAATTCTTTTCGCATTCCACACTTGATCTTACAAATAAGATCTTACATTTATACCATAGCCTAAGACCAATTTTAGTAGGTCGACTCTACAAGATATTACAATAAAAACATTTTACATACAATACAATATCTGATGCAATAATCGATTGAACATGTCAGCTTAATGCATTTACAACAATAATAAATCATCTCCATAGCATGCCATGCTGATCTAAAAAAGATAAACCTGCTGGTGTAACCCTAGATAACCTAGACCTATTTGCTGGTAAAAGCAAATATGCAAATATGAATATACCAATGATTATTTCTTCAAAATAAAGTGTCAACATGATGTCTTCGACATTACCAAGTGTCTTCCATATCATTCCAAGTACTGGTGAACAATATATCCTGTCGGTGAACCATATTCCAGTAATTGTTGCACAGTTTACTGCTTGTCAGTGAATGTTGTTGGATCTCCAAAGTAGTTGTATTAGTAGGTGTTGACATCAATGACAAAACCATACCAAAATACCAACAATCTCCCCCTTTGGCATTGATCCCAACACAAGATGGAAAAACCATCAAAATGCCAAAACAGAAATGCCAAATATAAGAACCAACAATCTCCATTTCTCCCCCTGGGAGTGACAATACCAATGTCTCATACCAATTTCTCTTTAAATGTGTTTTTCAAAATCTCTCCCTAAAAGGATAATGTGTTTTTCCATAGATATCTCTCCCCCTTTGACATCAAATGCCAAAGTCACAAAAAAAACCAAGTTCATACAAAATACCAACCAATTCAATATACCAACTACTCCCCCTGAGAAGTAGCTTCCTCATCAAATACCGGATGAAAAGATTTGTCTTTTTAATTCTACCGATTGATGACAATCATCAACTATATAAGTCTCTACAAGTGGTGGTATGACTCCAAGTTGATCTTTGAGATACTCAAAAGTCTCCTTGGGCAAAGGTTTTGTGAAAATATCTGCAAGTTGTTCTTTAGTATTCACATAAACTAGTTTTATCTCCTTTTCTTCAACTTTTTCCCTTAGAAAATTCAGTTTGATAGAAACATGTTTTGTTTTAGAATGTAATACCGGATTCTTAGATATATCAATTGTTGCAGTGTTATCACAATACATAGTAATAGGTTCTTTGCATTTTACCTTTATGTCTTTCAACATTTGCTTAAACTATAATACCTGTGTATAGTTAGTTGTTGTTGCAACATATTCTGATTCTGTTGTTGATAAAGATGTACAACTCTATTTCTTACTCAACCAAGAAACTAATCTCTTTCCAAGAAAGAATGCTCTTCCAGTGGTGCTTTTTCTATCATTTACATCTCCTGCCCAATTTGCATCTGTGTATGCACATAGATCAAAGTTTTCATCTTTAGGATACCATAATTCAAGATTTGATGTGCCGTGTAAGTATCGGAAAATCCTTTTTACTGCTGATTCATGATTTTCCCTAAGATTACTCTGAAATCTAGAAACAATACATACTGCATTCATAATATCAGGCCTGGTTTGTGTCAAATATAGTAATCCTCATATCATAGATTTGTATCTAGTTGGATTAACAGGTGTAGATTCATCTCTTTGAGATAATTTGTCATTTGTAGTCATAGGTGTGCTTACAGGTTTAGAGTTCTCCATCCCAAATTTCTTTAGTAATTCTTTCAAGTACTTGGATTGACTCAAAAATATACCTTTATCAGTCTGAGAAATATGCAAACCTAAAAAGAATTTTATTTCTCCAATCATAGACATTTCAAATTCTTGCTGCATTTCAATAGAAAATTCCTTACATAATCCATCTTCTCCTCCAAAGATTATATCATCAACAAATACTTCAATAATCAAGATGTCATCATTAGTTATTTTGTAATATAAATTGCTATCTGCATTTCCTTTAGTAAAACCAATCTTCAAAAGATACGTATCCAACCTTGCATACCAAGCTCTTGGGGCTTGTTTCAATCCATACAGAGCTTTTCTTAACTTGCAAACCATATCATTGTCATTTGTCAAAGAAAATCCATCAGGTTGTTCAATATATACTTCTTCTTCAAGATCTCCATTCAAAAATGCACATTTAATATCCATTTGATAAAGTTTGTAGTCCTTGTGAGCTGCAAAAGCCAAAAATAACCTAACTGCCTCAATTCTGGCTACCGGTGCAAAGGTTTCATTGTAATCAACTCCTTCTTTCTGAGAATATCCCTTACACACTAGTCTTGCTTTATTTCTGACAACCTTACCATCTTCATTAAGTTTGTTTCTAAACACCCATTTAGTTCCAATTACATTTTTATCTTTAGGCTGGGGAACTAATGTCCAAGTATTATTCTTCTCAATTTGTCCTAATTCTTCTTCCATAGCTTTAATCCAAAATTTAACTTCACATGCCTCATTAATAGATGATGGTTCAATTTGAGAAATAAGACATACCTCTTCATTTTCCAATCTTCCTCTTGTCATAACTCCTTTGAATTTGTTTCCAATTATCTGATCTTCAGAATGATTCAATCTTACATACCGGGGTGTCTTAGTTTGTTGTTGTTCTTCAATTACTGTGGAATCTTCTGATGATACCGAGGTAACTGGATCTTCATTCTGTACTAGTGGATTCAATATAGGTTCATTTGTCACAATTTTCTATTGCCGATTTAGAGTCTATATACCTTGAAGTTCCTCTGAATTGTTCATCAGTCTTTACATTTGTACTCTCAACAATTTTCTACAATCTCTTGTTAAAACATCTATATGCCTTGATCTTAGATGAATAACCAAGAAATATTCCTTCATCACTTCTAGGATCAAATTTGCCAATATACTTATCTCTTCTAATATAACATTTACTTCTAAAATTTTTGAAATACTTAAGAGTAGGAGTATTATCGAATCATAGTTCATGAGGGGTCTTACCGGTTTCACCTTTGATGTGAACTTTGTTGAATGTATAGACAACAGTGCTAACTGCTTCTCTCCAATACACATGTGGTAGATTTGCTTCTGATAACATACTTCTAGCTACATCCAAGATAGTTCTATTTTTCCTTTCAACAACCCCATTCTGTTGTGGTGTCCGAGGTGCTGATAACTGTCTTTTGATTCCATTCACTTCACATAATGTATTAAAGTCCTTAGATGTGAATTCTCCTCCTTGATCTGATCTTAAACATTTTATTTTCTTACCGGTTTCATTTTCAACCATTGCTTTGAATAGTTTGAACTTACCAAGTGCTTCTAATTTTTCTCTAAAAAAAGTAACCCAACACATTCTAGAATAATCATCAATAATTAGCATGAAATATCTATCACCTTGTAAGCTTCTAGTTCTAGCTGGACCACATAAATCAGTGTGAATTAAGTCAAGAGCATTATTGGATTTTTCTGGAATACTTTTGAAACTAGCTCTAACTTGTTTTCCAAATTGACATTCCTTACAAATTGTATTCTGAGGTTTCACAATTTTAGGTAGATCTCTAACTGCCTTAGAAGTACTGATTTTTACCATGCAATCAAAATTTACATGACATAGTCTCTTATGCCATAACCAACTTTCATCTATATGTGCAATTAAGCATGCCTTTTCACTGTTATTTAAATGAAAGATATTGCCTCTAGTCTGATTACCGGTTGCAATTTCCAAACCAGTTCTATTCATGATTTTGCATTTTCCATTTTTAAATTGTAGCTGAAATCCCTTCTCAACTAATTGACCAACACTTAAAAGATTATGCTTTAATCCTTCAATATAGTAGACATTGTCAGTGTTATGTTTACCATCAAGAGATATTGAACCCTTACCTTTGATTGAACATGCTTTGTCATCTCCAAATCTTACTAAACCTCCATTGTATTCTTGAAAGTTCAAGAATTTACCTTTGTCTCTTGTCATATGATGTGAGCATCCTAAGTCAATAATCCATTCATCCTTTATTTCAACTTTAGCTGCTAGGGCTTGTTCTACCGGTTGAGCAGTAGGTGCCGGTTGATCTTCTTTTATAGCAACAAAAACCCATCCATTGTTTGCTGGATCCTCATCAGAATCATCAGTCACACCTTCATCAGCAATGTAACAAGATTTGTCTTTGTTCTTTTTAAATCTGTATCTTTGATATTCAGGATTAGGCTTGTATGTTCTTCTAGCTTCTTCTCTTAGTCTAGCATGTCTATCAGGGCATCTTGAAGCCATATGACCAATCTTATTGTAGTTAAAACATTTAAAGGGTGTTTTACCTTCATACTTACTTCCAATTGGACCTTTTGGCATTTTTCTTGCAAATAGTGCTTCAAGCTCTTCAAGCTCTTCATTCTCCCTTCTAGATTCTTCAAGTTCTCTTGCATAAAAGGCTCTCCAGTCTGATTTGTCAAATGATGGAGTAGATGATGTTGAGGCTTTAAAGGCCAAATCAGTCTTTATAGTAGCAACAGGACCAAATTCCTCAATTTCAAAGGCTGAAAGTTTTCCAATCAATGTATCCCTAGTTACTGATGTATTAGGTATTGTTCTTAACTCATTTATAGCGGTAACCTTCATTTTATATGCCGGTGGAAAACCTCTTAAGGTTTTTGAAACAATTTCATCCTCACTCAGAGTTCCTCCACAACATTTAATACCCAAAATAATTTCATTTACTCTTTCCATAAAAGCAGAAATCCTTTCATCTTCTTCCATTTTCAGATGTTCATACCTAACTTGGAAGCTTTCAAGCTTTGCAATTTTGATTGTGGAATCTCCTTCATTTAGTGTTTCCAAATGATCTCAAATAGCTTTAGCAGTAGACCTATCTGATAATCCCATGATTTGTTGATCTGATAATGTGCTCAAAAGTGCTTCTCTTGCTTTGCAATCATTCTCTTCATCTTTGGCTAAAGTAGTTGGAGTAGTCGGACCAGCTACAACAATAGTATAACCATTTTTTGTAACTTCCCAGATGTCTTTACCGATGCAATTCAGGTGTGTCTCCATTCTAATCTTCCATATCCTATAGTTGGTTCCATCAAGTTTAGGACTGTCCTTCTTGAAATAATTAGTAGACATTGGATCTCCTCAAGTTGTTAAACTTCTGCTAAAGAGGGCTAAGCTTTGATACCAATTGTTAGGTCCCAAAGACAACTGAGAGGGGGGGGGGGTGTTGAATCAGTTGTCAAATAAATTCAAACCAAAAACTTATTAACCAACTTAATGCTTAATACTGGTAAAACAATTAAGTATGCCGGTAGATAGTGTTAACAATAAATTGCTATACTGGTAAGGATTAATGCATGAAACATAAACATAAAGTCATCCACAACACATGACACCAATATTTGTATGTGGAAACCCTATAAGGGGAAAAACCATGGTGGGAAACCTTACCCACAATTAGATGATACTACTGCATATAGTAAGTGTACATAAATGGGGTCTGCACATGCAGAAAGGCCAGAGCTTATTGCTCAATCATAAAATGGGAGTCACTCTAACTATAGTTGTATGGTTAAATCCAATAAGAATGTACTGCACAAAATAACATCTTCATATGCTTGATTCAGTACTGGTGTAATGCTGATATGCTTCTACAAAAACCTAACTTCACCTTCAAATGATGTCTTCATGTATATCCCTGCTTGATCTCACATATACCTTCACTTAATTCTTTTCGCATTCCACACTTGATCTTACAAATAAGATCTTACATTTATACCATACCCTAAGACCAATTTTAGTAGGTCGACTCTACAAGATATTACAATAAAAACATTTTACATACAATACAATATCCGATGCAATAACCGATTGAACATGTCGGCTTAATGCATTTACAACAATAATAAATCATCTCCATAGTGTGCCATGCTAATCTAAAAAAGATAAACCTGCCAGTGTAACCCTAGATAACCTGGACCTATTTGCCGGTAAAAGCAAATATGCAAATATGAATATACCAATGATTATTTCTTCAAAATAAAGTGTCAACATGATGTCTTCGAAATTACCTAGTGTCTTCCATATCATTCTAGGTACCGGTGAACAATATATCCTACCAGTGAATCATATTCCTGTAATTGTTGCACAGTTTACTGCTTGTCGGTGAATGTTGTTGGATCTCCAAAGTAGGTGTATTAGTAGGTGTTGACATCAATGAAAAAACCATACCAAAATACCAACAGTCTTCACCTGCCAAAATTCATTTTCTAGAAAGCTTTAAAACCCTCTCCATGCCACACTTCCACCTCATGCACAGGCTGAATTTGTTTGGAATTTTTGCAGGTAACCACGCACTACGCAACAAGGAGGAATTGGACATGGGCCTACCAACTTTGAAATTTCTAAGACTCTCAACCACGCAGGGAGGATGCTAACTGGCATATCACATGCCAATTACAATTGCTAGAGTTTCACGTGGCCTCCAAATGCCAAAATGGGGGTTAGTTGCTGGTAAGGGTCATAGAATTTGGTTTGCACTTACCAAGTGCATTTGCATTTTTTAATGTCTCTTCTCTTTTGCTAAAGGAGGATTTGGCATTAAACTTGCCAATTTGAAATTTCCTAGAGTTCTATTAGCATCTTGAACTCTTATGTTTACCTTCAAACATATTTGTCTGCAAACCATTCTTGTGTCTCCTTGAAGCACGTTTTAATAGTAGACAGTGTCAAATCAGTACAATCCACATAACCCTTAGATGTCTTTGATATCTTCCCCACTTTGACATATTTTTCTTTTTTGACCATGAATGATTTAACTAAAACTTCAGCATCTCCTCCAAAGTGGTAAAACAAAATCATAAGTCAAGTTGGTCCCCAAAAGTGGATCTAGCTAAAAAAAAATTATTTTCATACAACTGACCCTTGAAATGCCTCAAGCACCTTGAACATACCTCTGGAGTTGATCGATACAATTTTTTGATCATTGAACTGTGTTTTGCAACTCACTGGCAACTGTGCCACATTTTTGCATTTAAACCCAAAGATGCATTTTAAAAATTGGTCAAAACACCCTTTTGTACCTCGCTCACTGGAAGACATACTATTTGATATACTGGCATTCACTCTGCTAAACCATTTCTCATGACGGATCCCAGGTGAAGAAATATCAATGCACAAAGATGACCAAATAGCTCTGTCAGCACTATGAATGTGAAAATCAATGTGCAGGGACCACAAAGTGCACACATTAAAAATTTCAAATCGTCTTCATGGATCCCCAAATCTAGGGATAGATACTTTGAAGTACAAGGAAGACCATGGAATGATCGGTTTGACCAAAAGGCTGATAGGGTGAAAATGGTGAGCTCACAAAATTAGCCACTTTAACAGATGCAACAATGCAAAGTGCATAAAACTGAACAAAATGGCTCAAGAAACCATCTTGGAAAACTGATCAAACGGATTGGTCAGGGCTTGAAACTGGAGATATAGCTTGTCTTTCATACGAGAAATAGCCCAGAATAAACATATTGACATCAAATTCACTGGGGTAACTTTTACACATGTGCAAAGTGGTGCTCTGATTGGCTATTAAAATAGGGAATTATGCAAACAATACAAATTGCAAATGAATTGAGCTTGCCAAGCTAAGCAAATGGATTCGTAAAGACTTGAAACTTGGCATGTGGACTCACCTATATGCATAAAATTCAATGCAATTTAAATTTTATCATGATGATCAACTGGGCAAAAGATATAGGCGCTCAAAGTAGGCCACTTAATAAAATCTGAATTTGTGCATAGAACAACTTTCAGTCCACCCCTTGAAAAGGGTACTTGATAAACTGATCCAAACTGAATTCTGAAAGTTGTTGAGCACTTCATAGGCTAAATGGAAGGTGTAGGACCCATTTCCCAAGCTTTGCCCCTTGACAATCAACTGGCTCCATTTTACATGCCACAAAATAGGCCTCTCAGGTTGATTCACTAAGTGGTCATTTGAAATTGCAGATGCAAATTTTTTAAAATGGGCCTCTCAAATTTTCCAAATTTTTATGAGTCCCAATAGTGGCTCTGATTGGGAATGGTTAATTGCAAGATCAACACAAGAATCTAGAATCTTTGGTAGAGCAGAAGAACCCAAAAACACATCACTTCTCTTCTTTTAAATTCTTCAATGAGCTTTACTCTCCAAAATAGGGGTTCCTTATTCTACCCAAACAATAGGGTACTTTATTGAAAACCACACAACTGAAGCAAAGCAACTATGCAAAGATATAATTTTATTTACATATGGCCCCAGGCCATCAAAAATGGAATCAATGCTTACCTCTATCAAACACATGATTCTCATTTCCGTGAATCAAGGGTAAGCTGGAAGTTTCATTTACATTTGCTTGATCATAGACACTACAACTTCTCATCAGCTCATCACATAAAATATAGTCAACATATTGGTAATCATTCAATCTTTGAAAAAAACCCACCCCTAAATGTTGATCATCAAATGACACATAACTGTCATATTGTTTACAATTATTTCCCAACTGAAAACAAAAGTAACCCAGCTCCATCTGATCACTGGGAACATCAGGCACATGCTGATTGCTAGTTTGCACAAATGGAAAACACCCATGCATAACATTGGCTTGTGAACTAGAGAGGAGCTTTGCCTCATAAAATGACTGCATTTGATCTTGATAATCTCAATTTCTATTAGCACTTTGCAAACATGGAAATATATCATCAACTAATGGTTCATTAACCACTTGCAACTTTGGGAAAACAAATTTAGATTTGTCTTTCTCCTTAAGACCAAGATCAACATAAGATTTAAATTCTGCATTCATATCAACATATGAATCCACATCATTACATCTATCAATCTTATATGTATTTTCATCTTGTCTACTATGCAACTCAAATGTAGGAAAAAAACAAATATCATATGTATCATACTTCACACCCTCAAGATTATCATCAGTATCAAAACATATACTGATTGGGTATGAGAGATTGGGGACACTTTTGGATGCATACTTCTAAAGATTAGAAGCTAAGAGTTCTGAAATTTGTTCACTACTTAGTGAACCTTCTCCTTCATTTTCATTTTCCTTGGCTTCATCTTATGTGCTCTAAACATTGTCCCAATCTATGCAGGGCATTAAATCTTTTGTGCTTATGTCTTCATGCACATTTATTTTATCATTACAACAACTTGCATCTGCATCATAACCTTTATCATGTTGATCATAACATGTCGCTATATGTTGCAACATAGTTTCATAACCTTGGTTGCAAACACTTTGTGGATTGAAATTAACAATATGGTGATCTATATCATTCAGATCTGAAACCTCAATGGGCTCATGATTATTTGAACAACCTATGTTCTCACAATTTTCTTCTTGCTCTGATTACACATCTGGACTGTCATGCTGAGAATAAGAGTCATGTTCAATATCATAAGAGGTATATCTGCTCACGGATTCATCTCCATCACTATACTCAATACTATGTGCATTTTCAAATTTAGTCATTTCAATCTCATCTATCCATTCTTTAATACATGCAACACTTTCTTCTCTCATGGTTGTAGACCAATTAATTGAGTTAGCCTCATCAAGCTCTAAGAATAACTCAATCTAAACAGACTCATAGGGTCTAGCATCAGCTGGAAGCTCATTTAATGCAATGACAAATAATTCATAAAAATATATTATGATTCTTCATTCCTCTTCCCTACCTTCTTTCTTAGAAACAAAATGCACTTTTCTTGGATCTTTTGAAGATTTATTTCAATCTCCCTATCAATGTCTTCCAAATTTGACAAAGAAATTTTAGATCTAGGAACCACATCTACTGAACCATTACTTGGACAATGCATCTTACTGTTTTACACTCTCTTTTCAAATAATATGCAGCCATTAATTTCATAACTAGACATACTTCTCACAATTTTTCTTACTGAAAACCTTTTAAAACACGAAGTATGTAAAGTGCAAATTTCCTTTCCTTTCAATGGTGACCTTTTCACCTAATAAGGAACAAATAATTATCTCAACAATGAAGAATACCTGGAGTAAATTTGCTGCTGCTGCTCACTTCACTTCTGACTGGAAATTTGAAGAACACCTCCAAATCTCAGGTTCGTTCTTACAAAGTAGCCATCTCCTTGAAGAGGAATAAAATTTAACCACTGATCTTCACTCTGAAACACTTTCAGATTTTTGGGTACTTGACACACAATAGAGTCCCATAATATTTTCAAATTTCACTGCAACAAAACTTTCCAGGATACACACTTTCAAATCTCAAAATCATTTTAAGATTTTTTAGACTTCTAAAACTCTTCCCTGAATGAATTTTGGCTAAACTCATGGATTTGACTTGACAAAAAATTTACATCATTCTCCTGAAAGGAGTAGCCATTTTTTTTGTTCTAAGAAATGAGCAAACCAAGTTCACCTGCAATCTATCTATGAAATAGCCAACTTCATATGCTGAAGAACTTCAAGGCTTGGAGACCATTAGAAGGATTTGAATCCTTCTACTCTTCAGGCTCTACAAAACCTAGGTGGGTGTACCTTTGATGCATTGAATCAGACTCATTACCCACATATGATAGCATAAATAAAAGCAGATAGATCTCATAAGGCTTAACAACTAGGAGGTTACTCCAAATGGGCTAGATCTACATTGACATCTCAACTAAGTTGAAGCATGGGATAGGTCGAACACGCTAAAACTAAAAACATAAAAGTAAATGGATATTTGATTTTTCAAAATCTCTGAGAATCCCCATAATCTGCAAGACCAGTGCCTTATCCAAGGGAATAGAGTCATACATCAAACCGCAAATGAAAAACATCTACTACAAATCCATCTTCATCATTAAATATTTCTGCATGAATTCCTTGCATAAATGTATTACTCAACTCATTCACAAAATCATCAGATCTTGAAAAAATATTCCATTATTAATTATTGATTAGAGAATTTAAATTCTTCCTTGAACAATGCCTTCAAACAATCACAACAATCTCCTTGAGATGACAAATTCCAGCCTCCTTGACGATTTAATTTTTAACAAAGAAATATATATGTAGAGACAATTTTGTGTGAATTTATGCATGCCTTACATACATATAAACCTGCAAATAGAAACACCTACAACAAGAAGATATACTCCATTACTTGAAAGAAGACATTACACTATACTAACTCTGGAGAAACTCAGAATTGGAAACCAAGATTATGGATCCTTGCTCCCAAAAATATGAAACCCTTTCAAATGAGAAGAATTTTGAATAAAATGAAAGAGGGAAAATATCAAATCAGATTTCATTTGAGAAGGACAACTATCCCAAATCTTCTTCCTGTTACCAAATTTTTCACATGCCAAATTTAGTGCCCAAATGAAGCCTTGCATTCATTCATTTTGAAAATATCAAATCATGAACTAGGGAGAAATGCACTATTTTTGTTTAACTTGTTTGCTTCATGTGCAGATACAGGAAAGTAAGACAATATGTGGGTTAAAATGTTGCTCCCATGAGGGTTGAGCTTAGTATGTTGTAGACCATAGAGATATTTATGCTCCATTGCATATTAAATAGCATGGCCTATTAAGCAGGAAGAAGATTTATCCCACATTGGTCGGGGGGAGGAGCATTTTTGTATTTAAAGCTGAAGTCAAATATAACTATAGTGTTAAAGCTTACGAGATTTCGACAAGAAGTTTCTCATCACCCCGTGGACCCCGCATGCACGCACATCTCAAGGCATCTTAATTTTGTGACCGGCTGGCCAAAAGAGGTTAAAGGTCGAGCAAGTCAGTAAAGATAGGATGCAGATCACAGAGATCTAATGATTGTTGCTATGTCGCAATGACAAGATGCACACCGAATTATCATCGCAACTTGGAGACTGATGATGTGGTAGAACAAGGAGTAAAGATCGACCATCAGATCAAGAGAGATCAAACAACAGAGTGACATTCTGGGGCTATGCATGACTGTCACTTTACCACAATTGTGAAGTGCCCAGAATGAATACCCTCGTGAGAGCAAATGAGGATGCGCCACATGGTAGAGAGAAGACAAAGAACCATGAGTAGACCAAGAGTAAATATCAAGAATATTTGATCATATCCAATGGTGATCGCATAGATCTGACATTGGTTTAGCATTCACAAGTCATTCTAGTTTCATTTTTTATTTTTTCTACCTCTTTTCTCAGTAAAGATTTAGAGTTATTCAAAGGGAACCAACCCTTCATCTGGAGGTTAATTCCCACTATAGGCAACCCATAGGCCTGAGAATTATCCCATGTGTCACCAAGTTGCTTGAGCTTTCAGCTTGTGGACTATGGGTGCAATTTGTGTGACAATACTACAAGTTATGGCTCACACACTTGGGCTGCTAAAACTCTTCTGTGACAGACTAAAAAAACACTTCTGAAATCTTGAGGTAACTACCCTCAAAATACTTGACATGTGTTGCAACTGACTGTAGAAACAAACTTCTCATTTTGAGAGCTTTCCAACAATATAAAACACTTGTATATTTGGGCAAAAAATAACCCTTAGGCGAATTAATCACTTATGCAGATCCATCATTTAAATATTTTGAATTTCCACTATAGTCTGAACTATATTAATTAACTTCGATTTTTTACCATTTTCCACCTGATTTCTGCCATGTGGCATGCTATGATTTGCTTGCAGATCCATCAAGATGACACCTCACCTGCCACTGGACTGCCATCGGATCGCCACCTTAGTAGTCAATTATCCGCAATCCGTAACTAGAGTGCATCTTTGCATAGCGAATCAATGACCACCGTTGATCTGCCTTAGACCTGCTTGCCTAAGCTGCTTCCTTCTAGTGGGTCCCACTACTTGGTCACCAAGTCGTGATGGTTAACCATTGTGCATCTCTCCATTGCGGTATAGCGACAACCGTTGATCCATCTGCAACTTGCTCACTAGTTAATTCACCCTTTTTCTGTAAAACTTGGTTACCTTGGGATGCATGTACTCGTGTGGGGTCCACTAGATCACTAAGAAACCTCTTGTCAAAAAACCTTAAGCTTTGACACTATAGAATGATGAATACTAAGAAGGGGGGTGAATTAGTACGCCAAAAATCTTCGCACTTAAACACTTTGTAAGACTAGCAGTAAACCGGTAAAACAGTTTAATAGACAAACCAGTTAACAAACATGCAAACCAAATAGCTAATAATGCATTTACCCACAGAAGAACAAACACCATAACACAAGATATTTTGACGTGGAAACTCAAATGGGAAAAACCACGGTGAGATGGAACTCACAAGTCACTATTTGCAGAATAGGAACTAGATTGGTTAAGGTCAGTGTTCTTTACCAGAACAGATCCTGTTAGGAATATCAATCTCTGTTAGGAGACAAGTCCTATTAAAGACTACCTTGCTAGAGGATTTTAGATCCACAAGTGTGAACCACCTTGTAAGAGGATTTATAAGAGGCTTTTGGGCCTACCCGGTTAAGGGCTACAAACTTGTCAAAGATGTGAGTAATCAACAAGTGTTTGATCTAGCTAATAGCACTAACTGCTCGGTTAGATCCTTGATAGCTCATTCTTAATGCATTATTGCATTACTTTAGTCTTCTACACATTCATAATCTCTCTAACTCCTCAACCACCTTAAACCCTAGCTGCAATATCAACTATCGCAACAACAATAACAACAACAACCAAAAAACCCTAGATAGGATGTCCTTATAAAGGAAACTAATTTCATGTCGGTCCAATAGGATTACATAACAATTTCCTAGGTTCAATGAACCTAGACATACTAGGTAATACGTCACAAAAAGCATCACTATAGTATCGACACCGTCAAACAATCGGTGGGTATCTCATCACAAAGTATTACCGTTTCATACAAAGTGCCGGTTGCCAGTTCGAAAAAAATGAAGACTGGTAGAAATGTGTTATGCCGCTTTAAACCCTCATACCGCTTGAGGTCAACATGCCGCTTCAGACCAGGAAACACAATCTGCAAAACATCAATAGTCTAAAGACCATAATACAACATATCGGTTGTGTTTTAACTCATACATATAAAGAGGATCTCAATGCAAGTGTGTGTCCATCAATGACAATCACAACATAAAAATAAAAAATGCCAACAATCTCCCCCTTTGGCATTGGTGGCAACACTTAGGAAAATAAAATTTTGACATCTAAGTGTTTTACAACAAAATCATGCCATTAGCAAAATTGCTTCCCCTAAGCATATACACTATCCCTTTGACAATACAATGTATAACAATTTTGCATAAACATTGAGATATACAGAGCATATAATCAAAATTTGATTACCAGATACTTCTCCAAATAGAATTCTTCTCCCTCTTTGCCAACAATGACAATGTATGACTGAACAACCCTGTTTTCATTTGATATTACAAATAATAAAAGTTTAGGACAACAAGGAATGATACTTGTCAAAAACAAATTTAAAGTCCTGCAAGAATTGTTTCATCGACAAAGACTAGGACTCAAGTAGGGACTTGGCTACTTCTTGCTCTGTCTGCATCTAGGAGACCTGTTCTTCCATGGCATCAATTATGCTCATTTCTTGTGTAATAGTTAAGGCATCCAGGTTCAGATAGCCCTTCTGAAGAATTTGCAAGCATGGGAGTAGAACCAGTTGTAGCTCCTGCAAATCTCTAGACCAAGTGCTGATCTCTTGCTCCATTTTTGTTGACTGGATGTGAAACTGGTTAACGGTTTTCCCATAAGTTGAGAAGGAATCATAAGGTGGCTTGAATGTGCTCAAGTAGGACTGCAAGTCCTTTTCAAGTTTTTGCTTCTGAGATAGCACATCATCATAGAACAGATGGGGTTGGTAGATTTTGCTGAGTAGTAGATTCCCCTCATCTAGAGCATCCCTTATATCCTTTTGTCCTTTCTTCAGTTCAGTCCAAAGCTCATTCAACTTCTTCACTAGAGCTATATTAAGAGCTTTTTGATGCTCCTTCTTGACATTAGCCTTTGTTGCCTCTTCAAGGCTCTGCACCTGATCATCTACTAATATACATAGGAGCTTAGGTCTAGCTAGTGATGAATCTGTGTTTGGAAGATTTGTACCAGGTATCAAACTGGTAAGCGTATCCATAGCTGCTTGGATTACATCCTGCTCCTTCCATTGAATAATTTCAAGGCACTCTTGAGCTACCTTGATGCTCTGCATTAGCTCCATTTCACTTGCAGACAGGAGATCAATTGGATTGGTGAGATCAGCTAGTTTAGCTTGACTCATGGTTGCCTTCAGAGTCTCCATCTGTGTGCTCTTCGTCGCTTCTCTTGCCTTGTCCTCTTTCGCTTTCTTCTTCGCCACTTCTCTCTTCTCTGCTTCCTTGTCCTCCTCAGTCTTTTTCCTTTCTGCTTCCTTCTTCTTCTCCTGTTCCTTATCTTCTTCTTCCTTCTTCTTCCTCTCTACTTCCTTCTTCTTATTCTCCTCTTCATCTTTCTTCTTTTTCTCCTCTTCATCCTTCTTCTTCTCCTCTTCATCCTTTTTCTTCTTTTCTTCTTCTTCCTTTTTCCGTTTCTCTTCTTCTTCCTTTTTCTGCTTCTTCTCTTCTTCCTTTTTCTGCTTCTCTTCTTCATCCTTCTTCCTCTTCTCTTCTTCTTCCTTTTTCCGCTTCTCTTCTTCTTCATTTTTCCTCTGCTCGACCTCTTCCTTTACTGCTTCCTGTCTGTCCTCAGCTTTCTTCTCCTATTTATCTTGTTGCTCTTGACTTGTTGCCTTAGATGGTATCTCCTAGGTAACATCTTCTCCATCCAGGGCATCGACATCAATAGTGTCGACCGATTCATCAACCGGATTTCCTTCATCATCAAGTACTTCACCTGGTTTGGATATAACTAGTTCTTTCTCAGCTTGCCGGTATGCTTGAACCACTTGATGCATCTTCAGAGCATCTAGAGCATGAGTGTGTATCCTTGAGCACTTCCTTACCTTTTCCTTCCAGTAATAGGAGTCTTCTTCTTCTCATGAAGAAAAGAGCTTTGTATTTGTTCATTACATCAAACAGTTCCAAATTTGATACATCAGGAAATTGTTCAACAAAAACTTTTTCTCTCATTTCCTGTTCTTGCTCTATGGCAATGCACCATTTATTGTCTAAGGACTTATACAAAGAATCCGATGTTTCAAATCTAATTTTTGAAGGGGACCAGTCATTAATACATAAATATTGAATTATTTCTTTTTCCACCGCCTCCTTTTCATCATCATTAAAGTCATCAAAATAATTAGTTAAATCATTCAATACTTTTCTCCTAATGTTTTTGATAGTTCTTTTACAATGTGTCAAAGGTTTGTAGGAGGAGATATCAATATTTACCGGTGCAGATGATGTCAGTTCATCCTTTGTCTTCCTATTTGCTTGACGTGTTTTCTTTGGCTTTTCCTCAGATAAGGTTTCTTCTGAGTCTGGAGAGGTGTTCCTTGTCTTCCTCTTTCTTTGGAACACTTTAGCCTATGCAGCTTCCAGTTTTTTCTTGGCTAGTGACTACTTGGTCACTTTTAGAGTTCCAGTAGTAACTGGTGTGGATGCTGCAGGCACTGCCTTTGCCTTCTTCACTGACTGTTCCTTTTCTTTTATTGCTGGTGGTTCCTCAATCGATGCTATCCTCTCTAGGTAGGTGCTGGTTCTCTTCACCTTAGGGTCAAGTGGTGAGGCAATAAGGGTAGAGGCATACCCTTCCAGCATATCATACATCACCTCATAGCCCATTGGCTCCACTTCTTCTTGTCTAGCTCAACAACCTCCATCATGCATTTATCTACTTGGATGATGAAGCAGATATCGTCTTCATATTTCTTGATGATGTCACCTGATATCCTCACTCTTTGGCTCATCTTCCTTCTAAACTCATCAAAATACTTGTTCAGAATATTAGGGTAACCGGTTCCAAGTGCTTCAATGCTTTCCTTGATTTTCTTGGTTGCCGGTTGGTCACCAAACCACTGAACATCTCCTACTCCTGGGAAGTAGCCTTGGAAATAGAAGAACAACCCAACTAGTAGTTGTCCAAACTTAAACCGAAGTGCATTATCTTGTTTGATCACCTTTAGATTCAACATGAGTTGTCTCTACATACCAGTGCACAGATCAAATGATGCATCCTCCTTTATCATCCAGTAAGCGACATTTACCGCTGCAAAAGATACAAAGTTAATCCTGTTGGTTGAGAATGCCCAGTATCCAATCACCATACATGCATACTTCACTAGATCATCCTTGATAGGATTTACTGTCATGCTTCGTGAGTCGCTCATTGAACTAGTGAGCTTGGCCATTTCAGTTTTGCTTACCGTTCTAAGGTCTGGAACTTCCCCTGTGTTGTAGAATCTGATGACTGCATGAATTGCCTGCAATGTGATGTCATGTGTCCTCTCCAGGTACATCTTATCACCATGGACTCTGCTCAGAATGATCCTTATGTAATCTTCTATGAAATCTTCCAAGAAGTAGACAGCATTGTGGAGCTTTTTCTTTTCTAAAATATTAAACTCCAGTTTGATCTTCTTATCTTAACCGCAAAATAATCCTAGCTGGGTGTGGATAGCTAGAGACCCTAGGTCTTCTATTTTGTAGTCTATGTAGTCAAAAATTCCCTCTTCTACTATCACACCAGCCGGAACTTGTGATAGGGCATTATACTTGGACTTCTATTGAATAAAACTTGCTGACTCGACAGATGCACTAGAACTAGTATATGATGCGGAAGCCATCAGAGAAATCTTAAGAACTCAAGAAATACCTTTTGAAATACATTAAATTAGGGCTTGTCGATTCTTCTTTACTTTACACTCCGTTGGTTGCTAAATCACCACTTTATGTTCTCCACTTGCCTGTTTCCAGTTTGAATTTGAATCTCCTTCTGGGTTTCTCAATTTCTCAAAATCTCTGCTCAATTCACCTTTTCATTGCTCTACTCTTTGAAAAAAATTTCTTCGCTTGAAAATTGATAGTGAGAAATGATTTGTAAAATTCTTTTAAACATATTCCTCACCTATTGTCATTAATGCTCCTTCATTAGGGCATAAACCCTAATTTTCCCTTTCTACCATTTCCGGTCTTCTACCAAATGACAAGTATAATATACCAGTTAAGGTCTTTTACCAGTGTAAACTGGGGGTTCGAAACATTTTGCCATTTGCTCCCCCTAAGCTTTTCTGAAGCTAGTTTGCTAGTTCCATGATTTCCACACTAGGTGCAGAAACCGGTTCCTCTTGTAACACCACTGGTTTCTTCTTCCAGGTTTTGTTCATATCCACTTGAATAGTGTCAACATCAATGTCTCCTTCCAGAGTGACCAGTATATCATTAGATATGTCCTTTCTTGATCTACAAAATATGGCAATGTGACTCGGTTTGTTGCAGTGATAGCAGACAAATCCAGGTGCTCTTCAAGGTCCATTGTTCATGTTTCCATTCTTCCTTCTGCATGTTGTAGCAGTGTGACCATGACCATGATAGATCATACAATTTTCTCTCCATCTAGTTGCCGCTTGATAACCACCGTTTCTTGGCTGATGATTGAAGACATTAAACCAGTTGTGATTCCGATTCACAAAAGGTTCAGGACCAACTCCTTGGGTCCTCTGAGGACATCTTCTAGTGTTATTCATAATAGACCTGCATTCATATGCTCTATGCCCATACTTGTTGCATGCATAACAATTACTATCAAATCTATAGGGTCTAGGCTTATCATTTAGAAAATAAAGAAAATTGTTGTAAGCCTTACTCCTACACACATTTGCAGTATGTCCTTCTTTAAGATAGTTCAAATAAACAGGTTTAAACTTTTTCTTACCTTTATCCTTTGATGCCAGTTGTTTCTTTGATGTTCTAGCATTTGTCCCAGAGGTTTCACCTTTCTCATTACCAGAATAACCATGTCCATTGGTATTCTTGACCGGTTTGGCAGATTCAAGCTTTTGCTCTAGCTTGACAGTACTCTTGTTGAACTTAGCAAGTATTTCCTTTGACTCAGAGAGTTCTTTGGAAATAGCAACATTTGTTTACAATAGGTTTTCATTCTCAGAGATGGCAGTGTTCAATTCTCCTTGCATGTCTTTCTTTTCCACCTTGCTTGCATGGAGTTGAGCATTTAGGGCACTCATCTCTTGTTTCAGCGTGGAGATCTCAAGATCTCTTTCTTTCACTAGGTCTTCAGCTTTTCTCCGGTTCTCAAGCTCTTGACACATTCGGATAGTTAGTCCTTCCAACTCCTTTCTTAGGTTGGAGTTTTATTCATTAAACTTATTTACTTCAGCAATTAGGGCTTCCATGTCTGCTTCATCTGAAGAACTATTTTCAGATAGCTCCATCAGCTTTTTTGCATGTTCTCTTTGTTTTGCTTGAGATGCCTTGTTTTGGACCATAAGATCATCATAGGCTTGCTCAAGCTGAGTGAGCCGGTGGGTAATCTCCCTCAATGTGTATTCCCCCATATCTCTTTCCAAGTGGTTAAACTTATAGAAAGGTTGGCTTTGATACCAATTGATGAATACTAAGAGGGGGGGGGGGGGTGAATTAGTATGCCAAAAACCTTCGCACTTAAACACTTTGCAATACTAGCAGTAAACTGGTAAAATAGTTTAACAGACAAACTAGTTAACAAACATGCAAACCAAATAGCTAATAATGCATTTACCCACAGAAGCACAAACACCATAACACAAGATATTTTGACATGGAAACCCAAATGGGAAAAACCATGGTGAGATGGAACTCACAAGTCACTATCTGCAGAATAGGAACCAAACCAGTTAAGGTCTAACAGTGTTCTTTACCAGAATAGATCCTGTTAGGAATCTCAATCTCTGTTAGGAGACAAGTCCTATTAAAGACTACCTTGCTAGAGGATTTTAGATCCACAGGTGTGAACCACCTTGTTAGAGGATTTACAAGAGGCTTTTGGGCCTACCCAGTTAAGGGCTACAGACTTGTCAAAGATGTGAGTAATCAACAAGTGTTTGATCTAGCTAATAGCACTGACTGCTCGGTTAGATCCTTGATAGCTCGTTCTTAATGCATTATTGCATTACTTCAGTCGTGTACACATTCATAATCTCTCCAACTCCTCAACCACCTTAAACCCTAGCCGCAATATCAACTATCGCAACAATAACAACAACAACCAAAAAACCCTAGACATGATGTCCTTATAAAGGAAACTAATTTCATGTCGGTCCAATAGGATTACATCATAATTTCCTAGGTTCAATGAACCTAGACATACTAGGTAATACGTCATAAAAAGCATTGCTATAGTATCGGCATCATCAAACAATCAGTGGCTAACTCATCACAAAGTATTACCATTTCATACAAAGTGTTGGTTGCCGGTTCGACAAAAATGAAGACTAGTAGAAATGTGTTATGCCGCTTTAAACCCTCGTACCACTTGAGGTCAACATGCCACTTCAGAACGGGAAACACATTCTGCAAAACATCAATAGTCTAAAGACTATAATACAACATACTGGTTGGAACAAATACCAGTTGTGTTTTAACTCATACATATAAAGAGGATCTCAATGCAAGTGGGTGTCCATCAATGACAATCACAACATAAACATCAAAAATGCCAACATACAATTGTGTAGCGGTGTATTTAAATACAAAATATTTCCTTCCCACAACCAATGTGGGATAAAGGCTTCATGCCTGGTTTGCATTTGATTGAAAATTCTAATGTCTTCACCACCACACAGGGAAAGATGTTGGCAGAGGTCATGGATTTATATATACACTGGCCAATGCATTGGTTTGAAGACTTTTCTTTGACTTAACCATTACCCAACAACCACGTTGAATGAGGATACAGGTAGGGATTGCATTGGAGCATTAACCAAACACCTGCCATTGCATTTGCTAAAAGTTTCTGAGCCTCTTCAACAACCACGCGAGGGAGGAATTAGTCTTCGCTTGCCAAAATGCATTTTCTAGAAAGCTTTAAAACCCTCTCCATGCCACACTTCCACCTCACGCACAGGCTGAATTTGTTTGGAATTTATGCAGCTAACCACACACCACACAATAGGAAGGAATTGGCCATGGGCCTACCAACTTTGAAATTTCTAAGCCTCTTAACCACGCAGGGAGGATGCTAACTGACATTTCACATGCCAATTACAATTGTTGGATTTTCACATGGCCTCCAAACGCCAAAATGGGGGTTATTTGCTGGTAAGGGTCATAGAATCTGGTTTACACTTACCAAGTGCATTTTCATTTTTTTAATGTCTCTTCTATGTTGCTGAAGGAGGATTTGGCATTAAACTTGCCAATTTGAAATTGCCTGGAGTTTTATTAGCACCTTGAACTCTTATGTTTACCTTCAAACATCTTTGTCTGCAAACCATTCTTGGGTCTCCTTGAAGTCATGTTTTAATAGTAGATAGGGTCAAAACAATACAATCCAAAGAACCCTTAGATATCTTTGATATCTTCCCCACTTTAACATATTTTTGTTTCTTAACCACAAATGATTTATCTAAAACTTGAGCATCTCCTCCAAAGTGGTAAAACAAAATCATAAGTCAGGTCAGGACCCAAAAGTGGGTCCGGCTAAAAAATTTTTTTTTTCATTCAATTGACCCTTGAAATGCCTCAGGCACCTTGAACATACCTCTGGAGTTGATCGGCATAATTTTCTGATCACTAAGCTGAGTTTTGCAACTCACTGTCAACTGTGCTACATTTTCGCATTTAAACCCAAAGATGCATTTTAAAAACTGGTCAAAACACCCTTTCGTACCTCGCTCATTGGAAGACATATTGTCTGATGTACTGGGATTCACTCTACAAAACCATTTCTCATTACGGATCCCGGGTGAAGAAATATTAATGGACAAAGATGACCAAGTGGCTCTGTCAGCACTATGAACCTGATAAAATCAATGTGCAAGGACCACAAAGTGCACACATTAAAAATATCAAATGGTCTTCATGGATCCCCAAATTTGGGGCATAGATACTTTTAAGTACAATGAAGACCATGGAATGATCAGTTTGACCAAAAGGCTGATAGGGTGCAAATGGTGAGCTCATGAAAATAGCCACTTTAATAGATGCAACAATGCAAAGTGCATAAAATTGAACAAAATGGCTCAAGAAACCATCTTGGAAAACTGATCAAACGGATTGGTCAGGGCTTCAAACTGGAAAAATAGCTTGTCTTTCATACCAAAATTAGCTCAGAATAAACATCCTAACATGATATTCATCAAGGAAACTTTTACACATGTCCAAAGTGGTAATCTAACTGACTGTTAAAACAGGGAATTATGCAAATAGTACAAAATTGCAAATGAGTTGAGCTTGCCAAGTTGAGAAAATGGATTCATAAAGACTTGAAAATTGGCATGTGGACTCACCTATATGCATACAATTCAATGCAATTTTAATTTAAACATGATGATCAACTGGGAAAAAGTTATAGGCAGTCAAAGTAGGCCACTTAATAAAATCTGAATTTGTGCATAGAACAACTTTCAATCCACCCCTTGAAATGGGTACTTGATAAAGTGATCCAAACTGAATTCTGAAAGTTGTTGAGCACTGCATAGGCTAAATGAAATGTGTAGGACCCATTTCCCAAGCCTTGCCCCTTGACAATCAAATGGCTCCATTTTACATGCCCCAAAATAGGCCTCTTAGGTTGAATCACTAAGTGGTGATTTGAAAGTGCAGATGCAAAATTTTTGAAACAGGCCTCTCAAATTCACCAAATTTTTATGAGTCCCAACAAGTTCACCCCTTCCCCAATTATTGGGGTAGCATCCACTGATCATTTTCCTTCAGGAGCCTCTCGCTTCATCCCGTTGTTTTCTCCAACAACCCTTGCCCATCCTATTCAGACAACTTTTGGTCAGCCCATTTCCTAGTTCCCCTTTGCGGTTCCCCTTTGTGCAATGTTTGTAGGCTAGGTTATTGCTAGCCTAGATGATTTCCAGCAACAATTTTCCTATTCCAAGACTGCCCGCATTGGCAGAACGGGGAAACGAAAATAAAAGAAAGGTGCTCAGCCAACCCATCCTCACCTGCAGTCACATTTCAGTGAAGAGAAAGATTGTCTCTTTTTGCAAACCTGTTCTCCAAGGTTGATAAGCCAAAATTTCAAATGAAACCCAATGATTACACTTTGCATGCTATCGGTATCAACCTTCTAAATGCTACGATGTCTGACAAGGTTAAAATGATGGATGAAACTTCAAAGGATGTGTCTTCAGACTTCATCAAAAAGAGTCATCACCTAGAGAAAATTCAAGTAGAGAATGCGAATCTCTGAGAATCCCTAACCCAATAGAGAAAAGAAGACAAATCTCAGAGCACAAAGATCAATCGCCTACAAGGTTTGCTGCCACAAGCTAATTCAAAAAAAGGAAAGCTGCAGTTCTCCCTTAATAATGTGAGTTATCAATTGAAGGGCCAGGAAACGACAAGAAATGTATCCTTAAAGGAATTGTAGGAGAAAGATCTAGAGATCTATCAGCTAAAAGCAACTTCTAGAGATGTCACCCAAGTGCAAGAATAACTGTGTGAGGAAGTTTGTCTAAAGGAAGAATACGCCCGACAGCTGAGTGATGCGGAAGTTATGATTTCAGAGGAGAAAGCAAGATTTGAAGAAGAGTTGCATGAAAGGGAGGGCAGTTTAGAGCAGGCCGAGAGGAAATTTCTAGATGCAGAGGTTTCATTGCAACAGGAGCGGGAGCATACATCACAGCTTCAACAAGCTATACAAGATGGAAGCTCTAAGATCCTCGCTCTAGAAAGCTAGGTGATCATTGAGCAAGACAAGTGCAAGGAGCTGCAACATGAAGTAACTACAAAGAGAAAAGAAGTCTCATGATTGCTGAGTATTCCTCCCCCCATGCAAGTTTCTCAAGACTTTTCAACAATTTTGGTGGAATTGTACGTTTCCCATTGGAAAAAAAATTAAGCAATATAACCCCTCGTTGCAGCCCATGCTTAGGTTCATTTGAGAAGTGCAATCTCTCTGCACTAAGGCATGATCCCTCATCAACAGCTCTATAGCCACCCTTGGTCCCAAGATCCCCATGGCTTAGGACCTAACCCAAATGTTGTATGCAACCCAAGATGAAGAATTAAGAGAGAAGGGCATATCAGACTATTGACAACTGATCAAGAAGATGAATGTTTTCATGAACCACCATAGAGTGATTTTGCATGTATCAACGATGTTGGGCCATTGCAGATCTTCATCCCAGATATCAAGTAGTGTATAGAGAGGTTTGTTTCATTAGGCCTGCCTTCTCCGTTCCCCACAGATGGTTTTGTACTGGGAGTTGAAAAAGTATTAAATTAGGTTGAGCATTTGCAGCAGGATAGGACTTTCATCCAGCACCTAAATAACCCTATCTTGGTGGAAGCTATTGAACATCTCCTGCACCCCCTAGCTCAGCTCTATGTGCTCTTTAAATTGGTCCCTGATGAATTGGTAGGCTTTCCCTTCGATGAAATAATCTGTTTGGATCAACATTATCAAAATCTTGAAGCACAAGTATTGCCCTCCAAGGGAGATTGGTCCTCATTGCAATAGGTTTTTGATCTGCTCCACCCTATCTTGACATGAAGCCTGGTCTCTAAACTAGCAATTTTGGGTTCTTCCATTCCGCAAGAACAATTCCCCCTTTTAGTCACCAAGAAATGTTAACATTATTTCAAGTTGAAGTGTGAAGGCCGAATTTTAATTGGGGGATCCTTTTTCCTTTTCGCTTTCCAGCTGCGCTCAACATATGGGCCAAGTGTCATCTCGACGTTGCTTCTGACGGCCCACTTTTTATGTTCAAAGCTTGAAGGAACGCAGGGCTTCCAAGTGGCTCAATTTTGAGGACTCGACTTTCTATTGGACCCCACCTTGCATCTTGAGAAAGATAGGGACACATGGCATCTTCGCGCTACTTGTATTATTTTTATTTGTATGCACTTTGGTGGATGTCCCTAGAGTTGTCACGTGTTTTCTATGGTGAACTGTCTGCCAGACTGTGGTTCACACAAAATATTTTTTTGTTCGAGCAGGATTGAAGAGGACCACGGTAGGGTGGAAGTAACAACCCTAGGAAGCGGTTTTGCTGGGTGTGTTCCTATGAGATGCCATAATAGTGTTTGCAGTTTTAGAAGTGGTTGCGCATAGCTAGTAGATGCTTTGAACTATTAGCAGAGCTTAGGGCTCTATTTATGCTTTGTTTTTCCCTATTTTAGGGGTTCAGAACTTTTGAAAAGAACAATTAATTATCTTAGATATAATTTTATCCTTTCAACTGTTGTTGTTTCTGAGGAAAGGATGATCAAACTATGCCTACGACCTTTGTGATGCATTTTTTCAATATGCTTTGATAGTTTTCTATGTTTTCCTATAATCCTGATGACTTTAGAGATATATATCTAATACTCTACTGATTAAACTATGTTTTTCACTTGTTATCTGGTAGATGTGTGATTTATATTTCTTTATGTTTCAAAGGGATCTTGACTGGGTCTTAATTGTGGTTCTGTTCAAGTATATGGTTTATTGAATGGGCTTGAAAATCGTATGTTTCTGGGTTTTATATGTTGTCAATGCTTTTACAAAATGTTCTGGCACATCACGTCAGTATTTTAGATCATTTTGTTTTAAGTTTGTTCTTTCCCTTTTCCCCAACCACAACGAAGAGCTTGATTCTTAAATCCGGAGGTCATTCAGTGAGTTTTGTGCAATAGGTCCCCCATCATTGAATTTCCATAAGGCTATTCACTTTCAATGCAAAATTTACAGTCAACAGGAGGCTCTTGGAATGAAAGAGGTTGTCTAAAACTTGGGAATGCAAACATGCAAGGTTCTTCGTTTATAGGTTGATCTTGCATGTAAGAAGTTGGTTGATTTTCTTGAATGAGATCTTCATAAGAATTTATTTGTTCAAGAACATGTTCTTGAACTAGGACAGGGGTTCTAAAACTTGGGAATGGAAGCATTCTAGGCTTTTCTTCTTTAGGATGAATTTTCTTAGCAACAGGCTCTTGGGAAATTATAGGCTGAAATTGCTCATGTATGGGCTTAGTTTGTATATAATACATAGTATTGAATAGAGGAATTTCCTTACCAAAGAAAGTATTTGGAAAAACACCAACTGGGCTATCTTCTTGTTAAAGCATATAATTTATTAATGAAGAAGAGATTGATTGTGTAGGTACCTTTTGTAATATATCAAGAACAGTCTTCACTACCTCTCCTTTTACAGCTATTAGCTTATCCTCGTACTCTTCCTTTTGTGTAGCTAATTATTTTGCAAACTTTTCCTTACGTTCCTCCTTCTGTGATGTTAGTTCTCTTGCAATATGTTCTTCATATCGGTTATATTATGCCACCAAATACTGCTTATAAAATTGGTCTTGATGAGTTAACTCTTCTTGCTCATGAAGATAGGCTCGATGAGCCTATTCATCTTGTTGTTCATTTAGATAGGCTTGGAAACCTTCCTCTTTTTGTTCATGCTGGGTCTTTATATCCTCCATCTACTTTGTGAAGCCTTGTAACCTTTTTAGGATTTCATTAACTTGGTTAGGCTGCCAAGAAGGCTGAGTGGGGTTGGGTGGTTGGTAAGCAAGATAAACTTGCTAGTTATTGGTTGTAATATGGCTATTTGGGTTAAAACCAACAATGTGACTATTAAGATATGATTGATAAGGATGTGTAGGAGTAGTATTTTCATAATAAGGAGGTGGGTATGCATATTGGCCTTAAAAATCAGACATATTTGATCATATAAATAGCCGGAATTCATAATATACACCTAAAAATGGTCTGCAGATAGCTAATTAAATACGCAGATATTTGATTAATTCCCCTTCCTAATTAATTGAATTCACAAGCCATTTAATTAATTTCTCTATTCATCTACTAGTAAATAAATCTAAATGATTTATTTATATAGTTCATCTCACATCCCCCTTTGATTAATTAATTCTAAATTAATTAATGTCTTCCCATACTAATAAATTCTTCTAATCCCTAATTAAGATTAACAAACTCAAGTTTGTTGAGATTAACTGTCATTTTCCAATTATTTGAATTTCTAAATTCAAATGAGCACATGGCTCCTAACTTTAACCACCCAACGTAACCATCCCCTAACTTAACCCATTCAATCTAATCTTGGGTCTAACTAAACCTATCTTATCTTGCACATTCTAACCTCCTTATCCTAACCTCTCATGGTGTGGATATTCTCTCCTTGAGACACATGGCACTTTTGCCACATGTCTCCTCCCTTGGACACTTGCCCTCTCATGAGCAAGGCTCCTTGACACTTGTCACCACAGAGATGACAAGTGTCCCTTCCTCCAACCTCTTCTCCAATTTCCTCAATCTTGGCCCTTGATATCTTTAGATCAAATTTGGACTGTTGAAACCTACCACCTTAGCTTTGGCCTTGGAATTCCTATAAATACCCCTCATTTTGGAGCAATAAGGATCCCCATCTCATTTCATCTTATGCATTGTTACTATAGGCACATCCCATCTCATATCAATTTAGGCATCATTACTATAGGCAATTTGCATTTCGATTATCTAGTAATTAGATTTGGAATTGATCATACCATGTTAATCTAGTTTCTTACATCATGCATTTCATATCATCTCCATAGTCAATCATGATCAAATAGCTACTCAACTCTTGAGTTGCCACTTTGGAGGTCATTGCTCCACTGAGAGCCCATCAATCCAACACCTTCAAGGTCCTCAAGAATAGAGGAAAATGGGACATTTCAAGGAAGGCTTATGGTTTGTATCTTTGATTTAGTTTTCAATTAAGCTTTTAATTATGTTTTTATTGTCTCATTATATGTGTATGCCTCTTATACTAACCACATTTTTAGCATCACATTAATTGGCACCCACCATGGGGCCTAGCCCCTTTGATCTTTAGCAAGCTTGCTTGTAGGAAAGTTCATTGACAGGTTGATTAGCTCTTTTGGAGTGCAGATTAGCTCTCTTGGGCTCCCGAATCACATTTTTGGCATCTTTTGTGGCGTTCTGACACCTCAAATGACATTTATGGGAGATTCCTCAACTCTATTTTTAAGTTTTTCTGTACTTTAGCGCTTTCAGTCTATACTTTAGCATTTTTGGTATGTATGGTGGCATTTTTGGCAAATTTATTAGCATTTTCAGTTTGTTTAACAATGTTTCTGGTTTGCAGAACATCGTTTTTGGTGTGCAGAATAGTGTTTTTGGTGTGCAAAGCAGCATTTCTAGTGTGCAGAGCAGCATTCTTGGCACATATGATGGCGTTCTTGGTCAATTTGATGGCGTTTTCAGTTTTTTATTAATTTTGCAAATATTGTATGTTGCATTCCTCATTTCTGCTTCTGGACTGTCATTTTTCTGAACCTAATTGGCAGATTGTTGGTTTTGCAGGTACTTATTTCGCTGTGAAAGACTGGAGTCATAAACTATTTCACCGCCAAAGAATGCAATATAAACTACTAACTTTGTTTGCAACTACGGGATTTTGCACTTATAATTATTAAATTAGGCACATAGACTAATTACAATGGAAATGAACAAACATGTCTTACGTGTCCTCATGATAGGCAAGTATGCTCTCACCTTTCTTAGGTGATCAGAAAGCTAGATTGATCCTTTGCTTTCAATTGCATATCTTTAGTGGGCCTGTCATAGTGGGAAAAAGTAATCACCCTGTGAGAACGACCCAAGTGAGTACAGCTGGACCTGAGCATTCCAACTCACTATAATAAATATGTCTCTGATGATTAAAGTCTCAGAGAATGGGATTATTTGAGTTTTCTCTTTGAGATCTCTCATATTAGGCATTTTGTAGGGCCTCATGGTCTCAATCACATTTACATGACTACAACTTATTTCGGTAGCTTGTTGGACTATAGGCCTCAATCATTCTTGCGTGACTTCAAGAAGTAATTTCAAATGGAATTCTTGACTAAGAACTTTAAAAATAGAAGCTACCTGATTCACCTCCGAAAGGGTGATAATCTTTGTGCAAGAGAGATAGTAACTCTCCCAAGACACTTGCCATATCATGCCCTCATTAGCATTTGGAGTCGGATAATACGGCATTGAGAATCCATTGCGTGAGACTCGGCGGCCGTATTCTGATTAGCTATTGGGTGTGTACCTAAGTCAGCAAGCAAAGGTTTTCATTCTCAGCCAATCTCCTTAGGATAGACTGATTGATGTGTTTTTAACAATTAAAAACCTTTGAAACAAAAATATAATCTGATTTCTGTGTTTGTAAGTCAAGTCAAGATATCATCCATTAAAATACAACAAACATTGAAAACTCAAACTTCAAACTATCAAATTCACAAGTTTTGCAGCAGATTAGCTCTTTCAATCCAAATAGTCGCACCTACAGTCCAAACAATCGCATCTACAGTCCAAATGGTCTCACATATAGTTCAAACAGTTGCATTTATAGTCCAAACATTAGAGTTTTCAGTCCAAATAGTTGCTCTTTCAGTCCAAACATTAGCGTTTAAAGTTCAAACATTAACTCTTTCAGTCCAAACGGTCGCACCTTCAGTCCAAACAGTCGCATTTTTAATCCAAAGGTCAGCTCTCTTGGTGTTAATGTCAAATTTCTCATATTTCAACATTAACTCTCAAAGGTTGAGCATATTATAGAGTTGGGTCAAAATTGTAATCTCCTAAGTTCAAACATTCAATTTGCTAAACCTACACATCATTATTTGAACTTTAGAGTCACTGTATAGCAGAACAGAGTTCCTGGTTTATCAGTCAATGTTTCTAGTTTGTATGTCAGTGTTTTCAATCAATATAGTAGCATTTTTGGTAAGTCTGTTAGAGTTTCTGGTCCAAACAACAACATTTCTGGTCTAAACAATAGCATTTCTGGTCTAAACAGTAGAGTTCCTAGTCTAAATAGCGGAGTTCCTGTTCATTTTGTCAGCGTTTCTGGTAAAATACATCAAAATCAGAAAACAAAAACAACCCATTTCTCAAACAGTCAAACATAGAGAGTAGGTCATCTTGTTGGGTCATTTAATTAGGTTATCTTCTGTCAAAAACAAATTCAAGAACAAGACACACAAAAAGTCTCAAGTATTCACCTCAAACAAGTTAAAGATCAAACACCTTAAAGTGCAACATCACATTATCTTTGATAAACTGATCACTCAAACATAGTTTCTCATCAGGATCAATCATCCTTTATCATGAAACTACAATGCTTGATCAGAATAACCTCGTTCTTTATCATAGGATATATCGTTCCTATTTGAACTTGGTCATATAAAAAATCACAAAATTTGCACTCCAAAACTAAGATCGAAAAACTTGCAAACAAGCAAATACTTGAAAAAAATCATTTCCTCAACAATTGATCACTTATTGCGACACATTAAGCAAGATTTAATCACAAAAACATTCAAAACACAATGCCCATTTTAATTGTAGCGCAGAGACATAAGATCGCTGAAACATTGGAAATACCTAAAGATCATAGAAACATGGCATACCAAAGCAAAAGACAAGAACACATAACAAGCCAACATATAGGAGAAATCAAACAAGGCCAGAATCAAAATCCAACCATGTCAAAACTTAACAAGGATTCAAATACATATCCAAAGAAAGGTGGCTCTTTTATGCAACTATTAAAAATATCCCTAAAAGATTTGGATGAGAAAGATCACAATCACACACTTATATCTAGCAATGGTTCATCCCCCCATAAGAAAATTAACTCTCCAAAGGCATCTATTCTTACACTTCTTTAAAAAGTGCAAAAACCTTCCATAACATCCTCACCAGACAATACACCCAAAGATGATGTTCCCTGAGGGATATCCATAATGGCCATCAAACCTATGTCAGAGGATCCTATTCAAAACCTATCTACTTCATATCCAAGCACTGATTCCTTGCAACATCCCCATAGTGATTCCTTGCAAATTGAAGTCCTCATTTAGTAAACGCTTGTTAAACATGTCCTAATAGATGGGGGAGCTAGCTTAAATATTTGCTCATTGAGTCTTGTCCGTGCTTTAGGTTATTTAGAAGATGCAGTTGTTCCCCTAAAAAAGATCAAAATCAAAGCACATAATGAAGAAGAGAATTCCTCTAAAGGAGTTGTGATATTACCTGTCAGAGTGGGACCTTTGCAGAAAAAAACAGCATGCCAAGTCCTAGATTTGGAACTACCATACAACATACTCTTGGGAAGACCATGGATATAGGACATACAAGCTATTACATCCACATGTCATCAATGCTTAAAATTTCCATACAATGGACAAGAAATCACAACATCAGCCGACTTAAATCCAGTGCAGTGTGGTAATAACTTGAAATCAGTTCAAGAGATCATTGTTTCACATAATAGAGAAGAAGCATATTCAAGAACACAATCCAAGGAACAATCATTTGCATCAATTTTCTCAAACATGGAAGAACAACTGCAGCTAAAAGATCAAGGGAACAAATAATATTCATTATCATGGAACAACAAACAAGAGCAACTTGAAATTGAAAGGGAAGAAGAAGATGTAGGTGTTGATGTAGTTCACATGTATGCAGAACAAACGTTAGGAACTAGCTTACTTGAATCAGAATCACATATAGCTAACATGGACTTAACCAAGGACGATCAGGATTTTCTTGTATGAGGTCATTCTGATGATAGTATCATCCTAGACATGGAAATACCTACTGAAAGCTCTAACATCTCTATCATGACTCCAAATATCTCTAAAACATATCGACCTAAAGATCCTTTATCCTTAAGCTATCCTGAACCTATGGACTGGGAAAATGAAGGACATACTAACATTGATACCTTACCTAATGACCATGCCATATCCTTATATCTTAATGAAATCAAACCTACAACAACTTTCACCAGGGATTTTGCTAACGTGTCTTCAAGTCAAATAGGTGCCAAATCTCCTAGTTGCAAAAATGAAAATAAAGAAAACAATATCAGGTATAATGCTGAAAACTATTTCTTGGCAACATTAGACTAGGAAAAAGTAAAAATAAAGGACGCATCTATCAGTGAAAACCTCCTTGAGGCTCCGAAAGATGGGAGATTTGGCACCTTACATGTGTACTATCAAGAGAAGTCATCTATCCTAATAGAACCAGTAGTTATCATTGACACAATCGATCTACATCCAGCAGAAATCTCTTTATCAGAACCAGCAAGGAAAAGATATTTGAAATCCTTCAAAAGATGGCAAAAAAATTTTACCTGGTCATATGCAGATATTCCAGGGTTCGATCCAGATCTTATAATACATCACCCAAATATCAGTCCAAGAGAAAACATCAATAATGGAACACAACATGGATCAAGAGAAGACATCAATAGAGGAGCACAACATAAATTAGGAGCAGGCATTCTATTTATCAAAATAGCTACAAAATGGAACATTAAACACCTTCAAGTCTTTGGAGACTCTCAGCTTGTCATTAATCAAATCAATGATGACTATCAAAGAAAAGATGACAAACTCATGACTTACAAAAAGATGGTGGCTGATATCAAGAAATATTTTGTTGAAATCACTTTCGAACAAATTCCAAGAAATGATAACAAAGAAGCAGATGCCATGGCAACACTTGCTTCTCTATTGCAAACACAGGAAAATCAAGAGTGTTATGAATTCCTGGTTGAAGAGTTGTCATACCCTTCTCATAATTGTCCTGATTCCCAAACCATTTGTCAACTTATAGGACATGATTCCTCCCACTATGGCCAAACTTATACATACCTAAAAGGTAACATCTTACCTCTTGACTTATCGAAAAATCAAAAGAGAAACTTTATTCGCCAATCCTCCCATTATACTCTTGTCACAAATACCCTATTTAAATGAGGTCTAGATGGTACTCTTTTAAGATGTCTCGAACAAGAAGAATCTGAGAAGGCCTTAAAGGAAGTCCATAATGACGTTTGTGGCACTCATTCAAGTGGTCTTACCCTTTCAAAAAAACTCATACACTTGGGCTATTATTGGCCGACTATGGAACGAGAGTCTTTTTAGATAGCTAGAACATGCAAACAATGTCAGATCCATGGGAATTTGATCCATGCACCAGCACAAGAACTTCATACTTTGGCAACATTTTGGCCTTTTTGTCAATGGGGTCTTGATCTAGTAGGAAAAATAAATCCTTCTTCATCAAATGGTCACAAATTCATCCTTGTAGCTATAGAATATTTTACAAAATGGACCAAGGTAGTACCTTTCAGAAATACCATAGGAAAACAAATTGTTGCATTCATCTTGAATTACATCATCTGTCGCTATGGAATACCAATGACCATTATCACTGATAATGGGTAACCATTCAAGAATTAGGATGTACAAGAGCTATGTGAGAAGTTTAAGATCAAACATAGATTCTCCACACCCTATTATCCTCAAGGGAATGGGCAGGCAGAAGCATCTAACAAAACTATTCTAAAAATCCTCAAAAAGACAGTGACCGATGCTGGGAAAGATTGGCATACTCAACTAAACCCTGTTCTCTGGACCTACCGCACCAGTATCTGCACACAAACAAGTGACACACCTTTCTCTCTTGTATATAGATCAGAAGCCATATTTCCTATCAAAGTAGAGATTCCCTCTCTATGTGTATCACTAGAAGGTCTCATCCTAGATGAAGAACAAAGAGTGTCTAGACTACAAGAGTTAGAACTGATCCATGAATGAAGACAAAATGCCTTTGACCATTTAAAGGTATATCAGCAAAGAATGTGTCAAAGTTATAATCACAAGTTTAAACCAAGAATCTTTCAAGTTGGAGAACTAGTGCTAAAGGAAAATCCACGCAACTAGGCAGATCGAGAAAAGAAAGGAAAATTTGAACCAAACTGGTTAGCTCCATTTGTGGTCATAGCAGTCTTTGGGTCAGGGGCATATTAGCTATCAACACAAGATGGAGATCAGCTCAAGGAACCCATCAATAGCATACATTTGAAGAAGTTTTATGTCTAAAAAATTCAAAAACAGTGAAAAAGCAAAAAATCCAAAAAATAGTGAAAAAGCAAAAACAACCAAAAAAAAATCAAATATGTGAAAAAGTGCAATAAAAATAGATGGTGAAAACCTGGCAAACAGGTGCTATCCGTCAGCTAGCTCTTCCATCTATTAAATCATGCATTTTATGCTTGCATTCATTCATCCTTCATCAGCGTTGATCATCATGAAGCATTTGCACAAATGCAGACATCCCAGGTGGCTTCTTACCATGGTTTGGATCATTGGCTGTATCATATTTAAGGTTTGTTTCTAGGCTAGGGGCAAAATCTTGAACTTGGTTGGGGGCAAAAAGTTTTGATCATTTTGAGCTTAATCAAATAGGTAGAACAATAGTCAGACAATGCTTGTCAAGCAAAAAACTGAGATACATCCAACATTGAACACAAGATCACATTGTCAACCATTAACTATCACATATCAATCTAAACATGACAAAACACATATCAATGGATGATATATCTTGACTAATGATTTTAACACTTTGGCAGTAATGGTTCAACTATTTTATTTGGATTTTGTCTATCATGATTTCTGATTAACTTGAGGATGTCTTTGACTAGAGGAACAAGGAAGGAACGTGATATTTTTTCTACTGTCTGTAAATTAATCATTAATATGTGCAAAGTTTTCTAAGGAAATGATCATCAACATATCATCGAAGACATTTCGGACTTGCATATAGAAATGGTTAATACTACCTGTTTTACGCAAGCAACACTCTGGTCATCTTGGTTCAATTATACCTCGATGCTTGTGCTAACTTGCAATATCAAAACCCAGGAAAGTAGTGCTTAGTTCATCATGGTTCAATTATACCATTGATGTTTGCACTCAATTCCCACATTTTAAAGGCTCAATGATGAAACATAACAATGACTCCATGACCGTCTGATCACTGCATTTCATTCGCATCTACATTTGTATTTTAAGATAGATTTGCATTTCATTTTGCATGGGATCATAATGCTCATCTTTTCCAAGTCCAAATCAAACATCAAAAATCATCAAAAATTGAAAATAATCAAATCAAATCAAAAATAAAAAATCATCACAAATCGCGAAAAATCATCAAAAATAAAAAATCACCAAAATTGGCAATCATCAAAAATCAAAAATCACCAAAATCATCAAAAAATCAGAATAATCAAATCATCATCAAAATCTAAAAATCGTCAAAATCAAAATTAGAAAATCGAAAAAATCAAAAAATCATCAAAAACCAAAAAAAAAAAAAAATCATCAAAAAAAAAAAAACAAAAACAAAAAAAAAAGCATCATCAATTCCACAAAATTGTTAAAAAAATCGAAAAATCGAAAAAACCAAAAAAATAAAAATAAAATTCCTTTCCTCCACTCCGCCCTCCACCTCCCCCCCAAATAAAAATCCCCCCCCCGGTGGGCGCCTAAGATGCCGCTCGCAGCGCCGACGACGGCTGCGGTGGCGGCCGCAACGCCTCCCGCAGTGCCGGCAGTGGTGCCTGTGGCACCGGTAGCGGGCCTCCACCTCTGCCCTCCTTTCCTCCACTCCACCCTCCACCTCCGTGCCACCGGCTCCCCCTCCCCCCCAAAAAATTTAAAATATTGCAAAAATCTAAAATTGCAAAAATGACATTTTTTTTAGAAAATTGTGAAAATCAAAATCAAAAATAAAATAAAAAAATAAAAAAAATTTATGTATTTTTTTGGAAAATACATGCATGCATAAATAAAAATTTTTGGGAGGCGTATGGAATTTTTTTTTAAAATCTGGAAAACCCAATGCAAATCTTATGCTACTCCCCCAAATATGCCAACATCAAGCATATATGAATCTTCCTGCAGCAGGATATCAACAAAATGTTAGTTCTTCATCTCATCTAATGCATTCTATCATGTCTTATATAGGATGAATCCTTCCTGGAACCAGATGTTTTGATCAAATCTTATAGAGGATATATCGTTCCTGAAACCAGATGCTTTGATCATCTTTGTCTTATACAGGAGGTGCCATTCCCGAAACCAGACTTGACCTTGATCTCATCAATCCTATCAATTCAATCAAACTCTATCAATCATCACATCAAGAACCACATCAAAGTGATTGAAGAACTCGCACTTTCATCAACCACAGTTACAGGACTCATCCAATAGTTTATCGGGAAATCAATTTCGCAAAGATCCAAAAAACTCCAAAGGTCAATTATCCCAATTGATCTCCCGAGGGGCATCCTCACATCAATATCTATCAATCAACGTCTAGGGCATCATATCGAGGTTTATCATCTCAAACATCGAATCCACATCATATCGGCATCATATCATTTCAAACATCGAATCAACATCTATCGAGATTTATCATCTCCAAAATCAAATCAACATCATATTGAGATTTATCATCTCCAAATCAAACCAATATCATATCGAAACCAAATCTGCATCAAATCAAGATCAAATCTACATTCTATTGAATCAATAACATCATCAATCGATCTTTCTTTGAACCAATGCGTCATCACACATCGCTTCAAAGAGGGGCAAAATGTATACACCTAAAAATGGGTTGAAGATAGTTAATTAAATACGTAGATATTTGATTAATTCCCCTTCCTAATTAATTGAATTCACAAGCAATTTAATTAATTTCTATATTCATCTACTAGTAAATAAATCTAAATGATTTATTTATATAGTTCATCTCACAGCCCCCTTTGATTAATTAATGTCTTCCCATACTAATCAATTCTTTTAATCCCTAATTAAGATTAACAAACTCAAGTTTGTTGAGATTAATTGTCATTTTCCAATTATTTGAATTTCTAAATTCAGATGAGCACATGGCTCCTAACTTTAACCACCCAATGTAACCATCCCCTAACTTAACCCATTCAATCTAATCTTGGGTCTAACTAAACCTATCTTATCTTGCACATTCTAACCTCCTTATCCTAACCTCTCATGGTGTGGATATCCTCTCCTTGAGACACATGACACTTTTGCCACATGTCTCCTCCCTTGGACACTTGCCCTCTCATGAGCAAGGCTCCTTGACACTTGTCACCACAGAGATGACAAGTGTCCCTTCCTCCAACCTCTTCTCCAACTTCCTCAATCTTGGCCCTTGATATCTTTAGATCAAATCTGGACCATCGAAACCTACCACCTCAGCTTCGGCCTTGGAATTCCTATAAATACCCCTCATTTTGGAGCAATAAGGATCCCCATCTCATTTCATCTTATGCATTGTTACTATAGGCAAATCCCATCTCATATCAATTTAGGCATCATTACTATAGGCAATTTGCATTTCGATTATCTAGTAATTAGATTTGGAATTGATCATAGCATGTTAATCTAGTTCCTTACATCATGCATTTCATATCATTTCCATAGTCAATCATGATCAAATAGCTACTCAACTCTTGAGTTGCCACTTTGGAGGTCATTGCTCTGCTGAGAGCTCATCAATCCAACACCTTCAAGGTCCTCAAGAATAGAGGAAAATGGGACATTTCAAGGAAGGCTTATGGTTTGCATCTTTGATTTAGTTTTCAATTAAGCTTTCAATTATGTTTTTATTGTCTCATTATATGTGTATGCCTCTTATACTAACCACATTTTTAGCATCACACTTACATATGGCTAAATATAGCTTTGAAAAATAAAACATCCCCTCTTATAGTGACTGCATGATAACCTATTATTTTGCCTTCTCTAATTATTTTATTTTAATATTTATTTAAGTATATGATACAATTAATTTCAATAAATAATAAAAAAAAAATTAATTCTTTTTAAATTAGTTTTCTTTTTATAACTTAAAATATATTTATTAAGTTTTTAAGGAAAAAACCTTAATAAATATATTTGAATTACAAACAATTTATTGAAGGGCTCTTGCCCTTTATTTGTTTCTTTAAAGGGCATGCAAGAAATTAGAATTTCAAACCCTAACTTATTTTTCACTCTGCATTCCGTGGAAATGAGCTCTTGTAGCTAGCATGCATGTTATTGGTTCAATCTGGGGTTTGAAAGATTAATTTGGATTTGAACAGGAACTTCTCTTTTGCATGGGTAGAAAGGTATGTGCCTTTATCTCCATCATATCTCTGTCGTAGTATTTTGAGAGAGAATATTTCTCATAGAAAATATGCTTTTGTGCATGTATTTTGACTATCTTTCACTATAATCAATGTCAATTTGTTGTGATAGTAAAAAATGAATGTGCCAGCTTCGTGATTGATAGACTTTTTGTATTTTGAACATATATTGTCATGTTGTGGATCATGCTCATGTGACTGATTACTGATCTAAATCTTTGTGTCTGTATCCTTCAAGATTACTCTCGAACATTTTTTATTGTATCACTTTTTTTATGTCAATATTCTTTTTACTGTGACATAATGCTGCAGCAAGACGATGGTTGTGGCTTTGAACCTATCTTTGTCATATAATGTTGCAACAATCTTTTGTTATCTTTGGCTGCAACTTCAGTTGGTACATTACTACAGGTTTCCCTCCTATTGTATAGTATTGTCACCACTATTTTATGACTATGATAGAATAACTCTAAATGCTTTTGATCACTTATTTGGTTGACTAGTGACCAGAGGCTACTCCTTAATTGAATTTTTTATTGCTAACACCATCTTTGTATCCTCTATTTTTATTTTAAAGAAAGGGCTATCTATCTTGTATTTGGTGTTCATTAAATATCTCCGTCTTTATTGATAGCACTTCCCCGATACAATATGATGCTTATTTATAGTGATTATCATGAGTTTATGAATGATTGTCTTTATCTTTCTCAAACTTCATTTGCATCCATGATGAATTTGGCTTGACCTGACTACGCCATCACTGTATCCTTAGTACTATGACTGCATTATGGGTTCTAAGGTTTGCTCCTTGTATTGCTTTGACATAATGAACAATCTACTCAAGGCACTGTCAAGATCATATTATTTGTTATAGGGCTGCCATGACTGATATAGACTATCTTTTAGTGATTATGATGATTATGCTTGAGCTTAGACTATCTTCCTTGACTGTGTGATGAACTTTTGGCCATTGTTAAATCTTTGATGACTCCACATGACTTTGAATCCTCAAACTTGTGTTGTTCTTTATGATAGTCTTATGTGGTTTCTTTGAAGCGTGGTTTTCACCTTTCTCCATTTTTTAAGGGCTCCCTTTTAAGATTGTTCTCATTGCATGAATGCTAAATCATTATCATTATAGAAATCACTGCCTTTTGATGCTACTTTTCATGACTGTGATCTTGTAATATCTCTATTATTCTCATTAGTTGCTCCAAGAAAGTATATGATTCTTTCAACCTGTAAGACTCTCTATGGTTGTGGCTACTTTTATGATAGGACCATGGCTTCTATGTTCTTCCTCAAGATTGTGGATTGTGATTAAAACAATCTTATTTTATCTTCTTTCCTTGTAATTGGATTCGACAATGCTGAGACAACCTATTTTCTTCTATTGACCACATGTGCACTGCTATGATAGGCTATTAAGACAGTCATCTCTACTTGTATTTACCTTATTTGCACACTCATATTTGTATTTTCTATTATGATACTTTGTTCTTCATGGTTAGTATGCTCTTAGAATACTAGTTGCCTCCATTTATCATGACTTCTCTTTCATCTTTTACTATGATATGCCCTCATGCATGCTCCTTGAAATGATCCTTTGTTACTATCTTCACATGCTATTTTTTGTGGGTCTCTTGACTATTCTGCACATTTGAACACTCATTTATGCTACTATTGTCACAAAGGATTGCACCCATGATGTTTAAGTGTGAAACCTAGTAATCCTATGAAACATGGGAATACTTTCAAGCATGTGGGTATGCCTATTGTGAAGGTAGACCTCCAAAGATCAGGTCAGCTTCCTGTCTAATGAATCTCCTAAAAATAAGTTTCTGTAGGGAAAAATTATAGAAGGAATACAAAAATTGAACCTATCCTATGAGGTGATGAAATCAGCAACCGCTTAACCCACAAAATCTTCAACAAATAACTTTGAAAGTTTCACTACTCAACTGAACATTTGAATACATAAATATTTCATAGAAACAACCTGATTAGAAAGATTTCTCGAAGGACAATAAACTATCTTCACAACTACAAACCCATCAAAATTAGATAACACAAACTATAACCTGCATTAACCATGTATCCTCCTAAGTTAATATTTCTTGAAAGAGACAACATTAAAGGATTCAAAGAATAAATCACAAAAAAATCATCAATATCTTTCATTCAACACTAGATAAGAAGTATCAAGAAGGAATTTGCTACTATTTTATTGAAAATAAAGGAATTACAACTATTACCAAATCAAAATGTGAGCTATCATCCTATCCTTGAGCATGAAAGGGTATGATAATAGTGTTAGGATAACCGGTGAAAAACTGAGAGGGGGGTGAATCAGTTGTTAACAGATTATAACTTTTAATCCACAATAGAACCTTAAACAAATCAAGTATCGATAAAGCATGGACAAATATCGGTAGGAATAGATACCAGTAAACATTACAACTTAACAATTAACTAGATAATCAATGCAGAGCAACCATACCACATCACACCATGATTTGTACGTGGAAAACCCGAAAAGGGAAAAACCATGGTGGGAAGCCTAACCACAGTCAGATGATACTTCTGCAGAAAGTATGTGTTACAATGAGGGGCCTGCACTTGCAGGAAGGCACACTACCTAGAGTGTACTACTCATTACAAAAGAGTCTCACTGACTATAAAGAGGCTACAACCTTCTTAAGATAAATGGACAACAATCCAATAGAGTGAACTACTGGAAATAACATCTACCATGCCTGATTATAATCCTAATTAAGCTCAATGTTGGAGGACTAAATCCTCTTCTGAATCCAATTCGATTACCAATGATCGATCAACTCTTCTTCCTAAATGATATTACAATATTCGCACATTACATTCCTTGACGATGACCTTTCCAATAACCATGATACTTTACAAAGAGTTTCTATCTCTTATTTATACAAACCCTAAGGCCTAAACCAATTAGGACGGCCACCTAAAGATATTACAATAATATCATTACATAATTCTATTTACAATGATATGCCATGTTGGATTAAGACCAAAACAATAATAAGAAATCAAAAAATCATCTCGAATCATCCAGGTAACGTGTAGAGTACACACTAGCCTGATACTGGTCCATAACCTAGATAGGTACTGAACCTATTCTGGGTCCACCATGCTAAAGCAATGCCTTCAAGCATTTGAAGAATGATTAAAGAACATCTTCAACATCCTGAAAACCTCAAAGAAGCTACACCAACACCAATTATGCACCTTGTCATGATTCCTCAATGAAATCTCTACCAATAAAGCCTTAAACCAGTATTGGTAAGGGTTTACTGGAGTGTATGATAACATCCAATTACCAAGCCAATACCAACTGACTACAATATGCTCATGGAGCATATAACTCATGAAATCCAATATACTTCACTGATCCAAACATGCCGGAAGTGTCAATAGATAATCTCTTCTATTGGTAACACTAGATCTTATACCGATAACCAAAACTTGTCTACTAGTAACCATCCATATCAACTAGTTTTGATATTAATGACAAAACATCAATACAAAACATAATCAATTCATCCATAATGCCAATAATCTCCCCCTTTGGAATTGATGGCAACACTATATGTGAAAAACATCTAAGTACCAAGAGATGCCAAACAAGTCTCCCCCTATGGAAGATAACCAACAATCAATAGCTCTCCCCCTGTGAATGATATCTCTGTAAGGTTTGGAATGATTTTTCACATTAATATCACTCCCCCTTTGACATCAATGCCAGAAACCTGACAAATATATCAATGCAATGATATAAACCTCTAAATCTCAAAGTTGACTACTCCCCCTGAGTAGTAGCACCACTCATCAGTGCCAAAATGAATAATGTTTCTGATAATACATATTGGACTGATGAAAAACTTCATCAATCAAGTCTCTGCCAGAGGGGAAGAAACCCCTAACCCATCTCTTAAATATTCAAATGATTCCTTAGACATCGGTTTAGTGAATATGTCTACAATATGTGCTTTAGTGTTCACATAAACCAATTTGAATTCCTTTGCTTCTACCTTGTCCTTCAGAAAGTTATACTTTATTGAAATATACTTAGTCTTAGAGTGAAATACCAGATTCTTAGACATGTCAATAGCTATAGAGTTATCACAGCAGATAACTATTGGTTCACTATAATTTACTCTAATATCCTTCAACATTTTCTTCATCCAAAAAACTTGAGTGCAATTAGTTGCTGCTGCAACATACTCAGCTTCTGCAGTAGATAAAGAAATGCATGATTGTTTTTTGCTTATCCATGAAACCAGTTTCTTTCCAAGAAAGAAAGCTCCACTAGAAGTTCTCTTCCTGTCATTAGTATCACCAACCCAATCTGATTCAATCTATGCACATAAAGTGAAATCAATAATTTTTGGAATACCATAAACCATATTTTGTTGTTCCTTGCAAATACTAGAATATCCTCTTTACTACACATTCATGATTTTCTTTAGGATTACTTTGATATCTTGAAACAATACTTACTGCATTCATAATATCAGGTCTAGTCTGAGTTAGATATAACAGACCACCAATCATAGATTTATACCTTGTCAAATTTACTGGTGTAGAAGTATCCTTGATAGATAATTTCTCACTTGTAGCCATAGGAGTACTTACCCATTTGGAATTCTCCATACCAAACTTTTTCAACAATTCCCTCAGATACTTAGTTTGACAAATAAAAATTCCTTTGTTAATTTGAGTAATCTGCAAACCTAAGAATTTTTTTATCTCACCAATCATGGACATTTCAAATTCATTTTTCATGTTGTTGGCAAATTCCATGCACAGTTTATCTTCTCCTCCAAAAATGATATCATCAACAAAAACTTCAATAATTAGAATATCATTATCAATGATCTTATAATATAGATTACTATCAACACTACCTTTAGTAAAACCAAACTTCAAAAGATATTTAGCCAACCTTGCATACCAAGCTCTAGGAGCTTGTTTCAAACCATATAAAGCTTTCTTCAATCTACAAACCATGTCTTTGTCATATGTTAGTGAAAATCCACTAGGTTTCTCAATGTAAACTTCTTCCTTAAGCTCACTATTCAGAAATGCACATTTGACATCTATTTGATAAACCTTATAGTTCTTATAAGCTGCATAGACAAGAAATAGTCTAACAGCTTCAATTCTAGCTACAGGTGCAAATGTCTCGCCATAATCAATTCCTTTCATTTGAGAATATACTTTACAAACCAATCTAGCCTTGTTTCTTATAACTTGACCATCCTCATTTAGATTATTTCTAAAAACCCATTTAGTTCCAATAGCATTCTTATTTTTAGGCCAAGAAACTAAAGACCAAGTTTAATTCTTCTCTTTTTGATCTAATTCATCTTCCATAGCCTTTAACCAATGTTTATCCTTACAAGCTTCAATAACAATTGCCGGTTCAACTTGAGAAATAAGACATACCTCTTCATTTGCTAGTTTTCTTCTTGTCGTAACTCCCTTGTTTCTATCTTTGATAATTTGATCTTTAGAATGATTTAATCTTACATACCTTGGTGTCTTTTGAACTTCAGATTCATTTCTCTAATTATCAGTCATAGTTGAATTTTCAAGTTGTGCTGGTGTAACTGTCTCAGGTTCCTGTACTAGTTGAGGCATTGTCAGTTCAGTTATGATCATTTCTACTGCTAGTTCCTTATCATATGATATAGAATGATTTGTGTACTATTCATCCACTTTCACATTAGCACTCTCAACAATTTTCTGCAATCTTTTGTTATAACATCTGTATGCTTTGCTCTGAATTAAATAACCAAGAAATATCCCTTCATCACATCTAGGATCAAACTTTCCAATTGAATCATCTCTTTTGATATAGTATTTACTTCCCAAAATTCTGAAATACTTAACAGTATGTGTATGTCCAAACCATAGTTCATAAGGGGTCTTACTGGTTTCACTTTTGATGTGAACTCTGTTGAATGTGTATAATGCCATACTCATTGCTTCTCTCCAGTAGATATGAGGCAATTTGGCTTCCATCATCATAGATTTAGCTGCATCCAAAATGGTTCTATTCTTTCTTTCAAATACTCCATTTTGCTGAGGAGTCCTAAGTGTAGATAGCTGTCTCTGGATTTCATTTGTCTCACAATAAGTGTTAAATTAATGAGAAGTGAATTCACCACTATGATCTGATCTTAGACATTTGATTTTTAATCCAGTTTCTATTTCAAACTTTGCTTTAAAGATCTTGAATTTCTCAAAGGCTTCAGACTTCTCCCCCAGAAAAGTCATCCACATCATTCTAGAATAGTCATCAATAATCAACATGAAATACCTATCACCTTGAAAGCTTCTAGTCCTTGCTAGACCACATAAGTCAGTGTGAATCAAATCAAGTACATCATTAGATTTATCATGTATTCTCTTAAAAGAACTTCTGACTTTCTTACCCAATTGACATTCCTTACATACCAGATTATGAGGCTTCATAATCTTAGGTATATCTCTAATTGCCTTAGTTGAACTGATCTTAACAATGCAATCAAAATTAACATGACACAACCTCTTGTGCCATAGCCAACTCTCATCAATATGAGCAATCAAACATGTCTTATTACCAGTGTTCAAGTGAAAGATATTACTTCCTGTTTGAATACCAGTCGTAATCTCCAAACTAGTTTTGTTAATGATTTTGCATTTTCTATCTTTAAACTGAAGTTGAAAACCCTTATCAACTAATTGACCAACACTCAAAAGATTATGCCTTAAACCTTCTACATAATAGACATTATTAGTGTTATGCTTGCCATCCAAAGAAATAATACCTACCTTTGATCATACATGCCTTGTCATCTCCAAATCTGACTTGACCACCATTATATTCTTCCAAGGACAAAATTTTTCTTTTATCTCTAGTCATATGATGTGAGCATCCACTATCAATTACCCATTCATCCTTATCTTCAACTTTTGCTGCCAAGGCCTTCTCTTTATTTTTGATAGCCAGTTCTGGTTCATCTTCCCTAAAAGCATAGAACACCCATTCTTTTCCATTTCCAGATCCACCAGCAAAGTCTTCTATTGGTTCATCTCCAGAGTCATCAGTTACTCCTTCCTCATCTACTATGTAGCATTGTTTACTTTTCTTGAATCTATATCTATTCGGGTTAGGCTTAAAATTTTTCTTAACTCTTTCCTCAAACCTTGCATTCCTTTTAGGACATCTAGATGCAAAATGACCAATCTTATTACATGCAAAACATTTAAAAGGTGCTTTTCCTTCATACTTTCTTCCAGTTGGACCTTTAGGTATTCTTCTAGCAAACAAGGCTTAAAGTTGCTCAAGCTCTTCATCTTCTTTCCTCATGTCTTCCAATTCTTTTGCATATAGGGATCTCTAATCACTTTTTCTAGTAGATGTTGATAATGATGCATGAAAACTAGGTCCAGACTTTACAACTCCAGAAGATCCAAATTATTCAAGCTCAAAAGAAGATAATTTCTCAATCATAATGTGTATGTTGACTGAAGTGTTTGCCATTGTTCTTAACTCATTAATTGTAGTTGGCTTCATCTTGTAAGCTGGTGGAAGGGCTCTCAAGACTTTGGAAACTATTTCATCTTCACTTAGAAATCCTACACAACATTGAATTCCCATAACAATCTCATTTACTCTTTCCATAAACACAACAATTCTTTCATTTTCTTCCATTTTCAAGTTTTCATACCTTACTTGGTAACCATCAAGTTTAGCAATTTTGATAGTAGGGTCACCTTCATTTAGAGTTTGCAATTTGTTCCATAGATCCTTAGCTAATGATTTTTCAGTCAATCCCATAATCTGATGATTAGTAAGTGCACACAAGAGGGCTTCTCTAGCTCTGCAATCATTTTCAATATTCTTATCCAGGTCTGTAGGAGTAGGATTGCCAAATGTCAGATCATAAGATGTGTATCCTTTTTTAGTGATCTCCCAAATATCTTTTCCATGACATCTAAGATGAGTCTCCATTCAAATTTTCAATATCCCATAATTTGTTCCATCAATCTTAGGGATTTGTCTTCTGAAAATAGCTGCCAGTGGATTAGAAGTGTTAGTTGCCATATGATCTACCTCAAGCGGTTAAGCTTCTGCAAAAGAGGACCAAATCTCTGATACCAATTGTTAGGAAAACCGGTGAACAACTGAGAGGGGGGATGAATTGGTTGTTAACAGATTATAACTTTTAATCCACAATAAAATCTTAAACAAATCAAGTACTGGTAAAGCACAAATAGATGCCAGTAGGAACAAATACCGGCAAACAATACAACTTAACAATTAACTAGATAATCAATGCAAAGAAACCATACCACATAACACCATGATTTGTACGTGTAAAACCTAGAAAAGGAAAAGCCATGGTGGGAAGCCTACCCATAGTCAGATGACACTTCTATAGAAAGTATGTGTTACAATGAGGGGCATGCACTTGCAGGAAGGCACACTGCCTAGAGCATACTTCTCATTACAAAAGTATCACTGACTATAGAGAGGCTACAACCTTCTCAATATAAATGGGCAACAATCCAATAGAGTGAACTACTGGAAATAACATCTACCATGCTTGATTACAGTCCTGATTAAGCTCAATGCCGGAGGACTAAATCCTCTTCTGAATCCAATTCGATCACCAATGATCAATCAACTCCTCTACCTAAATGATATTACAATATTTGCACATTACATTTGTTGACCATGAACTTTCCAATAACCATGATACTTTACAAAGAGTTTCTATCTCTTATTTATACAAACCCTAAGGCCTAAACCAATTAGGTCAACCACCTAAATATATTATAACAATATCTTTACATAATTCCATTTACAATGATATGCCATGTCGGCTTAAGAACAAAACAATAATAACAAATCCATAAGTCATCTCAAATCATCTAGGTAACATGTAGAGTACATGCTAGCATGATACCAGTCCATAACCTAGATAGGTACCAGACCTATTCTGGGTCCACCATGCCAAATCAATGTCTTCAAGCATTTGAAGTACGATCAAAGAACATCTTCAGCATCCTGAAATCCTTGAAGAAGCTGCACCAACACCAATTGTGCATAATTGAATGATTCCTCAATGAAAGCTTTGTTGGTAAAGCCTTAAACTAGTGTCGGTAAGGGTTTACTAGAGTGTATGATAACATCCAATTACCAAGCCAATACCAAGTGACAAAAAAATTCTCGTGGATCATATAACTCATGAAATCTCATATACTTCACTGATCCAAACATGTCGAACGTGTCAGTAGATAATCTCTTCTGCTGGTAACAAAAACTTGTCATTCGGTAACCATCCATATTAGCTAGTGTTGACATCAATGACAAAACATAAATGCAACACATAATCAATTCATCCATAATGCCAACAAATAGTCCACAATCATGCTGGGGAAAGAAAAAGAACTCCTAATAAAGAAGAGGAGAGAAAAATATATAGAAGACCATCTAAATAATCTACATGGAGAAAACCCTAGGTGAATTTACCTAAAATAGCGTGCAAAGAACATGCAAAATTCTTCCAAAAACACTCTCTGATGATGAAAATATCCCCTTAACTAAAATTGCATGCATGTGTTATCCAAACTTCTGCAATCTGCCAAAAATAGCCTCTCAAAAAAGCACTATTCTACCTATAATCTACATGCCACACTAATGCTAAATATAGCTGGAAAAAAGTAAAACCCCTCTACTAAAAATATGCATGTACTCCACTGCCAAATATAGCAGAAAAATAAGCATCTCCCCCTTTGTGAAAATCTGCATGCTATGCATATCTCTTTTTCTTTAAATAATTCTATTTTTGCATTTATTTAAAACAATTTGTTTTTAATAGATGCAAAAATAAAATTATTATTTTCTACTTAAATTATTTTATATTTTAATATTATTTTATTAAGATTTTAAATGTTTTAATCTTAATTATATTATATTAATTATAAAAAAATAATTTAAACACTCTTTAAAATTAATGTATAACAAAGAGCTATAAAGCTCTTGACTCTTATGCATACAGTTCCTATTTCCTAGGTCGAAGGACATGCAAGTCCTGTTGGCATTGTGTTTTCATTGAAGTCAACCGGTATAGCATGTCACCGATAAGTATGGAATGTTGACCAGTGAGTAAGTATTGGAGACCGATATGGTATGTCAACCGGTGAGTGATATGTTGGCAGTATGTTGTTGCCAACTAGTAAGCATGTGACCGATAAGAAATCAAGGATGAACTAATGAAGAAGTGCAGACAATCGGTATGCAGTTTGATGACTATCAATAGGACTTCCACCGTATGAAGACGGTATCCCAGGATGAAGATATGATCGATAGATTTTGGGCTGCTACAAGTTATTATTATAGACAAAGGGGATATCTATCAGGTTATGTGCCTGATTGAAGATATGTATGCTCAATTTTAGTAAAGTCAGGTTTAGTGCATTGGTCCATTACTCCCACCGGTAAGTGGTAATACTTAGTTTTTCCCACTACATGTAGGGAATGCATCATGAGTCTCTAGTATGTGAAATCAGAGATGTGCACCATATCAACAAGTGAAGGAATGATAAGCTACCGAGACAGAATTGGAAGAATAAGAAGTGATGAATTTGCCACTTTGGCAAACTGGTTGAGATAATGTCTGGGCTAATGAAGGAAAAGGAAATGTTTAGCCTTACAAACATGGACTTATACTAGGATGCAGATGGAGATTGGTGTTACTAAAGTTGGTGACAGTTCGAGTTTGATGGCATGGAGTCATCAAGGATGTTACCAGTATGCAAGCAGATGTGTTGTCAACTAGTAAACAAGAACAAAGTTGTGTTCAAGCAACTAGTACATATAATTGTATAGGATCTAGGTGTTGCGGTTTAGAATAAATGTTCTTAACATTGGCATGAGTCTGTGATTGAAACTACATCAAGTTTGGTGAACCAGAGAGCTCTGTTAAAATTGACTGATAAAAACTCTGTGAAGAAGATTGAATACCAGTCAGGTATGCAGGTAGATGTTGTATGAATCGATAAGTACATCGGTAAGAATGCTAGGGACAAGCTAAGCCTAGAAGGAATAAGGAATCAAGTCATGTGTAGAGAAAAGGTATCATGACCTAACTAATCGAACAAAGTAGATAATGGATTGGAGGATAACCTCTTAATGTAACTGGTAAGGCAAGAAGATCGATAGTATAACGTATATACTGGTAAGGTGTTTTTGGTCGGTGACTGATTCTAAACTGACATAGTCAACTAAGGTGGATGTAGACAAAGATAACACGTAGGATCCAGGTGACTAACGTGCAATGTTAAAGAGTGTGTCGGTGAGGTGGTTGCTGACTAAGTCTGTATTAAATGTCAACTGCAAAAAATCACGGAGGAGTTATAGAGGATTGTAGCTCGATGCAGATCAAAGGACATTTTTTGGTGAGTTGATCGAAGCATGACATCTGATCATCTTATCAAACTGGAGAAGGAAACTATGAGATCATTTAATACGATTGACAAAAGGAGGGTCATGTTTGCTAAATATAGAAAATGTGTATTAGAAGCAGCAAGATTGGTGATGATGGGTGATCTATTGTAGGTTGACAATCTCAAAGAACAGATCCGATATTATCTGATACTGATTGAGTCAGTGAAGCAAACCCTTGTGCACCAAGATTTGACTCTCTATTTTGGCAAGAAACCTTGGCTATAAATATGCAGACAGAATATTGAAGATGATTGACGCTACCAGATGAATTGATACTGCAGACTAGATAGAGGTGAAGTAGAGCATGCTCATGGATCAGTCAAAGTGTAACCTACTGAAGATCTTAGTGACTTAGGGTTGGAAGGTAAACTGGTAAGAGGGTTTAATAGGGTTAAACTAGTGAGGCCAAAGTAATTGGTAAGTTGCTAAATATTACAACAGTCAAGTGAACCAGTAGTGTTAGAACCGGTAAGAAGGAAATGAAGAGTGAAGTAGTGCAGTGTGAGTATTAGAGAAGATCTGGCAAGGTAAAAGTAGGGCAGAAAGGAATCAGACAAAGAGGTCTGAGAACTAGTAACCAGGTGCATGGTTTGATAGTTCATTAATCCAATAGAGTATGAACCAGTAAGGAAGTTGGAGTGAGAAAAGGAGAGCAGAGAGAGAGTGAGAAGAGATCAGACAAGACAGAGATAGAGTAGAGGAAGAGTCAGAGAAGGTGAGTAGAGAATCAACAAAGAATAGGACAGAGGTGAATTGGTGAATAGATATTTGTGAGAGTTACAAAAATCATTTGTAACAAGGTTATTACCATTGTATTGATTTGATAACACTTATTGTATTTAGTGATTTGGTGCTTGATGTAGGGGTTGGTTCTCCTTGGGTTGGTGCCCTAAATCAATAGGGGTTAGTGCTCTTTGGGTTGGTGCCCTAAAATCAGAGGTTGGTGCTCCTTGGGTTGGTGCCCTAAACTTTGTATTCAGTTTTATTTATAAGGCTGGATTGGAGTAGTAGACTCTAGGTACATTTCTCATCGAGGTTTTTCCCATATTGGGTTTTCCTCATATATCCGGTGTTTTGTGATGTATCCCTGTGTGTGGTTCCATAATGTTCTCTTCCCTTATCTCACTAGTATGTCTTCTTGGTCTTTGATATGTTAACTAGTATTCAGTTTTAGGATTAAAAGGGTTAAGATTGGAAACCATTGATTCACCCCCCCTCTCAATGGCATCTTGTGTTCTACAATTGGTATCAAAGCCTAGGTTGCTGATTAGATAAGCTTTCTCCAGCTTGGGTAGATTTTGGAGTTTGAACACAATTGTTTATTTTGAGTCAATCCAAACTCTGGTGTTTGATGATTCAAACTATTTTATTTAGAGTTGTAGAATGGAATTCTACCTGTCCTCATTAGGGTATATGATGTTTGGATGTCAATTGTTAATGTTCTTTCTAGTTCTATCAGTCCTCCCACGGATCCTGAATCAGAAAGAAGATATAGGTGCAATGCTGAAACAATGAAGGCCATACTCAGTGGACTTTCTAGTGATGTTTCTTCAAAGGTGGATAAGTGAAAGTCTACAAAAAGCCTATGGGATAGACTGAATAAAATCTATGGTAATGGACCTAGCACTATAGAACCAGTTTGTGAGAGCAAGAAGAGAAATGAAACACATGAAGATACAGATGATATCTATAGATCTGTCATCTTTTGCAGCAATGATGGAGAGAAAACTCATCTCTTCATGGCTCAAGAGAAAAAATGTGAGATGTGCACATCAAAAAGGGATAACATAGATCAATCCTACTGGCAAGATTTGTTTGGTAGTGATGAAGAAGAAGATGAAGCTGAAGTTGATCTTGAAGGAGAACTTTTAAGTGCACTCGAGGAGCTTAGTAGAGTCATAAAAGAATACAAGATGTTCAAGAATACTGCTATTGTGGAACAAAACTGGTTGATTGAAAGTCTTCAAGAGTCAAAGTCAACCAATGCCAATCTGAAAGCACAAGTGGATGATGCTAAAAGAATGAATGTAGATTCAAAATTAGATTTGGACACCAAGAAATGCAGGTGTAAATATTTAGCATCAAAGCTAAAGGCCAAGGACAAAGAATGTCAGAAGCTAATAGGTGAAATGGAGAAACTCAAGAAAGACCTTAAGAAATGCCAAGATGAGCTCAAGGTAAGGATCCGGTATGATGGAAACACTGAAGCCTTGGACAAAATGTTGAACAAACAAAAGCACTCCAAGGATACCGAAGGATTAGGATTTGATATTGGTGAGTGCTCCACAAGCAAGGATGTCTCCAACAAAGACATTCAGTTTGTTTCTTCAAGTGGGAATAACAAAGGATAGACCTTCACTATCAGAAATGCTCCAAGAAGAAAGATTGATCTAACTACAACTGGTAAAGACATGAAGATGAAGACCGGTGCTACAAGAAGGAATAGTGTTGATCCAAAAGGGAAAGGGAAGCTAATAGAATATGACTTCATTGGAAATAAGAACATGAGAAAACAATTTAGAAGACCTCCCACCAGTAAAAGACAAAGAAATGTTGTTGTCCATAAGATAAGACAAGAGTGAAAAAAGAAGGGATTAGATGGAAGACTTGTGAAAGCTGTACACTCCAAGATTCACCCTTGGAGAAGTAGAAAAGGAGAAATCAAACCAGTAACATCTCCAAATGCTTGGCAGAATAAATTTGTAACTTATAAGTCCCCTTTCTTTAGTTACTGTCTTTCATGCAATGGATATGGGCATAAAGGAGTTGAATGTAAAATGAGGTCTAAGAATAGACAATGTTCTTTCTTTAAATTGCAATTTAATTTGTAAAAGATGTAATGCATATGGGCATAAGATGTCAGGATGTAGAAACATGCATATGCCCTCTCCTTGTTATGCTAACAAGAGTCCATTAGCTATTCCAAGAAATGAGAATGTTATATGTCATAACTATAATGGACTTGGCCATAGAAGTCATGAATGCAGGAACATGAAATTTTAGTCTTATGGTAGCCAATGTAACAGTCATGCTCAATATGGAAGTAGTTATAAAGCATATGAGAATCAAAGATCGAGATGGAAAAAAAGGACAAGTGTTCCTACAAGATCAAGAAATCTACAAGTTTCGGTAGTTGGCTACAATAGCATGATCAAGAGAAGAAGATCAAACCGGTTTGATAGAAGGTCCTCCAATCATCTATCCGGCATGAACATAGTATGTTTCTATAGTAATGATTCTAGTCACGTTGTAGAATTTTATAGAGCAAGGAGAAATTAGCAGAGGCAAATTATAACTACTCCAAAGACTGCAAATGAGAAAAGGGAGATCAAGCAGGTATGGAGGAAGAAGAAAGAGAGTAGAACCATGGACCAACACTGTGCATGCAATGCAAAGGTGATATCTCCTAAGTCTTAAAGGAGATGCATGACTCAGGGGGAGTTACATATTGATCATATCATTCACCCCCACATTTTGAAAAAGACATATGTAAGGACAGGCTCCTATCGGTACAAAGAAGAAGATGAGATGATAGTGTGTTTAATTCCTTGGCTACATATTTACATATGAGAGATGTATTACTACTGCAAGAGTCAAATAGATGGCTCAAATTGCAAATTTCCATTAGACGCATTTGACTCGAGAAGATGGATTTTAGTGGATAAAGTGTTCTGGTAGATATATTGGTTCGATATAGTAAACTGGTATGTATAGTTTGTTACCAGTATGGATATTAACCGATATTATAGATTATGTGAGTCAACATGTTCTAGGATCATTGCATTAACTCCAGTGGCTTGGATTGAGGAAATTATGTCTTAGGCGATATTGGAAAAATTATGAATGACAATGTGTTGGTCTAGTAGCTGATCTTATATTCATACATCATTTTGTTTTAACTAGTTTGATAGTTGACATGATGTTGATGTGGTTTGGAATTGTGGTCATGAAAGATCATGTCATAAGTAGTGTTGGATTTCATGGAGCTAGAAGATCATTAGTAGATCACATATACTCAGTTCTACCGGTACAAGGTATGGATTGAATCCCTAGTTTAGGACCTAACAAGCAAAAAAGACCTGAGATCTATGGTCCAAGGGGAATCATGACTTTACATCCCTTGATTTTTGAACCATATGTTTGCCAAAGAGGGAGAGTTACCTGCACAAGGGGAGAATATATAGTTGGTATCAGATTGGTATCATTTGGCATTTGAGCCCTCTATCTCATGTGTTGCTGAATGAGAGGATGCAGAGTAAAATGGTCAAAGGAGGAGAAGTAACTAGTAGAAAGCTTTGTCAGTCCCCTTTGCCATTTTTCTCAAAGGGGGAGAAGAAACCTGTAGTTGGCAGTATGTTGTTGCCAATTGATAAGAATGTGACTGGCAAGAAAGAAAGGATGAACTAATGAGAAGTGCAGACAACTAGTATACAGTTTGATGACAATCAATAAGACTCCCACTAGATGAAGATGGTATCACAAGATGAAGATATGACTGATAGAGTTTGGGCTACTGTAAGTTAGTAAGGTAGACAAAGGGGATGTCTACTAGATTATGTGCCTGATTGAAGATATGTCTGCTCAATTTCAGTAAAGTCAGGTTTAGTGCATTGGTCCATCTAATCCCACTTGTAAGTGGTAATACTTAGTTTATCCCACTACGTGCATGGAATGCATCATGAGTCTCCAGTATGTTAAATTAGAGATGTGCAACACCAAATCAACAAGTGAAGGCATGATAAGCTATCAAGATAGAAAAAGAAGAATAAGAAGTGATGAGTTTGCCACTTTGGAAAACTGGTTGAGATGATGTCTAGGCTAATGAAGGAAAAAGAAAGGTTTAGCCTTGTAGACATGGAGTTATACCAGTATATAGATGGAGATTGGTGTTACCATAGATGGTGACAGTTGGAGTTTGATGGCATGGAGTCATCAAGGATGTTACCGGTATGCAGGCATATGTGTTGTCAATTGGTAAACAAGAATAGAGCCATGTTCAAGAAACTAGTACGGATAACTAGAGAGGATCTAGGTGTTGTGGTTCAAAATAAATGTTATTAACATCGACATGAGTCTATGATTGAAACTGCATCAAGTTTGGTGACCCAAAGATCTCAGTTAAAATTAACTGATAAGAACTCTATGAAGAAGATTGAATATCGGTTCGGTATGCAGGTAGATGTTGTATCAACTAGTAAGTACATCGGTAAGGATAATAGAGACAAGCTGAGCCTAGAAGGAACTAGGAATCAAGTCATGTGAAGAGAAAAGGTATCATGACCTAATTGACCAAACAAAGCAGAGCATGACTTGAAGGATAATTGGTTAATGTAACTAGTAAGAAAAGAATATCGGTAGTATAAGGTGTATACCGATAAGGTGTTTTTGGTTGGTGACTGATTCTGAACCGACATAGTCAACTAAG